>NC_059331.1:149162476-150576226 GCF_018350155.1 Leopardus geoffroyi | reverse complement strand
CTGTTTTAGTTCTTTCAATAATTGTTATCGCTATGTGAAATCATCGCGTTCATTCATTTAAGGAATTTATTCCTTTCTTTAAAGTATTAAAGTCTTATTTATCATGATAAGTGAGGGCGTTTTTTCGGCCACAGCATTCAGTTTCGAGCCTGAGGGGGATTGCTTCACTTGATTCACTCTGATCATGGCCTCCGAGGCCAGGCAGCTTAAAATAGTTCTAGGGGAGGAGAAGGGAGAAGTAGCTATTCCACAGAAACTGAAAATCACTGCAAGTCAGAACTCCCCCTGGAGGAGCCTGGGTGGCTTGGTCAGGGTCCGTTGGTTAAGCCGTCTGACTCTTGGTTTCAGCTCAGGTCAAGGTCATGATCTTGTGGTTTGTGAGTTTGAGCCCCGCATGGGGCTCTGGGCTGACAGCTCAGAGCCTGTTTGGGATTCTCTTTCTGTCTCTGTCTCTGTCTCTCTCTCTCTGCCCCTCCAGTGTGCACTCTTTCTCTTTCTCTCTCTCAAAATAAATAAACTTAAAAAAAAAAAAAAAAAGAACTTCCCCTTGACCCCCGCCCCCCAGAACAAACAAATGTTACATGTTTATCCACAGACCCCTGCCAGCCAACCTCACCACCCAGATCCTTGTACTATATGCCTCTGTCTCCTCTGAACGGTCACGTCATGAGCTTGATGAAAGTGAAAGCATGTGCTCCCTGGCAGACCGGGGGTTCCCCTGCAGCTAGCTCTCTTCCGAGACAGCTGTTTTTTCCCTCTGTCAGTCCTCATAGCTGGGAGCCTACGAGTGAGGTGACTATCCTCCTTGGATACCGCAGCTCTCTGTCCCTTTACTGGGTCAGCATCATCATACTTGGAGGTGTGTCGTGTCTCATTCCAGGCCCCACTATCCCATCCACTGACTTCAGGGTCACCTTTCCTCTGTTGCCAGATGTTCCCCTCTCCACCACCCCTTCTGGAATCATTCTTGGCGACCCTCAATATCCTCGTAATTCTGGGTGCCTCTGATATCTCAGTTAATAGACCTCCTCAACTGCGATCAACTTTTCTTCTCTTTACTGCCATTACCACTACATCTACCACCATTAAATCTCAAATTTAAGGGGCGTCTGGGTGGCTCAGTGGGTTGAGCGTCTGACTTCGGCTCAGGTCACAATCTCGCAGTTCACAAGTTCAAGCTCCATGTTGGGTTCTGTGCTGACAGCTCGGAGCCTTCTTTGAATGAGACACTGAGACCCTGAGATGCTGCACTCAGTCTCTCTCTCTAAAATAAACATTAAAAAAAAATTTTTTTTTAATCTCGAATTTAAGCATCCTGCCTGATACCTCTTACCCCATCTTACTTCCTCAAACACTCCTACATCATCAAGTCTTTGACACCATTGACACCCCTAATCCACTAACCTTGTCTCATTTCCCTGTCTATCACCACCTTCCTGGACAGTCAATGTTTTCTCGTCCTTGATTCCCTCTTTATCCAGCTTAGATTCCATGACCTACCGCAATCACTGCTCCTCACATTTACATGTAGATGGCAAATAAATTTTTGCTGTTCTCATCACTAAAGAGGATCAAAGACAGTTTGCGTTCAGACAGAACAGACAATAGTATGCGTTTGTTTACAGTTGGGCCCCAGGGCTAAGTTAACTGTCTTGCTCTTTGTCACAGCTCAAAAACATCTGGATCTTCTGGATATCCCATGTTGATCTACTATATCAATGACATCATGCTGATTGGAGTGTCTGAGCAAAAAAAGGGCTAGCACATTGGAGACTTTGGAAAGAAACATGCATCCCAGAGGGCGGGATAAACCCACCATAACTCAGGATGCATACCATACCAGTAAAATTTTGGGGGTCCGGTGGTTGGGGCATTCTGGGACATTCCAACCAAGTAGAGGAATGGACAAATGATTGCACCTTGCAACTACCATGACGAAGTCATTTTGCCAGCAGACATAGCAAGAGTCCGTTTAATTATAAGCTCTGACTCTTGCCTAGGTTTGAGGCGGGGGGAGGGCATCCCGTGCCTTCCAAAGTGTACATCAGATCATGACACTCCCCTGTTCATGCTTCCAAAGGCTTCTCATCACATTCAGAATGAAAGCAAATTGTTACGCGATGGCCCTTTAAGGCTCTATATGATCTGACCTGTGCCTGCCTCTCGCATTTTAGCGTCATCTTTCATTACCCCCAGCTCATCCTCCCTGCTTTACCCACACAGATTTCCTTGCTTCTCCCACTGCCCCCCCCTGCATGCACCCCACCCCTCATCCCCAGGTCCCATACACACACCACCCAGCTCATTCTGCCCTCAAGGTCCGTGCACGACGCTTCTTGTCCACTTGAACGTGCCCCTCTGGATAGGCACAGGGCTCACACTCCCTCTCCAACCTCCTTGTCAACACAGCCGACCCTGTACTCATCTTTGTCCTTACCTCCTTTCTTTTCTTCATGTCCCTTATCATTTTCTGGCCACAAATCACATTGGCTTGTTTTGGGATATGTTTACTAGATATCTCTCCCTCTAGAAAGGAAGCTTCACACGGTCAGAGACTTTGTTCTCTTTATCTCTTGTAATCTCAGGACTTAAAACAGTACCTGGTGGTATTAAATACTCGGTAAATATTTATTAGGTAAATGAATGAACGTGTTGAATGAATACAAGTGTCAAACTTGCTAATACCACACGTGTTTTGCGTTGCACAGAGATCTTGTCTTCCAGTAGATTTTCCCAGCAAAGGTATGGATCTGGCCATTAAGAAGGAAACATGGAGGACGGAGTTGGCACCCAAGAAGTTATCTATCACCTCCTGCAGGTGCACGCTGATGGGAATGACAGCTGCTCAATGCACTGCCTAACAATACCAGAGCCTGTATTAGCAATCCCGTAGCTTCACTGCCCTCCCCTCACCCCCACTGCCACCCAAACCGTCACCCCAGGTAAATAAGGAGCCCCCTCAATCTCACCAGTAGCCTATTCTTAGATTGGAGTGCAGGAGAATTATTTATTTGCATTGCAAGGCCCATTGCCCTGCAATCATGTAGAGGTAGGTACATCTCTCGTCTTGCCATCAAGCATCCTAAATCCCCTCATCAGAAAGGACAAGCCACAGGTCCAGGAGATTCTCTGCCCCTGGGAGAAAAGGGGGTAGAGTGACTGCTGCAAGGGAGGGGAACTGTGCAGAAGCATACTGATGTTCACGTCCTCATGGCAGTCACGGATCACGGCAGCGTGGAAAAACGATTGCTCTGTGTGAATAACTTCACCTCTGGGAGTGGTCTTTTAATTATTATTGTTATTTTGACGCTGTTAGGCACTGTGAGGCAAATGAGGAATTTGCCTCAATGCAGAAGGTAAGGAAGGGAGAGCACCTAAAATCTCAGTAATCAAAATAAATTACATTTTAATACGGTATTTTAACCATCTAAGTTAATGCAAGAAGAATCCATGATGAACAAAACGTCAAACTTTTAAAGTATGGCTACTTACTAACAACTTGGTTTTGGGCAAATTAATATTACCAAACCTCAGTTTCTTCACTCTGAAAAATGGGAAAGGAACAGGGTCAGTGTCTTTGCCAGGAGTTTGTAAGGATAAAGTCAAGTAATGGGTCTGAAGTGTCTAACCCATAGAAGGCACCCAGAAAACAGTGGATGTCATTATTCACAAGAATGTATTGACCAGCTGTGCTAAAAGTGACAAAATGGGTTTTTTTCATTCCTTCCCTCTTCTTCTTCCTCCCTTTCTCCCTCCTCCCACCCTCCTCCTCTTCCTCCTCCCACCCTCTTCCTCTTCCTCCTCCTCTCTTCCCCTTCTTCCCCCTCCCTTCCTCCTCCTTCTCCCCCCTCCTCCTCTCCCTCCCCTTTCTCCTCCTTTCCCTCCTCCTCCTTCTCCACTATCTATGAGGAAGTTTAACACGGTCAGTTTTCTCAATGATGTTTGCCACCTAAACTTCATCTCACAAACAAATATGAATAAATACTGACACCCTGGAGCCGGGTCCTCAGTCGACCAGTCCCCGAAGTTTTAAGACCAACTCCACTCTGCGGCAGGGGCTGAGGCCTCTGGCCTGTTCCTATGGCTTTTTCACTCTTTCTCCTTTGCCTCACTGCCTCCCCCTCCTTCCAGCTGCCAAAGGACCAGTCTCGGTTCTCCTTCTACAGTTAGGACCGCTTGGCCGAGTGTTGGGAAGGACAGAATGGGCAGGGGCGGGGAGAAAGTCAGTTTTAGGGGGAGGGTAGAAATGCTCAGCCTGTAGATTTCTCCTGGAGCTGTCATCATGTCCTTTGCATGTGGTTGTCATAATTTTCCTGTTACCTAAGATGAGGAGTAGTGACAAGACCAGAGTGGATGGAGGGCAGAGGTTTTCCAACCACAAGCCACCAACCGCCAGTGGACCATGAAATCATGGATCACGGAACCATGAGTGAAGCATGATTGAAATCAGCGCTAAGATAATCCAGAATCTGCAATATCAGAGTAGGCTATACGTGATGAGGATGGGAATTGCTTTGTACATCTTTCGCCTCTGTTCTGTCCACCTATGTGTGTACTGTGTCACAGGTAACGTATTTCTTCCCATGAGTCACCGTAAAATGATTTGAATTTTTTTTAATGTTTTTATTTATTTTTGAGACAGAGAAAGAGCATGAGCCGGGGAGGGCAGAGAGAGAGGGAGACACAGAATCCGAAGCAGGCTCCAGGCTCTGAGCCGTCAGCACAGAGCCCGACGCGGGGCTCGAACCCACGAACTGCGAGATCATGACCTGAGCCGAAGTCGGACGCTCAACCGACTGAGCCACCCAGGCGCCCCCGCAGTAAAATGATTTGAAAGCCCCCAGTGTAAGGGTTGAGAGTGTGGGTGCTACGGTCCAACTCCTTGGGTTTAAATCTCAACCATGCCACTTACTCGCTATGAGACTGTAGCAATATACCTCTCTTCTCTGTGCCTCACTTTCCTCATACGTAAAATGAATTAATAATAGTATCCACTGCAATGGGTGGCAATGAAAATAAGTGATTTGATGCATATAATGCTTATAGAATAGTGCCAGGCACATGGCAAGTTCCACAGGCATTAGCTATTATATTATTATTAGCCGCAGCACCTTCATATAATGTATGTAAAGTGCCTAAGACGGTACTGCCTGAAATATAATAAAGGCTCAATAGTTGTTCCCCCTTGTGGAAGAGCCGTCGGGTGCTTACTATATATTCTACTATATTCTGTTGTCCTCTGCTTTCGGGCACACAAGAAGATGACATTTCCCCACCCCAGCGAAGATAGGCAGGACCCTGTGAATAGGTCTGGCCAAGAGGCCGTAGATGGGAGTGGAATAGTCACCCTACGAAAGTATACGATCGGATGGTTTTTCATATATTCACAGTTATCCCAGATTTCACAGGACCTCGAATGCCAGGCTAAGGAGTTTAAGAGTTTAAGAATTGGAGAGTTAATAGCAAAATGTCTTTTGGTTGTAAAAGGCACTTAATTAACGATAGTCTGGCAAACAGTATTTGCATTTCATTTGGCTTCTTCCTAACTTTATCTGTATGTTACACGGCTTTTCCCCCCATGTTTATAATGAGGCCATACTTAGAATTTTGTCCTCTACTGTCGCCTTCGTATTATTTCATGTACACTTTCCTCTACGTATTGTCTTCATTTTCAGTGACTACATCATGTCTATTGCCACAGTTGGACACTTACAGTTTTACTTTATGTGGTTAGAACTGTGTTTAACACACACACACACACACACACACACACACACACACACACCAGGCAAGTGAAGTGCCCAGGTATAAAGCTGGGTATGCAGCTTTACATACTGGCTACATCCAGGCTACACCTGAATGATATCTCACTTGCCTCGCCCTAGTCCCAGGCCCATACCCTGTGTGTGCACACGGGCATGCTTCTTTTAAATGATTTCTTCAGGATGAGATTACTGGTTTCTCATGATGGGATTGCTGGTTCAGAACACGAAGATTCTTCTTGCTTCTGATACGAGGTACTGGCATGTCTCTTGGAAGGATTCCACTGAAGGGTTTGCAAAGCATAATTCTGATATGTGCACAATGGCATTTTACAAAGGCTACACAGGCAATGGGGAAGTTAGGAGACTATCGTGCTATGTTCCAATGATAGTAGTACCGTTGCTATAGAAGATCCCCACGCCTGACTTGTCACAGATGCAGAACCAACACAGACTACTCAGGACTTGTAGCTATTCGTGCAGTCAGCCTCCATACTCAGTCACCATAGAAACAGCAACAAGCCTCTCAAACCGAGCCCATGTCCCTAACAGACGACCCCTCTGTGTTACACCAACCTGGTTATTTAAGGGCTAACAGTTTCCCAAGGGACTACCTTTTGGACGGCAACTCTCGGAAGTAATCTCTATGTCAACAGCAATCTTATGAATGAAGAGTGTAGTCTACTGCTGTTTTACCACAAACCAAGTTCCCAGCTTCAGGGTCTAATTAAAATGCCATCATTTGGGGGCAAATAGCAGCAAGCAGGATTTGCCAACTAACAAGTTGTTGTTTTGTTTTGTTTTTGTTTTTTTTTTTTATAAAAGTCAAATGGAAAAGTATCTGGGCTAGTCTGTTGTGTATAAATTTTTCCTAGGGGGCACTTTTCAGAAGTCACTAAGCGGAAAATCACCAGAATGGGGTTTAGTGAGGCCTGGTTCCTGAGTCATTGCCTGGCAGGTGTAGTTCTCAATCTTGCATAATTAGGAAAGCTTGGAGGGTGATGGAGCAGAAAGAGCAGGTTTGGGGTAGGATAGAGAATGGTGGAGAGAGGTTGTTTTTTATTTTTATTTTTTTCAACGTTTATTCATTTTTGGGACAGAGAGAGACAGAGCATGAACGGGGGAGGGGCAGAGAGAGAGGGAGACACAGAATCGGAAACAGGCTCCAGGCTCTGAGCCATCAGCCCAGAGCCTGATGCGGGGCTTGAACTCACGGACCGCGAGATCGTGACCTGGCTGAAGTCGGACGCCTAACCGACTGCGCCACCCAGGCGCCCCAATGGAGAGAGGTTGTTGAAAAGAAACCAATCATCCAGCAACTTTCCTTTTGTTGTCTTGGAAAATGATGTCTTCTTACTTGCCAATTAAGGCTAATCAACTTATTATTTAGCAGCTCCTAATTTGAAACACTTGAAGCTACCATATTAAAATTAACTTTTGTGAGTTTCTGTCCACTCACTCTTCTTCTAGAGAGTTCTGCCAAATTACCCTATTGAAACTTGCTGTTTTGGTTAAGTCTTATTTTGTGATGACCGAATGTCTTCCATGTATCCTGGATCAAGCTCATCAGGGATTCCTAACCTCAAGAGATGCTGGGTTTGGTTGGAAGGCTTGTTCAACCTCACTCAGTGGTACAGACAAAACACGCACCTAAGGTTGGCTGTCAAGATTGCCCTAGGCAGCTACAAACAGGCTGTGTAAGCTCAAATCTCCAGAAGGTGTTCTGCCACAAGATTGCAAGCCATTTCTCAGATACGCACCTTTCTAAAAGCAAAGAGCGCTAAACTATACGTGTAGCCAGTACGATTCGTACAGATTAAGGATAGGACATTTGTCCAATTCTCAAAGAGCATGATTAGGCTTGGACAATAGACAACTGTATCCTTCTGGGCTCTTAAAAAAAAAAAAAAAAATGAAACCCGACCCCCTTCCCAGCCTACTTGATTTATATTTTCGCTTAAGCATTCCTGTTTCCACGTGCCCCAGAGTTTGGTGAGATCTCTACCGCTGCGTGGGGCGTGGGCGAGCGAGCGGAGCGGAAGGAATCCGGTCACTCTAGGACCTAGCGGAAGAAGCTTCCTCGAGTAGCATCTGTGCTGACTGCGACGCCTCCAACCTCGGCGCAGGCCGGCCAATCAGAAGCCGCCTTTGCGGAGCGGCGCGCCAATCGTACCCGCCCTTTCTGCAGACGCTACCGGGTATTTAAAGGTCTGAGCCAAGGCCCGCGTGGCGTGGTCGTTTATTGGGGGGTTTGCGGAGCGCAGCGGTCATGGCCAGCCACCTCGTGCTCTACAATGGCGCTAAGATGCCCATCGTGGGGCTGGGCACCTGGAAGGTAGGTGCCCTGGGGGGCGCGGCCTGGGGCGGCCGGGACCTGCAGTGACCCTGAGCGGCCACTGCCGCGGACGCCTGGTCTCCGAGGAGCCATACTTAGGCTTGCGTGGCCCGGGCGGGACGGGGCGGGCCCCGCGGGGACAAGAGTACGGGCGCTGGCCTGCGGTCCCGGGAGCTTGCGGGGGGGGGGGGGGGGGGGGCGCTCCTGTGGACGCTTAGTGGGTGGGATTTCCCAGGCCGCACTTGGAATCCTCTCCCAGCTGGAAAATCACCGAGGGGGTCTTCTGTTGCCCTGCCGCTCTGCTCGGGCGGTGGGAGTCGGGGGGAGCCAGGGATATGGGGCCGAGCTCGGCGTTCCCGTCGGCACCGCACCTGTGCATCTGCGCCTTTGTCTCTCTACTAGTTTGTCCTTAATTGTTTCCGTTTTCGCTCTCCCAGGAATAAGCACTCAAAGTAAGCTCGGAGACTGCAGGTAATTCAATTAGCTGCCACGAGTTTGCCCAGGATCCGTCTATCTCCGTGTCCCCAAACACACGACGCTGATCCCCTGTAGCCGGGCTTGCTTCTTCTCGGGGGTGTGGTATGCGAGGTGGACCTTCGAAGAGAATCTGGGCAAGGGTGGTTACCGCCCAGAGAAAAAACTGTTAGCTGGCGTCAGTATTAAAATTGTCTCCGGAAACCTTCCCACCCCTGAAATCTTTCCACAACGTCCCTAAGAAATGGCTAGGAATAAAAGGGCTCGCTTGATTATCTGAAAATTAGGGGGCACAGAAGGTTAGTATAATGGGCGCTGGAACAAAACCCAGTATTTTTAAGCCGCTTGTAAGTTAGCCTTGGGGTATTGTATATCCCATTTACAGCTGTGACCCAGGTTTTCCCAGGAACTTTGAATATGGGCCT
The DNA here is from genome assembly GCF_018350155.1 of Leopardus geoffroyi. NCBI lineage: Eukaryota > Metazoa > Chordata > Mammalia > Carnivora > Felidae > Leopardus > Leopardus geoffroyi. The sequence continues at coordinate 150,567,230 of NC_059331.1, read as the reverse complement.
GGGCACTGCATGTTTACACACTGACAAGAACACGGGGGAGAAAGGATTGAGTGCACCCTGAAATGGTTGGATATAGAACAGAGGGTGGTGTTTACCTCTCCCCCTACTGCCTGCAGCTGCAAATTAGCAAATTATAAGGTAAATCAGAAAAGGGGCATAGAGTTGCTTCACACAGAAAGTGTTTCTTGGCGAAAGTAATCAGTGTATATGTAATTTGTGTTTCCTTCAAGAAGTCCAGTGGTGGCTCTTAGGGTGGAATTAAATCAGGACCATGACACCAGGTTCATTTTCATCTGTGGAAGGTTATTCTCTTGGAACGGATGTGAAAAGACACTTTCTGGCAACGGTGAATTACAGCGTGTATAATGTTGCAAGCAGCGTGCACGTGTATATGCACACATATACGTAGGACTTGAGCAAAAGATTTAGGACACGATGCTTTACCTTACAGGTGGGGGAGACGATGCTTTACGTTACAGGTGGGATGAATCCCAAGATTTTTATTCTGTTTTGTGTTTTCAGAGGTTCTGTTCCCGACCTTGACCTGTCGTTTGAAAATTACTGCTCTGGCGTAAATAGGGACTAAAAGAGGTTAACAGAGGGTTTTAAATCATGGCACCTGAGCACTTAGTGCCCTGAAAGGCTGTGTGTTTCTTTAAAAATAACATTATGAAATCTACACTTAGGTCATTCGTCCTGGCAAACTAAGTTCTTGGAGGGCGAGGGTAGCATTTGCCTTGTTCACAAGCATTTCTAGCACTTCTCACAATGCCTGGTAAATCATAGGTATCCAAAAGATACTTAAGTACATGTTGAATTAATACAAAGAAGTAGGATAACTTTGGATGGTGGGGGAAGTAAGGGGACGAGGTCTGTACAGAATTGTGTTGAGCTGTAACGGAGGAAGTAACTGAAATAAATAGCGTTAGGTATGAGTTTAGAATGCATTTTTATTCTTTTTTTTTTTTAAGTATAAAAGTTATATAGGTAGTGGATTATTCCCTTTTCCCCCATATGTGTGTACATATTTCTTCACAGATGCTGGACGAAAGGTAGGGTGACCTAAATATCGTTTGCTTATCTTTGTAGGAACTGGTGGGGGGGGGTCACTCTTCAACTGGGCACAGCTCCTTGTCCTGGATCTTTCCTATGATAGCTGTGCCCCATCCAGACCCTTCGCAGGGCTCTGGTCGTCTCCAATCTGCTTTTGCATCAAAGGTTGTCAGATGCTCCCTTCTGTCATTGGACGTGAGGCTTTCAGACAGGGGAGAGCATCTCTGCCTCAGACCCTTCGTGGCTCAGCGAGCATTTCTCTCCGGCAAGCTTGCCTTCCCATAGGGTAGTAAGTAAACCCACCCACGTTGTATTGCCAGGAGTTCGTTCAAACATAGATTACTTCTGATGCTGGTTGGTGTCCTGTTGCTGGTAAATGTTTTGACTTAACTGAAAAGTTGTTGGTAGTTTGGCCGTTATAATGCACCCACCTACTCCAAAGCTAGGAGGGGAGGTAAAACTGTGTTTCTCAACCTCTTTTCCATTATCACCACCCCTGCCCTACCTAGGAACCTTTGAGACATTTTCCTGTAATTGCCCCCCACGTAAAATTTTAACATCACAGATAGACTGTACATCTGTTGGTGTCCTGTGGCCCTTCAGAGGGCAGCAAACCATCGTGTAAGCTAAGATGGGGTTTTTTTTTGCCCCTGGTTGAACCAGTTTTTGCCACTTCGGGGATGATATCACCCCCTTTAAGAACACATGAGGTAGGAGCGCCTGGGTGGCTCAGTCGGTTGAGCGACCGCCTTCGGCTCAGGTCATTTTCTCCAGCGGTTTGTGAGTTCGAGCCCCGCATCGGGCTCTGTGCCGACAGCTCGGAGCCTGGAGCCTGCTTCAGATTCTGAGTCTCCCTGTCTCTCTGCCCCTTCCCCACTCATGCTCTGTCTCTCCCTGTCTCAGAAATAAACATTAAAAAAAAAAAAAAATTAAAAAAAACACATGAGGTAGAAGAAAATGGCTGAGAAGGACTTCCTGTCACATTCCCAAAGTGGGGCAAGCGTGTACCGGCCCCAGGATCCCGGGGTTGGGAGAGAGGGTAGCCGGCTGGCATTGCAGCTGAAACAGTAGCTTGGTTTTACTGTTCACCTACCTCATCTCCCTGTAGGCCTCAACCTGACTCGCTTCATGATCAGAGATCCTTAAGTCTTCCCCAAGCAAGGCCAGTCCTGGTCTGTCCCCATCTCATTCCAGTGGAGGTATCAGCGTCTTTGAATTCAGAGATTTAGTGGGAGGAAGTTAATTTCGGTTTTATTGGTTTGTGTTTGTTGCCCAGACCGATTATGAGCTTTGATGCAGAATGGTAGCCGGATTGACTGTTTTCATGTGATAAGGCGACTGAAAAGTATGGTCAACTCTTTATCATTTGAAAGTGCAGTTTACATCGTGACACTGTAAAACGAACGTGGACGTACTGAGCATGGGCCTGCACCAGGCATCGCAAAGCACATTTTCTGCTGACCGTGGGTTGGACGTGAAGTGTAGCATGTTGTAGTTAATTCTGTGGATTCTCCCCCGTGCTCGGTCTGTGGGAGTCTGACGCGCTGCAGGTTTGAAACCCTGTGTATCCAAAACTTGCAGGTCGCCAGTCTCCCCCCTGTGCAGCGTGGGAGCGTTTTGTGTCCTCAGAGCCTGAGCAGGCCCAGCTTGCTCAGATTGACCCGAAGTTGATGGAGACTGTATTGTCAACTGGTTAAACCCTTTTAGCCACCAAAATACCCGTGTTCGGTGTCAGAATACCTAACTTTTGTTATCACGATGCTGAACTGGATCTCAGAAATTTTATTTGTGAATAGGAATTAGGAACAATCAAGGCTGGGCCTGTTGCCCAATCCCCATTTCTTCGTATGCTGCTTCTGGTAGAGAAAGGGGTTGGTAATCTATAACCCACAAACCTGTTTTTGTAAATAAAGTTTTATTAGAACGCCTCTCATTCCTCTCTGTATTATTTCTGACTGCTTATGTGCTGGAGCAGCAGAGTAAGAGCAGTTGCAACAGACTGTTTGGCCCACAGAGCCTAAAATATTTTCTGTCTGGCGTCTTACAGAAAAAGTTGGCCAACTCCTGTTCCAGAAAATTCTAAGTGAATTAATTGGAACCTGAAATATGTTTTTTTAAGTTTATTTATTTTGAGAGAGTGTGTGTACGTGCACACACAGGTTGGGGGGGCGGGGGCAGAGAGATAGGGACCTGAGCCGAAATTTAGAGTCAGATGCTTCCCCAACTGAGCCACCCAGGCGCCCCCAGAATTTGGAAGACATTTTGAAAAGTCACAAATGCCTGTGTAACTTGCATCTGGTTGAAATGACTTACTTACACGATGAACCCTTACACTTCCAATAGAACACTGTATTGTAAGACCACTAGTATTTAAACAAAACTAATAAAAAATGGTAAGTTTCTCTTCGATGCAGATTGAATTTCTCTAAGGAAAAGCTGGTTTAATCAGAAGAAGTTAAACAATGCTTTGGGGGGACAGCTTTTCTGTGATAGGGTATTTTTCCAGGCTTTTGCGGTTGATGGCCCTGTTTCTTTATTAAATCTAAGTTCACATCGAAAGTTACGGTTTCCTCTTCCTTATTCCAGGATTATCATTGGCACGCTGTTCTCCTACATCTCACCCAGGTCCCCCCCCCCCGCCCCCCCCCCCCGACAAAGTAGTTTCCTTTGTTCCAGACCTGCTCCCTTTCATTGCAAAAGTAATACCTGCTAATTAGAGGAAATTTTTAAAAAGTACATCAGAAAATGAACAGTCTTCTCTTCCCAGAAATCCCCACGGTTCATACTGTAAGGGATTCAGTCTCTGAGATGCCTTCTGTTTTTACTATCCACATTCTTTTATAACTTTTCTGGTTGGAGCCTTGAGGGAATAAAGGGAGAGTTACTGTCTTAAAGTTACCGGCAAGAGCTACAAGCAAAGGGAAGATGATTGGGTTTGACAAGTGTGTGTGTGTGAAGGTGGGGGGACTGATAGTGATGGTCTGAGCTGGTGTTAGCCCGCTGCAGGTGTTACAAAGGGAGGACATGGGGGGGCCTGTCTTGTGGAGATGATGGGGACCCGAGGAGTAGAGAATTCTCACTGCCATCAGTTGGCGCCCACAGCCCAGACCGTTGTCAGGTTGCTGCCTGAGCTAGCGCTCTGGAGCTGGAAGGTCCGAGAGGATGGGGCATGGACAGATTTGCCCAAGTCACAGGGCAGAATAGGGGCAGAATTGGGTTAAAACATAATTTAGTCTAGGATTTGTACAACTTGGTCATATGTCACTGGAGTGTTTCCTGTACTGGTTGTCTGCAGATTTGCTGTTCGGCGTATAGAAATCTACTTTATGACTTCTTTTCTTTTCCAAGTTTTCAGTTGGGGCCACTCCCTTCTGTTTGCATTTTTAAATGTGGACATGACATGGAGAGATGGCGTCATCGTGTCTTAGCATTCCCAAGTTTATTGTGTGATTTTTCACTAGATCTTAAATTGGCTGATTCATTAGTGATAAGAGAAGTTCATTTAATCTCTTTCTGGGAAGGGTTATACTGAGATGGTTAATATTGAATGTGGTTTGTGGACTCTGGTGCATTTTCACTGCGGAGGATGACTTTTCCCAGCCCAGGAGACTTGTACTGTCACCGACCAGAGTCTCTGTGCCTCTTCGGGTCCACACCGGAGCACAGAGCTGCTGGCAGAGCATGGCTCTAAGGTCCTTCTTCCAGGCTTTGAGTCCTGATGTCCCCTTACTGACTGACGGCAGGATCATGGGCCAGTGGCGTGGCCTCTCTGTGCCTCACTTCCTGATCTGTAGAGATAACAATGTGTGCCAGGGTTGTGATAAAGATTCAGCGTATTCACGTACTTAAAACTGGTAAAAAGTGGCTCATAGCAAATGAGAGCTGCCCTTTTCAGTTTGAGCCAGTTTGGCTAGATGCCCCGCTGGTCACGTTCCCTTCAGTGACGTGATCTGTCCTGGCTCAGCCTGGTGGTAACCAGGATGCCTGTTCCAGGGTCAGCCTGGAGGACAGCCATCCGTGCCCCCACGGCAGAGCACGTGGCCCCACACAGCCTTCCCCATCGCTGCGAAGCTGTCCCCCAAAAGGGGAGGCTGGCCCACAGCTGCTCAGGAGGCTTGCAACAAATTGCCACACTCCTGCAAATTTATCTTACAAAAGGCGGAACAGTTCTTCCCTCTGTTTTTGCTTACTCTTTGAAAGCAGCGTGGCCGTCTTCCCAGCACACGTGTCCCTAGCCAGTCAGCCCCCTTCCAGGGAAGGGTCAGGGAGTGGCAGCCTCTTGATGATCTGTTGGTCATTTCTGTCTTTGGCTTCTCCATGAAAACATAAGGTGAACTTTTTCTCAGTACTTTTGTACCAGTCGTTCAGCACCCTTGATTATCCTAGTCTGCATTCTTTTGGTTGCAGGGAATTGAATAACCAACTTCATCCGAAACAGGAAAAAAAGTGCGTTTGAGGTGGGGATTCAGGGACCTACAGGGTGCCCTCAGGTGCACCAAATTCGAGGCTGTGCATCATGTCACTAGGAGCAGTCTCTCTCTCCTGCCTGCTCTCTTCAAGCAGCTCCCGGCTCCCAGTCTCCCAGCGCGGTGACCCCAGCAGAACGACAGCTCGTCTTGGTAGTTCCAGAGACCGAGTCCCGCAGGCCTGGCTTGGGTCGTGCCTGGTCACGGCACCGGCTGTCATGGCAGATGCAGCGTGTGGCCTGTTCTGGGCCGGGCTTCTCTCTGCCACGTGCCTTGAATCTCGAATGGTGGGGAAGGCTGCACTTATAGCTTCTTTGGTCCTCCAGGGAAAGAGGATATTGTCAGACCATCTGAAGATGCCTCCTGTCTTACACCTGAGTTTGGCAGCCCGCCCCCCCCCCCGGCTCCCTCCTTGGGGGTGAGCAAGCTGAGTGTGCCAACAGGCTCTGGCCATACATTTGTTCCCACTGGCCCATAGTCTGACCCCCCTCCCCGCCCCCCACCTCCTGTTCACAGCAGCTGCTGTCAAAACAGCAAATGTCTGCAGCTGCTTGTGGCCCGGGGGAGTTTTCCTTTTCATTCTCTTCTCCCCCAGCTCTCTGGAGGAATGCACTGCATTCGTTCAACAGTCTGTTGCACACGTGTTTATTTTTCACCTCTCTGGTCTGAGTAGGATCAGTGAGGGGATGGAAAAAGTGTCCGCGCAGTCAGTCTGGGTGCTGGTGGAGCTTGAAGGCTCCAGAGGCCCCTCTTCCTCCTCGACAGCCAGCCCGTTTCCTGTCCTGGTGACCGAAACGGTCAGATGGCTCGGGCACGGACAGCTGTTCGGTGTCTTTGCAGCCCCGCCCACAAATTATGTGTGACCTCCACAGACCGCGTTTCCCCTCTCCTTCCCACTCCTTTCCATCAGCTGGTATCTCGGAGGGACCGTCCCCCACCTCTGCCTCTTACAGCAGATTCTTACGCGGTGACAGATGCAGCCCCCACCTTGGAATCTGCATCAGTGACGTTCTGGACTTTATGATAATCTCCCAGAACTGCTTAAAAGCAAGTGATTGTGAGAAGGTCGCACCCAAAAGGAGAAAGGAAAGCATTGGCGTTTAGCGCCAGCTCGGAAACCGAAAGGGAATTGGGTAAATATTGACAGCAGTTATTAAAATCTTCTGAGCTGTTCGGAGGAAATGGTGTCCCTTATCGTCTTGGGAACCTGTTAGATTCAGCTGGGGGGTTTTCATACAGTGGTTTGTCAGTCAACAGACGGAAAGACGCGAGCGAGACCGCTTTGGCACATCGTTTTAACGTGGTCTGTGCTGCCGTTAAGTGGTTGTCAGCGTCGCTGAAAGTGAAGCTGTGTGGCATTTCACCTTGGTTCCCCACCCCCTCTCCGCGAGCAGACGGCTTGGGAAGCTGCTTGGGACAAAGGCCACCTTCCAGTGCCCATCCTTAAGGGGCAGGAGGTTCCTCAGCGAGCAGGACGTCCATACGGCCCTTCTTCCTGGGTTGTATGCAGACGCCGTGTTTTGCTTTGGTTTTTTATTTTGACTCCATGCCTTCCTTTGCTTTTCCCTTCAGTCCCCTCCGGGCAAAGTGACAGAGGCTGTGAAGATTGCGATTGACCTTGGGTACCGCCACATCGACTGCGCTCATGTGTACCAGAACGAGAATGAGGTGGGGTTGGCCATCCAGGAGAAACTCAAGGAGCAGGTGGTGAAGCGCGAGGACCTCTTCATCGTCAGCAAGGTACCACTCTGCAGGGGAGCCCGGGGCGGGGGGGTGACGGCGGGGAGGGATATTGGTCCGATGGCAGTGTCAGCTTGGGAGCCAAGGCCACACTCCAGGGCCACTTAATATGCTATAGTTATTACTCAAGAGGCCACTCTTCTGGGGCAGTGTGTTGACTGAAGGCCACAAGGGCTCCAGAGCTCACCTATCCATGGTCCATTGGAGGGTCGTTCAGCGTAGACCCATTGGGTGGAGCCCCTTGTTGGTAAGGCTTAGGTTGTGGGTTGGTGCTGCCTTCCCAGAGAGTTAGCCTTGAGGACAGAACTTGGTTTCCATCTGGAGACCAGATCTCCACTGCTGGCCACTGTCTTTGACCTGCAGGCTGTTGGTGCCCAAAGGGACACAGGGTGGGCCGGTGAGACTGACGCCACAGAGACCGGCCTGTTAGGAAGATGGCCCCGAGAACTCCCGTTTGGGGCCCGGGCCTTATGAACTGTCCGTTCTATACTCTGCCTTTGGTTGGGTCCCTCTGAGAGGTTTCCCTGACCTTCTCCTCCCTTCCTTTGGGAAGTTAGGACCCATGGTGGGCAGTGGAAACCCCCTCACCACCTGTTGGAGCATCACAGTGAGAGGGGTGGGGTGGGCTCCTGGCCGGGAAGCAGCCCCTGTGCACGGCGTAAGACGTGCTCTCTCCCTGGCTTCAGCTGTGGTGCACGTACCATGAGAAGAGCATGGTCAAGGGGGCCTGCCAGAAGACGCTCAGCGACCTCAAGCTGGACTACCTGGACCTCTACCTTATCCACTGGCCGACGGGCTTCAAGGTAGGCGGCTCAGGGCTCCGGCCGGGCCCCTGTCGCTCACGGGCCCCTGTAGCCCGTGATGCGTTAAGGCGCAGGTGGGGACCCGCTCTGTGTGTTGCCGGCCCAGGCTCTGCACCTCGAGCAGCGGCCAGTGCTGTCACCTGGGAGCTTGTTGGAGATCAGCCTCGGGCCCCCCCAGGCCTGCTGCGTGGGAACCACGGGCAGCTCGTTTGCACGTTACAAAATTTGAGGAGCCCTGTGCTTTGCCACTTGCTGGCGGTACGGTCTAAAGCGGTGACCTCCAACATGGCTCCAGTGGTGTTCTGCACGTGGCCCAAAGACCTCATTGGCTGCCCCCTCTGCCTGTGTGTGTGTGTGTGTGTGTGTGTGTGTGTGTGTGTGTGTCTAGTCCTGCGCGCTGCACACAGGCCCCGTGCTGTGGAAGCCTGATAGATATTTCTTGGCAGCCTGAGTCTCCGCGCAAAATAAACTCGAGTTATTACACCCTCTGCCTTCACTGTAGTCACAGAATCGGGTTTCCGCTTTGTCAGCCAGACTGAAGGTGTGTGGTGGGTTTGACCCTGTGGCCCTGTTTTAATTGCGCCGTGTGTACCGGGCCTGACTTCCCATCCTTTGTTTTTCATGATAAGCCGCTGAGACTCAGCAGGGTGACACGGGCCCCGTGCCCCTGGCCCCGAGTCCTTCCCCCGTCCCCAGCCCGGCCCGTGGCAGGGCTCACCTCACCGACCAGGAACCGTTTCCATCTAACAGCTGCCACCCATTTGAAAGAAAAAGTGTCGGGGGGCCTCGGGAGTTGTCTGCCTGTCTCTTTTTCACACTGGCCCGTGGATTTGCCCTCGATCGTCTTCTAAAAACAGCTATGGTAGTTAAGAGTGAGTTTTTTTTAGAACTTCGCTTCCAAAGATGCAGGACTGTGAAGAGCCGTCACTGATTGATTGTTATCGTATCAACAGCCCGGGAAGGAGTATTTCCCACTGGATGGGGAAGGCAACGTGATCCCCAGTGACACCAATTTTGTGGACACGTGGGAGGTGAGGCGGCCCCTGATTTGGCTTTCTTCCTCCTGGCTGGTTTCCTCTTCTCCTTGTGAGTGGTCTGCTCTGCCTTGTCTTCCACTGTATTTTGTCACCCTGTCACCGTTGTTACTCTTCCAGTCTCCTTGCAGCCAGCCTGGTTTTGTCTTGGCATCTCTTGGCTTCTCAGAGGTCTGACTCACTGGCACCTGTTAGTAAGGGCAGGACCTGTTAACCTGACTGGTGCCGAGGGTGCTTTTCTCGTCCTTGTCCGCTTGGGCATGTGTCAGCAGCAAGCAGAGACCCTGTTCTGTCGTTAGGCCATGGAAGAGCTGGTGGATGCCGGGCTGGTGAAAGCTATTGGAGTCTCCAACTTCAACCATCTCCAAGTCGAGAAGATCTTAAACAAGCCCGGCTTGAAATACAAGCCGGCCGTTAACCAGGTAAACCTCCAGCAGGGAAGGCTGTGCATGGGAGACTGCTGGGTTACTATCTGAACCCGTGTCACCCAGGCAGCAGCCAGGAGGTGGGTCCTGATTTGCGATCGAGAATGACGATGAGGCATCTGGGAGCCGAACTTGCAGGAGAGACGGAGTTTGAGCCCGGCTTGTGATGACTCAGGGTCTCCCAGATTGTCAGTGTGCAGACTCTGAGATCCTTAGACGCGTCACAATTGATAAGTGGCCAAAGCCAGAACGAACCCTTAGGGCCCACGAGCACGGTACATCAGTAACAAGATTATTGTTCTTTGGGTTGAGGACACTAGCTGGGAGATGTAAACAGTTGTCACAACTTCTCTGGGAGATAAGACATCGGTCATACATAATTTTCTGTCTGGGGAAGAGGCATACTTACTGTCTGTCCCTGCACCTGTGCCCACGCGTCACCATCAGCCCCCTGTTTGCATTTGCAGATCGAATGCCACCCGTACCTCACTCAGGAGAAGCTAATCCAGTACTGCCAGTCCAAAGGCATCGTGGTGACTGCCTACAGTCCCCTCGGCTCTCCCGATAGGCCCTGGTGAGGTTTCCACTAGATCGTGTTCTCTCGTCCTCTGGTGAAGGTTAGAAGTGGCGAAAAAGAAAAAGTCAGCATCAGGGAACATGCTTCTGGCATTGATTTGCAGACCTGCCCAGGAGCATCTTGTTGGGGTTCCAGTAGCTTCTAGCAGCAAGGTGGCTGCTCTTTTTCCAGAGGGTTGGGAGTTTGTACCCGAGATTCAAATCAGGAGGAGACTGACGGACTGCCTTCTAAGGTCGATGGGAGATAGGGTTGCCGGCTACCTTAAGCAGCGGCGATGATGGTTGCTCACACGGGCCATCTTGTCTCCAGGGCCAAGCCCGAGGACCCTTCCCTGTTGGAGGATCCCAGGATCAAAGCGATCGCAGCCAAGCACAATAAAACCACAGCCCAGGTACTGTCATCTCCAGGCGCCCGTGGCCGTTCCCAGAACCCCCGACATATGTAGTGGTCCCCTTTAACCGGGCAGGGGGGAGGCGACCAAGCCCAGCCAAGCCCTCCCTGGAAGTGCAGCTTGGGGTCCTGGAGTGGGTGGTGGAAAGGGCACCGACTGAAAGTTAGAAGACAGCTGTGTGATGGGGACAGCGACCTCTCCAGGCCACCCCGAGGGTCAGCGTTTGCTGAGGTAGGTGGGAAGCTCGTCTCTGTGCTCAGGGAAGAGCACTTGTGACCAGCTGCCCGGGAGATGTTCTCTTTCTCCCGTGTGGCACCACGGCTTCCTCCTTGTGACTAGTACACGGGAGACACGGAAGCGCGTGGCGTGGCTGGGGGTGACCCTGACCCCTCTGGGCCTCTGTTTTCTCACGTGTGGAGTTCTGGAATTCCCTCATGGGGAATGGATGTGCAAGACTAAGTGACATAACCGTGTGGGTGATTGGCGTACATACTCGCTCGGTGCATCTGTCCCCAGGTTCTGATCCGGTTCCCCATACAGAGGAATCTGGTCGTGATCCCCAAGTCTGTGACACCCGAACGCATTGCCGAGAACTTCCAGGTAAGATCCTGGCTGGCCGGCCAGGTTTTGTTCAGCGGAGAAGGGGACAGGGTCTCTCTTCCCGTGCCTCGACTGTCACGTGTGAGACCCCCACCCACCCTCCTGTCACCTCTCAGTCAGGAAGCCAGCCTCGGCTGCAGTGAGCAGACCGTGCACTCGGGACTGTGGCTTCTCTTGGGTGGAGGCGCCATGCCGGGGTGGGCCTCGTGCCTCAGTGATGCCCTCTGTACATGCACCCACCCTTGCTGAGGCTCCTCGGTGACTCAGCATTTGTCCTGAGAAATGTGGCCCTTGAGCGACACCGCCTGGGCTTGAATTGGGGCTCCGGTACCTTGCCTCCGTTTCCTCGTCTGTAAAGTGATACCTCTTTTGAGAATTGTCACGAAGATTAAATAAGATGCATCAGAGGGCTTCTCGTGGTGCGTGGTACCTGAGTGAGCGCTCCGGGAACGCTGGTGAGTCTGTGGACTGTGGACACCCTGTAGGCCGTGAGCCCACCCACCACCCGTGCCAGGACCCCTTCCGGCAACAGGCAGAGCACAGGGCTCAGGGCACAGGGACGTGTTCATGTGGGCCCTCAGAGCCCCTGCCAGGGCAGGTTAGATTGCCGCTTGCACCCAGGGGCAGGGGTCCCTGCGGGGGGCGGGGGGGGGGGGGGAAGAGCCGCTCCAGCGGGGGGCCTGATGCCCGTGAGCCTCTGCTCCCCCTGAGCGAAGCCGCTCTGCCAGGACTGCTCTGACCCCTCCGGTTCCCAGCAGCCATTGCCACAGCAGGCTGCTCATTTTGTGTGCTGTGCGGCCGTGGATTGTGAGGGCATGTGCCACCCTCTGGTCCCCTGGGAGACCCAGAGAGGCCTCGGGGGTGGGGGGCCCTTACTGCGCAGTAGGGGAGACAGTCGTCTTGTTAGGGCCACACGTTTTACCTGTTCGAGCTCAAGTGGTACAACCGTGACAGCTGTGAGAAACCTATCCTGCCAGAGATGGGTCCTTGGTTTCCTGTTTCGTTTGTTTTAAAGGTGGTAGGAAAAACATTTTTTAATGATTAATCTTGTAGTGCTAACACAGTTATTTTGTTCTTGCCTTTTGCTCTGTAGTCTTTGCACATTTGCCCACAGTTGTGATCACAGAGTGTGCGGCAGGCTTCTTTCCTGCACATTCTGCAGTCATCTGACCCAGGGGCCTCCCTCGTGTCCCCGTGTGCAGCCGTCCCCTCACCCCCCACCCCCACCACCCCAGTTTCTTCTGGTGCTGCCTCGGGCCTGCCTGCTGGCACCGTGAGGGCCGAGGTCTTCCCAGGCAGGCTGTGCTCTTCAGGCGAGTGGTTCCCCTCCTGACGACCTTTCTTGTCCTCTTTGGACGTTAGTTGGCGGCTTCGGCCCATCTCAGATGCCATCTTCTTTGACCACATCCTTCGGCTCCCCGGCTGGAATTCATTCCTAGTTCCTCTGGATCCCCCGAGTGCTGTGTGTAGCATCTCACGCAGAGTGTGCGATTGATGATTCCTTGTGTTGGAGCTGTGGGATTACCTCTTCCCTTCGATTCACTGGAAACTGAGGCGGAGATACTTGTGACCCTTCATTTCCTTCCCCACTGGTGCTTGTCACAGAAGTGCTCGGCAGTGCCTTTGACATTAACTAAATGGACTGAAAAGTACCAGTTTGCTTAGAGGTTCCTGTTTTCCCGGTTGTGTGTGGCATCCAGACAGACCACGTGCGTTCTCCGTGGTCCTACGGTCAAGTCTCTCTGAGATCTGTCTTCCTGTCTGCCCTTCCCCACTCAGGGCAGCATCCCTCCAGCGGCCCCGCACAGGGCTGTTCGGATACTTGGGTACTCTGTGTTTGACCTTCATTTGCAGAACTTACTGGACTCTTTTTTTTTTTATTATTATTTCTTTTTAGGTCTTTGACTTTGAACTGAGCAGCGTGGATATGACCACCTTACTCAGCTACAACCGGAACTGGAGAGTCTGTGCCTTAGTGAGGTGAGTGGGTCCTGGGAGGGGATCTGATGCTCCAGAACGAGAGAAGCTCCTGCCGGCGGTGCTGCCCAGGGCCTGTTAGCACAACGGTTCCGACCTGTGTACGTTGCCTTGCCTTCTCATCCACGTGCAGCAGCAAGCATTTCGTCCCGTGGGAGCCGCGGTGCGCATAGCCACGGGGAAAATGCCCGGAGATCTGTTCTAGATATGTTCTCCCCTCTGCCGCAGGCAGCCACCACATATTTTAGCGTTAATTTTCAACTCTCAGTGGCTCATCTGAAGCCAGGTGATCCCATGTGGCTCCTGTCCACCCCCCTTCCTGGCAGACTTTGCATGTGACCCTGTCTGACACCGACTTAATAAAAGGGGTTCCGTAGGAAGACCGTGGTGCTTGGGGCCCTGACACCGATGAGCCACGTGACTGAGAAAACCACTCGACGCCCTGACTGGCAGGCACCCAGGGCCCCTCCGGCTACGCATTTGCTGGGTCCTTGTATTTCTGGCAATTGGTAGTTTGGAAGCTGAGGGAGGTGACTTTCCCTACAGTACAATGACTAAAGTTTGAAATTCGTTCTCTGCTTTCCAGAAAAAAGCTTCCGTTTTCCAGCGGGGACTCAGAGCTTCCTCTCTCATGGTTTTTATTGCCTCTGTTTCCCCTCCATCTCCTCATGGTTACATTCGCTTCTGAGCGAGATCTGGACTTTCCCTGGGGTGGGGTGGGGTGCCAGCCTTCTCTCTCCAGCCTCCGCTGCCTCTGCAGTTCGGTTTGCACCGCAGGTGTGGCAGCCGCCCCCCCTCCCCGCCCCGGCAGGTGTCCAGCAGGTCTGGGGTCTGCGTCTGGGCCGAGATCTAAGGCTGTGCTTCAGGCAGAATGGTGCCTGGTGAGCGTGTGGCTGTCACACCCGTGGCCTCGCATTCCAAATAGGCCACCAACAGTTTTATCACTGGCAGCCCCACACCAGGCCCTTTCTGATGGCCCTGTTTGTGTTAATGGCACTTAACCTTTAAGCATTAGAGTCCTTTTTTGGGTCGGGTAGGTGAGGGAGAGAGAAATGATTCATTGACCGGGTGACCTCTGCGCTCCTTGGAGGGGCTCTGTGTCAGTTCCCTTGGCCCTTCCCACTGCCCATGACGGGTATTGAAGCTCTCGGGGCTGACAGACCACAGTGGTTTTCCAACTGGTCCCGTTACACTCCCTCCACTCTCTGGTGCTGTCGCAGAGAGAGCTGTCAGATTATTCCGGGGGCTACTGATGTTTAATGGGGATGGGTTGGGGCTGGAGTGGGGAGGGAGAGGCCGGTTCCAACATTCCTGGGTCACCTAGGAAGCTTTCTCACTCGACATACACATCCAGTGCCTTTCTGGAAATTCATGCTGTCCTGAGCTTCTATGGCTAATGGCAGGGTTATGTTACTCGGGTTTGATGGGATGCCAAAAGGAGCGTAGAGGAGTTTTGAATGAGCAAGAGTTGTGTGCCCCAAGCTGGGTTCACCCTGGGCCTTTCACACTGTGCCCAGCCTGTCTCTCCAGAGGTGGTGCCATTATGCTCCCAGCACAGGCCGTCGGCCCAACCAGGTGGGATAGTGAACCTGTTCGAACATGCCTGCAGCTCTGCGCTCCCAGGTGGATGCCTGGCCTGTTTCCTGCCCTGTGTTTTCCTGTGTCAAATCCTCCACTACTTTCCTCAGCGGCTCCCTTCGGCTCCCACTGCTGGCGGGCAGCTTCTTGAGATGCCCGCGCTGTCTCGCTCTGTCACACGTACGGACCCCTGGCTCCTCTCCTCACCCTCCTGCCGTTCCAGACAACGGGATACTGTCGGGTCCCGCCAGTGAGACTGAGTTCCCGGGATGCAGGAATCGTGTCTTGCTGCCCCGCAGGCCTCAGGCACAGTGCCGGCTGCACAGGGAGCAGGGTGTCCATCGTGCCTGTGGCAGAGGAGTCGAGGGGGCCTTCCGCCCGGGTGCAGACCCGTGATCTACGGTCTCGGAACTGGCGGTTGTCTCTGAGGCCTCTGCTTTCACCCCGAGGAGACACTCACCGTTTCTTTTTGTGACTTGCGACGGTCAGAGTCTCTCCCTTGAAAAGCTAACATGTTCCTCTTTGTCTCCTCTGACAGCTGTGCCTCCCACAAGGACTATCCCTTCACCGATGAGTTTTGAAGCCGTCGGTGCCTGTCCTCCCCCAGGTGGCCTGCTGCTTTGTTCCCCGTGTCACTTCTTCTGGATGTAGTGTAGTGTGGCCTGTGCCCATCAGTGGTGGGTCCACGACCTGGGGACGGGCCAGTGAGGGCTTGGCCCACGTGGTGTTGGGTCCAGAGAGTAGTATCCATAGATACTATCCATAGAAGTCTCTTCCAGGTCTCTTTGCCCTTCTTCTCCAGCTGGGGAAAGTAGGACCTTAGTACCCTTTTCTGGCTAAGTTGAATCTACAGAGTCGAAATAGCGCTACTAACAACCGGATGTTGGCTGCCGGGAAGCGTAACCCTTTCAGCCGGACTTCTTGCCTCAAATAAAAAGTACTTTTGTGAACTTGATGCTGTTTGTTTTATTTTGATTTATCGAAACGATACACCATCTTGTGTCTCACTCGGCCTTCGTCCCCTCTATACCCATAAAGCAGGCCATTCGACTGGGCAACAGGAATGAGCCCCTGATGTCTTACCCTCTAGTTGGGGGCCCCTGGCCCCAGTACTTCACTCAATTAGCTTTAGGGTGGTTGGTCTCCTCTGTGTGCACGTTGGAGTCCCCTGGGAAGCCCTTAATGCTAGTGATGTCTGGACCTCACCCCCGGAGACCCGTCTGAGCGGCCCAGGGTGGAGCCAGGCCGCAAAAAGTGTGCAGGCTCCCCAGGTGTTCCCACTGTGCAGCCAAGGCTGAGAGCCGCCGCTGTAGGGCTGAGCGGGGTGGTAAACCCGTCTGTAATTTCACAGGTTACTTTGTTGTTCCTGTTGCCCGTGAAGACCAAAGTCCTGTTTACAAGGAGCCCTGCTCACAAAGAACTGCTTTCATGAAGCTCACCGTCTAGACCAGAGGGAACACAGCATCAGTAAATGACGTCTGTATTAGCTCCAACTGCCATAACAACACATTGTAGGCTGAGTGGTGTAAACAGAAATGTATTTCTCACCCATTCTGGAGGCTGGAAGTCTGAGGTCGGCAGCGGGGGGAGGGCAGGGGCCGGCAGGGTCTGGTGAGAGCCTTTTCCCCAGGTGGTGGGTCACCACTTCTCCCTGTGTCTTCACCTGCCAGAGAAAGGAGAATGTTCTCAACAGGATCCCACAAGTACAGGTCCGTTTTTGTTTAACTTTTACAAATGCTGTTGCTTACGTTTATTAATAACGTTTTCTTTTCCAGAGTTAAATTGACAAAGGCTGGGAAAGGGATGGACGAGATAAGAGGCAACCTCGGATCTCATGACGATAATGGCTTTGTTGCCGACTCTCCGCGTTGGATGACTATAGCCCCTCTCGTTAGGTGACATCAACTGCTTCACAGACCATCCACATGGCAAATACACTCCCAAGGCTTTAGATAATTGGGCAGAGGTGGTGGCTGGGCCTCACCCAGGGAGGCAGGAAAGCACCAGAGCCCTGCATAGTAGCAGAGTTTGGGCCAGATGGGAGACCCAGAGCCCCACCTGCGCCCTGTTGCCCACAGCCTGCAGTGGTTCAGTTTCCCTTGCCAGGTAGGCAAATCCCACCTGATCCCAGGTTAAGCTGCAAACCTCCGCAATCACCCTCTAAGTCATCAAGATCAAGAACACACTATTCATTTTTTTGGAAGTTGAGTCAAATAATCTCTGACCTAGTCCCCCCGCTATTTCTCCAGTTAGCCCAGAGTCGGCTTTCACATGCTTTGGAAAAACTTTGAGGTACAATCACTAGTAAGCGTTTAAATCAGATGCCAGTGTGCTAGTTCCCTGCTTTAAGAACACTATCAAAAATTAGACCATTACAAAGTCAGCAAGAAACCGAAAAGATGAAAGGCCGTGCTCCAGCCTTGGTCCCTACTTTGTAGCAGAGACTCAAGTTATATCTAAGAACACATCCCCTGAGAAGGAGCCTTGCCTGGGGTGCAAGAGGGGAGGAAAACTAAAGCTCGATGAAAGAACTTGTTCTGCATTTTGGAGGTAAAAAGGGGGCGTGTCCTGCGGTCAGTGGCCCTGGCGCGGGTGGAGGCCTGGCTCCCTGGTGCTAGAATGTGGCTCCAGGACGCAGTGGGCGAGGCGGGCCTTGGTGGGCCAGCTTCATTCCATAGCTAATGGATCCAGTGATGGAGCAATCAGACACCAGGGTCCTTGCAGAGACAGGGGCTGCCTTCCCAGTGCAGAGCCCCATCCCCCCTTCCCTTTGTGGAACTAAACCCCCACACCTTTGTACCTTCCTGGGTGGGTTTCAACCCAACCTCGACACTCAGGTGGACGCCTTGTCACGAATAAAGTGACTCTCCAGGGGGCCACGGCCGTGGGAATTCTAGAACAATCGTGCCGGTCCCCTCTTCGAGGACCTTTGGTAGGGCCTGCAAAGACATTCATAAAATAGTTGGACTTTTGCCAAAACAAAGTTCCAGCCAGAGAGAAGAATTGTTAATAAGATAATGAGACCCACTGAAAGACGGAACTAGATTTAATTGAATCACATACGCGATTAAGACCCACACTTGAAAATCTCTCTGAACAATGCAGACTTAACTGCAAACAGCACAGTTGCTCAAGGGCCAATTTCACAGAGCACGGTTTCTCAACACTCCGTCCCGCTTCGTGTTGATACGATTGCTGAGCAAGCTATTTCAGTGAAATATCTCTGCTGCTGGCTGGCATAACCGTGGCAGGTGCCTAGCCTAGAGAGTACAGTGAGTGTTGGGTCCAGCCCCGGAAGGGTTCCTAGAAGGACAACAGGGACTATCTTTGGGGGTTTGTGGCTCTCTGGGGTCCAGCTCCAGGGTACACCCAGTCTTTGTCCCTTGAAGGCATCGTCTAGCTGTGTTCCACAGAAGACCTGGGTCCTCAGGTCCTGAAGGAACCTCCCCTTCCGTCTCCCCTTCCCTCCCTGGAGTTTGGCTACAAGCAGTGGAAGCAGCTGATGGCTTCTCAGGTCCTCTTCCAGCCCAACACCCAGCTAGGCCTGGGGGAACCCCAGCCTCTGTTTTCCTTTCCTTCCGTCCTCAGTGCCTAGAACAGCGTCTGGGCACAGAGTGGGTGCTCAGTGATTCCGTTTGCATGAACGAAGGAGCGCAAGAATGAAAAGCTTTTCCTTTAACAGCTAGTTATTAAGACGCCCAAGTGTAAAATCAGTGCATTTCAGACCCAAAGAGGGCAGCTCAGTTTTGAATTGTGGCCTGAAATAACATGAAAGAGGCAGAGAGTTTTCCAGATGCAGACAGAAGGGTCTTCAGCACAGCTCTTCTCTTCCTTAAACACGACTCTGGCAAATCGTTTAACCTTCTGGCCTCTGTTTCTCCCATCTATAAAATGGCCTGCCTCCTAGTAGCCACAGTGATTCAGTGAGATAGCCCCTGTCCTGGACCTTGCCCACAGCACTCAAGTATATGCTTGCCATTATTGTTGACATTGTTTATTTCTTTTGAGAGAGAGAGAGAGAGAGTGTGTGTGGGAGGCACAGAGAGGGAGAGAGAGACTCCCAAGCAGGCTCTGCACTGTCAGCACAGAGCCCAACATGGGGCTCGAACTCACGAACCCTGAGATCATGACCTGAACCGAAATCAGGAGTTGGATGCTCAACCAACTGAGCCACCCAGGTGCCCAACTGATATCATGGTTATTATTATTAGATGTTGGCAAGAGAAGCAAACCCATCCTTTCCCTCATAGCTTGCAGATGGTGTCCGGGGGATGGAGTTCTGCCCAGAGAGCAGCACTTTCTTCACATCTTTGACTCTGACCACCTCACACAAAGGAAGGACAGCTTCTAATGCATTTAGCACACTGTGGCCTTTTGTTTCCAACCTCAAGGACAGTGCTACCTATCAAGAAAAACAAGCCTTGAAGAAAACACTGCCAATCCGTAAGAAGTGTTTTGTTTTGTTTTGTTTTGTTTTGTTTTGTTTTGTACTGCTTGATGAAATCATTGAGTGTTGGAGATCATCTAGTCCAGTGTTTTCCAACTTATTTTTGGCTGCAGTCTTCTTTCTTTGTAAGAGTCTGACATGGATCCTCAATACGTAAACCGGATTAAGGCAGAGCTGCTGTGGTGTAAGTGGGGGAGGAGTCTTGGAACTAAGACAGACAGTACCCTCACACAGAGTCCCCTAACCATGAAAGCCTGATCAGAATTTCAAAGCCTTGGGATCCAACCCTCTCTTGTTCGTTTTTAAGAGCTGTAAAGACCTCTTTCACACAGTTGTTGGAATTCAGGAATTCCAGAGTGGCTTAGCTGGGTGGTTCTGGATGGGGGTCTCTTAAGAGGTGGCAGCAAATATGGCGGCTGGGACTGCATCATGGAAGGTATGACTGGGGCTGGAGGATCTGATTCCAAGGGGGTGCACTCAATCACTGGCAAGCCAGTACTTGCTATTGCCAGGAGGCTTCAGTTCCTTACCTCACGTACCTTTCCACAAGGCTGCTAGAGTGTTCATGACATGGTGGCTGACGCTCCCTGATGAGTGGTCCAAGAGATCACACAGTAGAAGCCATGATGTCTTTCATTATTTAACCTCAGAAGTCACACACCACCATTTCCACAAAAGATCATCCCCATCCACTGGGTACAGCTTGGAAGCTGGTTACCACAATTTGTAAACCTAGAACTGTATATTGTTTAGAAAGCATTTCAGAAGTAATTACAAACATGCAAATAAATAATATTTCAAAAGAATGTATGTTCTGGGGCGCCTGGGTGGCGCAGTCGGTTAAGTGTCCGACTTCAGCCAGGTCACGATCTCGCGGTCCGTGAGTTCGAGCCCCGCGTCGGGCTCTGGGCTGATGGCTCAGAGCCTGGAGCCTGCTTCCGATTCTGTGTCTCCCTCTCTCTCTGCCCCTCCCCCGTTCATGCTCTGTCTCTCTCTGTCCCAAAAATAAATAAACGTTGAAAAAAAAAATTAAAAAAAAAAAAAAAAAAGAATGTATGTTCTGATTGTCATGCCCAGCGAAGCAACCCTTTGGCTTTACAACAACAGAAAACCCAGAGGATCAGAGAGGTCAAGCGACTAGCCAAAAGTCATAGAGCAATTTAGTGACAGAAATTGACCTAGAATCCAGGTGTCTGCATTCTAGTCTATTGCATTCATCATGGTATTATTACAATAACATTCCATTATAATAAAAGTTAACAGTAACCTGCGTGCATGTACAACCTTATCACCAGGGGATCAAGGTTAACATCAACAGTGATAAGTCATGTTGATAATAGGTGCTCTTGACATGATGTGATGATAAAGGTCCTTTACTTCCATGATCTTCCTCCCCCAAACCCATAACCCCAGTCTAATCAGGAGAAAATAGGAGACAAATTGTATTTGAGGGACATTTTACAAAATATCTGACCAATACCAACACCTCTCAAAATTGTGAAGATCATCAAAAACATACATGAAAGGTCTGAGAAGCTGTCACAACCAAGAGGAGTCTGAGAAGACATGGTGACTAACTGCATAAGATCCTGGGACAGGAAAAAGGACATTTAGGTAAAAACTAAGGAAATCGGAATAAAGTCTGGATTTCAACTAATAATAATTTTTTAATATTGGTTCACGAATGGTGCCAAATGTAGCATACTAATGTAGCATGTTAACAACGGGAAACTAGGTGTGGAGTATATGGGAAGCCTGTACTATCTTTGAAATTTTTCTGTAAATTTAAAACTAGTCAAAAATAAGATGTTCATTAAGAAAAAACTTTATAGAACACTCATGAAGAGCTGCTTTTCTAAACAAAATATAACAAGCCTAGATTACTCACTTGCTTTAAAAATGCTCATACCTCTCCTTGATTAAACAAACAAAATAACTAACAAGGGTGGAGATTTGAATAGCCTGATTACCAATCCTGTTCTTGGAGAACATATATTTCCAAGCACACGTGGGACATTATGAAAATCAGTGATAAGCTAGACCAAAGTGTTGGCCTCAACGAATTTCAACAAATTGATATCATATAGATCATATTGTCTGATCACAATTTAACAAAAATATAAAACGTTAGCAAAAAAAGATTAAGAACTGTCCACCCCCCCTTCACATTCAGAAATTTTAACTTTTTTTTTTTTTTCAACGTTTATTTATTTTTGGGACAGAGAGAGACAGAGCATGAACAGGGGAGGGGCAGAGAGAGAGGGAGACACAGAATCGGAAACAGGCCCCAGGCTCCGAGCCATCAGCCCAGAGCCTGACGCGGGGCTCGAACTCACGGACCGCGAGATCGTGACCTGGCTGAAGTCCGACGCTTAACCGACTGCGCCACCCAGGCGCCCCTCATTCAGAAATTTTAAAACACACAATCAACTCAAAGGTTAAAGGAGTAAAATAATGGCCAATGCTATACATGGCATTTGCTAATTAATTATGTCCCATGTAATGTTTTATGAGTTTTATATATCTTTCAATCCTCAAAACAACCCTTCAAGGTTGGTCCTATTATCATCCATTTTCAGATGAAGAAACCAGGGACACGTAGAAGGTGAACAACGTGGTCAAGGTCAGATAGCCGGAAAATGGTGGCGCTGGGTCTGCATGTTGGCAGTCTGGTTCCAGAGTCTGTATTCTGGGTCTGTTAGGTTGCCTCCTGCTAGAGTAGAAAACACACGCGGAATAAAATAAAATATAAGACATATCAAAATCTGGGGACGCAGCTAAAGCAATCCTTAGGAGTCTTATAATTTGTGGAGTCTTATAAGCACAGAATAAGTAGAATAACTAGTTAAAAATAATGTCCACAAAGAAAATACCAGATAAAGATGGCTTTATAGAAGTGCTGTTATGTAAAGTAACATTCTAGGTACAGACAATGCCAGTCCTACCCAAGCTGTTTCAGAAGGTAGAACAAGAGGGCATATTTTCAAAATCACGTTATACAGCCAGCACAATTCGATACTCAAAATACTAGGACAGTTCAAGAGGAAAATCACAGACTAATCCCACTGAAGAACGTGTATGTAAACATCCGAAACAGAATATACTTGGTCACATCCAGTAATGTACAAATGATCGATGCAGTTTTAATCACAGGAATGCAATGTTGATTTTATATCACAAAGGCATCGATGTAATTCACCACGTTGCTAAAATAAAGGTTTATGCATGTATCCAAGCAAAAAATATTCGATACATTAAAATCATTTTATGAGAAAATCTTTTGGCAGACTCAGGATGGGAGAAAATCTCTTTAGCGTGGCCAAGGGCATCTCCACAGCCATCTCATATACCTACCATGGCGTATTCTCATGGTGTACCAACTACCACCGTAGTCGACCACATGAACAATTCTCAACAGGAGAGCACTGAGGCAAGAAAAGGTCACAGAGAAAGACATAAGTAAGATTCTACTAATACAAAGTTCAAAAATAGGCAAAACTGAACAGTACGTTTTTGTAAGGATATAATCCCAGGTCATAAAACTGTAACGAAGAGCAAGGAGTAATTTGTTCAAGATTCAAGAGTGGGAGTTGACAATAGCAAAAAAAAAAAAAAAATTTCATCTAAAAAGTGGGAGGAGGACTTGAGTAGACATTTTCCCAAAGACATACAAATGGCCAACAACGCTCAACATCACTAATCATTAGGGAGATAGATGCACATCAAAATCACAGGGAGGTATCACCTCAGACCTGTTGGAATGGTCACTATAAAAAAGACAAGAAGTAACGTGTTGGTGAGGGTGTGGAGGACAGGGAACCCTTGTGCCTTGTTGGTGAGGCTGTAAATTGGTGCAGCCATTATGAAAACAGGATAAAGATTCCTCCAAAATAAAAAAACAGAACTACCACATGACCTAGCAATCCTACTTCTGGGTACATATCTAAAGGAAACGAAATCAGTATCTCGAAGAGATATGTGCACCCCGCATTTATCGCAGCATTATTCACAAGAGCCAAGACATGGAACAAGTTGGGTGTTCATTAATGCATAAGTGGATAAAGAAGATGTGGTGTATATATAACGGAGTGTTATTCAGCCACGAGAAAAGAAAATCCTGCCATTTACAACAACTTGGATGGACCGTAAGTCATTTTGCTAAGGAAGGTAAGTCAGAGGAAGACAAAAAGTATATAATCTCACCTCTATGTGGCATCTGACAACATGGAACTCATAGACCCAGACGTGAAAGTGGTGGTTGCCAGGGGCTAGGGTGTGGGGGCGATGGGGAGATGTGTTCTAAGGACACAAACTTCCAGTTATAAGATGAATGAGTTCCGGGCATCCCATGTACAGGATGGTGACTGTAAACAATGCTGTATTGTGTTCTTGGAAGTTTCTGTGAGAATAGGGCTTGAATGTTCTCACCATAACAACAACAGAATGGTAATTATGAGTTAACTAATCTTATTGTGGCAAACATTTCCCAATATATGTGTGTATCAAATCATCACATTGTACACCTTTAACTTACACAATGCTATGTGTCAATGATATCTCAGTAAGTTGGAAAACAAAGACAGACCTGGGAAAATGCAGACTGAAATTACCACACACACACACACACACACACACACACACACGAGGTGGAGGTCAGATGAGGTTTGATATCAGGAAGGGACATGAAGGGACTTCTATGTTACTACTTATTTCTTAAACTGGGTTCTGGGAATATGTGTGTTTTATTTCATTTCATTTTATTTTTATTTATTCTGAGAGAGAGAGCGTGCGAGAGAGAGGCAGAGAGAGAATTCCAAGCAGGCTCCACACTGTCAGCACAGAGCCCGACGCGGGGCTTGAACCCACGAACTGTGAGATCGTGACCTGAGCTGAAACCAAGACTTGGATGCTTAACTGACTAAGCCATCCAGGCACCCCACGTTTTTTTTTACTCCTTTAAAGGAGATACAGAGATTTTACACAGTTTTTTGTGTATAAATATTTCATAAGAAAACATAAGTGTTCAAAATAATGAATTATCGCGTTTGATCCTTAGAACAATCCGGTGAGACTCCTGTAGCATGATTCTTCACAGAAAATGAACTTAAATCCAGAGTAATTCATTGATATGCCAAATATAGCAGGTCAGCGATTTCATCTCCTTATTCTGTGACCTTTCTACTGAATCACACTGAAACTGATTTTTGTGACTATTTCTGCTGCTATCTTAACTCTAGACACAGAAAATTGGGAGTAACCAACTGCATGTTATTGAGCAAAATAAGAGACAGGTTTGTTTGTTTAAAAATAGAATTGTCTTTAAACAGATGAACATAAGGGAAGGGAAACAAAAATAATATAAAAACAGGGAGGGAGACAAAAACAGAAGAGACTCGTAAATATGGAGAACAAACTGAGGGTTATGGGAGGGGTTGCGGGAGGGGAGATGGGCTAAATGGGGAAGGGGTACTAAGGAATCTATTCCTGAAATCATTGTTGCACTATGTGCTAACTAATTTGGATGTAAACTAAAAAAAAATAAATAAAATTAAGTAGTTAAAAAAAATAGAATTGTCTTTTAAAAATCTATGTTCTCTCCCACTGTTCTTGATTTGCTATGCTGTGTAGATAAGATACTCGCTCACTAGTGAGAAGCAAGGTACATGCTGAGTTGCAAGCCAGGAATAGTGACGGTGGCATCAGGAAGTGAGAGAGGTGGTCATCCTTGAGACAGCAGATTTGGGAAGAGAAATATCAGTGCCTTTTCCGTACATGTTAGATAACTGGTACCTGGGAAGGAAAGGTCAGCCTGTGGACCCAGAACAGAAGTCAGGTATGTTTTTGTGAAATTGGAGGACAGGGTCAAAGGGCCCAGAAAAGGGGCCACTGACCATAGGGTACCTCCACATGGTTCAGTATAGCAGGGAGGCCACGAGGACCCAGCGTGGGACCAAGTCCAGAGCAGAGGATGGCTGTAGACACATTCCTGTTGCATTCTTTCCACGGGAACCTGCAGCAGAGGCTCTCAGCCTGGACCTGGGCCCTGAGAGAATTGTGTGGGCTTCCCTCCCAGTCGCCATAAATTAGCCGACTTGGACAAGAACGGTTACTCTGGCAGGGCTCTCCGAGGTCATTGGTTTCAGCTTTCATTGTGCGTGAGGGGCCAAGTGACTCCAAGACCAGCCAACCAAGTGGTGAAAACAGCCAGGATCAGAACTCAGGTCTTAGGATGTTTATCCAGTGCTTCCTTTTCTGTAGGTCACCTACACTGTTGTCTTGTCAGTCTGGGCACACCATTTCGGAACCCCCAAACCGCTCAATTGTGGTCTCATCTGCCCTAGAGATTGGACTGGTTCGTCATCCACTGGGAAGCCAAGGACTTCAAACTGCCCTTCTGAGGCAGCCTGGGTTCACTGGTCAGGGCTGGGGGTCAAGAAGGGGTAGTAGAGGTGTCCTGTCTCCCTCCCCTCTGCCTCTACCAGAGCAAATTCCTTTTTTATCCGCTTTGTTTGTTGGAATTGTAAGATTTCATTCGTGAAAAAAGACTTGCCCCAAAATTAAACGCATTCGGGGGCTAATGGGCGGCTCAGTCGTTAAGCGTCCAACTTCGGCTCAGGTCACGATCTCACGGTCCGTGGGTTCGAGCCCCATGTCGGGTTCTGTGCTGACAGCTCAGCGCCTAGAGCCTGCCTCAGATTCTGTGTCTCCCTCTCTCTCTCTCTGCCCCTCCCCCTCTCACACTCTTGTCTCTATCAAATACAAACAAATAAATAAATGTTTAAAAAAAAAATCACTCAATGGGGAATCAAGTTGGATCTCCTGGGGCTCTCTCTGTTCTTTTCCCAGGTTGTGATACATTTCAGTAAGTATTCTTGGACACCTCGTGTCACATTCAGTTCCATGGCTAAGAGGCATAGAAAAGGAGATTACTCCATTCTCAAAGTACAGACCTGAAAGGAACAATCCAAATGACAGCCCTACCTTAGTTTAAAGCTAGGTTCTCTTTTCTGCTTATTATGGATCTTCGATAAGAAATACAATTGCTGAGAAGTCTGTTTTGCTTGCTGTTTGCTATGAGCATTGTGAGACCTTTCCTGAATGTAACCCGCTGTGTAGTAGAATGGGTTGTAAACCTTCCTAAATGTAATGGAATGAGTGGTTGTACATAAACTAACCGGCGTTTCTCGCTTCTGTAAACCTGCTTGCTTAGCACATTCCTCACCTATCCCCTTCCCCTTTTTTTTTTTTTTTTTTTTTCTCTCCCACCACAAGTAACGGACAAAGCCTTCCCGCCAAAGGACAGACAAAGGACGCCCAATCAGAAAACCACAAATGTCCGTACTTTAAAATCGACTAATCAGGCCCCTCATAATTTGAAACCTCACCTATGCTGTTTGTCCCTGTCTATAAAAACCCTATACCAACTCTGATCGGGGCCTCTTGCGTCACCGGCGACGAGTGCGCAGAGGACCAGGTTCGAACCTGCAATAAACGACCCTTGCCGCTTGGCTTTGACTCACGACTCTGGTGGTCTTTTGTGGGAGGTTTAGGAACTCCGGGCATTACAGACCCATGAATGATCCCTAGGTTAGTCACTTGGAGGAGGGAAGCACTTTCCTTTGGAAACAGTTTTACGAATACTTGCTTCAACATGCCCATTTCATACAGAGTGTTCCTACCATCACACTGAATCAGATCTCATTTCTTGGATGTCCTGGAGAAGGACTGTAAAGGGAAAAGGGATAGGGAAATATGATCTTGGCACCAACAACTCACTAACTTTCTGCCACTATAAAATAGGGATGACTTCTTTCTACGTGTGCACAGGTATCTCTCGTTCAAAAGATTTCCAGGTTATTCTTTCCAGGATCGCATCGGCAATTATTCCCTCATAGTGAGTGGGAGGAGAGAGGACAGAACAGGACGTCCTAGGTTGGATGTTTCCCAGTGGGGCACACCCAGTGTAGAGACTGTTGGCTCCTGGGACTGGCTGGAGGGCAGGGGCAAAGGTAGATACAAGATCAGTTTAAGGAGGGAGTAAATGAGAGCAGACTGAGTGGCCCTCATTGTACACAGAATTCTTCTCGGGACCCGAATATATGGCTGTCTCCAGTTATATGGTTAAAACGCTGCTTGGCTAGGATGGGGTATGTATAAACAGCTGGTCTCTGGCCTGCTCCCTGGCCAGCCTCACCAGAACATTCCTGACAGCGCCTCAGTGGTCTGGAACCGAGGCTGGACAGCCTTCTGGACACTGTGGGCCAAGCAAAGGGGGCAGAAGGAACCTAGCTCATCAGAATCGTTCTGTGGCAGAAGGCACTTTCCATCCACACTCGCCACTGCCTTTTCCGGTCTTCCTAAGCCTATAGTATGGTGTTTGCTGCCTCCTGCTGGCCACATGTGAGTCAATGCCAACGTTTTCAGTGATGCTTGGCGACTTGGACTGAGCCCTTGTCTACAGCTCAGAAGCGGGTCTCCACAGTGACAACAATAACCACGATACTATTGCTAGAACTGTCGGTGGAGGGCTTATAAAAACACATAAGACGCTGCACTAAGCTTTTCACATACATCATATCATTTAATTCTCAAAGTAACATTGCGCAGTAGGTAGTATTACTCCCACTACACAGGAGAAACTGAGTCAGAGAGCAGTTATATGAGGGCGCAAAGGACATGCTGGTATATGGCAGGGCTAGGGTTGAGACGCAGGTGTGTCAGACTTCAAAGCCCACATCTGGAGCCACTGTGCAAATTCATGTTCCTGGCCAGCCGTATCCTGGATGGGCTATACTCGCCCGTACTCTCCGTCAACAGAGGCAGTGACAGACCCACCATGCCTTTGTATTCCTTTTGTCCACACCCAGGCAACCTGTCTCTACTTCCTATGCCCATCACCAAACTTATGACCATCACAGTCTTCTTCTTTTCTTTTCACCCTTTGTGCAATTTGCCTCTCTCCTGGTGTGGCAAACATTAGCTCTAGTGCAGGGGTTCTTTAAGTGGAGCTCACAAGAGGCCTGAGTAGAGTCAAGGGGTCTGTGAACTTGGACGGGGAAGGAATTCTATTCTATGCAGAATACAGAAACCAAGCAGAAATGCTGTGGCTTTGCCACCAATAGAAATCACAGGTGTTTCTGTATCATGTCGCCATTGTCACAGGTATCTCAACATAGCATTTACGCTCATCACTGCTTTGAAATTACAATAGCTGTCAAGCCTGTCATCAGGCCTGTGATTTAATCACTGATAAAATGTATGTATGTTACTACATCACAAATTCATTTTTTTTCAATATTTTGATAGCTTTCTCTGAAAATTATGGAACCCCGCGGTAATCCTGGCCATTTTTATATGTATTAAAAAATTATGCCTAGAAAGGGTTCAGAGGCCAGCCAAACGGGACCTGGCATGAAAGATGGTAAGAACTACTGCCCTTGGTCCTGTGCCAGATGTTGGGCCTCCTGACCCAGATCATATAATGTAGCAGTGACCAGGGACGGGCGTGTTGATCAGTATCCAAAAAAAGATGACCGTATGGTTTATCTTCCACACCAGAATGCTTCCGAATTGAAAGGGGCACTGTTAATAATTACACTGCGGGGGGGCGCCTGGGTGGCTCAGTCGGTTGGGCGGCCGACTTCGGCTCAGGTCATGATCTCACGGTCCGTGAGTTCGAGCCCCGCGTCGGGCTCTGTGCTGACAGCTCAGAGCCTGGAGCCTGTTTCGGATTCTGTGTCTCCCTCTCTCTGCCCCTCCCCCGTTCATGCTCTGTCTCTCTCTGTCTCAAAAATAAAATAAAAAAACATTAAAAAAATTTTTTAATAAAAAAATAATTACACTGCGGGCCTCCTGGGTGGCTCAGTCGGTTGAGCATTCAACTTTGGCTCTGGTCATGATCTCGCGGTTCGTGTGTTCAAGCCCTGCGTCGGGTAATTACGCCGGGACAAAAGTATAAACTGGGACAGTCACCTCCCTCAGATAGCACGTACCCTGGAAACTGAAGAATTATGGGAAAATGCGGGTGATTGAATGCAACTTACAAACGCCAACATAAAAGTTCTGCGAACATGCTGCTGATGAAACTAGATTATTTCCTAAAATCTGGAGAAACCAAAGAATAACCGATATAAAGTTACAGGTTTCCCCTGCTACCCCAAAGTAGAGTGCACCTGTGAAAACTTTCCTAATCCAAAATGGTATAAATTGAAAAACCGATTACCCTTAATTTGCACAGAAAAATTTTGAGCATCCTCAGACCCCCAAACTAACTTCTCTCAAGCTTTTCTCTTACCTGAGGACACAGCCTCCTAATAGTTGCACAAAATAAATTGAGATAAAGCACAGACGCTCACACACACAGTCCCGATGCTGAGACGCTGAGTGTGGTTCCTGGGGAGGGGCCAGGTGGTGCTAAGGGCTCGCTGCAGAACAGGTGCTGAATGCTGTGTGTGCTCTTGGACTTTTTTTTTTGTAAGAGCGAAAATCCTCTCTGGATTTCTTTTGATTAGTGAAAACAGGTACTAACATAGGCCTTTTGTAAAAGCAGTAAGTATACCGAAGACTTTTGAAAAGTGGGGGGTCCCTATGTACTGGCTTCAAAGAAGTAACCATGTTGCACGATAATAATGTAACTAATGTACCACCTACTGTGGACCAGGCATTGTCTGTAATAATAGGTATGTACTATTATCATTCCCATCTTTTAAGTGAGAAAACGCACAGCCAGCAGGCTGAGCTGAGCCACAAATCCACATACACTGGCTGCCGTATCTGTGCCCTGAGCCACGGTCTCCACTGCCTCTTTGAGCCCTTAGAACGCTAGGAGTTTTCACGTTCTGGATGGAGTCCAGCAAAATAATAGATGAAATACAAAACACGAGTCTGTTTATCTCCAGCGACTTCTATTCTAGGTGAGTAGATCCAGTTATTTGAAAAAAATTCCCCAGAGTGGACGGGGAAGTCTAGAAGGTTCCCATAGAGCAATAGAAGTATTCTACTACAATTCCTAAATTGTCAGTAACTGTCCCCAGGCATTCGCCTTTTTCCTCTGACTACAAGCCCTGGCTCCCCTATGAGAGGCAGCCTGGGGCGGTGATAACAAGCATGGACTTGAAGTTCAAATCCCCGGAGAACCTACTAGCTGTGTAACCTTGGGCGTGTCACATAGCCTTCTGGGACTGACATCTGCTCACCTGCAGAATGCGAGTAATGATAAACCTTACAGGTGATGGTGAGGAGTAAATGAGCCTGGAAAATCATAATACATCATCATGATTCTTATCATCATTAGCATTTTATTAGTCTTCCACTGATTGATCCCCAAACTCATCTTCCCCTATTATTCTGAGTATTTCTACCTGTTGGGGAATTTTTGGCTTTGCTTTGTCTTCAAGTTCGTTCATCGTTCTGTAGCTACCTTTGCATGACTATTATAACATTTGCTTACGCAGCATCTGTCCCAGAACTCAGGTCGCTGAGGCAACGTGCACTCTGACAACTCCAAGTGAGAACAGGAGCCCGCACTCTCACGATTATGGCATTTTCTCCATCGGCCTGCTCCATAACAGCATTTGCGCCCGCGCCTTTATTTGCATTTTGCTGAGCCGACGTGAATTTTTAGAAGTTCAGGGGTGTCCAGAGAACGCTTCAGTAAGAATTGAGTTGACAGAAACTGGGATGGATCATTTATCACCTCTGCAGAAACAAGATGAATTTCTGTTTTGAACTGCAATAAGAAATTACAAAGGACGGCCAGGGCCCGGCCGCATGAAAAATTAAAATGGTACAAAAGAAAGATAATTCAATATAAAAAAAAGTAAGACACAGCTTGGGGGATGTCTACATCCGTATGAAAAGGGCTTGATAAATATGTTTCTAGAAGGCCAGCTTTTAAAATTTTGCATCATGACCCAAACCATACTTACCCTGAAACACAAGTTTCACACAAAAAAACGCACTGTGCCGCGAAATTATATTTTTGTTTTTATTTTATTGTGTTCTAATTTTTAATGCTCATTATGAGCCACTTAATTGATTACATAATCTACTAAATGAACTGTGACTTGCAGTTAAAAAAAAACAGTGATTCCAAGAGCTCTTATAAATACATTATTGGATGAAGACTATACATAGATACTTCTATGTATAAAACATATTTTTACAATTTTTAAAATACAGAAAAAAAACACTTTTAAATATTTATTTAGCTTTTGGGAGAGTGCATGTGGAGGAGGGGCAAAGAGGGGGACAGAGGATCTGAAGTGGGTTCTGCGCTGACAGCAGTGAGCCTGACGTGGGGCTCGACCTCACGAACCGCAAGATCATGACCTGAGCTGAAGTCCAACGCTCAACTGACTGTGCCCCTGGAAAAAACACTTTCAGAAGATAGCAAAAGCTCAGCTTTCGTACTCACTCAAGAGATACAGAGCATAAAAAGGATAAAATACAATTTCAACAATTAAATCAGCAAAAATTACAAGCAGTGGCTAATGCTGCTGACATTGTAGTAAAGGGTTTTTTTTTTTAATGCAGCTGTTTATTTATAGCCCACTTCAATTCAAAACAAATTCGAGGTGGCTTTATGTGCTGAAATTGCCTAACACAATAGATGGCAGAATCTACTGATGCAGTTTGTTTGAGTAGCAATTGGGTAGTACATTTGTGGAGTCAGAAAAATGTTCATTCCCAAAGTAATTCCACTTCTGGGAATTTGTCCCAGTGAAGCAGTTCAAAGAAAAAAAAAAAATGCTGTGCACAACTTTTTAATATCATTACTTAATAGTGGCAAATGAAAAGTAGTCTAAGTAGCCAAGAATAGCACAATATTTAAATAAGCAATACTACATTAATTCAAAATGTTTGCAGCCAATAAAATAATTATGACTAGGAGGCAACAGGAGTAAATGCTCACGCTAACAAATGCAAACATCATAAAACAAAACTTCTATATGCGTTTCAGTTACCATGGCTGCATAAAAATTACTCTAAACCTTAGTGGCATGAAACAACCATTTTTTACGGATCAGGAATTCAGACAGGACACAAGTGTATGCCTTCTCTGGAGCCACGATTCCTAGAGCTTTAGCTGAGCCTGGATCATCTGAGGCTCATTTGCCCACATGTCTGGTTATCGATGCTGGCTGTCAGCTCAGACCTCAGACGGACCTTTTGGCCAAGACACCTGTGTGTCGCTCGGGTCTTCTTAACACATGGTGGCTGGGCTTCAAGGCTGAGAGTTCCCCAGAGACAGCGACAGAGACCTTATATGATCTAGTCTTAGAAATTATGCGTCACTTCATCTCCATTGAGAGAGTCACAAAGTCCCATCCAGGTTCAGAGGGGGGAAGGAAAAGAGACTGTGCCTTTCGTGACAGAGTGACAAGTGGGAGCAGCATTTAGGACTGGAAATGTTGCTCTGGCCATTTTTTTTTTTTTTTTGAGTTCAAACATCATTTTTTTTTTATATATTAAATATAATTTATTGTCAAATTGGTTTCCATACAAACACCCAGTGCTCCTCCCCCCTTGCCCCCCAGCAACCCTCAGTTTGTTCTCAGTATTTAAGAGTCTCTTATGGGGGCACCTGGGTGGGGCAGTCGGTTAAGCGTCCGACTTCAGCCAGGTCACGATCTCGCGGTCCGTGAGTTCGAGCCCCGCGTCAGGCTCTGGGCTGATGGCTCAGAGCCTGGAGCCTGTTTCTGACTCTGTGTCTCCCTCTCTCTCTGCCCCTCCCCCGTTCATGCTCTGTCTCACTCTGTCCCAAAAATAAATAAACGTTGAAAAAAAAAATTAAAAAAAAAAAAAGAGTCTCTTATGGTTTGCCTCCCTCCCTCTCTGTAACTTTTTTACCCCCCCCCCCTTCTGTTTCAGAAAATACAAGCTGCTGAAATCTGTGCTCTGGTTAAAAACCACGTAAAAATCACAAGGGCATTATATAAGGATTAGGATTGAGAAGACACATGGAAACACAAAAGCCTGATGCAAAAACAAAAAAAAAAAATCCGTTATAGTTTGACAATATTCCTTGAGCAATAAGTAAAGATTATCCGTACAATTACATTAACGAGGAATTAGGATCGACAAAGCTTTGGGAATTGTTCCCGGGGAACCCCCGCTTCTCTGGGTTCTTCCATTTATAAAGCTCGGCTGTCCCCAACTCCAGCTGTCAGTGCTTAACCAACTGCATCAGCAAGGTGCCTCCCATTTAGGAGACGTGGGCCTGGGGAAGAGGCCGAGCGCCCGGGCCTATGTGTATCACCCACACGCGGCCCGGTCTTCCTCCGTCCTGTCCTCCGCCACCTGCCGCGTCCCCTCTTGCGCAGCCTCAGCCTGCAGATGACCTCACCCTGTAGTCCCTGAAGGAATAAAAGAGAGGGGGAGACGCCTCGAGCCTCTTTTATGGATAAACCCTCATGCCCACCTGAGACCTCCTGTGTCCTCGCTTGTCTTCCATTTTTGGAGAGGGAGGCCCCCTCCTCCTTCAGAGAGTCAGTCCCTCCACCTGTGCTCTTGGCCAGTCCTTCTGTTCTCCCTCACCCGCCACACTCCATACCCTCGCGCTCTCCCAGCACCTTAGCCTTCTCTCATTGGCTGCATCCTTTCTCTCCGTTCAGTCCCCCACACCACCAGCCCCACTACCTCTCCCATTGCCGTCTGGCGTCACTGCGTCTACTCCCGGGGCAGACCCTCCGAAGGGCAAGCTCACTCCAGCTGTTTCCATTTCATCACTCGCGCCCTCAACCAGGACCTACCTGGCAACTTTCTCTCCTATCACTACTTTCACCTGCCCCTTAAATATCTGCGAACTGGCAAGCTCGCCGTGGGCTTCCTGAACAGATGCTTCCAGGCCCTCCGGCACCACCGGCTCCAGCCTCTCCTTGGTCTCTGCCCACCCCTGCCACTCCTCCAGGCCTCTGCTCTCCTTCCGCCCACATTCCTCAGCCACGTCCAGTGTCTACTTGCTTCTACCACCGCCTACTGACTCGTCCCCTGAGCTGAACGTTGAACTCCCATTACGTCTTGGGTGTGCAGGATCAAAACTGCAATTGTGCAAATGAGGCCTCCAACTAATGAAGCTTAATCAGGCTGGGTAACGATCAAGTCCTTACGGCGTCTGTTCAGTCGTTCTTGGATTAAGATTCTCAGCCTTTCAGCTGCTATGGCCTATCTCTGCTAGGAGAAGAACCTCCCGGCCGTGGGTGTGTCCGTCCAGTCCTCCAGTGGGGTCACTGGCTCTCCCAGATGGTGGCCAGCCTCTTGTGTGCCCTTACAGCCTCTGACCTTGAACCAGCCGCTAACTTGGGATGTGCTCCTCTAGGGCCCGGTCAGATTGTTGGATGACAGGGCCCCGTCTTCCCTCTCGCTGGCCACAGAATCTTTAGCCTTCCACCCCTCCTACGTCTACCATTTTCTCCTTCTCCCTTAAACCTCCCCATTCAGAAGAAGGCCGGCTTTTTATTTTAACTTCCTTATGTCATACTACTGTCTTCTAGATTTCGACCTGAGCCTAGATTTCAGGGTAAGGGCCTAGCTGTTAAGGAACCAACAGAGAAAAGGGGAAGTAAAGAATTTGGTGAATCTTCCCTCAAGATAGCCTCCTGGCTTGAAGATTATTGTCCGGCCATAATCCTACTTTGAACGTCAAAAGTTGAATACCGATTTGGCTTTTTCCCAGGCAATCCTTCTAGAACAAATTCTAATCTCTTCCCAGACATATGGTTGCCTGAGGCAGACTATGTGTAAACTCATGAAACTCATGAAGACAAAAGAGAAAATCATACACAATTTCAAATTATTCCTCCCGTTATATTCTGGAATCTCTATATCCATCCCGCCCCAGTGACTTCTCTGAGCTCGAGCTTATCATATCTAATTGCCTGTTGGACTCCTGCAAACACCTCTAAAGCCAAACTCATTATCTTCCCTCTAAAACTGGCTCTTCTTCCTTTTTCACCAAAGTTTAAGACGAGGGAGAACAAGGGGGGGGGAGGGGGGGAAGGAATCGCAAATATCCAGGACCACGTGTTTTTCCAATGCCAAGGCTCTACCCTGTCACTCTCAGATTCTGAGTCTGGCTTGGGAATCTCCAGCTTTACCAAACAAGCCAGATGATTCTGATTCTGAGGGAAGCAGTGGTGTGGGAACCACGTTTAGAAAACCTGCTGTAAGTCTGGTCACCCGGGAACCAAGCCCGAGAGGGGGTGGAGCAACCGCCTCTGTGGCGTCCCCGCCCCTCCTACCGTCTCGCCTCTTGCGTCTTGCGTAATGACGTCACCACTTGCCCCGCTGAGAAGCCTGGGAGTCCTCTGGCCTCCTCCTTTCTCGCTGCCCCCCACACCCCCACTCCCCCTCCACCCCCCGCCTTGGCAATCGGCCGTTCCAGCCTCCATGCCCTCCCCTGGATTCCCCCTCCCACACCCTGGTTACGACCTGGGCCATCTTTAGCTGGATGACTGCGCTGTCCCACCCATCCTTGGGTCTCCCGGCTAGGATATGTCCAATCCAATCCACCCGCTGCGCTGGCTCCTGAGAGCTCTCATAAAATCAAACTCTGCTCATGCAGCGTCCACCTAAAAGCCCCCAGTAGCTGCCATTTCCTCGGACCCAAACTCTTCACAGCTGCAGCCAAACTTCCAGAAGCACCTGACTCGCCCGCACAGATCCTTCCGTCCGGCCAAACCGGAAGTTGCTTTTTCTCCCCTAGGCCGGAGCCTCTGAGTCCCTTGGGCCTTGGCTCCAGCTGTGCGCACCCCGCCCTGCCTAGACTATCCAGTGCCCGCCTGGTGCTCTGCATCCAGAAGGCCCTGGGTGGTGAGCTGCCTTGCTTCCCCTGCACCCAGGCCGGGGCTGGATTTTGGTAAGTGTGCCCCTCCACCCCCACCGCAGTCCCTCCGGCCGCCTCGCCCGTGTCTGTTCTGCTAGAGCACATGTCATGTGCAGGCTATTATGGCGGATCCTAGAGGCCGCCCCTCATTCTAATTTAGTAGGAGTTTCCTGGAGGGAGTTTTGTTCACTTTTGCATCTCCAGGCTCCACCGCTGAAATGAATCAAACAGCCACGTAGAAAGCATCCACTCGGGCGTCCCGAGGGCAAAGCCATATTTTGTCCTCTGTGCATTTTCCCCGGGACCCAACAACCAAGCCCTGACCTGAGGAAAGTGTAGCTTCACGGTTGGGTGTGGCATGGACCCTAGATCCAGACCCGCAGGTCAAATCCTGCCCTTCCATTTGCTGGTAGGTCCTTGGGCAAGTTACATAGCCTCCCTACACCCCAGTTTCACCGTCTGTGAAACGGATCGTTATGAAGGTTAGATGAGAAAATATGTCTGAACTGCCTTCAGCGCTGCCTGGCAGGTGATAGCTGCCTTGAGTTTCTCTGTATCCTCGGTCCAGATGGTTATCCGTTGGAATATTGACTCCTTAGCTGCTGTACAGACAGTCCGTTGCACTGGCCCAGTCCCTTCTCTGCCTTTCTCATGCTCTCCCATGATAAGGGCATGTTGTCAGCCATGTGGTCACTCCAGGACTAAGATTTCCGGCAGACAGCCACGACAGAGGCAGTCGACTAGAGACTGGTCTCACCACGCTGGACATGCCCCATCTGGGTTACTGACTCCCGGTCCCTCCCTCCTCTTCATTTGACCAAGTCGTGACCACCTTCTCTGGCCATCCCCCAGGAACCCCTTCCTCTGGGTCCAGGATGCCCAAGTCATAATTATTACATAGCAACTGTGTGTAAAAAGATATCAAGATCCTTGGGGCGCCGGGGTGGCTCAGTCGGTTGAGTGTCCGACTTCGGCCCAGGTCATGATCTCACAGTTCGTGAGTTCGAGCCCCGCGTCGGGCTCTGTGCTGACAGCTCAGAGCCTGGAGCCTGCTTCAGATTCTGTGTCTCCCTCTCTCTCTGCCCCATCCCCACTCATGCTCTGTCTCTCTCTGTCTTAAAAATAAATAAAACATTTTTAAAAATTAAAAAAAAAAAGATATCAAGATCCTGGGTACCAGCAGGTCTAGGGCTGAAGCCGTGGATAGCCCTGGGGATGGAGTGAGGTCTAGCTTTGGTGACTCTTAACACTCAAACATCTTGCAAGCTAAGTTCTGAGGCAAGCTTCAGAGTAGCTCTGGAGAGAGCTAGATGGTTCTATTTGTGAGCCAGACCTCACCCAGGGGGGACCTTTGACTTAGAGGAAGCACATTTCCACCCATCCGTTCTGATCTATGCTAGAGGCAGACCTTGCTCAGTCCAATGGAGTCAATACTTAAAGCAGGACAGGATCACTAACGCCAGCGGCTCGTGGCCATGAAGAGCCGTGAGCACTAGATGGCAGGTGTCCCCCAGAGCACTCAGCGTCGAGCGGCTTGCCGGGGACCATCTCCTGCAGGTTTCCATCTTTTCCTTCTACTCCCACCTCTGCTGTGTTGGCTCCACCAAGCCTGATTCAGGCCTGTAGTTCGAAAAGATTCCTTGGACACTCACGTGACCTCATGGTCCTTTGGGGGACAGATGATGCTACGAATCCTTTCTTACCACGCATATCCCTGTACCAGGAGACTAAGACCAATCTCAAAAGCTTTAATAATCATAGGATTTAGAGCAAAATGGCCAGTGAGCTATATTCTTTTTCTAATACACTTGAAATTTATATATATGTATATATGTACATATATGTATGTATACATGTGTGTATATATGTGTATACATATATAAATATGTATATTTATATATGTGTATATATGTATGTATATATAAATATATACATGTATATATGTATGTATATAAATATATACATGTATATATGTATATATGTATATAAAATATGTGTTTTATATACATATATATGTATATGTATATTTGTATATTTTTATATACCTATATGTGTATGTGTGTGTATATATATATTTTTTAAAGACAGGGGGCACAAGCCAGAGAGGCAGAGAGAGAGGGAGAAAGAGAGAGAAAGAGAGACATCCCACAGGGGCAGAAAAGAGGAGAGAGAGAAGCAGGCCTCCCCCAAAGTGGGGCTCAAACTCAAGAAGTGTGAGATCATGACCTGAGCCCAAGTCGATGCTTAACTGAATGAGCCACCGAGGCGCCCCTAGTGAGCTATTTTCTTAAAGTGTGAGGGCATGGGAAGGGGGTCAGATACTGCTGGAGAGAGACTAGACCTCCACCCCCCAAAGTCTCCCCCACAATCCCTTGAAACACCATGGGGAGCTGCTTCTGCTGGGTTATTCAGCACCTTCCTTCAGCATCCCAGGTGGGTATTTGCAGGCTGCCGGATGTGGACTCCCGCTGAACTCCTGTCCCACATATCTATTTGAATCCACATTGGCTGAAAAAAATTCTGAGCCAAAAAGCGATTCAAATTCCAACTTCCATTGTGCTTCTAGAATGAAAAAATATGTCCTAGGTATGGGGTGACCCCAGACAAGGCCAAGTTGAAAAGCCCCTGGAAGAGACCACAGGGCACATTCTGAAAGAAGAAGCCAGACCCTGGCATACCCCAGGGGCACATGGGAGGACTGAAGTCGCCTTGGGACCCACCTTGAGAGAAATGGTTGTGTGTGTGAGAATGCAGGGGGATGGTGAGACCTGAAAAAGCTGTACCACTCAGAACAGCAGTATCTGGGGTCCGGGCTTGTCCTACCTTGCTGTGGGATGCCCCTGAGGGAGGGTGACAAAGAGGGAACAAGCGGTCTGTCACCTCAGAGGACTTTCACTGTCTGGCAAGTCTGCAGATGGTTGTCCAAGGTCAGCAGGGACAGGCCGGGGTGGATTCAGTTCCGCCATGGGCCTAGGACTGCCAGGGACGTGAGAAGTACAGGTAGCAGGGGGGCCATCAGGCCCAATTGGTGAGCACTTTCAGCGAGACCTGGAGACACGTGGGGTGAGGGAGTCTGCAGGAGGACTGGGGGCCTGCCAACTGAGCAGGCCCAGCCCAGGGACGCAGAGTTGTAAGGTACATGTAAACTGGTCTGTATTTTCAGGCTGAGGAAGACTGGAGCCTGGGGTGACTGTCCCTCAGGATCTCTGACTGTGGGAGTTCCATCTGGTCCAGCCTCGCCTGCAGCAAAACACCCACCATGCACTAGAGAACAGAATTTTTGGTATGGCACCACTTTCCTCTCTTCCTACCGCCCCCATACCACCTTTCAAGGTTCTTCTGCCCGGGGGAGGGGGTGCTGCATGGATGAGGACCTCTCCTCTCTGAAGCCACGGAAGAGCCTGGACTGGCTTCTGAGGTGCCCGATGCCAGGTGGCCAGCACTGTGGCCACATATGAGCACCTTCCAGCCTGACATGGTGCGTCCTCCTGGGCAAAGTACTTCTCCTCCCAGAAAGATGAGTTGGACCAGGTGGTAAATACGGTTTCTACCAGATCTCTCACTCTGTAATTCTGGAATTAATTTGGAAAGTAGCACCAAAAAAAAAAAAAAAAAAAAAAATCCTGCCTAAATCCTTGGAGATATGGCCTCTGAAGACTCCTTCTCCAATATCCAGCCTCAGACATGGCTTCAGGGAAGTTCCAGGGGGCAGGAGGACCCCAGAGGAGACCAGGAAGGAAAGACACCAAAGGCCCCAAAGACAGGTCTTTGTGAGCAGGGCCCCTGCTCAGATTTGAGGTAAGAGAAGAGATCCCACCAAGTCTTCTTCCGACTTTGTGCGCTTTGACCACAGTGGAAATCTACCCTCTATTGGAATGGGTGGTGGTTGTGTTTTGGTGTGTGTGTGTGTGTGTGTGTGTGTGTGTGTGTGTGTCCTAATACCTTTGTACTTTTTTGGTTCCCTAAGTTTCTGAGTAAAGGTTCCTTTTGGAAAATTCCAACTTAATCTCAGCTGAATAAAAGAGAAAAGGGGATTTTTCCATAAGAGGCTGTGGGTGCTAGGGGGACCCGGAGCCCCCAGCTGACACTTGTCTGAAAGCTGTAAAGAACCAGGAGCTGGGATCCATAGGAAGGGACATCCCGGGGAGGCTGGAGCTGAGGCAGGTCCAGGCAACACCCTGCTCTGTTCTCCCACCATCTTCTTACCCCGGACA
The DNA here is from genome assembly GCF_018350155.1 of Leopardus geoffroyi. Taxonomy (NCBI): domain Eukaryota; kingdom Metazoa; phylum Chordata; class Mammalia; order Carnivora; family Felidae; genus Leopardus; species Leopardus geoffroyi. The sequence continues at coordinate 150,527,100 of NC_059331.1, read as the reverse complement.
GGGTGGCGATCTCACACTCTGACCTGTTTTTCTTCTAGGACTCAGCACTTGGGTTCCATCAGACACCTAATTATCCAACATATTAAATCAAATAAGGATGAATGTACTCAGTTTGAGTTCTTCTTCCAAAAGGAAAACTCTACCAGGAATTGGTCCAGAGAATCTTGGAATATTCTTTTGCTTCTCTTAACTGCCAAAGAGCCACTTCGTGACTGCTTTCTCCTTCTCCTCCTCCTCCTCTTCTGCTTCTGCTTTGGTAAGTAATCACATGCTTTTTAAAACTGAGATAATTCACCCAACATAAAGTTCTCCATTTTAAAGTGTACAATTCAGTGGCTTTGGGTATATTCACTCTTCGCCGGGACTTTTTATCCCACTGACAACTTCCCCAGGACAGAGAGGAAGGGAATGGGTGCTGGAAGTTTCCCTGAACGCATTACCAGGGCAACCCTGGCAGCTGAGATCTAAAGGCATGTTCCAGCCTAGTGGCACAGACACACCCCTCTCCAGAATTTCTGGGGAAATCCTGTCCCTGGATCTGGAATCCTGCCACGAATGGAACAAGTGGGCTCTGAAGCAAAGTTTTCCATGTATCGGAGCCTCTCACATCAGTGGCACCAGGCTCAACTCATAAGGGGTTGGAGAACGCTGACCCGATGATGAAGTCAAGCCCTGAGGGTGAGATGAGAAGGTCAGGGCCTCAGGCTGGGGCTGATGACAGGGTCCCAGGGTCAATATTCCTGGAGAAGAGAGGCCTGGAGATTCTGGTAGAGCCTTCAGAGTCATGCAGCTTAACTCCTTCCTCCAACAGATGAGGGAACTGAGATCCAGAAACCACAGAGTTGAACAACCCAACAATGGCAGACCCAAGACCTAAGACCAGAGCCGAGTTCTGACCTTGGGCCAACGCCTTCTGTACCAGCTAATTCATTCAACAGTAAATGTTCACTGAACCCCTCCTGTGGGCTGGGTGCTGGACAGGGTTGACCTAGAAGTGCACACGCAGGCTGCACCCCCTCCCTCCAGCTCTAGGCAGCGGACCAGGGAGGACTTTGAGAAGCAACCACTCCATGCCCAGTGGAGGGCTAACCTCAAGAGGAAAGATTGAGGGAAACGCCCTCAGCACAGCCCAATAGCTGCCTCAGAAAGCCCTCTCCTGACAGCCTCTCTCATCAGCTCCTGTCAGCAGCTACCTTCCCCCCCTCCCGAGCTTGGCTCCCTGGCCCTCCACCTCTGGCCTTATGGTAGTGACAGAACATTTCTTGGGGCAGAGGGATGATATGTTGGAACTGGCTCATACCTGCTCATGAGACCCGACTGTCCCTGTTAAAGGAATTTTGCAAAAACACAATTTATTTTTCAAAAATGGTAACTTATAACTAAATAAATTATATCAGACACAAAGGGAATAAACACTCAAAACTCATCACCTCTTTGTTACTTTATTACATTTTACTATGATCTCTGCGCTTGGGGTTACTTACGATTATATCTATATGGTAAAATACTACACGATTGTACACCTCTTCTGTGTTCAGTGACATCACACTGTGGCTTGAAATGGACCCCAGTGGGAGTATTTACACCACAGAAATAGGCAAATGCTGCAAATGAAGGTTTTGTCTCATTTTTACATTTATCAGCCACCAAAAGGTCCATGACATGCTCAGATCAGCAGACCGTTTGCACATAACTGCTGAACTTCCATAGCATAGCTGCTCCCCGTCCGCCATTGTGGAAAAGGACCAAGGAGACTCGAACCAGAGTTGCTACTGGGGCATGTTACAGGGAGGGATTGCAGGGGAGAAGGAAGAAGGGAATGTTGAAAGGAAAGGACACACACATCTGCTCAGCTCCTTCCTTTCTTTCCTCCCTCCCTCCCCCTTCCCCTCCTCCGTCCCTCCCTTCCTTCCCTCCTTCCTTCCTTCCATCCAATCACCTATTCATTCCATTCATCAAATATTTGAAATGCCCACTATCTGTCAGTCACCTTCCTGGCCCCTGGGAGAAGACAAATGCCAGAGAAAGCACTGTTTTCTCTCTCCTTGGAAATAAATACAGCCCATCTGGATCTTGGAGTCTGTCTAATCTAAAACTGACAAAGGGCGGGGAAAGCAGATCTCAGGTAAGGGCTAAAGGTCCCACAATGTAACTGGATTGCTCAGGACCGAAATGTGTGGGAAGTACTTCAGCTTAAGCAACTTAACTTGTACCTGATTTAACAAAAAAAGGAAAGGATCTTAAAAATCCTCGGTGCAGCAAACAAAACCCCCATCCGTGTAGTCGTTCAGCTGCATGTACGGGCGTGTGTGTGTGTGTGTGTGTGTGTGTGCGCACGCCTGCTTGGGCACGTGCCAATCTAGTGTTCAGGGTTCCCTTTCCGTTCAGGTTTCTATCTCTTTTATGTACTTATTTTGAGAAAGAGAGAGAGAGCATCCCAAGCAGGCTCAGCCCTGTCAGCGCAGAGCCCGAAGCGGGGCTCAAACTCAGGAACCGTGAGATCATGACCTGAGCTGAAACCAGGAGTTGGAAACTTAACCAACTGAGCCACCCAGGCGCCCCTCTGGCTCTTTTAAATGTGATCAGCCTCCTCTGTTCATTGTTTACCCTTTCTCTTTTTTAACAGAACGAGTTTGGGAAACCTTCATGGCTCCATATTCATTGGCTTCTGTTCACTCTCTGGTCCCACATTTTGACATTCCCCAGGCGGCCCAGGGTACCTGTTACAGATGCAAACTCCCAGTCGCCATCCTCAGAGGTTCCGGGTCAGTAGGTCCGGGGAGGGGCCAGGAATCTGCACCTTTATAGGGCTCTCCAGGTGATTTTGAGGCCCCTTATAGAAGGGCAGCATTTTGCGAATTACTTCCCTGTGTCACTAGCAAGCCGTAAATTATACAATTATTTATTATTTTTCCCCCTAGAGAGGATTCATTTCTTTGGCTCTGTTTCCACTCTCTACAGCTCCATCAACCTTCCTCTCTGATGAGCCAGGCCTTGGATCCGGTTCCCGGGCACCTCTGAGGACGATGAAGTTTATGAAAAAAACCAGCAGGCAGCGTGTCATTCGCAGTTTCACCACTTGGTGGCGCCATTGCCCCACTTTCCATTTTCGGGCAGTCTGGCGTCCGGAGGGTTCCTACTGTCTTTTGCTAACGTTTAGAATTTGTTGATGTTCTGATGTTTTTCATCCTTTGTTTCAACTCTGATTCAGATACACGGTGATGCATCGGCAAGCCTGGAAAGGGGTTGCATTTTGTCGCTCGCTCGCCACGGGTTGGGGGGGATACATCCTGGACTGAGTTAGAGAAGATGGTCCCAAAGCGTGGACAAAGATTGGGGCTGGTGACAGTCAAGCTCGGAGAGGCTGACCCATAGCCCAGAGTCACGGGGAGTCATTTTTCTGCCTTCCCCCTCGGCCCCAATGCGGAGATTTCATATCCGCTGTAAACACCTAGTATTTGCCGATAACCTCCTGTGCGCCAGGCTCTTTACATGTCGCCTCATTTAATCCTCGCACTAATCCTGTATTTTGCGTCTCTCTCGGGAGGGAACGGGGCAGGCCTGAGGAAAATGAGACCGAGATCTCTCCAAATCCCATGTGCTTTCTGTACACAACACGGTCTCTGCTCATTCACTGGTCAAACATTGATAATAAAACAGATTTGCAAGCGATTCTGTTTTGGACCAACTGAAGGGTGCTCAAGCCTCAGGAAGGAAACTACTGAGCCCCCAGCTGGCGAGCGGTGGACACAGACTGATTCCCTTCTTTCAACCAAGGGTGGAGCAGGTCAAAAAAATAAATGAGAGGAAGGAAAATGCAGTACTTTCTAATGGGTCGGCAAACAGTCCCAGCAGCAGCTGAAACCAATGAAGCAACAATCGAGTGCATTTAAGTCAGGATGAAGGCCTGCTGGGCCCAGAAGCCCGTATCTCCTTTAGCTTCCTAAGGACATCTCCTGCCCTCTCCTACCTGTGGACTCTGCTATGGCTCCAAAAGCCACTGGTGGGGCGTCCAGCTGGAGTCACATGAAGAGACAATGTCCTGTCTATATGGATAATGTGGGCACAGGCAGGGCACAGTAACTTCCAGGTTAGTTACAGCGCAAACAGGACTTTAAAAGAGCTAACTTGGGGCGCCTGGGTGGCGCAGTCGGTTAAGCGTCCGACTTCAGCCAGGTCACGATCTCGGGGTCCGTGAGTTCGAGCCCCGCGTCAGGCTCTGGGCTGATGGCTCAGAGCCTGGAGCCTGTTTCCGATTCTGTGTCTCCCTCTCTCTCTGCCCCTCCCCCGTTCATGCTCTGTCTCTCTCTGTCCCCAAAATAAATAAACGTTGAAAAAAAAAATTAAAAAAAAAGAGCTAACTTTACAGGACGCCTGGGTGGCTCAGTCGGTTAAGCATCCGACTCTCGGTTTCGGCTCAGGTTTCGTGGGTTTGAGCCCCTTGCCAGGCTGACGATGCGGAGCCTGCTTGGGATTCTGTCTTCCTCTCGCTCTCTGTCCCTTCCCCACTTGTGCTGTCTCTGTCTCTCTCAAAATAAATAACTGAACTTAAAAAAAAAAAAAATAAGAGCTCAATTTAGGAATCACATAATGTCATTAGGGGGACCACTAAAAGCAAGTGTGATCTGATAGGAAGGAGCCACGTCCGAACCAACACTATGAGGAGGTGCAGGGACCGTTGAATCTGGCAGGAGATGGAAAAAGCCCCCCTTTGGCCCCTAACGGGTGAGCGGCCTATTTTCTTATTTTACATGCCTGTTGGGCTCTTTGGCATCTCTGCTCCTCCCCAAGCCTCCCATACACCCAACCGGCCCACTCATCCCAGCGTCTTTCCTGGGATCACCTCCACTCTCAGGATTCCACGGCTGCTTGAACAAGGTGAAAGGGGGGAAACCCAGCTAACCGGCAAGTGGTTGGGGTAGCCTGCGGCTGAGGGAATATCGGATCTGATTTGCTCAGCACCAAACTGTGTGTCGAGGGATGTGGCCCCTGGTGAGCTGGGTGTTTGCTTCACCTATGGACTGAGGATGAAATCTAGGTGCTGGCATCCTGTGAACTCCGCCCGTGTATGCTGGGCATCACTGACGCGTGCGTTTGCTCACGTACTTGCCCAGCAAATGGCCGTTGAATCCGCCCACTCTGGGCCCAGCAGCCTTCTCGGAAGCGGAGGTCACGGTGGGGGACCCAACGAAGGCTGTTCTCTCACGGAGCGGATCTTAGTGAAGGGGCGCAAAGACTGAGCAAACAAGCAGGCACACAAAAATCAAGGGGTGATGAGAGGCAGGGCGGAGGTAAAGAAATGTGGAGTGACCAAGCGTGACCGGGGGCTTAGCTGCGTGGGCGGGATCTGTCCCCAGGAGCCATGCGCGCCTTCCCCAACAGCACACTTTCCCGGGGGGTTGACTCAGCACTGGTTTCTGTAGGAGGAGAACCGAGGGACGGGCATCACGGCAAATGGGTGATGTCATGGCTTCTCGGTGACACTACGGAGATAAGAGATTTTTAAGGTGCTGCCGCTCTGGCCCTGACTGGTGTGCAGAGGGAGCTGGAGACCTGGGGCAGCCTGTTGTCTCCTGGGGCATAGACTGCTTAGACTGCTCCAGCTAAAAGGACCCAACCCTTGAACATCTGACTCTTGGTTTTGGCTCAGGTCATGATCCCAGGGCCATGGGATCGAGCCCTGGATCAGGCTCTGTGCTGGAGCCAGCTTAAGATTCTCTCTCTCTCTCCCTCTCTCTCTCTCAAAATAACTTTTTTCAAATCTACATTAAAAGAAAAGACCCAACCTTCCCTTACAGAGGAATGAGCTGAAGCTAGCCAGGCGGGGTGTGTGTGTGTGTGTGTGTGTGTGTGTGTGTGTGGAGGGGTGCTTCTCTGACATCACACAACTACCCACCCAATATTTTCTTTTCCATTCCTCCCCTGGGTCTCCCTATTTTTTGGTGAAAGGAAAGGGGGGTATGGAAAAATTGACAATAAATTCTTCTGATTTTCCACGTTCCTGGTCCTGCTCCCACCCCATACGTGGCAGTGCTTGAATCAACTTGAGAAAGATTTCTAGAGTCTTTAATTTTTATGCTGCTGGGAAAAGGTGGCAGAATCGTTGGTATACAGCGGGGGGTCTCGCAGGATCAGAACTGGCACAAGAGTCACCCTTACTGAACACCTACTGTGCCAGAGAACCATGAATAACTTATCTCACGCCTTGACATCCACCCTTCCGGTTGGGAGTTCACTCACAAGGAAACTGAGGTTCCGGGGAGGTTAAGTAACTTGCCCAGAGGGCATACTAAATAGTAGAGTTGAGATCTGAACACAGATCTCCTTGACTTTGTCAAGCTTTGTCTTTTTTTCTGCTACAGCATGCCGAGGAGGGTGCTGGAGACAATGAGAGTGAGGAATTAGCCTGTAATCTTTGCTCAAAACACCAAAGCTCTGAGACCACGCTGTCCCAGCCTTCTGTGAGTCAGGCACTCAGATGTTGGCACCTCGAAGCCCCCAGCCGTGCACCCCGGCTAAACCCTCCCATGGGATGACCTTGACTCCTTGCTTAGGCGGCTAACATCCCACGAAGTGGGGAACGCTCAGAGAACATCCCTTAGCACCCAGGTTATGGTGCCAGCTGGGTCAAAAACCTGTCTCCACCTCCTATGCTTTTCGTCCAATATAGTCCGTTCTCCACACCCCAGCCAGGGTGATGCCTTGACAGTTCAAAATCCATCACGCTCTCCATCACATTTAGAAGGAAGTCCGGGCCCTCTGGGGCCCCCGGGCTGGTGTCTGCTTGCCTCCAGGACTTCACTTCTTCCTACATCGTCTCTCAACTCTGTGAGAGCCACACCATCTGCCTTCTGTTCCTACAACACGCGAGGTACTTTCCTGTCTCAGGACTCTTGCAGATGTGTTCCCACAGCCGGAGGACAGATTTCCCCCCCAGAAATCCCCACAGCTTGCTCCCTGACTTTATTTAGGTCTCAGCTCAAATGTCACCTCCGAGGAGCCTTCTCTCGCCACCCGACTGAACCTAGCCTACCCTACACATTTCCCCCAGTTACTCTTACAGTTTTTCAATTCTGTCTTGAGTTCCTGTCCTTCCACTAGAACTCAAGCTCCTTGAAGGAAGGGATTTTATGTATAATCTCCTGCCCACCACAGAATCCAAGGGGCTCCACAGCATGTAGTACCCTGCAGACTCAGTAACAGCTTATTGAATGAATGAATGAATGAATGAATGAATGAATGAGTGAATGAATGAATGAGGAACAAAAGCTCATTCTCCCCATGAAATACAATGGGTTCTGAACAAATTGAAGCCTTTTTGTGGAGAAATTTTCCAGTCATTCTTGGGCTCGGGCTGCAGTGGGAGACCCATGCTCATTGCCACAATTCTCTCCTTAGGACCTCCTTGCAAAATCGACCTCTCAGAGCCACAGGGGAAGCCTGGTCCCTGAATGCCAGCCTGCCTTTGGATCTCATGCCTTCCCCTCTCCACTCAGCCCTCAACCCTCTCCACCTCCCGCCCACTGCCCTGGCAAAGTGAACTGGTTTCCCCTCTCCTGCTCACAGCTTGACACCTTCATGCTTCCTGCTTTGGTTCAGGTCAAGACCAGCTCCCAGAAATATGCCTCTCCTAGACAGTCTCGTTCTAAATGTAAATCTCTGATAACGGGGAGGAAGAGCTTGGGATTGAAAAAGGTTGGAGAGAGGGAAGGAGGGACCAGGGAGAAGTCACATGCAGGTTGGCAGTCCCTATCACCCCCTTTCAGGATTTTTCCTTCGGTAGCAATGAAGGTAGAGGCATATTCTACGGCCCCCCCTGGGGCAGGGGCATAACTCCTGACTCCTCCCTTTGTGCTTCAGGTTTCCTTTTTGGGTCTCCAGTTTCCTTCCCCTTTTGAGAGGATGGTTGGTGATGTAGACAAAGTCACCCCAGATTCCATTTCCCTCTCTTTCAAGGGATGTCAAAGGTGACATTGAATGAATCTAGCAAAGAAGTATTTTATAAAGCTTTTGATGCTGAGATGGAATCGTTCATACAAGGTCGAGCAACTCTAGACACACCAGATCACCTAACCAGTTTGGACCACCAAGATGCTGCAAAGGCAGATTCTCCTCACTGGGAAGTCTAGCTTCCAGAAGGCACGTGGGTTTGCCCAGTCTTGCAAGTAATTCTCCCAAAAGGTCAAGGCTGCAAACATACCCCATTAGCCAAGGTTGTTGCGTAAGGATCTGCCACTTTTACCCCCAGTCGTCATCCACTTTGCCTTGTCTTAGTCCCACTCCCATTCTTTTCAAATCCAATCCAAGTGACTGCTTCAAGTTGAGGCATAAAAGTCCTCACCCTCCTGATCCAAGACTTGTGCCCACATAACACCGGTTTATGGTCGGAGGTTATTTCTGCCCTCGGAGTTAGCACCTTCCTCTCTGCTCTGCCACGGGTCAGCTGCCCCTGGGAGCTGCGCACGGCAGACCAGACCAGCAACTTACAGCTCTGGTTCATATTTGTGGGACCCGGTCCTCCAGGCAGCCTGCAAAGCGGCCATTAACAGATGGCACCACGTGACTTAGCTTCTCCAGAGCCAGGAATAAATTGCATCCCTGGAAAGTCTCTATTTCAGTAGTGGCCTATTTACATTTTTCATTGATTAAGCCTATTAGGAATGTTCCCTCCGGGAGAAGAATAAAAAAGGTGGAACAAAAACAACAAAAAAAAAAAGGCAAGACAAAGAAGCAACTGTGGAAAAACAACAACAACAACAACACTCCATCCAAAGCCCTGCTGTTTCTCTTGGGCACAGGTTTATATATCACCTGTGTGCAAAATGGACATCTGACTTGGTGCCGATACAAGAACATTGGCTGCTCAAAGTGTCTTCTGAATCCCCCCGCAAAGACGCCAGGAGATCCCAGACCAAAGAGTCTATTTTTCAAGGAAAACTGCAGCCAGACATTTTTTTTTTTTTAATTCTGGTGATAGCCCTATCACATGCTACCAGAAGTGTTGGAAAAACAACAACAACAACAACATTGAAAACAAAATAAGGTTAAAAAGAAAGAGCCCAGTTGGGAGAGCAAGCAGGCATGGGCTGTTTGGTGGGCTGGCTGGCAGTCACGTGTGTGATGGGCTCAATACTGACCCCGTGGCCTCAGCCACTTGGTGAATGCAGTCACGCTCATGTTAGCCCAGGGCCCAGCACTCCGTAAGCTCGGGGTCGGTAATGCTGTGTCACCTTCTGACAAGGATCCCCATTAGGGATCAGCTCTTGGGCTGCCTCTTCTGTGAGAACATTCCAGCATCTAAACTCCCAGCAAATTGGGATCGTCTTTTCCCTAATGTGGTTGTCTAGTCCTCGGCCTATTGTAGGTCCCTTATTGCATGGTTTGTGCCACCAGAACTGTGATTTTTATTCACATTTTTTAGACCACTCTCACAACATGCAGTAGGAGCACAGTGAATAAGTGGTACAACCACAGAGGTTGACAGTTGCCATATTTTTGGTTTCTGCTTCCTAGCTCTTGTATGGTAGCTTCGGAGATGGGACAAAGATGCTATAAACCAGAAATGCATAAGAGCACGGGAATTCTCTTGCTCACTTGCCTTCGTCAAGAAATAACAGCCCATTTTTGGAATATAAGGCAGTGGCATAACTTCCTTAACTAATCGTTTTCTCGCCTCTAAGCTAATAGTTCCTCTTGTAGCTACCTCACAGGACTATTAGGAGGCTCAAATACGATAATATGCATCTGAAAGCTCTTTGCTAGTGGGAAAGTATGATATGGGCGTAAGGTGTTATTATCCCTTTAATCTTTCTAGTCTCATAATGGAGAAAAAATTCCAAAGACAAATTGGGAGCTCATTTCAGGCTCTCAGCTGCCTCTTGCTACATGAGGTCCATGACAATTAAATGCTGCAGAAGAGTCTGGTGAATTCAAATAAACAGCAGTGAGAAATACATATGTCAACCCTGTAGCGCTGCTGAAGGCTGGCAGAATTCTCCTTCAGGCCTCTGGGACTCACCCGCTGGCTGAGATGCCAATTTGCATAAGACTGCAGATGCCATTCTGGGTAAGACCTTTATTTCATGCATTTCAATTTCCTGCTCTCACCATGCCACCACGGGTCATCCCGCAAGAGAGCATGGCTGTGCCCTGTGATCGTGGAGCGCAGAGCCTCTGGAAGTGAATTCAGGGAGCTCTGCCCAGACCCTCCCACCCCTCTGGGACTGAGGCACCCTTTCCCCCACCTGATGGGAGTCATGGCAGCTGATGGCTCTCAGCTGAGTCCCAATCAAGGCATTGCCCTCAGCCTAAGAGAGCCCCGTGTCCAAAGCCAGGCCCCTCCCGTATCCAGTGACTCGTCAGTGATGCGGAGGGATGGCTCACTTGACCTGGCTCCCTTTTCTCAAAGTGGACAACTCAGAAGGGCCACCCCAGCTCCAGAGCTCCTCATCGGATCCTCTGAGATATCTGATTTGAGGCCACCCCACCTCTCTCTTTGCCCAATTATGAGTCCCTCCCCCGCTCACAGGTGTTGTTATGGGAAGCACTACTTGATAAAGCTCCTGTATGCCAATCTCTGAGAACCTTTACCCACGGCACCTCTCAAACGGCCTTCCTGTAAATGGGTTACTGGTCTGCAAGGATACTGATCCTCTCAGCCCTTGGAAAAGCTAGGTCAGTCCCACATCAGTCTGTGTCCCCAGGTGAGTTGCCTTGGCTATCTTCAACATTCTCCATTTTTGCTGGGTTACCACAAACATGATTTTCTAGGTACCATGATAAGAAAAGTTTGGGAAGCACTAATGTGAGGTGTGGTCCACTTAGAAATTGATCTATTTTTAAAAAAAATTTTTTTAACGTTTATTCATTTTTTGATAGAGACAAAACGTGAGTGGGGGGGGGGGGTTGTGCAAAGAGAGAGGGAGACACAGAATCCGAAGCAGGCTCCAGGCTCCAAGCTGTCAGCACAGAGCCCGACTCGGGGCTCAAACTCACAGAGTGTGAGATCATGACCTGAGCCAAAGTTAGAAGCTCAACCGACTGAGCCACCCAGGCACCCCTGAAATTAATCTATTTTAACACACTATAGTTGCCTTTCCAATATGCATTCCCTCTCTTCCTTACTTGCGGAACCCTGATTGTAATTTGAGGCGGTAATTTTCTCAGCCGAAAAACAAAACAAAACCAAAACACATTTCCCAGCCTGCTCTGCAGCCGGGGAGAGCCATGTACTTCGTTCTTGTTCAGTGGAGAGAAGCAGAAGTTTGTTGCTCCCCTAATAAGGCATCTCTCCACCTTGGCGGTCGTCCTGCCTGGAACAGGAGGGACAGGGGTGACCAAGCCCATGCGTTGCGTGAATTCGTCATCTATTGGCGCATAAAAATTACCCCCAAACTTGGAAGCTTTGGATAAACATTTATTACCTCGCGGTTTCCATGGGTCAGAAGTTGAGGGGAAAAGGGTCACTTTGATGTATTCTCTTGGCAATGCAGCCCAAATTTGGTATGATAGGGGAGGGAGCTACAGAAGGATATAAATAAATACCAGGAGGCAGGCAGGGCTCATTAGGGGCCTTGTTAGGGACTGCCTGCCGCCATCCACCCTCGGGCCCCAGTGCTGCACACCCATCCCATGTGCACAATATACTCACTCTCCTCCCCCATCCGCAGAAGCCTCACCCCATTCTGGGATCAACGTACGATACAGAACGTTGTTCTGTAAATCAGGTCTGCGCGTGGATGAGACACTTCCGGTATCATTCCCAGTAGTGGCTCCAAGCCAATTCCACCCAATTTGTACAATCTGTAGAGCAGGACATTTTCATTTCTTTTCTTATTGTTTATTTATTTATTTATTTTGAGGGGGGGAAGGGCAGAGAGAGAGAGAGAGAGAGAGAGAGAGAGAGAGAATCCCAAGCAGGCTCTGCACTGTCAGCACGGAGCCCGATGCGGGGCTTGAACCCATGAATCGTGCCCTGGGCCAAAACCAAGAGTCAGACGCTTAACCGACTGAGTCACCCAGGCGTCCTGCATGACATTTTTGTTTGATGACTTACACGTAAATGTGTCCGAAAGAAGAGGGGAAAAAAAGGATAATTTGGCTCTTGTTTCAACCCACTGCATACTAGAGTGTGCAAATTTGAACCTGGACACACACACACACACACACACCTCCTCCAAAGCACGTTTCCAGAAGCAGTGCTCTAACCAAGTAGGCAAGATAAAGACGAGATTACTCAAGCAGAAGTGCCAAAGCTGATATTTGTTTGCAATGAGAACAGCAATGTGATCAGAAACGCTACTCACAAGGGGCTGAGTCAGCAGATGCCAGCTGGGGATCCAAAGCCTTCTTCACCCATCCCTGCATCTCCCCGCGGAAAGCAGAGACAGAGCGAGGGTTGGGCTGGGGCAGGAGATGCGTGGCAAGGTTAGGACTGGGGCAGTAGAGCTGGGAGCAGGAAAGGAATAATAGAGACTTTATAGGGCAGTGTGCCTGTCTTCCCTCACCATTCTGAGAAGACATCACTCTGTGTTTTACCTTGCCCACCAAAACACTCAGTGTCCTACAAAACGAGGGGCGCAGAAACAGCCCTTGTCGAGAATATCTTCAGTTGCTGAATTGCTTCGCTGTGATGCGAGGTCCCTCATTCCTGTCTAGTTGATGGCACATCTTTGTCCTTTGCATTAATGTCTGATAACTATCCCAGGTGAGGCCAGCTAAGCACTTTCTTCATTGTGCTATCTGCGTGAAGGTTCTCCGAGGATGATTCCAGACACAGATAGAAAAGCCAGGGCTGGATACCACTCTGCTGGCTTTGCTGTCTGTGCAGATGTTGCCAGAGATTCAGTCTCTCTCTCTGCATGTTTAAGGTTCACTCCACAAAATTAACATTAATAACCAGCTGAAACTCACCTTTTCAACTGAGGCCACCAAGCCGGAATTTTGAGGCGCAACCCTTTACATCCTGTACCCTAGAAGGAGAAATTCGAGAATGTAAGCCACCTCGGCTATTAGTCCCTATCTGATATTGGTCTCTTGGTTCCAATAATTCCCCCCACCCCCACCCCCAGCCTTGTTCCACCTGGCCGAGCCTTTGTCCTGAGCCTACTTCCACCTAAATCGTTGCCTTGGTTCCAAGGACTTCAGCACATCCAAGAATAGGATAGAACCTTATTCTGCCTCCTCCAAGGCTTGATGTCCTATTTTGAACCTAAATTCTTAAATATAGCCTTTGCCTTCTACCTGGTGAGAGTGGCCCCTGGTCCTTACTTGTTACAACCAGATCCTTCTTCCTGAGACTTGGGTTTGCTGGAACCCTCACTGTTCCCGGGTCGAGGTGGGTGGCTTTTCCACTATGGCCTTCACTTGTCAGACCACCTATGAGAACATGGCATTCATGGCTGGAAGGGACTTCAAACATCATCTAGTCCAACAATCCCAACATGCTTTGCCTGACAATAAACTCAGGGGATCATTCGCACATTCCTCAGATTCAAAGCTCTCCCCTTATCACGCTGAATCAAAACAACTTAAAGGCAACATTTAAAAAAATGTCTCTCGAGGGCTAAGGGCCAGGATGGCCTTAGAGGTCTAGGGATGCTATTTTTCAGATTGTTTTTAAAACTGGCTAATGGGTAGGGGAAGCCTGGCCACAACTGGCAGACACAGAGCCAAATGTGACACCGCAAAGAGGTGACACAGAATGAGAAGGAGGCGCCCCCACGGACTTCTGACTCACAGTCATGGCCGGCTTCTCCTCTCTGAGGCTGGGTGTGGACACCTGGGCTGCCTCCTAATTCGGTTTCAAGATGAGGCCATCTCAAACACTGTAGACAAGGTTTTCGCCTAAACAAGGGGGACCAACCTTATGGGTTTCAGTCTTTCAGTTTGTTGCTGATCTAGGAGCCTGTGAATCTGAACTGCTCCAGATGGTTCTTTAAAATAAAGAAGATCCTTCCTGGACTCATGGCCAGCTAAGGAGCGATGGACAGGCCATGGAAACACACTCCCGTCTCCACCCGGAGCTTTGAACCCTCTTTGCAAAGCAAGTGCTGTCCCAGACCATTCCTTGCTGGGTCAGCCCTGTCCAGCCATGCAGCTGAACGCTAGTCCTTCACCCAGTCCTGGTCTGTATTTGTCTGAAATTGCACACTTACCGGCTAGTGGGTAAGATACCCTGGCAGGCCAGATGGCCAGACACATTGGGGGACTCTGGGGGTGTGAACCTGGTGCTTTTTGGAGAGGTGGAGAAAGTCAATCAACTAAATCTGGGAAGCCCACGAAGTGTGACAGATTCTGCTCAAGATGGACTCAATAGGCACATAAGTAATTCAAAAGGTGCCCTGCTAGGAGCCCCAGAGCTTCCACAGAAGGCTTCTTGACTTCACCCAAGCTCCGGAAAGTCAAGGGCACATTTGCTAAAGGTGATGGCCAATGACTCGGCAGAGGGAGAAAGGCCTGGCGGTGCAAATACTCAGATGCTTTGGCTGGGCCACTTCTAGATTATTTATTTATGGAAGAGGGTAGTTTCCAGGTAGCTGACCAAAGAGAGACCAATTACTTAGCTGTTCAACAAGAGAAATCCCTGGGTGGGGATGGGGTCTACCCAGGACTTTCCCAGAGGCTGCGGGAGGGGCAGTGGCATGGTGCAACTCTGCCAATGTGTCACATGTCAGTACAGCGAGCCCTAATGTCAGGGGCAGGGGGGGCGCAGAAAACACCTGTGCTAGCCCGACCCAGAGGAAGGGGAAGAGTCCGCAGGGGCTTCTGAGGACCAGGAGTGGAGCTCGCTCCTTCCAGCACTGCACCCACAGGCGCCAGGAATCCATGCGGTGGACTGATACGGGGAGCTTCCCCTGGAAAGGCAATTCTAGAAGGAGAAGGCAGCCCTGATGAACGCACGGCAGCCTTTGAGAAGATTAATGTGTGGACAAGGGGAAACCAATGAATGCAATTTATTAGACTTTCCAAAAGGCTCCGTGCTAACGGCTATTTTTAAAAGTCACTGTGCGATCTGGGTTTTAAAGGACTAGCTTTTTGAGGTTAATGCCCACAAAGACACCCCCGTTTTCCTGCCACCCCCACAGAATATGGATGACACGTGACTTTCACCCCATGTAGTGATTTCTCAGCAGAGTCTCACCACCTCCTGCCCCTCGAGAAGTGACCTCCCCGGGGGGGCGCTGGGTGGCTCAGGCGGTTAAGCAACCGGCTCTTGAGTTCTGCTCGGGTCATGATCTCTGGGTTCCCGGGATGGAGCCCTGTGTCACTTTGCGCTGACAGCGTGGAGCCTGTTTGGGATGCTCTGTCTCCCTCTCTCTCTTTGCCCCTCCCACTGCTTTCATGCTCTCTCTCTCTGTTCTCTCTCTCTCTCTCAAAATAAATAAATAAACATTTTTTTTCTAAAAACAGAAGTGACCTCCCACTCTGTCCCTTCTGAATTCCCAGCTCGGTCTTCCCTTACTTAACATTTCCTACCTTGCGTGTAATTCCATGTGTGTAGCTCATCCCCTAATAGCCTGGAATGCACCCCAGGACAGGGACAGTGGCTTAGCCATTGTTGTAGCCTAGACAGTACACTCACTGGGATTTCCTGACGAGCATTTCCAGTTCAGCCTGGCCACCTCTGCAGCTGTCATCCCTCCCCCCACCCCGCACCTCCCGCCCCGCATCACATATAGCTGCTCTCCCTGTGTCCTCCCTTTGGTTGCTGGCACCACTCCCCCCACCCACCTGGGAGTGCCCCTTCTCTCCATCCCCACTGCACCTGCCTTAGCTTGGGCCCTCATGCTGCACCTGTATCACAGCACCTCATGTCCCCTCCAGCCTCACCCTTTGCGCCACCTTTTGTCCCGCCTGCCCAGAGCTGGAACCACTGCCAGATGGAGGCCCCTGCAGGTGCACCCCTATTACCTCCCAGTCTGTCTTTCCTTCCCTTCTTCCAGCTTCTTCCTATAGCAAAATCCTGCTTGTCCTTTCTATCTCAACCCAAGTGCTGTCTCCTCTGAGAAAATGTTTCTGAACCCTCAGTCTGGATTTATTGCTTTTCCTAGGTGCTCATTCATTCAACAAGTATTTCTTGAGCAGCTACTATGTGGCAGGTGTTATGTTAGGCAAGGGCGATACATAGTGAAGGAGACAGACACAGTCTCTGTTCTCACAGAGCTCAGCATCTAAGGAGGGGCACAGACAAATTTACAAAGAACCATAAAATATATAGTAACTGTTAAAATAAGTGCCTCCTTCTGCCACAGGGCCTTTGCATATGGTATTCCCGTACCTCCCTCCCCAAAATTCTGTCTCCTTTGTCTAGTACTCCTTCAAATTTAGACTTAATTAGTTCCCCAGGTGAAATCAAATCCCCATCCTTTATGCTTTTATCACATTTTGTACTTCTCTATCAGAGCATGTGACACAATTTTAATATCATATTTATTTGTATCGTTATTTGGATAATGATTACTAACTCTTCTGGACTGTAAGCTTCATAAGTGCAGGAAGATGTCCATTCTGCTCACCTAGATAAACCTCGAATAACAGAAACTCAGCAGGTATTAGTTGCGTGATGAAGTGCTAGGGAAATAAATAGTAGAAATACCCAACCTGATTTAAGGGTGGGGGGAGGTAGACAGAGCTGCTCAGAAGCTGTGATGAATTGGAGACCTTGAAGGGAGTGTAGAAATGAGGCCCCAAGTAAGTGGGCAGCAAAAGCGTTCCAGGCAGCGATCACAGCTTTGGGAAGACTGTAGCTAGATGGCCTGGTGTTTGCGAGCCCAGGTTTGCCAAGTAGGGTGCTATTCCCCAAGGGGTGCATAAAATAATCCATCCATGAGGAAGCAGGAAGAGGGAATAGTCACCTACTTATGCTGAATGTTTAACAGAATAGGAAATTAAGCTCTATTATTGTCTAATAAAGTGGCAGAACCCAGCAAGTCCCTTAGTGTCAGAGGGTCACGTGCCATGGGAAGTACATGATGTATTCTGGAAGCAGAACCGCCATGCCTTAATGTGCAGCCTATATGTGTCTACTACATGAGTTCGTGGGTTATATCGCTTAGTCTAAACCTATGCAAAATGAAGCGTGGTTTAAAGAGGTTTCTGCAAAGAAGCCACAGGTCGAAGATATGTGAGTAGAAATGAACAAGGATTTTCTTCTGACCACTGTTTTACATCATACACCAAAAATTAGCTCAAAGTAGATTAAAGACTTGAGTGTAAGACCAAAAGGCATAAATCTCCTAGAAGAAAACTTGAGTGGTAAGCTATTTGACATTGGTCTTGGCAATGAATTTTTGGATCTGACTTCAAAAGCAAAAATAAACAAGTGGGGGTATGTCAAACTAAAAAGCTTCTGCACAACAAAGGAAGCCATCAATAAAACGAAAAGGCAACCTACTGAATGGGAGAAAATAATGATATTTTGATGATATATTCAATATCCAAAATATACAAAGGCTTATTAAACATGACAGCAAAACAACAAACAGTTCAATTAAAAAATGGACAGAGGACCTGAATAGACATTTTTTCCAAGAAGATATACAGAGGGCCAACAAGCATGTGAAAAGATGCTCAAAATCACTAATCATCAGAGAAATTAAAATTAAAACCACAATGAGATATCACCTTACACCTTTTAGAATGGTTGTTATAAAAAAAAAAAAAAAACAAGTATTGGTGAGGATGTGGAAAAGGGGGATCCTTGTACATTGCTAGTGGGAATGTAAATTGTTGCAACCATAGGGAAAACAGTGTGGAGGTTCCTCAAAATATTAAAAATAGAGCACTATATGATTCAACAACTCCTCTTCTGGGTATTTACCCAAAGAAAACAAAAACACTAATTTACAAAGATATATTTACCCCTATATTCATTGCAGCATTACTTACAATAGCCAAAATATGAAAGCAACCTAAGTGTCCATCAATGGATGAATAGGTACAGAAGATGTGGGGTTTATATACAATAGAACACTACTCAGCCATACAAAGGAATGAAATCTTGCCATGTGTGACAGCATGGATGATTCTTGAAGGAATTCTGCTAAGTGACATAAGCCAATGCCACATGATTTCACATATTAATGTGGAATCTAAAATATGAGACAAATGAACAAACAAAACAAAACAGAATCATACATACAAAGAACAGAATGGTGGTTGCCGGGGGTGGGGGGCATGTTGGAAAGTGCATAAAATAGATGAAGGGGGTCAAGAGGTACCAATGCCAGTTACAAAATAAATAAGTCATGGAGATGTCATGTACAGCATGGTGACTACAGCCAGTCATATTCTCGAGCATACTTGGAAGTTACCAAGAGACTAAATCCTAAAAGCTAACTTTGTAGGATGATGGATGGCAATTAGACTTACTGTGGCGATCATTTCACAATGTATACAAATGTCAGATCATTATGTGGTACACCTGGTACCAATATAAGGCTATCTATCTATTATACTTCAATTAAAAATTTTTTTAAAAAAGAATTTGCTGCTGAACTGACACTGCCTGAAACAAATTCTTTCTCAGCCACATTATGAGACAAAAACAATTATTTAATCAAATCTGACAAGAAGTCTGCTAAAAGAATATGAAATCATCACCAAAGCTTTTTGAAATGCGGATTTACATTCTCTGTTGTTAGTGTTGAATCTTACCCTAGCTATGGTTCTTCTTGTCTTGATCTATTAATGGTGATAACACATGTATACAATTTGTAAATAAATATACATATATTGGAGTGTGTGTGTGTGTGTGCGTGCGTGTGTGTGTGTGTTGTGTGAACCTAGAAGGTTTTTGCCTATTTACCTGTTGTTGTGTTCAACCACAGATTTGTCTGTTGTGGTGTGCAACCACAACTTTGGAAACTTATTTCATTACAGAACCAAAGAAGGTCAATATAGTAGAACTGGGTAGCAAGAGAGGAGAGTGTTGAGAAACTGGTTTGGAGATGTAAACAGGGAACATATCTCTATCATAGTATTTATCATACTATTTATAATTGTTTATTTTAGGGGTTCCTAACATGGTATACGGGGTTAAATTAAACTCAGTTACGTGTGTGTATGAGTATTTTCTGAAGATGACTCATAATCTTCATACAATTCTCTAAAGGTTATATCTTAGTAAATGTTAAGAACTATCGATTGAGTTAATGGTCTGCCCTTCCCAACAGAATTGTGTTCCTTGTTGTCAAAGACTCTCGTCTTTACGGTCATCCTCATGATAGATATAAAACAGGGCCTCAATAATTATTAAATGAATCAATAATTTACCTATTGCTTTCTCTTCCAGCATTAGAAGACAAAGGATGGGGCACCTGGGTGGCTCAGTTGGTGGGGCGTCTGACTTCAGCCCAGGTCATGATCTCCCCCTTTGTGGGTTTGGGCCCCACATCGGGCTCTGTGCTGACAGTTCGGAGCCTGGAGCCTGCTTCAGATTCTGTGTCTCCCTCTCTCTCTGCCCCTCCCCTGCTTGCACTCTGTCTCTCTGTCTCCCAAAAATAAGTAAACATTTTTTTAAAAAAGACAAAGGAACCAGAAAACCATATGCAGCTAAAAGTTGATTCTCTCATGAAAAGAGATTTTATAGATTTTATTCAACATACGCTTACATAACACCAATTGTGTGCAGATATAGTCTAAGTCTTTTAGTGATATAAACTCATTCAGTCCTTACAATAAATCTAGGATCAAGAAAGTATCACTGTCCTATTTTTGGGAGAGCAGGGCTGAAGTACAGAGAGGTTAAGTGGCCTGCCAAGGGTATACAGCTGGTAAGTGGCAGAGGCAGGGATCAAACCCAGACGATCTGGCTGCAGGATCTGTGCATGTGACGATTATCCCATGGCGTGACCTGCATGTCAGCCCACAGATGCAAGGGTCAACGTCATCAGAAGATGCTCAGTGTAACCTGACAGCAAAGACACCTGCCGTAACCTCCCTTGCTCCTCAGCAAATAATGCCCTTCCAAAGCAATAAAGGGAAAAGCAGAGTTCGATCCAAAGGGCTTGAATTCATACGACTACGAATGTTAAGCTTGAGGGAATAAGTCTACTTTTTCAGCTCACAAAGGCGTGAAATTTCATTGTGGAAATTATAAAACATATCCAAAACATAGAGAAAAAATGCAATGAGTTTCCATTTATCCATCATCCATCCCCAACAATTATCAATATGTGACCAATCATGTTTCATCCCGATTCTCGCTCACTCCCCCATTTTATTATTTTCAGTAAACTCCTAATATGTGATTTCATAATGGGACTTTAAAATGTTGCATTCCTCACTTAGAAACTGTCTAGGATTGAAATCAAGGGACCTGAGTTTGAGTCTTGCCTCTACAATTTTCCAGCTGTCCTTGGACAATAACTTCTCTGAGCCTCCGTTGCAACTTCTGTAAATGATGGATGATAATGCCTGTTTCACTATCTGGTTTTGATTAGAGAATTCAACATGTGTGGGGGTAATTTTTCAACTGTAAAGTTCCTGACTGAACCTTAGCCCAACTCTGCGTTTGTCTTGCTATACTACATGGAGCACGTAATGGCTAATTTTGTATGTCAAGTTGGCAAGATTACAGTGTCCAGACATTTGGCCAAACACCAGTGTATGTGTTGCTGCAAAGGTATGTTTTGAATGTGATTAACATTCACAGTCAGTTGGCTTTGAGTAAAGCAGATTACCCTCCATAATCTGGGTGAGACCTGTCTAATCAGTTGAAGGTCTTCAGAGCGAAAATTGATGTTTCCTGAAAAAGAAAACATTCTGCCTCCAGATTGTAGCATGGAAACTCTACGTGAGTTCTCTGCCTTTGGACTCAAGCCTGCAACATCAACTCTTACTCAGATTTCCAGCCTGCCAATTGCCTACAGATTTGGGACATGCCAGCCACACAATCACGTCTGGCTTCGAATTGGGATAAACAAATGAGACTCAGCAGCAGGTGATTGGAGGGTGGAAGAGAGAGGGGTCGGGGTATTTATTTCCATGGCCCTCTCCTGTATTTGCTGTACATCTCTACCAGCGTGGTCCTCTCCCCACTGCCCAGGTTCAGTACTGCTTCCTCCCATCCCCTCCAGAGGAGGTGGTGACGATGCTCTCCCCACATTGTTCCCAGCCCTGAGCTCTGTCTCTTGTGGTTTCTTCACACTGCCCCCACCTTTGTGGTCTCTTTATTGAGCACTCCTCAGTTACCCAGTGTGAGTGCTCCTTCTGTTTCCTTCTGGGACCCCAAATGATACAGATGCCAGAGAAAGCAATTTACCAGAGACTCCATGCTGGGTACGTGGATTAAGCCTTTCACTAAGAATTCCATTAGGAAAACTTCAAGTGCTCATTAGTATCACTTTTCCCAAGTCCCCAAACTGTCATGTTCCAAGCTCTGCAGCTCTCGGTGAGACACAGCTAAGGCGTGCCCCCACCATACCCCCCATCCTCTCCCCTCACAAGGCTTCCCCTCAGGGGAGCTGTGCTCACTCAGATGCCTCAAGTCTGCCCGTGACCTTTGATGGCATTTTAGCAGGGGGTAACCGGAGCCTCTCCTTTGCCATAGTATCACCTCATGTCCTTTCTGCCACAACATCTGTATCCTCCTTCCTGTCCTCTGAGCCTTGCTCTCTCTGGTATCCCCTAACCCACAGCCTCTGAAGCCAGCTCAGTCAAGGCCAGGGGTTCCCTCATCTGCCCTAATGATATGCGTGGACCCACTTCACACACACATGCAAAATACCTTGATTATCGAAATAACTATTGCCACTTTTCTTTCAGATGTGGTTGATTTCACCAGCGGCCCTTTCTACAGCATAAACAGCTCATTTTCACCCAGAGCTAATTGGGTATCTTTTCATTTCCTCCATGAGTCCCCTAGTGTGGCTCCCCACTCCTTGCCCCCCAGAAATACTTACAATCGCACTCCAAATATTAGCAATATGTTTTTAAAAACATGTCCAATTTTACCAGGAATCTGATATTATATTCAAAGCCAGTCACAGCCTGTCCTTCCTTGGCATCTTACTTTGGAAGCAGGAAAACAACCTTTCTTGTTTATGTTAAAAAAAAAAAAAAAGAAATAAAAATAAAACTTGACCTCTATTCACCAAAGCAACTGTGTGTGGAAATGTTGCTTTAAATAATTAAAAACACTGATAAACTACAAAGCAGCCATTCTCCCCTGCTATAGCAAAAGATGTCCATTTTAATGAGGCATTGATATGATATAGCCATTCTGATGCTTCCCCTGATTCTATTAAAATAGGATTATGTATGGGTGTCTGTGTGTAGCCATAAGAACAAACTCAAAGACCAAAAAGTACAAAAGCTGTTTGAAAGCTGATTAAAATGGCCTTCAGGATTCGGGGGGCAGGGATAAAGTAAACAGCATCTCCCTGCCAACCACCCTCTCTGTCACGAACATACAGAGTGTAGTCAGCCAGCGTATCTGCTTTTGGAGTTTATAACTCAGCTGGTTAATGGCCTGTGGACATGAATATTACCCACCCCAGAGTCATCAGTTAGCTGGGACCTCTTTGACAACCTTCCCCACCCAAACCTCCATTAGGCCATGGTACAGAAGTGGGGGACCTTCCTTAAGCAAATCCACCCAGCTTCTGTGGCCAGGGAAGGATTTTCTACTCAATAGTGAGGAGATGTAGCCTGGGAGAAAGCTGAGAGTCTCTGGGAGCCAGGACGGCTGAGAACCACAGCAGAGATCTGGGCGTCCGGACCAGCCTGACCCACCCTGGACTCACTTCCCGGCCAGAAGAGTTGGCAACAAGCAGAAAACCCACCCAATCTACAGCCTTTCAGAGGAAAGTGGCTTTTCTCCCTCCTTGTTAGCCACTAGCCTTCATACCATGGGAACCACTTAGAAACAGTAGGTGAGGTCATACGGTAGGTCTATTTTTAATTTTCTGAGGAACCTCCACACTGTTTTCCACTCATAGCACTGCTAGGAATTTACCCAAGGGATACAGGAGTACTGATGCATAGGGGCACTTGTACCCCAATGTTTATAGCAGCACTCTCAACAATAGCCAAATTATGGAAAGAGCCTAAATGTCCATCAACATTGAATGGATAACATGAATGGATAAAGAAATTGTGGTTTATATACACAATGGAATACTACATGGCAATGAGAAAGAATGAAATATGGCCCTTTGTAGCAACGTGGATGGAACTGGAGAGTGTGATGCTAAGCGAAATAAGCCATACAGAGAAAGACAGATACCATATGTTTTCACTTTTATGTGGATCCTGAGAAACTTAACAGAAACCCATGGGGGAGGGGAAGGAAAAAAAAAAAGAAGTTAGAGTGGGAGAGAGCCAAAGCATAGAGACTCTTAAAAACAGAACAAACTGAGGGTTGATGGGGGGTGGGAGGGAGGGGTGGGTGGGTGATGGGTATTGAGGAGGGCACCTTTTGGGATGAGCACTGGGTGTTGTATGGAAACCAATTTGACAATAAATTTCATATATTGAAAAAAAAAAAAAGAAAGAGAATTGGATGTCCAATGGTTATCATCATGATGTAACAATTTACTCCAAAATGTAGTGGCTTAAAATAATAAACATTTATATCTCACACACACACAAAAAAGAAACAGTAGGTGAGAAGTAAAGAAATCTGCCCAAATTTGCCTCTTCTGACACATTTCACTACCCTGCTCTCTGAACCTTTCCTTCCTTCACTCACTCCACTGTTTCTCCCCAAACCCACTCAGACAGGTGTCAAACAGCCAAAGGAAGGAAAGATGTTTTACATGGAAATGGTGGTCTTTCACATTTTTACTCTGGAATTAAACAGCAAGGTTGTATGGGAGAGTGTCCATTGAGGTGTTCAGTACTTTATTATTCATCTGTCTTCACACATCTTGGGAAGGCACTAGGCTTCCGGGTCAGGTAGACCTGGCTACTACTTACTACTACCTGACAGTGGGATGATGTTTGACCTCTCTGGTCTACAGTTCCTCACTTATCGACTGGGACAACGATAAGGCCTAATAATGGGACAATTATGAGGATTACGATAGTTAGTGAATGTAAAGGAACTTGAGGTAGAACTCGCAATATATCAGGTCTTCAGTCACACAGAAGATACCACGCTATCTGCCCAAGTCATTATAGGGGCACAGAATTCACATTTTCTTGGAAGCCAGTAGCGAAGGCTCATTCTGTATGCAGACATCGTGACACTTACCCAGGGGGAAGCCCTAGCCTGGGAACTTTGAGGGACAGTGAGAACAGTGTCACCAAAATACTAGGCTTCCAATAACTCTCATGAGAATTAAACTCTTTCCCCAAGTTTCCTTTCTCCCAGCTGCTCTGGGAGCCAATCTCTTCTTTTAAATGGGTCAGAAGCTCATGTGAGGACATGATCCTGTGTCTGGATTTAGCTATGATACTTCCTCCCACCAACTCTGCAGGCCTTAAATTAGGTCTTCTAGTTCCATTCTTCCTCCCACTACAATCTATTCTCGCAATAGTGAGAGGAATTTTCTTTACAATAAATCAGTCAGTGTCACCTCTCTGCTCACAATCTCCCATCTCACTCAGGGTAAAATCCCAATTCTTTGTAGTGACCAAAAAGGTGCTCCATAACATATCCCTTCTCCCATCCCACCCCTGCTTTCTCTTCAAGCTCATCTACTCTAGCCACACTAACATCAAACTCACTAAGCATATGCCAGCCACAGGGCCTTTGCACTTGCTTCCCTTGATCTAAAAAGGTTTTTTTTTTTTTTCACTAGCAGTCTAAGTGACTTGCCCTGTCACTTCTTGGAAGAATTTTCAAACATCACCTCATCAGTGAGGTCATCCCTAACCACCTAAAAAACAAAATGGTATGCACACATGCACACACACACACCCCACCGCCACACCATTGCTTCTCTACCTGTGTGCCGCTTTATTTTTCTTCACAGTACACATCGTCATCTGACATGCTATGCGTTTTTAAATTAATAGACTTTATTTTAGAGCAGAAAGCACAGAGAGTTTCCATATACCCCACCCCACCCAGTTTCCCTATTATGCACATCTTGCATTGATGTGGTACGTCACTTTCAATTGATGAACCAATATGGATACATTATTATTAACTAAAGTCCACAGTTTATATTAGGGTTCACTCTTTGTGTTTTGAAATTCTATGGATTCTGACAAATGCATAATGTCATGTATCTGCCGCTAGAGTATCATACAGAATCATTTCACTGCCCTAAAAACCTTGTGTTCCACTCATTCTTCTCTCCTCCCTCCCCGCAAGCTCCTGGCAACCGCAGATCTTTTTACTGTCTCCCTAGTTTTGTCTTTTTTCAGAACGTCATCTAGTTGGAATCCTACAGTAGTTAGCCTTTTCAGACTGCCTTTTTTCACTCGGCAATATGACTTAACTTCCCCTCCCCATGTTTTTCTGTGGCTTAAGAGCTCGTTTCTTTTTTTTAATCACTGAATAATACTCCATTGTATGAATGTATCAGTTTGTTTACCCATTCACCTATTGAAGGACATTATGGTGCTTCCAATTTTTGGCAATTATTAACAAAGCTGTTATAAACATTCATGTGCAGATTTGTATGTGGACGTAAGCTTTCAACTCATTTGGGTAAATGCCAAGAAGCATGATTACTGAATCGTCTGGTAAGAATTTTAGACTGAAGGAAACCAGATCTTTCAAAAAATTGGTTTCATTTTACATCTTTCCCCTCCTTTTTAGGATCTGAGTGCCATTAACATGCTAAGTCCGTATTACTTCATATAAGGAGTTGCCCCCAAAGACACAGGGTAAAAGTTTGTGGTTGCTTAAAACTCAACAAGAAGAAAATCAACAACTTGATTAAAAGATATGCACTGATTCGATGCATACCTTCACCATAGAAGATACACAGATGGAAAATAAACACATGGAAAAAATACTTCCCATCATATGTCATCAGGGAAATATAAATTAAAACAAGATACCACTCTACACCTATTAGAGTGGCCAAGATCCAGAACATTGACAACATCAAAGGCTGGCAAAGATGGGCAACAAAGGATCTCTCATCCATTCCGGACGGAAATGCAAAAGGGTGGAACCACTTTGGAGGTCAGCCTGGCAGTTTTTACAAAGTGGAACATGCCCTTGCCATATGATCCAGCAATCACATTCCTTGACATTTTACCCAAGGAGCTAAAAACTTATATCCACACAAAAACCTGCTCACATGTTTATAGCAGCTTTGTTCATAATTGCCAAAACCTGGAAGCAACAAACATGTCTTTCAGTGAGTGAGTAGATAAAGTGTGGTATGTCCATACAGTGGAAGATTATTCAGTGCTAACAAGAAATGAGCTACCAAGCCATGAAAAGACACGAAGGAATCTTACATGCATACTACTGAATGAAAGAAGCCAATGGGAAAAGGCTACATACTGTATGATTCCAACTATATGACATTCTGGAAAAGACAAAGCAATAGAGACAGTACTTGGCAGAGATTATAGGGGAAGGAAGGGATGAATATTTGGAACACAGAAAATTCTTAGGGCAGTGAAACTATTCTCTGTCTTACTATAATGATGAATACATGTTATCATACGTTTGTTCAAACCCATTGAATGTACAAGACCAAGAGTGAATCCTAACATAAACTATGAGCTTTGGGAAATCATGATGTGTCAATGTAGATTCATCAGTTGTAACAAATGTACCACTCTGGTGAGGGATGTTGGTAATGAGAGAGGCTGTGGAAGGGGGATGGTAAGCATGTACGTGGGAACTCTCTGTACCTTCCATTCAATTTTTCTGTGAACCTGAAACAGCTCTAAGGAAGTGAAATCTATTAAAAAGAAAAAAAAGAATATGGTTAGCTTTGTAAGAAACTGGCAAATGATCTCTAAAGTTGCGGTATCATTTTGCATCATTTGCATCGGCAATGAGTGAGAATTCCTATCATTCCACGTCCTCACCAGCATTTGGTGTTGTCAGTGTTTTGGACTTTAGAGTTTTAATAGATATGTGTGGAATCTTGTCGTTGTTTTCATTCGCAATCCCCTACTGAATATGATGTCGAACCTGCCTTTATATTGTTATTCCTAGTTGATCAGTCCTACAGTATCAGAGACTCCTCTGTTTCATTCATTGTTATTTTCCCCCATGCCTCAGAACCACATCTACACAAGGTTGGCTCTTAATAAATGTTTGCTAAACAAATGAACGAATTTATCTTAAGAAAAGCGGAGCCTTATGATGTTTAGTTTTCAGTTGCACCTCACGTCCAAGATAACCCACAACGTCTTGGGGAGACTGGGCTTCCAGCCATAGACCATTGTGAACCTGACATTGCGAGATGAAACATGGCTCCAGAAGGGGTGGGGGCACAAGTGCATGCTTTTCTACCTTGGGGAATACAGTGAACTGAATGACAGCCCCCTAAAGATGCCCACATCCTAATCCCCAGAACCTGGAATATGTTGCTTTACATGATAGAAGGTATTTTGCAGGTGTGATTAAATTAAGGCTCTTGAGGTGGGGAGAATAAATTGACTTAGCCAGGTGGATCCAATATAATCACAAGCGTCCTTATAAGAGGGAGGCAGGCAGGCCAGGGTCAGAGAGGGGGTTGTGTGATGACAGAAGTAGAGGTTGGAGTGTTGCAGAAACAAGCAAAAAAATATTGGCAGCCTCTACAAGCTGGAAAAGGCAAACAAATGGACTCTCTCCTAGAGCCTCCAGAAGGAACACAGCCCTGCTGGCTCATTTTCGACTCCTGACCTCCAGAACTGTAAGAGAAGAAATTTATATCGCTGTAAGCCACGAACTTACTAGTAATTTGTTTCAGCAGCAATAGAAAACATACAGGGAGCAACAGTATATAAGGAAACGTGAAAATGTATGAGAAATGCTAGAATTGATACTAGCCTCTCTGAAGGACTGATCTCGAAGACAAGGAAATGCTCTGCATCCCAGCAGTGTGCTCAGAAAGCAAGGAGAAATAAGGGGTCAGTCCCCTGGGGCCCAGGCCACCAACGATGCAGAGAAGGAAGCATTCTATTCGCATAGACTGTGTGTGGCTTGTCTCCGTGTGCAGAGTTCGTGCTCAGGGAATGCGTGGGGGTGAGTGGCATGGAACGGAGTGGAAGAGAAAGCTGGGACAGAGACGGAGGTCCTCCTGGAAACTGCAGAGACTTGGTTACTGGCAGCTGTGAAGGTGCCGAGGCCCTTCAGAGCCTGCAGAAGCCCCTCCTCGAAGAGGGAAGGAAATGCTACTACAAAGACGGTCAGAGGAGGTGGTCGCAGGAGCCATCGTTGCTTCCATTTTCAGTAGTTCCTAAGCTGCATCCACCTGGGGCCTACACACCTAGTGTAGCTCATCTTCCGCCCTGATGGGGCACAGCTGCTGGGGCTCAACGTGCATCCCCGAGGACCAGGTAGGCTGCACAGGTTTGACTTCAAAGACAAGAAAACTGGTCTAGCTGTACAGATGGCAGCTGGTCTGTCCCCCCTTCTTTCATCTGTGTCTGTGACCTCTGTTTTGCCTGGAGTTGGCATATACACCATCAGCCCTATTCACTGGTTTCCATAAGAAATCCGATCAAAGCAAGTATTCTATGGTTTTTAATAATATTGGAAAAGATGAAGCCCACTATGCAACACATGGTCTCCCCCACTCTACCTCCTCCTTCCTCTGTTTTATTCTCCTCCTTTCCTTCTCCCGGACAAAACAAAAACATAAATAAGTAATTTTCTTATGCAGAGGAACTTTGGCTCTTTCACTGGAAACTTGGCATCAGAGAATAGCCGTGCTTCAAAGGAATTGACTACACGAGTGAGCTTATCAAGGCAGTTTTCTCAAATAAGACAAGTCTCTTCCTAAGATAAATTCTTGTACTAGCTATTAAGCGGATAGCATTTTCCCCATCTCATTGTGCTTGGGAACTGTAGCTGAGTACATAAGCAGCCCTCTGTCACACAGCCCATCTCCTGGCCTGGACACCAGGTGTTCATGGCTGAGTTGTGCAATAAAAGAGCAAATCACATCTCGGGGAGCTCTTTCATTATTTATCCCCACGGGACTCTGAGAACACAAGATACTGCCATGTTGGTCCTAGCAGCTCTGCACTGGTGGGAGAGTGCCAGGGGCTTCAAAAGTGCCACAGGACAACTCCCTTGCTCAGATAGCTAGCCTTTCACGTAGATACCAACTTGTGGCCGCTGAGGTGGTGATCTAGGTGGAGAATCCATGCCCACATGTTGCTTTTAGAGTTGGCCAACCTGGTGTCCTCCAATGAACAGGAAAGGGGAAACTGTGGGTGCCACTGTGAAACTACCGCACAGAATTCATGTAGGACACCCTCTCTTCTCTTCCCCTACTGTCCTCCCATCTCTCTCTCTCTCCTTCCTCTCTGAGGGACACAGGTATGGCAACAGTGGTTCTTTTTGCTGATTCAGGAAAGGGCTGAGACGGTTCCAACTCCAATAGAAGATTAGAATCTTTGGGTTTCCACAATAATTTCCTCATCGCTTCATTTTTCTCAAATCTTCCAGGCTCCATTGGTACATGTTAGCTAAGATCCTGGCACCTACGGATAAGTGAGGCTGAAGCTACTCTTCTGTTAGGCTAGACATCCTGTTCCTATAAATCCAGATCAAGCTAGTGGCCTTCTAGCCTGCTAGATCATATAATCCCTTTACAGAGTTGAGCTAGAGCCCTTTCTTCCATCTGCTCCCCACTCCTGGTGTTGTCATCAATATCCCTCTCCGCTCTTTGAGTTGTAAGTAGATGAGCCCCAAATTGGGAAAGACAAGAAATACACTGGAAGGGAGTTGCGAGTCCAGTGCTGTCGTAAGTGTTACTTGGTGCCATTTGTTTCATCCAATGATCTTCATGGGAAGAAGCATAAAGAGTACAAGAAAGTTTGCCCTCATGGTTATAGCTCTTGTGCTTGAGTTCATGGGTACCAGAAGCTTCCATGGAGACCCTGTTGTCTATGCCTGGCTCTCTCCCGGTGCTCAGGGCCATTTAAGCATCCCCTGATGTAGCACTGCCTCCAGACAGAGGTCACCCAGGGGCAGCAGGAACCTCTGACCTCCTACCATCTTCTTCCTCCCCAGAACTGCTGCTTCCTCCTTTGCACACAGGAATGGGGTTCCAATTGGCTTTCCAAAGGTCAGACCTTTGGCCATCGGTATCCTTTCTCTCTCCCAAAGCTGAATTCCAAGTATTTCTCTGGACCATCCACTCTACCCTTCTCTTCTTTACATAAAACTTCTGTGGGTTTTCTGTTGTGTGAGTTCATTAGTATTTTTAACCATCCCCAATATCTGTAATTTTCCCTCTCCCTTACACGCATGCACGCACACACACAATGTCTATACCCAATACTTGATCTCCTGGAGTTCCTTTTACTTCCACAGTTCTGCACTCCCCACCTCATTTTCTACTGCCTTTGATGAGAACCTTTGACTTACAATGACCAGTCTCTTATTGGCTACCATTTGTTGAGATCTGTGTAATCCTTGAACTAGAAGTGAGGAACTTGGGAGTCAGAGTGTTTAGGAAACCCATTTAACATTAGACAGCTCATGAGTGGTCGAGCCAGGACCTAAGTCAGTGTCTTTTTGACTCTAGAACATGTTTTCTTTCTTTCTTTTTTTTTAATGTTCATTTATTTCTGAGACCGAGAGAGACAGAGCATGAGTGGGGGAGGGGCAGAGAGAGAGGGAGATACAGAATCTGAAGCAGGCTCCAGGCTCTGAGCTGTCAGCACAGAGCCCAATGAGGGGCTCGAACTCACAAACCGTGAGATCATGACCTGAGCCGAAGGCGGTCACTCAACCGACTGAGCCACCCAGGCACCCCTAGAACATGTTTTCTTAACCCACAGCCTGGTGATGGTGCTTAGTATTTGAAATCAGTACTGACACTAACATCTGATTGCTATACTGCTACCCCTCTATTTCTAGACTTCCCATCTTTCATTTAATACCTGTATGTTTGGGAGGACGGGGGGGGGGGGGGGGGGATACTTGTGCATTCTGTCCCACCATTATCTTGCCAGCTCCTGAGCCTCATCCCAGCTAACAATCTCCCCAGGCCATGCTCCCACCATCAAATCTCCTCTCCTTTCATTCATATGTCGGATGAAGCAACTTCCTGTATTTCTAGACCCTAGGGATAAAACTGTTAATTCGAATCATTCCAGCGGTCTTTACAAATTACTTATAAGTGGTAGCGTTTACCCTTGGCCAACAAAGTTAACATTTGAACAGGACCTTCCCAAACTTCCCAGCCTGAAAATGAGAAAAACATGGACTGAAAATAATCAAAAAGATTCATAATGGCTCATGTGCACCAAATTCTTTTTGTGATTAAAATAGATATTTTTGAAACGAATAACAAAATTCACTAAATACACATGATCCCATCTGAATACGATCCAAAGATATTTTTGCCTTAGGGTTTCACTATATTCCTTGGCTTGTATTGAGGGACATGAGCAATTTATTCTCAACCTGTCTAATTGATTTAGAGCTCTGTGCATCAAAGAGGCAAAAGGATCCGGAGCTGGGAGTGAGTAGATATGAATTCCAGATTGATGGCAATTAGTATTTCAGTAAGGTATCAGGTTCTTTTTATACTGATGTCTGCCTGCTCTCAAAATAACTTTTCTTCTAATCTAGATTGGTCAGATGAATTTAATATTATTAGAATGTTTTCAAATGTTTTTAGCTGTCCTCACTTGTTCTCCAGATACTGCTGATTTCTAAAAAATATCCCATCAGCATGTTGACTGGGTTTTTAATAAATGGATACACTAAATTGGGGAAAATGAACATTGTTACAGTATTCAGTCTTGTTATCCAGAAGCGCGCATGTGTCCCCATCTTTTCAAAACTTAAATTTGTAAGTGCTGAGTGTATTTTGCTGTTTTCCCACATTATGGTTTTGGCTTTTTAAAAAATGATTTCTGCTTTTACTGTTGCCATTTAATTCCTTCTATTTTATTGTATTTTATTGTATTTTATTTTATTTTATTTTATTTTTTAATGTTTATTCATTTTTGAGAGACAGAGACAGGGGCAGAATGAGAGAGAGAGGGAGACACATAATCTGAAGGAGGCTGCAGCCTCCAAGCTGCAGCACAGAGCCTGATGCGAGGCTCAAACCCATGGACTGGGAGATCATGACCTGAGCTAAAGTCAGACACTCAACCAACTAGATTGAGTTCTTTAAACTTTTATTATTTGGGATAATAGAAGATGTGACCCCAAAATAACAATGGTAATAATACCAGTAGCTAACCTGTACTAAGTACTTATGATGTTCCAGACACTGCAATAAACTCTGTAAAAACTCATTTACTCCTCACAAAACCCATAGAAGTTACCTATTATTAATATTCACATTTTTTTAATTTTATTTTTTGAGAGAGAGTGAGAAGCAGGGAGGGGCAGAGAGAGAGAATCCCAAGCAGGCTCTCCACTGTCAGTGAGGAGCCCGACACGGGGCTTGAACTCACAAACCCTGGGATCATGAGCTGAGCCGAAACCAAGAGCCAGACACTGAACCAACTGAGCCACCCAGGTGCCCCTTAATCGTCACATTTTACGGATTAAGAGTCCAAGATTAATAAGCCAGAATGTGACCCGAGGGTTTCTGCATTGTGTTTGCAGTCCTCATGATAATTTCCACTCCTTTGAACTTGTCAGTGTTCTTAGGGCTTTGATAGCCCCCTGTGGGGCCTTTGCTCATTGTCTTCTTAACTGCTGTCTGTGTCTCCGCCAAACTGTGAGTTGCAGGAAGGCCGAGAGGTCTGTCCTCTCTCTGTGTCCTCCATATCCAGCCCAGCAGGGAGGACATTAGTCGACCTGAGGGGTAGAGAAGTCTAAGAGGTGGCTCTATGGGTGGGATCCTGCCATGTTTGCAGGAAGCGACAGATGCTTTGTGAGGAGGAGCTGAAGAGCTCCAAATCTCCATCCCCTTCAGATGTCTCCCAGACTCCTTTGCCACCCTGATTAAAATTTTCCACCTTAGTGTCCTTTGTTGAAGTCCTAGTTCTAGGAGGATAAAGTTTAACTGCACAGATGTTTTCTGGCATAGAGAACCTATTAGCATGCATTATTATAATGGCACAGATATAAAGAATTATTAATAGGTGTCTTATACATTTGTAGATCACCTTGATTTATAAATGATGTAAGTTCTTGAGGATTTGAACTGTCATATATATATATATATATATATATATATATATATATGTAAATTTTTTTTTTTTGCTTTTTCCATCCTAGCAGAGTTCCTCAACATAGTAAGTGCTCAATTAAAGCATGTTGGATAAATGAAGGAATAACTTCCATGTATGTTATCTCATTAAATGCTCACCTACAAAACCCAAAGGCAGGAGAGACCCTGACTACAAACCTCCTGATGTCATTTACCCAAAGGAATGGGCTGTCGAGAGCCAGAGGAGATGACCCCAGATGACATACTTGTCTGGTGGGGATGCGTGTTTACTCACAAACTGGGGCTGGCAGGAATAAACTTTGTGAAGAGGAAAGACAATGATGGATTTACCTGAGCCTGAAACAGGTACCGAGATACCCCTTCTGAATCCTGCCGATTCAGCAAGGGGTTAATGAAAGCTTTCAGGCAAGCTAGATAATTAACAGGATTAAATCTCTACCTGTCAATTAAGCCAATATATTTGAGTATAATGCTATTTAATTCTGTACCAGGAACAGTGCAATAAATCAAAGTTTACAGATGTCTTCAGCAAGCCCTTGATGGATGAAACACTGTAACTCAGAGGTGCATAGAAAATCTCAAATAAGATAACCTCCCATGTGATTAATATAGCTGTCTGCATTGGCATTGGCTCCAGAAGGTTCTAATCCAAACATGTTTAACATCACATACTTTATTGTGACAGATTTAGACACCTGAACTAACTAACCAGGCAAATGGTGCTTAATTATACCGACTCATTATGGACCTCAGCAGTAAAGCTGGGACACAGAATTATGTGTTAATTCCCATCTCACACAGTCACATACAACATAAGCAGCCCAGGGTCCGGAGGGCTTTACAGGTCTAGTGCACAAAGCACAGGGTAGAGGAACAATCTAATTCCTCCAAGGGACGCTTTTGTTCCCTCTGTTCAGTGGTGCTTGTCCGTATGTGTTGTTCAGACTGACTGGCCGGCAAATGTATATCACTGATCACAAGGGGAAGGACGCAATGTCTCTGTGAATATCTCCCCATTTATTAAACCAAAAAGAACTGAGGCACACGTCTTTTTTCATACAAAAAGGATAGTATCTACAAAAGTACCTATGTGTGAGTGGAGTTCTTGTTTAAAGGGCTACACCAAGTGCTTCTCAACCCTCTGCAGTGACTCTGGAATGCAATTCCAGAAGCATGACCTTCTAAACGGGTACCCAGATTTAAGTTATCCGAAGTGAGCTCGAAGCTTCCAGACACGAGATTCAACTCCCAGTCCTGTTCCGAAGCTGATCTTACTCAGAGGGGACCTCTCCGTGTCATGAGTCAAAATGCGCTCAATCAGTACAGATTTTTCCTGGACTCCCTCTGGGTTAAGGTCACAGTGTAACCATGAGGAGTGGGTCTCCGTCATTGCTTGCTGATTGAAAGATCAGTGAAGCGTGCCAAATGTGTACAGAAACGAAGCCTAACAGTGGTCTCCGCTCTCAAGACCAACCTCATTTATTTGGGGAGAGCAGCTTAGCACATACTAAGGATCACACTTAGGACGCCGGTTACACGTGAAGTAAGAATTCAGTGAGGAGAGACCAGCACGGGCTGGAGGTAGCCAAGAAAGCCTTTGCGAACAAGGTGAGTTCGACACAAATGGTCAAGGGCTTTGGACAGGCAGAGAAGGTGGGATAAGATATTCAAGATGAGAGAAAAGACATGAAACTATGGAAGCAGGAGTTGATGCGTTGAGCCAGATGTGTTGAGCAGCAAGGGAAGTGATTTATTTTAATTTTTTTTTTAATGTTTCTATTTATTTTTGAGACAGAGACAGAGCATGAGCGGGGGAAGGGCAGAGAGAGGGGGAGACACAGAATCCGAAGCAGGCTCCAGGCTCCGAGCTGTCGGCACAGAGCCCGACAAGGGGCTCAAACTCACGGACCGTGAGATCATGACCTGAGCCGAAGTAGGTTGCTCAACCGACTGAGCCACCCAGGTGCCCTGCCAGGGGAGTGATTTAAAGAGGGGAGTCTGCCTAGCAGTGGTGGATGGGATTGGTATACCAAAAATACCTAGAGACGTCAGAAGCAAAGACCAATGACGAGAGAGGGAGATTAAACATAACTGCAGGAAGATGGGTCGGCATGAGAGAAGGATTTTAAGAACCTTCATCAAGCAGGGGCGTGCAGAGTGGACTGAAGAAAAACAAGATGAGCCAGAGGAGGCACATGAGAAGTTATTGCAAAATCTACGACCAAAAGTGTGAGCGTCTGGAGCGTCTGTCACACGGTAACATGTGGTCGTGATAGAAGAATCCAGACAACAGGAGTCACCTCAGGAGGATCAAAAGGAAGGAAATGCCCCCAGAATGTCTATTTCTTTGGCTGCAAAGTGGAAATAGAGATCATATCTGTGATAGACTCTCCAACACCCATTCCGCCCAAACACTCATCCTCTTACACCTGCTGTAATTGGTTCTAAGTCAGTGCTGACGATTTTGTCCTCCTCACCAGTGATGGCTTCAGGATTGGGCACGTGACCACTTCTGGCAGATGAGAAGAGGCTTGTGGGAAATATTTCCTCTCTTAAGTGAGAAACCCGGGATAAGTTGATCTCTCTTCTCCCTTTGAACATCGTCCCATGTGGATGTGATGTCTGGAACTGACACACTGCCTCGCTGTCAGCTTTGGAAAATAATCTGAATCCTTGATAACATAACCAAGCTGCTGAAGGAGCTAACCCGGAGCCCCACGGACCCTCCAGACTTCTGATAATGTGAGATAATTCACATCCTTATCATTTCAACTAGTTTGGGTTGGGGGCTTTTGCTGTTTTTAGCCGGAAACATCCTAACTGATCCACAGTTGTATCTTCTCAATAGAAAACCTCTGTAATGCACTATATGGTGAAAAGGTAAGGGAAAAAAGGAGGTAGGGACAAAAATTCAAGAGTTAAACATGATCTAAGCGAAGACTTGTTTTTAAGTCTTATTTCATGAGTCTGTTGCTAAACAACAAAAAAAAAAAAACCATTTTAATTGTGGCACAACAAACTGACATTCTTTGTTCTTCAGAGGTGCCAAAATTGGTATTTTCTTTCCATTTCCATCGATAGAGGTGCCACTAACTCCTATAGGGATTAGGGTCTTCTCCCTTGCCTTGGGTGAACAGTTATTCATGATGGCAATAGATATTTTGGTTATTCCTTAAGCATGCTCTGGGATGGTGGCTAGCCATTTAACTTCTAGAACGCTGTGTGATTCCAGTTTGTTCAGAGAGCTGACAAAAGCTATAGCTAGCTAAAAGCATACGGTGTACCAGTTAGGGTAAGCTAGATGATGCTGTCATAACAATACAAATATCTCAGGGGCTTAACAAGAAATGGTTCACTCTGGATCTGGAAAACGTTCCAAGCAGCTGTTCTCCCTGTAGTGTCTCAGTGGTACCTTGCTCTTGGGACCCTCTCCCAGAGGATTCCATGACCACCATGTGCAGGAGAAGAGAGGGCTGGAGTTCTCATCACAGCAAGTAGACGTTCAGCCCTGGACAACACCCCACTTGCAGCCCATCGGCCATCACTTATCACCTGATCAGCCTACCTGCAAGGGTACAGGGAAGTGTAGCCCACCCACGTGCCTCTAGGTATGAGTGAGCACCAGAGTCTCTGTCACACGTACTAACGTGTTTTAAGTTCTGAGGGAAACTACCCCGTCCTGCTGGCGAGTCTGATGAGAAGTGCAGGACCTTAAAGGGTCATTAAATAAACATGAATTGGAGATCGGAACCACTCCAATAAGGTGGTTCTTTGTGGAACTGCCTTTTAGTTATTAAGTCTCCTAGCTTGAACAATTGTCCATCTTGACCATTGTCTTCCCTGTGGCTCCTGAAGTTCCTTGAGCTCAGTACCTTGAAAGGAAAATAAAATCAGGGAAACAATAAAGTTAAGATGGAACTAGATCAAGTATGAGCAGGGGAGGTATTGGGAATAAATACCTAAGGGCATCAGACATCCCGGACTTCAAAATGCTGTATGGGGTGCCTGGGTGGCTCAGTTGGTTAAGCATCCAATTCTTAATTTTGGCTCAGGTCACGATCTCACAGTTTGTGAGATAGAGCCCTGTGTCAGGCTCTGCACTGACAGTGCAGAACTTGCCTGGGATTCTCTCTTTCCCTCTCTCTCTGTTTCTCTCTCTCTCTTTCTCTCTGCCCCTCCCCTCTGTCTCTCTTAAAAACAACAACAACAAGAAGAACAACTGTATGACATGAGAAATGTCCTAGTCTGGGCAGTGACTGCTCCAGATTCTCCTATTAACACAGTGTGTTAAAGTGTGTTAAAGTCAGTTGCTTTGTGAGTGGACATAATGTAATGTGGTAGATTTCCCCCAAATTGCTCCGTATTTAGAACAAAGAAGCTGTTCAGGAAAAGTCCGCTTCCAGTCCAATGGGCTTAATACTAGCAGGAGAGCTTCTCTAACCAAATTCTCGAGATACAGCCCTCAAAAATGCCACTGATACTTATTAGCATCACATTTAACCCAAACCTTTGCATTTCCCTGGCAACCTTTCTTTTACGTTGTTAGTAAAAATAGAGAATAATAACGGTTTTGTCTGAGATTTGGGAGATTTCACTTTTGACGCTCCCCCTAGAGTCCCAGGGAAATGTTATTCAGATAGGAGTGTGTGAATGGGCAAGATGGGAGAAGAAGGGGGCATTTCTCTGCCCACACCCTCACCACATTCCCACCTCTGATCTCTTTTTCCTCCTCTTACTAGCTCCTCCTCCCCAAGGATTGATTGATCGGAGAATAGGACATTCATTGAGTGCATATGGGCAGAGATTAGAGTATCTGCATCGAAAGTCAGTAACCTGGGCTCTACTTTCTTTCCTGATTCTTGGGGGCTTAGCCAACCATCAATAAAGTGAAAAGTGGGTGAGAAAAGAGGCTGAGCGTGATCCCTTTTCCCAGTGCAGGCAGCTAACATCTGCAGAACAGGAAATAGATCAAAAACTCCTGAGACAAACTCCAAGAGACAATCTATTCTGTATTTAAGGAAAGCTAATCTGATGAATAAGTCGCAAGCATCTAAAGTGGCGCCTACCACTTAATAGACGCTCACTAAACATTTTTGAACAAATAACTGAGTAGATTAATTGGATTTGCATCTGATAATGGTTTTTCTTTCATAATTAAAATAGGCTTTCTGTGAATCCCAGCCATTCTCCCATTTGCTTTGTGGTCTGGGGCAAATTATTGAGCCTCTCTGAGATCAGTGTTCTCATCTAACAAATGGAAATTCTGAGAGTACCCTATAGTATTGTTGAGAGGACCAAGTGAGATAAAATATATAAAACTCCTGATAACCATAATAATAATTCTATGATAATAAACCTTAAATGCTCTCTCTCCATCCTTTTTCCATAATGAATAGATTTGACTGAAGCATTTTTTTTTTTTTTTGGTAAGTCATTTCCAAGTTCCTAATAATAGCAGACCACTATTGTCATATTAGCAGCTATGAGTTTTCCCCAGTCCCTTTGTTTCTGGAACTTCAGTTCTGTCATTGGTTACCTGGTAAACTGAGTCAGCTTCCATCTCTGAGCTATATTTTCCAGACTTTATTAAACAAAAGAATCCCAGGAAGAGAACTAGTTTTTATTTTCATTTAATTTATTATTTTTGGGTAGGCAGTATATGGAGTTAAATATCAAAATGAATAAAATGCCATACATTGAACAGGCTCACTCTCTCCCTGTCCTCACTCACCTACTTCCTGAGCTTTGAGCCCTCTCTTGTATTTATTTTTATTATTTTTATTATTTTCTTATAAACTGGGTGTGTTCCTTTCCATACACAAAAGGTAGCATGCTTTATAAAGTGCTCTAAATCTTGCTTCTATCACCTAACAATGCATCCCAAGGCTCTTCCATATTAAAACATACAGAGTTTCTAAATGTTCTGTCTTTCCGTCTTTCTAGCTTTTTGTAACAGCTGCATGGGATTCCACTGTGCGCATGTACCATGGTTTAATTAACCAGTACCCTATTGAAAACACTTATGTTGTTTCCAGTCTCTTCTTATTATCAACAATACTGCAATAAATAATTTCATACTTACACATTTCCTGTGTGGAGATAATCAGGAGAATAAATTCTCAGAAGTGGTTTTGCTAGCCCCAAAGTAAATATACTTATCATTTTGATAGATATTGCAAACTTGGTCTTTACAGGAATTCTACCATTTTCTACTCCCAGCAATAATGTCCAAAAGGGTGAAACAAGCATGTTTGAAGCAATTTAACAAAGGGCGAATGAAGATAAATAATGAAAGCAAGCAGGGGTGCCTGGGTCATTCAGTTAGTTAAGCAACTGACTCTTGGTTTTGGCTCAGGTCATGATCTCACAGTTCATGGATTTGAGCCCCAAACTGGGCTCTGCGCTGACAGTGCAGAGCATTCTTGGGATTCTCTCTCTCTCTCCCTCTCTCTTTCCCTCCCCTACTCGCTCATTGTCTCTCAAAACAAATAAATAAACTTAAAAAAAAAAAAAAAAAGATGATCTTTGGGGCACCTGGGAGGCTCAGTCAGTGAAGCATCTGACTTTGGCTCAGGTCATGATCTCCCGGTACACAAGTTTGAGCCCCACTTCAGGCTCTGTGCTGACACCTCAGAGCCTGGAGCCCACTTCAGGTTCTGTCTCTGTCTCTCTCTACCCCTCCTCTCCCCACCCACTGTCTCTCCGATATAAACATTAAAAAAAAAAAGACTATCTTAAAAAAATAATAATGAAAGCAAGCAGAACTATGGGTAGAGAGCCCCCAAGAACAGTGGTTCCCTCAGTGACTTGGGCTCCTGCTTACTTCTCTTTCTCTAAGAGACAAAACTAGCCAGGGCAATCCAATGAGATAAGGCATGATGGGGTCTGTACGTGGTGCAACTATTACTATGGGACAAAAATGAAGAATCATTGGAGAGCCATGCTTCATGGCCTACATGTCCCACTCCCCCTGCCCCTTAACACCTTCTTTTTCTCTTAGAGGTTTGCTCAAGTCCCGGCACCAGTGGAACCTGCTGAGGAAATGGATTCAACCATGACGGCATCTCGACACACACAGGTTTGTAGATGATCCACAGTTTTTAATGCCTGAGCGTGGAGTTCAGGTGAGCCCTGGAAGAACTCCTCTCTTCCTCCCCAACCTGATAACTTCCTAAGTGAAGGAGAATGGGGTGGTCCTTGGCCTGAGGAGCTGGAAGTATGTAACCAGAGCCCAGCTTGCCCTGGCCTCGATCCAGAGTGAGCTGTCTGCTGGTGGACTGTTGGAATTTCCGGCATCTGAGCTTCGCATGGGGCTCTACTTGACTCCCAATCTGGAAGTTTTCTTTAAAATCTGAGTCTGCCATGGAGAGTTTTGAATGTGAATCTTGCCCATTTGGCTTGTCTCCGTACCAGTGGCTGTACCCTGTGTTAGGGTGCAGTGGAGGCTGCTCCAACAAGAAAACCAATGTGCAGTGGACTTAATTGTGAAAGAGTGTTTTTCTTTGTGACTGCTAAGTCCAGAGTAGGGTGTCCTGACCAGAGGAGCAGCTCAGTCCCATCCACTTCCTCCCTACTTTTAGTTCTATCTGGTAAGGCACTGGGTCTGGATGGCCAAAGCTGGGCCACCTCACCCAACTTGCTACTGGCAGAAATTCAGGAAAAGTAATTTTCCTTTAAGCAACTGTTGCAAATCTGGGGGGACAAACTGCTGTCTCTACACCCACCTCAGCCAATTCCTCCCCATTCCCTTCTCCTTGGTAATTCCACACGAAGGGTCAACACTATTGGTCTAGGAACAGAGGGAACCCAGAGGGAACCCAGAGGGTCAGGGGCAGATACATTATCATCAAGGCAGAGTGTGGCATTCACAGCAACCAGCTGTTTTCAGTGTGCCAGTGAGAACAGAACATAAAATAGAGACTTAAAATTCAATACGAGACACACAATTGATGTAAGAAGGGTCTATCTAGTGGAGAGGTTAAAACATGCAAGCTGGGACATTGAGAAAGACGTAGAATCATCTTTCCTGCAGGCCTTCAGAATGTGGTCATTTCTGCTTGGCAACCAGAAGCTGAGCAAAGTGAACCCTTGAACTCCCTCCAGATTTATGATTCTTATGATTGTAGTTCCTAATGGGCTTGTCATCTCCTCATAACCCTCCCCAAAAATATCAACTTAAAAAAAAACAGTCTGTGTGAAGAGAAAGGCTGTCTCAGGAAAAAAAAAATCAATTCCTAGATAATTTTACCTTCATGTTAAGAGATTTTGTTCTTTTATTTTTCTGACCTAGACTATTCACATGGACGCGGAACCATGGTTCTGTCATTCGCTGGTGCTATTTCTCTTTGTGTTCATATTCTTGTCTGCTCTGTGACATGACAGGCAGTCGCTGTGGAGATGACTACATGTGTCAAGAATAGAGAATTTCATAATTTCAGGTGCAGGATGACTTGGTACATCCTTGGCTGATAGTTTCTGTGATCATTTCGGCTCTTCAGCTGCTCTTGCAAGAGCAGGAAAGATCGCCTGTTGGAAAGAATTCTTCTGATTAATGTTTTAAAACCTTATTTAGTTCTTTTCTTACTCTCAACTCACAGATTGGCGCCCAGCTAATATCACTGTCACTTTACAGTTGTGGCACTTCCAAATGTCAACAAAAGACTGTCCCCTGGTTCTCAGTCTTGCAGAAAATAAGATGAGGATATGCATTCATGAACCAAACATCACAGTTTCCCAAGGACTATGAGTTAGCTAACATCTGGCAGAAGCCTAGAAGGTAACTTATGTCAAGGCTCTGGGTAGATCTCTGTCTCTCCCAAAACGTATTTCTCAATATAATGAAATTTCATAATTAAAAATTCCTTCCTTGGACACCTGCTGAAAGGCAAATGCTACCTGTGAACTCCTGCTCCCACTCAGTTACCTGGAAAGGATACAAAGAGTAGGGACTCTGGGGAGGTGGACTGGGAAAGGAAACCACATGAAGCACAGGGAGAGGGAGAAGGAGGAAGCTGGGGATCCAGGGACCAAGGTCCCTTTCTGAGAGTTTTCCCTGAAGGCAGGAAGGCAGGCTGGCAGAAGCTGATGGCACCCACGCATCTCTCCTCTGAACACCTGAAGTCACCTGTAGCTCAGCGGGAGTTTCCCATACAGGGTGATGGCTAAGCTGGTCAGACACCTGCCTCTCCTGAAGGTTTTCTCTGGGGACACTAGGAGCACACAAAGCTTATTCATGGGGAAGCCCGAAGTGCCCCGGAATTAAGGCTGAGGAGCAAACTTCAAGCCCGTAAGATGGAATTGGATGAATCAAAACTTCAGCTTCCTAATGCCAAAAGTCTTCCTCAGGGCCGCATCACTGTTCATTGTCACTTCGCCGGAGTGCTTTAATTCTGTCTGATAAATGCCTGTTGGTTCCTGGTTTTATTTTCAGATGCTCACCTGTGTGGTAGGGTTGGACTTTCTCACACTTCATCTCAGGCTGAATGTAAGGGTATTTGTGAAGTTTGAATAAAATTCCATTTACTCATTTCCAGTTAAGCATGAAGAAAAAGTGATCGGATGTTTAAAAACTGAAATTGTTCATTTTGTGATAAATGATTGATTCTAAGAAAAAAGAACACTTTGGTGTCCCTCAAGCCCCTCTGCGGACCCCGTGGGTCCAAGTGGGTCCAACACACCTGCATTGGCTTTCCCTCCACCTATCCCATTTTCCCACTTGCTCACCGTGCTTCCTGAGATCACTTCCTGAATAAACTACTTGTACCCAATTCCTCAAAGTGTGCTTTGGAGAACTCAAACCATGACAACATGTCTTCTCAAAACTAGCAGCTAATTCATATTCCCCATGCCACTCACCACCCTACATCACATGCTTACAAGTCTCTGCAGAGAAACATCTGTGTCAGACACGCCCTTTCCCTGCTGTCCCCTGACGCCCACCCCGACCCGGGTCCACATCTTTCATCAGTCTTGGCCTCCCTGGAAGAACTTTCCTGGCCTCTCTCCCTGCCTAAGTCCTTCGTGTCCCATGATGCCAGTCCTTGACGTTTCTGACAAGGCAATTTGCCAACATTGTAAACTCCTGTTGGGTTCACGTCATCTACTTTTCCTCGTGACCATTTCTCTGTTTAATTGCCTCATTAGGTACAAGTCTATGCCAGTGATCCTATCAGAAGGTGCAAGAAAGAAATCCACCCTTGAGTTCACCTGATGACCAATGGCCCCTCTATCACCTCAAATGGCCAATGCTGGTAACAAAGACACCTGCACAGATAAGCATGATGAAAACGAGGGGATCATGCAAGGGGGTGTGCGTGACGCTCTTAGAGGAAGCAGTAGTGGGTTCTTAGTTTCTATCTTAATGACAAGTTGTAAATTTTACACTCTTGTAGAACAAATAGAATTGTGACTTATGCTCCAAAATTTACGTAGTTGATTACTTGGATTTTTGACAGTTCTATCATTCTTTCAACAAATAACCTCTTTCCTCCCTAGGAAGTTGGTCATAAGGTGGTAGGAGGGGGTGGTTCAGGGAGCCCTGGTTATTTTCCTTTCTTTCAATTGCAAGGCAATTACTGCTTAAATCATTTATTTGGCACTTAGCAGAAGCCACCTTGCATTTTTAATTCCTTCTTCTACCCACAAAAGCCCAGCTTCCCCAGGCAGGCTTCTTGCCTTGTAACTCTCCTAGGATCTGATAATTGCCAGGCATCTAAAAATAGAAAAATAAATTTTTCTCATTATTGATGAGAATGTTGACACTTTTCTGAAATATATTATAAAATTCTCTGCCTTCTTGAGAGATGCCGGCAGAACTGAATCTCAGCAAGTGCACCATGCACCATTACGGTTCTACCCTGAGTTTCCATTTTCTGCCTTCTTCCCTCTTCCTCAGCGTCAGGCTGTTAGCCAGCTCTCCCACCCTATGACACCCACCTCAAATGCCTCCCCCTTCCACACTATAAGCCCATTCCCAGTTCCCAGATTACAATCTGCTACAGTTTATGAATCCAATATCCCAGGTAGGATTTGGCTTGGAGGGGAGAGGCACCAGGATTCTGCCCATTGTTTAGCAGTGCTGTGTGTCCATATAGATGGCCATGTCCGGTGCTCATAGACCATTCCCTCCCTATTTTCAGGCTGGCATTGTGAGTTGCAAAAGGCTGACGTCCCTGTGTACACAGAGTCTTGGGCAAGTCTGAGCACTGCCTGGTCAGTGTTAAATGATGCAGAGAAATGAATCACTGAGGCCCTAAAACCCACCACGAAAACCTTCTGTGCATAGCTGTGATTCATGCAATTCCACTCCCAGCCTTGGTTTCCAGAACTGGAAAAACAGAAGACATC
The DNA here is from genome assembly GCF_018350155.1 of Leopardus geoffroyi. NCBI lineage: Eukaryota > Metazoa > Chordata > Mammalia > Carnivora > Felidae > Leopardus > Leopardus geoffroyi. The sequence goes on along the minus strand of NC_059331.1, from coordinate 150,482,524 downwards.
TCACTTCTTCAGAATTCATAAACACTTGTGATCAGCATCAGCTTTGCCCACACAGGACAACCTTCCTCAGCGCCCCCCTCTATTAACTCTGCTTTGGCCTGTGGCCTGAAACCCTCACCCCTTGCAGGCAATGACAGGCAGCCATCCTGGATCCACCACGGAAACTGACTGAAACCTGTGTCCTACATGAGGTGATCGAGTAGTGTTAAAATTTACATTCTGATGGAAGACAATAACAACAGCAACACAAAATGCATTTTAAAAATGTTTGCTATCTCTTTCTTTTCTACAAATGAATTCTATTTGCTGTATAGGCAACCTGCCATTGCACACAAATCAAGAGCTCCATCTAACTGAACAACTGTGTTTGTAATACAAGATCTTGGGAAATTTGAGTTAGAGCATTAGTAGGCATTGGGCTTCTCAATTTGAATGGCTTTAGTCATCACAACACTTCATACACGTCTCCTCCCACGGTATCAAAACCCTACCAGAAAAGCTTTCTCTGGGAAGTAGATTTTCCAACGACTTTGATGGAAAATCCCAGGAAAGGTCTATTTTCATGGATATTTTAAGCATTGTGCATGCCCAATCAGAAACAACCTGATGAGTCTATGCTGGTAGTGAGTGTTGGTGGAAAGTTTCTGCAGTTGAATGAAGTCAGCTAAAGAATGCTTCATGTCAATAATGGCTCAACCATTGTTGGAAAACAACAAAACCAGCAATTCCTGAAAAAAAAAAATCACCAGCTTTTTGGTAGTCAAAAAAGGCTGTGCAGACATAACAGATACTTCACGATGTCAGTGAATTCTTCACGGGATCCCATGACTACAAGGCTAGCCAACAAGCAATATGGCAACTCAAATATACTTTCTGTGGACAAAGATGAAGCCAACTATGTCTCATTGGGGCCAGAGGCTTTACTCATTTATTTAGTCTCACAACCACCCTGCGTAAATTCTGGGGTAGGTATTTCTTATTTCCATTTTATAAATGAGTCTCAGAAGATTAAAACAATCTGTCATCCAGCTAGTAAGAATCAGGGCCAGCATTAAAACCTATGACTTTTCCATTGAAACTACATACGTGTTCTGAGGAAGATGCCTATGCAGAAATGAATCTTCTGGTGATACAAATTCTTCTCCCGGGACGAGATTAAGAATATTTAGGAGCGCCTGGGTGACAATCGGTTAAGCGTCCAACTTCAGCTCAGATCATGATCTCACGGTTTGTGGGTTCGAGCCCCGTGTTAGGCTCTGTGCTGACAGCTCAGAGCCTGGAGCCTGCTTCAGATTCTGTGTCTCTCTCTCCCTCTGCCCCTCCCCTGCTTGTGCTCTGTTTCTGTCTGTCTCTCAAAAATAAACATTAAAAAATATATATTTAGCCAAGCACATGCCAGGGCATTGACCAGTTGGAAGGGAGTCAGCAGTTAATGTGTACAACCGTATGGGTGCATGTCTGCTGAATATCTGCCCCACCAAATTAGTCCATGAATGAGACTCAGAAAAGTGCATGGATGGTCATTGTCATCAAAATATTTTTTTCCAAATAATATTTTTGATAAGCATAGATTGTATAAAATTATATTTAAAAGTATAAAGGAAAAAATAAAAATTTCATGTAATTTACACACACACTCCTGCCATAGGCCTTGCCTTTTTCACTTATACTTCCATGTCATTAAAAAAATCTCTGGTGACTTTATATTGATAGCTGCTTACTATTTCATTTTAGAGATAATTGATTTAATCCTCTTATTGTAAATTTTGAAGATTTCAGAGTTTTCACTTATGTAAATAACGGGTTGATAAATATCTTTGTGCCTGATAAATATCTGTTTGCCTTTTAGTGTGTGTCCTTAGGAAAATTCCTAGAACAATTACTGGTAAAGATAATCACAGAACCACCTAATGTTATAAACCTAGACTTTATAAGCTGGCTATTATCTCAACTCACCTCCTCAGTGGAGGAAATTGCCCTTCCATTGAATACAGTTATGCTAGTACTAATAATTATCATCATTATTATGGTTATTAGCTTTAAGTGATCTCTCACCTGGGACCTGATCACATTATGTCACATCCCTGCTGACTGCCCCCCCCCCCCACTGGTTTCCCCACTGCTGTTAGGATAAAATTCAGTCCCCTTCATGGGGTTTACAAGACCATGCACGAGCTAAACTTGTCTTGCCCTCTCTGTTTCAACTCTTGCTATTTCACCCTTGAACCACATGTTCTGGTAACATTATGCAACTTGCCACTTCCTGGAGATACAGGAAGGTCTCCAAGAATTTGTGTATGTGGTTTTCCTGCCTAGGCTACTTTTTTCACCACCAACCCCCAATTTTATCTCCTTAGCTCCTGCTAATCTCTCCAATTTCTGCTTTGATGTTATTTTCTTGAGTAAAGAAGCCCAGCCACCATGCTGTACCCCATCCCAAGGCTGGGCTACCTGCCCCTCTTAACATTCCCATTGCACTGGGTAGTGTCTACCCTATCATTCATCACGCTGTAGTGTGGCTGACTGTCTTCCCCGCCAAATACTAAGCTCCTTGAGAACAGGGACTGTGTCATTCTGGTTTTATCCTCAGTGCCTTTTGCAGGTCTGACCAGTGGTAAGCAGGGAATAGATATTTGTTGAATGACCAGAATACAATCTGTGTTTAACGTATTGGTTTGCTATTGTGATTGAATGAATCAGAAAATACCCAAAAGCTGCGCAGTTGTAGACTTTGAGGAGGTGCCATTTTCTTGAAGGCATTTTCTTTCGGATTAGAAAAGGATGCACCTCCACAGAAATGGCAAGAAAGTCAAGCCACGAGTGTAAGGCTCTGGTTAGTGAAAAGGCATGGAGAGACGAAGAAAGTGCAACCATCCGTCGTCATACGGTAAGCTTAGAGGGTAGATCTAAATGCTAACTTCAAGTAGGAAATTCCCATTCTCATGGATTAGCAGTGCAGGAATACATGGATAATTCCTACTTTCAAAAGTCCACAATATGGAGGTCATCATCCCATCATGGCCTGGGGAGCACCATATCCAGGGAGTTGGCCTCTCACACCTGCCATACCTGCTTTCCAGATACAAAAGGGAAATGTCTTCCTATATGCATCCAACACTTATGGATCAGCTACCGGAATGAGCTACCAGATTCCAGTACTTTCTAGAATCTTCAGAGCAGACAAGCTCATGGTGACTCATCCCTCTGTGATCTACCATGCTCTTCTCACCCTTGAGCTGATGTGTCAGTACAGATACCTCAGAGCTGGCCAGCTTCCAAGCTGTCAGAAAGCTGTGGAAGAATACAGAATTGGACATCCAACGATCTGAATTCTGGTCTGAGTTTTATAAGTAACTTGATCATGTCTATTTCTATATGTGTCTGTTTCCTCACCTGGAAATGGAGGTGTTCAGGGATAGGTCCCTCCTGAGAGTATCTTCTAACTCACAAGATTTTTCTAATTTAACTCCTATGCAACCCTGTGCTTGGCATTGTTGGGAATCATTTAAATATACAACATGATTTCAGTCCCTAGGCAAATTGGGGGGGAGAAAAGAAAACCTGAAGCGGTTCACACATTCTTTCACTCATGTAAATGCCAAATAAAGGGTCATTATCACTCTATTAGAGATAAAGGAAAGGTTTCAGGGGTGGACAAAATTTGAGCCTATGCTTGAAGTAAGCCATTTACCAAAGGCCTGTGGCAAGAAGCCTCTTCTGTAAGCCACAAAGGATAGTCTTTACATAATAAAATTTATCCTTTACCAGAGTCCTAGAGGATCCCTAAGAGGGTAGGTGCTCAGTAAAATTTGCGGGATGCAATAAGATAGGGTGTGTTCGTGTCCAACCTGTGCTTTACCACCATACTTGCCTATAATTCCTTATTCAGAGACGAAGTCTCTGTGACACCACTATTAATATTTTAAAAACTTATTTTAGGTCAGCATAGGTGTAGCATGTCTATATCTCCAAAAGGGTTGTCATTAGTCCATGAAAATGGAGTCTTGAGCTCTGATGCTTCACCTTGGATGAAAAAGGGATGGAGAATGAATGCTGGGCAGGCACTGAGTCAGGATTAGACTGCACAGCCCCTCTGTGATTTGTACCTCCTCCCTCTCTCTCCCCATCTGGACCTCCTGTTATCCAAATGAGTCATCTACTGCTTGCCTCATCTGGTAGGTTAGCTGCCCAATGAACCATGGGGCTTTAAAGCCTAAGAAATTTTCCAGTGGTTCACTATGTCCACCTTTCACCTAAGTTCACGTTTCCCCTTCAGTGTTCACCTTTGGATTTTAAAAGGGAAAAGAAAAGGGGGAGCACATAGGAATGGAGGCAAGGGGAAACAGGGAAAGAAAAGGGCAGAAGGGATGTTCTGGAATTGTTTATCTGGCTTAGAAGTAGGGGACTGAAATGAAACCAGTGGAAGACCATCCCTGTGCCCCTCCAACTGGCGCCATGTTCAACCTCAGGCTTCAAGTCTGCTTTGTGCACATGGTTGCCGGGAGAAGTAGCAGGGTGACCTGTAAACCATGCAATGTGGATCCACTTTCTTAATTGCATTTTTCATATGCTGTTAAAATGAATTTGGACTTGACCTTATTAAACAGCAGGGAGTTATCACAGGTTCGTAGTCAAGGGGAATATTTGAATACAGCCGCTTACCTTTTGTATCTGCTGGAATCATGGCAGGAAACAAATGGCGCCTTCCAAAGGGGTGTTTGAAGAAAGCTTATCAAAGAGACAATGTTCAATGGTGTGGGTGAAGTAGGGAAGCCAGCAAAGGAGAATGCAGGTGACCTGGAGCCACCACTGCAACTCGATCAAGTTCTACCTCTGGGAGACAGACAGCAGCCTTCCGGAAGCTGTATCTTTGGTATAGGATCACAGTGGAGCTGGAAGGGAGGGAGCTGGTGAAAGGGCTCTGACCCTCTTTCCTCTTACCTTCTAGTCTCCTGTGAAAGCCTCCTATTGGGTGAACCCAACGTGAGATCCACTGAGAGAGCAAGACACCCCTGGATGCTGTCCATTCAAGCCAGCATCCGAACAGGATGTGGAGGTGAGGTGCTGGGTCTGCAGGGGTAAACAGAGAACACCTAGCCTACATCTGTGTAGTATATGCTGATATCCAGAGGTATAGATATATAGATAGAGATCAATTTTGTAATCTCATCTGGTCCTCACAACAACCCTATAGGGTTTTCTTGTTTTTCAAACCAGGTAAAATTTGGCTTTCAGAGATCAAATCCTTGACCCAACTAGAAGAGGTGGCAAAACAAGAACATCAATCCAGGTTTTGACCCTTTGAGATGTCACTCCCTGCCTGTCTCTTCTCACATCCTACTGTCCCCCTTCTCTTCACCTATGCAGGGTTGACCTGTCCTTCAAGTTGCACTCAAACCTATTTGAATGAGGTAACTCCATTGATCCCATTCTTTCTGATTGCCAAGAGAACAACACGGAACTTAGCAACTATTTATTTGTACTGTTCTGAGGTCCCTGAGTTCCAGAGTCTATTTTTGTTGTTTTTTTTTTAATTTTTTTTTCAACGTTTTATTTATTTTTGGGACAGAGAGAGACACAGCATGAACGGGGGAGGGGCAGAGAGAGAGGGAGACACAGAATCGGAAACAGGCTCCAGGCTCTGAGCCATCAGCCCAGAGCCCGACGCGGGGCTCGAACTCACGGACCGCGAGATCGTGACCTGGCTGAAGTCGGACGCTTAACCGACTGCGCCACCCAGGCGCCCCATCAGAGTCTGTTTTTGTAAGATCAATAGAAGATTCCTTTGGATGACAACCTCCAAGAGCACCACGCAACAAATGATCCATAAGTAGTACCTAAATTTAAAGCAGCAGCGTGGAAAGGCAGTCGGGAGCATGTGCATGTGAGTGGACATACACGGGCCGGGCAGAGTTCAATGCGAGAAACAGAACCACCGTAGCTGAAAGGGATTGAATATTGGGAATCAGGCACTCTCATTAGGTGGGCACAAGTAAGGCGACCAACTTTAGGCTATTGGTTTCGAGATCAAATTGCTCCAGCTGCATTCACAGGTCGGGAAGCTGTCACTGCTAATGACACCACACAATTGGCTCACACTTCTCAAGCACTGACCAGACCCTGGGAGTGGAGTGAAACACCACAAACGTTCCCCTCTGACTGGCCTTCTTCCAAAAGCCCCGGAGCAGGCAGATGAGCTCTGCTTGCTTTTCCACTCTTCTTGTAATTTCGCTTCACTGGCACAACCTGAATTGCACCTAGAATCCTAGCTCTGGGAAAGAATGGGAAGGTAGGTTTTGGCCTCTCCTCCCTTGCAATATTGAAGGAAACATAGAAAGGGCTGGGAATGGATTCTAAGTGCCAACAGAGCACGCACAGTGCATGACTCTAAGTGTGCAGGCCGACCTCGGGCGTCTATGTGCTGCCATGATTCAGGAACTAAGTATCATAGTGGCTAAATACCTCAGAGTGTCGGTAGGCTCGGGGGGCTGGATTCTTTTGTAATATTTTAGGTGGAGTACTTTTATTCCAACCTATGAAATTTGATGAGGGCTTTAAAGTTCAGCCTTGGAGGGAAGCAATGTCAAAGAAAGAATCTGTAACATGAAGGAGTATGTGGAGAGGAAAGGCAACTATCCTTCCCTTGGAGCCAGAAGGGGTGAAGAGGGGAGAGGGCTTCTAGAAGCAGGGGCGTGCATTTAGGAACACGAACCTGAGCTTTTGAGCACCATCTGCTCATTAAAAGCCTCCTCTCAAGCCCTCTGCTCCCTTCACCGGTCACAGAGCCCCACCATCTTGAGCCTTTCTTGGGCAACAGGGCCCCCTAGTGGTGTAGCAAAAAACACCGTGTTTTCTGTAGCATAGCAGCAAATTAGCTCCCTTTGATCTCCACTTTTAGATGGAAAAACCCACAAATCTCAACTGAGACAATGAGCAAGTTGGAACTGGAACTCCTAATACTCAGGTCACAATAACTGGGGCCACCCCATCTCTCCTCCTGATGTGCCAGGCTGGCTTTAGCTAGTCCTGACTTCCCGGTTCTCAACTGGGGCTGTTCTGCCGCGCCAAGCACTTTGGTAGTGCCTGGCGACACTTTTGATTGTCACCACTCAGGAGAAGGTGCTACTGACATCTAGCGGGGAGAGGCCAAAGATACCGCTTAAACACCCTACCCTACCAAAAACAAGGAAGAAAGTTCATCTGGGGTACCGGGGGGGGGGCTCACTCGGTTAAAGGGGGACTCTTGATCTCCGCTCAGGTCACGATATCATGGTTCGTGAGACGGAGTCCCCTGGCGAGGCGGTCTGTGCTGACAGCATGGAGCCTGCTTAGAATCCTCTCTCTCTGCCCCTCCCCGCTTGTGTGTGCACACGTACATGCTTGCTCACGCGCGCTCTCTCTCTCTCAAAATAAATAAATAAACTTAAAACCCCACAAACTTCACACCCATTAGGATGGTAGGATTGCTATTATTAAAAGGAAGAGAAGGAGGAGGAGGAGGAGGGGAAGGAGGGAGAGGAGAAAGAAAAAGAAAGAAAGAAAGAAAGAAAGAAAGAAAGAAAGAAAGAAAGAAAGAAAGAAAGAAAGAAAGAAGAAAGAAAAGAAAAGAAAGAGGACAATGACAAGCGTTGGTGAGGTTGCTGGTGGGAACATAAAATGGTAGAGCTGCTGTAGAAAACAACATGGTGTTGCCTCAGAAGGTCAATCACGGAATCACAGAATATGATCCAGGAATCAGTATACATCCAAAAGAGCTGAAAGCAGGGATTCAAACAGATCCTTGTACACCGATGTTGATGAAAGGATTACCCACAACAGCCCAAAGATGGATACAGCCCTAATGTCCATCAACAGAGGAATGGATAAGCAAAATGTGATGTATGCACACAATGGAAGATTACTCAGCTTTAGGAGGTCACGAAATTCTGATACATACTGGAACAGATGAAATTGGCAAACGGTAAGTGAACTAAGCCATACGCAAAAGGACAGATACCGTGTGGTTCCACTTACATGAGGTACCTAGAATGGGCAACTTCATAAACGCAGAAAGTAGATCAGTGGTTGCCAGGGGCTGGGAGACAGAGGAATAGAGAGTTATTGTTTAATGGGTGCAGCCTTTCTGTTTGGGAAGATGAAATGACGCTTGAAACGGGTGGGGGCAACGCTCACACGCCATTGTGAATGGACTTCATGCCACCGAGTGGACGTTTGAAAATGGTTAAAATGGTACCTTTTATATTATGCATATTTTATCATACTGATGGCCCCAGACTTGGGGTTCACAGCTCTTTCAGCTCAAGCAGCAGCAAGATCAGCAGGGTCCCCAGCTTGCCAAGACCCTCTGGCTGACCCACAAAGGCCGAAGCGTGTGTTTGCCAGGACCTATGCCAGGACGTGACATATTAGCTGAGGATTTGCCGCACATGCCTTTGATTGCCCGGGGCTCAGATTGGATTCCTGGGACGGGGAGCAGCTGGCAGCCAGCCATACGGCCGCCCCTTCAGTCACCGAGGGCATCACTTAAAAGTCTGAAATGGACTGCACGAGGGAACTTCCCGGACAGCCTTTTGGCTTCAGTTGCAGATTCAGCAGGACTGTGTTTCTGTGGGAAAGAAGATAAGAGAAAGGGGCTGGAACCCGTAGGAGGAACGAGGACGGGGCCAAGTCCTTCTGGCTGTGTCCCTGATTCTCTGCTGCACCCGTGAGGGGTCAGCTCTGCTCAAGACAAAGCTACTTTACTTATCTTAGCCCGTTTCACGTTGGCATCTCACTCTTTGTGTATGCGTGCGTGCGTGCGTGCATACACACGTGGGGGGTTTATTTAACATTTTCCTCTGAGTTCGTGATTTCAGTCTTTAGAACATAGGGAGGATGAGGCCAAGGTTGTAGGTTCGATTCCAGTTGCAAACCAGTTAGCATTACACGGTGAAAACTGCTTTGGGTCTCAGAGAGCACCCTGGTCGTAGCTGGCCAGCTGGCACAGGGAAATTGGTAAGAATAGGGATGACCCCGGACAAGCCATCTACACCCAACCATACCCAAACCCTCCAGGAAACAGAGGCCTTCGTAAAGCAGTGAGCAGTGCCGAAGGACATCAGTCGTGGCATGTAGCCCCTGCTGTTTTCCTCCCAGAGGATCCTGCGGACCCTGGAATACCTTCACTGCCGTCAACTGAATCCTCAAACAGCATAATTTCATGACTCTCTTTTAGGAGTTGTAGGCGTGTATGCTGTGTGCAACCCAACCTTTTCCTAAGAACCCCCTTGGGGTCCCTAGTGAGAGGTGATAGTAGGCAGTGAGGGTGGTGGCTGGGCGAATGTGGTTCCTCATGGGTCAGGACTGGAGACGTCCGTATATCCAGCCCCTGCAGAATCCGCAGGCCATCAGGCCACTCCCCTGGTGGCGGTCTTGGCCGGCACCATTGTAGGATTCGCCTCAGACAGCCACCGAAAACCTCTTCACCGCGGGACTGTGTATAGGGTCATAAAAGCCACGATCATCTAAAGCCTGGATGGTAGCGGTAATGTCATATCAGGCCATGCCCTGGGGTCAAGCATGTCCCCGTCCACTGCCTACTTGTGGAAAGCTTGTGGCAACATGAGAAACAACAAACCTCTTGATTCTCTTTACGATACCTCTCCGTCCGAAGTTCAGTGTAATAATTCCCACCTCTGTTTTTGTTCCTGTTATTCTCTCTGAACGGGATTCCTCCCCATGCTCAGCCGTTTATTAGATTTCTCCTAGCTTTTAGCCATCTTTGTACATCCTGTTATTTAAGCGAAATTAAGTTAAAGCCAGCCATCGTATTAAACTATTTTCTCCTGGAACCTATTACTTGCAACTCTAAAATCTACCACCAGATGGCGATGGCATGCTGTGCTTTGCTATTCTGGGTCCCACTGGGAACTAGCATTTCCTGGAACCTTCCATGTATCAGGCACTCACTTTATCCTACAATAAGCCTAAGTATTACCATCCCCCCTCCCTTTTACAGATGAGGAGACTAAAATTCTGAGAGGCTAAATAACCAGCCGGAGAGCACATCACTCATCAGAAGTAGAGCTGGAGTTTTGAACCCAGGTCTGCCTGCCTTAAAAGCCCACAGCATTTACACTAAGCTCTGTTCCTCACCATGCGCTGCCTTACTCTAATTTTATGTGCTGCACAGTCAAGGCCCTATCTGTTCCCATTTAGCCCCCTGCCCCAGAAACTAGATTGCCAGTTTCCATGTTCTGAACCTCCTCTTGTATTCCAGGCTACATGGGACTCACAGAAAGGGCTGAATGAATTTTAAGGGCTTGACTGGCATGAGTTTCAGCGCGGGGGTGGGTGCTTGCTAAACTTTAGCCCTGGGAGGCGGGGGGCTGCCAGATATTGCCTCAAAGAGGAAGAGGGGCTGAGGCTGTATGGTAGGGGTTTGTTCTGTCAGCATCAGGTCCAAGTACAAAGGGTGACCTGAAAACCCACCGGGCTTCCCAACTCCCCTTGGGCACCATTGCTCTTATGAAACGTGGAAGCTTTTCTTTGCTTAGGAAAGAGAAAGTAGGGTGGCTGGCTCAGTCAGTTATGGTCTCAAGGTTCATGAGTTCAAGCCCTGCGTTGAGTTCTGTGCTGATAGCTCAGAGCCTGGAGCCTGCTTGCTTTGGATTCTGTGTCTTTCTCTTGCCCCTTACCCCACTCACTCTCTGTCTTTGTCTCTCTCTCCCTCTCTCTCTCTCTCAAAAATAAATAAACATTAAGAGAGAGAGAGAGAGAGAGAGAGAGAGAGAGAGAAAGTAGATGGTCACCGGGGTGGCTTAGTCTACTAAGCATCTGACTCTTGATCTCTGCTCAGGTCATGATCTCACAGTTTGGTGAGTTCGAGCCCCACATCGGGCTCTGCTTTGGCAGTGTGGAGCCTGCTTGGGATTCTCTGTGTGTCTGTCTCTCTCTCTCTGCCCCTCCCCGACTCACACTGTCTCTGTCTCTCTCAAAAAAGGAATACATAAACTTAAAGAAAGGAAAAGAAAGAGAAAGCAGCTCCAGAGAGGGATGGACTTCCACAGAGGAGGGATCGGGGAGGATATGGCAAGATTCAGAAGGGCTCCTGGGTGCACAGCCAGTGGGGAGTGATTACATCAGCTGGAGGAAAGGGAAATGGGAGAACCCAAGAGCAGAGGGAGATGTAGAGACTAAGGTCCAGGGATGCACAGGAGAGTGGGCAGGGATTCCGGTCAGTATCCTGGGCACGAAGAACACAGCGTGTGCGGCCTCTTCCCGTTCCCATGCCAATGATCCTCTCGGGCTCCAAGGCTTCGTCTTGCTTCCGAGCGTCCTTCCCGCCGGGGATGATCGTGAACTGGCACCACCTGTTCAAATACCCCCTCTCCCCAGAGGAGGGGCAGAGCCAGCCAGCATGGTAGGGCCTCCTGCAAGGCTGCAGTGGGATGCTTTTCACTAAGTATCTGGATGATAACAAAAGCAGAGGAGTGAATGGAGCCAAGAGCCAAGTTCTGAGCAGAGCGTAAAAACGCAGGAGGTGGAAGGGGGGACTTAGAGGCCCACCAAACTGAAAGGGCGAGAAGCAGAGAGAGAACACAGAGACGGACCCACCCAAGTGCCCCTGCCTCACCTCCTTTAATGTGGCTCATGGGGGCTGTTGACAGGAAGGATCAGCTAAGTGTTCAAGACACGTTGGACCCCGTGCATGGCACGTGAGGTTCTGCTGGCTTCTAACAGTGGCTCCAGTCCTAAGAAGAAGCTCCCAAAGCTAGTCCCCCAAATGTCAGGGCCCTCAAGTTCTACCTGAGACAACCCATAGCTCATGGCGTGCCTTCGTTTAAAGTGGCATGCGGCATGGGACGGCATTCCCAGGACCCGCTGCTGTGCTGGGAAAACGTCCTAAAAGCTACTGGTGCTTCTGAGATGGCTGGACTGGGCTTTAGCTAGAATCTGACGATGGTAAAAAGAGCAACTTCTCGTGTCCCTTTTGAAGTGACTGAATCCCAGAAACCAGAAGCAAGAGGAAGAAGACGCAGGTGAGCCTGGGAGCCTGGGGAAACACCGTCAGGATACTTTTGCAGGAATTCTCTGGAGACGCAGGTGTGAGGAAAGGGCCGTGACGGTGCAGCATCCCAGCATTCACAGCGTCCCGTGTGGTCAGGAAGCCAAGGGGAAAGCACTAGAACGGAGAAGGAGACAAACACCGGACAGGACAGACAGACTCCAGCTTGCTCCCACCTTGCGCCCCCATTGCTGTCACCAAAAGAGACATCCCTCGGTGACCCCCAAAACAGGCCAGTTAGAGCATCCTACTCCTGCAACTCCTTTAGAAGCCGAACAGCCCTGTTGGTAGAGAAAGAGTATTCAGCCCCTCTGAGAAGAACCTCTGAAAAGAAACCATACTGTGCAAGCAGCCGGAGTCAAACCATCCTTCTTATGTCAGGTCAATATCATTAGGAAGTAGAGAAAATCAACTGTCCACCTCAGCCCTGTGTTACTGTGTGATTATATGCGGCCCGCGGGTTCCAGGGTCTGTGTGTGGCTGACCTCTGCCTGTCTCCTGACGATTCACTAAGCCCTTCCCTACATGGGGTCTCACTTGAGTCTCACGACAGCGGTGGAGGAAACCGAGGCCGAGAAACCGGAAGTGATGCACTCCAAGCCACAGAGCCAATGGGTGAGTCGGAACTTGAACCCGGGTCCTTTATTTCGGAATATCACCTGCACCCCATCTCCCCCCGCCCCCCCTCTTTTTTTTTTTTTTTTAACAGATCGGGGACAAGCGATACAAAATAAGGTCAATCTGAGGAGTGTTTCAAAAAACTAAATTTTTCATTTTAAGACTGTCCTGTGTTCTGTGATGATTTCCTTCCCACTTTTTTTGTCATTGAAATGTCTTTTCTTTACGAAGTGATGCCGATTGTGGATGGTAGCTTAACACTTTTTTTTTTTTTTTATCTAAGCCCTACTTGTCGAGATTTAAAAATGACAACCCTATGTCAGCCCCCAAAATTTACACTGGAAACTTCTCTGGTGTTTGACATCTGAAAGCCCAGGGACAGTAGCCTGTGGTACACAGTCGTCACAGACCGCCAGGTGCTTAAAACAGCTGGGACCCCTGCCAAGTCCAAGTTCGCAGACTGTCCCCGATGGAGTCCGTGTCAGGGATCCTTGTTCTTTGCTGAGGGAGTGACAGCTCTTCTGTTCCATGGCTGCTGCCAATCTCAGCCCCGTCACCACCCCATGGGTGTCAGTGGTGACAGGAGGGACTCCACTCACGTCAAACAGGTGGTAGCTTCCTCCAGGGGCTGCAGCTGCTTGCTGTATCTTGGGAGAGAAAAAGACCTCACCATATTTCTTGAGCAAGTTTCTTATCTAGAATATTCAGTTATGCTAAATGAATTCAATACTGCACCATTTGGAAGAGAGGTTCATGAACCCCTAGATCTCAGCTGTGTGCTAACTCAAGCCATAATCTTTCTAGAGACTCTTCTTTGCCTACACATTAAAATGCAAAATGCGGGGAGCCTCGGTGGCCGGGTTGTTAAGCGTCTGACTCTTGACTTCAACTCAGGTCATGATCTCATGGTTCATGGGGCTGGGACTCAGCTCTGAGGCTGCTCAGGATTCTCTCTCCCTCTCTCTGCCTCTCCCTTGCGCTCTCTCTCTCAAAATAAATAAATAAGCATTATAATAAATAAATAAATAAAATGCAACATCCTAAACCTGGGTCAAGCCCAGGCACACTCTGGCCCCATTGCCCTTCGGGAAACCCTAGCCCCCACCCATCATTCCACAGTGCTCATGGAAGCCAGTCCATTCTCCAGCACCCTGCATTCTGCCCCATCCCACCCCTCACCTGTCTTCACAAACTTCTTTTTTTAAAGCTTTACTTTCAAGGTGGGGCTTGAGCTCACAACCCTGAGATCAAGAGTTGCATGCTCTACCAACTGAGCCAGCCAGGCGCCCTTGCCTTCACAGTTTTATGCTGAGTACGGAGGATGGATGAAGCCGTAGGTCAATTTCCCATTAGCCAAAGAAGTCTGCTTTATTCTCAACGTGCTTAGCAGCTCACTATTGTGATGCTTGCTATCCAAATTGTCTTTTTTTGTTTTTTGTTTGTTTGTTTGTTTGTTTCTATGACTAAAGCTCCACCAAACTACCTCCAATCAGATGTCAACACTGCCAGGAACCATTATTAATAGAGTTGTTAAGGGGCGATATTTGTAAACGAACTATGACTTGATCTGCTTTATGTCTGAAATAAAAGGTAGATGTTGTGCGGGCTCCAGAACTCCCCCGCAATCTACTCTGGCCTCTTAAGCAGGCAACATATGCTCATCTAAACTTGGGGATTTGTTGGGAACACTGAGAATTCCTTGGCTGAAATCCATCACACTGAGAAAGAGACAGGAGATGTGAATCTTCTATGGTCAATTGGTCTGAAGATTTCATCTCCCCATGTCCTTTTGTTTAGTGACAACCCCTGCCCGGGAGGACTGTGTAGGAGAGATGTCTGTTCTCTAGACTCTTGGTGATTGAGAACAAGACTTCAAAACAACTAACCTGTGCACCCAAGCTGTGGTACCTCACTGGATCTCTATGGCACCCATAGCCAGAGCACTATCCTTGCTGAAGAATCAAAGCCACCAAGCTCTGCTCTTTGGTATAAACCTTCTGTGACTGTCCCTCCCACATCTCCCTGTGGCCAGGGCTGTGGCCTCACCAGCACCACTGCTAGGAGATCATGCTTCCTGCATCCCACCTCTGCTTGAGAAAGTGCTGCTGTCCTGCTAATGCTGGTCCCTCCCTGTCTTACTTGAGGATGGAAAGACCCCAGTGGGGACCTTGTTCTTCCTATCTCAGGCAGATGGCAGAATGTACCATGAAATGCTATGTCCCCCAGGACTAGGTCTGATCTGCGAGTCTAACGGTGTTGTCTGTCTTTCTGAGAACCTCAAAAGGCTGTCCCATATTTTCACTATCTTCCATAGGAAAATGTGATCCAGGGCCTCTCCATAGGGATCAGGGGGAGAAATCGGCTCAATCCACCTGAGATGCGCTCCCCCAACCCCGCATGCAGCAGCTGAGCGGAGGCGTCTCTCGTCGATAAAAGTGTGTCCAGATGTGCCTTTCTGATACCCACTCCCCATGATGTGATGTGGAGAACAACGTCCTCTAAAACATCTTACCAAGAATTAGGTAAACTCAGATTATGGGCACAGTGCTTCAAGATGCCAAGTAAGTCTGCCCAAGATTTCTTTTTTTTTTTTTTTTTTTCAACGTTTATTTATTTTTGGGACAGAGAGAGACAGAGCATGAACGGGGGAGGGGCAGAGAGAGAGGGAGACACAGAATCGGAAACAGGCTCCAGGCTCTGAGCCATCAGCCCAGAGCCCGACGCGGGGCTCGAACTCACGGACCGCAAGATCGTGACCTGGCTGAAGTCGGACGCTTAACCGACTGCGCCACCCAGGCGCCCCTGCCCAAGATTTCTGATACCAACTGCAAGTTTGGGGTTTTCCCAAAACCATCCTCAGTTTTGATAATTCACTCGAGTGACTCACAGAACGCGGGAAAGTGCTATATTTAGAGTGTTTTCATAGCAAAGAGAAACAAATCAGAATGGACCAAAGAAAGATACACAGGGCAGAGTCTGGGAGAGTCCCAAATGTGAAGCTCTCATGTCTTCAGGGACACATTACTTTCCCATCATTGACGTGTGACAATACAGAGTATTACCAGGAAGCTCACCCAGGCTCCAGTGTCCATGGTTTCTATCATGTAAGCATGACTGATTGAATCTGTTGTCGTGTGGTTGCCCAGAGCCTCAGTTCTCTAATCACATGCTTGGTCTTTCTGGTATGGCGAGCCTTACCCTAATTCACCTCGTTAGCATAAACTATCAAGTGTGACCCAAGGGGCCCACCATGAATAACAGGACATTCCTATCACCCAAGAAATTCCACGGGTTTAGCAACTACCTCCCAGAGGCTGGGACAAAGGCCAGACTTCTGTGTGGGTAAAGTGAAATCTTCTCTAAAACAAAACAGAGTCTCCTGGGGTTGTTTGCTCTAACACTCCACAGTGACTCACAGACCAATGGCACAACACTAAGCACAGTTCAGAAAAATCATAACACTGAGCATAGCCCAAAATAATGTGGCCAAAGTCTTTCTATCTGCCTCAATTCGGGGATAAATTAGAGTATTTAATAGAGTATCTCCAGTGCATGTGCTACAGCCGCGTAGAAAACTTCCATCAGTACAATTTCTCTGAGGTAAGCTATTGAGAGCTATCGGGTCAATTTATACTCCCTGGTAACCATTGGAGAAGGAGTATTTTATGTCATGACTCAGTGTCAAACCATGTGCCAGCTAAGTGTGGGAATGTTATCCTCTGATGAGCGTAGAAAAGCTAATGAGGACACGTACTTAGAGAGACCCTCCCCGCCCCAAATGCGACAAACTTTGGAGTATCTCTAGCACCGGAACAGATTAAAAATATGTCCCACTTTCCAAAATGTATGGGTCTATATCAAATTAGCAGCATTCTTACTGCCAGAAGAACTTTCCTTGTCTATTTTTAAGTACAACACTTTGGCAAGTAAAGGTATTCAGAGCTCTGTAAGATCTGTAAGCTGTAGGAAACCTCGCAACTGTACATGAAGTAGCTTTTGAAAAAGTTTCAGCAATCTGTGCACCTCGGTGGCAAGTCAGTGATGCATCCGACTTCGGCTCAGGTCATGACCTTGAGGTGTGTGGGTTCGAGCCCCACGTTGGGCTTTGTGCCGACAGCTCGGAGCCCGGAGCCTGCTTCAGATTCTGTGTCTCCCTCTCTCTCTGCCCCTCCCCTGCTCATACTCTGTCTCTGTCTCTCTCAAAAATAAACGTTAAAAAAAAAAAGTTCAGCAATTGAAACAGTATATTTTAATGAATCTCTGAAGGTATCACTATGCAATTGACGATGGGGAGACATAGCTACCAGTAGACCCATTTTTAAAAGATTGTGTCTATTCCCTGCTGTGTATGACATTTATTTAGTTGGAACCCATTGATTGTGTACAGTCTAAATGGCCCTCAGAAAGTAGTATGCAAGTATCACCCCAGAACAGGCTTCGTCAAGCTTGAATCATAAGACCTCAGTCTGCCTCACCAAATCTGTTATTTAGGCGAAGTTTATATCAAATGGAATCATCTCCCTCTCGCCTTAACGTTAGAGAAGAGCAGATCCTTGTAGTAATGTCACTTTCAAGAGTAAATACCATGCAGTCAATGACAAGGAAAACTGGCAAAATTAACATCCTTCATGAAACAGAATTTATCAAGACAATAACTGCCCCCAGCACCCCGGCAAAAGCCACGAGCCAAACTATCACTTCGCCCATCTTTCCTGTGCCTATGGCT
This sequence comes from Leopardus geoffroyi, assembly GCF_018350155.1. Classification (NCBI taxonomy): domain Eukaryota; kingdom Metazoa; phylum Chordata; class Mammalia; order Carnivora; family Felidae; genus Leopardus; species Leopardus geoffroyi. The sequence continues at coordinate 150,465,134 of NC_059331.1, read as the reverse complement.
TTACAGCAGGTTGGCCACGGTGCCCTCCTAACAACTCGCCTTGTCCTAAGAGTGTTATTGTATCTAAGGATTCATCATCAGCCAGATTTCCCTTGCCTTAAGCTTCCAACAGTCAGGAAAGGAAATGCTCAGGCCCAACCGCTTTATGAAAAATCAAGAAGCAATGTCCACCAAAGGAGTCTTTCTGGACCCTGTACTGCTTTTATTTCTGTGATAATGTGGCACTGTAATGTTTAACAGCATCATTGTGCCACTTTCCAAACCACGCTGGGCATGTTACAGGCAAAAATGCAAGATTCTTTTTGTAAATAAACCTCGGTTCACTTTATGTGAATATTTACACGTATCTGGGGTTGGTGATTACCTTGGAAGAGGGTAACTGCCTGTAGTCAACGTTCCACAGGACCTAGCACTGTGCCCAACACCAAACGGTGTGCAAGAAACGATTCACTAAATTGTGGGCGGGTTTGACATCAGCACATTAGAGAATCCCCCACAGGGTGGACTCTCTAAGAGAATGTCTTGTGGGGTTAGAGTTTGGATACGCACAGGAAATATTACTGCTGCAGTGCCCCTGAACGAATAGCCCTCCATCTAAGAGGAATTTCGAAGGAGATCAAAGGAGATACGTATTCACGAAAGCAACAAAGTCATTTGAATTCCACCGGCATTTCTGGCATTTCCAGAAATGTAAGTTACTCCCAGAGTACGTACAGCCCTGGAAGGTTCTAGTCCTAGCACACCCTAGAACAAGTTGATGGATTCTGGTTTCAGGGTGAATCAGAAGCTATAGCAGCTATAGCCACTAGCATACAAATAGTGACTATCATGTACCTATAAGTTCCTGTGCACACTCCATGTTTGTTTGTTTTTTTTTTTACTATCTTGATCAGCATTGCTGAAAACCGTTGCCAGTAGCCTAGAGGAGAAATAATATCTTCATGGTTCACAGTTTACAAAGCACTGTCATGTACAGTATCTCATCAAATCCCTTCTAACCGCCGGGTAAAGTGGATACTACTTTCAGAAAAGGAAGACTCAGAAATGTTGCACCTTGCCCAAGCTGGGTGGGAAAAAATTGTGTCTCAAAACCAGGATTTCAACTTCAGAACTAGTTCTCCCCTCTCTGTCATGGCTTTAGATCATCCAACCCTACAAAAGCATACTTAAATGGATCAAAAGGACAATGTGGATACAAACCAAATTTTTAAAATGTATTTTGTTAATTTACATCCAAGTTAGCATATAGTGCAACAATGATTTCAGGAGTAGATTCCTTAATGCCCCGTACCCGTTTAGCCCATCCCCCCCTCTCACAACCCCTCCAGCAACCCTCTGTTTTTTGTCTGTATTTAAGTCTCTTATGTTTTGTTCTCCTTCCTGTTGTTATATTATCTTTGCTTCCCTTCCCTTATGTTCATCTGTTTTGTCTCTAAAGTCCTCATATGAGTGAAGTCATATGATTTTTGTCTTTCTCCGACTAATTTCACTTAGCATAATGCCCTCCAGTTCCATCCACGTAGTTGCAAATGGCAAGATTTCATTCTTTTTGATTGCTGAGTAATACTCCATTGTATATATACCACATCCTCTTTATCCATTCATCTACCGATGGACATTTGGGCTCTTTCCATACTTTGGCTATTGTTGAGAGTGCTGCTATAAACATGGGGGTGCATGTACCCCTTCAAAACAGCATACCTGTATCCCTTGCATAAATGCCTAGTAGTGCAATGGCGGGGTTGTAGGGTAGTTCTATTTTTAGTGTTTTGAAGAACCTCCATACTGTTTTCCAGAGTGGCTGCACCAGTTTGCATTCCCACCATCAGTGCAAAAGAGATCCTCTTTCTCCACATCCTCGCCAACATCTGTTGTTGTCAGAATGTTAGCCATTCTGACAGGGGTGAGGTGGTATCTCATTGTGGTTTTGAATTGTATTTCCCTGGTGATGAGTGATGTGGAGCATTTTTTCATGTGTCGGTTGACCATTTAGATGTCTTCTTTGGAGAAGTGTCTGTTCATGTCTTTTGCCCATTTCTTCACCGGATTATTTGTTTTTTGGGTGTTGAGTTTGATAAGTTCTTTATAGATTTTGGATACTAACCCTTTCTCTGATGTGTCGTTTGCAATATCTTTTCCCATGCCTTTTAGTTTTGCTGATTGTTTCCTTCACTGTGCAAAAGCTTTTCATCTTGATGAAGTCCCACAAACCAAGTTTGATTTAAAATTATTATCTTGCATATTAGCAATTTCAGTGTATTGTAGGGTTGTTTTGTAACCTTTATTGCATGTTGAGGGAACTCTGTCAAATTTTTAGAGTTCTCTGGGGGAGGGTTCAATCCTTTTATTCTTTACTTTCATACATTCCCAATCAGTCATTCCAGTCTGCCTCATTTGTACTTGCAAAATACTGGGACAAACAAAATGTCTGCCCACAGAGGATATGTGAGATCAACGTAAGTGTGTTGGCTTCTCTGCTAGAATTTGGAGAATTCCAGAATTCTCTCTCTTTTCTGTTCACTTACCTGTGACACTCTGGAGGCTGAACTCCCATGCCCTTCTGGTCTCAGCCTCCCCTTGCCCACCCAGGAGCAGCCAGTTGATATCATGTGTCACTAACACCAAATTTTTTTTTAATGTTTTTTAATGTTTATTTATTTTTGAGACAGAGAGAGAGAGACTGAGTGTGAGTGGGAGAGAGGGAGAGAGTGGGAGACACAGAATCCGGAGCAGGCTCCAGGCTTCGAGCTGTCAGCACAGAACCTGATGCGGGGCTTGAACCCACGAACCGCGAGATCATGACCTGAGCCGAAGTCAGACACTCAACCAACTGAGCCACCCAGTGCCCCTAACACCAAATATTAAGTGCCACACGGTAATGTGTTAATAAAAAAATTAAATTGTAAAACAGTAAAAACATCCACCCCCTTTCCTAACTTCAGCTGTAGACCAAGGCAATCATTTTTATCCTAATCAAAATTTCATACACTTTCCTTCTCTCCTCTCTTACCCCCACCCTGCTGTATGAGTGCACTGCACACGCGTGCGCGCGCACACACACACACACACACACACACACACACACACACTCATTTCTGAGGTCCAGTCCTCACATGACAAGGAGGATTTAAAATGAGAAAATCTGGGGAGGGAAGGTAGAGGAAAAGAAACAAGCTAGCTAGATCGACATGTCTCCAAATCTCAGGGGGACTGGCTAATGTTAGTGCAGCTTGGAGACCGCCTAGTCATTTAACGAAACACAGGGAAGAGAGAGATGCATTTGCTATTCTAAAAAGCCCCAAGTCAGTGAATGCAAATGTGCCCTATTCAAGAAAACCAAATTAAAGGAGCTTCTGGGAATTCTCTGCATAGTTAAGCAGAACAATTTTTCCCCCTTTAAGGCCATGTTTACCCTTCAGAAATCACATACCCTTAAGCACAGAGACCAAGAAATGCATCATTTTCAGGAAGGATATGTTGCTTAGCCCAGCCTTGTCCTTCAGAGGAAGAAAGGAAAAATCCATCATTGCCCTGGACATCTTCTGCCACACTAGAAAGAGAAAATGGGCTCCAGGGCTCCCATCTGACTCTGAGGTGTCTGGGGCGGTCAGAGACTTGGCTTTGCTCTCACCTATCAACACACTCCAGCACGAAGACAGTTCCAGAGACTGCAGACCAGGGAAGAATCGTCAAAAGCCAGAGACAAGTAACAGGCAAATGAACAGGTATGTGGAGAGCTCATACCCCAGTTCCTGAAATTTGTCATTAGGTCACTTACAATGATTGACTGAAGATGCATATTCTTTGCTTACATGGCCAAGAGACCTTTCTTCCAACTATTCTGTTTTCATCTCCCACCAGCTCATGTTGGTCTCAGGTTATGGAAATTTAATGAGTCTCGCCCAAAGTGCAAAGGGGATTGATGTGAGGATTCAGAGATCTATCTCCTAAGGAAAAACAACAACAAACCCAGTGTGGGCAGGGGTGTATCGGCCTCTCTCTGGGTCTCTGTGTGTCTATGTCTCTCCACCTCTCTGTTGCTGGATCTATGTCTCTCCTCTTGCAAGGATTTTCCTCTTGCTTTCTCCTCATTGTCCTCCCTGGTGGGAAGGTCTTTGCCACAGCTTCCAGAGGACTTGTCTCCAATGCAGGCAACCAGAAAAGACTGACACGCATTCTGATTCTCCATTCCAGATTCCTAGAAAATAGAAATTTGTGAGCCAAATGAACATACTGCTTGTCTTTACGGAACTGTAATGTTGTAGAGAGAAAAGGACACTACCAAACATAGGCACAGAAATTTCTACATTACTAAGTGAGAGGAAATGGTATGTAAAAGTACAGACTGTGATGGTAGAGAAAATGGCTGGGGATGCTAGACACTGAATGTTTGTGTTTCCAAAAATTCACGTGTTGAAACTTAGTCCCCAAGGTGATGGTATTTGGAGGTAGTTAGTTACCTTTGGGAGGTAGTTAGGTCATGAGGGTGAAGTCCTCATGAATGGGATTAGTGTTCCAATAAAAGAGACCCCAGAGAGCTCCCTCACCCCTCCACCATGTGAGGACACAGCAAGAAGGCTTCCATCTATGAGCTAGAAAGTAACTGTTCACCTAACACAGAATCTGCCAGCACTTTGAACCTGGACTTCCCAGCCTCCGGAACTGTGAGAAATAAATGTCTGCTGTCTATAAGCCACCCAGTCCATGGTATTGTCATGGTAGCCAGATTGGACTATGACAGGGAGGATTATACAGATTGGGGGTGCCAGGAAGTGCCATCCTGAGGGAATGACATTTAAGCTGAACCCTGAAAAAGAAGTAGCAATTAGTCCTTCAGAGGGAAGGGGAAGAAGAACATTCCAGGCCAGGGAACCACATGAACAAAGCCCTGGGGCAGGGAAGAGCTGTGCTTGTTTGAGAACCTTAAATGTCAGTGTGGCCAGAGATGAATGAGGCAGAGGGTAAATTGTGATGAGCTACAGAGATCTCAGGAGCTACACCTACACCATGCTAGGGCTTGTGGCCACATTACAAGCTTTTATGGGGGGTGGGGTGTCTGGGTGGCTCATTCAGGTAAGCATCTGACTTGGACTCAGGTCAGGATCTCACGGTTCATGAGTTTGAGCCTGAGTTTGAGCCCTGCGTCGGGCTCTGTGCTGACAGCTCAGAGCCTGGAGCCTGCTTCTGACTCTGTATCTCCTTCTCTCTCTGTCTCTCCCTACTTGTATTCTCTCTCTTTCTCTCTCTCAAAAAGAAATAAACGTTTTGTTTTTTTTAAGAAAAAAGATTTTATAGTAAGTGCAGTGGGAAACAATGAAGGAAATTTAAGCAGAGGCATCACTTTCCTATTTATTTTAAGATCTTTCTGATGACAGCATGAACTGATAACTGGAAAGCAACCATGGAAGTTAGGAGCCCATTTGCAGGGTCTGGAGCAGAAACTGTTCTGGCTTGTTCAAGGTTATGACAATAGAGATAGAAGAGAGAGAAGGATTCAGAATAAATCAGGGAGATAGAAATGACAGGCAGTGGGGATGCATTTTGTTGGGGGGTAGGCATCTCGGATAAAGGGTAGAACTCAGAATGGTCCTTCAGACTCCCGGTCTGAGCAACTGGGTGAATGCAGGTGCCAGTACTGAGACCAGAAGCTCTGGAGCAGGAACAGATAGGGCAGAAGAGGAAACTGCCTCTGAGACATCAAAGTACCACTGAAGCATGGTTAATTGTGTGTGTGTATATCACTGTATGTACAAATCACAAGAGAGATCTGGCCACGAATGACACATCTGAGAGCCATCAGGATCAAGAGGGCTTGTAAATCATGGGAATGGATGAGGTCACCCAAGGAGAAAGCGCGGAGTGAAATGAGAGCAGGGCCTAGGACCGAGTCTGGACAACTCCAACATCAGGAGCTTAGGGAGAGGAAAACCAACTGGGAAGTCTGAGAGAAAGTGGCTAGAAAGGGATGAGGAAAACTGGACAAGCTAGCTGTCACAGAGCAAGGAAAGAGAGGGGGTTGTCCCCCACTTCTGGTCAGTACCCTAGAAGATGTTTATTAGATATTGTAAATAGCTAATGATGACTCTGTCCTCATTTTCCTTACAGCCCCCTTCCTGTTTTACACCTATTCAAAGTAACCTTTTTACTCTAAACTCTAACTCTAAATTGTATGCATCCAGTCATCCATCTGCTCACCTATTCATCTATCCATCCATCCATCTGTCCACCCATCCATTATCCATGCATCCAACCACCCATCCACCCATCCATCCATCCATCTATCCATCCACCCATCCATCCATCCATCCATCCATCCATCCATCCATCCATCCACTTATCCATCCATCCATTTACCTAATCATCCATCTACCTATCCATCTGTCTATTCATCCATCCATCCAGATCCAACTTCCCACTAAGCTGCAGGGCACACAAAAGTCCACAAGGAGGAGCCCTCGGTCCTCTCTCCTTTGATGGTTCCTTTTCCTTCTCTGCTAGTTTTTGTTTTCTGGCTCTGAAAGAACTGCGCAGGATTTGCTGCACGTACGTATAATGATATCCATTCTGGTAGTCGGTCTTGGGAAAGCGCCTCAGATCTCAGTTTAATTATATTGAGTTAGTAGTAGTAATAATAGCATTAATAGTAACCCTGTGATTGGAACATCTTCCTTTTAATGAAGAGAAGGAATATTTCAGCTTCCATGTCTCCCTCACTGTGTTTTCACAGTCTAGATAGCTTCTAATACATCTGAGCCCACTTTCCCTCCTTGTTCGCTCAGTTTCTTTCAACATTTGCATTTGCTTTCAGCCTGTCAGCATGAAAAACCCTCATGTAGTGATGCCTTAAAGGCAGCGTTGTACCTGCCTAAAGACGGTGGGACTGTTTTCTGTTGTGCTGCCTCATTCCCTCCCCACAGCAGAGGCCCATCCTGGCTCAGCCAGCGTCCCTGCCAGTGGCCAGTGTCCTCCTTAACTTCTGCCACCACTAGAACCACAAGTTTTTCCTTTCTCAGTGGGTCCTGTCTTCCAGCCGCCACTCGAATTTGCCTCTTCATAGGTCATGTCTCCATCAGCTCCAGAACGGTGGTGGATTTCACTCGGGCTTCCTGCATAGAGTCACATATGCCTTAAGGACCCTCTGTGACACAGCTTACATACACTAAGGTGCTACCAGCCTATCCTCAAACCTTCAACTGTGTCAACATTTACTTTCCACCAGTTTCTTTTTTCTTTCTCTAGAGTGTTTCCGAGCAACTTGCAAATGGTTCTCTCACTGTGCCCCTCAGCCTTTCTGCTCACCGCCACTTGGCTCGTTCCGATGAGGCCAAGTCCAGCCGGGATTTTCACAGGCTGAAGCCTACCTTGGTCTTTCTTTGGGGCAGCATATCACATAGCACTCAGCTCTTTTACATTCTTTTTTCCCTAAACTTTGAGTCCACTCCCTCAGCGGGTTGCCTCACACCCATTTGGGAAGCAGGGAGGGACGTAAATCCTTAGAAAAATAGATAGACTCCATCAGCTCGTGTTTGCTGTGGCAGGTGATGAATTAGGGGGATTAAATTTCCAGCGAGTAAGAGCCGTTAACACGGTAATGGCTCCACCAAAAAGAGGTTTTTGAGTATCTTTCCCTGGGGGTCTTTCAAAATAAAATGAACTGATTCAGATGATTTAGGGGCACGGATTAGATGACTCTTCAAAATTCCTTCGAGTGCTGAGTTTCCATTTGTCTCTCCCAGACTCTGCCCTCTGATTTCAGAAGGCTGCGTGAAGTTCTCCCCACCTGTGTTTTCTGTTGCCCTGGTTTCGTTGATGGAGTGAGGTACTTTCTTGTAAATCCATCAAAAAAAAAACATATCTGAAGCCTGCTCTGGGCCACATATTAAATCTAGGGACCTGATGTCCTTTCATTTCTGTCCCTGAATAACAATCAGGCATCTATGCCCACACTTGGCCATGTCTTGGATTTGCTGATTTGCTGATTTTTTTCTTTTTCTTTTTTTTTTTTTTTGGCCGATGTTCGTCTTACCAAGTGTTGAGTGCACAGGCACTTCTCCGAGCCACTGAAAGTCTCCCAAGAAATAGTTAAACCGTGGAATTCTTCACTCGAGAGGGTAACTGTGAACCCAGACGTGTATACCTGGGAAGCCTTGGGAATTTTTTTTTTTTTTAACATTTATTTATTTTTGAGACAGAGAGAGAGAGAGCATGTACAGGGGAGGGGCAGAGAGAGAGGGAGACACAGAATCTGAAACAGGCTCCAGGCTCTGAGCGGTCAGCACAGAGCCCGACGCGGGGCTAGAACTCACAGACCGCGAGATCATGACCTGAGCCGAAGTCGGACGCTCAACCGACCAAGCCACCCAGGCGCCCCAAGCCTTGAGAATTTAAAAGCCAAAAAGGATTGATTCTTGCCATCTTGCTCGGCCCAGGTGCATTGCATGAATTAACTGGGTAGCTGCTCCACCAATGATTCACTTGCTCCGCAAACATTACTGAGCACACACTATGTGATGCTCCCAGTGCTAGGGAGACTTCCAAAGACACAGCACCAAGGTTTTGGTGAGCATAGCTGCCTTCCAAAAGCATAGCACATTCTACAACAGAGAAGGGAGAGAGCAGGGAAGAGGGGGGAGAGCTGGACCCTGGAGCCAGACGCACCCAAGCTTCTATCCAACGACATCACAGCCGTGTGACTTTGCTGAATTTGCTGGTTCCTTGATCTTAGTCTCCCCAGCCTGTAGAATTATGAGAAATAAATATTTGTTGCTTAATTTTTTTTTTTTAAATCACGCTAAGCCTTGGTTTCTTACTCTGTGAAAGGGGGCTCAGTGTAAGATTGTGGCAAAGGTCAGGTGAGCAAATGAATGTGAAATGTTCAACCAGTGTCACCAGGGTCCAGAGCCCAGCAAACGTGTAGTGACTACTCCCAGGCCCTGAATTTAGCTGGGCTGCTTGGTTGAAGGCGTGTCTCAGCACAGGGCTGCATTCAAAAGAAATCCTCCGAAGTCTCCTGCAGAGGTTTTGAAAGGTAACATGTACCTTTCCCAAAAGTCTCTCAAGGAGGCAGAGAGAGAGTTGCATTACACAACTGAGAGAGAGCTGGGCTCCCCAACCAGGATCATTGCACCTCTCCCTGCCCTGAAGCCACCTCTCATCCACGACCCCACCTCTCTGCATTCCGTGATCCCCCTCACCCTTCCCCGGCCTCGGGGCTCCCATGCTCTCCTTCTGCTTCCCAAACCACCTCCAGCACACCACATCACACTTCCCCCCACCAGGAAACCTCCTCTAGGAGCCTCCCGAGTTGTTTCAAGCCATGCCAGGTATTTATCAGCATTTCTGAGGGCTGTGGAGGTTGTGAGCTCGAGGGAAGTGATTTATTTTTTCCACCTGGGTTAAACCAAACTGGATTTAAAAAAAAAAATTTTTTTAACATTTATTTATTTTTGAGACAGAGAGAGAGCATGAACAGGGGAGGGTCAGAGAAAGAGGGAGACACAGAATCTGAAACAGGCTCCAGGCTCTGAGCTGTCAGCACAGAGCCCGACGCGGGGCTCAAACGCACGGACCGCGAGATCATGACCTGAGCCGAAGTCAGACGCTTAACCGACTGAGCCACCCAGGCGCCCCGAACTGGATTTTAAAGAGAAAATCTCCAGGAGAATCTGGAACGATGGAGGAGAAAGTAGGAGAGGGTGGAAGGCAAGGTTTTCCCCCATTCTGCAAGACGGAACGGGCCCGTGTCCTTCCAAAGCATGGAGGGAAGAAGTCTAGTTCACTCTGGGAGGAAAGCAGGGTCACCAATCACTCTGAGCTGTGAGTGGCATGCATTTCATAGGCTCCACAGCGCCTCTGGTCACTCCCCACCATCACTGCGAGGGCAGGGCCTTCTGCCGAAGTTTCGAGAATGCGGAGGAGCGCCCCGTGTCTCTCCCCGGGAACGTGGGAGGGCACGCACCGTCCCCACCCGGGAAGAAGAAGGCACTGAAGAGATGTCTGTCTCTTGTCATCAGCTCCATGACCACTGGTCGTCAGCTCCACACTCCCACGCCACGCTGACTTCCCCAAGGTCACACCGCGTCTCCAAAGAGGAACAAAGCATTAAAGGATCTGGATTCAAAAAAGTCGATGTGCTGTGAGCAGCTGCCCCAAGGCCCTCGTGGGCCGCAAAGCCTCACGTGGCTCTGGGTATGAGCTGGCCTTCATTGACCTTGGCTCTGCGTTTAATCGGATGCATTTTAAGGTGAATGGAAGTTCACTGAGTGCATTCCATGTGCCAGGAGCTTAACATACGTGATTCTACTGAATCCTTCTTATAATGGGGAGGTGCTATTATTCCCTTTTATAGATGAAGATGCTGAAGCTTCCGGGTTTTAAACAACTTGTGTGCGGTCACAGTACCTACTAAGAAGCAGATTCAAAGCCAGATACATCTGATTCCAAACATCTGCTTCGCCTGTAACCCGACACGGTTTCCCTTTCTGCAGCGTTTTACATGAAAGTCAAAGCCTGTTAACTCTCTAGACCAACTTACACATTCGTAAATCAAGACTTGATGAAGAGACCCTCGAAAGAATCATTTGCACAGAAACAAATCACACACGCGGAGCTCAATGAAAATCATCAATTCGTGCATCGCCCCAAACGCCGCACATACCCTGCCATTTCCACCCCTGGATTTGTTCAGAGTCCTGGGTGTGTTCAGAAGGGACAAACGACCATGATCTCTGACATGCAAGTCAGGTAAGATTTCTCTGCAGGTGGAGGAGGGGATTCTCGTTCTGAGAACGTTACAGTCTGGGTCCACGCAGGCTCTGTGTGGTGAAGATCATTCGCGAAGGCAGTCGGAGTACCCACATCACCGAACAATTGCACATTCAATGCCGCCATTCACCATTTCGGGAGCCAAAATCAATCCGTGTAATTTTTTTTTTTTTTTTTTTTTTTTTTTTGCACAAAACAGCAAGTGAATCTAATTCCTTCCCTTCTAAAGCACATTGCCCAAATGGGTTCTCTTTGTTCGCCGAGTTAATGAACTCTCCTCACTGCCAAGTGACAGACAAAAAGAAGGGGGGAAAAATCTTTGATTAAAAAAAAGAAGAATCACTTAATCATTACCCACCTAGTCTGGAAAGTCTGCAGAGCATCTGGGGTGGCTCTCTTAATGCTTTCTTTCAAAAAAGGTACTTCTTGGGGCGCCTGGCTTTTTTGTTCTGACATCCTATCTAATTTGACCTTCCCAAATGACATCTGGGTCTATCAGGAGATGGGGTGTCATGTCTCAAAGAGAAGAATTAGGGGAAGTCAGTGGGCTCCAGAATCTTTGTGTTTTTATCATCCCCCTGCCCTTCGTAAGTAGGACCAAGAGGTGTGAGCTTACTTGCTGAGCAGCTGGGCAGAGGGAAACCCGCAAAAAGGAAGCAAGCATCAACCCTCCGGATGCGCGAGGCAGTGTTCAGGAGATGCGAGCGGCAAAGCCGAGTCCAAATATCCTCTCTGTCACGCCGCCTCGCAATATGTTTCTGGAAGTTTCGTGTCTGCGGCCAGTCCACCCTGGATCACCCGGGGCCAGGCGATCACCCCTGAAATCCTTGCTAAGGGAAAAAGCGGTTTCAGAGGCTTCCCACACAGTGAGTAGCATGTGATGGCCTCATTGCCCAAGGCAACGACTGCTGTCACTCGTGGCTCAGCTTCTCAAAGCTCCCATGAAACTCTCTTGTGAGGCTCCCCCCAAGGACCAGGCCTGCCTCCTTGGGGCCCCCATATAGCCCCCCGGCATCTTGGTGACTCTGGATTCGTGATAAAAACCAAAAACGATGCTGACACACGCCGACCCAGGAGCTGGAGGCGAGAAAGCTCCGAATCCTCCAGGGTCACCAGCAATTGCAAGTGGAGGCCAATCTTTGAAAAACTGGGTCCGGGGGCGCCTGGGTGGCGCAGTCGGTTAAGCGTCCGACTTCAGCCAGGTCACGATCTCGCGGTCCGTGAGTTCGAGCCCCGCGTCGGGCTCTGGGCTGATGGCTCAGAGCCTGGAGCCTGTTTCCGATTCTGTGTCTCCCTCTCTCTCTGCCCCTCCCCCGTTCATGCTCTGTCTCTCTCTGTCCCAAAAATAAATAAACGTTGAAAAGCTGGGTCGGAAAACACATTACCAGCCGCGTATGCGGCCGTTAAGAATCCCAACCAGATGGAAAGCGGGAAAACCACGGCAGCAAAGCACCTCTTCGGCTCGCTCAGGTACTTGCCGTAGCTAAGCGCACAGCGAGTTCGTTACATGCTGTGCAAACAACCTGTGCCGGAGACCTCAGGTACCTGTAATTAGCGGCAGAGGGGGGTGGGCCTGGATTTATAGATTTCCCCGTAATGAGATCACTGCTTTCTCCAGTTCTGCGTGAAGAGTTCCTTTACAATCCCTTTACAACTTTCCGAAAGTTTATGCATCGTAGGAGGCAAGGGGCTGATAGACGTAGACTTGGACTCTGGCAGGAGAAACCCAAGGGCCCCGAAAAGGGTCCAAAAATTCCGGAGCTCTGGGTTTAAACTGGGCTCCTGCAATGTGAAGTTTTCTCCGGTTGTAGTTTTGTGCCTCAGTTTTCCTACCTGTAAACTGGGGAGAAGACGGCTTGTGAGTCCCATGGGACTATCGAAAGGGTAAGAATTTTAAGAGATTAAAAACATGCTGCAGACATAAACTACACGTGCAATTCATGAAGTTCTCTTATTCTGAGACGACCAAGGCACATCAGGTAACCTCACTTTGGTAATATTTGCTGAGCAGATGCTGTGGGTGGCCAGGAAGTGATTCGGGTGCTGGGAGTAAACAGAACAGCTAAGTCTCTGTCTTTAAGCAGCTTACATTCTAGTCAGAGGAGACAGAAAATGCAATATAATATAATATAATATAATATAATATAATATAATATAATATAATATAGTATAGTATAGTATAGTATGGTATAATATAATATAATAGCTCAGGTATTAGTAAGTATGCTTAAAAAATAAAGAGTAAGAGGCAAGAGGGTGATGAGGGGAGAGGGTGCTGCTATTTTGGACAGGGCGGCCAGACGCAGTCTCTACACCTGAATGAATGAGGAAGTGAGCCATGCCAGAGTCGTGGGCATTTGAGAAAGGGGCGTCCTAAGCAGAGAGAACCGCAAAATGCAAAAGCTCACCCATTGCTCAGTATCCCAGACAGAAAAGAGGCAAAGATTTGCCCCCCTAAAGCGGGGACTGAGAAGGTGAGGTCCAGACAGACGCGGAGACCCCACCGAATCCTCAGGCTTTCCCGGTCTGGGCAGGAGCAGGTGAGGACTGAGGAGGTCTGGCCGCTGCCGTGTGGACTCCATCAGGTAGCTGACAACCTGAGACCGTGTAAGATGTGAGCTGTAGCAGCCTTCCACGGTTTTCCCAGACCCATATTTCTCTGACCGTGAAGATCCTTCTACTATTTTTTTTCTTAACTGGGGGTCGAATTGTGTGCGCCCCTGAGCACGGTCACGGGAAGCTTTGTGAGTGGCCTGACTTCCACAAAGCAGTCTTGCGTCCCCCCTAGGCTACTGGCTAAGCCAAGCCAGGGCTGTGCTCTTTATACACAAAGTGCCCATTACCCTCTCACTAAATATTATTTTTGCCAGGGCTTTAGCAAAATTACAAGCCACTTTACAGTCTGAATACACCCCACCGTGGTGCATATATTATCCTAAGCCATAATATGGTTTGAGGTTTCTCGGGATGGGAATAGAATAGGTATAAAATTACAGTCCATTATTATTATATATTTCTTTTCATTACTCTCTGTTATATTTCTTAGGTTGAATCAAAATAATTCTTGCTCTGCTGACTGTTTACAACCTTCAGATGTAAGTAGATGGTCCCCAAGTTCCCCCAGAACATCATTTATGGAGCTCTACCCATTCAGCTCTTTTAATCTTTCTTCATAAATCTAGCTCTCCTCTTCCATCATTCTCATTGCTTCTCCCCCCAGTGGTCACCCCATTTGTCTGTACCCGGCTGGTAATTAGAGGCTCAGAGCTGAGCACAGCTTTCCAGGTGGGGTCTCAGCAGGGTCGTCCGGAGCTCCGAGTGTTGGTTAGCAGATCCATTTCCCTGTCCTCCTGGGTCCCACATTTCACCCCAGACAGGAGAATACAAAGGGAAGACAAAGGAGAACAACACCAGTATTACCCTGACCCGGAAAACGGGTCCTGGGAGGAAGATTACAAAGCCGGGCCCTGTTCGGTTTCAAGCCCAGAAGCAGTCACAGGAAGATGGGATAAAGAGGGCAGGGATTCATCTTCTCCTTCCTCTTCAGTAACAAGAGAGCAGGTGTCACTCCACGGCAGAGACACGTTGTCGTAACCGTTATGAAAACCTGCCTGGGGATGGGCTTTCTGGGGTTTCTCTCCTTCCAGAAGTCACTGGAAGGCTCCTCCTGGGTGAGACGGGACACACGGAGCAGAGTCCTGTCCCAGGAGCCTGCCGAGGGCACAACTCAGTAGCGAGTCCTCTCTTCTCCACCCCCTTTCCTTTCTGCCCATGTGCTTTCCCCTCCCCAGTCACAGAGAGGACGGCTTCCTAGCTGCTCACCGACCATGACCTGGGACTAATGCGTTTCCTCGTTGGCACGTTTAGGGAAGGGGAGAAAACCACATCTGCAGATGGCTTGCGTGAGTTCCCATGGGTCGGTCACACCTCTCTGGAAATTTTGTTAGCTCAGATTTCTCTGAGCTACCTCAACCCTGGATACCTCAACCCTGGATTGCCTACCTCAACCCTGGATAACGCTTATCATAGAGGAAGAACGTGACAGGGACTGGGGAGATGGCCCCAAGCAGTGGATTAGAATGTGTTTTTATTTTATTTTATTTTATTTTATTTTATTTTATTTTATTTTATTTTATTTTCAGTTTCGTTTTTAATTTATTTTGAGAGAGACAGAGACAGTGTGAGTGAGGGAGAGGCAGAAAGAGAGGAGACAGAATCCTAAGCAGGCTCTGTGCTGCCAGGGCAGAGGCTGACATGGGACTCAAACTCACAAAACTGTGAGATCATGACCTGAGCCAAAACCAAGAGTCGGATGCTTAACCGTGACTGAGCCACCCAGGCCCCCCTAGAAGGTATTTTTAAACTGGATGGCATTGGGCATGTGGCCTCATCCTTCTATCAGCTGTGTGCTTTGGGGTGGGGTACATAGCCTCATGGGCCTCAGTTTCCTCATATATAAGATGGAAGCATCTCATTGGGGGTTTTGTGAAATGGAAGTAAGAGAGGCATAAGTAAAGTCCCTGATACTTAGCTCATTCATTCAATATTAGCTTTTCTCCCCTGGGTGGGGGGAAGTCTCCAATGAGGACCTGGCTCTGAGAGACCTCATAATATCTCATGCTTACAAAATTTCTGTAATCGTCTCTACTTAGGGAAAGTTAGTGTTTGGAAGGGGAAAAAATGCAAAGAATACAGTTAGTCAAATCCATTAGCAAGACAGCCTAGGAGTTCACAACCTAGCTTTGATCTGCAATTTGGAGGAAGGAGTTTCCGAATACTTGAGGGATCGTTTTTTTCCCCCCTTGATGTGATGTTGGAATTTAACTCCCATTAACCATTACAGATATAATGAGTTGGCATCCAGGGGAAACGTACCCTCTAGTGCTTAATGAACACAAAATAAAACATTTCCTTTTATCTTCGACATCCACCACAGTAATTTGAATGATGATATTCATATTCATGACGCATAAGACCCTTCCATCAGCTCCGTATTGTCGCTAAGCCTTCTATGGAATGCCAATAAGTATGCCAAGATCTTTTTTGATAATATGCTGGTCTGGAAGCTGCTGCTGCAGATGAGTCATGGGTCCCAGGTCAACAGAAGGTAAGAAACGTTCCATAGGAGCTGTGTATTTCTACTCAAACCAATGGATGTTGGTGGCCTTGAAATAATAATTTCCAAATGGAGCACAAATCACCTTCGATGGAGCAGGACCACTCTATCACCTGGTAGGATGAAGACAGGGCACTGGCAATAATGAAGGCCATTCTCCCAAGCATGAGATTCTGCAGTTTGCCCAGCTGGGGCTAGAAAGGACTAGTTGGGACTAGTCTAGCTGGGGCTAGACTTGGACGATTGAAAAGCACCTGGGGCTAGGGAGGAAGGCTGTTCAGGCTGTGCTCATTTCGCATATTGAACATGAGAAAATCTCTGCAGTGAAGCCAAGCCTCTCCTTCACTGTCTCTGTGCGCTCCTTGAGGCATAAGACTATATCTCTAATGTCTTTATCTTCCCACCTTTCCTAGCGCAGGGCTAACAGTGTTGAAGCATTCACTGGGCACCAGGCCCTGTGGTAAGCATTTTACATCATATCGCCTTATTCATTTCTCATTACAAGTCTAGGGGAGAAAAAGATAGTAGTATTCTTATTCCCCTTTTATAGATTAAGAAACTAAGGTCAGTTTAGAGAATTCTAAAAATTTATCCAAGGTCACCCAGTAGATGCCAGAGCTGAGACTTGAATCCAGGTCTGTCGGATGCCATAGCCTGTGGTCTGAGTTACACACTCCTGTGTACGCAGCAAAATGTTTGCTGAACAGCGCCGGAGACAGGAATGGGCTCATCATGTGCCAAGGCTATGTGCCTTTCATAAGTTTGTGGATACAAACTGTAATTCCAATATGGGATAAGTCTAGAAGAGGTATATAACATTCTGTGAAGGGTCATACAGTTTTATTTTAGGCTTTGTCACAACTACTCAACTTTGCTGTTGTAGCGTGGCTGGGGTCCAATAAAACTCTACTGACAAAAACAGGCAGTGGATGGATCTACATCGCCTCTCCCATTTGGAATTTGCAAACTCTTGGTCTATGATGTCTTGCCAACAAAACCAATGGCTGCTTTAAGTTGGGGGACAGTTTGGCCCCAAAGAAGGTGGAACATAACTTGATGTTATCTCTTTCAAGATTCCAGAGGGAAACAGATGACACCCTCGAAGAGTTAACTAAACAGAGTTTTATGGCAGGACTTCCCGCTGAAATGTGCAGAGATAAGAGAACCAATGAAGGATGGTGAAACTTACAGGGACTGCCAACACTGGGAAGCAGTTGCCTACCCTAGACCTAAAGGGACAAAGGGAAGAACATTATTATTGGAACATGGCATGAGCTATATTCATGGGAAAGGAGCCTCTATCAGGGATTAGGGCTGTAGATAGAAAGATGAAGCCATTGCTTGAACCATGGCCCAAGGGATGAAGGGCAGGGGGAATAAAGACCCCAGCTTCTCTCTCTTCCTGCCGTCTGATCGCCTGACTGGTGTCTTCTATTTGCCAAACTCAACTGGAAACCAGTGAGCAAGAGATCCTGGTTGATGTATTCCAGTTGAGCAGAATTCCCAGGCCCCAAAGCAGGACAGGGAAAAGTGGGAAAGGGACCCAGAAGGACAATGGAGAATGACCAGCACAATTTTCTATGATAAGGTTAAGCATGGCTAGTCCACTGAAATGCTGACTAGTTTTCATGAATCGATCGATATTCTTTTAAACTTCCCTTTCCCCATATCTTTTTGGGCCAAGAAACTAGAAGAGAGTATTTTCTGGATATACTAGTAGCGATCCTACAGAAAGTGGCTCTTTTCAGAGAATAACCTTACAGTTCCTTCTCCAGATTTGTTGGAAAGGGCTTCTTACATCCAGTTGCCCTGTGTCCCATCTGCTGAGTGCAAATGTTAAACCAGGTAAAAACTGAACAACAAATACAGAATCAATGAATACCAAGAGAAAGATAATAACACAATTTAAAAAAAAAAGATGTTGGAAGGTTGTGATCTCTGGGCAATTATTTCTTTCTGGATATTTTTCTGTACGTTCCTTTTATTCTACGGCAAACAGGGGAAAAAATAAAGAAGAAGAAAAAAGAAAAGGGAGATCTGTTCTAACAACACACTTTATTGTTCAGGAAAATTTCAAAGTTTACCACTCCAGGCTCTCCCAAGGATGTGTTACTGCTACCTACACAGAGTCATTCATTCATTCATTCATTCATTTAGCAAGTATTTATCGAGCATCTATTATTATGAACCAATTACTATGCTAAGCACTAGGTTTGCAGTGCTGAAAAAGATGAGCACAGCCCTGCTTATATGGAGGCACCAGAAATAGATGAATAAGTCTTAGGCTCCTTGCCCTTGAAGTTTCCCCAATTCGGATACATTGAGTACCCAAGAGAGTAAGTATTATAAGACAGGGAGGCAGAGGAAGCTATAAGCACCCAAAAGGGGCACTTAACCCAGTCAGGATTAATGGAAAGCTTCCTCAAGGATAAATGCCTGAACTTATATTTGGGAGATATATGCAGAAGAATAAGGATGGAAAGGGCAGTCCAAGCAGAAGGACCAGCACAAGCAAAATGATGCAAAAAATGGGAGTAGATGGCTCTAGAACAGTGCTGTCCAGAAGAACTTTCTATGATGACGGAAATGTTCTGTAAATCTATCCAAAATGGCAGCCACAACCACATGTTTCTGTTGAGTGGCCAATCTGACGAAAGTACAGAATATCTCCTTTTGTTTAAATTTAAATTTAAATTTAAATAGCCACATGGGGCTAGTAGCTACCAAGTTGGACGGTGCAATTCCAGAAGAGAAGGCTGGGGCAGTGGTTCACAGCAGGAGGGCCATCGCTCAGAGGCCATGCTTTGGATCATACTGTGTGGGCACTGGGAAGCCACTGAAGAGTGTCGGTCAGTCTGAAAAGGACCGGTCAGAGTTGTGTTGGCTGCACGTTGCGGCGGTCTGGTGGATGACACCCGGGGCGCTATAGAAGCTGCGAAGACGGAGCCCCGACTCAGGATGAGGGTGGGGGAGCATCGCAGGAGAGGAGGCCACTCCTGAGCAGGTCTGAAGCCGAGAGCAGACACTTGCCAGGTGGCCCTAAAGGCACCGGAGACCTCAACAGATGCAAAGCGACGAAGGTCGTCGCGCTCGTGCTCAGGGAGGCCCAGGCGGTTCTCATAACCCAGGGTCTGGTGCAGGTGACAGCGGGCGTGAAATGAGGCTGGGAAGACACGGCGTGCAGGGCCCTGGAAGGAAGTTTGGGGTTTTCCGGTAGAGACGCAGGAGCTCAATGAAGGCTCAGGAGCAGAGAAGCAGAGAACTTAGGTGTGACCTCGAGTTAACTAGCAGCCTCTCTGAACTTCCGTGTGGTTTGGCCACCGCGAAGCGCTGATCACGGGGCTCCCCTCGCGGATCTGCGCGTGCGCACACGCCTTAGCGGCCTGGCCCGTCAGGCTGTCCCCTCAGCGCCTTCTCGGGAGGTGCCGCCCCTTCCCTCTCTCAGCTGTCACCACCACCGTCTTGACGCTGGGCCATCTGGACCTTCCTTTTTGCAAATCCACTCCCTCCTCTTTAACACCTCCCCCCACCTGCACCGTTCCGCGGAGTTATGGGTGTTGGGGACCCGGGGCGGGGGGAACCAATGCTGACTCTGGAACAAAGACAAAAAGCAGCCATGCTGCTCCAGAGTTTGTTAATAAAGAAATGTCAGGGGGCGCCTGGGTGGCTCATTCGGTCAAGCTAAGCGTCTGACTTCGGCCGTGTCATGATGTGGTGGTTCATGAGTTCGGGCCCCACGTGGGGCTCTGTGCTGACAGCTCAGTCTGGAGCCTGCTTCTGATTCTGTGTTTCCCTCTCTCTCTGCTCCTCCCCCACTCACACTCTGTCTCTCTCTCTGTCTCAAAAAATGAATACACATTTAAAAAATTTTTTTAAAGTGGGGGGGGGGGACAAAACTTCTATTGGTAACAAAAACCCAAGCCGCCGTGGGAAACACAGTTGGTATTAATTCTGAGTGGTTTTGATTTTGCATGAAAGAACCACCTTCCCTCACCCCTTTCCCTGAGAACAAGCTAAAGTGAATGAAGTAGGCTTGTTACAGGTGGAACCTCCCAGGGGTGCATTCAGAGTATGATTATTCTCCAGAAGGAGATCAGGGACGGACTCTCCACTTTCAGAGGGCATGATGCGATGGCCAGCAATCAGAGCTGTGCCAGTAAGGCTGGTGGCAAAAATCACACCTCAAAACAAGCAAACGAACAAAAAAACCTTTTGCCACATCATTGGGAACTTCGGAAAACACTCCGTGGAGGAATACGCTTTCCTTGTGTCAGAGAGGTGGGCAGTGACACAAAGTCCTCTCTGCTGTGGAGTTGCTTTGAGTTATTTGTTCTATTTTTAAACATTTGCCTTTAAATTTATTTTTTTGAGAGAGAGAGCACACAAGTGGGGAAGAGGGACAGAGAGACAGAGAGAGAGAGAGAGAGAGAGAGAGAGAATCTTAAGCAGGCTCCACACTCAGCCACATATGGGACTGGATCCCACAATCCCCGGGATCATGACCTGAGACGAAATCAAGAGCTGGACACTCAACCAACTGAGCCACCCAGGTGTCCCAGTTATTTTTCCTTTCTTAAGCCATCTGTCATGGCTGAAAAAAAAGTTGGGGCATCTGAAGCATCCTGGAGGAAATCTGGTCCTGGATGAACAGCTGCCCTGTGACCTGACCCTTGTGAAGTTGTACTTTAGACGTTAGGCCAGAGCTTGAAAAGCCCGTGATCCATCCTTCTTCTCTGTCCTGTTCGAACTTGTTGAAATACCATCGGTGCCAAATGAAAGGGGAACCACTGTCGGCTAAAAGCTTTACGGACAATAGACTATAGTCTGCAAGAAAACTAAGCCCTAAGAAATGAACTCTCAGGACATAACTCATAATGGGAAAGAGCACATCCAGATCCTAGCTCAGCCAGTGAGCCCAGGAGCCCATGGTTCAACTTCTCTGAACTTCGGTTTTCTTATCCGTGTCTGTAAAATGAGAAGATGATGATATGCTTCTCTCATCGGGGTGTGACAAAGTAACATACGAGATAGTACAATGTAAAACATCTGGCAAAACGCCTGATGCAGAGCTGCTGTTCAATATTTATAAATTATCTTAAAGATAATTGCCATATAATAAAGTAATTTGTTCATTTGGCAAGTATCTATTGAGTGCTGCTATGTGCCAGGCACTGTTCTAGTCGCTGGGGGGTACATACGAAGCCCCTGGATTTCTGGAGTCTACTATCTAGTGAAAGACACAGAAATAAAATAAATCTATAAAAAGATAGCTAATATCATGTTGGGTAATGGTAAAATAAAGAAAATAAAGCAGGATAAGGTCAGAAAGTCTGTCAGAGAATGTTACTTCACATATGGTGGTCAGGGAATGTCTCTCTGAGGAAGTAACATCTAAGCACAGAACTTAATGAAATGAGGGCGATTGTCGCGGGAACGGCAAGTGCAAAGGCCCCGGGGCAGGTACATGCTCAGCATACTGCAGGAACGGCAAGGAACTCAGTGTGGCTGGAGAGCAGGCTGCATAGGGGAGAGGGGTGGGTGAGTGGAAGAGAAGTCCCAGGGGCTGGGTCATAAGTCCGAGTGTTTTCAGAAGTGTTGGTGGTTTCATGCGTGTTTATCCTGTGTCTCTGAAGAAACTGAAAATCTCCTGGGTCAGCGGAGCAGAGCAGTGACGAGTGTCGCATGGATCTGGATGTTAGCCAAGCTCCCAACTTTATATCACATGGAAAAGGTCTCTTAATCTCTCTAAGCCTAATATTCTCTTCTATAAAATGAAGGCAATAATAGTGCCTATCTCACTGGAGTTTTATGAAGATTAAATGAGATAATTTTAGTAAAGGGCCCAGCATTAAGTGCTGCATATGTTAACTATTATTATTAAGGGCAGCAGGACTATTCTGTGCACTTTTCCTTTATCAATCAACAAATACATATTAAGCCCTTACCTTTGCAAGCTTTGTGATGTATAATCCCCGTACTTCCCATGTGTGTGTTGAGCACATAACCCGACTCTTAATTAATTTTTATAGACTTACAAGACAGCAATAACTTTCTAACCTAGCAATCAGCTGACTGATAACTCTATGCAGAACCCGAGAACCGGAAAGAAAAGAAAATAGGTCTTTGAATTCCCAAAACACCTGTCAGAAAGATGACGCGCTAAAGCTATAAACTTGAATCACAGAGAGTTCTTCATGCCTGACACGCTTTAAAACCCAATCACATGCTCAGTCAGTCAGGTTTCTCAGGTTCCAGGGGGTTGGAAGGGACAGTGGCCAAAGGCTGATGCGCTGAATGTAAAGAGGGCAGCAGTGCAAAAGAAGACAAAAGTCACACTAAAAAGCGGAGAGGAGAATTCAAAAAAAGGAATACAGGAATCTATTCACTCACTCCTTGGTTTGTTTATTCGATAATTCATTCACCGAACAAATACTTATGAGTGACTCTTGTAAGCTAGGCACTGTTGTTGGGACCCGGGTACACAAAAATACCAAGAACCGTATCCCTGCCCTCACAGGGCTTACCGCAAGGTGATGGGGACAGGCAAGGGAACCATCTCAACAGCAGGTGAGACAAATGGGCCAGAGCGAGTACTAGACAGTAGGGGGCGCTGGAGGAGCACCAATCAGTCTTGGGCCACCGTAGACCATTTCATGGAGGAAATGGGGGAGGAGGGGCATGTTAGTATCAGGGCCCTCAGGCCACGGTTCCTCCAGTGACTCCATAAGAATCACCACACTGCAAAACCGGATGCTCAAAACCATGACGCTGAGCGCGCAAGACAAGGATAACCAATGTTCCCTGTGTTATATTCGATAAGGTGGGGAAGTACATGCAGATGTCCACTCAAAATGATCTCAGTACAATCTCCAGTTCCCTTTCAGCTCTTAAGTTTGCATTACTTGGAAATTTTGGCTTAGTTGAAATCTTGCCCTTGTGATACTAACGTTTATTTCCTAGTGACATTAGATCTATGGGGAATTAGTGTTAGGTCATAGTTTTCAGATAATGAATGAGGTATACTATATAATATATTATACATAAGTATGAAATTAAATATCTACTTTGGTCTTTTCTTTTAACTATCTGGTCATAGGGAGACAGTTGAGGAAGAAGCATTCTTAGCTACGGCAGTTCTATGTAAGTGTGGTACCATTAATGTTGCAGTTTTGAATCTAAACGTAAGTCCATTAACTTGACTATGATTCGTAACTAAGAAACGGCCAATAGTCCACCTGTGTGGTTTACTCAGAAGTACATGCTGTCGATATTCTACGCAACGCTGTTTGTTGGAGCAAAAGACCGAGAACAATGTAAAGATCCAACAACAGAGGACTGGTTAAATAAAAGATGGCAAATCCACGTGTGGAAGATTATGCAGTCATTAAAAAGAGCAAGATTGGGGCGTCTGGGTGGCTCAGTAGGTTAAGCGTCCAACTCTTGATTTCAGCTCGGGTCATGATCTCATGTTCATGAGTTTGAGCCCCGCATCTCTCTTTCTGCACCTCCCCCTCACATACTCCTGTGCACGGTATCTCTCTGACTCAAAACAAACAAACAAACAAACAAACAAACAAACATTTTAAAAAAGATTTCAAAAAAGAAAAAGAACAGGAACAAGACTGTGCTAATATGGAAGCTTCTCCAAGATATATTAAGGGGGAAAATAGCATCTAAACTTTAAAAACCCATGCTTTGTAATAAATGGAAGGATGCACAAAACAGTAGTCACAATGGTAGGGGTGCTGGGTGACTGGAGTTTAGGAGAGGAAAGAAAATTATTTTACACTGGTAAATTTTTATGTGTTACATAGTCAAAAACAAATCTGCAAACAAAATTTTAAATGAAGAAAAAATAAAAAGTATCATCATCGATCCCAAGGGGAACATGTTGTGGTAAAATGGAGGTACAAACTGGGCAGCTGTCAAGTGAGGGCTGCCTCCTCCTTGTTTTGGCAATGTCAGATGGGTGTGATCAGCAGTCATAAGCCAGCAGCCTGCATGGAGAATCTGTCTCAAAGATGGGCGTGCTCCATGCTTTTAAAATGTGGATTCAAAGAACTTGAGGGCACATTTCTCCAAAGAAGACAGACTAGTGGCCAAAAATGCTCAACATCACGAACGATTAGGGAAATGCACATCAGCGCCACAACGAAATTCTGCCTCACATCCACCACGATTGCCACTATCAAGCAAGCAAAGAAACCAACCAACAAAAGACCCCGGAAATAACAAGAGTTGGGAAGACATACGGGGAAAAGGGCACTCTTGTGCACTGTTGCTGGAAATAGAAAATGGTGTGGCTGCGGTGGAAAATGTGTGATGGTTCCTGAGAAAAACTCAACATAGAATGACCCGGATCTCACGGCATGATCCAACAATTCCACTTCTGGGTATGTACCCAAAAGTATTAAACACAGAGTGTCAAGGAGATATTTGTATACCCACGTTCATAGCAGCATGGTTCCCAACAGCCAGAAGGTGAGAGGAACCCAAATGTCCGTCAGTGGGTAAGTGGATAAACAAAATGTGGTCTATACATACAACGGAATATTATTCAGCCATAAAAAGGAAGGAAATTCTGACATACACTCGCGCGTGGATGAATCTGGAGGACATTCTGCTAAGTGAAATAAGCCAGCCACCAAAAGACAAACACTATATGTTTCCACTTACGTGAGGTACCTAGACTAACCAAATTTATAGAGCCAAAAAATGGGATGGCTGCTAAGGACGGGGAGCCAGGGGACGGGGAGAGAATACAGAGTAATTGTTTAACGAGTCCTGAGTTCCAGTTTTGCAAGATGAAAAGAGCTCTGGGGATGGGTGGTTGTGATAATTGCACAATGATGTAAAAGTCTTTAATGCCACTGAACTGTAAACTCGTAAGTGATTAAAATGGTGAATTTTATGTTATATGTATGTTATACAACTAAAAATAATTTTTTTATTTACTTCAATTTTTTAATGTTTATTTTTGAGAGAGAGAGAGAGAGAGACAGAGGTGCAAGGAGGAGAGGAGCAGAGAGGGAAGGGGAATCTGAAGCAGGTTCCAGGCTCTGAGCTGTCAGCACAGAGCCCGACGCAGGGCTCAAACTCACCAACCGGGAGATCACGACCTGAGCCGACGTCGGACGCTTAACCGACTGAGCCACCCAGGCACCCCCAAAATAAATGTTTTAAATATGAATTTGAATGTGTTTGGAGTTAACGCTTTCCAATTCCTCAACAAGATTCCTATGTTTTGCACCCTGTTTCACACATTTACCTCAAAAATCAGTTTTGCGCGTTTGCCTTACCTGCCTGGCCCCATGTGCATTTAAATTTGTGAGCCTCGGAAAATGTATTTAACATTTTCGACCCTCAAATTTTCTCCTAGGAATAATAATCCCTATCTACCTTACATAATTGACGGAGGGGTAGATGAGTTACATATGGAAGCGTTTACAAGCCGAAATAGTTGGCGCCTGGCTGGCTCAGTTGGTTAAGCGTCTGAGGTCCGCTCAGGTCATGATCTCATGGTTGGTGGGTTCGAGCCCCGCATCAGACTCTCCGCTGTCACCACAGAGCCCGCTTCAGATCCTTCATTTCCCTCTCTCTCTGCCCCTCCCCTTCCTCCCTGTTTCTCAAAAACAAATCAACATTTTTTTCAAAAGAAAAAAAAAAAAAAACATTGCAAAAGGAATTCACTATAAAAAAGAAAAAAGTCACACACTGTGAGGTATCGCGTTCACCTCCTGGAACAGATCAAAGCATGTCTCGGTACACGGGTTAGTGACAGCTTCACAGGCACTTAATGCCTGAGGTGGGCAAAAGGTGACAGAACCAGTGGAAGGAAACTGAAATTAAATGATCCCATGGGTGTGGTTTTTTCCCCCTTAAAATATGACCAGTCGACGGGCGCCTGGGTGGCGCAGTCGGTTAAGCGTCCGACTTCAGCCAGGTCACGATCTCGCGGTCCGTGAGTTCGAGCCCCGCATCAGGCTCTGGGCTGATGGCTCAGAGCCTGGAGCCTGTTTCCGACTCTGTGTCTCCCTCTCTCTCTGCCCCTCCCCCGTTCATGCTCTGTCTCTCTCTGTCCCAAAAATAAATAAAATAAACGTTGAAAAAAAAAAAAAATATGACCAGTCATTCCGGCTTGAGTGGCAGAGGGGGAAGCATGGTATGTAATTTGGAGACATGTTACACCATGTAGAAAACTTGGTTTTCTGACATCATTTTCACCAGAAGTGGTATAACAGTGTCTCTTCCTCCTTGTTAGAATTTCCACCTCAATTCCAGAAGACAGTTTAACAAATATCAAGTTAAACGGAAATGAAGGAGGAAACCGCGAGGCACAGAGATGAAGTGCCCAAGGTTCCTGACATTCAGGAGCGCGCCCACGGCCCCAGACGCTACGGACTGGCACTTAGTGGCACGAAGGCACTTCAGGCGATGATTCTGTGGAGTTGTTTTCTGCCACGGCAGGTAGCTTTTTCAATCTCTTTCTTGTTTGTGTGTAGGAGTTCCCTGGGGAGCCTGGGTGGTTCCATCGGTTGGGCGTCCAACTTCGGCTCAGGAGGTCATGATCTCGCGGTCTGTGAGTTCGAGCCCCGCTTGGGGCTCTGTGCTGACGGCTCAGAGCCTGGAGCCTGTTTCGGATTCTGTGTCTCCCTCTCTTTCTGCCCCTCCCCCGTTCATGCTTTGTCTCTCTCTGTCCCAAAAATAAATAAACGTTGAAAAAAAAAATTAAAAAAAAAAAAAAAAAGAAAAGAAAAGATTGTGTGGGGGCGCCTGGGTGGCTTGGTCGGTTAAGCGTCCGACTTCGGCTCAGGTCATGATCTCACGGTCCTTGAGTTCGAGCCCCGCTTGGGGCTCTGTGCTGACGGCTCAGAGCCTGGAGCCTGTTTCGGATTCTGTGTCTCCCTCTCTTTCTGCCCCTCCCCTGCTCGTGCTCTGTCTCTCTTGCTCTCAAAAATCAATAAAACATTAAAAAAAATTTTTTTTAAGAGTTCCATAGAAAGGAGCTGGTTTTATTTAAGATGCTTCTTGCTTCCATTTACCCTCTATTTGTCCTTCTGTCTGTCCCTCCGTCCCTCCATTCCTTCTTTCCTTTTCTTTTACCTTCCTTCCTTCCTACCATCGAACTATCGCTTACTGGACATCTGCCATAAGCCAAACAAATCTAGATGTAGAAGATACTGTGTCTAATAAAACAAAGTCCTCGACCTTTGCCACTAACATTCTGGTCGGGAAGGCTGCCTTCCTAGCCAAAACTCCAAAACTCTATGTGTTTTCATGTGGTGCTCTGAAAAAGAACATCTGTCCTTGAATAATGTCCTTGGAGAAGCTAGAGTGCATACATCTATCAACACACTGGGGCATTGCTTGACTCTGACCCCTGAAACAAGCAACAGAAATATTTTGACTTTATAAATAATACCTTAAGTATATTTATAGTGTGTCTTTCCAGGACGCAGCTCCAAGCATCTGAAGATTTATGTGATATACAGAGAAGAAAATCATCCTCATGTGATACATATGGAAAATGGGTTAAAAAAAAAAATCAAGTGACAAATCTCGGTAGGATTATCAACTTGAGGACACTTGTCAAGCAGTATCCCCACAGGAGTCATCTTACTTAATTTTTTTGTCAACAACTTGGTTAAGTGGATTTTATAAATGATTCAAAATATGTCTGAGTGGCTGGAACTAGAAGCAAAAATGGTCTTTAAAACAACCTTGATAGCGTTTCCTGCTGACAGACAAGGGGGCGGAGATGATGAACGTTCCCAAAGCGACAGATCCTTCTTCACAAGGGAAGACGGTTGTATGAAGGTTTAACACGTTGAGCCCAGCTGCTAAGAAATTCTATTCATTCCAGGACGCTAGAATTTTGAACTCGGGGGAAAGAGGAGAAAAAGTCTGGGAGATGAAGCCTGGCCTACACCGCATAACTTTGGTTTTACGAGGAAACAATGAAAATATTGACGTTGAAATGACCCCTAATAAAGCCCTGGGGTGTCCCAGTTGGTGATTTATAGCCTCTCAGCTCCAAATTCTCTCTTCATGGCTTTGCACGTGGTGCTGGAGCCGGATCCTGAGGACCTTTGTGCTCTGCCTGGTGGCCCGATGCAGAGCTTTGTCACAGGGGGTGCTGCAGGAGAGGTGAGGGAGGCGGTGGTTTGCCTTCCTGGTTCTGGTGTTTTCCTCTCTCTCCTTGTTCCTGCAGCAGCAGGGACATCCTGTGGCACTCATCTCCGTCGATTCAGCAGTCCCCTTACAGGTGAAGGTTACTAGAGATTTCTGCCAGAGCCCCAGCTGGCTTCCTAGAAAGTACGATGCCCCCCACCTGCAGCTTCCTGAGCAGTTGGGCAGGGACCCAACTGGATGCCAGAGGGTGGAATGTAATCAGCATCTCACTGAACTTCTCTGCTAGCCAGAGGGCCATAACCGCACCCTCTTCAATAAGGCCTGCATCTCAATTTGGCTATCATAAAGCCCTCTTCCAAGTTTGTTCCTTCCTTGGGTGGTCTGCCTCAGTCCTAGGTAAGAGCTGCTCTTTGTATCTGTTACTCGTATAATCTTGGGAGTTTCTTAACTCCTTATAGTAACGAATTCTCTGTTACTGGTTAGTAATTCTTCCTGTTAATTAAACTTTCCCTGTTTAATTAAACTTTCCCTGTTCATTGCTGTGTGATTTCTGTTTCTTGACTAGACCTTGATTAATATACTCCTATCAAACAGAAATGTGTGCTTAATAGTTCATCAAAAGCTATGTACAAGAAATTCTATGGTAGCACTATTCATAATGGCTAAAATGTCCATAAGGGGAAGAGATAAATAATTTGCAGTATATTCATGGAAAGGAATGCTATAGAACAATGAGAGTAAATAAACTACAAACACATGCAACAACACAAACAAATAGAAATATAATGTTGAGCGAAAGAAGCAGAAACAAAAGAAAACATGCAGGTGATTCCATTTATGTGAGGTTTAAACACAGGCAAAACTAATTCTGGTGCTAGAAAGCAAGAAAAATGGTTATTCCTGGAGGGGACTAGTGGTTGGAAGGGGGAACAAGGGGCTCTGGGATGCTGGCAATGTTCTGTTTCCTGGCCAGGGCATTGGTTATCTAGATCATTGTTTATGCAAATTAATTGAGCAGTGCATTTTTGATGTTTCAAAATTAGTCACGCTGAAAAGTATTATCTATTTAATAAAATATGTAATAAAAACATACATATTTATTGAATTTATGAGCTATAGTTATTTGATTCAAATAATAAAGTCAGGCTCACTCATTCAACAAAAACATATGAACGTATTATATACCACTCACTGTATATGGTGCTGAGGCTCTAGATAGAGATGAATTAGTTATTCTTGGCTCTGTCCATAAAGGGACAAGTTGAAAATGACAACTATAATACAACGTGATTCGTGGATTAATTTAGGCATAGATAGAGTGCTGCAGGTGGAGGAGGGAGCCAAGAATTGAAAAGCTACACATAGAAAAGTGGCGTCTTTGAGGCACCTGGGTGGCTCAGTCAGTTAAGCGTCCAACTTCGGCTCAGGTCATGATCTCACGGTCCGTGAGTTCGAGTCCCACATCTGGCTCTGTGCTGACAGCTCAGAGCCTGGAGCTGTTTTGGGTTCTGTCTCTCTCTCTCTCTCTCTCTCTCTGCCCCTCCCCCATGCTCTCTCGCTCTCTCTCTCAAAAATAAACATTAAGAAATTAAAAACTTTTTTTAAAAAGAAAAGTGGTGTCTGAGAGGGGACCTTCCCTCTGCACAGTGTAGAAGCATATACTCGCTCCACTGTCCTCTGTAAAAGGATGAGTAAGAGGTGGCCAAAGAGAAAAGGGTAAGGGTGTTCTAAGCCGACAGAACAGCATGTGCAGAGATGTGAATTTTGAAAGTCACTGTAAAGGCAGAGAATAGAGAGCGTTTGATGTGGCAGGATTCCTGGTAGCACTGGAAAGAATGGCAAAAGATGAAACCACAGAGGTGAGCTGAGGTCTGATTGTGACACGTTTGTACACCTTCTACAAGTGTGAGTTTTACATGAGGAGCCAACAAGTGCTGTATAGATAGTCTTCACAGATGCCCTTCTGCCCCCACCCCTGCCCACCACACACCCTGATGCCTTTTTTAGTCCTCTTCCACAGTGAATCTGGGTTGGCCAATGAAACCAATAGAATCTGGTTATAAGTGACACTGCGTGACTTCTGAGGCCATTGTGGCTTCTGCCTCGATTTCTTGGAAAACTTGTTTCAAGGGGAGCCTGTCATCATATAAGAAGTCCAGCTATCCTGAGTCCACGATATTGTGAGGAAACACAGCTTAAGAGACACCATGTGAGAAGAACTATTCCTCAGCCCAGTCAAGCTTTCAGGTGACTCCAACTTTAGCTGACACCTGACCACAACTGCATCAGAAACCCCAATGGTGTGGTGCCTGGGTGGCTCAGTTGGTTGAGTGTCCGACTTCAGCTCAGATCACGATCTCACGGTCCGTGAGTTCGAGCCCTGCATCAGGCTCTGGGCTGATGGCTCAGAGCCTGGAGCCTGCTTCCGATTCTGTGTCTCCCTCTCTCTCTGCCACATCCCCACTCATGCTCTGTCTCTCTCTGTCTCAAAAATAAATAAACATTAAAAAAAATTTTAGAAACCTCCATGAAGAATGTGTTGAATGTGGTCAACATAAGAACTGTAAAAAAGAATTTTTTCAGCTCTACACTGTATCATGAATCACTACATTTCATGGTGGTTTATTACATAGTACTAGACGACTAGAACAGACAGTTTAGAATAGCAGTGTGACATAGAGAATTTGATTTTTTTTTTTTTTTTGAAACACAGTCTGGAGACAGCGTGGAGGATGGGTTGAAGAAGGCAGAGGCTGAAGGTACCAAGATGTGTTCAAAGGTTTTTACAGGAGGATAATTGGATGGAGAGTCTGGAATCTGGAGAATTGACAGGACGTAGAGATCAAATAAACGTGTGGTGGGAGGAAGAGGAAGATTGTGAAAATCTTTTACGTTTTTGCCCAAAGAGAATAGGTGTGGACAATGTCCATAATAGAAATAAGGGGCTTTATGGGACATAGATAATGAACTGTGTACATGCTTAAGCTGAAGGGTTTACAAGGATATATTGGTGAAGAAGTCAAAAAAGCAGTTTTATTTAAGGCACATGGGAAATTGGGGCTGAACATGTACACATATACACACACAGGCCCACAGTTACATGTAATGATGGTTGAAATTAGAGATGCGATCACCAATAGAAAGCATTTAGCGCTACCAGAAGAGGGACACATCATGGAATTTCGGAAGACTTGGGGCAGAGGAGGAAAAGCCTGCAAACAAAACTGAAAGACATAAGTCAGAGAAGTAGCAAGAGAAACAGGAGACCCATGTCTTATAAGCAGATGGACAAGAGAATGTCAAGAAGATGGGGTTTTCATTGTCAAAAGCCACTGCAACGTCAAGTAAACTAAGCCCGTGGTGTACGGCTTTGACAATTAGGAGGTTATTAGAGAGGTCTGAATGAGACTACTTTCAATAATCTCGCTTTGATCGGAGTCAAAAGCAGCAACTATGAATTTAGATTACTCTCTAAAGATATCTGATGGCAAAATGAACAACAAAAATAAGTTTGTTTGAGAACAATCACAAGCTATGAGGAAGGAGGAGACTAAAGACAGGTTGGCTAGCAGAAAGTCCCTGAACCAATGGGAGGGGTGGGATAGAGGGGTCTCCAGAGTCATCTGTTTTATGGGTGTCTGTTCTTCCAAGTGTGGTCCACAGACCAGTAGCATCAGCGTGACCTGGGAACATACTAGAAACGCAGAATCTCAGGAAACACCACAGTTCTAGGGAATCATAGTCTGCATTTAAACAAGATCCACAGGTGATGTGATTGTGGCGCCTCACAACAACCAGGTAAGATAGGCATTACCGTTCCCATCTTTAGCTAGGATGATACTCAGGCTCAAAGAAGTTGCCTGGGATAGCGGAGATGATTAGGGGCTCAGCCAAGTTTCTATTCGTAGACAAGTAAGTTCACAGGGATTTCTACTTTCACTCAATTCAGGAGAATTGTTTCAGGTGGTAACGCTTCTGACAATCAATTAATCACAGGTCTGTAGTTCTAGTGCCATCAGCTTTGAGTTTACTGTTACAGCGATGGTCGAATCCCTTCCTGAGCCTGGGAGGCCTGGCGAGAAACCACGTTGACAGCATTGGAACTTCACTTCCCAGCAAGCCCCGCGTCCTCCTACCGCGCTAGGCACGACGGGCGTCTCCTCCCGCTCTCTTCTCTGGCGGAAGAACCTTGAGGCGGGAACGTCAGCCAGGCGTAAGGGCGCGCGGCATCCTGGGATGTGTAGTCTGGCCGGGACCGGGACACCCCCTCGGATGAATGGGGCCGGAGCCGACTGCGAACTACAGCTCCTCGGCTGGCAGCGTCGGTGGTGGCCCCGGAGGAGAGCAGCGCTGCAGGGCGGTGGGGATGTTCTGTGCCGCGGCGAACGCAGCAGCCGGGCTTTTTAGGGTGGCGGTGTAAGCGGGCGCCTGCTTGTGCGCGCTCGCTCTCCTTCCCCGGCACCGGTCATGCGCCCGGCGTTCGCGGTGGGCCTGGTGTTCGCAGGCTGCTGCAGTAACGTGATCTTCCTAGAGCTCCTGGCCCGGTAAGTGACCTTAGCGGGCCGCACCCCCGCTGGCGGCGCGCGGGAGCCCGGGTAGGACGGCCAGCGGAGTCGGCTGCCCCGTGGTCCCGCGCGCTGCCCGCTCTCCCGTCCACCAGCTTCACAGCATCCCTCGGAGGGGAGCGCCCCGGGTGCCGTCCTCACGCACTGGGGACCGAAGCCTGCAGTTTTTCTCGTGACGGGTCCAAGGTCGGCAGGAAGCTCGTGGCAGAACTCAGGTTTCTTCCACCTCTTCTCGATTCCGTTAATGCCACGCATTTGACTTGGGCAAAGCTTTTTGACTTCTAAAGCAGTCTGATTTTGTACTCGCTGCAAAGAAAGTTTCTTTAATGTGGCTCCTCAACACGTTTGTTTTATTGGCTTTAGAGATGGCTGGGAGCACTCGACCCAGCATACCTCCCAGCGATGTAGTAGAGTGGATTTTTATTCAGAGAGCCCGTCCCCTTGACCGGAGAGAGGAATTCCAGCTCTAAGATTGTCAGTCTTTAAATTGAGAAGCATGCATTTGGAAGCGTAACTTTAAGAATGATTATGACACGTTCCCAAAAGGAAACCGGGTTGGCTTTATTGAGGTGGCACTCGATACTGAGTAGTGCGTAAAGTTCAGTGGATGGAAACTGTTGTTACAGAAAAGATAACAGGTAGACTAGAAAAGGCTCAGCATTAAAAAATCTCAAGTCTTGGTTCTGGGGTCTCCCTTTTCTGCCTGTAAAATAAAATAGTATTTGTGGCCATATTTCTGAATCTGGACATCTCTACTGATCATCCGAACAATCTTGTGTACCAAATAGGTCAGAAATTATAATCTCTTTTACTGAAAGTGAGACAGGTCCCAAGAAGGTAGATGGTCTTTTACTGTAAATTTAAGTGGCAGAACCAGAACTAGAATCCAGGATACCTAAACTCTAGTCGAGTACCGTCTGCAGCCCCTCTGTTATTTTTGAACTTGAGCGTCCCACAGAATTTTGGTCAGTTTCTCACGTGGAGGCTACTGGAAATGTATTTTATTTTCATGATCCCATTGATAACGTCATTCTGAAGCAATCAGTTTAACTTACGGTGTGGGTTAATTTTTGCTGTTAAAGAGCTTGAAATTTTATGCAGAAAGTGTTGATAAAGATCTGTCACTTCTTTGGGGAGTAGGTGGAGAGAGGTTTAAAAATGGAAAGAAAAAGTGTATCTGGTTGTTAGTCTTACAAACTTCAAAGTAAGATCACTTCGGAAATTGACTTAAAAATGTTAAGATGATAAAACCAGGCCAGCCATGGAAATGAAAGTCAGAGAATACTAGTGTAATAGTTGTGTTGAATATGTCGTTAAGTTAAATCCTACCAAAGGCTGTGTGACTTCAGAGTATGTAGCAACTGAAGGTCCTCTTGACTAAGTGTGAGCTCTTGGTTAAATTACTTCATCTCCTGAGTCTGTTCTTTGAACTTCAAAAGGCTGGTGGTCGCTCTGCCAGACCCACAGGGTTTTGAAGGATTGAATGAGATGCACGTGCAAAGCGCCTGAAGCACGCTGACCTTCCCCTTCTAAACTTTCAGTACAGGTAAACCTTGCTTTATGAGCTGCTCATGAAAAGCCGTGGATAAATCTAATGCTTCTGTGAATTGTAGGAGCTTCTATGTAGAACAGTCTGAATAATTTATAAACAAATCCTCCTCCTTTAACCTTTTTTATAAATCTGGCTCTTTGCAGTACAGCAGTGGGTTTTCATAAAGCTGTGAGGGGTACATTTGTTAATGTAGTGGGTGGCATACATCAGGCTGAGTAGCAGCTTTTTCCTGATTTGGTTGGGCAACTCACGACTTACTATGCCAAAGATCAATAAAATGAGAGCTGGTTGAACCAGATGGCCTTTATGGTTCTTTGTAGATTTGGCCTCCTCATCGCTTTTGACTTTATCTTGGGACATCACGGTGGAAAGCTCATAAATTTTTACAGAGCAGGAACTCTACTTCTCCTATGGCTTCCTTGGAACAATTATGTGCCCTAATAAAGAGGCAACTAGAACACTAAATACACATGGAAAGCTAGAGTGACCTGTAGGAAGAAGCACGCGTCTTTATCCATCTTCCCCAAATTGGAAAATAGATTTAGGTTTTTCTTTCTGATTTTTATATCTATAATTGGGACCTATACTAAAATAAAAAGCTCCATGCAGTGGACAGAACAGATGTGAAGTAATTAATGAATGGATGCCTTCCTCTCCCTCCTGAAAGAGCTTGGAAACAGGATGCGCCCATATCAGCTAACTAGCCAGGCAAGGTATTGCGTGCCTTACGTCGGGAGAACAATCTGAAACATTTTCTTTTTTCCATTTGATTTTACAATCAAGTGCGTAACGTTGACTCAAGTAAGGAAGTTTCCTAAATCTAGAATAAGAAATACGAAAGGCGTAGATTTCTTTCCCTTCAGAGTTGCTCATCTTTGAAGTCAAAATTTGAATTCTTGCCAAAGAGAATTCAAAGTAAGAGAAACTGCCGTTGGTGATTATAATTTCTAAGGAATAAAGTCCAAGAGAACAAGTGACTTAGGGAAAAGGATCCAAGTTTTTAATGCTAAAGTTTTAAAATGAAAAAAAAATCAATTATTCAAGTTAAAACAAATAGTTCCACTGGCAGCGGTGTGTTCCCGAAAACGCTGTTGATTTTTTTAAAAAAATTAATTATGTGAGTACATTAGGGAGATTTAAAAATCCTATGGAGATAGAGACGAAGTAGAATAGGGTTGTCAAGGGATAGGGGGAGGGTATGGGATTTCTTTTGGAATTGCCCTAAAATGGTAATGGCTGCACACTTTTAAATATACGAGAAACTGGGGCGCCTGGGTGGCTCAGTCGGTTAGGCGGCCGACTTCGGCTCAGGTCATGATCTCGCGGTCCGTGAGGGCTGTGAGTTCGAGCCCCGCGTCGGGCTCTGTGCTGACAGCTCAGAGCCTGGAGCCTGTTTCAGATTCTGTGTCTCCCTCTCTCTGACCCTCCCCTGTTCATGCTCTGTCTCTCTCTGTCTCAAAAATAAATAAATGTTAAAAAATAAATAAATAAATAAATAAAAATAAATAAATATACGAGAAACCACTGAATTGTAAACAATAATATAAGGGAGTCAGCACGCATCATTTATGTGCCATGTGGCTCTGGGAGACTTACCTGAGTCAGTGCCACGTGGCCCTCAGTGCCCTTAGCAATGAAATGGGCGTAATAATAACTACCTCTGTAAAAAAAAGATAAAATTAAAAATCATTATGCCTTTCAAAGGTCCTGTGAGGAATACACTTGTGAATCATTTTTTGAAATAAATGGTTTCTTTTTATCTTTCATACAGTACTACTGTTTTAGGTCCTATTTGCTTAAAGGGAGGCACCCTCCCCTTCAGCAACTTGAGTGAAGGCCAGATGCTGTGCCCAGAGAGTAGGGGCGCGAAGACGAATTGGACACGGGCGGTCCTCTGACCTTCTCTGTGTGGCATCAGGTGCTTACTGTTTTCAGATTCCATGTTTGGCTTCCTCAGTACATTGTCACATCCTTAAGGGCTCAGGGATCAGGTCTTCCCATTGGGAGCTCCCTAGCCCCGAATTTGACACATAATAGGTTCTCCATAATTGTCCTTTTGTCTTTTAATGTTTATTTATTTATTTTGAGAGAGAGTGGGAAAGGGGGAAGGGCAGAGGGGGAGACAGGATCAGAAGCGGGCTTTGTGATGACGGCAGAGAGCCTGAGGTAGGGCTCAGACCCACGAACCACAAGATGGTGACCTGAGCTGAAGTCGAGGGCTTAACCAACGGAGCCACCCAGGCACCCCTCCGTAATTGTTCTTTAACGGAAATGACCTAATCTGTTGGTAAAAAGGAAACAGGAGGAAGCGAGGAAGCTTGATGAGCCCCTTTTGGGCTAAGTCTTGTGTTTGGCGCTTGATATATATTCTCTCATTGGATCCTCGCTACAAACTGAAAACTGTATCACTTGCATTTTTATAGTGAGAAAAATTGGTCAAGATAAATGCCTTTTCAGAAGAGTTAACTATACTTTGATTGAAGGCCTTCAGTGTGCGAGATCCTAGGGCCTTTTTTGCCTCTGTGGCACGCTATTAAGTACTTTTCAGGGACTGGCTTGTCTACAATAAACTAGTGAGGTGAGATAGGAACTAATACTGTTCCCATTTTAAAAATAAGGAAACAAGACTTAGGGGAATAAACTTCTACTCTCACACAGTAAGTGGTAGAGACCTGGATGCTACATGTCATTGTGTGCTTTTTTTTTTTTTTTTTAATTTATCTTAGAGAGACAGAGACAGAGCCTGAGCAGGGGAGGGGCAGAGAGAGAGAGAGGGAGGCACAGAATCCAAAGCAGGCAGCAGGCTCTGAGCTGTCAGCACAGAGCCTGATGCAGGGCTTGAACTCACAAACTGTGAGATCATGACCTGAGCCGAAGTCCGACGCTTAACCAACTGAGCCACCCAGCGCCCCAGCCATTGTGTTCTTTTAACCACCATGGACTACAGTGGTTCTCAACTCTGTGAGAGCATATGAGAATTACCCGCACATCTTACGTGGGTGGGTACACACACACACCTCCCCCCACATCTTCCGCCCTCTCCCTAGACCTACACTAGTGGTTCTCAGCTCTGGCTGCCCACTAGAATCACGTGGAAAGCTTTGAAAAGTACGGGTTCCAGGGCCCTACCCCACAGCAGTCTGAGTGGACCTGGGGGATGGGGGGAAGTGGTGAGGCTTCTCAGGCACATGGGGTTTTAAAGAGCAGCCTAGCCTGAGTTGAACAAGAACCGTGCCAGGAACTATCTAGAGCTGAAGTACCTTCTCCCGTCACCCCTATGTCGGCTAATGGTTCTAATTAGCTCTTCAAGGGAGGTAGATGTCTTACGTGATTATTTATGGTTTTGTGCCGCGTTTATCCCTGTCCCTTGAACGTAAATGCTAAAAGAGATGGTTGAACATAAAGCAGTCGTTTTCAAGGACAGCTCCACAGGCAGTAGAGACTGAAGAGGAACAGTGGTTCTGTTCCAGATGGTAAGCAGAGCTCTGCACGGGAGAGGCTCATGTTGAGTTGTCCCTTTTATGCCTGAAGGGCATATTTAAGAGCTTGTCTACTTGGCACTGCAGTTTAATCTTAACACCACCAAGAGAGAATTGGGGTTGTTTTTAATAAATAGCATTATTTGTTTTTTTAATTTTTTTTTTTTTTTTTTTAACATTTACTTATTTTTGAGACAGAGAGAGACAGAGCATGAACGGGGGAGGGTCAGAGAGAGAGGGAGACACAGAATCTGAAACAGGCCCCGGGCTCTGAGCCGTCAGCACAGAGCCCGACCCAGGGCTTGAACTCACAGACTGTGAGATCATGACCCGAGCTGAAGTCGGACGCTCAACCGACTGAGCCACCCAGGCGCCCCTAAACAGCATTATTTTCAATGTGATAGTACATTTGCAATACAAGAATCCCTCTACTCGCTAGCCTCTGGTAAATAAATGTCCTTGGTCAAGATGAGAACACAGAATATGAAGCCTGAAAAATACTGGTCATATGAGAAATCTGGAAGCTTCACAGAAACAAAGACAACGGTTCGCTTTGTACTTCTTCCAGTGACTGAGCAGAACCTAATAGAAGACAGACTCAAAACCACAGGCCTTTTAAGTGACCAGTTTTCACAGAGTGTTTCAAGAAGGAGGTCAGAAGGATTTTTTTTTTTTTCTGTCTTATAAATATGTTCCTAACAGTCACTGTGGAAGATTGCTCAACCCTTGCATGGATCCCTGAAGAGGTTCGATTCAGTTTCACCATCTGTCGAGTACCTGATCTGTGTTAAGAGTTGTGGGGAACGGTAGATGATAGGAGTGTTCTTCAGTCTTTTCTTCGTTTTGCTCCTTATCTCTCCTTACTCTGGCCAGAGATGCTTTGTCTGTAGACATTTTCTTCCTGATCACCCCTCCACAGATGCATTAGATACCGGTTCATGTGCTGTATGCATATCTGTGCTTGATACTTAGAAAAAGAGTATGAATCTCTCCGCCCCAAGAACCAGTTGTCCCTTGGGGGACCTTATCTAAGGTGATGGCCCTGTCACCAAAGCGGGTGCATGTCTTCCATTAATGGTAGTCTCCGTGGTTCCTGGTCAGGAGGCTACGTGAACGTTCCCGGAGACCTCGGCGTATTTCTGTGCTGGACTTTGCTGCTCAAGCTGCCTGGGATCCTGCCTAAAGTCCTTGTGTTTCACTGAGGATCCCACATACGAGCACTTCCTCCAGCTTACCAGGAAAGTTGTATCGTGGTTCTAAGAATGAATGTATCAGAGTGCTGCTTACTCGTGGCCTGCTACAACCAGGGAAGAGTGAAATAAGAAACCTTGACCCTCTTCTCTGTGAGCTGGGTTGATGGTTGTGTGTGATCCACAGGCTGTGAAACCGGAGATAAAGCACAGTGGGTAATAGAAATCAGGCCTCCCTGTTATTCTGAACTATCAGTATAACAAGTGTTGGTGCCCTTTATCTCAGCTTTTCGTACCTTATTTACCTTTTTGTCATTTACTACACAGGAAGCATCCAGGATGTGGGAACATTGTGACATTTGCACAGTTTTTATTTATTGCCGTGGAAGGCTTCCTCTTTGAAGCTGATTTGGGAAGGAAGCGGCCAGCCATCCCAATCAGGTATGGCACATTGAAGTCTCTTTTCGCCTTTGTTTTAAAGAAGTTCAGAACTTTTCTGGTACCTAGATAAAGGAGAATGAGGCATCTGTGCATAAGATCTGTGTCAAAGGTATTAGAAGAATGATAAGGGTAATTCATTTTCTGCATTTAATATGTTGTGAAACTACAGGGAGACTATTTTTAGAATAAAACTCCTGTAGTTTCACAACATATTAAATGCAGAAAATGAATTACGATGGAGACAACACTGTGGGTGTGTGCGCGCGCGCGCGTGTAGTATATGGTTGGTTAAAGGCTTAGTGTGACCACAGATTTTTTTTTAATAGTTATGTATGCTATCCTCATGTTGGTAAAGTTATCAGATACACTAAGAGCGGTATTATTGTTCCTTTTTAAAAATGACGGGGTTTGGGGAATAAACAGAAATGGTGGTTACGCAGCCTTGTGAATACTGAACGCTACCGAATTATTCACTTCAGAATGGTTGATTTTGTGTTTCGTGAACTTCCCCTCAATTAAAAGAAAATGAAAGGTAAGCTAAGGCAAAATTGTTAATTCCAGACCTCCACCCCTTTGTCCACATTTGCATAACTGTACTCATGGGGTCAAATAGGAAACAGGACAGCTCTTCTAATAAATAGCGTGTTGGAAATTCAGCATTCTTGCTGAGATGGACTTGAGGTAAAAATGTAATGCATCCAGTTGTCAGTCTGTAGTAGAATCCTGTTACTAAATTCCTTTGACAGGGGTTTTCTGGTGTGAACGTATCAGAGGACTAGTTAAGGCTCATCCTTGTTGGTATTCTTTTGCAACATTCCTGAGTAGTCTGCTGTAGAGAATCTGGCTGAATTTTGTTACTAATATTGTACTTCTAAGTTTCCCAGTGCAATGCTAAGTATTCTTGAACACATTGTTTTCCATTGGCTTTAATATCGACATAAAACTTTCTGGTCCTGAGACCAACATTTCTATCCCAGCAGGAGCCCCAGCATTTTTGATTCCTCTGACCCTTTCCCCCTTCCTCCCACTATCTCTTTCCATTCTGGCTGCCACTAGCACAGTTCAGGAACACATTCACCCTCATCATTAGCTTTTATAAATGGTGCCCTAGCTGGCTGGCCTCTTGTCTCCCACCCCTGCATCCCTGTATTTTGATTTCCTCCCATTGTATTGTGACACCGCCCCCCACCTCCCCCAAGCACTCAGGGGTCACCAGTAGGCTCAGAGGGGAGCCTAGCTGCCTAACCTGCCTTTTGAGGCTCCCCCAGGGTCTTGCCCTAAGAGTCATACTTCCATGTGTGTCCATTGTGCTGGCTGTTTTATTTTCTATCTGAGAAGAAGCTACCATCAAAATCTTGACATCATGGGCATGTCCTTCATTGCCAGGAGCAATTTCTAGGCTGTGCTATGTAGACAGCACTGTGGAATAGTTGGAATTCACTATCCTAAAAGACCTTGATGAACTCTCTTTATCTCCAAATGGCATCCTTTCAAGATAGGACTAAGAAAATTTGGCAAGAAACCTTGTGAAGTCACCAATAGTATATTATTTAGAAACTGTGAAAATAGCTGTTCCCAGTGTTAAAAAAAATTCAACTAAGTAAATTTGAAGATCTGATTGGTTTTATTAAATGATTCATGAATCAGGCCTTATCACATCTAGCAAGTAGAGGGGAACTCCACTGAGCTGAAGAAGTGAAAGGCTTTTAAAGGCAGAGAACATTAAAGAAGAAGAAAGGAATTTATTAGCAAGATATGAATCGTTTAGGCAAGGTTGTCTCTTATGGGGAGAAGGGGTCTATCAGAAAATTCCCTAGTATTGGCCAGGAAATTCTATGTTGACCGATAAAAGGTTATATTCCGGGGGGTGGGGAGGTGTGGAGGGTTGAAATTGCAGTTGGGTTAGGAATTAGGTCTCCGTTTACTGACTTGGGTTCATAACCTAAGTGGCACCATTTTGGGCCTGCCGTTTTCTTCTAACAAATTACCGCCTTTTGATCAGTCTGTCAGTTTAGCTGAGATATGTGATAAAAATTTAAGGCGTTAGCATCACTCTCAGTTACCGCTGTAAAGTTCTTGAAGTTTTGGTTGTTCCTTTTTGTGGTATCCATAGGTCTTAACCTCTATGATATTCACAGGTCACAGCTTCATGCTCCTTAAATCGGTTATTTTCTTTGTTCCTTAGATGTTCCAGTCTTAGGGAGATCATTTGCTTGGTGGTTAGTGCCTATATGCATTTAAAGCTTTTGAAAGAATACAGTGCAGCACGGAGATTATTATCATTACTATTAGCAGGATAAATCCCAGTATATGGAGTGCACTTTAGAGCCGTGGTCCCCAAGACCCAAACCAATCAAAATCAAATAAGTCAAAGAAAGACCCTTTGGAAAGAGTCACCTTCTTAAGCCAAGCGATCTTACATAATTGAGTTTCAGTGTCCCCAGAAGTATCAGTCTAGGCATAGCTGGTGGTGTTTGCCACAGCATGGACACCTCTTTGGTCAGCCAATAGATAATTAAGAATTATTCCATTATCAGGGAGAGCTTTGGCTAGAGAGTTTAAGGCTATTTGTTGAGCTGCTATTGTTTTAACAGGTTTTTGCAGTAATTTTAAGAATTAAGGAGCCGTTCTTTATCATAGCCTCATGCATCTATCCCTAATCAGGGAAACAGGGACCTGTCAAAAGAAGTGAATTATAAATCATGAATATCTTCTGGTAGGCGCTCTTTAACTCAGCAGTGTCAATTTAGGGGAGTTGACGATGAGATTCTAATTTTGTTTGTGAAAAGTTAGGTGCGCAGGGAGATCGTTTATCCTGAAATAAAAGGTTGTTTAAATATCAGAGGTTGCCAAGTTACAAGGACATTAGGATGGCAAAAGTCTGGCAGTGAGGGGAATAGACTTTACTCACATGTGCCACAGTCTTACAAATATGACATAAAGGCTTAGTGTTACTTTTTTGACAATGCTTTCCATGTAATATACATATCAAATAAACCTAATTCATTTAGCAAGTGCTTTGAAATATTCTAAGTGAAAAGGACTTCATTTAGGAAGTTAGACAAAAATATTTTTTAAAAAGGTTTTAAAGCACTTCCCTAAATAAGATCACAGATGATTATGAAACCCAATACTTAAAAGAAGTTTTTAGTCTTACCTAAATCAGATCAAAAGCCTAAGAAAACTTTGTCCTTTTAACAGAAAGAAAACCAAATTCTTATTTAGTGCCAGCTTATAACTCCTTTTTTTAGTGTTTATTTACTTATTTTGAGAGAGAGCAGGGGAGGGGCAGAGAGAGAGGGGGAGAGACAGTCTCAAGCAGGATTCATGCTCCACACTGGCCTTGATCTCACAAACCTTGAGATCATGACCTAAGTGGAAATCAAGAGTCCAACACATACCCCAGTTGAGCCACAGAGGCACCCCCAAAACTCATTTTTTAAAATACATTTATTTTCATCTTAACCAGCTTGACCACACATGAAAATTCCTGTTTAAAGATTCTTTTTTCTGCAAACCTACAACTTTTTTCCCCCTACGTTCCAATTTTGTCCTATGT
Source organism: Leopardus geoffroyi (assembly GCF_018350155.1). Lineage (NCBI taxonomy): Eukaryota > Metazoa > Chordata > Mammalia > Carnivora > Felidae > Leopardus > Leopardus geoffroyi. The sequence goes on along the minus strand of NC_059331.1, from coordinate 150,422,336 downwards.
TTTTTCTTTTCTCTTTAAACAACCAGCCTCGTTTTAGGACAAAGCAACTTCCTTTCCCCTTAACAAAAACTGTATTGAAAGAAAACTTCTGCTGACTCCATTTTGACCTCAAATTCTCGCTGGGTTCTTCTCTCTAGCTTGTCTCGGCTCAGGCTGAAGATCCAGCGGGCAAAGTGTCCCCTGAAGGGAACTGAAACTGCCCCCTCAAGCAGTAAGGACCCTCCGGAACCAGCCCACCTGCACGTACTCACCCACTTTGCCCCACATTTTCTTTATATAAACCTGAGAGTATTTTCAGCACTTCGGAGATAGTCTCTCAGATGCTAGTCCCCTGTCTTCCTGCCCTTGGCATCACTGAAATAAATTCCTCGTGCCACCACCCCTCGTCTCTCTGCCTTTGGATTCCCTCAGTGGCCAGTGGCCGAACCTGGTCTGTTTGGGACCCCCAGAGCCACGCATGCACTTGTGCACGCCTGTGCCCCAGCTACATGATCTCCGTTTCTCATACCTTTTTCTCCTGAAAACACATCCTACTTTCCTGCCATACAGAAATGTTTTCCTTATTATTTTTATTTATTTTTTATTTTGATTATTTTTAGTAGCTTTAATTACATACATTGATTAGAATTGAATACATTTCAAAATTTAAAAAGCGTATGCCTTTTAAAATTTTCCAATGCAGGGGCGCCTGGGTGGCGCAGTCGGTTAAGCGTCTGACTTCAGCCAGGTCACGATCTCGCGGTCCGTGAGTTCGAGCCCCGCGTCAGGCTCTGGGCTGATGGCTCAGAGCCTGGAGCCTGTTTCCGATTCTGTGTCTCCCTCTCTCTCTGCCCCTCCCCCGTTCATGCTCTGTCTCTCTCTGTCCCAAAAATAAATAAACGTTGAAAAAAAAAAAAAATTAAAAAAAAAAAATTTTCCAATGCAGTATTAACATCCCCATATCTTTTAGTTTCTCTGCAATAAGAGGCCAAAATTAGAGAAACTTATGTTTAGTAATTAATGTTTTAGTATTTTGTCTTATTTGGAAATGATCTAGATCTTGTAAAAGTTTTTAATTCCAGTTAGTTAACATACAGCGTTACAGTAATTTTTCATGTACAGTATGGTGATTCAGCAGTTCTGTGGATCACCAGGTACTCCTCATGACCAGTGCACTCCTTAGCCCCCATCACCTACTTCACCCATCCTTCACCCCCCACCCCTCTGATAACCATCAGTTTGTTCTCTGCAGTTCAGAGTCTGCTTCTTGGTTTTTCTCTCTCCCTCCCAAAGGGAGTGAAATCATATGGTATTGGTCTTTCTCTGACTGACTTCGCTTAGCATTATACCCTCTAGTTCCACCCATGTTTTTGCAAATGGCAAGATTTCATTCTTTTTTATGGCTGAAAAGATTTTCATTCTTTTTTATTCTTTATTCATCAACTGATGGACACTTGGGCTGCTTCCATATCTTCGCTATTATAAATAATTCCGCAAACATCAGGGTGCATGTATCCCTCTGAGTTAGTGTTTTTGTATTCCTTGGGTAAATAGTTTAATTACTGGAACGTAGAATAATTCTGTGTTTAACTTTTTGAGGAACCTCCCTATTGTCTTCCACAGTGGCTGCACCAGTTTGCATTCCCACCAACTGTGCAAGAGCGTTCCTTTCTCTCCACATCTTTGCCAACACCTTTGTTTCTTGCATTGTTGACTAGCCTTTCTAACAGGTGTGAGGTGATATCTCATTGTAGTTTTGATTTCCATTTCCCTGATGATCAGTGACACTGAGCATCTTTTCATTGTCCGTTGGCCATCTGTATGTCTTCTTTGGAAAAAAATGTCTGTTCATGTCTTTTGCCTATTTTTTAATTTTTTAATTGGATTATTTGTTTTTTGCTGTTGAGTTTTACAAGTTCTTTATGTATTTTGTATACTAACCCTTTTTCAGATATGTCATTCACAAATATCTTCTCTCATTCCTTAGATTGCCTTTTAGTTTTGTTGATTGATTCCTTTGCTGTGCAGAAGCTTTTTATTTTGATGTAGTGCCAATAGTTTATTTTTGCTTTTGTTTCCCTTGCCTTGGGGAACCTGTCTAGAAAAAAGCTGCTACAGCGAGCGTCAGAGAAGTTACTGCCTGTGCTCTCATCTAGGATTTTTATGGTTTCTGATCTCACATTTAGGTCCTTGATCCATTTTGAATTTATTTTTGTGTCTGGTGTAAGAAAGTGGCCTAGTTTCATTCTTTTGCATGTTGCTGTCCAGTTCTCCCAACACCATTTGTTGAAGAGACTCTTTTTTCCATTGGATGCTCTTTCCAGCTTTGTCAAAGATTAGTCGACCATATAATTGTGGGTCCATTTCTGGATTTTCTGTTCTGTTCCACTGATCTCTGTGTCTGTTTTTGTGCCAGTATCCTACTGTTTTGATTACTATAACTTTGTAACATAATTTGAAGTCTGGAGTTGTAGTGATGCCTCCAGCTTTACTTTTCTTTTTCAAGATTGTTTTGGCTATTAGGGGTCTTTTGTGGTTCCATACAAATTTCAGGATTGTTAGTTCTAGTTTTGTGAAAAATGTTCTTCGTATTTTGATAGGGATTGCATTGAATGTGTAGATTACTTTGGGTAGTACTGATATTATAACAATATTTTTTCTTCCAGTCCATGAGCATGGAATGTCTTTTCGTTTCTTTGTGTCATTTCCAAATTTCTTTATAGTTTTTAGAATACGGGTCTTTTACTTCTCTAGTTAAGTTTATTCCTAGGTATCATATTACTGTTGCTGCAATTGTATATGGAATTGTTTTCTTAATTTTTCTTTCTGCTGCTTCATTGTTGTTGTATAGAAATGCAGTAGATTTCTATAGATTGATTTTGTATCCTCAGACTTTACAGAATTCATGTATTAGTTCCAGCAATGTTTTGATGGAGTCTTTTAGGGTTTTGTGTATAGAATATCATGTCATCTATGAATAGTGAACATTTTACTTCTTCCTTATCCCTTTGGATGCTTTTTTTCTTTTTGTTGTCTAATTGCTGTGGCTAGGACTTCCAATACTAAGTTGAATAAAAGGAGTAGGATGGATATCCTTATCTTGTTCCTGATCTTAGGGGAAAAGTTCTCAGTTTTTTTTCCTAATTAATGATGGTTGTAGCTGTGGGCTTTTCATATATGACCTTTGTTATGTTGAGGTGTGTTCCCTCTACACCTACTTTGTTGAGAGTTTTTATCATGAATAGATGTTGTACTTTGTCAAATGCTTTTTCTGCATCTATTGAAATGATTGTATGGTTCTCATCCTTTCTCTTATTGATGTGATGTATCATGTTGATTGATTTGTGAATATTGAACTACCCTTGCAAACCAAGAATGAATCTTACTTGATCCTGGTGAATGATTTTTTTTTAATGTATTGTTGGACTCAGTTTGCTAGTATTTTTGTTGAGGATTTTTGCATCTGTGTTCATTAGAGATGTTGGCCTATAGTTCATTGTCTCTCTCTCTCTCTCTGTCTTTTTTCTTTTTTGTGTGTGTGGTGTCTTTATCTGGTTTTGGTATCAGGGTAATGCTGGCCTCATAGAATGAATTTGGAATTTTCCTTCCCTTCTTTTTTTTTTTTTTTGGAACAGTTTGAGAAGAATATGTATTAACTCTTCTTTAAATGTTTGGGGGGCGCCTGGGTGGTGCAGTCGGTTAAGCGTCCGACTTCAGCCAGGTCACGATCTCGCGGTCCGTGAGTTCGAGCCCCGCGTCGGGCTCTGGGCTGATGGCTCAGAGCCTGGAGCCTGTTTCCGATTCTGTGTCTCCCTCTCTCTCTGCCCTCCCCCGTTCATGTTCTGTCTCTCTCTGTCCCCAAAAAAATAAATAAACGTTGAAAAAATAAATTAAAAAAAAAAAATAAATAAATGTTTGGTAGAATTCACCTGTAAAGCCGTCTGGTCCTGGACTTTTGTTTATTGGGAGATTTTTTTATTACGGATTCAGTTTCTTGTATTAGTCTGTTCCGGTTTTCTATTTCTTCCTGTTTCAGTTTTGGTAACTTACAAGTGTCTAGGTATTCATTTTTTCCTAGGTTGTCCAATTTGTTGGCATATAGTTTTTAATAATAATGTCTTACAATTGTTTATATTTCTGTCATGTTGGTTGTTATTTTTTCTCTCTCATATGTGATTTGATTTATTTGGTTCCTTTCTTTTTCTGATAAGTCTAGCTAGAGGTTTATCAGTTTTATTAATTGTTTCAAAGAACCAGCTCCTAGTTTCATTGATTTATTTTATATATATACATAAATATGTATGTATATATATATGTATATATATGCATGTACACACACAATACATATATACATATATAAATATGGTTTCTATATCATTTATTTCTGCTGTAATATTTATTATTTTCATTCTTCCTGCTGGCTTTAGGCTTCATTTGTTCTTTTTCTAGCTCCTTTAGATGTAAGGGTAGGTTGTTTACTTGAGATTTTTCTTGCTTCTTGAGGTAGGCCTGTACTGCAATAAACTTTCTTCTTAGGGTACCTGGGTGGCTCAGTTGGTTAAGCGTCTGACTCTTGATTTCAGCTCAGGTTGTGATCTCATGGTTTGTGAGATTGAGCCCTGCATGGGGGCTCTGTGCTGTCAGCACAGAGCCTGCTTGGAATTCTTTTTTGCTCTCTCTCTCTGCCCCTCCCCTGAGCTTGCTCACTCACTCTCTGTCTTAAAAATAAACTTAAAAAAAAAAAAAAAACAAAAAAACCTTCCTTCTTAGAACTGCTTTGCTACATCCCAAAGGTTTTATTTATTTTTTTACGTTTTCTTTTAAGGTTTATTTTTGAGAGAGCTTGCACACGTGCACGTTTGGGGGAGGGGCAGAGAGAAGGAAACACAGATTCTGAAGCAGGCTCCAAGCTCTGAGCGGTCAGTGTAGAGCCTGATGTGGGGCTCAAACTTACGAACTGCCAGATCATGACCTGAACCGAAGTCAGCCACTTACCTAAATGAGCCACTTCAGGAGCCCTATCCCAAAGGTTTTAAGCCATTGTGTTTTCATTTTAACTTGTTTTTGTGTACTTTAAAATTTTCCTCTTTTATTTCCTGATTGACCCATTCACTGCTTAGTACCATGTTATTTAACCCCCATGAATTTGTGATCTTTCCAGGTTTTTTCTTGTGGTTAACTTCTAGTATCATAGCCTTGTGGTCAGAAAAGATGCACGGTATGACTTCAGTCTTTTTGAATTTGTTGAGGCTTATTATTGTGGCTTAATATGTGATCTATTCTGGAGAATGTTCCATGTGTACTTGAAAAGAATGTATTTTGCTGTTTTAGGTTGGAATGTTCTGGATATGTCTGCTAAATCCATCTGTTCCAGTGTGTCATTGAAAGCCATTGTTTCCTTGTTTGGTTTTCTGTTTAGATGACTTATTCATATAAGTGGGTATTGAAATCACCTACTATTATTGTGTTATTATCAATTAGTTCTTTTATGTTTGTTATTAACTGTTTTATATATTTGGGTGCCTCCATGTTGGGTGCATAAATATTTACAATTGTTAGATCTTGTCGGATTGTCATTATTATTATTATTACTTCATGTTCTTCTTTGTCTCTTGTTATAGTCTTTACTTTTTACAGTCTTTGTTTTCAAGGTTTAGTTTGTCCAACATAAGTGTTACTACTCCAGCTTTCTTTTGACCTCTATTTTCATAACAAATGTTTCTCTATCCCCTCACTTTTGATGTGTGGATGTCTTTAGGCCTAAAATGAGTCTTTTGTAGGTAGCATATAGAGGGGTCTTTTTTTTTTTTTTATTCATTCTGTCACCCTGTGTCTTTTGATTGAAGCATTTAGTCCATTCACATTCAAAGTAATTATGATAGATATGTATTTATTGCCATTTTATTACCTGTTTTCTTGTTTTGTTTGAGAAACTCTTTCTCTCTCTATTCTGAGTGATAGCCTTACTGGATAGAGTATTCTTGGTTGCATATTTTTCCCATTCAGAAGTTTAAATATATCATGCCACTCCTTTGTGCCTTGGAAAGTTTCTGCTGAAAAATCCCAATAGCCTTATGGAGTTTCCCTTATATGTAACTCTCTTCTTTTGTTTTGCTGATTTTATTTTATTTTATTTGCTGCTTTAAAATTTTTTCTTTATTAGTGTTTTGCCATTTTAATATAATATGTGTTGGTCTGGATCTCCCTTTGTTGATTTTGTTAGGGGTTTTCTGTGCCTCCTGGATCTGGATATGTTTCCTTCCTCAGATTAGAGAACTTTTCAGATATTATCTCTGAAAATAAATTTTCTACCCCTTTTTTCTTTCTTCTTCTTGTGGGAATCCTATAATGCAAATGCATTTATGTTTAATGGAGTCACTGAGTTCCCTAAGTCTGTTCTCGTTTCGCATAATTTTTGTTGTTGTTCAGCATGGTTACTTTCCATTACTCTATCTGAAAGTCTAGAGAGTATTTTTATGATCATTGCTTTAAACTCTTTGTCAAGCCATATTACTTACCTATGTTTCACTTAGATCTCTGTCCATAGCCTTGTCCTGTCATTTGGGACAGATGCCTCTGTCTTTTCATTTTGTCTAAGTCTCTGTGCCTATTTCTCTGTATTAGGAAAGTCCGCTATGTCTCTTGATCTTGAGGGTATTGGCCTGCTGAAGAAGAGGTCGTGCAGTGCCCTACAGCATAGTGTCCCCTGTTACCCAGGGCCTGCTGCTTCAGGGAGTTTCTCCGATGCGTGCTGCTCGTGCTTCGCTGTTGTGTTCTGACTGCTTTATCCTTCAGACCTCTGCAGAGCCTTTCTTTGCCTGTTGTGGGCAGTGTTTAGTCTCTGGCCTGAATGTGGTGTGCTTTAACTAGTGCTGCGGTCTGCTTGTGAAATGAGCCACTGCCGCTGGAACCAAGGCCCTGCCAAACTTCCAGGTCAGAAGATAGGTGCTGTGGGCCCGGGTTTGGGCTGGTCTTCTGGGGGCCCGCCTTGCTGGGTCTGAGGCAAGCATGACTGGGAGGGGCAGTTCCAGCCTTGTCAGCAGGTTAGGTGGCCAGTGTCTGCTGGGCTGGTTCTTGGACATGGTTCTGTGTTTATGCTGAGGGACAGGGGAGGGAAAGCCTCCTGCCAGTTCCTTTGTACCCCCAGAGGGGTCTCTGTTAGCTGCCTCTCTGGGACAGTCTCAGAGGAGCAACTAACCTCAGCACTGTGTGCCCCAGGCACTCTTCAAATCACTGTATGTCCTCAGGCTGTTTACCCTGCCTTGGGTCTGAGAGCAGGCCCAGTGCCTTCGGGCTCTGTCGGAGCCAAGCCTGCTGACCTTTAGAACTCCAGGCTTTAAGCCTGGTTGCGAGAACTCATGAAATTCAGCCCCTCTCACTGTCCGGGCCAATTGCTGTGGGGATTCGTTTTCCCCATGCTCTCCCCATGTAATTGTAAAGACAGGTCTGTTTTAATTAAGCCATCAACCTTAAACTAGCTTTTATCTCGAATATTTTTTTTCAGGCCATGTGAACTTGTAATATGTTTGGGTTAGTCTGTTCCCACGTGTTACTCTATCTCTTGTCCTTCTCCGTGACCACAGCTCCTTCCCCACCGTAGTGGCCTGGATTCATGTCTCTCCCAAACCTTATATCCGCACTTCCTACCTTCTTTGATGTGGCTCTTCTCTACCTTTAGTTGTGGACTTCGTCTGCTAGTCTTCAGGTCGATTTCTGGGTATTTAGGGTGATTTGATAGTTTTCTAGTATGAGGAGAGCCTAGGATCTTCCTGGCGGGGTTTTGGAGTGATGGTGGGGCTCAGAGCTGATGGCCAAGAAAGAATTCTTGAAGACAGCTTCTGTGCAAAAAGGTGATTTTATTAAATAAAGCATGGGACAGGACCCCTGGGCAGAAAGAGTTGCACTGGGGTTATGTACTGTGGAGTTAGGAGAGATTAAGTCAAGAGGAGGTTTTTTAAAGGGATATTCCATATGCTAAAGATAATTACTGGAGGCCTAGCTATTATCAAGCTAAGGTGGTTTTTCCCTCTAGGAAAGCATTATCATGAAGACCGGAGGGAGTTCATGCAGGTTAGGCTATTGATAAGATTGCCTTTTTCTTGTAATTTACTAAGATATTTGTAAACTGATGGAGACTGTCAGTTTAACCATTTGTTTTCTGTCCTTTGTTCTTGGGCAGCACGGAGTGCCTGAGGAATATAAAACATATCCCACCTAGGGGTGGGGGTAGGGGGAGATAGTTTGTAGGGTGTCCGCTTGCCTTATGCTCCTTCATCACTTCTACTTCCAGAAATGATCTAGATTTTTAATGATTTTAGCTTAACTCATCATTTAACCTAACTCAGCAAAACTTTAAGGTTTAGCTTACCAAAAAAAAAAAAAAAAAGGGAAAACTCTATAAGTAGACATAAATATCATAGAAAAGCTCATTTATAAACTTTTATGTTGTTTAATTCACTTGTCTTTAATAACTGCTTATTTTTAAGTAAGCTGTATGCCCAGTGTGGGGTTTGAACTTGACCCTGAGATCAGTTGCATGTTCTACCAACTGAGTGAGTCAGGTGCCCTGGTAACTATTTTTAGATTACCTGTAAAAGCTGTATTAAACATGAGACAAAGTCAGCCATTATCCTAAGCTATTAATTTTTGTTGACAGATCTTATAAGAGACAACATGAACTTACTTGGCTAGTAAACTCAAGGAGAATACGTTTTATGTGTAGTGTTTTAACTGTAAAGACATATCTGTTTTAATTAAGCCATCAACCTTAAACTAGCTTTTATCTCGAATATTTCTTTTCAGACCATGTGAACTTGTAATATGTTTGGATTAGTGTCTGAGAATTTTAGAATGCCCAATCCTTACAAGTGCTTGCCCTCAAACCAACTGAACAGAGCTCTTACAAATTAATTTTAGCAATACCATCTAGAAGTAGAAAATAGCACAGAATTACAGCATGTAAATACAGGTACACGTGAACATATAGACAGAGAGCCCTTATAGCTTCAGGTTTTAAAGTATTGCTGTGAAATAGGTACGGAATTTACTGATTCTAAAAGTTAGATCCAAGATGTTTTTCTGGTAGGTGGGATAAGGTTATCAGTCTAGATAGCTAAAGATTTTTCTAGTATTTATGAAGACACCTAAGATTTGTATTTCTCTTTGGCAAGTCGAGTTCCAAATAACCTCTCCTCCTTTTGTTTTTTCCTTTTTTCTTTTTAAAAAATTTTTTAAGAATTTTTTTTTTTTTTATTTTTGAGAGAGAGAGACAGACAGACAATGAGAGTTGGGGAGGGGCAGAGAGGGAGACACAGAATCTGATGCCGGCTCCAGGCTCTGAGCTTTCAGCACAGAGCCTGTCACTGAGCTCCAACTCACTAACCGCTAGATCATGACCTGAGCTGAAGCTTAACTGTATGAGCCATCCAGGTGCCCCACCTGAAATTTGCATTTAAAAATTTTTTTTTTAATGTTTGTTTATTTTTGAGAGAGACACACACACAGAGTGTAAGTGGGGGAGGGCCAGAGAGAGAGGGAGACCGAGAATCCAGAGCAGGCCACAGGCTCAGAGCACGATGCAGGGCTTGAACTCAAAAACCGTGAGATCATGACCTAAGCGGAAAGTTGGACGCTTAACTGCTTAACTGCTTAACCGGCTGAGCCACCCTGGCGCTTCTGAAATTTGCATCTTAAAGGGATGGAGCAGATAGAATTTACTAGAGAAGACCTTGGAGAACATTGGACATTTACATCTTAAAGGCACTGAGAAAGAATAAAAGCTTCTCTTACTAGGATTTTTGTTCCCTTAAAGTCGGAAGTTTTACACTTACAAGACTTTTGAGATAGGGTAGGTTTGGGGATTGGCAAAAGGGATTGGTAGTCTTTGAATAGTCTTGCACCACAGCTCTGGTCTTGTAAAGACTAGATTTCTAAAACAAGAACAGCTATTAATTCCTCAAAGAATTGGATTGTCCCCTAAATGATATCAAAGTACTGACACACCCATCTAGCTATAAGAGTATCTTCTTTGGGCGGCTGGGTGGCTCGGTTGGTTAAGGTGGGTTAAGCGTCTGACTCTTGGTTTTGACTCAGGTCATGGTCTCACGGTTTGTTAGTTCAAGCCCCATCTGGGGCTCTGTACTGACAGCATGGAGCCTGCTTGGGATTCTCTCTCTCCCTCTCTCTCTCTCTCCCTCCCCTGCTCGCTCTCTCCGTCTCTCTCAAAATAAATAAACTTAAAAAAAAAAAGAATGTCTTCTTTCAGGGTGCCTGGCTTGCTCAGTTGATAGAGCTTGTGACTCTTGATCACAGGGTTGTGAGTTTCAGCTCCTGGGTATAGAGATTACTTTTAAAAAGTCTTTTAAAAAAATGAGAATGTCTTCTTTGTCTCCAGGTTCATAATAGCTTGGGGGAGAAGGCCTTGACACAAAAATTGCTGTCAGGCTCTGAATATCAGCAACCAATTCTTGATTATAAAGTTATTAAATCCTTTCAAATACTTTGTCAGGGCAAACAGTAAATAATTCTGGGAGGATTAAACAATGGACCGAAGAGGGGTCCTCAGAAAGGGTATAAAAGATACTGTCTTGGGAGAATCTAGAGTCACTCTCAACAATAGCCCAGGAAACAATCAACTGCCTGCATGCCCCAGGCAGGCAGAAAGCCAGTCAAGTTCTTAGGATATAAAAGGAGACAAGCAGGGAAATATCTGTTTCCATGAGAGAAAGGATCAGTAACCATTGGAACTGGATTTGGAAAGGAAGAGACAATGCAGATTTCTATTTTCCTCTCTCAGCTGGGCTCAGGTAATATATTTACAAAAACTCTTGAGGATCCTTCCTAGGTTTAAGAAATTACTCAACTAAAGGGGGTCCTGGGTGGCTCAGTTGGTTAAGCGTCCGACTTTGGCTCAGGTTATGATCCTGCAGCTCACGAGTTCAAGCCCTGCGTCAGGCTCTGTGCTGACAGCTCAGAGCCTGGAACATGCTTCAGATATTCTCTCTCTCTCTCTCTCTCTCTCTCTCTCTCTCTCTCTCTCTTCCTCTCTCTCTCTCTGTCTCTGTCTCTCGTTGTGCCCCTCCTCTGCTTGCATTCTCTGTCTCTCTCTGTCTCTCTCAAAGATAAATAAACGTTAAAAAAATTATTCAAATATGGACTTTAGTTTGACCTTTGACCACGGAGTGAAAGATATCTGAAGAGTATCACCTATAGCCTCAATTAGTCTTATTCTGCAAGTGACTGCTTAATAGTCTCTTTAGAGTAAAAGGCAGTTCACCCTGGTTGACCAGGATGAGTACTCAAAGGATAGAGGGGAACAGGAGGGTTACACTGGCCTTACAGTCTTAAGTACCTTTTCTCATTTTCATGAGCTTTTTACACTGAATCTTTTTAATAAAACTTTGGGAATTTTGAAACGTTTTGGAGGCTTCTGCTTGCCATGTAAGATAGGTATCCCGTTGTGTCTAATTTGGGAATCCTTTCTTTCAAATGCACTTCTTAAATGGCCTTACCTAACTGGAACATTCTCCATCCTGGCCATTGTAATTCTAGGTTCTTTTTAGTATCGCTATTTCTGTTGCTGTTCACAGCTTCTGGCACCATAGTTTTTAGACCTAAAATAGGCAGCCTTGCCAGAAGGTGGTGGGCTTGACTCTGTTGAATTTAAGGATCTCCAGGCTAAGGCTTTGTTTACACAAAACGGCCAACAAAGACGTGTCCCTTAACACACCAGGAGTCAGCAAAAGATGTTACTCTGCACTGGCCAAGAAAAGACCAGGGACAAAACTGACAATTGCCCACGTTGACCAAACCGGCAGACTCCCTTCAGGGAGACTGCGCACTGGAAAGGGGTAAAGGACTAAAACTCCAAACTCTGGTAAATGGGGGGCGTGGACTGGAACTGGGGAAGGGATTACAATGTGGTACTGCAGACCGAACCAAGAGCTAAGGACCAGTGCTGTTAGATCCTCCTGTCCCTCTAGACCTGTTAACTCTGGCCTGGGAAGCTAATTAGATTGGTAGCTCAAATGCAGAAAGAGCAGAGCTGAAACCAGGAGGGACTTACCACTGGCTCTTGGAAATGGCCAGAAAGAGAAAACTCAGAAGAGTTCTCAGGGCGCCATGCCTGTGTTTCTGCCTGTCCCTGAACACCATCAGAAGTTCCCTTTGGATCCTGACGTTGCTACCAAATGTGTTTAGAAAAAAAATTTAACCAAGTGAATTTGAAGATTTAATAGGCTTTCTTAAACTCTTCATGAATGGGCAGCATTCTATCCAGCAAGTAGAGGGGAGCTCCACCAAGTAAACAAGAAAATGGTTTTTAAGGGCAGAGAGAAGGCATTTATTTAAAAAAAAAAAATGTTTATTTGTTTATTTTGAGAGAGAGAGAGAGAGTGGAAGAGGCCTTAGTTGTCAGTACAGAGCCCTCTAGGGGACTCAATCTCCTGAGTGAACCATGAGGTCATGACCTGAGCCCAGATCAAGAGTCAGATGCTTAACCAACTGAGCCACCCAGGTGCCCTCAGAGAGAAGGCATTTTAAAAAAAGAAAGGAGGTATGCTTGGGTGGCTCAGTCAGTTAAGCATCGGACTCTTGGTTTCAGCTTAGGTCATGATCTCATGGCTCGTGAATTCAAGCCCAGTGTAGGGCTCTGTGCTGACAGTGTGGAGCCTGCTTGGGATACTCTCTTTCTACCTCTCTCTGCACCCCACCTCCCACTTATGCACTCTTTCTCTCTCAAAATAAACTTAAAAAAATTAAAATTAAAAAAGAACGGAATTTATTAGCAAGATGTGTGCTGTTTAGGCAAGGTTGCCTCCTAAGGGGAGTAGAAGGGGTCTATCAGTAAACTCCCTAGTATTGACCAGGAAACTCTACATTGACTGGTTCAGGGTTACATTCTTGGGGGATTGAAACTGCAGTTGGGTTAGGAATTAAGTCTTGGTTTACTGACTTGGGTCCTTAACCTGTGTGGCACCATTTGGGGCCTGTGGTTTTCTTTTGATAACCAGTAATTTTGAGTGTGTATAATGCTGTGTCCTGCGTTCATTGTGAAACTGGTCAAACTCTCCAGACTGTGTTAGCTTAGCCCTGGCATAGCTGCTTGTTAGGGCATTCAGCTCCACGTCTAACCAGCAGGATCAAGTAGATTCTTATCAAGGAAGATCCCTGGAGTCACGGTGCTGTGGTCCTTCACCTGTGCAAAGACGAGAAAGGTGGGGGGGGGGGGGGGTCTGTGCTCAAGGACTTTGAACATGTCCTGAAGGATGTGGAACCACTTGCTTTCCTTTGCCATGCATTCTTTAGTCATTTATTTTAAATATTATTTTTTTCTCCTTTTGAATGTATGAAGTTGAATCATATGAAATTGCTGCTTTTCAGCCCTTTTGACCTACCAAAAAAATGGCAGCTTCATATGGCTTCACCTGACAGGGATGAAAGGCATTTGAAGTATTTTCTAGATAAAAATGGGACATACAAGAGCAAAGTTACTTATTTCATAATTGTTTGTATTTGTCCCTTTATCTTTCTAAGTGATTAGGGTTACTGATTTTTTTTTTTTTTTTTTTTTAGCTTTTGCTTTTATTATTATTTAAAGACCTATAAACTGTCAAAAACAGGGACTGTGATTTTAAATACAGATCTATGCCAAATAATGTCCTCATTAATTCAGAGGCTACTGGTTCGGAATGTGAGATAATCTTAACAGTCATCCTTAATTTAGCAAATCTTTACTTTAGAAAAGAGTAGTGAAAATTAATAGGAGAAACAACTGTGTAGAATAGTTGAGAGAATTGACCATTCCATACAAAGAACTGATAATGATAATTGTCCATTCACTTAAAAAAATCTGTTGATGTCTATCAGATAACATTTTTTAAAATGTTTATTTACTTTGAGAGAAAGAGTGCGTGCACTCAAGCAGAGGAAGGGCAGAGAGAGAGGGAGAGAGAATCCCAAGCAACCTCGTGCTGTCAGCCCAGAGCCTGACGCGGGGCTCGAACCTACGAACTGTGAGATCGTGATGTGAGCCAAAATCGACAGTTGGACGCCTAGCCAACTAAGTGACCCAGGCGCCCCATCAGATAACATTTTTTGAATACTAGTTTTAAATTGCTTGAAAAATACTTAGAGAGTGTCCTTGAAAAAGATTAAAATAGTATTCCTTGAAACATACTCTGTAATTCAGACTTTTTCCATCTTAGTCTAGCTTTGTGATGTATTTTTATATGTACTTAGTATTGACTTCACATTATAATAGTGATACAGTCTCTTAACATGGAGGAACTAAAACAAAATAACCTTTCTAACCACAAAGATTGATTTCCTTCTACACTTGATTTTCTTGAAGTAGATTTTGTGTGATGTGCTGTGATGTCTGCATTTCAGGTACTATGCTGTGATGGTCACCATGTTCTTCACTGTCAGCGTGGTGAACAACTATGCCCTGAATCTCAACATCGCCATGCCCCTGCATATGATATTTAGATCTGTAAGTGCTGCCGGCTCCCATGGGTATGTTCTTTCAGAAGATGAAGCCAAGAGGGTAGATTGAACACTTGGCAAAAGTAGAAAAGTCTTGTAGTAAGTAAAGTCTAGGGTATAAGAATAGATGTCCTGGATGAGTGAGCATAGGCTGGCTTTCATCTGCAAAGTAAGGTAAAAGGTGGACAGTTGACTTTTACCCCTCTGAAGTCTTAAGAATGATCAGTAAAAGGAGCTAAAATGTTGCCGGGACACAGATTTTATGTTAAATTTCTTTCATCTGGCTGATTTTATATTCAGACTTGGTATGAATGTTATTTAACTTAATACTCATCAATTTTGGTTTCTTTCATAAAATTACATTTACTCTTAGTACATAAAATAGATACCTCCCTTTTCTGATTTTATATATATATATATATATATATATATATACACACACACACACACACACATATGTATATAGGTTATATATATAGGTTACATATATAGGTTACATATATATATATATATATATATATATATATATATATATATATAAAATCGTTTTTTTTTTTAAGCAAGAGACTTGAGACAATTAAAGGGAAATTTTTGATGAAGGTAGGGTTTCTCCCAAAGCCGCAGACATTTTCTTCTTCCACTAGTGTTTGGTGGGAGATCTGCATGTAGTTTGGTATATAAATAAGAACAGTGTGCTCCCTGAAGAACAGGGAAGACTTCAAGGGGACTGTAGTTAGAATTGCAGAAAAATGCGAGATGGGTTGTCATTGGAATTACAGCACTTCTGTGTAGTCTTGAGATTTTTGTGAGATCGAAGGTGCTATCCCCAAAGGGACTTTTCAGCCCTAATTATAATTACGTAGATAACCTTCAAAGCATTGGATATGTAGTAGACTTTCAGTAAAGACTTGCTGATTGATCGCCACCTTTCCAAAGAAGAGAAAGACATCCCTGCATGACTTCTTTCATTATTTAAAACCGAGGGTGAAGAGAAGTTTTTTAAAACTCTCATAATTTAGATGGAAAATTTCACAATAAGTCTACAATATAATTTATTTCGGCTAGCCTTAGTTTCTGCTCTGACCGGTATTTAGAGAATTGGCCATTTTTCTTGTTGTTATCTTTGAAAGATTTTATTATTTTACATAAGAGATTTATGTGGTTTGTACTTTTTGCCATTATAAGAACAAGTGAACCTTATTATTCATCCTGACCTCCTCCCCCTCCTCGGCTCTTTTGCCCGCTTGTCCATGTTCATATTTATCTGGAATTATTTGCTTTCCTAGGGCACTAAAACTCTGTTCCTGTTGTCTCCTTTTATAGGGTTCTCTAATTGCCAACATGATCCTAGGAATTATCATTTTGAAGAAAAGGTAAACAATACACTTTTGTATTTTATGTCTAGGAAGGCTATCCTGAGCCCCATCCATCAGCTGGATTCCTTTTCATGTAGTGATGATAAGTTTGCTCTTGATAATTCCTTGTTTCTCAGCTCTCTCTGTGACAGTGACCTGCATCTTGAGGCTGTGGACCAGGTAAGGGGCCCCACCTGTCGCTTTGGAGCAGCATTTTCTCTGGGTAGAACTCTTGTCATCATTGAGTCTTTAGTACCACAGTAACCTACATGACCAATTGATTTAGAACTTCACTCCTGTGTGTTCTCTACTAGCTACATGAGACCGTTTACATTTAAATTTAATTAAATAAATACTTGTATCTTGGTCCCAGTAGTCACATTTTACCTGCCTAGAGCCCCATGTGGCCGGTGGTGACCCTGTTGGAGAACCCAGATAAGGCACATTTTCAGCTTCATGGAAGTCCTGGGACAGTGGTGTCATAGAAGGTGTTTATGAGTATAGCATGATCATCCATGTTAGAAAATTCCTAACAAAGGCCCAAATGGCCAAGAAGATAGAATGAAAAGTTTCAGGATTGTTCTATGTGGTTGTCGCCAGTGGCTTTCTCTGGGATATGGTTGGAAATACCAGAAGGCCCTGAGATGCTTTCTCAAAGTGTTTGCCTTCCACTTGTGTCCTGAGCCTTACCCCATGTCCCCAAGGAGGTGGGGCACTGGGGAGAGTCAGCACATTCAGTCTGGAACATTTCTCAGGGGAAGTTCACCCTCGCTGGTAAGATCACAACTGTACAAGCTTATGCCAACTTTTCTGTCCTAGACCCCAGTATTAGAACTCTCTGTGGGAATCTAGAGTTTTTAAGAAATAAGGGCTGTGTCACGAGAAAGATAGTTGTCCTGTCTTGATAGGCTCCTTATCACGAACCCTTTGTCTTCTGAGGCTTCTGTATTCCCCCAAATAGGTATGATTGTAACTGATTTCTAGGTTCTCTCCAGGTGAGCATTCATATATACTGGTCAGGTTCGTTACATCGAAGTGACTGCCACGCTTCTTGATAATGTGTAGAATTCACGTTGGGACAGACCTGCAGTCCTTCCAGCCTTTGATTTTGCTCATAACAGGGATACAAAAGGACATGTTATAAAAGGAATGTATTCTCCTGACAGTGCTCCGAAATGTCCTGGGCCTTTCTCAAACATCTCCCTTCCCTTAAGAACTTATTTTGGGTCTGTCATCTTGAATCTATCCAAGTAAGCCTTTTTGACGCTCCTTGGTGTGTGCTCCCCCAAAAGCAGGTATTTCCCTAAGGTAACTACTACCATGACTTAGTAAGTTAGTATCTCCTCTTGTTTAACCTGAGTAGAGCCTCTTAGGTTCACAGTGTTTTCCTCTTTCTAGGCTTTGAAGACCAAGTCCATACTCATTAATTTTCATGAATTTTCAGGCCACAATTCCAAACCTCTCTCGATCTTGATCTTTCCAGCCCGAAGAGTTCCCTTACTTTTGTATCTGCCTCCTCCAGCGCCTGTTTCCTCACCCTGCCCCTCTCCTCTGGCGTGGTGCTGTTGGCCCCTTGAGCTGCTGCTCAGCCAGTCCTTTTGGCCTTTTATGAGGTGATATGACCAGAAGTGTACAAAGTATTTGACTGGAAAACCTCTGATGGTTCCTCCTGTAAGTTTAATTTCCTTTCATTCTTGCCTGAGTCCTTTTGCTTTATCACTAAGAGCCCAAGAGGGATGTTAACGATGTTGTTCCAGTTAATAGGAAATGCCACTGTTCTTACTGCCAGTAGTCCTATTAGTGTCATAGTCCTCCCTTTATCCAACTGTGCCAGCATTTAAAAACATTAGAGGAGCGCCTGGGTGGCTTAGTCGGTTGGGTGTCCGACTCTTGATTTTGGCTCAGATCATGAGCCCAGGCTTGTGGGATCAAGCCCTGAGTCTGGCTCCACACCCAGCTGCTTAAGATCCTCTCCCTCCGCCTCCCCCCTCCGACTTTCCCCCACTTGGACACATGCTCTCTCTCTAAAATAAAAAAAATAATAATAAAATAAAAGCAACAGTCGAGTCATTCAGACATGATTTACAAAATCCTTTCCTGAAAATGGACAAGTTGAATGATTTCTTTTTTTTTTTTTTTTGAGCACTGAATCCTGCTAGTTGGCCGTGATATTCTGTTCTTCGTCTTGTGTGTTGTGTCCCGTGACACTCAGGTCTGGGCCCCTTGAAGACAGGAGAAACAGGTGGCAGTTAAGATCTCAGTCGGGCTTTCATTTGGACTCTTGAGCAGAATGGAATGTCATGTCTGGTCTGTTTCGTTTTGGTTCTTGTTTTCTGATGAAACGATCTATCGGTCCACCGACCAATGGAAACTCTTTTAAGCAGCGCTAAGATTGGGTGTTGTTTAGACACCAGCCAGCATCCTGATTCTTTCTCACATGGCCTTACGTGGGAAGTCTGCTAGAAAGTGATCCCCTCAGCCATGTTTTGGTGATTTTTACTCTTAGGCTCCATCTGACTGTGAACATAGTGTGGAAATTCAGATCTGTGCTTTTTTCCTAAGGTGTTCTGGTTCTTGTTTTTGCAGATACAGCATATTCAAATATACCTCCATTGCCCTGGTGTCTGTGGGGATATTTATTTGCACTTTCATGTCAGCAAAGCAGGTGGTAAGAATCACTTCACAAATTATTTATATTCACTCCTTGCCGTGGGGGCACAGGTACCTATTATTGACACAATAAACTTAAATGCTTATGCAATAGAAGGATTCGGGTCTCTGCAAGAAAAGAGTGGAGGTGACTGGGTAACACAGATATTTCCTTTGTACCCAAGCACTTGCATGTAGTTCTAGACTCAATACCGAGTATTTTTCTTATTTCCTAGACCTCCCAGTCCAGCTCCAGCGAGAATGACGGATTCCAGGCATTTCTAAGGTGGTTACTAGGCAAGTACAGTAATTACAATGAAGCTAATTGCCTCTGCAGTTCTGTTGGCTGAACTTTCTCCTAAGGGACAGGTTTCTTGGCAAGAAGCTTTGGCTACACAGATGATGCCACAGAGGAGAGAGGCACCCGGGGTCGTCATCTGTCTCTGAACTTTGGTGTTCGGAACATGAAAGAAAGACAATGTCCGTGTTCAGGGTAGCATGTTCTACAACATGGATCCATATTTCCACGGCTGCCACTGGAATAGTTTCTGGTTGCCTGTCACACTCACTGGGAGCACTGCTTCGAGTGTCCATTACTTCATGAGCTGTCTGCTGAGCAGGAGCTTCTACATACGAAGGGCACGTTAGAGCAGTTGGCTCTTGAAATTTCCAAGGGGCTCATTTCTGAATCTTAGATTCATTTTCTTCATAAGTTAGCTTTTCCCTAATGAGTGTTCCCAAACCTGACTGATCAGTAGAGTCTCCTAGGGAATCTTTAAAAATACAAGTATCTCTTTGTGGAAGTCACGAGACAACCCCTGCAGAGCTCTGGCCTCACACTGGATGACACGGAGGTGAAACTCTTTCCTGCTTAGCCAGGTAGCAGCAGTGCCAGACTGAGACCAAGTGGAAGAGAAGTAGCAATGAAAGGACTCTGTTCTCCCTGCTTCTTGGCTTTGAGACTTCATCCTTTTAGGTTGTTGTTCTTAACATAGAAAGATCTTTATGAGCTGTTGGAAAAACACTTTATCCAACGAGAAAAAGTTGCAAAGGATACGAACACACAATTCATGGGGAAAACATTAGTGTCTGATCATTGTATGTTCGGCCTCAGTAGTCTTGGCATCAAAGAAATGCAAATTGAAACCAAAATGCAGTCACTTTTTATTTTCGCTCTATCAAATTGGATAATCATTTATTATTATCCTCATTGCTGCTGAGGGTGAAGTAAGACAACCATTTTTGTATAACCTGTTTATGGTAGAAATTGACATAGCCTTTCCGGAAAAAATGGATGTATTGAGTTTTTAAAATAGCTACAACTTTTGAGTCAGTAATTCCATTTTGGAAAGTTTGTCCTAAGGAAATAATCAACATTTTATTTAAAGATTTATGTAGAAAGATGGACATTGATTTTAATGGTAAAATAACTGGAAGTAACCTAATGAGGCTCATGTTATAATAATACATTTAACTGTGGTTTCTATGTGATACAATAATATGGAGCCATTAATTCATACCTTTGAAAAAATTTTAATAAATGACTTGAAGGAAAATCCAAGAAAAAGATCATGAAGAAAGCAAGATATAAAATTGTATATTCATTATGATCCTGTTTTTTTGCATAAAATAAATAAATAAATGTATGTAGGGAGATAGAGCAAGCTATTAAGGAGTGGGTAGTAATATTGTAGTTAATTTTTATTTCTTTTAAAAATTTTGTGCATGTTCTACAACTAGTTTGTAATATATATAGAACCTTAAACAATCAATGTTCTTTTGGAAAATGTCTGGAAATGAGCAAATCTAATTCTTATAACCCAATTTTTGTTTTTTAGGTATAGGGGCACTGACTTTTGCTCTTCTGATGTCAGCAAGGATGGGTATTTTCCAGGAGACCCTATACAAACAATTTGGGAAGCACTCGAAGGAGGCTTTGTTTTATAATGTAAGCAATTTTTTGAACCTGGGGAAGACAAAAAGTACTGAGTTGTCATATGTCATTTCAAATGAAATACACGTTTTTCTGATGTCGTTGAAGGACCAAGTACTTTTAATAGGCTATTAATGGTGTATTCTGAGCCACAGTTCTCTATAGGAGATGATTGTGCTCAGTCGGTGTGAACCTCGTGTGTCTGCTAGCCAGGAACGACCCCCGGGGATGAAGAACCTTCACCCCCCCAGGTCCGTGTAGGTGAAGTCAAATTAAAAGCAATATGGAAACTTGGAACAGGAAAATAAGTCCCAAAACAGCATGCCAGGGAGGATGTCTGCAGCCAGGCAGGCATTTGGTGGGGGGGGGTGCGGAGTCCCTCCCAGTGGCTGTCTTCCCTTGATGGAGAGTTTCATTAGCAAATTCTGTGTGCTTCCACTTTTTTGTTGTAAAACTGCTGAGCGAGAGCCACCTCCTCTAACTGTCCTCTTCCTCCAGCGTCTCTCCTGTGGAGATAACATCCAAAGCACAGCCCCTCACCGTCCTGGCTGGTAGGGACGCCTTCGGGGTCCGTATTCAGAGATTCCTTCACTGCCAGCTTTCTGTACTAAAGTTGCAGACCATCAATTTGAGATATTTAATGGGAGCTGGAGTATGTGTCTGGGAATTTAAAAAATAAGGAACAATCTATCCGGTTCACACCTTTGTTTTAGAACAGTACTCGGCACAGAGTAACTGCCTGTAACGTTAGCTCTGATTCCTTATTGTGGTGGGTTACTGTCAGGCTCGTTCATTCATCTGTGCCGACCTGTTGTGTCTTCTTCAACCCCTTTTTATTCCTCATTTTATTTTCCCTGACCTCATATTGTCCTCAAATCTCTTTTTCCCTCGAGTTTCCTAAACTCCCTGAAATTTGCCTTTGCTTTATAACTTTTAAATCCTTGTATTTGCTCAGCCATTTTCAAAAGTAGCAAAATACAGCAAATCCTGTGGGCAAGATGACTGGGAGTTAATTTCCCTTCTGTTGAGGGAAGGATGCCGGCTCCGTTTTTTTTGTTTAGTGCGTGATGATCATCTGATTCTGTTCCATAAGGGCAAGAGCTGTAGTTTGGGGTTGACAGCACGCCTTTCAGGGTCACGTGGGCGGAAGCACTGGATACAAATATTTAATTTAGCGAGTCTAAATTCCTTTTCTTGACACTGCTTGTCAAACACCTTGTAAAACTTAAAGTCACTGTAAAGCCGCTCTAAATGTTCTGTGATGTGTTTGCATTTCAATTTACGTGACGTCTTCCTTCCCACAGCACGCCCTTCCCCTCCCGGGTTTCATCTTCCTGGCTTCTGACATTTATGACCATGCGGTTCTGTTCAATAAGTCTGGTGAGTGTGGGCATCTCCGGGAGAATTACCTGACAGTTTCTGGGATCGGCTCTCAGTTTTCCTATTGACTTGACCACCGCTTCTTTTCACGGTCTTATCCAAATCCCTGCCCTGTTCGAAACCCCCCCTGTTCCGCCTTCCGGGAATATAGTGCTGTTAATGAGCAGTTGCAGCAGCAAAAGCTTTTACAGGTGCTTCTCAGTTATTTGCCAACGAAGTTAGAGAACTGCCTTCAGATTTTCTAAGTGTCTTCATCCT
The DNA here is from genome assembly GCF_018350155.1 of Leopardus geoffroyi. Taxonomy (NCBI): domain Eukaryota; kingdom Metazoa; phylum Chordata; class Mammalia; order Carnivora; family Felidae; genus Leopardus; species Leopardus geoffroyi. The sequence goes on along the minus strand of NC_059331.1, from coordinate 150,400,298 downwards.
CACCACAGAACGCTTTGGAATTTGTGTGTTTGCATTTGCATGTGGCACGTTTGGTGTTTTGAGGATGCAAAGACATAGCAATAACACACTGCAGGGGTGGGACCACGAGAAGCCGGGCAGCAGTCCAGCTCTGTGTTCCCGCACATCTTTTTTTTGGCTGGCGAAGGCGGACCTGCTCACAGACCCAGTCCTAGCCTAGCCACCTGGGAGCAAGGGGAAGCAAAAACCACGAGGGGGCTTTTTTCCAAGGTACAGGGTAGGTAGGCAGCAGGAATAAGCAAAATTAGTTCAAATGTCTGCAGGGTAAGTTAGCTGTTCCTTGTTAAAGTGGCGAGTTAATAAACTAGCTATAAATTGCCAACTAACTTGAAAGAAATTACTTATCTGACGTGAATATCTACTAAAAGACATGGCGTTATACAGACAAATGAACACACAGGAACAGATACACGTTTGTAGAATTAAGGCTTTACGTGGCTCGTACCTAAAATGGTGAGGACATTTTGTAGAATGGCAGTGTGTGCTCTGTAAAACTTGTTTGCCCTCTGAAGTCTGAACATGCATATTGTGAGGTTGTGACTGTGACTGCTTTCTGTTTGAGTTTGCTGTGTTTGCCTGTCCCATTTGCCCACAAAAAAAGAAAAATGTGTAATGAAGGTAGTGTGTTAAAGTTTCTAAGGCTCTGAATTACTCCATTTCTGATTTGGGGGGTTTTTTTTGGAGATCTCATTGACATATAGCCATTTTTGTCACAATGATTTTTAAGGTCCCTTGAGAGTCCCCACACAGCAAAGGGCTATTAAAATAAACATCAGATTCCTTGGGATTGATCTGATTTCGTTCCTAGAGCGCTCTTCTAAAAGTCACAGGGATGGGTGTTTATATAAAATCTCTTTTAGAATCTGCCTTCAGCTCATACCTGCGTTAAATATATGCTTCTTTCTCTTGCTTGCTTTGAGGTTGTCTCAGATGAACCTGTTATCCTTGAATTTGCTAAGAGAACTAAAAATCCACCTAAATATTTTAAGTCCTACTGATTGATTCTTTTCCCAGCAAATCGATACAGTGGATCTCTGAAGTTATTAAACAGTAATAATACTTGTTAACTTTCTTTTCATTTCAGTACATGCTAAGTGTTTCAAAGACAGTAGAATGCCAGATTATGGGGATTTCCCACTAGTCCAGACATACAGTTATAGCGAATTATCTTTACATACATGGATTTTTATTTTTTTGCAAAAGAAAAGTAATGTTCATTTACTAACCAGGATTCAATATCACTGTTCGAATTTCCCAAGTTATTCTGTATAATTCAGACCCCACAAACAATTGAGCAATTTCAAAAAAGTGATGAAGGGGCACCTGGGTGGCTCACTTGGTTAAGCCTCTGATTCCTGATTGCAGCTCAGGTCATGATCTCACGGTTCGTGAGTTCAAGTCCCACATCGGGCTCCATGCTGACAGTGCAGAGCCTGCTTGGGATTTTCTCTCTGCCTTTCTCTCTCTGCCCCGCCTCCCTTGCTGTGTCTCTCAAAATGAATAAATAAAAACTGAAATATCTTAAGCTACAAAATTGGAAACTTAAAAATCTCTTTGATCTTGATTATTTTGTTTCCTCCCAAATATTTACTGTGCAAGCCTTGATTATATAAAACTAATATGAGAACATATTTAAGAGAAGAAGAGTTACCATTCCATTGCCTGACACGTCAGCTAATTTCCTTTTCCCAGTTTCCTTCCAGATATTGTTTATGTATATTCTTGCATAGTTGTCATCCTAGCATGGATATAGTTTTATACTTGCTTTTTCACTTTCCTTCTTTATATGACTGCATATAATCTTCATGATTTTTTTAATTTTAATTTTTTAATGCCTTATTTAAAGTTCCTTTGCCATACATAGCCATTGCTCTAAGATTGGCCATTTAGATTGATTCAGTGTTTTATCATAAATAGTACTGTCATCAATGGAGAACTATTTTTCATCTTTTGAATTAGTGAGGATTAATTCCTAAGAATGCATATAAATACTTTATTGCCCCTTAAGAATCATGAAATTGATTTTTTTTACAAAAATGCACCAATTGCTACTGCCAGCCGAGGCTGCTGGTTCCACTGCCACCTCCAGATTAGGGTTTCATCATTTTTTTTTTTTTTTTTTGATGTTTATTTATTATTGAGAGACAGAGAGACACAGAGCGTGAGCAGGGGAGGGGCAGAGAGAGGGGGAGACACAGAATCCGAAGCAGGCTCCAGGCTCCGAGCTGTCAGCACCAGAGCCCGATGCGGGGCTCGAACTCACAAACCATGAGATCATGACTTGAGCCAAAGTCGGTCGCCCAACCGACTGAGCCACCCAGGCGCCCCTCATCATTTTTTTTTTAATGGTTATTTATTTTGAGAGAGTGAGCGAGCACGCGCATGCAAGCAAGCACAGGCAGAGAGGGAGAGAGAGAATCCCAAGTAGGCTCCACACTCAGCGCAGAGCCTGACGCAGGTCTCCATCCCACGACCCTGAGATCGTGACCTGAGCTGAAATCAAGAGTCGGACACTTTAACCCACTGAGACACCCAGGCGCCCAGGATTTTACAAATTTTTAATCGCTGGTTTAATAAATATAAAATGGTAGAGCCTTTTTTAATTTAGAATTGTCTCATCACTAGTAGGATTGAATATATTTTCAGATGGCATTTAATTACTAGTTGTCTTTATTCTTTTTTTTTTTCATTTTTAAAAATATTTATTTATTTTTGAGAGACAGAGGCAATGCGAATGGGTTGGGGGCAGAGAGGGAGACACAGAATCCGAAGCAGGCTCCAGGCTCCGAGCTGTCAACGCAGAGCCCGACGCGGGGCTTGAACTCACAAAGCTGGGAGATCATGACCTGAGCCGAAGTCAGACGCTCAACCGACTGAGCCACCCAGGAGCTCCTAGTTGTCTTTATTCTTGTGTTAATTGTCAGCTGAGACCATGTCATTTTTCACTGCTCTGTACTTGAGTCTTTCTTTGTAAAGTGGGGTCCTATTCAGGTGAATGGTAGAGAGCTTATTTTGCAATTAAAATTAATGATAACCTAATGCTTAAGATTCTCTCTCCCCCTTCCCCTCTTGTTCACTCGCATGCTCGCTTGCTCTCAAATAAAAAATAAATTAGAATTTAAGACTGGTGTAGCCTGGAATCAGGGCAAGTGAAATGGTGTACGATCCAAATCTCTTTGCAAGGGGAGTAACGTTGCTGTCTCTGTTATGTTCAGTCTGTATCGCTTTGTCCAAAAAGATGAAGACTTACGCTGTCCTAAATGTATGACTGTATCCCCTTTTAATCTTTGCAGAATTGTACCAAGTTCCCTTCATTGGTGTGACAGTGCCCATCATGTGGTTCTACCTCCTCATGAATGTCATCACTCAGTATCCTTTGCACCCCTCTGCCATACCCTCCTCTTATGTCAAAGTAACACAGAGAAGGTTTGTATTCCTAATGGCGCGGTGACCTGAGTTTCGCGTCTGCCTTGATCTGAACTGCAGGAGACAGAGATTCCCATCCAGCCTGGGCTTTTGGGAAAGGCCAGAGAGTTGGCAGCGCTGCAGGAGGTCAGCAGGTCACTGGGCACATAAAGCAATTGCTGTGGGTGGCGTGGAGAAATCCGTGGATAATTCAGTATTGGTATATGACAAGAATGCTCTGTGATTTCTCCTGGAGTTTTTCGGCAGCCTCGGACATTTCACCAGCTGCCACAAAATTCTGCCCGAAATTTCAAACTAATTAAAGCCTAATTTTGTAAATGGCTCTCTTGAACGACCTTAAGTACACTATAAAAACCTTTAAGTCTTTGGAACAATGAAACAGATGGAGCTCGATCTCATTCCTCTGATGTCACCTCAGAGATTTGCCCGCGGAGTTCCTTTTGGGACGAGTGGGTCGAAGGGCTGAGGACCAGGTCCTATGAAGTAGGTTTGCTGACCTTTCCTGAAAGTGTTACCTCCTGTCACTACGGGGGAGGGGACCCTCACTGTAAGCAGTGGGAAGAATTCAGAACAAGAATTCAGGCCTTCGGGCAGTTTCAAGCTAGGGTCCACCAACGAATGGCGGGACATTCATTCTGCAGGATATTCTACCAGGGAGGAGACTCAGAGCAGCCATCACCCATCCCCGCGTTTTCTGGTTCTTAGAATATGAACATTTAAACCATGCCAGAAGGTTCTCCCTGGGGTTCTCTTGGCAGTCTACAGAAAACCACCTTAACCCACCACTCCAGGTACGTGTGCATCCGGGGTGTCTTTATCCTCACCACAGAATGCGCCTCCCTTACCGTCACCCTTGTCGTGACTCTGCGCAAGTTTGTCAGCCTCATCTTTTCCATCTTGTACTTCCAGAACCCTTTCACTCTGTGGCACTGGCTGGGTACCTTGTTTGTCTTCATTGGGACCCTAATGTACACAGAGGTGTGGAACAACCTAGGGACCACAAAAAGCCAGCTTCAGAAGGAGGACAAGAAGGACTGAGGTCAGCCTGGAACAGAGAGACCAGTGTCAGAATGGGCCAGGGTCTGGTGAAGGTCTGGCCACCGTTTCGCTTTTGTTAATGCTGAAGTATTGAACCAGCCATGTACCAGAGAATCCTCAGAACGAGGGACGCCTCAGATTTCTTACCGCTGTAGACACCAACGTTTGTGGACTCTGAATGGAAACCCCGCAACCCTGAAATAGAAATAAGAACAGTTGTCCACTATTGAACAGCCAGTTGGGTTGTTCCTTGTTTACCAGAATATTTAGTACTGTTACTTGTTTATTGAATTCTGAGTCCTCAGAGCTTCTAGTTTTATATCCGTGGTCTCGGGCAAGATTACCTCTTGTTGCTATTCTGATGGTTCTCTGCCATACAGTCATGATCATCCTGTGGCCTCGTCCTTTTTTTTTTTTTTTTTTTTTTGTCACCTTTCCCCTCCCCCCGCCCCCCAACCCCAGCAGCACTTTCAGCCAGTCAGACGCTCCAGGGATCATCATCAGGAACAACTGAGTGGCCAGGTGAACAGAGACACCAAGGACGTTGGCCTGGGAAGGAAACAGTCGTCCTGTGAGCTGAGCCCTGGTAACGCTGGAGCAGGACTGATGGGAATCCTTTCCCACAGCTTTTTTTTTTTTTCCCCCTATGCAAAAGTCTTCTATTTTCTGTGCTTGAAACAAACCTACAGCATATCTCTATGGCACAAAGTTAATAAGAAAGAAAGGTCATGTATGAATCGGGAGAGACGTTCTCCCTCAGTCTTCTACATGAACCCCGTTAGCTCAGAGATGCGACGGTGACGCCACGATGGCGGGGAGAAGCTGGCCCTCGTCAGCACCGAGAGAGCCACAGCTAAATGTTCGAAAGGCTTCTTCACCAGAGAGATTCAGCCCTGCCGGTCAGTCTGATAAGAGTCCTGGTCCGTCAGGCTAAGGAATAGACTGATACATGGTGGGTGTGGGTTGTGGTGTATAAGTCAGGTCAAATCACAACTAAAATGAAAAGTTTTTTGGTTTTTTTTTCCCATGAGGTGTCTTAATGTTCTTGATGGGTAATTTGCGGGGGCTTGGGAGGTAGTGTGTTTTTCTCCGTGTAGAAACCTGCCCCCCTTTGGCTGATCACGTCGGAGGTGTAATTTTCCTCCCTGGGAAACTTTGGAGAAAGAGGAACAATGTGAATGTAGGGTGTAGGGGTGTGTGCGCACTCGTGTAGCTTGTGTGATAATATTGGAGGAGAGAAGAGCGTGAAAATCTGTTCTTTTATTTTCCTGTTCTTTTCTCAGCTCCAGACCTTCATTAACCTCCCACAAGCACATGCTTTTCTTTTTTGCACACAAAGGCCTTTCATGTTTTTCTGGACGCAGATTGTGGTCTTAAATTGCGACGTGGCTCTCCGGGTCCCCGTGGCTCACTCTGTGGTGTGTCGTGTTTCCTTCTCTTTCTGCAGCTTTTGTCTGAGGGGGTCTGAGATAAGTGTTCTAGAACCTGTGGGTCTCTCTGGGGAAGTAACGTAAGTTGCCTCGCTCGTTCCATAACGTGGATATTGTTTCTCCATCTAAGTCACAGGGTTTTCAGACTGATTTGTCGTTCTGGACATGGACAACTTTCTAGTGCTGGTAGTGATTTATTCTAAAAGATGGTGAATTTGGTATGAACCCATTTATAGAACCAAAAGGCATTTTCTTTGAAATACGTAGAGCTCCTCAGACTGATGGTGCTATGAATAGCATCTGTTAAATATCCTCTTAAAAACAAAAATAAAAGCTACTTTTGTAAAAAAAAAAAAAAAAATCACTTAATAGAAGAACCTGCCCCTGGGGGCTATCGGATTGCAATGTGTCTGGAGTCTTAACAGGCTAGAACCTTACCTAACTTAGTGTCCTTTTTATGTCGATGAAAATTTGTAGTAATCGAAATGTATTGGTGTCCCCAGAGAGCATTTAACTGAGTCTATTCGGTTTTAGATTCTGGTTTTAGGGAGTATATGTTCCTCTCAGATGAATACCTCTGCTGGTTTTATTAACCAGAGTTTATATGTGGACAGATTAGTGCACTCACACAATAAAATAGAACACATAACAGAATGTCTCAAATGCCCTGTGAGTTGATTTTTCTGTCTAGTGGCCGGAATGTAAGAAATAGATGTATAATGGACACTAGTTAATACTTTCATTAGAAACTTTTTTTGGGGGGGGGAGGGGGACCATTTATTTCCATTAGATAACTGGCTTTTCATTCCAGGTTGAAATTAATTTCAACTTGTATTAAAGGGGCAAATAAACCATTTTGTAGAAAACCGGACCCATGTAACCAGAAGAGAATTGTCTATTAAATGCTTCTCTTCTTTCTCTGGGTCAAGACTATGTAACTTTGTACCCCATAGATAGTTTGTTTACAAAAGAGATTTGGTGTCTAAGAGCAAAGATCAAATAGGATGACACTAGCGAGACAGTATTGTGTGCGTGTGTGTACCCGTTTTAACACCTTGACTGGTACCGTAAAGTAACAGGAGAAAATGGTAGATATTTGAATTATATTAACATAGTGTCTCCGTAGCCTTTACCACAGTTCTGTTGTCACATTATAAATGCTTTTTCACTTTTCATTAATTTGTTTTTGATCCTGTATTTTCCTTTTCATCCAACAAAAGCAATCATTAATGCTTGATAGAAACTTGCAAGTTTTAAAGTACTAGGACATACTCTTGTCTTTCCCCCTTCTTCCTGCACAGTTATCCTAAATGAAATGCTACAGTACTGTATTCTTCTGGGAAGATTAATGGACAGTTTTAAAAGGTTGTAGTATCTTGGGGTCATTTCTTGAGCACCTTTGCTCCCTTCTGCCCTATTTTTTTTCCTCTCCTCAGCACCACCTCCAGTTTCTTCACTGCAGCTTGTGTTCACATGTGTAGTTTTCTACTGAGCAACACCTATAATCTTGTATGTTTAGGCCTCTATTCTTTGGGGCCTCTCAGATGTTTTTGTGGGTTTTTACAAGGTATTTATATCTGTGTAGCACGTACTTTGTTATACATGGTTAGCAGCACTGATACTTGGAGTGTGAGAATATCTGGCCCATGTGTGAGTATATGTATAGCTAAGTATGAACATAAGGGTTAATGTAAAAATGTTTATATATTTTGTTACCTCAAACTGGGGCTGAGAATCTTAACTACCATTCCCTTCTATGTTTGGAAAATAATTTTGCTTGCTCTTTTCACCCACCTGGAGCTGACTTTATTCAACAGTGCCAAACGCCTATGAGGGTGTGGGCGGGGGGTGGAAAACCTCAGGAATTATTCAAAGCCCATGAGTTAGCTGTGGGCCTGCTCATGGGTGGGCCAGTTGGCATGTTAGAGTGAAGGGGAGGAAGAAATTTTCCTCTGTCCAAGGTTCTTCCTGCTGGACTCGAAATTAAATTTACCTGAGACCGATTAAGAGGAGAAAAAAAAAAAAATCAGTTTTATTTTGTGCACACAGTACCCATAATGAAACTGACACCCAAATGAAAGACTAAAGCAGGCACTTAAAAAATACATACATTTTAGACAGTAAATCTGTCAGGAATTGATAGGAAAAGAAAATGAATGGGAGCATTAGTAAGGTTTCGGGCTGCAGTTGTAGTTTAGTAAAAATGTAAGCAAGTTTATTTCTGCAGATTTGTTTTTTATTAACGTTTATTACTTTTGAGAGAGAGTGACAGAGTGTGAGCAGAGAGGGAGACACAGAATCCAAGGCAGGCTCCAGGCTCTGAGCCGTCAGCACAGAGCTCGATGCGAGGCTTAAACCCATAAACCACAAGATCATGACCTGAGCCAAAGTCAGATGCTCAACCAGCAGCCACCCAGGCACCCCTCTTGGTTTGTCGTTTGGGGCCCCTGTGTGGCTCAGTTGGTTAAGCATTCGACTCTTGATTTCAGCTCAGGTCATGGCCTCACAGTTCATGAGTTTGAGCCCTGCATCGGGCTCCGTGCTGACAGTGTGGAGTCTCCTTGGGATTCTCTTACCCCTCTCTCTTTCAAAGTAAATAAACTTTAAAACAAAGATGTAATTTTAGTTCTTAGAGCAGGGAGGCTACCTTTCATGTGAGAGATTTATTTTCTTTCAAAAGGGCAGAGGAGGGTCCTTGCACTGGCTATTTACCACATAGCTTCAATTCAAAATGATCAGTATGCCATTGTGGGACATTAAGGGGGGGGCCTGTCCTTGGCCCCTACATTTCCCTCCTCTGAAACTTCCCAGGAAGTTTCACACATTAAAAGTTGAGTTGGGGGCACATGGGTGGCTCATTTGGTTAAGCATCCAACTCTTGACTTCAGCTCAGGTCATGATCTCATGGTCGTGAGATGATGGGCATAGAGCCTGCTCTAGATTCTGTCCCTCAGCCCCTCCCCTGCTCACACTGTCTCTCTCTCTCTCTCAAAAAAATAAAAGTTGACCTGGTAGGTTGTTCTGTCTCCATGAACCAGTTTCTGAGTTCTTGAGAATAGGTCAGTTTAGTTAAACTCATTGCAGGAGGTGGTGATGTGTTCTCAAAGTCCGACGGTTCAAATCAGGTAATGAAAATCCATTTCTGTGGAAACAAAAGCAATGATTAATGATTGGATCAAATTTTAAACCAGTTTCTGAGGGTAGCCAGTCAAGTGAATTTCTAGATAGAAGGCAGTGACAATCTGGCATATATTCTTGGTTTGTAGTTGGAGTGTCTGATGATTTTTTTTTTTGAGAAGCCCATAGAGCAACAGACATGGAAAATGTCTACATATGAGCTGTTGTGATTTCTGTGAAGTTTACATTGTTTATATTCAGTTTGCAGGGCTTCAGGAAAAAGGGCAGTTTTATCAGATTATTCCAAGTACAAAAGATGGGCAAAAACCCAAAATGTTGGTTTGGAGAGTTGTAGCCAGGCATTGGAGGAAACCAGAAGACATCTAGATCTCATCCAGTTTATAATGAAATGTATTAGAATATAATATTCACAAAGGTATGTTATTAAAACAATTTTTACAATCACACTCCTTTTTACCAAAGACAGCTAATTAAAATTTGTTTGCCAAGGAAGTCTAGTTTTTTAAAACTTAGTCTGATTATTTACATAAGTGCATCAAGAATAGCGATTGATTGTATAGGCTGTTTTCAGACTGAACTTTAACAGCCTCTCAAGGTCTAAAGCCAAGCCAGATACGTGCCACAGACTTCGCCTGTAACACATGCAGATTGGGCTAATTTCTTCTCAAGGTGCAGGTTCTTGCACCTGCCCAGAAGTGACCTTCTCTATTCACCTGGTAAGTCTGATGGGAACCCTGTAAGCAAGGTGTCAAGCTATCTTTCCAAGGGGCTTTATTGGTTCCATAAGGCCAATCATAGTTGCTTAAGCTGTCTGGTTAGATCTGAGTTTATGCATGTTTCCTTCAAATATGACATTCCAGTCAAAGCCTTGGTAATATAACCAGTGTTTCTAATTGTGTCCTGGTACTCTTACTATTGAGCTTGTGCAGATGAATGCACAATAAAACCTTGGGTTGCGAGCATAATTCATTCCGGAAACATGCTTGAAATCCAAAGCGAATTTCAAGAAGCATTGGCTCAGTTGTGATCATGTGACATTAGGTGTCACATACCACTCCTCATTACTCATTTATCAAGTTACAATTTGTAAGAAATGTTTGCTTGTCTTGCAGAACACTCAGAACAAGTCACTCGCAATCCAGGGTTTTACTATATTATGAAAATGTAAGAACACAGTTTTTTTTTGACTTCTGAAGGGATCAGGGAAAAAAAGATAAAATATGCCTTTGTGAAACAAAACATTTATCAAATTGCTGTAAGTTATAGTTATCTTAAGAGAAAAAATTTCTTTTAATCGGGAAAAATCATTAAAAAAAAATCAATGTTTCAACAAACGAAAATCCTAAAAATTATAATCCTCAGTTCATTCAGTCCCATGTTACTCTTGTTTTGCTTACATCTAGTTCTTTTATTAGTTCTGGAAATCCTTACCCAGTTCAGTTGTGTGATCTTAATGTTATCAGAAACCTGTACTCAGATTTCTTTCCATGAGTATTGGTGCAGATGAAACACATTTGCAGGAAGCTTTGTAACCACATCTAAGTTATAGGTGTTGTAAATGACAAAAGACTTAAAAACGCCCATAGCTAAAGATCTGATTGTGTTCATTACGATGCAGTTGACAGGGAAATTTGGTTACTTCTTTGACACACATTTCAAGATAATAGGACATAACCTGATTTCTAGGAGTTTCATACAGTTTTTATTATCTGGCTACGTAAATATAATCTGAGAGGGTTTAGTATCACTCATTTGACAGTGTTTCCCATGTAACTCAACAAGATTAATTAGTGTAATCTCTTTTTTTATATAAGGAAACCAAATGTTTTGAAATATGCCATGGGCCCTCTGGAATATTTTCGTCAGATTGTGATGAAAAGACTTTGTAGAATTTAATTGGGGGAAGTTTGTACATTTTATTAAATAGGATCACCGATCATTATGAACTATCTAACCAAAGTGACAATAAAAGATTTTAAAGGCAAATATAGAAGGTTACATAATTGTGAGCAAAACTTGTCTCTTTTAATATTGATGACTCAGTTTTCCTGAATGCTTGTTTTTAACGTGTATTTTTGAGAGTGGGAGACACAGAACCTGAAGCAGACTCCAGGCTCTGAGCTGTTAGCATAGGACCCAACACGGGGCTCAAACTCACAAACCATAAGATCATGATCTGAGCCAAGGTCACATGCTCAACTGACTAAGGCACCCCTATAAACAAAACTTTTCAATGTTAAAACTTATTCTTAAATTTATCCTAGTCTTAGCCATTACTGGCCATATATAAAATTCTTTTCTATAAACCTATAAACTATCTTTTTTACATTAAGATTTTGTCCTAAGTTTTCCTTCAACAAAAATGTATTTCCACCACATACCATTTTCTTATTGAAAACAATTTCCTTGTACACAGAATTGTTTCCCTTATTTTGCATAGCTTTAACTCACTAATTTGGATTCTTAACACTTAGAAACTTTAATTTCTAGTGGAAACGAAATAGTGAGTGAAGTTTGTGAAGTAGGAAAACCTTGATCTCACCTTCTGCATGGACACGGTGAATCTATCTCTACATATATAGCAGTTCCTCCTGGAGAACCGAGGGCGGACTAGACACCTTCTGCACAACAGGTTGGAGGGAACACCTAGAGAACAGCAAAAGAGGTAGGGATTGGGGTTTCCAGTTATTATCGTGTCTAACAGTGTAAACTATAGTGGGGAGAGATAAAATTGAGGGCCTGTGAGCAGATTTACCTGTTTTGGGATACAGATAAGAAGCCATGGTTTAAAAGGGCAACTATAATATAAGGGAACTAGCTCTCCACCAAGCAGTAGGGGGCCTGCCACTGTTTACACTCCTCCATTTTGAGGGTGTAGATAGGATCCAGGCTCCCTGGCTGGCCTGCTGTTTCAATGAGCCCCCACCTCCAGCACATGCTGGGTAGACCTGGACAGCACTGACTACAGCTCCAGCTGTATCCACAAGGGCAGAACACCCTGGGCATGCTCCAGATGACTGCCTGGGCACCCCTTGTAGGTACTGCTGTGGGGCTTTCTACCTGGGTTTGCCAGAGTGCCCTCTGCAGAGCCCTGGCACCCCTAGTCCACACCTGCTACAGTGCCAGCCAAAATGGCCAGGCACGTAGTCTATACTGGACATCCTTACACAAGGCAATTTCTTCAAGTTGAGAAAAGTAGCAGCTCTTCTACCTAATTCATAGAAATAAACACAAACAAAATGAGGAATGTGCTCTAAATGAAAGCCCAAAACTTCAGAAAAAGAACTAAATGAAATTGGAGATAAAGAAATGATTAGAAAATTGCTCAGTGGACTAGACAGAAAAGAACCAATCAGAGTGGAAGAATACAGTAACAAATGAAAAAGCAGCAAGTTAGAGAACGTAGAAGAATGGATCAGTGATCTAGAAGACAGGCTAATGGAAGGCACCCAACTTGAACAGCAAAAAACAAAACATTGAGTAAGGTTAGGTTAAGGGATATGTGGAACAACATCAAGCATACTAACATTCACCTTATAGGGCCCCCAGAAAGAAGAAAAAGGGTCAGAAAATTTACCTAACCTGGGGAAGGAAACAGCCACATCCAAGAGGCACAGAGAGCCCCAAACAAGATGAACTCAAGGAGGTACACAACAAGAGGACGTGATCAAAGAGAATCATAAAAGGAGCCAGAGAGAAGCAACTAGTTATGTACAAGAGAACGCCCATGAGGCTGATTTTTTTCAGCAGAAAATTTGCAGGCCAGAAGGGAGTGTGGTCTGATAACATTCAAAGTGCTGAAAAAAAAAAACCCTACAACCAAGAGTATTCTAGCTGGCAAGTCTCTCATTCAGAATTGAAGGAGAGATTAAGAAAAAAATTCCCAGACAAAAGGTAAAGGAGTTTATCACCACTAAATTGGCCTTACAAGAAATGTTAGAGGGACTCCTTTAAGTGTAAAAGACCATAATTAGAAGAAAATTATGAAAGGGAAAGCATTTCACAAGTAAAAGCAAATATACAGTGATAGTATATCAACCACTTATAAAGCTAGTAGGCTTAAAAGACAAAAGTAGTAAAATCAATTATATCTAAGTTAAATTATATTTAGGGACTCACAAAAAGATGTAAAATATGACATATACATAAAACATGGAGGGCGTGTAAAACAAGTTCCTTTAGAATTTGTTTGAACCTCAGCAACAATCAACTCAATACAGACTTAGGTACTTAGGACATTATATATGAGCCTCATGGTAACCACAGACTGAAACCTATAATAGATACGCACAAAAAAGGAAGCCAAGCATAACACTAATCATCAATCACAAGGAAAGAGAAGAACTACATCCAGAAAACAATGAACAAAATGGCAGTAAGTGCATACCTATTAATAATTACCTTAAATATAAATGCTCCAACCAAAAGACACAGGATGGCAGAATGGATAAGACAACAAGACCCATCTAGATGCTGCCTACAAGAGACTGAATTCAGACCACTTACAGACTGAAAGTGAAGGGATGGGAGAAGATACTCCATACAAATGGGGGGGGGGGGGGAATGGGATAGCAATATTTAGAGAAAACAGACTTTAAAACAAAGACTGTAACAAGAGACATTATCATTATATAATGATAAAGGGATCAATCCAGTAAGAGGATATGACATTTATAAATATCTATTCACCCACCACAGGAGCACCTAAATAAAGCAAATATTAACAGACCTGAGGGAGGAAATTGACAATAAGAGTAGGGGACTTCAATATCCCAGTTACAGCAATAGAGCATCCAGACAGAAAATCAATCAGGAAAAGTGGCTTTGAATGACCCATTAGACCAGATGGACTTTGCACATATGTACAGAACATTCCATCCAAAAACACCAGAATACACATTCTTTTTAAGTACACATAGAACATTCTCCAGAATAGATCATGCTAGACCACCAAACAAGTCTCAAATCTAAGGTGACTGAAATCATATCAAGCATCTTTTCTGACTGAAACAGTATGAAACTAGAAATTACAAGAATGGCAAAAAACCTAAGAACATGGAGCCTAAATATGTTACTAACTAACTGATGGGTCAATCAATGAAGAAATCAAAATTGAAATTAAAAAATGTAGACAAATGAAAATGAAAACACGACAGTCCAAAATCTTTAAGACACAGTGAAAACTCTTCTATAAGGGAAATGTATAGCATTAGAGGCTTACCTCAAGAAACAAAAATTTCAAATACTCTAACTTAACACCTGAAGGAACTAGAAAAAGAACATTAACAAAGCCCAAAGTTACAATGAAGGAAACAGTAAAGGTCATAATGGGAATAAGTGAAATTGAGACTAAAAAGATAAAAAAGATCAAGGAAACCAAGAGATGGCTCTTTGAAAACATAAATATAACTGATAAACCTTTAGCCACATTCATCATAAAATCAGAAATGAAGTAACAAATGACATCACAAAATTACAAAAGATTGTAAGAGGCTACAAAAAAATCTATGCCACAAATTGGACAATCTAGAAGAAATGGATAAATTCCTAGAAGTATACAGTCTTCCAAAAGTGAATTAGGAAGACATAGAAAATCTGAACAGACCAATTACTAGTCATGAAATTGAGTGGGTGATCAAAAAATTCTCAAAAGTCCAGGAACTAATGGCTTCACCGATGAATTCTGCCAAACATTTAAAGAAGAGTTAAGGCTAGTTCTCAAACTACTCCAAAAAATATCAGAGGAAAGAAAGCTTCCGAATTTATTTATTTATTTATTTATTTATTAACGTTTATTTATTTTTGAGACAGAGACAGAGCATGAACGGGGGAGGGTCAGAGAGAGGGAGGCACAGAATCTGAAACAGGCTCCAGGCTCTGAGCTGTCAGCACAGAGCCCGATGCAGGGCTCAAACTCACGGACTGCAAAATCATGACCTGAGCCGAAGTCAGCCACTTAACCGACTGAGCCACCCAGGCACCCCATCTTCCGAATTTATTTTACAAGGCCAGCATTATCCTGATACCATCAGACAAAGATGCTACAAGAAAACTGCAGGCAAATATCCCTGATAAACAGATTCAAAAATCCTCAACAAAGGGGACACCTGATGGCTCAGTCCGTTGAAATGTCCAACTCTTGATTTCAGCTCACATCAGGATCCTGGGGTTGTGGGACTGGGCACCGCATCAGGCTCTATGTGAGCACGGAGCCCGCTTAACATTCTCTCTGCCCCTCTCCCCAGCTTTCTAAAAAAACACTCGCTCTCTAAAAAAACAAACCAACCTCAAGAAAATATTAAACTAAATTCAGTTCATTAAGAGAATCATTCATGATCAACTGGAATTTATTCCAGGATGCAAGTATGGTTCAATATCTGCAAATTAGGCAATATGTGATACACCATATTGACAAAATGAAGGATAAAAACCATATGACCATCTCAAGAGATAAAAAAGCATTTGACAAAATTTAACAAAGTGGGTTTAGAGGAAACCTATCTCAACATAACAAAAGCCATTATGACAAACATAACTAACATTATACCCAGTATTGGGGCACCTGGCTGGCTCAGTGGGTTAATCGTCTGACTTCGGCTCAGGTCATGATCTCTCAGTTTATGAGTTCAAGCCCCCCCATTGGGCTGTCTGCTGTCAGCAGAGAGCCCACTTCGGATCCTCTGACCCACCCCCTGTCCCTCAAAAATAAACTAAAAAAATAATGAGGAAAAGCTTTCAGCTAACAGCTTCTCCTCTAAGGTCAGAAACAAGACAAGGGTAGCTATCTACTCTAACCACTTTTACTCAACATAGTACTGAAAGTCCTAGCCATAGCAGTCAGACAAAAAGAAATAAAAGGCATCCAAATTTGTAAGGAAGAAGTAAAACTTTATTTGTAGATGACACAATACTATATATAGAAAACCCTGGGGCACCTGGGTGACTCAGTCGGTTTAAGCATCTGACTGTTGATTTTGGTTCAGGTCATGATCTCTCTGTGAGATCGAGCCCCGCATCAGGCTCTGTGCTGACAGTGTGGAGCTTGCTTGGGATTACCTCTCTCTCTTTGCCCCTCCCCTGCTCATGCTAGTGCTCTCTCTCTCTCAAAATAAATTAACTTCAAAAAAAAAAAAAGACTCCATCAAAAATTCAGTAATGTCTCAGTATATAAAATATACAGAAATCTTTCATTTCTGTACACTAATAGTGAAATAGAGAAACTAAAACAATCCCATTTAGAATTGTACCAGAAGGAGTAAAATACCTAGGAATAAGCTTAACCAAGGAGGTGAGAGATTGGTACTCTGAAAACTATAAAATATTGATGAAAATATTAAAGATGCTACAAACAAGTGGAAAGATATTCCATGCTCATGGAATGGAAGAACCAGATTGGTTAAAATGTCCATACTACCCCAAGCAATATACTGACTTAATGCAATCTTTATGAAAATACCAATAGCATTTTTCACAAAACTAGAACAAATAATAAAATTTGTATGGATCCACATAAGACCCTGAATAGCCAAAGCAATCTTGAGAAAGAACAAAGTTAGTGGTATCACAATCTCAGATTTTAAGATATACTACAAAGCTGTAGTAATCAAAACAGTATGATACTGACACAAAAAGAAACACATAGATCACTGGAACACAATAGAGAGCCCAGGAATAAACCCATGCTAATATGGTAAGTTAACTTACAACAGGAGGCAAGGATATACCATGGGGAAATGACAGTCTCTTCAATAAATGGTGTTGGGAAAACCAGATAGGTACATGCAAAAGAATGAAACTGAACCACTTTGTTACACTATACACAAAAACAAACTCAAAATGGTGTGAAAACCTAAATATGAGACCAGAAATAGTAAAACTCCTTAAAACATGGGCAGTAATCTCTCGGATGTTGGCCTTAGCAACATTTTTCTAGGTACCTCTCTTCAGGCAAGGGAAACAAAAACAAAATTAAACTATTGGACTATACCAAAATGAAAAGCTTGTGTACAGCCAAGGAAACCATCAACATAAAAAAGTCAACCCATTGAATGGGAAAAGATATTTGCAACTGATATACTCGATTAAGGATTAATACACAAAATAAATAAAGAGCGTATTATACAACTTTACATCCCCCCCCCCCCAATAATCTGATTAAGAAACGGGAAGAGAACTTGAATAAACATTTTTTCCAAAGACATTCAGATGGCCAACAGACACATGAAAGGATGCTTAACATCATTCATCATCAGGAAAATACAAATCAGAACTGCAAGGAGAGATCATCTCACACCTGCCAGAATGACTAGAATCAAAAAGATAAGAAATAACAAGTGTTGGTGAGGATGTGGAGAAAACGGAGCCCTTGTACACTGTTGGGAATGTAAATTGGTGCAGCCACTGTGGAAAACAGAATAGAGCTTCCTCAAGTTTGGTAATTCCTTTTTATGATGACACAAAAGACACAAAGGAAAATAGTGACAGTCTCTTAGAGGAAATGGATTAGTAAAACCTAAAGTATCCCACCAACAGTAGCTAAGCCCAAGGAACCAGTTCCACAATATTTTCTCCTGCTAATCTAAATTCGGAAAGAGAAAAAGATCCTCACCATTCTCACTCCATTGAACTGTAGACAGATTCTGGGAGGCTGATATGGTAAGAAGTCTTACCTTCTGCCAGATTTATGTCAGATGTCCTAAGATCTCAAAGCTGCAGAATCTACAGCAAGTATCCAGTGAAAGTATATCATGCCAACTGAAGAGGAGGAAGACATTTTCTTCTGTCCAAGGTTCTTCTGCTGGACTAAGAATTAAATTCATATGAGACAGATTAAAAGAAGAAAACCACCAGCATTTTATTTTGTGCACACAGACCCACTAATGAAACTGAGACTTCAAGATATGAGCAAGGCAGGCAGTTTTTATACATTTCAGACAAAGAATAAGTCTGTGAGAAATTGACAGGTTAAAAAAAACATATTTGGGAGTTTTAGTATGGAACTCTAGGTGGAATTTGGGCTAAAGATGGGTCAAAAAGTAAAAAGGTTTGTTTCTACAGTTTTCTTTGCTACAAAGTGCCTATCTCTGATGATAAGGCTATCTCTAAAAAGACATTCTTTAGTGCAGGGAGGGTACCTCTCATATGGGAGATTGAGTTTCTGCTTTCAGGGGGACTGAGGAGGGTCTGAGTGCCCTTGCACTGACTGTTTTCCAAGGACCTTCAATTCAAGATGATTAGTATACCATTGTGGTCGGTATATTATGGGTGGCCGGCCCTTGGACACTGCAGGGGAACGCGGCAAAGACCTGAGCAGACGCACACACACTGAGAAGATCCTGATCATAGAGGTCGGAAATCAAGATCCTACATTTATTGTAGTTGGTTTCTTTTTGGCTTGCAGTCAATACAATTATGACTAATTCTGCCCTTAGAGAAACAAAGCATTTTGATCTCAATAGCTTTATTCTGGAAAATGTGAGATCTTATCGGTGACAGTACATTCTTAGATTGAAACTGTAAATGTAGATAAAATCTATTAGTTTATTATTACTGATTGAAGTGACATTTCAAAATGAGTATAAAGAAGGGGCGCCTGGCTGGCTCAGTTAGAGAAGCATGCAACTCTTGATCTCGGGGAACGTGAGTTTGAGCCTGATGTTGGGTGTAGAGAGTACTTCAAAATTTTTAAAAATCTGGGCTGCTGGGTGGCTCAGTCGGTTAAGCGCCAACTTCGGCTCAGGTCACGATCTCACGGTTCATGAGTTCAAGCCCTGCATCAGGCTCTGTGCTGACACTTCCCCTGCTCATGCTCGTGCTCTCTGTCTCTCCCTCTCTTTCAAAAATAAACATTAAAAAAAATTTTTTTAAATAAAAATCTTTAAGACAAAACAAGTATAAACAATATTTGTAAGTAAAAGTCATAAGCATTGGGATATATTCAGTACGTACCAAGCTAGGGTAATGGAGACTTTGTAATGTGCTCCTTCTAGCATCTTCCTCCCAGTAGACACTACAGAGAAGGGAGGAACCAGGGATCACATCTTTTCCGGTTCTGTAGTGCCAGCCCCAGTGCAGTGTTTGACTTGCATTCAGAGAATAAATGAATGCTTACCAAGATTTCTTATTCCATCACATTTCTGAGAAACCATCTGTTGGTTCCCGATACCTGTTCCCACTCTTCATTAGCTGGTTGGCAAGAAAGCAAATGAGAGGAAAAACCTTTCCAAGATTTCTACCATTTCTAAGGAGTGGAGGACATACCCGAGGGAGTGTTGATAGCCTGGGGGTAATCAGGCTGGGGAAGAACATTCTGTATTTAGCACCTTGGGTCATTTGATGCTCGTGCAAGGAGATGCCTCTCGGGGTAGCATAAAGATTCTCAAGTCTTTGACGTAGGCTGCCTGGGGTGACCCTTACATCTTCAGAACCCGTGTTGGCTGATGCCTGGAGTTCAGTGTCTATTTGTCTATTCTCGGTACCATTCTGAGACACCTCCCCTGAGCTTTCCCTACTTAAATCACTAACCATTCTACCAAATATCCTCAATTTGGACCAAGTGAGGCAGGCTGCAAGGGTACCAGAGATGGGAAGGGGGAGGAGCTTGGTCTACATTTAAAAGAAATAAGACCCATACCTGTTAAGAAAAAAAAAAAAGTTGCAGTAATTCTTTGGCTTACTGAATTATTTATATCTTTTGAGATGTGAGAAGATGCCTGTGAACCAAGGAGAGAAGGAGTGGTTATTCCCCAGCACAATGAAAATGTCTGTGGACCACTTGCAATCACAGGTCATTTCTGTGCTACTCTCATCCAGGGAATGACATCATCCTCCGAAACAAGGGATGATTTCTAAAGTGAGATTTCTGAACAAATTATGTGGAGGAGGGGTGGGAAGGGACAGCAGGTCTTTCTTGTACCCAGCCTCTTCGCTCTTCGTTCAGTATCCTGCTTTAAGAACAGAGACTGGGGGAGAAGGGGCTGAATACCAGGAGGGTTTGTACCAGAAGGCCTAAAAGACAGTTTGTATTCAGATTTTGAGCTTGTAAATATCGAGCAGTGGCTCCTTCCAGCCTTATGAGTTAAGAGTTATCTGCGCAGAGCGTTAAGGAGGAAAGGGAAATTTTGTAGAAGAAAATGTTTTGCCGAACTGAATTGGCCTTTTTACCGTGATTTCTTACAAAGAGCAATTTTCTACGTTCTGAAACAACTTCTCAGACACCTGGTTTTTATCTTGAATTGTACATTGTTTCTTAATAAAAGTGATACATTTCTTGCAGGTGTCTCCCATCACCATTACCTTTCAAGTGCTATGTGCTGTTTCAAAAAGCTCTCCAATTTTGGCCTTGGATAGTGTGTGCCGGTACATTTTACTACCAATGAGTGTAAGCAACCTGTCTTTCCTAATGCTTAGCAGCTGGATCCATCATAAACCACTTCTCAGGCTACAGGTCTGTTTCTACTTTACAGATTTAAGGAAGATCAGCCCACTTTTGGGGGTTTTAGAGGCTCGTGGCAGTCGGGGGCTGTAGCCAATCTCTTCACCCCTCCGCTTTAATAGAAACACATTGATTTTTGTAATGCTGCAACGGCCAGTTCTATTTATCTCCAATTTGTTGCTTTTAAATAAATCTTACCACAAAAGCAAGTTTCCAAGCAGTTGGCCATACCTAATCTACGCCATTTAGTAGCCCCTAGATCCAGGACACTGAAAGAAAAAACAAATGGGAGATTTTGTACTAAATATAGTAGGATTAAAATTCATCCCTTTAAGGGGCACCTGCGTGGCTTAATGGGTTAAGCATCCGACCTCGGCTCAGGTCATGATCTCGTGGTCTGTACGTTCAAGCCCCACATCGGGCTGTGCCCTGACAGCTCAGAGTCTGGACCCTGCTTCGGATTCTGTGTCTCCCTCTCTCTCTGCCCCTCCCCATCTCTCTTGGTCTCTGTCTCTCAAAACGAAATAAACATTAAAAGAAATCCATCTCTTGAAAAACCACAGCGCAACTGTATCAGAAGGACAGGGCTTGGTGTTCCCAACTGGCCCCGAGCCCGTGACCGCGTGTGCCGGGACGGCCTCGGCGGCTGCTGAAGTCACTTCACGCCCAAGTCACACAGGCATAGAGGGGGATGAACTCTAAAATGTGACGAGCTGCAAGCCTCCAAAAAATAAAGCACCCTTTGGGGGACGAAACCATGGTTAAGTTCAACTCCTGAGCATACTGCCTCACCCATGGCGCCGTCTTCCACAGGGGAGCTGTGATCCCGGTGTCCCAGCAGAGTGTAATTGCAGACAGCTCAGCAGTAGCTCAGCCTGAAGACTTCTCTCATTACATAAGGGCTCAAGCTCATGGGCGGATGTCAGAAAAGATCCAGTTTGTTTGTCCCTGACATTCGGCGTGCAGGCCACCATCCTAAATGAGCACAGGTCAATGAACTGAGTGTGTACTAACTTCAGAACGTCGTAAAAGAAAAAGGGAGCACATCTGGCTAATAGGCAAAGCTTTTCGATGATGTTCTTTATCTGCAAATTAACTTAATAAAATTATCCCATCATTAAAATTAAGTTATGTTCATGTCTGATTGTTTCTTAATCAGCACTTCAAGAATTCAGCATCTGGCCTCATTATTGCGCGTGACTCTGGTGCACAGATGCGTTCTGAAGCTGAGGGAGCTTGTGATGATAATTATTGGAGTTTTATTATTTCCTATAATAGCTTCAAATGAGGTTTACTGCATGAACATATTCCGTTCATGAAGGCCACACATCTGTATCAATTTCCCAGGGTCTTTAACATTGTTACAATAATGCATTTCATTCCGGCAATTAAGTGGAGTGACATAGTACTAATAGTAAGCACATATTTACCATGTGTGAGGCACTTTGCTCGACTTGATCCTCATGACAAATCTTTGAAGTTAGAAAATTATCCTAGTTTCACATAAGGACACTGGGGCACAGAGGAGCTAATTAATGCCTCAGTTAATCTGTATGTGTCGGAGCTGGGATTCGAACCCATGAAGACGGACTCCAGAATCTACATTCTTAATCACAGCACTATGCCAGCTCCAAAATCTCAGTAAGAGCCTGTTTGGTGTAGATCTCTGTACGCTAACAGCAATTAGTGTTGAATCAGTTTGGCCGCTGATAATGTTAACACGTGTCTTTGAATTTGTATCTCATTCTCTACCTTTCCTCTGAGAGCTTATGAACGTTCTGTGATGCAAGCAAGAAAACAAAAACCAGAAAGTTAGGGGCGCCTGGGTGGCTTGGTCGGTTAAGCGTCCGACTTCGGCTCAGGTCATGATCTCACGGTCCGTGGGTTCGAGCCCCGCATCAGCCTCTGTGCTGACAGCTCAGAGCCTGGAGCCTGTTTCAGATTCTGTGTCTCCCTCTCTCTCTGCTCCTCCCCTGTTCATGCTCTGTCTCTCTCTGTCTCAAAAATAAATAAACGTTAAAAAAAAAAAAAAACCAGAAAGTTAGTAGCAAAACAGGACTCTGAAACCGTTCTGGTTCATCAGAATGTCTCCATTATTCCCGGTATCTGAACCACAGGACCTTCAGGTTAATCAATAATATCAAACATGCAGTATGGAACCTTAGGTCATTAAATCACAAGGCCTTTATCAACAATTTGCTTCAGTAGCTATAATTTATAGAATATTTAATGTGTGCATTAACCATTCTAGTGTCTCCAAGTTCTGTGTCAGAAAGCATTTAAATTATGTTATCTCATCTACCTGGATACATGCCATCCCTGAATTATACTTTGATAATAAACCTGCAACCATTATGCAAGGATCATTACAAGAGTGTTCGTTTTCAGTGATGCACTATCTTTGGCACAAATGGAGTAACGCGCCATTCACTATCCACGGGATTGTCTAATATGCCCCTCTCAAACAAGAATCAGTGTTTCAGTATTGCTCACATTGGAATTCCAGAAAACACTGGTCTCTGCAGATGTGTTTGCACGTGTAATTTTAGCAGAAAATGGAACCTGTCATCCTTTTTATTCAAATTTTATCAGGGTTAGGTTTAACTGCGTGTCATAGAGACCCAAACCACAGAAGCTTAACCTGATGGCTTATCTTTCCCAGGAGGTAGGCAGCCCGGGGCTGCTTCAGCCACTCAAGGAAGGCAAAGTGGAGGCGGCTATGCAATGGCACGTGTGGATTCCAAGACCCCCAAACCCTCTGGTACCGGGGAGAGAGCAGAATGAGAGGGGGGAACGGCTGCATTGCTCACAGGGGACCCAGCACAGTCTGCCCCACGGCCAGACTGTAAACTAGTAATATTTAACTTGCAGACAAACAATTGAGCGAAGCAGCCCGCTTCTGCCTAACATGATGGGCCATCTCATCCAAAGGCGCCATCTCCAGTTCAGCTACAGTTCCCTTCCCTGTCCTCTAACCTGAAACCAAAGAGCAAGCTAACCGCCCCGTCTTATGTAAACCACGGAAAAGGGGAGGGATTTGTCGCTGAGGAGAAAACGAATTTGCTAATGTTGATGCACTAATATATTCATAACAGGGCAAAGAGCAAAACAGGCAGGCTGGGGAAAGTCTTCATTTCAGAAACTGTTCTCGAGGCCACAGTTGACGTTTACAACTTTCTTATTCCGCCTCCTGTGCTGTGTCCCCTCTGCCTGCTCCCCAGCTTCTCAAGGGTCTGTACTGTGTTGGAACGACCCAAACCTCACTCCCGCAGTGCCTACACTTTTGGGGCTGCCTTCCCTTAATGTGAACCCCCGGACACGTGAGTCCCAAGGAAGTTTCCCAGGGGGCGCCCCGAGTTGCCAACATTTCTTACCCTCGTGGTATGGCAGGACCTTGTTTCCCCTTCATACTCAGGATCCAGATTCCCCCAAACAATGATCGCAGTCCTGTCGCCCACTGCCCTGGGGGCCTAAGAAGCCAAAGGCGACCAGGTGGCATTCTCGACTTCCTCCCCAACTGGACCTCTGTTGCATCCCTTGGGAAAAGGTTTCCTCCCTGGGAATCTCTAACTTCTAGACCAGAGGCCCTTAAAGCTGTGGAAACAAGAAACAAACATTTCACAAGTTTTGTGAGGGGGTAAAGGGGTGGGCCCACATCGCATCTATCCCAATTTTTGGTCCCGTGGTGTCTCTCCGTGGGCGAAAAGGGACCGTATGTTGGTTATTGGTACAAGATACTGCATCTTTACGTGCTCCTCCAATACCTGGCGGCTGAACCAGGCAAACCAGGGTGCGTCGACTTCCCTAGATCCTTTTCTTCTGGCTGCCACACTAGCAGCCGGTCTCCCGTTTGTTACTGGTTTAGGCCAAAGTGAGTGACACAGAGTTGGCCCGGCTCCGTCTGTCTGTCTCTGGCATCTTCATCAAGCACAGCTTAAACACATGCAAATGAACACACACATTTGCAGTGTTTCTGGTGTGAATCCCGAAAGCTACATATTGTCTTTTTCTTTTGAAAGCTCCCCATCCCTCCCCCCCACCCCCACTCTCTTTCTCTGGTGGGCCCGCTTTACATATGTTAAATCTGGGAAAAGATGTCATCAAAGGGAGAAAAACAGGTGGGGAAGGAAGAGATGAAAACACTCTTTGACAGTTCACTTCTGTTTTGCAGCTGCGAGGAGAGTCGCGGATTTGAATTACGTCACCTCCCTCAACAAGCTAATTAATTCTCCTTTTAAAACAAAACAAAAAAAAAGTCTCCTTCCTTCAATCAGTGTCAACAGCCAATTGCAATCTTTCATCACCCAGTGTAATAACACAAATGTTATCAAGGAAGAAAACAGTTGGACCGACAAGATTAGCAATTCACCCCTTCTTTCTTAATCTTGTAATCACACGGGATGCAGTTTACAATAATATACACCCAAGTTTGCCAGTAAATTACCCCATAGAGGCTGTGCGTAAATTCCCCATCATGTCATGTCTACTTTTGGCACAGAAGCACGTGTCTTCCTGTAGGAGACATGGGATAAATTAAGACCAACTCCTCAGAGAGCTTTTTCCTCATCCGTTAACCACTGCGGAAGGTTGTATATTATGTGAAGAGGGGCCTACTTGGGGGAATATATAACCATGGATGACATTTAGGGGCAACAGAAAACTGAGGCATCTGACAGTGACAGAAGGTACTTCGCCACTGATAAGATTAGCACTTGGCTGTCATGTGCTAGAAGACAAAAGGCTTCTTGCCTTGTTGGGATTAAACATTTGTTGACATGATTTGGGGTTTTTTCCCCCCCCCCCCCGACATTTTGGCTATCACTGCTCAAAAACCATACTCTCTACCACCCCAGCGGTTGTGAGTGTAATGGGCGTGAATTTTAGACCACAAGCTGCATTGTGAAGGCAATGGCGCTTAGAACTGATCTAAAGAAATTGACTTAAAGACCTGATTCCCAACCCCACTGCTGTTGGGCTGGTGGGTGTGTCTCATTCTCCATCTTGGTTATGGCTCCTGCATCTCCTTGGGGTTGAACAAAAAGACCCAGGAGGCTTATGTGAGGTCTAGAGAATGGATGAGGGGTTCTGATCTCTGTCCATCCTTGGGTGTTGGGGTTCCCAAAGCCCAGTGACCCTGCAGTTCCAGTGCCTGCCCTGGAAACACTGTCTTCTTTTCCCCTTGGCTATGTTACTCTTAGTATTTCTCAGGGCCAAATGCCTAGATTAACCTCACTCAGGCGGGGGAGCACAGGACCTGGAGGGGTAATGAAGGAAAAGACTGGGAAGGCAGAGGCGAACAAGACTCTGCGAAACACTGTGTAAGCGCAGATGCTGTTTCTCCCACCTTAGGAGAAGAAGAGCGCTTGGTTTAGAGCCCTCTGTCTGCCCGATATTCTCCTAGCTTCCAAGAGAACTCTCACCTTCACCGTCACCTCAATCAGAGCAGGGTCCAGCTAGTGCCCGGTGTGGTCCGGGGGCCCCTCGGCTTCTGCTGCTGCATCCGTACTTGACTGTAGACCTTGAAGGAGCATTTCTCCTTCCTGAGCAGCTAGAGGAATTTTACATCTTTTCTAAGAGCCACACTTCCTTCAGACTAGAATACAATTCCTACTTTCCCAAAGTCCTCTTCCTCATCATTTCTGCCCAGAAGGACTTGCGATCTGTAACTGTAAAGCCCAGGAACGCATGAAGAAGCCGACCCCACAACCAGCCACCGTTGGGAGTCACACGCTTTCCACACAGGATTAGATCCTAGTTGTGTGAAAGAAACATCAAAATGGATGGGGCGCCTGGGTGGCTTGGTTGGTTAAGCGCCCGACATCGGCTCAAGTCACGATCCTGTGGTTCGTGGGTTCGAGCCCCGAGGCGGGCTCTCAGTGCTGACAGCTCAGAGACTGGAGCCTGTTTCAGATTCTGTGTCCCTCTCTCTCTGCCCCTCCCCTGCTCATGCTCTGTTTCTGTCTCTCAAAAATATATAAATGTTAAAAAATTAAAAAAAAAGAAAAAGGAAACATCAAAATGGAGTCAGCATTGCTAAGAGAGCCATTTAAAATGGAGCCAGGAGGCTATTAAGGAAGCCGAGTTTATGCACATCCTCACCTGAAAGAAAAGATAAACTTCAAAATAGAGGTCTCTGCCAAACTACAAAGATCCCAGGGCACCAGAGGCAATGCTGCCATGTCCAGAAATGAACTTTTTTCTTCTACTTAGAAACAGACTTTTTGCTTAGTGATAGCCCTTAGCAACCAACCATGTAGAGATAAGAATAGATTCAGCTTGTCAACACCAATCGGAATTCCTGACATACAGTTTTACGTGGCTTTAGTGAAAGTCTCCTCGTTGCCTTTATAAGCCCGCCTCTTTTCTCCCTGCTTTGGAACAGATTTTCAACTCCTGCTCATCTGGGTCTCCCAAACTGCAATTCTCGGGCCCCAAATAGAAGCCTTTAGTTCGCCTTCCAGTCTCGCGGCATTTCTTGTTCTACAGCAGTCAACGGGTAATACGACAAAATCTGAATATTTCTTAATGAAAACATATGTCCCCAATCTCCAAATCATCCTTAAGTAGCCAAAACGCCATCACCATAGATAATTTATGGCAGGCATTGCAGAGCTCAGCACACTTAGCGCCTTGTGTTTGACAATCTCCCACCAGAAATGAATGGAAATATATCTATTTCCAATCAAAGATGCACACGCACCGCATGCTGAGTTCATTTCACACAACTAAGGCATAAATTCCACAAATACACTTTGTGGTGACAGCCTGCAGGCATTCAAAGGCTGGTGAAAAGTATGTTATGTGCCTCTGTGCCTCTGCCATTTCCAGGATCCAGAATGCCTGGGTAGATGTGGCTGGCATGGCCCACCAACCACCTGTCTGCAAGCAGAAATATATGATGAAAAATGAAGTTTAAGAATACGTGATCAATGACAAGTTATTGATAATGGGCTCCAACGGACTAAGAATTCTTACTGTTTTTAAGTGCATTATTCTAATTAACCATTGAGTACCATAATTCACAAGTGCAGTGCTTAAACTAGAGCAATACCAAGCTGTTAGAAACTTGGTACTAATTTTAAGGCGTTTACAGTCTAATGCGGTAATCATGCTTACTGGTGATTCTCACCACCCAAGACAACTACTGAAAAATATTGGTATATTTCTTTCCAGTTTTCTCTATGCCTGCATATCATATACCAAAATGAGGATCACGCTACATATGCAGTTCTGTGTTCTGTGTTATTTACTTAACGCTGTTTTGTATGCATTTCTTGTATTTTTTTGGAAACGTGAGTTTTAACGACATCATGACGTTTTATTATGTGGATGTCCCGTAACTATTTGAACAAATCCCTTATTGTTGAACATTTCACATTTATGTTTCCAAACTTCTCAATAGGGACTGTATAAACATCCTTGTACATAAATCTGCCCGCATTAATCAGACTTCTTTCTTAGGATACATGCCTTGAAGCAGACGTATTGGTTCACAGCCTATGAACAGTTTTAGATTCTAAAAGATAAATGGCCAAATTTTTGTGGATCTAGACTGCACATAGTTGATGAGGCAAGGATTTTATAAACCAGCTATTATGTGCTTCAGCACAAGGAATACATTAGTGAAAAAAATCAACAGGGTCTCTCTCCTTAGAGAATTTATAGTTCACTGAAAGAGAGTTTAGATCTAACCTGAGAACTGAAAACAAGAATCTTTGTAGATTTCATGTTAAATTTTATGCAGAATTAAGAACTTGGCAGAAGGAAAAATAAGAACAAAATGAAAACCTTGACGCTCAGAATGCCACTTATGCAAATGACTCTAACAAATGTTATTAAAATTTGCTAAGCATTATACAGCTGTCAAATTGCCCAAAAATTAAGCAATCACCCATAAGTTATGTGTTCAGTTAGTTAAGGTTTTAGAGGAGTATTAGAAATTGGTTTAATCCCAAATGGTACTCAGCGAAATAAAAAAATAATTATTTTACTTCCACAATTTAAGAATGAAAATGAATAACTCACACACGTCCAATAAGTTGTCTAGTTTTCCAAAATGTTATCTAGGAAAAGCTGCCCAAAATGCTAGGAATGGGAAAACTTAAGAGGCAGAGTCTACTGGGAATTTCTGTATAATGTGATGGGTTGAGCTGACATGGACTGTTTCCCCTCTTGTTCCAAACCCATAGATATTTTGGGGAACAGTAACAAGGAAGGAAGGGAGGGAGGGAGGAAAGAGGAAAAGGAGAAAAAGTAGGGTAGAAACGAGGAGGACATGTTTGTAATATATTTAACCGATAATGGATTAATATCCAACATTTATAAAGAGCTCTTGAAATCCATAAGGAAAACACAAACAACTGAATAGAAGAACAGATGACATGAACAGTATTTCACAGAATAAAAAAACACCCAATGGCCCCTAGACATGAAAGGATGCTCAATCTCATTCCTAATTAGGGTAGTGCATCCTAAAAGCAGAGCGATATATCATGTTACATTTATCAGACTGACATTGAAAAGTCAGAAAAAAGCCAGTGTAGACAAGGATTGGTACAGCTGCAAATTGGTACAGCTGACTTGGAAGATAATTTGGCATGCTCTTTTAAATCTGAAAACGTGTCTATACTAGGACCAGAAATCACTCCTGGCTATACCTATAAGAGAAACAGAATAGCTTTCCCTGCCTTTACTGTGTTTCTTTTTCTTTCTTTTATCTGACTTTCTGAATCAAATATTGATTGGGTTTTTAAGAACCTGCCTCAATTACAAGCAAACAGAGTTCTTATTGAGGTAAAATTAGTGACCCAAGCAAAACCTTTATTTAGCAAAACTCATGGTTACATCAAGAATTTTGCCACAATTTACAAGGACTGCAATTTCAGGAAAAATTAGATTGGATCTCAGCACCTAATCTCAAAGATCCAGTAAATATAGAACTTAAATATTCCACAGTGGCAATTGAGGATATTTTTGACTTTGCATTTGGTAGGAATTACTATTTCTTATAGGAGTTAGAGAATTAGAGGTATGCATTAGGATAACAGAATTTTCAAGAGAACCCTATAAACTAGGGTGAAATTAGATTTGGGGCTTTAATGTCTCGGATTCTAATTTAACATGCTGCAGAATTCACCTCATCAAATTGCTGAACTAATCTCTCATGCCAACAACTGCTTGGGTTAATAAAAAACCGAGAGCTTTTCATATGTTAATAAATAAGAGAAAATATAAAATCGGAGACCTTTCTCCTCCTTAAATGCAAGCAAGTGGTACGTGACCTTAGCTGAGCCACTGTGATTTGATGGAGGC
The DNA here is from genome assembly GCF_018350155.1 of Leopardus geoffroyi. Lineage (NCBI taxonomy): Eukaryota > Metazoa > Chordata > Mammalia > Carnivora > Felidae > Leopardus > Leopardus geoffroyi. Next base: position 150,370,481 of record NC_059331.1, on the reverse strand, counting down.
ATCCTAATTAGCGGATCAAATTGCTCTCATTTTACATAGTTCTTGTTCAACAAAACTTGCTGCGTATGCTTTTTTTTTTTTTTTTTTTTTTTAAAGCAGTGATACACCATAGATTCTGTCTAGTGCTAGGCTGATTATTATACTGAGGAGTTTTTCTTTGTGTCAATTTCACCATCTTTGTAAACAACTTCATTATCAACATAGCTTGGGATTGGAATGCTTGCATTAATCAGACACTTTAGGTTTTTACACACAACCACTTTTCAAGAAAGTCTGAAAACAAAACCATACGATACCTATGCATTTGGAGATCAAAGCAACATATATTCAAATATGCAATGTCTCACCAACACCGTTATGAGAAATCTTTAAGATGTTTAATGGGATTGGGGAGAAGAGACCATTTGATTCATGTACAGCCAGGGAATTTTATTCTGCCGACTATGCCAACTGGTGAGGAGGAAGAATTTCCTCTGCCCTTCAAGGTCCTTCCAGCTGGATTAAGTATCAGATTGACATGAGACAGATTAACAGAAGAAAATCAAATTTAATTTCCTAAGTGCAGGGAATCCATACCGACATGAGATTCCAAAGGCAGTCAGACAGAATGAGGTATATGTGTCATTGTGAACTAAGGAGAAGGGGGCAGAGGTCTGGGACTTTAAAGGGAAGGAATATAATACATACACAGGAAGATGAAAAAGAATGAATGTTTGATAAACACATGTTTTCTGGGGCATAGAAGACTTTGACCAGAAAGACCTTGCTAGGTTCCTCCCTGTCTGCCATAACCTAGTTTTATATCATAATGTAGTTATCTATGGTAATGGCTGTCTTCCTTGAGCCAGTCCTTTTTTTTTTTTTTTTAATGTTTATTTGTCTTAGAGAGAGACAGAGTGCAAGCGGGGTAGGGGCAGAGAAAGAGGGAGACACAGAATCCAAAGCAGGCTCCAGGCTCTGAGCTGTCAGTGCAGAGCCACGCGGGGTGGAACCCATGAACCATGACACCATGACCTGAGCTGAAGTTGGACGTTTAACCCACTGAGCCACCCGGGTGCCCCAGAGCAGGTCCTTTACCTAAGTTATTTTTAGGCAGTTGAGGGAGAGGTAAAGAGCTTTTGCTGAATCTTTTGGGTTTTGATTGTTTTTAACTCAAAAATAATCTTCATGCCAAAGTGGCCCATCTTGGGGCAGCCTTTCCTTGACCCCTGCAAGAGCCAGGTCATTCTCTGGGTGCCCTCATGCTACTTCTCCCCCACCAGGGACTCTGCTTGGCCTCTGCACTGTGAGAGAGCCCCCCTGACCACAGAGTTGTTTGCTGTTTGCTGACTTCCAGTAATGCCCTAGTTTTTATTTTTTCCCCATTCTCTTTTAGGTTTTGGCTTATTCTACTAAAGAGAAAAATATGATGTATATATAGATATATTATAAATATAAATACATATGTGTGTATTATGTACCAAGATATGTATTATTTTAGTGACTTTTTCTGGACCTATTTTTATTGTTTTGTTTTCTATTTATATTCTTACCCTGTTTTACAACTTATTTAATCCTTGGGTACTTTGTCTTTTAATATTTATCATTACATGTCTTAATGTAACACTTTAAAAACACTTATTTTGAAATCTTATTAAAATTTTTTTCTTTTAGTGTCTCAAATGCTTTTCATTTAACAAATCCAATGTGAAAATTTGTCTACTATGGTATTTCTTATTTATTCTTTTCTTTTCAATTTGTTTTTCTTATTCCCAATTTCCTGGTTTTGAAATTCTTGTTCTTAAACTTTTAAGTATCTTCCTAATTTAATTTTTATCCTTCTATATTTAAATTATTTTATTTCTCACATTGTATTAATGGAAGTGGAAAAACTGACCTCACATAACCCACATGTAGAGTGATCATTTAAATTAGTATCTACACTAGGATGATTTGAGAGTGAAAGTGTGCCCCACTTATAATTTTGCTGGGACAATAGGCATAAAGTGAGACTGCCCCAAGCTGAGACACTTGATCACTCAACCCACAAGGGAATTTTTAGGTTTTCCCCTACCCCAGCACTCCCAGGCACCATGAAACAGAATAGTATTTCTGGTTTTCCATAATAGAGCCTTCCTATCTTCCAAACTGTCTTACCAAAAATACTTCTAGAAGTAAAAATAGCTATGTTTATAGAGCATTTATCATTTGATAGACATTTTACGTGGACAATTCTGGAGGGAACAGGGTGTAAACGTCCCCTGAAGGTAGATATAGCCTCTTTCTAAACTGAGACGGTATAGCTATTCAGTCTGCCCTTCCCCTGCAATGTGGGGTTTTGTGTGCTTCAATACAGTAGTCTCTGATATTCTTCCTGTTTGACTTGGGGCCAGCCTTGCCAACAATGTGATACCACACAAGAGGGAAAAGTCAGAAGAAGAGTCTACTGGCAATGACTTCTCAATAGTCCTGGCTGACTTGACTATATATATATATATATATATATATATATATATACACACACACACATACATACACACACACATTTATATATATATAAATACATATATATACATTTATATATATATATAAATACATATATATATATATATACATATATATATATATATATATATAAATACATACACACACACACACACACACACACACCACCACCATAGGGAAGTGGCATTGGAGAGGACCCAAACAGGCTTTCCACTTGCTCTTTACCTTCCTCTAATCACATATTCTTGTGTTTATTTGTGGGTTGACTCTCCTCCCTTGTTGACAAAAGGAGTTTCCTGGTACATGCAATTCTTTCCCTTCATTATGAGGGACTTGGAAAAGATGGACAACACACGACTTAGCCCCAGCAGGGCTTCTTCATAAAATGGGAGAGCTATGTTTCTGAACACTTTCTCTGACAGAATCCTACCTGGACAGCTGTAGCCCTCTTAGATTGCCAGAAGTGCAGAGGGATCCATTCTACCTCCCCAAACAGATCTTGGCTGCCTCTGAGGAAAAGCTGGTCTCTTACAATAATTATCACTACCATATTTTATTGAATCTAAGATGTTACAATAATTATCACTACCATATTTTATTGAATCTAAGATGTTATAAATTATAATATATAACATCATTTTATAGTCCACCAAGAAAGAAAAATAATGCTGCCAATTCAACAATGGCATGCCATCAATTTTAAAATGTGCTTTATTTTAAAGATATTAAAATGCAAAAAATGTGCCTCCTAGAATCAATACTTTTTTTTTCTTCAATTTTCCACCACCCGATTATTAATTTTCTTCTAAAACCCACCATGGGGGATTGGGGACTTGAGGCTGGAAACCTGCAGAGTTTTGTACAACTGATTCATTACACCCCTTCACCCTGCCCCCATGCCACTCTCAGTTCTGTGAAGTGACATTTCCCTCAGTCCCTCCATGACTGAGCCTAGCAGTTGAAGAAACAGAGTTGAGTAAATTGTCTAAGGTCAAGATGACTTCACAGGTGAAAAGAAGAGTTAATACCTTTTCTTCTCAAAGTATTCCAAAAAATAGAAAGAAAGGAAGCCTTCCAAATTCATTCTATAAGACCAGCAGGACCCTGATACTAAAACCAGACAAAGATACTACAAAAAAAGAAAACTACAGGGCAATATCTCTGAATATAGATGCAAAAATCCTCAATAAATTATTAGCAAACTGAATCCAACAATACATTCAAAAAATCATTCACCACAATCAAGTGGGATTTATTCCAGGGTAGCAATGGTGGTTCAAAATTTGCAAAATTAATCAATACAATCTATCACATTACAAGAAAAAGGATAAAAACCATATGATCATCTTAATAGATGCAGACAAAACACTTGACAAGTTACAACATCCATTCATGACAAAAACTTCAACAAAATAGGTTTAGAGGAAACATATCTCTATTCATACCTACATCTCTTTTCTACAAAAAGAAATACAGAAGTCATCCAAACTGGTAAGGAAGATGTAAAACTTTAACTATTTTCAGATGACATGATACTATATATAGAAAACCCTAAGAACTTTACTAAAAAATTACTAGAGTAATAAATGAATTCCATGAAGTAGTGGGATACAAAATTAAAATATATAAATCTATTGTATTTCTATACAGTAATAATGAAATGGCAGAAAGAGAAATTAAGAAAACAATCGCAATTACAATTGAGTCAAAAATAATAAAATACCTAAGAATAAACTTAACCAAGGAAGTGAAATACCTGTACTCCAAAAACTAGAAAGCATTGATGAAAGGAATTGAAAATGACACAAATGGGTATTCCTTATTCATGAATTATAAGAATCAATATTGGTAAAATGTCCATACTACCCAAAAGAATAAACAGATTTAATGCAATCCCTATGAAAATAACATTTTTCACAGAGCTAGACCAAATAATAGTAAAATTTGTACCAAAGCAATAAAAGAGAACAAATCTGGAGATACCATTATCCCAAATTTCAATATATCCTACAAAGCAGTAGCAATCAAAACAGTATAGTACTGTCACAAAAACAGACACATAGATCAATGGAACATAATAGAAAGTCTACAAATAAACCTATGCTTTTATGGTCAATTCATCTACGACCACGGAGGCAAGAATATGCAATGGGGAGAAGACAGGCTCTTCAACAAATGGTGTTGGGAAAAGTGCTCAGTTATATGCAGAAGAATGAAAATGGACTACTTTCTTACATTGTACACAAAAATAAACTCAAAATGGATTAAAAATCTAAGCATGAGACCTGAAACATAGAAATATTTTCCTACATATGTCTCCTTAGGCAAGGGAAACAAAAGCAAAATTAAACTATTGAGACAAGCTTTGTACAGTGAAGGAAACCATCAACAATACCAAGAGATGCCTACTGAATGGGAGAGATATTTGCAAATGATATATCTGACAAGGGGTTAATATCCAAAAAACATAAAGAGTGTACAACACTACACCAAAAAGACAATCTGATTAAGAAATGGGCAAAGGACCTGAATAGATATTTTTCTGAGGAAAACATACAGATGACCAACAGACATGTGAAAAGACACTTGACATCACTAATCATTAGGGAAATGCAAACCAAAATCGCAATGAGACATCACTTTACACCTGCCAGAATGGCCAGAATAAAAAAAAAAAAAAAAATCATTAAAAAAAAAAAACTGTTGATGAGGAAGAGGAGGAAAAGGAACCTTTGTGCACTGTTGGTGGGAATGCAAATTGGTGCAGCCACTTGGAAAACAATATAGAGGTTCTTCAAAACATTAAAAATAGAATCATCGTATGACCTAGTAATTTCACTACTGGGTATTTATACAAAGAAAATGAAAACAAGAAATCAAAAAGATACAGGTGCCCTATGTTTATTGCAGCATTATTCACAACAGCCAAGATACGGAAGCAGCACAAATATCCATTGATAGATGAATGAAGAAAATGTGGTAATATACATACATATATATGTATATACATACATATATATGTATATACATATACATACACACACACACATATTACACACACACAACACTCAAATACAGATCACAGAGAACAAACTGGTGGTTGCCTAAGGGGAGCTAGGTGAGGGAATGGGTGAAATAGATTAAAGGAGATTAAGAGTACACTTATCATGATGAGCACTGAAAAATGTATAGAATTGTTGAATGATTATATTGTACACCTGAAACTAATATAATGCTGTATGGTAATTGTAATACACTAAAAATATTGCCTAAGGTCAGAACCTAGCAAATGGCTGAATCAGAATCTGAACTCAGGAATTCTGACCGCAGTCTCACATCACTGTGCCAGAGTGCTTCCCTACATATTTAGACAACGCTTCTAAAAATATGTTTTTGTTTGAAGGGGAGGGTGGCACGCGGGCATTATGATTCTGTATTACATAGTCTACACTGGAGGATATCACAAGAAATAGCTGCGTCACATTCAAGACTATTTAATGCCTGGAAACCTGGAGGATGTGGCCCACGTTTACACAGTGCCCCCTTTGGGAGAAGTGGGGAGAAATGTCTCTGAAGTCTCACTGTACAGAAAAGCTGTGCTCCCCCAGGCAACCATTTGACTTCATCTCAAGGTCACTGCGAATCCTGACACTATGGAAGTGATCAGGCTTCCTTTTTCACAGTGACTACTGGGAAGCCTACTTTTGTGACCCATCTCTAATAATGCGGGCTTGCATTTGGTACGTTAAACACGGTCTCTTTTTCTCTTTGCCCTAATATCCTTACTTTTTCATGTTCTGTTGATGGAGTTGCATGGACCACAATTTTCATGGCCTCAAACCTTTTTGGAATGCAGTGGTATACAATACCGACATACATTTTCATGAGCTCTTTAAAAAGGTAATGCTTTCTAGAAATGGAGGTGCAGGTGTCCAGGTTAATATGGCAGCATATAAGCAGCTACCTATTCTAACTTCACATTCAGTGGATTCTGAAAGACAACCCCCTTATAAAATCCAAACAAAACAACAATAACAAAGGTAACTGGCACTAGGAATAAAATCTAAAGGTAAGCCCATATGCCCAAGTCCTGTTCTTATCCACTGCATGCAGCATCCTGGGGAGACCAGAAAGAAAAGAGAAGAGAAAATATACCCTGGGAATAGAATAAATGTTAGCAAAATGTTAACAAGTTCAGTCACCTGTCACCTCTCATTTCTTCTACTGGAATACAGAAATCAAGCAGATTCTTCCATTACTGTAGGACTATTTTCTGAAATATTCCCCTTCCCTCACTTTCCCTTTGGGCTTTTAGTGTAAGAATTCGACAAGGAGAAAATCATCATATACATCAACTGGTAGTAAATACTGAAACTACTGAAAAATCCAGAGAGAAATGAAAGAACATAAATACTGAATATAAGGCCAAAACAGCTCTTGAAGATTTATTTGGCAAAAAGAGGGGTCATCGCCTGTAAACTGAGTCCTAATTAAATTTATAATTATGGGGATAGTAAAGGATGGGGCGAGGGGAATAAAAGCATTTGAAATTCCACGAATCACATCAGAGTAGTGGAAAACATACCTTCCAAATCACTGTAAACAGAAAGAGCAAAATAAATAGCAAAAGACAGAAACCCACAAGAGGAACAGCAAAAACACACAGTCTCAAACTCACCATAAAACATATAAAATGAAGTGACAGAAATAGGACTGCATTTATCTGCATTAAAAAGAAATAAAAATAGCTTTGCTTCATAACTGAAGAGTCAGAGACTCCGAATGAGTTAAAGAACATCCAACTGTATGGTTCTTTCAACAGTGAGACTAAAATCAAATTACATAGAAAAAAATTAAAAAGTGGAATAAAATGTATCAGGCCAACAAAAATAAGAGGTGGCACCAATATTGTCAAAGGAAAGTTCAAAGCAAAAAGGATTCAATGAAACAAACAAGGATCCCTATATATTGTTAACAAGTTGAAACCCGTAATAACATAATAATCCTGAGCATTTATGAGTTGATTAACATAACCTCAAAATTTACGTAGCAAAAAACTATTTGCTAAGAAGAGACAGAAATAAAACTACAACGACATGCTAAAATGCCAGTATCATCTATGACAGAGCAAGTTAATAAAGAAGATATATCTTAGTATAAATAATGTAATTAGTAAAATTGAATGTGTAAAGGTAGCAAAATTTTATACCACAGACTTTCTATTCGATGCCATTGATGATTTCTTAATAATATATTTATTTATTTTTTAATTTACATCCAAGTTAGTTAGCACATAGTGCAATAATGATTTCAGGCGCAGAATCCAGTGATTCATCCCCTACACGTAACACCCAGTGCTCTACCCAACAAATGTCCTCCTTAATGCCCCTTGCCCATTTAGCCCATCCCTCCACCCACAACTCCTCTAGCAACCCTCAGTTTGTTCTCTATATTTAAGAGTCTCTTATGTTTTGTCCCCCCCCCCCCACGTTTTTATATTATTTTTGCTTCCCTTCCCTTCTGTTCATCTGTTTATCTTAAATTCCCCATACGACTGAAGTCATATGATATTTGTCTTTCTCTAATTTCATTTAGCATAATACACTCTACTTCTATCCACATGGTTGCAAATGCCATGATTTCATTCTTTTTGATGACTGAGTATACTCCATTGTATGTATGTGTGTGTGTATATATATATATATATATATATATATATATATATATATATATATACCACATCTTTATCCATTCATCCATCGATGGACATTTGGGCTCTTTCCTTACTTTGGCTATTGTCAATAGTGCTGCTATAAACATTGGGGTGCATGTGCCCCTTTGAAACAGCACACCTGTATCCTTTGAATAAATACCTGGTAGTGTAATTGCTGGGTCATAGGGTAGTCTTAATTTTTTGAGGAACTTCCATACTGTTTTCCAAAGTGGCTGCACCAGTTTGCATTCCCACCAGCAGTGCAAAAGAGATCCTCTTTCTCTGCATCCTCATCAACATCTGTTGTTGCCTGAGTTTAATTTTAGCCATTCTAACTGGTGTGAGGTGGTATCTCATTGTGGTTTTGATTTGTATTTCCCTGATGATGAGTGATGTGGAGCATTTTTTCATTTGTCTGTTAGCCATCTGGATGTTTTCTTTTGAAAACTGTCTACTCATGTCTTTTGCCCACTTCTTCACTGGATTATTTGTTTTTTGGGTGTTGAGTTTGATAAGTTCTTTATAAATTTTGGATACTAGCCCTTTATCTGATATGTCATTTGCAAATATCTTCTCCCATTCCGTTGATTGCCTTTTAGTTTTGCTGATTGTTTCCTTCACTGTGCAGAAGGTTTTTACCTTGATGAGGTCTCAATAGTTCATTTTTGCTTTTGTTTCCCTTGCCTCTGGAGATGGAGATATGTGTTGAGTAACAAGTTGCTGCGGCCAAGGTCAAAGTGGTTTTTGCCTGCTTTCTCCTCGGGGATTTTGATGGCTTCCTGTCTTACATTTAGATCTTTCATCCATTTTGAGTTTATTTTTGTGTATGGTGTAAGGAAGTGGTCCAGGTTCATTTTTCTGCATGTCGCTGTCCAGTTTTCCCAACACCATTTGCTGAAGAGACTGTCTTTATTCCAGTGGATATTCTTTCCTGTTTTGTCAAAGATTAGTTGGCCATATGTTTGTGGGCCCATTTCTGGGTTCTCTACTCTGTTCCATTGATCTGAGTGTGTTTTTGTGCCAGTACCATACTGTCTTGATGATTACAGCTTTGTAATACAGCTTGAAGTCCGGGACTGTGATGCCTCCAGCTTTTTCTTTTTCAGGATTGCTTTGGCTATTTGGGGGCTTTTCTGGTTCTATACAAATTTTAGGATTGTTTGTTCTGGCTCTGTGAAGAATGTTGGCGTTATTTGATACGGATTGCATTGAATATGTAGATTGCTTTGGGTAGCATCGGCATTTTAACAATATTTGTTCTTCCTATCCAGGAGCATAGAATCTTTTTCCATTTTTTGTGTCTTCTTCAATTTCTTTCATAAGTTTTCTATACTTGTCAGTGTGTAGGTTTTTTACCTCTTTGGCTAGGTTTGTTCCTAGGTATTTTATGGCTTCTGATGCAATTGTAAATGGGATCAATTCCTTGATTTCTCTTTCTGCTGCTTTCTCTTTCTGTATAGAAATGCAACGGATTTCTGTGCACTGATTTTATATCCTGCAACTTTGCTGAATTCATGGATCAGTTCTAGAAGTTTTTTGGTGGAATCTTTTGGGTTTTCCATATAGAGTATCAATCATGTCATCTGAAAAGAGTGAAAGTTTGACTTCTTTCTTGCTTATTTGGATACCTTTTATTTCTTTGTGTTTTCTGATTGCTGAGGCTAGGACTTCCAATACTATGGTGAATAACAGTGGCGAGAGTGGATATCCCTGTTGTGTTCCTAACCTTAGTAGGGGGAAAGCTCTCAGTTTTTACCCATTGAGGATAATATTAGCGGTGAGTCTTTCATGTATGGCTTTTACGAACTTGAGGTGTGATCTTTCTATCCCTACTTTTTTTTGAGGGTTTTTATCAAGAAAGGATGCTGCATTTTGTAAAATGCTTTCTGTGTCTACTGAGAGGATCATGTGGTTCTTGTCCTTTCTTTTATCACTGTGATGTATCACACTAATTGATTTGTGGATATTGAACCAGCCATGCATCCCAGGTATGAATCCCAATTGATCACAGTGAATAATTCTTTTAATTCATTGTTGGATCTGGTTGGCTATTATCTTGTTGAGAATTTTTCATCCATGCTCATCAGGTAAATTGGTCTATAGTTCTCCTTTTTAGTGGGGACTTTGTCTGGTTTTGGAATCAAGGTAATGCTGGCCTCATAGAATGAGTTTGAAAGTTTTCTTCCATTTCTATTTTTTAGAACAGCTTCAAAAGAATAGGAGTTAACTCTTCTTTAAATGTTTAGTAGAATTCCCCTGGAAAGCCATCTGGCCCTGGACTCTTGTTTTTTTGGGAGATTTTTGATTACTAATTCAATTTCTTTACTGGTTATGGGTCTGTTAAAATTCTCTATCTCTACCTGTTTCAGTTTTGGTAGTTTATATGTTTCTAGGAATTTGTCCATTTCTTCCAGATTGCCCAATTTATTGGCATATAGTTGCTCATAATATTCTCTTATTATTTTTGTATTTCTGCAGTGGTGGTTGTGATCTCCCCTCTTTCATTCTTGATTTTATTTATTTGGGTCCTTTCCTTTTTCTTTTTCATCAAACTGGCTAGGGGTTTATCGATTTTGTTAATTCTTTCAAAGAACCAGCTCCTGGTTTCATCGGTCTGTTCTACTGTGTGTGTGTGTGTGTGTGTGTGTGTGTGTGTGTGTGTGTGTTTTATTTCTATATCATTGATTTCTGCTCTAATCTTTATTATTTCCTGTCTTCTGGTTTTGGGTTTTATTTGCTGTTAATTTTCAAGTTCTTTAAGGTGTAAGGTTAGGTTGTGTGTCTGAGACCTTTCTTCCTTCTGAAGGAAGGCCTGTATTGCTATATACTTCCCTCTTATGACCGCCTTTGCTGCGTCCCAGAGGTTTTGGGCTGCCGTGTTATCATCTTCATTGGCTTCCATGTACTTTTTAATTTCCTCTTTAATTTCTTGGTTAACCCATTCATTCTTTAGTAGGATATTCTTTAAGTTCCAAGTGTTTGTTGTTTTTCCAAATTTTTTCTTGTGGTTGATTTTCAGTTTCATAGCGTCTAAAAATACACATGGTATGATCTTGATCTTTTTGAACCTGTTGAGGGTTGATTGGTGACCCAGTATGTGATCTATTCTGGAGAATGTTCCATGTGCACTTGAGAAGAATGTGTATTCTGCTGCTTTAGGATGAAATGTTCTGAATATATCTGTTAAGTCCATCTGGTCCAGTGTGTCATTCAAAGTCATTGTTTCCTTATTGATTTTCTGTTTAGATGATCTGTCCATTGCTGTAAGTGGGGTGTTGAAGTCCTATACTATTATGGTATCATTATCAATGAGTTTCTTTATGTTTGTGATTAATTGATTTATATATTTGGGCGTTTCACGTTGGGAGCATAAATGTTTATAACTGTTAGATTTTCTTGGTGGATAGACCCCTCAATTATGATACAATGCCCTTATTCATCTCGTTAGTCTTTATTTTAAAATCTAGATTGTCTGATACAAGTATGACTACTCTGGCTTTCTTTTGGTAACCGTTAGCATGATAGTTCTCCATCCCCTTACTTTCAATCTTAAGGTGACTTTAGGTCTAAAATGGGTCCCTTATGAACAGCATATAGACAGATCTTGTTTTATTATCCATTCTGTTAACCTATGCCTTTTGATTGGAACATTTAGATCATTGATATTTACAGTGAGTTTTGAAAGATATGAATTTATTGCCATTGTGTTGCCTGTAGAGTTGGAGTTTCTGGTAGTGTTCTCTGGTCCTTGCTTTTGGTCTTTTTTGTTTTGTTTCATCTTTTCTCCTCTCAGAGAGTCCCCCTTAAAATTTCTTGCAGGACTGACTTAGTGGTCACAAACTCCTTTAGTTTTTGTCTGGGAAACTTTATTTCTCCTTCTAGTCTTAATGACAGTCTTGCTGGATAAAGAATTCTTGGCTGCATATTTTTCCATTTCAGCACATTGAATATATCCTGCCACTCCTTTCTGGCCGGCCAAGTTTCTGTGGATAGGTCTGCTGCAAACCTGACCTGTCTTCCCTTATAGGTTAAGGACTTTTTTTCTCTTGCTGCTTTCATAATTCTCTCCTTGTCTGTGTATTTTGTGAATTTGACTATGATATGCCTTGTTGATGGTTGGTTTTGGTGAATCTAATAGAAGTTCTCTGTGCTTCTTGGATTTTGATGTCTGTGTCTTTCCCCAGGTTAGGAAAGTTTTTCACTATGATTTGCTCACATAAACCTTCCACTCCTTTTCCTTTCTCTTCATCTCCTGGTAGTCCTATGCTTTGGATGTTATCTCTTTTTAGTGACTCACTGAGTTCTCTAATTCTTATATTGTGCTCTTTGCCTTAGTTTCCCTCTTTTTTTCTGCTTCTTTATTCCCCATAATTTTGTCTTCCATATCACTGATTTGCTGCTCTGCTTCATCTATCCTTGCCACTGTGGCATTGATTGAAGATTGCATTTCAGTTATGGCATTTTTAATTTTGTCCTGACTAGATTTTACTTTTATTTTTTTTCTGCATAAAGGGATTCTATGCTTTTTTAAACCCCAGCTAGTATTCTTATTATGATTCTGAATTCTAGTTTAGACATCTTGTTTATATCTGTGTTGATTAAGTCCCTGGCTGTCATTTCTTCTGTTCTTTCTTTTGGGGAGAAGTTCTTCATTTTGTCATTTTGGAGGAAGAAAAATAATTAATAAAATAAAAAATGAAATTTAAAAAGATTAAAAACAACACAAAAAATCAAATCAAATACCTAGATCCTAGGTATATTTTGGTCTGGTTGTTAGAAGAAGTTCAACTGAACAGAGAAAAAAGGCAAAGAAAAGAAAAAGAAAAAAAGGTAAGAAAACTTTTAAAAATTAAGAAAATGTATACAATAAAACAGAATGAAATGAATTGGAGAAGGTAAAATAACATAAAAAATAAATTTCCAAAAAATAATAAAAAATATAGTAAAAACATTTAAAAAAATTTTTTATATAAAAAAAGAAAGTAAAATAATTTTTCTCTTTCTATATCAAAAAATAAGAAAAGAAAAAAAAAAACACAAAACAAACAAAAAACCCCAAATAGATGGCCCAGTGAACAGAATGAAATCTGAATGAAATTACATCCAGTTTTCCCTAGAAGTCAAACTATGAAGCACTTTATAGTCTATACACTAAGCAGATGGAGAGACTTGTGGTGGTCCTCTAGGGCTTGGTTGGTGCAGGTGGATGGGGCTTGGTGTAATGGCTCTGTTCTCCATTAGGTGGTGCTGCTTAGCTTGCTGGGACAGATGGGTGTGGTGCACATGTGCATGTGTGCACATCTGCAGTAGAGGTGAAAATGGCGTCTCCCAGCTTCTCAGTCTCTAGCATCAGAACTCTGTGGTCTCTCCCACAGCAATCAAGCACCCCTTCTGTTTATCTGGCTTCCATCCACTCTCCATTTTTACACTGTCTGCCTCTAAGCAGTCAGCCCGTCAGGTGGCACCTCCCTTCTGAATTTTATCTCAGATGGGGCTGTGTTTCCAAACTCCTCACTTCTGAGGGCTGTGCAACTTGGGCTCGCTCCAACCCTCTTGGGAAGGGACTCGCTGAGCAATGATGGGACAGGATGCTGCTGGCTTGCCCCCAGGAACATTCCTGCAATCACGCTGCTGTAGAGGCTCAGAGGTTGTGGCTGGATGCTTGCCCCAGAATAAGTTCATGAGATCGTGTGGTGGCAGAATTTCAGGGATTATGGTAAATCACAACACACAACTCAGGTTAAGTTTCACTGCACCCTGGTGTTTTTGTTCCAATACCAGCAATCGTGTTCTCAAGGGTCCACTGGGACCTTTGCCTGTGGGGAGGCCATAGGGCCTCCACTATCTGCCCTCCTAGCAGGGTAGCAGGGGAACTGCTTCTCCCTGTGTGGCCAGTGGCCCCTCAGAGCCACTTTCAGCTCCTGGGGATTTGCCTCTCCCACCAGAGCCCTGCCAGGCATTGGGCTGTGGATTTTCTGATGATCTACCCTGTTTATAGAGTCCTAATGATATTGAAACCCTCTCCTTTCTCCTTTCTCCCTTTCTTGTTCAGGCACTTGTGGGTGCTTCCACTCTTTCTCTCCAGCTACTTTTGGGGGGAGTACTTTTCCTGTACTCTCCCCCCTTCTCTGTCCTCCTTCTGCAAATGCTGCTCCCCACCCTTCGCAGTTTCTCTCTCTCCCCATTTTTGTGCCATGTACCTGCCGAGTTCTGGGGCTCAAGTTATGCAGATTATTGTGTTAATCCTCAGATCAATTTTCTAGGTGTGCAATATGGTTTGATGCTGATCTAGCTGCATTTCAGGGATGAGAGAATCAGAGAACTTCCATGCTGCTCTGCCATCTTGCCCTCCCCCCCGCCCCCAGGCTCATTGATGATTTTTAAAAATTGAGTACATGCCAGGGCATAATGAACATGGATAAAGTTTGTAAAATATAGTAACATAAAACATATTTTCATTTCTTCATTATAATTCACTGAAACTACAACTTCTAAGGGAAAAAAAACCTCTCAAAATAACTGTCAGGCCAATAAAACCCCAAAATGTGATGATAGACCCTTTTGAACTGTACTATTCCATATGATAACCACTAGTCACATGTGGTTATTTACATCTAGATTAACTAAAAGTAAAATTAAAAATTCAGTTCCTTAATCACACTAGCCACATTTTAGTCTTTAACCATATCTTAGTCACTCCATAGCCACATGGAGCAGTGGCTACCATATGGGACAATGTATATATTTCTGTACCTTTCCATCATCACAGAAATGCTTTTAGAAAACAGAATTTATGGGGCGCCTGGGTGGCGCAGTCGGTTAAGCGTCCGACTTCAGCCAGGTCACGATCTCACGGTCCGTGAGTTCGAGCCCCGCGTCAGGCTCTGGGCTGATGGCTCAGAGCCTGGAGCCTGTTTCCGATTCTGTGTCTCCCTCTCTCTCTGCCCCTCCCCCATTCATGCTCTGTCTCTCTCTGTCCCAAAAATAAATAAACGTTGAAAAAAAAAAAAATTAAAAAAAAAAAGAAAAAAAAAAAGAAAACAGAATTTATGATAATTAATGGAGACCAAATAGTTAATATTTAATAGACATAGCTCTCACAAGAATATAAAACACTAACATCTCAGGATAAAAATGTAACAAAGGCATGAACAATAATTCATAACAAGGAAATACTAACCAAAAATAAGCATACGAAAAATATTAAACATAATCCAAATAACAAATCATTTGGCAATTATCCAATGAGTAGTGATAAAAAATTGTAACACACTTTATACTAATTAGAGTGTGGTAAAAGAGTCACTCGTAAATGGATGAAGGCAAATAAAAACTTTTGAGAAAATCATTCCAGAAAGCACCCCCCCCCCCCCCGGCCATACTCCTCAGTCATTCTAGAAATTATCACTCTAGGAGCAGTGGTTCTGAAATCTGGCTCCACCTTAGAACCACTCTGGGGACTAAAAAAAAAAAAAAAAAAAAAAAAAAAAAAATACAATGCCTGAGCTTCCATACCCACAAATCCTTATTTAAATGACTTGAGATGGAGCCTGGGCATGAGAGGTTTTCAAGCTTATGGCGAGTAAGCAGACCATGGTGTAGAGTTATAGAGATATAGAGTTATATAGAGATACAACCTCAGGGTCTGGGAGGTAAGAAAAATCTCATTTGAGTGCGAGGCACTTATGCCCACTGTTTGGTTTCCCATTATGAGCTGTACCAGGTAGCCTGTCCATGGAGTCTCTAGTATCCCCATGTGGTGGGAGCTCATCAGGAAAAAAAGACTGTGTGAATGTCAAGGCAGAGAAGGCCTGAGACAGTCCTCTAGCCCCGGAATGACACAAGGAAGAAGCTGGTTTATTACGTGCTTTCATGAACACAACAAAGTTACATAAAAAAAGATGGCTGACATACCTAGAACGGCCAGAATGAAGGGTTTCAGCAGGAGATACAGGCGTGGACGCTGGAGAGCAGGTAACAACCAAGGCTTTCATATTAATGCAGGAAACAGATGCCTCCTCCCATGTCTTGAAACTCTGTAACATCTGGAAGTGGGATGCAATCCCAGGTTAAAAAAATAAAGGGGTGCCTGGGTGGCTCAGTCGGTTAAGCATCAGACTTCAGCTCATTATCTCATAGTTCGTGGGTTCAAGCCCCGTGTCAGGCTCCGTGCTGATGGCTCAGAGCCTGGAGCCTGCTTCAGATTCTGTGTCTCCCTCTCTCTCTGCCCCTCCCCTGCTCATGCTCTCTGTCTCAAAAATAAATAAAAAAACATTAAAGAAAAATTTAAAATGTTTTAAAATAAATAAATTTTAAAAAAGCAAAAGAGGAGAAATGGAAGTGATTGACAGTGTTCTGATCCGACTGAGAATAAAATAAAATTTCTTTCGCTTTGGATGTGAGCTTAAAATGAAAAGTTTATGGTCTGAGATATTCTTACTCACTACACATTATCTAGTTTACTCATCACAAGAATCCCAAACAGGCGCTCCTGCTTTAAGATGATAATGGTTTGATTCAGATAGAAAATAACTTACATTTCTAACACTTTTTGCTTTATATACTTTGATGTTATGTGATTCAGTTCATAAGGACTCCTGACTGTTATATCTTAGTACTGGGATGCACCTGGTTTAATGTAAAGGGTGTTTTATGTATCATTTAATGATTTTTATCCTGACTTCTTACTTTGATTATAATATATATATTCTGATTATTTTTTTATTTGTGGGATCTTACTTTTGATGCTTCTATAAGCATTTCTTTTATGTACCACTAATTTTTTTTTTTTTTTATAGTCAGCAGGTAATCCAGGAAGGGAAGGAGGGAGGGAAGGAAGCAACAGAAACCCAATCACTGTAGGTTTTTTTTTTTTAAACATCTCAGTAGGAGTAGAAAAAAACTAAAAGGAAATAAATGGTTTGAATAATTAATATCATTAAATTATTAAATTATTAAATCATTAAATCAATAAATGGTTTGAATAATTAATATCATTAAATTAATACATATCTCAGTTTTTATACTCGAAAAAGAAAACTTCTTTTCTATACTTCTTCATGGTAAAATTCATAGTAAACCAGGAATTAAATGAAACATTTTTTCCAAAAAAGTTTATCTGCCAAAAATCTAAAGCAAATCTCATACTTAATTGTGAAGCATTAGAAATATATAGATTTTAAAACCAGAAGTGAGATTAGAATGCTCACTATCAATGTCTTGTATTCAACATTGTATTGAAGATCCTCTCCAGTGCAGTTTTTTAGAAGAAAAAAGAAAAAGAAAGAAGAGAATAATAATAGGAATAGAAAGAAAAGGGGGACAAACGTCATTTTTGATGATGCTATGTGGATGGAAATCCTGAAATAATCTACAAAAGTGTTGTTAGAATAAATGCCCATGATTTCTATACACCGTTCACAGAAAATATAATCAAAGGATATTCGAATTACAATAACCGGAAAAAAAAAGGTACCTAGGAATAAATCTCAATCTCACTAAAGATACATGTGTCCTTTAAAGAGAAAATGATACAACTTAAAGAAATGAAAGAAAACCTACACAAATGGAGCATGTTTATAGACAGAGATATCCAATATCATAAAGAAGACAAGCTTCCTCAAATTTATGAATGAAGTGTAATCAACTCCAAGCCAGGGCATTTGCAGACTTTGAAAAACAAATTCTAAAATTACTTGGAAAAGCAAAATGCAAAGAACAGCCAAGATAATTTTAAAGAATATGAATATTCTTATTGTCCTACCATGTTGTAAGCCTTATTACAAATATATAGTAAATACAAGAGTAAGTTAGAGCAGAGAGCCCAAAAAGAGACCCAAGCATTTATGAAAACAATATATGAAAGAAATGGTTTTACAGATTAGAGAGAAAAAGGGATGGGACAACTGGGAAAAAAAAATTCAATCCTACCTCATATCATACACAAAAATCCACTCCATGGAAAGTATAGACCTAAATGGGAAAAGCAAAATTAAAACAAAAAGAATTTAGAAGAATATCTGGGAGATTATGACTATGGGATTGGGAAGGGATCCATAAGATATAAAAATTAAACATGCAAGCCATATAGAAAAACACTGACAAATTCAACCATATTAAAAACCTTTATTCATTAAAAGATACTATTTTAAAATGAAAAGACAAGACATAGCTTTGGAAAAAGACACCTGTAATACACATAGTTAACAAAGAATGAATAACCAGAATTCTGAAATAAATAAATCTTGAAAATTGATAAGAAAAATATAGTAATCCAATTTAAAACAGGCAAAACATAAATAGGCCATTCACAGAAGAGGAGCCATATGGGGGCACTAAACTTACAAAAAATGTTGAACTTCATTAGTAATTGGAGAAATTCAAATTATATACAAAAATGAGTTGACATTAACAGTCAATGGACTGTTAATAAAAAGACTGTAAATTCCACTTACTAGTGAAGATGCAGGAAAATAGGAACTCTCTTAGATGTTGGGGAAGTTGCATTAGAGTAACCAACACAGGAGTATCTGGTAAAGTTAAAGATTTGCATGCCATCATTCAGCAACTCACCTCCTAGACAAGAATGTTTTTAGCAGCATCTTTTGTAATACGGGGGAAAAAAAGAAACGAAAAGGAAGCAAATTTAGCATTAACAGGGAAATGGATAAACTGGTGTAGTCTTACAGTGGGATATTATACAACATTCAGAAAAAAATTAAAACTAAAACAATACAATCTGCATGGATTAATGCCACACATATAATGTTGAGTAAAAAGTTAATTGCTGAATATATACAGTAAATATGAAGTGTAAAATCTTAGTGAACAAAAGTATATATTGTTCAGGATAGATACATATGTACAAAAGTCTTTATCAAGTTGAGGAAGGCCTCCTCGATTTCTAGATTTTTACCATAAGAAGGTGCTAGACTTCGTGAAATTTGCTCTCTCTCATTTAGCCTCTTATTACAGTGGATTCCATTGGTTGCTTTCAACTACTGAACCAAGCTTGCATTCTTGGGATAAACCCCACTTGGTCACGGTGTATCATTCCTTTTATGAATTGCTGAATTTTATTTGCTAATATTTTGTTAAGGATTTTTTCATCTATATTCATGAATATTAGTCTGTGGTTTTCTTTCTTTGTACTGCCTGTCTGATTTGGTACCAGGGTAATAATAGCCTCATAAGATAAGTTGGAAGCCTCCCTTCCTTTTCTTTTTTCTAGAAAAGACTGCAAAGAATTTGTATGAATTCTTCTGTAAATATTTGGTGGAATTCTCCAATGAAACCCATCTCCAATGAAGCCTGGAGATTTCTCTTTCAAAATTTAATTATAATTCCTCAATTCATATTAATTCTTCAATTTCTTTAATGTATTTTTAGGGTTATTCAAATAATCTATCTCCTAGTGTGTGAGCTGTGGTTTGAGGAATTGGTCTGTTTAAGTTGTCAAATTTATGTTTGTAGAATTGCTTGTAGTATTATCCTTTTGATGTCTGCAAAGTCTGTGGTTTCATCCCATTTTACTTCCAATATTGGTAATCTGTGTGTGTGTGTGTGTGTGTGTGTGTGTGTGTGTGTGTGTGTGTTTTGTCAGTCTGACAAGAGTGGGGCTGTCAATTTTACTAATCTTTTCAAAGAACCACCTTTTTATTTTACTAATTTTTCTCTATTGTTTTCTGCTTTCATTTTCAATTATTTCCGCTCTTATCTTCGTTATTTTCTCCTGCTTACTTTGGGTTTATTTTGCTCCTTTTCTAGATTCTTGAGGTAGGATATTCTTGATTTGAAAATCTTCCTCTTTTCTAATGTATGCATTCAGTGTCATCAATTTCCCTTTCAGCACTGTCTTAGCTGCATCCCACACATCTTGATATGGTGTATTTTCATTTAGTTTGAGGCAGTTTTAAATTTCCTTGAGAGGTTCTCATAGACCCAAGGATTAAAAAGGAGTATGCTGGTTAGTTTCCAGATGTGGGAGATTTTTCTGTTATCTTTCTCTTATTCTAGTTTGATTCTATTGTGATCAGAGAACATACATTGTAGGATTTCAATTCTTTAAGTTTGTTAAGGTTTCTCTCATTGTTAGGTAATAGACCTCTCTGTCTCTGGTAGAAATCTTTGCTCTGAAGCCTACTTTATGTGATACTAATATCACCACTCCTGCTTCCTTCTGATTAATACTTGCATGATATACACAAACTTCCCTTTACTTTTGACTGACTTACCTTGTTAAGTTTCAAGTGAGTTTTTTGTATAGCATATAATGGGGTGATGTTTTTTTTAAATCTATTCTGTCAATCTCTACCTTTAACTGGTTTATTTAGACCATTTACTCTAAAGTTAATTGTTATTATATAAGGGCTTAAGGCTGCTTTTGTTTTTTTGTTTTTGGTTCTCTATTTTCTTTTTCCCACCTTTGTGTTACTAAAATATCTTAAATTCCATTTTATTTATCTGTGGTGCTTCTTGAATGTAACTCACAAAGTAGCTTTATTAGGTAAGTATTAAGTATTACATTATTCATATGACTTACACAGTCTATCAGTGTTAACATTTTAAGAGTTCCAGAGAAATGTAGAATGCTTATCTCCATAGGTCCCTTTACTCCTGTTTATAGTTGCCTTAAATTACACATAACTTCTACATATACTGGGAACCACATCAGATGTTATCATTTTTCCTCAATCATCAAACCTAATTTAGAATACTCAAGATGAGAAGAAACTTCTATCGCATCTATCCTTATTTTTACTCTTTCTATTGTTCCTTTTTCCTTCCTGGTGTTCCAACTTTCCTTTTATCATTTTCATTGTTTCAAGAATTTTCTTTAGCTTTTCTTTTAGGATAGGTCTGCTGGCAACATAGTCTCTTCATTTTTCTTCACCTGAGAATGTCTTGATTTCTCTTTCATTCCTAAAGGACATTTTCACTAAATATAGAATTTTAGATTGATGGGTTTTTCCGTTTTAGCACTAGCAAATGTTGATCCACTTCCATGGTTTCTGGTGGTACCATGATTTCTAATGAGAAATCCACTATTATTTGACTTGTTATTTCCCTATAAGTAAGATATGTTTTCTCTCTCATTGCTTTAAGATATTTTCCTTTGGGGGCACCTGGGTGGCTCAGTCGGTTGAGCATCCGACTTCGGCTCAGGTCATGATCTCACAGTCCGTGGGTTCGAGCCCTGCATCGGGCTCTGTGCTGACCGCTCAGAGCCTGGAGCCTGTTTCAGATACTGTGTCTCCCTCTCTCTCTGACCTTCCCCCGTTCATGCTCTGTCTCTGTCTTGAAAATAAATAAACGTTAAAAAAAAAAAAAAAAGATATTTTCCTTTGTCCTTAGTTTTCAAAAGTTTTATTATGATGTGCCTTGTTGCAAATTTATTTGGGTTTATCCTGTCTGGGTTTCATCATCTTCTAGAATTTGTAGATTTTTAGCTCTTGCCAAATTTGGGGAATTTTCAGTCATTATTTGTTTGGATACTTTTTTAGCCCCATACTCTTTTTTGCTCCTGGATCTCTAATGACATAAACATTAGATCTTTTCATGTAGTCCTACAGGTCCCTGGGGTTCATTGTATTTTTCAGTCTATTTTCTTCCTGTTGTGCAGATCAGGTAACTTCAATTGCTCTGTCTTCAAGTTCACTGAATGTTTTCCACCTCCATCCTTTCAATTTTACTGTTGAGTCCATCCGGTGAGTTACTGTGTTGTTCAGGTATAAAATTTCCATTTGGTTCTTCTTTATACCTTCCATTTATTTGTTAAGATTTTCTATTTCTTTGCTGAAATAGTCTTTTTCATTTTTTCCAATGTTTATAAGTGCTTCCTTCTTGAAGCAGTTACATGGTAGCTGCTTGAAAATCCACCAGATCATTCCAGCGTCTGTTTCACCTTGGCATTCACATATGTTGATTCTCTTTTCTCATTCAGGTTGAAGTTTTCTTGATTCTTGGACATTTGGGACAGTATGTTATGAGAGTCTGGATCCCATTTAAATCTGTCTCAGCAGACCTTCTCTGACACCATGACTCATTCCTGCCAAGTGGACGTGGAAGTCTAAACTCTCTACTTGGCCTCTCTTGACACTTAGGGTGGAAAAGGGGGAATTATGCCTTATTGATACTGGGCGGGGGGGGGGGGTAGAAGTTTAGGGTCCCCACTAGGCCTCCAGTGACACCACCTTGGCTTAGAGGAGGAGGGCACTCTTTACTGTTCTCCACATAGCCTCCTCTCCTGATGGTGCAAGAAGACAGATCAGTGGTAAAAGTCCTGGATATCCACAGGACCTTCTCTGATACTATCCTCCTGGGAAGAGAAAGAAGTGCCTCATTACTATAATGTAGGGAATGGAAGCCCAGGTCCCTATATGACCTTCAGTGACACTGTGGGAGGTGGCTGTCATTAATATTGGGTAGTCATGCAAGGGCTGGCTGCCCAAAAGAACTTCTCTGACATTATCGCAGCAGGGAGGAGAGGAGCCTCATTATAGCCAGAGAAGCCTTTGCTTACAGGGTAGGGAGTAAGGGTGGGGCCACAGTTTTATCCACGGTGTTAGACTAAAGTAGGCAGTTACTGTCTAAAAGTTTTCTGTCTTGCTAGGCTGCCTGTGTCCTAGTCCTTTAGCTAGAGAGAGGAAACTTTTTGCTGGAGCTTTTGTTGTCTTTACCATTAATGTTTTGGGACTGTAGCTTCTCCAGCACCCAGTTCAGGATATTTGAGCTAAAGAAAAGAAAAGAAAAGAAAAGAAAAGAAAAGAAAAGAGAAGAGAAGGGAAGGGAAGGGAAGGGAAGGGAAGGGAAGGGAAGGGAAGGGAAGGGAAGGGAAGGGAAGGGAAGGAAACAGAAAAAAATAAAAAGAAACCCAAGGAACTCACCACTGTGTGTTACTCAGGCCCCAAGCTCCGCAGCTCATCTGCCTTCTTCTATCCACCTCTCCATCTCCTAATGTTTGTTTTAGATACAATTTCTAGGATTTGACCGTACTTTATGGAAGAAATAGGGACAAGTACATCTCTTCCATGTTGTCTGAAATTGGAACTGTTATTTTTATATCTTCTGGTATGTCTAAAATATTTCATAATAACTTTTTAAAAGATTAGATGATCCTGGTGAACATTAAAATATCCCACTCTCTGCCTCCTTACTTCTTCAGAGAGGACTGACTCCCTTTTCCTGCTCAGCCTGTCCTTTTCTTCACATTCTGCCCTTCCCTCCCACCCCACTCCTGTCCCTTCCCACCAAGCCCAAGAAAAGAACTTCAAGCGGCTTCTGTTGAGACTGCTTAGGGCTAGGTGGAAGACAGACACCAATAAGCAAATCATGTCACATCCAAATGTGATAATGGGAGAAAGGGTTATTAAAGGGGGTTTTGATATTTTTTTTAAAATTTTTTTCAACGTTTATTTATTTTTGGGACAGAGAGAGACAGAGCATGAACGGGGGAGGGGCAGAGAGAGAGGGAGACACAGAATCAGAAACAGGCTCCAGGCTCTGAGCCATCAGCCCAGAGCCCGACGCGGGGCTCAAACTCACGGACCGCAAGATCGTGACCTGGCTGAAGTCGGACACTTAACCGACTGCGCCACTCAGGCGCCCCGGGTTTTGATATTTTTAAAAGGGAAGTCATTAGAGGGTTTTTGGTATCTTAAGTATGTAACAATTAGTATAGTACTATATGAAAGCTCCTGTTCCCATGAATCATCATGTACAGAGGATTCAGAGAGGAGACAATATACCAATCCAAAGATGTGTTTCAATGTTTTACGAACCAGGATAATCTTACTGGCACATATCAGCTGAATACTAGCCTTATCTATAAGTACCCAGTGTTTTTTTGTTGTTGTTTTTCTTTTTTTTCTTTCTTTCTTTTTGCTGCAAACAGTAGGTAGTGAAACTATACAGATGATGAAAATTGTTTAGAAATATGTCTAATGACGAGAAGCACATAATCAGAGTCAGGAAAGGGTGAACTAAAATAAATATATGACAGTTCTTATTCCTTCATATTGCTAAAGCAAGTCAAGAACCATGAACCATGAAAAAGACATGAATTAATTCCCTTTGAGAGATGCAGTCGATATCCTATTGGTCACAAGTTAAATGGAACTCTACAACACTTTCATAATCAGAAGAACAAAATATTTCAATCCCCCTAGAGTATACACTAATGTTCTAAATGGGCGCATTGAAATTTCAAAAGCAGAATCCCAGTTGGATATATCCAAAAATCACTATGTACATAGCAATGCAGAGATCTTGGGAGATTTTGCCACCTGATGTTTCAGAGCAGGAAGCAGCTGGAGAAATCATTAACAGCTTACGAGAAAAACTGAAATTACATTTCTAAAAGCTAAGAATAATTTACATGAAAAAAAAGACACTACTCAGAGAATCACAGAAGAAATTGATTGAGAGAATTAAGGCCTACAGAACATTCTTTTGTAGGTAATTGGTTGAGTGGGAAACAGGATCCATGGCCAGGTAAGACAAAGGGATTGGACATGATCAGAACAAGTTTTACGTGTTAAGATCAAATGTCAACCACTGGTCCACTTGCAGCCCTGAGGGATTGGAGGGAGGATGAGTTTGGTGTTGAGACCTGGTTGACTGACAACTGAGGTCATCATGTGTCTTCTGTGTTTGACAGACACTTTTTCATGCGGAAATGACTGTTTACGTAGAACTGTAAAACATTAAGAAAAAAAGACAGTACATGTAGTTAACCTCTTGGTACACTAAACAAAAGAAAATAAACATTGCAATGTTGTAAGCACCACAATATTGTTTAGAGTTAATTCAAAACAAACTACAGGGAACAAATGACATCCAAGCAATAAAAAATCAGAGTGTTAACATATACCCTGTGCATGGTTAGACGAGACTGGGGTTGTGTAGACTTGCCCAATGATCAGAAGGTTGCAAAAGTAAGTAATTCCTATGCTACTCTTGTATCCTGCTCATACCCTCTGTAACACTGCCTGGCATCATATTCTTTTACAATCATTCTTAACCAGACTTGGCACAGACATACAAATGCAGACATGCACCTATATACCCTGAAGTCCTTCCTAGTAAAATCTCCTATACTGTGCTCTAAGGTTGGTCTGTTCACCAACGATGAAGACACCAAGGATGGGCCACGGAGCTAGGTTCCATTGGAGACTGTGGGAAGCAAGAGGACTTTGGAAGATAGACACTGAAGGTTGAGCATGGCGGCTGCTGGCCGAGGAAGTCGAATTTTCACTGGGGAGAAGCAGCATAGTGGGGATTGAGAAAGTGAAGCACGATATTCCACAGAGTGAGAAAAATGGTGTGATCTATACCAAAAGATCAGGAAGACTATCTATGGGGCATATGGAAGCAATCTGAATCACTGAAGGGAAATGGGCCTTTTTAAGGTATATTCAGAGCAAGAATGGCATGCTCCCTGAGATATTATGTTAGCAGAGGACCAAAAAAAAAAAAAACAAAAAAAAAACCCGGAAACCTCTCTCCTTGTTTGCTGTTTCTTCTTCTTCCCCACATACCACCGCCCCCTCTCCGCCTACGTGGAGGTATTTTTTTAAACTGGAAAGGGTGACAAAAACATCTTAAGAGAAGAAAGGCCCTGAAGAAGAAAGAAGACAGTAGAAGAAGCCTCCTTTCTAAATCAGTTCACATTTCTACACGCAGGTAAGTTGTATCCCACGGTGCTGAAATAACTCCAGAAGTGCTTTTGGAGTGTTTGGTCTCAAAGAATGCACGAACAGTAAGAAAAGTACTGGAGACAAATAACATTGCCATTTTTAAAATGGGAACCAGGATTTATAAACCAGTACACTTGACTTTAAACCTTAAGCAAATTCAAGTTTATGCAAGAAATGGTTGGTGCATTTAGAAAATACCAGAGTGAGTGGTAAGTGTTGGAAGGGATTTGCAAAAAAAAAAAAAAAAAAAAAAAATTATTTCAAATTAACTTAATTTCCCTTTTACTTGGGCAGGGGTCAATATATTTATAGCCCATAGGTCTGCAGTGTGTTTTAGCAAATAAAGTTATTGGAACCCAGCCCATGACCATTAGTTTGGTCCATACTGTCCATGGCTGCTCTCACACCACAACGGGAGGGTTTAGTACTTGCAGAAAAGTCTGATCCTTTACAGAAAACTTGCTGACCTCTGAGTTAGAAAACACCACTGAGATAGTCTGTCTTAATTTCTACAAGGCATATATCAAAGTTTCTCACATAAAGACACTAGAGAGAGATGATTAGGAATCACATGCCAAGCAGAATTGAGTCTCCAGACACTTGTCACAGGGCACTACCCTTGGCCAAGTCCTGGATCCTATTGTTGACAGTGACTATGACAAAGGCATAGATAGCAAACATGCTGGTTTTACAGAAACCCATAAAGTAATAAATATGGAAGATGAATCAATATCCAAAATGATCTAATTAAACTAAAATGTGGGACTGAGACCAAGATTATAAAAAGATGAAAATAAAAGTTGCATCCACATAAGAAAAAAATAGATTAGATAGATAGATAAATAGATAGATAGATTAGATGATGGAAACCTGGTTTGGCAGTTCGTGTGGAAAAGATATGAGAGCTTAAGTGACCCAGAACCAGTCGTGTGATGTATTGCTAAGAAGACCACCCCAGAGAGACAATGGCAAGATGGCAGACAGGGAAGCTCCAGGCCCTTGTTCCCCCATGCATAACACTGACCAACAAGACAAACGAAAACAACTCTGTAGGAGCTCTGGAAATCAGTGGAAGAGCCGTAGCAAGCAAGTGAATGCCCAATCAAGAAAAAACCGCATTAAAAGCCGGAGGGGGGCACCTAGGTGGCTTATTCGGTTAAGTGTCTGACTCTTACTTTCAGCTCAGGTCATGATCTCAAGCTTTGTGGGATTCTGCTCCGACTTGGGTTCCATGTTGACACCACAGAGCCTGCTTGGGATTCTCTCTCTCCCCCTCTCTTTCTCTCTGCCTGCCCCCACCCAACACACACACACACACACACACACACACACACACACACACACCCCCAGTAGGAAATTTCAAGGTTGGTCTGTTTGTTTTAATTCACCTTTGTCCCACCCTCCTCCTGCGAAAAAGAGAGAGTAGACCAATGTTCTGACCTGTCTGGGTCTCCTAACTCGGGTTTCAGAGGGCCAAAAGTGGCATAGCTTTTGGCAGATCTCACACAGGTGAAGCTGCAGGAAGCAGTGGGCATGGCTAGTGAAAACCCACAAGGTGGTCGTGGGGAAGACAGACCCACGTATGCCTAGCGTAAGAAATTACTGCTTGAAGAATATAATAGAACATCTTCATTAGGCCCCAAGAAGAAGCTACGGTGAGACTATTAAGGAAATTAAGGGAGGGAAATTAAGACTTGAAACAGTACCTGTGTACAGCGGAGAATTGGAAAAAAAGTACACACACTGATCCGGGAAAGGTACATGCCCGGAAAAGGACTGGAAAGACCATAAGCCTTCACACTGGGCTGACCCCGGGCTCAGAACACGCCCTGCTAACTAGTGACGGTCTTCTCCGGCCCTCAGTGCAATGTGCAGAGTTGGAGAGGTGGCTGTTTTTTCAAATGCTCAGTTTTCAACCGAAGATCACATGGCACATAAAGAAAGAGGAAAACATGGCCCATTCAAAGGAACAAAAGAAATCTCCAGAAACCATCCTGCAGAAAATTCCCACAATCTTCTGCTCGTGTGTGTACGTTATAATCATAATGCCTGGTATCTAGCTCTTTACTTCTTTTTCACACCACATCCAGAGGGCTTTCTTCTGGGCTCAGGCAGAACTTGGCCACCTACCCCGGGCTACAAATGGCGGCCCCGTGCCAGCTTGCAGGTCCTCCAGAATCCCCCAGTGTACTCACCGCCCTATCCGCTACTCACAGAGTATAGCCTTCTATCCCAACACTGGGTTACTCTCTCCCTTCTTCACATCCCCTCTAGCCCTTCAGTCTCCTCGCACTGTTCAGGGTCTTTCCTCGCTGTCATTCACGAACATTGCTATGCCCACAGACAAAAAGGCAATGCCCATCTTGTTGGTGCCTGGAGATACCCGTTCACACATGTGTGTTGAGGAGCGAGGGGCACAGACAGGGTGACGTGGGTAGGCCAGAGCCTTAAAATCTAAAACCATCGGGATTCTGCCAGGTTCCCAGAGCAGGAGATGGGCCAGCAATCTGAAATCTTCCAGGTTTTTCTTCACCTTCACTGAAAGAGGCCTAAGTCATCAAAGCCCTGCCGCAGAGAGCACAGGCCCCTTGGCCCCAGAAGACCCTTGCGGGCAGTGTATTCCAAGCCCATTCTGAGTAGCCTAAGTAAGTGACCCTGGACATATTCCCGACCTTTCTGAACTTTGTTTCTCATCTCTAACAATGGGAGACAAAAACCCAGTCCACCTCAGAGGAGAGATTCTGGCTTAAAACACTCATTTAATTAAAAAAAAAAAAGCAGGAAACAATGGGAAATAGATATCATTATAACATTAATATTTATATGAGAACCATATGTAAAATGACTCATACCTTTTAGGGTCTCATCTGCCTCACTTTCGCTTATTCCCGATCCTAGGTATGAACAAATGCTGCCCTCTGGAGGCTGAAAAGACATTTTTTTGGACCACGGATAGGCATGAAATAATGTAGAATAGCTCTTGAGGATGTGGGACTCCTTGCCACTGAAAAATGAAAAGTGAATGATATCTTTGAGATGAGAAACTACCAAGGGCCATACAATCTATGCCTGTGGCTTCACTGGGTTACCGTTACTGGGTCCTTTCAGGAGTCGGTGCACATCCCTGTCGAGCTAAAGTTTTCAGCGGTATCTGTAGTAGGAGGAACTAGATGGCAGCGGACAGAGGAAACACTGTGCGTATCAGCATAAACCTCTCCTACAACCTACAAACATAACCGAACACCTGTTAAGAGCAAGGCATCGTGATGGATGCTGGGGTGTTCACAAGATGAGCAAGACACAGATACTAATTCCAAGACACAGATACTTGATTCCTAGGCTTCGGAATCAAGTGCAATTTGTATATGGCGGCTCCTGCTACTTCAAGGATAGAGGAAATGAAAGTGTATTAGGGAGGCCTGATCTGGATCATGCAATGGGCACACCCAATGCTAGTTTTGGGGGGCTGTGATTTTGTTGCCCTTTCCGGGATAAGGTTGGGTGGGATTGGGGTGTCCGATGTTCCTGTCTTTGGGCCAGTGCCCATCCTGCCACCAGGTTACCCCCCTTTGGGGTTCACCTGCTTCTTGGCTTCCTCCCGGGGGAGGGAGGTCCATGGAGGGGAGGGGAAGGGCTCAACATGCAGAGCACTGGGACGTAGCTGGGCTTTGCTGCTTTGTTCCCACCAAGATTCACCAGTCTTTCTGAATTTTAAAATTTATCCATTTGTGAATTAGCTTGTCTCCTGTCATTTGTAAACTGTCTTCTCATTGATCTTTGGAGGATCTATCTTCCTGTTTGCCATATCAATTTGCGTGAATTCTACAGATTGAATGTTAACGCTTGTGTTATATTTTGAAGAGTTTGCTGTTTCCCTTTTACATGTGTTTTGGACTTAGAGAAACTTGAAATGTTTATAAAGTCAAAACGTACTCATCTTGTCCTCATTTTTTTTCTTATTTCTCCAAACACATTTCCTTAACATTTTAAGCAACTTACTACAGCTGACCCTTGAACAATGTGAGGGTTAGGGGTGCTGACCCTCAGTGCGGTCGAAAATCCATGCATAACTTTTAACTCCACAAAAACTTAACTACTCACAGCTTACTGTTGACTGAAAACCTTACTGATAACACCAACAGTTGATGAGCACATAATTTGTAGTTTTTATGTATTATGAACTGCATTCTTACTCTTCCAATAAAGGAACATAGAGTAAAGGTTATTAAGAAAATTATAGGGTGCCCGGGGTGGCTCGGTCGGTTAAACGTCCGACTTCGGCTCAGGTCATGATCCGTGGTCTGTGAGTTCAAGCCCCACGTCCGGCTCTGTGATGACAGCTCAGAGCCTGAAGCCCGCTTCAAGTTCTGTGTCTCCCTCTCTTTCTACCTCTCCCCTGCTCACGTTCTCTCTTAAAAATAAATATTGAAAAAAATTAAAAAGAAACTAGTAAGAAAGAGAAAACACATTTACAGTGCAGTATACTGTACTGCAAATAATCCATATATAAATGGGTCCATGTAGTTCAAACCTGTGTTGTTCATGGGTCAACTATATATACATATAATTAAAACTAAGTGATATCATACAGAAGGACTTATAATAAAAAGCGACAATCCAAGCCCTACCTCTCCCAATACCACTTTTACTCTCCTGAGAGCCAACCATTTCTAACCATGTCTGTTTTTAGATATTCTGACAATAATCTTATTGCTAAATGTTACTGACCTCTTTTGACTTACTGGTTTTAAGCTTATCTTTGGCAGATATGGATTTCTGCTATGATCGGAAAGGATTCAGCTCACTTACTAACGCTTCCCCTATTTTCCCCCCAAATAGTTCTACCACTATTTTCACTTCTCCCGTCTGTCAGAACTACATCTCCATGTACTGAATTTAAAATCCCCATTTTCTTGTTCCATCAACAGATGATGCATATTAACTTTCCACCCCACCTCCTCAACTGTCATTAGAGCTCTACGTTTCACTGCCAATGTTAATGAGATGAAGTTTTGTATTCATAGTTTTGTATTTTTATGATTTAGCCAAAGAACAATTTAAAATGTTGAGGGGAGCCTGGATGGCTCTGTTGGTTAAGCTTCAGACTCTTGATTTCAGCTCAGGTCACGAGTTCATGGTTTGTGGGTTCAAGTCCTGGGTCGATCTCCATGCCGAAAGCATAAGCCTGCTTGGGATTCTCTCTCTCTCCCTCTCTCTGCCCCTCCCCAGCTCATGCTCACACACACACACACTCTCTCTCTCTCTCTCTCTCTCTCTCTCTCTCTCTCTCTCTCAAAATAAAATAAACTTTAAAAAAAAAACCCTAAAAAATAAATAAATAAAATGTTGAAAACTAGTAGGTAATTATTTACTGCAGAGCCTGGTAGTTGGCCATGATTATGCTTTCTTCTCTGCAGTTCCAATGTGATAACTACTATCTTAGCACAGAAGTACATTTCTAGGATCAAATGTCAAATTCAGGGTGACCTCCACTCATTCACACGTCACATTTACGTTCACATCTGGTAGTAGCAAAGGCTGACGCAAATTGGGTCTATTCAGGACAAAGCTTGTCATTTAATGAGGGTGTCTCTGTCTACCAGGGTGATATTATGATGGTAGCAGAGATCAAAAGTGTAGAAGCGAGTTTTAATGAGGTGTCCCCAGGAGTTCAAGGCCCCCTTCCTAGGAAGCGCAGTCCAATTAGTTGCCTGGGTGTGTCCTCGACCCAGGAGGAAATGTAGTGGGTGACGTAGGCATACTGAGGGACACGTCCAATGTGAGGACACTCATGCTGTCTGTGTTATGTTTGAATGGCAAGCAGAGGCTGTAGCACTTGGGTGGTAGTCCACGGCTGGAATCCAAAATGAGCTTTCCCACCCTGGGCACAGACACCTGCCTTCTGCTTAACCTTTCAAACCACAGCTGGGGCTATATGGCCCCAATGTTCCCAGGCAGAGACAGTCCAAGACGGAGCAATGTACCTGCAGCCAGAGTTCTGCTTAGAAGTGTTGAGTACTTGTTATCAACAGATAGAAAAGTTGAACTCTTCGTTTGAAGGAGCAGGTCCCTCTTATCAGCTTGGACTGAGTTCTTGGGTTTGTCTTTTTTTGTTAGACAACAGTTTTTGGAATCCCTTCACAGAATACTAGTCCCTCTTCAGGTAGATACCCGTGCTCCTACAAGACTTTGTTTTCCGATCTCTTGCTCCCACATAAGGTAACTGAGCTTATCTAAGAAGCACTCCCTAAAGAATTGAGATCAATACTTTTGGATTTCCCAGTGACTGAGCAGTTCTTTCCTCTTGCAGTGGGCAAGTGCCATTATTAACCCTGTTTGGGCGCTTCTCTCTAGAAGTATAATAAACTGAGTATTGTTCTCCTAAATACAATGTTAGATGCATTTATGTTTTATAGGCTAGATCTTCTATTCCAAACTATAGAAGCATAAAGATATTCTTCCTTCTTTTAGGAAAAAACACAATAATCCATAGATCTTATGGCCAAATCGCTAAAGTAATACAAATGTAGTATGTTGAAGGAAGCACAGAAAGAAAATATCAAGAAACACATCACATGGATTTTTAATACATATCATATTAGTTTGTTAGGGCTGTTGTAACAACATACTGTGAACTGAGTGGCTGAAATGCATTGTCTCACAGTCCTGGAGTCTAAAAGTCTCAAGATCAAGGTATCAATAGGACTGGTTCCTTCTGAGGGCTGTGACAAAGAATTCTAGGCCTTTCTTCTAGCTACTGGTGGTTTTCTGGCAATCTGGTGTTCCTGGGCTTCTACATCACCCAAGCACTCTTCTGTGTGTATGTCTGTGTCCAAATTTCTCCTTTTTATGTGGCCATATTGCATTAGGGGTCTACCTTACTCTAGTATGACCTTATCTTAACTAATTACATCTTCAACAACCATATTTCCAAGTAAGGTCACATTCTGAGGGGGTTAGGAATCCAGCAGGTAAATTTGGTGGGAGGCAGGACACAATTCAACCCATAACACATGTTTTGGTCTCTTATTTTTGAAAAAGAGTATGTGTGCATTTAAAGCACACACCAGGGGCACCTGGGTGGCTCAGTTGGTTAAGCGTCCGACTCTTGATCTCAGCTCAGGTCTTGAGTTGTAAGTTCAACTTACAGGGTTGTAAGTTCAAGCCCCACATTGGGCTCCATGCTGGGCTCCATGTTGGCCATGGAGCTTACTTAAACACAAGTAAACCTTTTTTTAAAAAAAAGGGGGGGGTTACAGAGCAAGTTCTGTCTCTCAACAATAACTCTTCCTTTGTATCAAAGAAAGCATTAAATGAAAATGCTTTGAAAGACAGATGTAAAAGCAGTATAAAGAAATATCAGAGTTGAAAGACACACGTCTATTACCACAAGTGAACATTCAGACTTGAGGGTAGGCCTGACCCACCCTTTTCACCTGGGGGACAGACGATGAATAAGCCCAGTGCAGCCTGTTAAGAACTCTTTTTCTCTCTCTGTCATGGTCTGAACATGTCCACTCCCCTCCCTTCAATTCATATGTTGAAATCCTAATGCCAATAAGATGATATTGGGGTGGGGTGGGGGTGGGACCTGCCGGAGTTTGTGAGGAATTGGATCAGAGCCCTTAGAAGAAGAGACACAAGAGCTCTTGCTTCCTCTCTCTGCTCTCCACCACGTAAGGAAGAGGCAAGATGGTGGCCATCTGCAAACCAGGAAGAGGACCCTTACCAGAATGTGACGATGCTGGTCCCCGATCTGAGACTGCTTAGCACCCAGAAGTGTGAGAAATGAATGTCTGTTGTTCAAGCAACCCAGTCTACAGTAATTTGTTACAGCCGCCTGAACTAAGACCTTCTCTTTCTCACTGGATTCTCATCAACCTAGTGCACTAAAACTTCAGAGCTTGAATAAATCCTCACAGATCCACAGTTTCAACACTATCAAAGAAAGTTAACTTGCTAATCATAATACTAGGTCCCCAGTATCTAGCGAAATGTATAGGCTTGGAGGAACCATTTAGAAGGGATGGTTGTTTTTCATCATCAAGCTTATGAAAGGACATCCAAATGGTACAACAATAGAACTCAGAAATAAAGGAAAACATCACTCATTCTTTAAACTGTCATTCTTATCATGATACATGCCCTTATAAAATATCCTTTGCTGTGGACAGAGTTTTAAAATAACTTTTTAAAGTTATATTAATACTTCAAAATTGATTAAATGTTCACCATTGAAAATAAGGGAGAAGAACAAAGAAAATAAAAATTGGTCATAATCTCATCACCAGAAGATACTATTCGGATATTTTCAGTATTTTTTTTTCCTATACATACGCATGAATATCTTTAAACCTAATTATGTTGGATATACATATGCATTTCAACTTCAACACTTATTATATCATAGGCATTGATTAGTATTTAACTCCTTATACCTTAACTAACATTTGTTTTAACATGTGAGAAACTTAATTGTGTGTAATGGGCCAATTTTTTCCACTGACGAAATATTTCATCAGATCATCATGGATTCTTAATAGTCTTTTTAGGATATGAATATAAAATACATATCCAGTGCACACAATTTAGAAGGTACAGAAAAAGGATAAGAAGAAAATAAAAATAACTGATAATCTTAGAGAAATATCCACTGTTAATGTTTTAGTGCCCTTCGTTCCCATCACATTTCTTGTCTATACATTGCCATGTATTCAGATACTCCAGAGAGACTGCCAAACCCACACACCCCATCTGAAGAGTTCTCTACTTGGTTCTCTGTCATTGGTCTGTCTGGCCCGGCCACAGATAATCGGATAAAGGGTGGGTGCTTGATATAGGTGCAACCAATGTGTAAACCAGCTTATTTCCTATAGATCTCTATTCAAGGGTGGCACCCCTGCCAGGTGGTTATTGACCCAACCAGCCAGATCTTTGCTTGGGAAGTTTGGATTCAAGACTGATG
The DNA here is from genome assembly GCF_018350155.1 of Leopardus geoffroyi. Lineage (NCBI taxonomy): Eukaryota > Metazoa > Chordata > Mammalia > Carnivora > Felidae > Leopardus > Leopardus geoffroyi. Next base: position 150,335,623 of record NC_059331.1, on the reverse strand, counting down.
GAGAGATGGTCAATTGTAGAAATAGACGTGGCTGAAGCAGCAGCTTTATTCTGTCTATTACAGAATATAATAGAATGCTTGCTAAGGCCAAGCATTGAATTCAGTGGGGGAGTGTCTGCTGTGGTCTATATGTAGTCTTTACCTTAACACATATTCAGCTTTTGAACCACACTATGACACATTAAGCAATGGAGCCCTGAAATGCCCCCCTTTTCCTTTAATGTTAGACATTGGCTGGTAAACATTTAGAAACACAGCACTACATTAATCAGAGATGTTGATTGCAGATTACAAACACCAACTCTGGCTAATTTTAATATTTAAAAGAGAGTTATTGAAAAGCTATTGCATAGCTTATAGACTTAATGGAAAACAGAGAAATCACACCTAAAACCCAGGCAGGAACCAAGGTAAGCCAGGTACCAAGTTCACAGCCAGGTCTCAATATGGGAAGAGATTGGTAGATCATCACTGCTTGCACTCCACAATGGATGCTTGATCTTCCACGACTGGTGTCTTGAATGATCTCTAACTGCCCTGCATCTTTGTGTCACTCCCTTAATATTCAAAATCCCAGAAAGAAGCTTTTAACCGTATGTACACAGGTTATATGCCTGTGTCCTCCCTAGAGGGCCAGGATCTACTCCTCTGAAATTCCAGAGTGGACGGTGGGGCCCTGCTTCCCAGTTTTAGGATTTCTCTGAAGCTTAGGGATGAGTGCCATGATTTTAACCAATCATCAGAAAAGAGCCAATTATATCCAACAAAACTCAACTCACCTCTTTTCAGAATATGGTCCAAAGGGGGTTTTAAAATAATCTTCAGAAAGGTCAAAATTTTTCTGTAATTCGAAAGCTGTAAAATAATGTAGACCATTGATAATAGGTGCTGGTACCAGACCCCTGAAATCAGAAAAAGAAAACCTGCAAGAATTTTGTAATGATACCAAACGTATACACATGTAATACCTAAATACTGACCAATGTTATCCACATAAATGCAAATGCTAATAAAATCTATTTGGAACAACGTACTATACCAACTGCAACATTTACTCCAGAGCTTGTCTTAAAACACTAACGTTATTACATTCTAATTTGTAGATTAAGCAAATTTGTATTGTTTTGAATCTTCCTTATCCATTAAGTCACTAATATGGGCAAATTATCTTCCTACTGATAGGACGTATTCTACGTATTCTATTATAAATCCTAGTCCATTTGTTATGTGAGGCCCAGCAAGGTATCAACTGCTATTAAAACTGAAATAGATATTTTTGATTTTTGTTTACAATCCAATGCTTTGAAATGATACCAGAATAAAATATCTCTAAAAATGCTAATGTTATAATCTCAACTGAACTTTAGCGAAAAATATTTTTTCATCTCTACTAGTCTGTTTTCCCAGAGTGACTTGAAAGAATCATCAACCATTTTCAGCGAAAAAAATCCCATCTCTATTCCCCTCAGACTTGCTAAATAGAGTTGCTGTGTGCAAAGTAGGCCAATTGCACATAAATGCATGCAAATTCAAAGCATCTCTCTGTCCTAGTATGACCCATCTGGAGCTCATATTTCAAACTGCTTAGTTGTCTATCCCCAGTGTTTTCATAAGCATGGTCCTGCTGCTGGTCAGAGGTCACACAGACCCCAGTTTTGATGCTCTGGAGGACACTGCCTACCTCCTGGCCATCACCCCCCTGGCTCTTCAGTAGAACTCCATATATACGGCACAGCCAATCTTTTGAACCAGATTATCCCAAGATAGCCTACTAAGATGGAGAAAATTCATCACACTTTTTGGATAGGTAACAAATAGACAAAACTTGGTTTCATTTATATTGGTTGAAGACTTTCCACAGCTTAAAATTATAGACAATGAAAAGAACTGAAATTGAAAAAAAAATTTTTAAATGGCTTCTTTATTCTGCTTCCTTGAATCACTGCATTCTAAAAAGCTTTTTTAAATGCTATAATTAAGGTCTTGTCAATGTTCTTACTAACTTTCTGAAAACAGGGACTTCACTTTATTTCTCAAATTTTCTAAAATGACATAGAAAAGAGAATTCAGAATATCAAAACCTGTAATATTAAGGGGCGCCTGGTAGCTCAGTAGGTCAAGTGTCGGACTTTGGCTCAGGTCATGATCTCAGGTTTGTGAGTTTGAGTTCCTCGTCGGGCTCTGTGCTGACAGCTCAGAGCCTGGAGCCTGTTTCAGATTCTGTGTCTCCCTCTCTCTTTGCCCCTACCCCGCTCATGCTCTGTCTTTCTCTCTCTCTCAAAAATAAATAAACATTAAAAAATTTTTTTAAATGAGACTGCTATTACTTAAAAAAAAAAAAAAAACCCTGTAACATAATGAGAAAATTGTGAACATTTTATAGCCATCATGACCTAGTTATTCATTTTGAGTAAATATTAAAGCCTAAATACGCCTCTTAATACACAACGATTAGTAGTACAGTAATTACTATAGCCATAACATCACAAAGACTACTATGCAGAATGAACTACATAAAACCTTTCATATTAAGAACTGAGAATTCATAGATTAATAGAGACAATAATTCCCACCCTCAGGGAATTTGCAGTTTAATATGGGGAGGATGCATTAAATGACTTCACAAATAATTAATTACTATTGTTTTGAGAATCGTGATGGACAAGAACAAGATATTCAGCAAGATATAATTAACCTTCAGTCATGAACAGCTTTGGTGAAGGCTGATATATGTATTCAATTCCACCTGAAATACCGTTTTTTAAAAAACCATCAGTTTCTAGGAGCTGTGAACATATTACATCTTTTTTAAAAATATATAAATGAAAGGAAAATAGCACTTATAGAACCAGGTTTACTACTCATTCACCGGATCTACTTTAGTACAGAGGCCCCCGGTTAGGTCGGTGATCTGGGATTCATGGGGTCTATTTGGATCCTAGAGAATCAATGTAAAGATGCCCAGGTGTAAATAAATGTGATAAATCACTACCTTTGAAACAAAACTGTGTGATGAGGAGGTATCTTTCCCATCAGGGCTTGCCGTGCTGTCTCATATTGTCTCTCCATAGAATCTCTTTCCTAGGCAAGAAATATGATGAGAAAAAAATTATACTGCTGGTAAAAATATGTCAGATGGTAAAAGTACCCATAATCACTGTCTTCTTACAAGAGATTGTCAAATATGTGGAAAGAAAAAGGGAAAGAAGGCCTAAATAAACAACTGGTATTGGTTCAGTGGAAAGAAAAAAAAGTTATAAATAAAAAACAGTTTTATGAAGACCACAGTTTAATGTATCGACTTTATTTGATATCTAAATAATAGTGTAGCAATTTCTTATTAATGTTTATACATTTTTTTTTATCTTTCCCATGAGATTATCTCTCAAGGATATATATTATTATTGTCTCTTTAGTCTTCCCAGATCTTGGCACACAGAGTAGTTAGTAGATGGGCTAAATATGACCCTGAAATAGGACAAAGCGAGAGGTCTTTCTCCCATGTTTCACCATCACATCACCATCATTATATACTTAACCATTGGATGGGAATACAAAAACATAAAAGACACAATATCCGCATTCAAAAGATTTATACTTTGGTGGCAAAAGGGGATTTAAAAAGATGGAGAAAAGGGGCTCTTGGGCAGCTCAGTTGGTTAAGTGTCTGACTCTTGATTTCGGCTCGGGTCATGATCTCACGGTTCATGAGTTCAAGCCCTGCATGGGGCTCTGTGCTGACAGTGTGGATACTGCTTGGGATTCTCTCTCTCCCTCTCTCTCTGCCTCTCCCCCACTCATGCTCTCTTTCTCTCCCTGTCAAAATAAACTTTATTAAAAAAATTAAAAAATTAAAAATGAAATAAAAATAAAAAGATAGAGAAAAAAGTTAGCAATGCTGTTTTATAAATAGTACATGTATCTACATACAGATTATCTAACAGAGTGTGATCTTTTTAGCAACCATCCATTAACAGGATTTGCTCACTTTAAGCAAATCTGACATATAAAATTCTTAATTTACAGGAAAGATAGATTAGCAGGTGCTTATTTGTTTTAGATAAAAGACCCATTTGTAAAGGGATTTATAATAGCATTTGTTTAAACAGCAATCTTCGCTTGCAGAAACTTAATATGAAATAAACCTGTTTCGACTTTAATGTCACTCCCAGCCTCCTCTCTACCTTGATATTTAGTTAAAATCCCATAGGAAATGACAACAAACCAGTATTCCAGTGGAAGAATAACGCCAAAGGCATGGTCGTGAGCCCATACCTCCAGGCTAACACCCTTGGGGGCTAGCATCATATCAAGTGGTTGCATGTGTTTGGGGGAATTCTTCAAGAATCGATTTTTAGGGGTTAAGTTGATGTGATTCTAAAAACACCCTTGAAAACTGTTTAAATAACTCCATAAATACACCTAAATTGTTTCATACTACTATAAAATTACTATATATTGACCAACTTTGCTGTACTATTCACTCTCAGGTTATTTTGTTATTATTTTTCCTCAAATTATCTCTGTAGCAGCACATATATTTTCTATTGTGGTTTTGCTTTATACCATCTTTATTTTTTTTTCTATATTAATTAGTGGTTTAAATTATATCATGACTAGGAAGATGACAGTACCAGTGGAAGCACAGTTTAGATCTTTCAGAATTCCCACACAAAAACTAGTTACGGCAAGCAGACAGCAAACTAAAAAATATATCAAAATATTTACAAGAAAATTAGGTGGCAAGATATCCCCTACAACCCCCAAATAAAGGTTATCATAGCCGCAACACCGCACGGTACCAGTGTCCATGTGAGAGGAAGCCAAAGGAAGCAACAGGGGGACTAAAAGAGCTGATAACAGGAGAACTTCAAAATGGCCAAAAGTATTCACTGGAAAGAAAAGCAGCACCATTGGGCGCCACAGCTGGAATACAGGGGGGCCCGTTCTCACTCCAGTAGTGGGTAAGGATAAAGGGTCCGCAGTGAGTCCTGTAGGAGCTGGATCAACTGGGACTCTTTTGTAATGTTTTTATATGTTTGTGTATTTTTGAGAGAGACAGAGCAAGAGTGGGGGAGGGCAGAAGAGACGGAGACACAGACTCTGAAGCAGGCTCTGGGCTCTGAGCTGTCAGCACAGAGCCCGAGGGGGTGCTCGAATTCACAAACCGTGAGATCACGACTGGAGCAGAAGTCAGATGCTTAACCAACTGAGCCACCCAGGTGCCCTTCAACTGTGACTTCTTGACACTGACCCACTATGGTTCTTTTCCAAGACAGGACCCCACACTGAAGAAAAGCTGATGGGAGCAGAATAAAAATTAGTTAGGACAGAGGGAACAGAGACAAAGAAAAGAGAACATCTAGACCAAAGTGGTGGAGGGGAACAGAGCCAGAAAACCCCTAAAAGAAAACTGCTGTATATTTTAACACAACTTGAAAGAACCATGCTTCCTTATAAATGTTTGAGAGAACTAATTTCCCATAAAAATGAGAAACTTTTGGGACACCTGGGTGGCTCAGTCGGTTAAGCGTCTGACTTCGGCTCAGGTCATGATCTCGTGGTTGGTGGATTCGAGCCCCACGTCAGGCTCTGTGCTGACAGCTCAGAGCCTGGAGCCTGCTTTGGATTCTGTGTCTCCCTCTCTCTATGCCCCTCCCCTGCTCTAGCTCTGTCTCTCTCAAAATAAATAAACATTAAAAAAAATTTTTTTTTAATGAGAAACTTTCTAGTAAAATTCCAAAGCTATTATTTTAAAAAAGATAAAAATGGAAAATAACACTTCTACCTACAAGGAAAGCATGCTCACAAAACAGATAAAGTCTGTAATCTACCATTTCAAAATTAACTAAAAGACATTAAGGAAATGACACAAAACATTAAGGAACAAATAAATTACAAACTTTAAAAATGTTGGGGCGCCTGGGTGGCGCAGTCGGTTAAGCGTCCGACTTCAGCCAGGTCACGATCTCGTGGTCCGTGGGTTCGAGCCCCGCGTCGGGCTCTGGGCTGATGGCTCAGAGCCTGGAGCCTGTTTCCGATTCTGTGTCTTCCTCTCTCTCTCTGCCCCTCCCCTGTTCATGCTCTGTCTCTCTCTGTCCCAAAAATAAATAAACGTTGAAAAAAAAAAATGTTTATTTTGAGGGAGAGGGGCAGAGCAGGGCCTGACGTGGGGCTCGATCTCACGAACCACAAGACCATGACCTGAGCCAAATCACGAGTCGGACACCTAACTGACTGAGCCAGCCAAGAGCCCCACAATTTTTAAAACTTCTAAGTTAGGTGACAGAATTCAAGAAAGAACTAGAAATATGAGGGGGAAAAAAAGAGTCACCTAAAAAATGAAAACTAAACCAGAAGGAATATAAGAGTGAATAACATGCACACATAATGCCTTCAGAGGAACAGAAAGTGAATGAAGGAAATTTTTTAAACTCAAAAAGAAATGAAGAAAGAGGTAAAAAGATTCAAGAGGAGATGACAAATATTAAAGACAGGCAAAGAAGATCCAACATACAAACAGTAAGAGCCCTTGAGAAAGAAATCAAAACAAACCCGTTAGGTCCTAAAAACTACAATTCAAGTCTAAAGTATGACAGATGGTCATCGGCAGGCAATGCTGTCCCCACAGCCCTTTCTGGATCTAGCAGAGAATAAGCTTCAACAACAAAACTAGTAGAGACATTGGCCTGAGGTCTAATGGTAAGTATCAAGTATGCGCATACTTGAGAACTAAGACAAAATGAGAATTAAAAGGGAGTGAGCATATGACTGTGCACTGAGAGTGTCGCTGTAGCCCCGCCATAAACAAACTGGGGTGGACAACATTTGCAAACAAAATACTTTTAACCGTTTTCCGTTTTTATACTGGGGGCTAGTAGCATTGGCATTGTCATCCTGAGACTCTTCTATACGTGATCTAGAAAAAACAAGGGAGAAGTTTAGTGACATTGGAGTTCTATCATCTCCCACGTCTTTCAGAATCAGGATTCTCAGTGTGGAAGAAAGATATGTCACAGAGGAGAAGATGAGTAAAAATCCTCACGTCTTGAATCTGAATTGGAAATACTAAGTTGAACTCATGAAATATTTTATCTATCCACAGAAAAGGGCTAGAAACAATGACCACCCCAATAGCAATGAGCACTCTGCTCTTAGCGACTTGGATTACCATCTTCTGCTTAAAGGAACCAGAGCTTCTTGGAGAATAAGGGGGTTACGGGTTGGAGTAGGTAATGAACAAAAGAGCATAGAATATCTGGTCCTAACAGAAAGCAGGATGGCAACCCAAGTCGACATAGGTCATGTTAAAGGACCCAGGAGCCAACCTGAAGAGGCTCACACTGGCCAAAGGGAGGATAATTTGAGTTTCAATAAGGTTACAAAATGCAGCGGGTAGGTACCGTTCAATATGCACAAATCAAGAACAGAATGATCACAAATAATATTTAAAAATTAATTGGTCACCTTCAGAGACTAATAGGAAACCATTATCTTGAAAAAAGCACTTAGACTGCTGATCCTATCTGACCTGTGTCACTTGGTGACCAGGTGGTAGAAGAGACTAGCATCTCTTTGTAGTACTATTGCATCTAATAAATCCGGTGGATGCAGAAAGCGCTCTTCTTTTGGAGTCAAAACAGACATTGCTAAGCTGCGTGATCTTGGACAAGCTCCCTGAGCTGAGCTTCCTCCCAGTCTCGAAAGGAAGTGGTGCTTAGTGGATGCTGGTGCCCAATATTTTGTCACCACAGATTCCCCTTGTCAATGGCTTTCATACAGTCAGGTACTTTGTAGGACTGGACTGGCCTCGTCTGCCCCACGCGTACATTTGCTAAATGGGCTTTGAGTGAATCAATCATTCAGCAACTTCTTTTCTGGAGAATCGGCTCTCAGTAAGCCGGCCTGCCCCACGAGTGAGGGTGTTCCCTAAGAGAGTCAGAAGACCCGGCTGAAGAAACATACAAGTGAAGGCCAAGTGAAGGTTGAAAATCGAGCTGCTTCTTTCTGGAAGGCAAAGATGTCACCACAGTTCCAGAGCAGAAAATGTTCACTAAGCCATCATAACCTTCACGTATGCGTTCCAGGGAGCCAGCCGTTGAACAGGGGTTGTGCCAGCGAGGGAAAATGAGGTATAGTGTTATCTGACAAAACGCAAGAACTCTGACTTCCGTAATCAATAGTAATAAAGTGAGTCTTGTATAAACAAAAACCTCTCACTGCATACGGTTTGTTATGTACTTTTTACAGCAGTAAGAAAAGAGCTGTGCACTTTTTTTTTTTGTACTCAAACCTTAAAAGAAAATTGTGTTTAAGAAGTAAGGTTGATCAAAATTTTATTTACAGCTCTCCAGGAATCTTTCAGAGAAGTTCAAATTAATATGCTCTGGGAGTCACTCGGAAAAGTAAGTACCATTTAAGCTGAGAAGAGAGAAGAAATAAAGCAACAAGGATTGTATAAGCAAGGAATAAGGAAATAAACTGAATACTTTATTACCATTTAAACTCCTGTGAAATTATGGTTATATTCATTGAAAGCATTTTATATTGATAAGCTATTTAGAGTCACAAGCAAGAAAAATGATGTTAGCAGACGTTTTTTAAACTTGAAGAACAAAGAATACTATTCTTTGACATTTCTTTTCTAACAAAGACAAGCCATTTGGGTCCCAGTGATCCCAGAGATGAGGAACAAAAAACAGCTGTCAATACATGAAGCAGAGGTAATACTGAGACTATCTCCATGCTCCGTTGGCCCATATTCTACTCAGAGAAAGAAGGCAGTAGTAGAAGGGCTAGAGATACACTGACGAGAAAAGACTAGAGGGGTCTCTACCAGATGGTACGTTCGGTAAGCACAGGGATGAGTTCTACTTCATTCTAGTGTCTAGAACAGGGTCTGGTAAGCAAACACCTGATATGTACTGAAAAGCAAATCCTGATCCTATATACCTGGTAGGATCAACAGATTCAAGACGTGTGAGAAGAACAGAAGATGTATCAGTGAGAAGGAAGGCAGGGGAAAGGAACGCGTTAGGGCAGGAAAGGGGAGGGGAAGGGAGCCTTCTGCAAATGGGAACGGACTGGATGGCTAGGACAGCAAAGGCTCTTCCCAGGCTTGCTAAATTCGCAATGACAGACTGAACTCAGCCTCCGACAACTATCACTCAGACTATGGACACTACTTTCACACATGGCCACACTTCCCTCAGCTCATTATTCCCCTTCTCCCAGATCTACATCCAGTGGGACAGGAAAGTAAATCTCAGGTCTTAACCGCTCCCACCCTACTGTGGCCTACTGCTGTGGTCTAGATTCCTCACTCTCTTCAAACCCTTCAGCCCGATTGTGTAGTTGGACCTTTGGTTTTGATTGCAGCATCACCCTCGGACTACCCCCTTGTAGACTGCCCTTGATTTTTCAAGCTGCAGGAAATCCCACTCACCCCCAGAGAAGTTAAGTAACTCACTGAGGCTTGACCAGCTAACGAACAAACAAATGACATTCATTCTACTGCACCGGGTGCCCTCCTAAACCCCACAAGTGCCAGCATCCCTCACATCTTTTTCAAGCTTTACCACCTTCTTCCCCCTCCCTAGATAAGCACTCTCCCGACTTTATGGTATCCGCTTTTTTTGTTATACTTTTATCACCTAAACACCCTAAGTATTATGGTTTACTATTGTCAATTTTTTTTTCAAAAAAATTTTTTAATGTCTATTTATTTTTGAGAGACAGAAAGAGCATGAGCAGGGGAGGAGCAGGAAAGAGCGGAAGACACAGAATCTAAAGCAGGCTCCAGGCTCTGAGCTGTTAGCACAGAGCCCAATGCAGGGCTCAAACACAAGGACCAGGAGAACACGACCTGAGCCGAAGTCAGATGCTTAACCAACTGAGGCACTCAGGTGCCCCTAGTATTGCCAATTTTTAAACTATGTATTAATAGAATCATACAATATGTATTCTTTAGAGTCAATGATTCGTTGGCTCAACAGCATGTTAGCAAGATACATCCATGGAGCCAAGTTGGATCACTTTCATTACTGCACATATTTCACTATATGAATATTCAAAATTTTATTCGGCCAATCTACTGCTAACGGACACCTGAGTTTCCAGTTTGGAAACTGCTATTCACAAGGGTACCATAAACATTCTTGCACACATCTTCCGGTGCACATAGCCACACATTTCTTTTGGAATACCACTGCTGAGGCATAGGGTACAAATGCCCACCTATTCTCTAAAGCGTACTAAGTGAACCTTCTATCAGTTGTCTTACAAGAATTTCCACTGCTCCACATCTCAACAGTCAGCTCATAATTTCAGCACTTCTGGTTTATGCGTAGTGGTATCTCACTGTGGCTATAATTTGCATTTCCTGATAATGAGGTTGCCTATCTCTTCACCTGATTATTGGCCATCTAGATACTATCCTTTGTGAAGAGATTCTTCCCTGAGCCATTTTTTCTTAATAGTTTATAAAAGTTCTTTATATATTCTAAGTAAAAGCCTTTGGCCAGTTTTGGTTATTGCAAATATCATCTCCCTCTGTGTCGTTTGCCTTTTTTTCTCTTTAATACGGTTTTTTTTTTTAATTAACAAAAGTTTCTAATTTTAATGCCCCTCAACATTTTAAACGTTTAAACTCTTCCTTCGTAATTAGTATTACGTTTAAGGAATCTACACCTGCCTCAAAGTCATAAATATCTTCTTACCTTATCTTCTAGCAATATTATTGCTTTGTCTTTCACATTAACATAGATAATCCACCTTAAATTTTGTAATCACACCTTGCAGTTAGAAACTGTGCTCAAGAAAAGGTGGAGTACTTGGGGCGCCTGGGTGGCGCAGTCGGTTAAGCGTCCGACTTCAGCCAGGTCACGATCTCGCGGTCCGTGAGTTCGAGCCCCGTGTCAGGCTCTGGGCCGATGGCTCAGAGCCTGGAGCCTGTTTCCGATTCTGTGTCTCCCTCCCTCTCTGCTCCTCCTCCACCTACACTCTGTCTCTCTCTTAAAAATAAATAAAACAGGGGCGCCTGGGTGGCGCAGTCGGTTAAGCGTCCGACTTCAGCCAGGTCACGATCTCGCGGTCCGTGAGTTCAAGCCCCGCGTCGGGCTCTGGGCTGATGGCTCAGAGCCTGGAGCCTGCTTCCGATTCTGTGTCTCCCTCTCTCTCTGCCCCTCCCCCGTCATGCTCTGTCTCTCTCTGTCCCCCCAAAAAATAAATAAACGTTGAAAAAAAAATTAAAAAAAAAAAAAAAAAAAAGAAAAGGTGGAGTACTTGAATACAGGGATGAGACAGAAAGGCGTCGTGTGCACGGAGAGTTTGGGTGGGTATGAGCACAGAGGAAGACCACCATCTTCAACATGAAAGGGAAGGAGCTTCAGAGAAACAGGACCCAGAAAGGAAATTTCCACCTATCCATTACTGTCAAATGGCTCCCTTGACAGTTTCTAAAGGCGAATTTGAACACATTATATCTACAGTTAAGAGACACCAAAAAAGCACAAAAATGTCTACTTTTTTTTTTTGAACAATTTACGATACAGGTTTTTGACAGGAAGTTGCAATTACTTTCTTCAACCCACTAAAAAAGGCTTCAGAAATACATGGAAATTTATGTTGGGAAAGTAAAATGAGGAAAAACAACGTCTTCTCCAAAAGGTTACAGTGAAAGGTATGGGAGATCATTTACATGAAAGCCCTTTCCAAATTACAAATGTGTGTAGGGGCTATTTATGTTCTCTAACATAACATGGTAACATCTCTATAGGCTTCTGCTGTCATGTTGCTCCTTTTGCATTGTTAACAGCCGAGCAAAAGGTTAATAACCTAAAATCTGATAAATGCTTACAATGTAAAAATAGCATTGAATTCATAAGCTTTAAAAGAAAATAAGGCACTAAAAATAACTTTAAGCACATTCGCCGGTATATATGACAGCGTAGTTTAGTATTTTGCTAGTATTTTGTGTGTATTTCTGAAGAATGTAGCTGTTGGCTGTGGGGGGATGTGATTTGCTTCTTTGTGAAGCTACTGTTACATTGTATCTCTACTAGCAACCACAGAAAAGATACCAGAACCTCCAGGCTGCAAGGGGTTTGAGCGATGTTACCATCCTGGATCCGTCACTGCCAACCCTCTAACACCATAGATGTTCCAGACCAGACCACGGATGCTCTAGATTACAGGGCTGAATGGTTTCTCAGGGAGGTGACTGCAGGTAAGGAACGACCTGGCTAAAAGTTCACGAGGCTCCTTTTGACCACAAGTGGTAGGTAACACCTGCACCCCTTCTCCATGTACCACCACCAAGGTGGCCCCTTTTACCCTCGCATTGCCTTTTTATCATATCCTTCCCTCTCCAGTTTCTCCATACTGTTCATTAATTTCATACTGACACGTTGGCCAGGAATTATAGCTAAGAACACATAGTGTGTGTGGGGGGGGGGGGGTTCCCCCGCTCTGTTCTTCTTATCCTCTCTTCTCACTCCTAAATACCTGAGTGCCCCTGACCAGACAAAAGCTATCTTTAATGAAGCCTGAAAGTTTTCTAACAGGTAAAATTCAGACTGGTCATGTTGAAATAAATCATGAATACCCACTAACTGGCAGAGGGGTGTGAGTTTCTCCTCCGTGTGTGTGAGGTTGTTATGGCAGGACAGCAGAACTGGGATGCGAGCCGGTTGGTGACGCTGCCAGGACATGGACCCATCATGAAGGAGTAAGTATGGCCAAGGATTTGTGTTCTGGAGTTTACACTATGGATACGCCATGTCCTGGGGACACAAAGGAGAACATACATTTGAAAATCTAAGCCCCAAGGGCGCCTGGGTGGCTCAGTTGGTTGGGCGTCCAACTTCGGCTCAGGTCATGATCTCGCGGATCGTGGGTTCGAGCCCCGCGTCGGGCTCTGTGCTGACAGTTCAGAGCCTGGAGCCTGCTTCAGATTCTGTGTCTCCCTCTCTCTCTGCCCCCTCCCCTGCTTGAGCTCTATCTCTCTCAAAAATAAACATTAAAAAAAAAGAAAAGAAAAAAAAGAAAATCTAAGCCCCAACAAGCATAAAATCATACTATCCAAGGACAGGATAACAAGGGCAGAGAGAAAGGGGTAGACTGAGCTGAAAAGAGCTGGATTTCCCAGGATGGAAGCATCGAGGCTGGTAGGCTCCTCGTGGAGAGAGAGGAGGAAACTCCTCTTCCCCAATTTTCCAGGATGGGGTAAACCTCAAGATCCTTGAACTTGATCCAAAGAATGGGAGTGATCCCGGCTGCTAATGACTGATATTTGACTTCCCACAGATCCTGGTGAATGGGAACGATTCCAGATCTAATCTATTTTGGATAAATATGATGTTTCTTGCACTTAAGTCTCATGACACAAATTCCTTTTTTTTTTTTTAACTTATTTATTTTTGAGAGACAGAGAGACAGAGCACAAGTGGGGGGAGGGGCCGAGAAAGAAGCAGACACAGAATCTGAAGCAGGCTCCAGGCTCCAAGCTGTCAGCACAGAGCCCGACGCGGGGCTCCAACTCATGAACTGCGAGATCACGACCTGAGCCAAAGTTGGATGCTTAACAACTGAGCCACCCAGGTGCCCCAACGAATTCCTATCATTTATAAATGTTTGGAGGGCACCTACCCTCTGTGCCTTTTAAGAAGCCCTCATCCATACCTGTGCCTTTTGCCCTGCCCCAGGTGACTGGACAGTTAGGTTCTCTTGCCTTCTACAATAGGAATTCAAGAGACAGAGAGAAGTGGCCAGGAATTGTGAGCACACAGCCAAGAGGCCATGGAGAGTCAGGGCTGGTGTGCGTGAGAATGAGTTCATGTTCTGTGCGAGGGAAGCCTGAGTGAGTGGAGGAGGCTGGCCAGGAGAGAGAAGACAACAGGAGAGAGAAATAGGGGCAGAGATGACAGGAATTTGATGCCTCTGGAAGGCGGAGGAACCCCAGCGCCTCACTTTCTAATCCTAGCGCTGGTCGGCTCCTGTGACGTCTATACCTCATCCATGCTCGTGACGCACTGTGAATCCACTCGTTCATGTGTTTTATATGGAACGACCTCTTACTGAAGCTGACTTGAATGGATATCTGTGTCTTGTACCCGCAACGCTGTCATTTTATGACTTAATCCAAGTAGGCTGCAGAGCTACGCCTGTATACACTGCAGCCCGAGACTTTTCGTCTGAAGTAACCAGTCTGATTCTCTTGACCTGCCCGCACCTCTGACTTTAGAATGTGATATAATTATTTGCTTAGAACAGCCTAGCCTTGGGGCACTTGGGTGGCTCAGTCAGCTGAGACTCTGACTCTTGATTTTGGCTCAGGTCATGCATGATCTCACGGTTTGTGAGATCGAGCCCTGTGTTGGGCTCTGTGCTACATACAGCCTGCTTGGGATTCTCTGTCTCTCTCTCTCTCTCTCTCTCTCAAAAGTAAATAAGCGAACACTAAAAAGAGGAAGAGGAAGAACATTTTAGCCTTAAGGAAAAACAAAGTAGGACCTGACAACCAAAAGCCAAGTCCTGTGGAATCGGTGATGATGGCAGTGGCCATGATCTAGGCCTCTTCAGATTCCCAGATTGTCCTATGAAACTATTAGGTGGAAAATGAGCACAACCTAATTTCCATGCAGAGCCAACAATGCACTCCATACTCCCCCACACACAGATTTTTCTGAGTTGTCAAAGAACTGAACTGGGGCAGAGTCACATGACGGGCTTGTGTGCTGCAAACTTCTACACCATGGCCTCTGAGCGGGCTCGCTCTGAAGGCTTGGCACGACAACACTCAGAAACTTACCGCAACAAGAAAGCGAATTTTCTCTCGAAATGCGTATTTTACCGCGTTTATTCTGTTGCAGCACTTTTTCTATTCCTGTAACTAGGAGGGCTGAGTTTTGCCTGGGAAGCTGGGGAAAGGTAGTCACCAAAGCCACACTGGATGCCCTTTGTAGAGCCCACGTCTATTCTCACAAGTGTAGAAAGAGGCCAAACATTGGTCTTCAGCCAATACCAGAGAAGAACTTTGGCGAAAGTTGGTCTCAAAATGCCAAATCTCCTCCGGGCCCGACCCGTGTAGTGTTCAGTAGAGGCCCGGCCCCCTCCACCCCTCCACCCCTCCACCCCTCCTTACCACTGGGGTTTTTTTGGCTGAAAGTTTGGCCCACAGTTTCACAAAGTAGTTTCTGTCTGTAACATCCAGGAAATCACACAAACTGGTGGCAGTGAGCTTGCTAGAAGCCTCTTCAGATTTCAGCTGGGGTGTCTCCACATCTGGGAGAGAAGGAACCAAGGTTTAAAAATCCAAGGCATGAAGTAAGAGAAGGGAACTTTCTGAAGGAAGAGAAATGCCTTATCTCTGGATGGGTCTAAAACACCGCAAAACCGAATATTGAAAGTCTGTGCATTTCAACCTGAAAAGTGAGATAATTACAGATATGTCTTAGAAAACAAGGTAATAGTTATCACTGAATATAATAAAGTCAGGCCACAGCACCTAGTAGACGTGCCCGGGAATATACTTAGTGCTCGTCAATGCAGGCATATAAAGGGCATTGAAGTAAACCTTGGCTCATACAATACCTTCTAGATATGTAACTGAGAAGTCACACTGATAATTACTTTCCATTCAACAAAATTCTTCTAAAGGGCTAGAAGAAAATAAAGCATGCAATGCTGAAAAGAAACTTAAAAAAAAGAATGCAATGGATACTGATGTGGTCACTGCTTAACAGAATTTACTCATAAATAATGCTGAAAGTTTCCTTTACAACATTAGAATGTCCAGCGACCTAGAATATAAAGCTAAAATTTTATTACCATTCATCTATAGAGAGCCCTAGTGTAAGTGCCTTTGGATATATACAAACATTAAAACTTTCAGGAACATTGCCTTAAAAATGCTAAAATAGGGGCACCTGGGTGGCCCAGTTGGTGAAGCGTCTCGACTCTTGGTTTCGGCTCAGGTCATGATCCCACCCTTCATGAGATTGAGCCTCGTGTTGGGCTCTGTGCTGACAGCTCAGAGCCTGCTTGGGATTCTCTCTCTCCCTTCCTCTTTGCCCCTCCCCCACTCATGCTAGCTTGGGCCTGTTCTCTTTCAAAATAAACTTAAAAAAAAAAAAGAAAAAGCATTAATTTTTTTAAAATCCTAAAATAAATGATTTCCACATGTCCACCGTCTGCTCTGAGCAGACGTGGGAAGTTCTCCTCACCCAGAGACAACAAAACACTAGATGATGTGTAACAAGAGACTTGTTTTGTACACATAGCGAAGCTGAGAAGCCAAGAAAGAAAAATTTCCTCGTGCTGGAGGTAAAGGTCCCAAGTCAGAAGAGTGGGAATCAATGCCAAGAAGTCGGAGTGCTTTGGGGACTGAGGGAGGCCAGTCCGTGTTCTTGAAGCAGAAGACCTGGGCTCTTTGATAAGGGGGGGAGCTGGAAAGGGGGCATCTGGAGGTTTTGGCCCACAGACCCAGGGACTGTGCTCGGACAGAGAGTCTCGCCTGGACCAGTGTCACCTGGACCGAGGGTGGAAACACCTGGGGGAAATCAGGCCTCTGATCCCGTGTTGCATGCTGGTATGGAATCTGAACTCGAACTCCTACCAAATTGTGTGGCTATCGTGTGCCAATAAAATAAGGAAAAAGCTGTTGCAGATGAGTGCAAGTAATCACGTAGGGGACGCTCAAGGTCCACACCCCAGCACCTGCCTCGAGTGAGAGAGAGACTCAGGAGGTGCAATGAATGAGCAAGTCTATGCCAGAAGGATTCGTCTTCTTCGTTAAATCTTCATGATGGAAAAGCCGTTCGATCCATATTTGTTGAGCATGTGCCCGACAGCGCTCTGGAGGCTGGGGATATAACAGTAGACAGAAGGTCCTGACCTGTGGGAATTATATTCTAATATTGGACACAAATAACACATCAGATAATGTCAGGTGCTAAGAAGTGCAACGAAGCAATGGGAAGCCAGATAAGGGGACAGAGTGAGAGATGGCATGATGGTCACAGAAGTCCTCTCTAGAGGAGCGACATCTGGACAGCGATCTAAAATCACAGGAAAAGCATTCAAGTAGCTGAGGCAAAACCATCTCACATAGAAAGAGGTGCTTTGTATAAGGACCCAGAAGCGTGCTTAACATAATTGAATAACAGTAAAAAAAAATCGACATGGCTGAAGCAAGAGGGAGAAAGTGGGGTGGAGAGGTTGGATCCTGTGTTCATTTAAAAGAAAGAGAGCCAGAGCCAGAGAGAGAGAGAAAGAGAGAGCGAGTGAGCTTGTTCCCTGATGGGACCCTAAGAAAGAGAGCATTGTGGAAAAGACCAGATGAATTTGAGAAAAGTTAAGATAAAAATTAAATAGAAGCTATATTCATTGAGGTAATTTCCACAAAATTATGATATGTATGTGTGTGTGTGTGTGTATGTGCGAGAGTGTGTACACACACATACACACAACATACACACAGGCACTTGCTCAAAATACAGTATTAGTGTCAGGGTTCCTTTTTCTACCTTTCTGAGAGGGAAGCAATCTGTATTATGGTGTGTGAACAAGTTAAGTTCAATCCGATGATACAATGTAGCTACAATTCAACAATATAATGGCTTTATGGTTTCTCAACGTTTTTTATTTATTTATTTATTTATTTTTGGGACAGAGAGAGACAGAGCATGAACGGGGGAGGGGCAAAGAGAGAGGGAGACACAGAATCGGAAACAGGCTCCAGGCTCTGAGCCATCAGCCCAGAGCCTGACACGGGGCTCGAACTCACGGACCGCGAGATCGTGACCTGGCTGAAGTCGGACGCTCAACCGACTGCGCCACCCAGGCGCCCCTATGGTTTCTCAATAATAAAACATTTTGGGTAACGATAATGTGTTTACATTCCTATTAAACTACATTGTAATGCCACCACTTTAATGACTTGGAACTCCTATAATGAAGAGTTCCATACAGTTCTTAAAGGAGTTTCTAATGTCTTAAGAGATCCTGCTTCTCAATTTAATATATATGTGTATATTACCAATGTCATAACACCTTGCAACAACTCTTCTTAACATAATCTTCCTCAAAGTATCTAAATTAAAGACAACCTTGAGGCAACATTAAATCTATATATACAGTCCATAAAAACAACCAAGTTCTTCAGTATAAAGGTTAATTTTAACACCTACAATGAAGCACAACTGAATTCAATGATGCATGACAGATTTTAAAGTTATTTTATGGATTAGTATCATTATTAAATGCAGGAAAATATAAATGAATTACCCGGAACAACCAGAAGTACATCTCAAATTAATTCTAAGTGGCTTAGGCCTTGTATTTAGACTTCTATCCCTTTGCAGTCAAGTGAATTAAAATAATTTGCATAAATTTTAAAAGAAGCATAGAATCCAACCTAAATAACAAATGCGATGGGAGCCATGTACCTCAGAATAAAGCATTTTGAGTATATATTTAGTATCATATCATCACATAGACTAAACAAGGGCTTTTACTGCATAAAAGAGAAAATTAAAAATGTTGATGATCTGACATTACTGGCACAGAGCCATGTCAAGAGTAATAAAATTAGAATGTGGGGATCAGACAGTGAATATTTTGAGAAACAAAAATCCCTATTTTAATGGCCAATTTTTCTACATTCATAAGATTACTTATAAAGCAAAACAACTAAGTCCTTTTCCTGTTCAAAAATATGAGACTAAACACTTTATAAAGGTTTTAACATTTAAACGAGACCTGGGGGAAAAAATGAATCAACACTAGAATTTGTCTCCTTTTGGAAACAATTAGAAATGCATGTCTTGGAGGGGCGCCTGGGTGGCTTAGTTGGCTGAGCATCTGACTTCGGCTCAGGTCATGATCTTGTGGTTTGTGGATTCGAGCCCCGCGTCGGGCTCTGTGCTGACACCTCAGAGCCTGGAGCCTGCTTCAGATTCTGTGTCTCCCTCTCTCTCTGCCCCTCCTCTGTTCATACTCTGTCTCTCCCTCTCTCTCAAAAATGAATAAACATAAAAAAAATTAAAAAAAAAAAAAGAAATGTATGTCTTGGAAATAGGCTTTTTCTTTCTAAAAAAATTGTTTTTAATGTTTATTTATTTTTGAGACAGAGACAGAGCATGAACAGGGGAAGGGCAGAGAGAGAGGGAGACACAGAATCTGAAACAGGTTCCAGGCTCTGAGCTGACAGCACAGAGCCTGACGCGGGGCTCGAACTCACGAACCGTGAGATCATGACCTGAGCCGAAGTTGGACGCTTAACCGACTGAGCCACCCAGGTGCCCTAATAGGCTTTAATTTTCAAACAAAAGTTCTCAGCCAGATTTCAGTATCATTCATCTTTTCCCCCCACTCAAATTGGTTTTAAAAAAATGTTTATTTAGTAACAGTGAGGGTATTTTTTAACAAGAATAATATATCCCTACCATGATTAAATACATACACATACATAAAATATAAATACTTGTAAAATCACTGTAACAGTCTCAATACGTAAATATGTAACCATAAAAAAGGCCAAAACCAAATTAAAGCAAAATAACCTGTGATGCAGTATTTATTTTTAATGAGACAGTTACATAATTTGTAGTGGAAAATTAAAGAAAATCTCAGTTCATTAGGAAGTATTATCACAAAAGTAAATGTTCTGAAAAAAGCGATTTTTCTAGGACAGAATTAAATCTTGAAAGTCTTGTCTATCTGTGCTTCCAAGAAAGGAATAAAAGCAACCAACAGAAAGTCATTTCACACGGTACCCATAATAATTTTCCATAGCAAAATAAGGTTTTATAGTAGGAAGCTACCATCCCAGTCTAAGGAAGTAGAGTAATAATGTTCATGTAAAATGAATATACTTATTAAGATATTCTAACAGTCAAGTGCTCTTTTCTTCAGTTTCCAATCAAAGGAATAATCAGTGACTTAAACAGGGAACAGCTTCTGTATCAGGACAAACCAAAGTATGTGAATGTGTATTCTCACCCAGAGAGAACGAGGTACAAAATAAAATGTTTCCTTACATTGAACTTCACACTTTCAAACCTCCTCAGTACAGCTGAACTAATGGACTCAGTACTTGCATCCTGTATTTAGAATGTCCTGATTAGAACATAAAACTGGGGTGCCTGGCTGGCTCAGTGGGAAGAGCATGGAACTCTTGATCTCAAGGTTTTGAGCTCCACGTTGGGTGTAGAGCTTACTGAAAGGTAAGTAAACAAACTTAAAATAAAACATAGGACAATAGTACCCTGAATTTCAGGGTTGTTTTTTTTTTTTTTAATTTTTTTAATGTTTATTTATTTTTGACAGAGAGAGAGACAGACAGAGCATGAGTGGGGGAGGGGTAGAGAGAGAGGGAGACACAGAATCCGAAACAGGCTCCAGGCTCCGAGCTGTCAGCACAGAGCCCGACGCAGGGCTTGAACCCACAGACAGCAAGATCATGACCTGAGCTGAAGTTGGGTGCTCAACCGACTGAGCCACCCAGATGCCCCAGGGTTTTTTTGTTTTGTTTTTATTGGATGAGTTTATTGTGGTAAGTTTCAAGAGTGGAAACATGATACATAAGATCTGCATGTGTATAGCGTTTGGGCAAGAGGAAGGAGAATCAGGAAATAGGAAAGAAACCTTCAGGGAGCTTGAATACACAGGAAAGACTTCTTCTCCTTTAAGTATGATGTTTGATGATGAGGCTGGTGATGGGACTTCCACCCAACTCCATGCTCCAGCTCCTGTTAAGTGCGAGGTACTTCCTGAAGGCTCATCCTTGAAGAACAACTCTTTCAAAGATGTTACTTCATTGGTCAATTCCTCTAGGAAAGACTTTTTTTGGGGGGGAGGGGTTTCTTCACTTTACTTTTCTTTGTCCATGGAAACTGAAGGTCTTTGGATGCAGTAGCTTGTAGAAGTCAGTCTTTGTCTCAACCCACTACAAAAGGCAAACAAAACGCCTACAGTCTGGTAGTCCATTTCTGAGTCAAATAACATGACAGCATTTACTGTCTAACCAAACTGAAACATAGAATATAAATGGCTTTGATTTTACCAACAAGGAAATAACAATAGTAAAGATAATAAATAACATTTATTAGCAGTGGGTGTTGTATGGAAGCTAATTTGACAATAAAGTTTTTTTTTTAAAGTTCATATCTGATATGAAAAAAAAACATTTATTGAGCATGTACGATGGGCCAGGTGTTATGAAAAGTGTTTCATGTGTGTATCACAAGTAAATTTCATAATAAACTCAGAACTGGTGTTTCCCTCAACTCACTTCTCCAAGCTGTGTGTTAACGCCCATGAATCTCTTGATCTGTTACATTTTGCTTCTTCCCAATATTATTCTAATTCTGTTTAAGCTCCTTAATTCGATCAAGGTTGTTTAAAGTTTTTTTTTTTAAAGGATTTTCAGAGAAGACCATCCTTTTTGCCAAATATTTCTGCCTACTTTGAACAGTGTTGTTAAATCCAATTCATGATAAAATGCTACTTAAAATGTTCTTCCCGCTTCCATGATAACACTAACACTCATACACACTCTTACTATATGCCAGACGTTGGTTTTCAATATATGAACTCATTCAATCCCCACAATAATCTTGAGGTAGGTAACGTTACTGTCCCTACATGAGAACTTTGTAACTTGCCCAAGGTCACAACGCTAGATTGTATTAGTGATGGAATTTCCAACGATTGACTGCTAGTGTCGATTTATGAATTCCTAAGGTTACAAACTTAAAAAAAAAAAAAAAAAAAAAAAAAGGCCTCCAGCTTTTGCTTATCTTTCCTGCACTCTCAAAACCAGATTTGGTGGTCTGACATCATTGATCTATCATCAACACAAAGAAATGGTTAGGCTTTTCTCCTCTTTTTTGAATGTCTGGTCAATAAAGAAAAGTGATTTCCAGAATTATGTCTTTCACATTGAACTAAGCTATTAATTAAATTCATTTATGAACACATCGTGCTAGGTAGTATATAAATAGTGCAATTATCTAAAGTGGAATTCGGGGCATCTTTTATGTTAACAAGATGATTTCAGGGTTGTCATGGAGCAAAAGGAAAGGGAGTCAGCTAAGTACTTAGTGCAGAAAACACTATTGATCGAGAGTTTTTTGGAGGTTTTTTTTTTTTAAACTTTACCTAAGAATTTATTTTTTTGCACATGAAGTTTGGATAACATTTTCTCTGGGGCCTACCACTGACAAAGACCAAAACTGCCAATACACTGGATCCTTGCTATTGCCCCAGAGAGAATTCCGCAGAAATCATGTCAACCCATCCCACTTCACGGGGAAGCATCTGGTTAACAGCCTCCAGGAACAGCAGCGGAGCAGAGCTCCAGAGACCTCAGGGTTTTCAAAGTGCAGGTTGCAGCCTGAATATAGAATCTATTTAGTAGGTTACGTATGACCAGCAGTTTGAAAAGTGAAGACTGAGGAGAACAGAAAATATCAGGGTGTATCACTGTAGTGAGGATGTTTTATATTTCTGTCTCCTACGTGCGTCTGTGTGTAGGTCGTGATATTGTAAAATCTATTCCCGGTTATGGATTTTGGATCTGAAAGTTTGAAAGCCACTGTTCTAATGAGTACTAACTGTGTGTGATTTCCTAGTAGTAAGCCCTGTATTCAATAAGAGAGACTGCTGGGTTCTTCAGAGCCAGCCAGAAGAGCCAGTTGTAGTAAATGGATCATATCAAAAAGGGAACCTTAGATTTTATCCAGTGCAACTAATCAACCAACATATGGAGGCTTCCTGTACAATTCCCAGCACAGAGCCCGTAAGTTCTAGAGAAAGCCTATTTGTTCCTTTGCACATGACTTCTAACTTCTAGAAAGTTCTTCATTACGCCAGATTGAAATAGAACATAAGGTTGCTATTTCACACGACAGATTTTCATATGTGTGAATTTAAATCTATATAACCTTTTCCGAATAAACACAGGTTCATAGACAATTTAGAAAATAGTAAACAGCATAAATGAGAAAATAAAGATGACCACTAATCCAACAACCCAGAGCCAACAACTGGAACCATACTGGCTATACCTCCTTAACCTACTTTCTCCGTAATCTTGGAACAAATATTGCACTCTTCTCTATATTCTTCTACAACATGATTATGATGGCAAATAGCATCCTCGCATAAGGCTATTCCAGAACTTTTTTCCATAACTTATTTTTACAAATCTCAAATGACTAGACTATTTCCAGATTTTAGTATAAAGACTATTTCCAGATCTCATTATAAAGACATTAACGATGCTTCTACATCAATTTCTTCCTGATGGTAAGTCTTAGATTAGAATTACGAAGTTAAAGACAGTCAAAATTTAAAGGCTCTGAGGGGCGCCGGGGTGGCTCAATTGGTTAAGTGTCCCGACTTTGGCTCAGGTCATGATCTCATAGTTTGCAAGTTTGGGCCCCGCATCAGGCTCTGTGCTGACAGCTCAGAGCCTGCAGCCTGCTTCAGATTCTGTGTCTCCCTCTCTCTACCCATCCCCCATTCACATGCTGTCTGTCTCTCTCTCTCAAAAATAAACATTAAAAAAAATTAAAGGCTCTGACAGATATTGTAAAACGGCCCCCCAAAAAGTTGCACCCATTTACTTTCTCCGTGATGATATGGAAAGTGTGTTTACCCTGTACTTCACCAAGAACAGGCATTAATTTGCTTTCCATCTTTGCCAGTTTGGTATTCCCCAAAAATTTTGTTTTAACTTCTAGAAGGAGTGGAAGTTACATACTTTTTGACATATATTTTGGCCATTTTTCTTTCCTCTTTTGTGAACTACCCAGTCATACCCTTTGCCCAATTCTCTTTTGAGGCTTGAAAATAACTGATTTAGTTCCTTACATAGTCGCAGATGGTTCTTATGCCCAATGGAACTATTATCTCTGTTGATCTGAATACTAGGTGCCAGACTTCCCTGAAAAAGCTAAAGATTGTATTAACTAATAGTGACTGATGCTTGCGATGCTTTTGTTTTCCCAGAGATCATTTTGCCAAGGAATATAGCAAATAGAAGTGATATGAGCTCTGTAAATGTAGACGGAACATGACAATTCTTAGACAACTTAAAACCAGAGGTTTCCATTACACTCAGAAAGTCAATACACGCAGTAAAAACCGCTCACCACGGAGGAGTTGATGATCTTCTTGACTCCCTTCCTCGGACTACAAACGCAATGCTGCCCAGCTGCACTGAACTGGGACACTTTTATATACTAACAAAACACAAAACTTAAACCATCATGAACCCCGCGAAGGGAGCTAGAGCTGCCTGTAAGTCAAACAAAGGGAAACTTGGCTTCTCATTTCCCTTTAGAACACTAATAAAAATGCAACCCCAGGGGCTCCTGGGTGGCTCAGGCGGTTGAGCGTCCGACTTCGGCTCAGATTATGATCTCACGATTCGTGAGTTGGAGCCCCGTGTTGGGCTCTGTGCTGACAGCTCGGAGCCTGGAGCCTGCTTTGGATTCTGTGTCTCCCTCTCTCTCTGCTCCTCCCCTGCTCACACTCTGTCTCTCTCTCAAAAATAAATAAAGATTAAAAAAAATAAGAAAAAAAATGCAACCCCAAATGCTTAAGGAGACTCAGAACCAGTTGCCCACGGAGGAAACCTAGTATTTTTCTCAAGTTCTCACCTAAGTGAGTTATTGGTGGGTGTCTCTGAAATGCCCCAGTTACAGCTCATTAAAAAGGGGTAATTAGGGGCGCCTGGGTGGCGCAGTTGGTTAAGCGTCCGACTTCAGCCAGGTCACGATCTCACGGTCCGTGAGTTCGAGCCCCACGTCGGGCTCTGGGCTGATGGCTCAGAGCCTGGAGCCTGTTTCCGATTCTGTGTCTCCCTCTCTCTCTGCCCCTCCCCCGTTCATGCTCTGTCTCTCTCTGTCCCAAAAATAAATAAATGTTGAAAAAAAAAAAAGGGGGTAATTATCCTTATTTTCTACCTCCCTTTTACCATCTGTCCTCCTCCTGGGTCCAATCCAAATACTTCCTCAATCTGTCCATTCCTGCCACAGTGCCTTATTTCAGGCCCTTACCACCCTGTTAGGACTATTGCAATAGCTTCCCAGCCATGCTTCCTACCCTCTGTATTGACTACCTTAAATTTATCCTCTATACCAAGTCTAGACACATGCCTCTAAGATAAAAATTTAACTATTCAATGGCTCCCCCTTGTTAGAAGATCAAGTTTCCAAGCTCGTTAGCATGGCGCAAAATGCCCTTTGGATCTACCAATATCTGCCGCTCTCCTGACATCCAGGTCCTTACAAGAAACGCTGTGCCTGCTCTTACCACCATGCTTAAGCACACGCTGTTCCCTCTTCTAAGAAACCACCACTCTGTCCCATCAGTCTAATTTTGCAACCTTGATGACTTAGCTGAAAGAGGACCTCCTCTTGGAAGTGTTTTCTGATCCAATTCTCACGTCCCAGGCTGAATCCAGTGTCCTTTCTTGATATCCTTATGCCATTCTGGAAAAGTTAATAAATGGGTTTGCCTGTCTATTGGACCCTAAACCTAGCCCAGCAGGCTGCGAGGCCTCCTAGTGTCCTGATCACATGGTGTTGTAATTGACCCTCTTAGGTCTCCCTTGACAAAAGAGCTCCTTGAAGTGTCCTTATCATCCCACTATGTCTAGCAACTATCATCGTGTCTGGCACATAGTAGATGCTCAATCAACATTTTGGATAACTGAACTAAATAAAAGTTATGACGTATTAAAAAAATTCCTTATTACTGTCATCTTTGACAAACCAGATAAATCAAATGGTAATCATTGGTATAACAGAGGCTTTTCCAAGAGGATTTCTGCATCCTGGATTTTAAAAATATCAATGTCCTCTCCTGAACTTGAAATAATATTTGGCGTGCATACGACAGTGTGGACACGTACCTCGTGTATATGATAAGAACCATTTCTACAGGCATTTAGTCCTCAAATTTTTGTATTTTCTAAATACAGGATGCCAAACACAGTTTAGGATGCTGCTACACACATAGTAAGCGCTCATTAAATATCTTTGCAACTTTTTAGGAGCTAAACCTTGGGTTGGCTGCTTTGGTCGCAATTACCGTCTTCTGGGAACGTAGCCTCCGTATACCTGACAGGGGGCGGGAGTGCCTGACGGTTACATGTATGTGACCCTGTCTCTGGCCAGAGTAGATTAATTTAAGAATATTTAATTTAATTCAAGCCAGGCCCATCTGTCTTTCGCTGAATTTTTTTTAAATTTCAGGATTAAGGAACATGTAAATTAATCCTTTTCTAGTAGTGGGAGCTGCCAGATGTAAAACCAGATGTAAAATTTGAGAGGTATTGGCAGCTATGTTCCCAGCCATGAAACAGAAATGAGAAATGACGAGAGTCCAGTCGGTGACAGAAAATACTGGAGATGACAGGAGTCCGGGTTGTTCGATAACTTGTCCCCACTCGGAGGCTCTGGTGCACCTCCGTTCTCCCCACGGTCTGCTGGTACGAGATTTTCCACTCCCTTCCAGTAGATTCCCGTAAGCTGGCTCAGGCTGGATTCCTGTCCCTTGCTGATGGTATGAGTCGTTAAAGAAAAAGTGATTCCCCTGAATCTTCTCCCCAGGAACCCTTTTAACTGATTCAACCGGGTGGTTTGGCATAATGAAGGCAGGGGCTAATTTACATGAGGTTCCTGTTCGGGGAGAGAAGGAAGGTATTCATTTTGAAATACATTTCAAGCAAAAGTAAGTTTCAGGTAACCCAAGACAACGCAAATCTGAAGCTCTCATCAATCACGGTGTCATGTGCGTAAAGAACTTGCCCCTCTGCCCTTTCAAAGACGCTCACAAATTAACTGTGGGTTTGGAATCTTTGCGGAAGTGACAAAGACCCAGAAACTGCGAAGGCTCCCTTTCTCGGAGCTCTCCTCCCGGACCCCTCGAATATGCAAGCGGCATGTGAGAATGTTCTCATCTAGAAGTGAAGTTTCCTAATGAGTAACACAAAACGTAATGGCCACACGACATTGCTTCAGCCAGAGTCGGCACGCATACTGGAGTTCATAGGAGTGTAGACACAAGGGCTCCCCGCTGACCCTAACCTTCAGGACCAGCTCTCCAGCTGGCACAGGGACACGACTGGCCGGTGGTTCCCACTCTAGGGGCTGCCCTTCCGGACTACAACGGCAAGCCACAGGAAAGGCACAGAAACGCACAGACTAAGAACCCAGTGGCTGGGACGGTGCTGGAGCCCACCCCCACGCTTACTGAGCGGCTCCGGGGATGGCTTAAACCTTGCTGCTCTGGCTGCCCCGAGCTCGCAGCCTCCCCTTCCGGCTGCCCGGCTCCTCGGCAGACACCTGATTCTGGGCTGCGGCAGAGCTTCTGTCCTTGGGTGCTCCCCCGTGTTTCTCGGTGTGTTTCTCCTTGGCTTGCCGCCTGGAGGCACCATCCCTTTGGACAGAACTCTCTCTGGTCTGACTGGGCCTTCGATGGGCTTGGGTCTCTCTGACAGGCTGTTGGGTGGGGGCCTGCTCTGGGGAGTCCAAAGACAATTCTCTCTTCTGAAATCTTCCCCTCGTATGAACCTCTTCTCTTCTCCCTGGATGCTCCCTAGGAGCAGGATCATCTGGTCTTGACTCTACAGAGGACATTGCACTCCGGAGAGGACCCCTGTGCAGTTGCCTGCCCCTGAGGGTGGCTTTATTTCTTTGAGATGATCCTTCAGAATGCTTTTTCAAGGATGGCCCTTTTTTGGACCCAGCTACCTTTTGAACCAGGTCATCTGGGGGGAGGCTGGCACGGGCCTTTTCCCTGGAATAATGCACCTTTCCTTGTTTCTCTTCTTGGAACTGGGGATCCGTAGGCAATGGTTCAGTGTGGGGTGGCTCAGGAATTTCTGGCACGTTGACTTTTCTTCTCTGGGTCCCCTGAGGACTCTGAGGAGGGCTAGGGTTAGGGTGATGGGGTACCTTTGGGGGAGTCGGCTTACTCTGGGATTCTGGCTGCAAGGCTGTCTGATGGCTTCTAGGTGGTACCTTTTTCGGATGCCCTGGTCCTTTAATTGTCTCTCTTTGGATAGGGAGCTTTTTTTCCCTAGCTCCTGTCCGCTGCACCGGCTCTTGGTTTGGGGGTAAGGCCTGCACATCTGAAATCTTCTTGCTGGAGGAGCGGCCTGCTTTGGGGGCCTGCCTTTCCTTTGCAGGCCTCAAATCACGGTGAGCCCCCGTGTTGTGCGGCAGCTGCTGTTCGGAGAAGGGGGTGGGAATGTGCGGGAGCCTAACCACCCGAGTCCCCTCTTGCTCGGGGGGATCGGGGGCGGGCTGCGGTGCATGCTCCTGGACGGGGGGACTGATAAGAGGGAGTTTCACCTCCCTGACCTTTTCTTCCTGGACTTGCTGAGGACTGTGGTCCTGATGGGGACTCAGACTTTGTGGTGGTTTGGAATGAGGAGGGCTGATGGGAGGAAGTTTACTGGGGTCTCCTTCCTGAGCTAGTGGAGGCCTCGACGAGGGAGTCACGGTTTGGTCTGAGGCTGTTCCGAAAGCTTCCTCCCTGCTGGGTGAGAGCAGTCTGGGTGTGGGCCTCCGACTCTGGAGCGGGGCGAGGACCTGAGGCTGGGGCAGCCTAGTAGGAGCCAGCCGGCTTCTGGGGAGCAAAGTCATTGGGTTGTCCCTGCCCTGGGTCTGTTCGATATCTGTTGAGTCCTGAGGATGTGGCACTTCTGGGTAAGGAGTGCTGACCCGAACAAATTCTGCCTTTGGGGATCCCTCCACTGGAGGTTGCTGAGAATCTTCCAGAGGTGGTCCCGGTATTTTGGCCCCGTTAGGGCGGGAAGGGTCTCTTGGAGGCTCATGATGGGCACCGTCGGGTGGCAGATTGGCTGACTCAGTTTCCTCACCCTGGGTTCTCTGGGGGCTGAGGGATGTTGGGTCGGACTCCCGTAGAGCCTCAGATGGCGGAGGGAGAGCGAGGGTGCCCTCGGCCTCCCCTGACTCCTCATCCTGGTCTGGCGGAGCTCTGTGCACTGCAGACGGCTCAGGGTGCCGACCCTGGTCAGGGCGCCCTTGGGAAGGAGTGATGGAAGCCTGCCCTATGTTACCTGCTTTCACCTCAGATGTCCGAGACTCGTTTTCAGGGAGATTCGTAGTTACGATTTGTGAAGAAGGATCCGATTGTTGAACACCCCCTCCCCTCTGGTCGGGGGATAAGTCTCGGGCCTGCGGGGCAGGCTCGGCACTGACACGGCTGCTGGGAGAGAGCACTTGGTGGGCGGCTCCCTCCTGAGTCGGCCCTTGGTCCTGGGAGGGAGCTGCGCTCTGATTTTCGGGGGCCTGTGCACGAATCTGCATTCCAGGGTGATGCTCGGTTAACTGGCCATCCGCCTGCAGCTTTGCCAAGCGCCTTGGGGATGGGACCAGGTGGGC
The DNA here is from genome assembly GCF_018350155.1 of Leopardus geoffroyi. Classification (NCBI taxonomy): domain Eukaryota; kingdom Metazoa; phylum Chordata; class Mammalia; order Carnivora; family Felidae; genus Leopardus; species Leopardus geoffroyi. The sequence goes on along the minus strand of NC_059331.1, from coordinate 150,306,197 downwards.
GGGCACCCCAGAGGGGGTCTTCTTGCTAGAGGCAGCTCCTGCTTTAATATAAAAAGAAGTTAGCTAAAGGCATCTGAACACATACTAAGTAACCATGCAGCTTTAGAAAGAACAAAGAATATCTTTTCCTTCTCGGATGCGCATAGGCCCCTGGAAAGAATAAAATGACACATCCAGGAGCACCGTCACCGTGCCTTCCCCTTGGGGATACTAGGTGCCTAGACTCCTCTTACTTAGAACTTGGAACCACCGTAGTCAACCGAAATCATGAGCTTCAATAAATAAACATAAAGAGGCTCATTCACAGAACCAAACCTTACATCCAGGGCTGAGAGTGGCAAGAACAATCTTTAAGTGAATGGGATTTAAAATTTTCACCACCTTACGTGCCACTGCTGCTTGTGGGGGTAGAAACTAGAGGATGGACATCTGAGCCGGGTGAAGTCCCGCTTGTGTCCTTGTTTAATGGCAGTCCCCTTCAGGAAACTGAGCTCCAGGAAGAATGATGCCAGTTTACCAATACCTAGGAGGCACGGGAAGCTGGACGGGCACTTACTTATGACGGAAGCCCTGCCATATTCTGGTGGCCCCTGTAACATCCTAGCCCGGTCCCAAGGACATGGCTCCGAAAGGCCACTGGTCAGAGGTGGCACACCAGTGTGGAACGGCTTTGACGAAACTAGTCCCCGCTCACTCTGGGGGGAGACCTGATACTCAGAGGCTGCAAACCAAGTCAGACCTCCAAGGCCACCCAGGTGGTCCATCCCCAGAAGCGAACCAGGCTCCTGGCCACTGTTCCCCTCTCCTCCAAGAAGCAGGATGACAGCTTGGAATCCTCTGGGCCCTCACTGAACCTCCTAGTCTGGGCATGGACCCTGTGCCTCCAGTTGAACCACACTGTCTGTGGAGAGGGGCTGGGGAAGAGTGGGGACAAGGAAAAGCTTGCTTCTTGGTGGGGTTTCTGTGGGGCTGCCCTGCTCATCATTCCCGTCTCCCTAGTTTATGACAGTCATAAGTTAAACACAAATTTAGTCAAGAAACAAGGTCAAAAAAAATAGAAGAACAGTGAAAATATCTAGAGTTGGCAAAGTCACAGAGACGGAAACAGATTAGAGGTTACCAGGGGGTGGAGACGAGTCATTGCTTAATGGGAATAGACTTTCTGTTCAGGAGGAATGAAAACTTTTGGAAACAGGTAGCCATGATGGTGGTTATGAAACATTGTGCATGTAGTCGAGGCCATTAAGTCATACACTTAAAATGGCTAAAATGGCTAATTTTATGTGTTTTGGGTTTTTTTTTTTTTACCACAAAAAAGTAATTTAAAAAAACAGAAAGGTGTAAGAACAACAAAATCCAATGCTAAAGGCTCTTTCCATTTGTAAGCCCTCCCGGTTTCCCAGGATCAGACATATAAGGATTTTTTCCCCCATTTTTACAATTTAACAACTCACATCATTTGGCAAATGATACCCTGCTCTTTATTAGAGATAAAGGCACCACTTACAGACTAGTAAATTGCTCAATTTCCCCGTTTGACTCATCATCACCATCGTCATTTTCCTCCATCATTAGTCGGAATTCTGAATAATGATTTGCAAATATAATTTTATTTTATGATCTCTATAGCAAGAACTCAGGGTGGCTTTTTAAAAGCTTTATTGGAAGCACCAAATAAATATTCCAGAAATAGGTTGTATAAAGACAAACGGAGGGGAAAGACATCCCTGATACTGAAATGTGAATAGAGTGAGTTTTTTCTTTTTATAAAAACTGTATTGTTTGCTCAGGATTTTTTTAGTCTTCATGCTTTAGAAATGAGTATTATGTGAATTACTATGGGGAAAAGAAGATCATCTGTACCAAGGTTGATAAACATTTCTAATTAATGGTATATCTCAATATCTTGAGGTTTTATAATCACTCTGTAGCTCAAGTTACTATTTTGTACGTGTATCTAATGGAGAAGCAATGTATTATTCCGAATATCTAAAAATATTTTTCAACTGGTATGATACAGGATTCCTGCTTCCTTGAAAAAAATGCCATTGGCCACCAAATTTCTATTTGTACTGGAGTCTAACATAAAGACAGTCTAAGCTAACTGGGAAAAACCTCAGCAAATTCTAAAATATTCCGTAATATTTTACGTAGCTGGCTTTGTTTTTTAGAAATGGGAATTCGGGGCACCTGGGTGGCTCAGTCAGTTGAGCATCCGGCTACTGATTTTGGCTCAGGTCACAATCTCATACTCATGAGAACCAACCCCCTGTCGGGCTTTGCACTGACAGCATCTCCGCCCCTCTCTCTGCTTGCTTGCTCTCTCTCTCTCAAAATAAATAAATCTAAAAAAAAGAAATGGGAGTTCGGAGTGATTTCTCTAATCAAATTAATGATCACTGGCAAAATTTTGAATACAAAACTAAGGCTTCCCATTTCTGGTGCAATTTTCTAATCGCTTGGACTGTCTTTCAAAGAATTCTTTTTATTTTCTTACCTTTGACAGCTCAATTATATATTGAAAAATATTCCACTCTACTAAAATGATCTTTTCTTGTAGGGGTCCCATTTACATCCACGTAAGTAATGTATGTCTTTACGTAAACCTACCTAAACTACAGAACTTGAAATCAGAGTGACCCAGCCCAGAGCAGAAGCAAGATAGAGGGGTGATCCAGGCCTGTGGCGGTGACCCTGCTGGGGCTCTGGTCCTTCTCAGGGAGTCCTGACGTCATTTCCAGGAGGTTATGGTTGGGCCCCGCTCTGCTGTGGGGAACCTGTGAACATCTGGCCCGTCTCCACGGCACGCACTTCAGAGCCCAGAAACTCAAAGAGGCCACTGGCTCTCCTCTTGAACCACTAGAGATCCTTTAACAGGTTACTCCTCATTAGAATCTTTAAATACTCACTTGAATAATGTCCGGACTTCACAAAGTCACTTTATGTGCAAGTTTATCCTTTTTTTTTTGAAAAGCTTATTTTTGAGAGAGTGTGCTAGCAGGGGAGGAGCCAAGAAAGAGAGAGGGACAGGGGGTATGAAGCAGGCTCTGCACTGACATCAGAGAGCCCGATGTGGGGCTCGAACTCATGAACCATGAGAGCATGACCTGAGCCAAAGTCAGATGCTTAACTGACTGAGCCACCAGGCACCCTGTGTGCAAGTTTATCCTTAAACCATTAAGTGAAAAAGGTAACTTCCTCCACAGATTAACTGTTTAAATAAAATGAGGTGTCTGGCTACTTGACACATTATTTTCCAAAACACTAAACCTGCCAGGAAAACGGGGGTCTACTGAGGCCAGTGAATTGATACATTAATTATAAACCCTCACATCTACTCTTCATTTAAAAAAATTTTTTTTTAATCTTTATTTATTTTTGAGAGAGAGAGACAGAGCGCGAGCAGGGGAGGAAGAGAGAGAGAGGAAGACCCAGAATCAGAAGCAGGCTCCAGGCTCTGAGCTGTCAGCACAGAGCCCAACGTGGGGCTCGAACCCATGAACCGAGAGATCATGACCTGAGCCGAAGTCAGACGCTCAACCGACTGAGCCACCCAGGCGCCCCTCTCCCATCTACTCTTTAAAGCTGAGACTCTATTAGTTGATAACTGAGAGACCCAGTTTCCGTTATTAAATGTATCGGAGAGGGATAACGTTTTAACAAGCTCTGTAATTCATACTTCTCATGAAATCGGACAGGCCTAACCTAATTGGTCCAAATAAATGAAGTTTCATTATACCCTCTACAATGGCAGTCTGTCTTCCCATGCACACATGATCTGGTCCACTGATCTGCAAACGGCACCTGTCCCCGAGAACCGGCGTCCTGGTGGGTGCAGAGATGGGAGCACTGGAGCCCCACTGGCTGTGGAGGCAGAGTCCCGATCAAGCGCCACAGCTCAGAGGCGCCCTCCGTGCGACTGACTGACAAACACCCTCCCTCAGGTACTCAGAACTGGTCGGGCCGGGGAATGACTCGTGCTTATCTAAATCCCCGAGGGGCTGATTTCAAAGCCAGAACCCCAACTTATTAATTTACAATGGGAGATGGGTCTGGCTCCGGGATGGGGTGGAGGTGGGGGGTTCTAACATAGGAGACAGCCCCCTGACAGGGACAGGTCCACCCGGGGGACCAAATTAAAGATCAGAAGGTTGCTGGGTTAGCAAAGATTTAAAGCTGAGAGTATGATTTCCCCAGGAGAAACCTCCAATCCGGCTACCAAAGCCTCACGAGATGTAACGTGCACCTTGCCGGGCACAGCTTTCTAAAGGACCGGTGCCCGATGCCCGATGCCCGATGCGGAGATGGGAGCAGTGCTGGGTGAGCACGCCGACGTGCTCCTAACCGAATGTCCCCTCTTCTAGCCTGGGCACAGCCCTCCGCTCCCCCACTAATGCCTGTCTGCACACAGGGCACACTTCACTCAGGTTCTCTCCAGGCAGTAAGTTGTCCCCTGGTCACCTGTCTCCTATGAGACACGCGGAGGGACAGCCTCGCTCTGTTTGTTACCTGCCGTTGTTACCAGTTTCACACTGACCTCATTCCAGAATTCCAGGGGGTACCTGACCTGACATGAGTGTGTAAGATTGCAAAACAGCACAATTAGTTTGAACGCTGGCAAAATCACGGCCTGGCCTGCCTCAACCTGGCCAGGATACAACGTAGCCAGCAAAATCCTAACTGGGCAAGGAGTCACAAAGGCTACAGCACGAGAACACAAAAAGTTGCAGAGTATCTGCCCAGCAAGCAAGGGTCTCACATTAGCATTTTACAGTATTTGCTCTGTGAATGCACCTCAGTCCACTGGGGGAACTGTTTTTATTATTATCAGTATGGTGGTACAAACACACAGACATAAAGTTTGCCATCTCCACCATTCTTACCTGGACAGTTCAGCAGTGTTAAGTATATTCACATCGTTGTGCAACCAATCCCCAGAATTCTTTTCGTCTTGTAATTGTGAAACTGTGTAGCCGTTCAGCAAGGACACTCCGTTCTCCTCCCTCTCCTGGCCCCTGGCAACCATTCCATTTTCTGTCCTGATGGATTTGACTCGTCTAGGTCCCTCATAAAAGTGACATCAGATAATATTTGTGGTTTTCTGTGACTGGGTTATTTCGCTTATCAGACTGTTCTCAAGATTCATCTCTGTTGTACCAGATGTCAGAACTTCTTTCGTTTTGAGGGCTGAATAGTATTCCATTGTATGTATAAACCACACCGAGTATAGACCCAGAAGTGGAACAGCTAGGTCATACGGTAATTCTATTTTCCATGTGTTGAGGAACCATGACATTGTTTTCCATAGGAGCTGTACCATTTTACATTCCCAGTTTCTCCACACCGTTGCCAAGACTTACTTTTCTATCATCTTTTCCTAGTAGCCATCTTGGTGCGGGTGAGGTGGATTAGGGAGAACCTTCCAAATGCACCTCAAAATACTCATGCATCAAAATTCTAAGTTAGGGCTTTGGAATTGCTGGATTCCAAGGAATCGTACTCCTCTACAGCCTATGTCGTTCGCTGCACGTGCTCCGTGAGGCAGGTGGGGAGCATTCACTCCGTCTAGCAAGACAGTCCGCCGGAGCTCAGAACAGTGAACCAGCTTGCCCAAGGGAGTGGGTGACCAGCCTCGCCTCCTCTGACCACACGCGTCCACCACGCTTTCTGGTACGACATTTTGAGGACCGTGGCAACGCAAAGGAAAGGGGAAAGAAATCGACCAGACTGCCACAACGCTCAATACGAACCTGCCGAGCAGAACACCGCCTCAGCTCCCTAAGGTAGCCAAACTTCTGGAAGGCTGAGTTCTGAACCCGGAGGCTGATCCTTATGTACCATGAACCTCTAAGTCACTGGCCAGCATGTCCCTGAAGGACAGTCCCCTGAGTTCCACTATGGCCACTGAGACAAGTAGAGGGACAGACCCGGAGGGCTGATCCACACAGCTTGTTTGTGGGGACAATCACACCGCAGGAAGTGTAGGGATTCAAGAGTTAGAACCAGCTTTAGCCTGGGCGATGAGCACCCACAGAGCAACTCACAGATTTGTTCTCCTCTCCACGAAAACAAAAAGTTCTGGCACAAAAGGGACAGGGTAGTACCTGTGGTTGGAGCCAAATCCTTGGACGTTTCCTCGGACAACCCAAGGTACTCTCTGATGAGACGACTCAGCTTTTGGTAGGCAGCATCCAGATCATCTACAGAAAATGAGAGAAGGTACTTTTAAAGCAACAGAATCATATCTAAACACAGTCGATTTGCCACTGTTGGTGGTAATGATTTTTCAAGCTCCCTCTAACTTTATGACTATTGTCGTAGGCAGGATTCTAAGCCCCTAATGACATGTCCCCTTCATATAACTGCCTCCCGTGAGCAAGGGCAGAACCTGTGAACATGAAGAGATATTACTCCCGTGGTCATGTCGCGTTAAACGGCAAAACAGATTTTTGCAAATGGGATGAAGGTTACTTATCAGCTGAGTTTGGACTAGTCAGAAGGAAGACTACCCAGGTGGACCCACTCTTTTTTTTTTTTTTAAATGTTTATTCATTTTTGAAAGACAGAGAGAGCACAAGCAGGAGTGGGGCGGAGAGAGAGGGGGACACAGAATCCGAAGCAGGCTCCAGGCTCTGAGCTGTCAGCGCAGAGCCCGACGAGGGGCTCGAACTCACACACCATGAGATCATGACCTGAACTGAAGTGGGCCGCTTAACCGACCGAGCCACCCAGGTGCCCCGGGCCTACTCTTAATCACATGAGCCCCATAAAGGAAGCCAGTTTCCCGGTAGTAGAAGAGGAAGGCAGAGGCTAGAAGCATGAGGAGAGTTTGATGTGCCATCACTGGCTTGACGACAGAGAGGCCCCGTGTGTAGGACGTGGGAGCAGCCTCGAGGATGGAGGGCAACCCCTGGCAGAGAGCCAACGAAAGCAGCAGGGCCCCCAGCCCCACGGCCACAAGGAACGGCAGTCAGCCAGCAGTGAGATTATACTCTGGAGCAGATCCTCCCCCAGTGACCTTACATTTCAAAAATAAAACCTCGCTGAAAGTCACTGACCTGCATTGATCACTGCGTCGAAATATCCTGGAAACTGCTGATTGATTTTAACATAAAGGTCCACTCTGGAGACAGCAAATTCAATCTCTAAACGACTGAATAATCCTTTTCTTCGCAAGTATCCTTCATATTTTTCCTTGTTCATGGGCACCACCAGGATATATCGAGGCTCAAAATAGGAATATTTCAAACTTCTGACACCCTGTTTGTTTAAAGAAAAGGTAATAAATTAGAAACAGATATACAGGGGCGCCTGGGTGGCGCAGTCGGTTAAGCGTCCGACTTCAGCCAGGTCACGATCTCGCGTTCCGGGAGTTCGAGCCCCGCGTCAGGCTCTGGGCTGATGGCTCAGAGCCTGGAGCCTGTTTCCGATTCTGTGTCTCCCTCTCTCTCTGCCCCTCCCCCGTTCATGCTCTGTCTCTCTCTGTCCCAAAAATAAATAAACCTTGAAAAAAAAAAAAAAAAAGAAACAGATATACAATTTAGGTATCATTTTGGAGACATCTGACAACGTTGGCATAATAAGTAGTCTTACATTGAAGGACTTATTTGTATTATTAGCTATTATTTTCCTGTAAATGTCTCAAAGTTGGATTATTCCCCTTTGTTCATCAGGGGATGATGTATTGTTATTGGAAATAAAACAGCTCATTCTACCCGATTATCCTTTAACTAATCACCCTAATATACATGATGGTTCAGAAAGAAAATGGCTAGATACAAACAGGTGCATTCACAGCACTGTCGCATCCTCATTTTTTTAAAGATTTCATTTTGAAGTAATCTCCATTCCTAACGTGGGGCTTGAACTTACAACTCTTAAGATCGAGAGTCACACGCTCTAGAGCCTGGGCCAGCCAGGAGCCCCACTGCAATGTATTTCAAGTCTACATTTCCAAGAGCAGCCTTTCAGCGCCAGGAGATAAAGATCTTACCGAGAAAAACAAACAAACAAACAAAAAAAACGAAAAAAAAAAAACGCTACTCTGTTACCTGTGCCTTCGCCTTGGGACCCTTCCTATTCCTAAACCAGCAACCTGGTTGTCTGGTTCCTATTACATCTCACAGCTTCTACCCAGAGCAAGGGACAGCCAAGCTCAAGCCACCGTGCAGCCAGCAGGTCCCAGGGAGAAGCAGGGCTGGATGGTGACTGCGGCTCCCCGGCTCCAGCAGACTGCGAGCAAATCCTACAAACTCCCCGTTTCCTCACAGGTGCAACACAAGAGCTGTTCCAAATGAACTCTGAACTTCCTCCCCCCTCGATCCCATCATCAGTAGTTTAACTCAATGTTCAAAATCTTGGTTTTAAACATTCAGTGGGGGAAGCAATACAGGCTCTTTAAAAAACAGTTTCTGTAAGCGTCAGTGACAAGAGCAGTTTGGAAAAATGCTTTCCCTCGGGAGCATCAGGGAAATGAGACCTGGTTTATATAGAGTCGACCTCTTGGAAATGAGTCGGGGAAAGCTCGCAGGGAGGAAGAGGACAAAACAGAAGCCAGTGCCCAGAGAAGAAGGTAAAGGTCAGCAAGAGGTGCCAGGGAGTTTCTGCCTTGCCCGAGGAAGATATTTTGGGGAAAAGAGGTCTTTTTTTTTTTTTTTGCTTATTAGCATTGAAAGAAAGAAAACCTCCTTAAGGATGCAGAAGCAATCAACTGCGGAGAGGTCGGGACTGCAGGATTTTGCAGCTAGAAAAATTAAAGGGCTGGAAGAAACATGACCAGTCTCACTGAAGTGAGGCTACACACCAACACCAGGAGCCAAGAAGGAATCACAGTCCCCCGCACGGCCAAGTCACAAAGGAAACCAGTTCTAGAGAAGGCTCAGCATCCATAGGAAAGGGCTGTCAGACCCACCCAGATTTTGTTTTCTCTAAGCTTGATCTAAGGGTATCATTTTTGTAACTTTTTTTTTTTCCGACTACAAAACTGTTAGACCGCTCAGTGAGCGTACCTTAAATAGACAAGCAATGGCCTTTAAAGATTTCACATGTTTAATAAAGCTATATATACATATTTTTTTAATTAACTAATTTGTTTTTTAATTTACATCCAAGTTAGTTAGCATATACTGCAACATTGATTTCAGGAGTAGATTCCTCCATGCCCTTTACCCATTAAGCCCATCCCCCCTCTCACAACCCCTCTAGCAACCCTCTGTCTGTTCTCTATATTTAAGAATCTCTTAGGTTTTGGGGTGCCTGGGTGGCCCAGTCAGTTAAGCGTCCGACTTTGCCTCAGGTCATGATCTCACGGTCCTTGAGTTTGAGCCCGGCATTGGGCTCTGTGCTGACAGCTCAGAGCCTGGAGCCTGCTTCGGATTCTATGTCTCCCTCTCTCTCTGTCCCTCCCCCGTTCATGCTCTCTGTCTCAAAAATAAATAAACGTTAAGAAAGAAAGAAAGAAAGAAAGAAAGGAAGGAAGGAAGGAAGGAAGGAAGGAAGGAAGGAAGGAAGGAAGGAAGAATGAATCTCATGTTTTGTCTCCCTCCCTATTTTAAAGGTATATATTTTAATTTATTTTTTTAATTTTTTTTTAACATTTATTTATTATTGATAGAGAGATAACAGAGCGTGAGCAGGGGAGGGGTACAGAGAGGGCGAGACACAGAATCTGAAGCAGGCTCCAGGCTCCGAGCTGTCAGCACAGAGCCCGACGCGGGGCTCAAACTCACGAACTGCGAGATCTTGACCTGAGCCGAAGTCGGACGCTCAACCGACTGGGCCACCCAGGCGCCCTAAAAGTTATCTTTTTTTTTAAAACAAATAAGTGAGGTAGTCACGGTTTTACCCTGGATATGGATTGGAAAGAAATTTCTGTATATTCCAATTGCAGAAGATCACTGGGGAAGACAGGGTAGGGGGGCAGAATCCTGAAATCTGCAAGTCTAAACTGCTCACGGCCTGGAAAGATCGTAACCAGCGAGCAACTGGAGTCACTGCCAGCATCAGCCACACATCTCCCACAGAGGATCAGAGAGCACGGCCAGCTGCACAGAGCCCCCAGGCAGGTCCGTAGCCTGTGAGAAGGAACTTTCCCTAACAGCACTTGAGATAAAGAGAGACTGCACCCTAGAATAAAAGGGGTACTTTCGTGAGGAAATAACTTAGGAAATAAATCCTGAGGGGCACATCTATTCATAGTATATGTGTGCTATGTCTCGTACGATAACTCCTGTCATCGAATTGTTCATGTCTGGCCTCCCCCATACGAACCATAAGCTTCCCCCCACCCCCGCGCCTGGCAGTGTGCTACCTGCATACCGTGGCCCCCTCCTCAACCCCAAATATATACATACAAACTCTCACACACACACTAAAAATACAGAGTGAAAAAAACACTTACTTCTATTTCCATGTGAACACAGCTTGCTAAACCGTCTCTTGCAATGGCTTCTATGGTGTCCCTACTTAATCCATAGTTGTGATTCCCATAATTAAATGTGAGAATGAACTTCCCCTGAAATTTGAGAGGTACAAAGATTTTCATGTAACAGCTGCCATACTCAACTTTAATACAAATAAAATTATTTGATGCCTTACTTTTATATGCTTCCGTAAAACCTATGAATATTAGCGATTATAGAAGGCTGATGATGGGTTTATGAAATTTAACACCCAAGTGTGGTAGAGAAATTTATACAGAATTCTCAGCTGGCAAAAAAAAAAAAAAATTAAGTTTCTGGAAATACGGTCATCCGCTGACAAAACATCCAGGGAGAGTAAAGGTCTCACCAAAGCTTACGGTAGAACAGACCATTTTGCTTACTTACCTGCTTCCTTGCCAACTGTGCACCATAAGCTGCCGTTGCTGAGAAAACAAAACTGATAGCCTGCCTTTTGCCTCGGCCACATTGGCTATGCGAACATACCAGGTACCCCAGAAAAAGCTCCCATTCTCCAAAGCCTTGCATTCCCAGATAAGCCTGAAGGCCATGAATTACAGGGACATCCGAAAACCTTTGCATCCTGAGATAAGCCATGAAAAACAGACCCTTTCTGCTTTTCCATATAAAACATAGCTTTGTATTGCAACTGCCCCAAATGTTATTCAACAGAATTGCTGTGTGCCCTCTAGTCATTTGAGGTTTCAAGGCTGCCTTCTATCTGTATTCTGGAAGCCCAGTTCTTCCCAAAGCTGTACTCCTTTGCAGAACAGTCCAGGTAAAAAAAACAAAAAAACAAACAAACAAAAACAAACAAACAAAAAAAAACCATGGCTCTCAAAATTGTCTTTTTTTCTTTGACAATATTAGATTTATTAAACCACTAGGTCTAATCTAAACTGGAAAGCTCATGACCAAAAAAATAAAAACATGAATGATCTTGGCAACTGTGACTCCTCGTGCACAGGATTTTCATATAAATGATGGAATGAAAATCTGCAAGGCTGAATCCCGTCCATCGAATCCCATCGAAAGGCAGTAGCAGTGAGGGGCGCCTGGGTGGCTCCGTCCTTTAAGCGTCCGACTTCAGCTCAGGTCGCGATCTCACGGTCCACAAGTTCAAGCCCAGCGTCGGGCTCTGTGCTGACAGCTTGGAGCCTGGAGCTTGCTTCGGATTCTGTGTCTCCCTCTCTCTCTGCCCCTCCCACACTCCTGCTCTGTCTCTCTCTCCTTCAAAAATAAAAAAAGTTACAAAAAAAAAAGAACAGTAGCAGTGAGGAGTCCTTTACACTACCTGTGCTTCCTGGGCCCGGAGGTTCTGGAGATTGGGGGGGATGGGAGACAGGCTATCTGTTGGAAGTGCATGAGACACAGAGCATCTCCTGGGGTGGGTGGGTCTCTAGTGAATGAGTCTGCTATGGGTGATGAGGAAAATCCACACACCCCATAATCCAAAGAAGCTTATATCATGCAGTCTAAAAGTTTACAACTCAACAGTAAATATCCTTGATATTTTACTCCCTCAATGTCATACCTTCTTTGTTCTTTGAAACAAATACTACGTCATCTTTTAATATATATATTGTCATCTATATAGATAGGATAGATACCTGAATGTCCCATCAGGTATATACTTTGTCTTGTTTACTGTGACTCACCCTGTTTTCAAAATGTGTTCTTGAATCACTCTTCAGATATATACTATGAATTTGTTTACTTGTGTGTACAAGGGCCTCTCTCTGTGAATCCCAAACGTATTTTCTGGAAAAATGCAGAGTCGGAAGGAAGCCGGCACTGTACTTTTATATACAAAACAGGCCCTGTCGAACTTGTTTCTAAAGAACTGAGATGAAGTGGTCCTCCAGCTTCTGGATGGTGATCTTCCATTTCTTTCTGCTCGCGGACATCTTCATAAACAGCAACAGTCCTATTGCAGAAGCCTCCTCCAATAATCCTATTTCCACAAGTCAGGGAGTATATCTGCAGGGAAGTGACTGCCTTCATGTGTTTAAAAAAGATTCGCGTGTCCGTAGGCATCCAACACGATGACCCTTGTGTCGGTGCTGGGGGATATGCAGCAGTATGTATGTGAGAGGGTGTAGGGCTCTGTAGGTCAGAGTGTGTGGCTGTGACTGGCCACAGCAAGTGTCCAAGGCTGGGGCATGCCACGGTGGGACAGGCTGCGTGGGTGGGCGTGGGGGAGGGTTCTGCGTACAGAAGGCTGCGTGTGTCGGTGTGACTGGCGACGCTGACAATGTGTCACGAGTTTATAACCTGTATGTTTGCCTCTTCATGAAACAGTCTTAAGCTCACTTTCAAGAAAAGGAACTCAGGGGCGCCTGGGGGGCTCAGTCGGTTAAGCAGCGGACTTCGGCTCAGGTCCTGATCTCGCGGTTCGTGAGTTTGAGCCCCGCCTCAGGCTCTGTGCTGACAGCTCGGAGCCTGGAGCCTGCTTTGGATTCTGTGCCTCCCTCTCTCTCTGCGCACCCCCCTCCCCCAACTCACGCTCTGTCTCTGTCTCTCAAAAATGAATAAACATTAAAAAATGTTTTAAAAATCAAAAACAAAAGGAGCTCAGAAACGAAATTCAAGTTGAAGAAAACGACATTATATTGAAGTCATAGATTTTAGCAGAAGCAGTAAAAACGAGTACTTCTCAAACACACGAGGATTTTGCAGAGGGAGTCAAACCGTACGAGCAAATATGGTGTACAAGTACAGCGATTTCTTAGACTAGGGATTGAACCAGACTTCCTTATTACTGATAGGATAAGGTAATAACATCAGGGAATAACATAAGGGAATAAGGTATATAAATAAGTTATTTATTTATATATATAAGGTTATAAATAAGGTAATAACATCAGGGAAGCAGATGGGGTACTGAGAACAGGTGAACTGAACCAAGAAAAAAATGTCTCAGACTCTAACAAGAGAAACCAACATGAATCTCATGAACTAGCTGCCTTTCAACCCAAAGAGCCCTAAAAGAATGCTTCTTACTAACGCTACTTACCAATAATGTTTCCTATCTCTATTAAGGCTTTTAGAAATATAAAATCCCAAAGTACTCTTGATACATTAAACTGAATTACCAAAATACAGCCCAAAGAGAGAAGATTATAAAGAATCTCTAGGATGTTCTTTTGACAAGGTTAGAGGGGAAACGGCCTAGGGATTGTAGGACTTAATCACTTGGGTTTCTCTGTGAACACAAGAAAAAAACACACACTATGTGTAAAGTTGGCCGTTCAAAACTAAACTCGTGGAAACGGCAGATCCCGTGCTTACACGGACCACAATTATGTGCACACAGTATAACGTGGAAGGTCAGGGCTGTATGTGTGCCCTGCTAACTGAATGGGACACACCGTGATGAAATGGTGCTTAGGGTGACGACCACGAGAAAGCCCCAGTTTTAGCAAACAGGAGCGGTCTCTGGACAGAGCACTCCAACGCCGAGAGAGGCTCAATTCACAAGTTTCGCACATCAGATCGGGTCTGTGAGAACTGCCTATCTTGAGTGAAGCCTCATCAATAACAGCAGCACCTGATAAACACAGATCGTGAGAACTTTTCGAAGCGCTCTTGTGTTTCCTTAAAATGTCTACTCATGTAGCTTTATTGAAAAGTTACAATATTCCCTCCAAGATCAAAAAATAAAGCAGCACGTGCACAAGGATGTGGAAGTGGTTTCAGAAAAAAAAAAAAAAAAAAACAATCCAAGGAGAACACCTCTCTCAACAGACACAAAGCGTTTCTTGATTTTATCGCTAGTTCCTAATATTTCTAGCAGAGAACATGCATTTCTTGTGCAGTACAAAGGGGAACATTCTTACCATGTTTACCATTTCATCAAAAACTTCTTGAGAGATAAAATGATAATCGACTCGATCCCCCTCTCCAAAGTAAGGTGGTCTTGTGGTGTGACAGGCCCTGAAAACAGAGGAGATAACCAGTCTACTTCTAGCAGCCTGAGATTCGAAATGGAAAAGGTTTTGGTAAAAGTCTGTTTTCAAAAGTTGAAGTTGATCCGTGGATCGTGAATTGGGAAACAACATGGTTGTGAAAACGCTGTGGTTTCGAAGCTCTAGAGGGCTTCTACAGGGATTGTGGAAATTTGAGATCATCAACACCCGATGTTTACTTGTTGTTTACCACCTTGGAACCAGCCCCTCTGCTGTCACACTACTTTCGGCAATAGAACGATGTCTACTGCTCACATATTTCCACCCAAGTGTTTTCGTGTCCTCTCTGCTCTGTGGGCACTTTCCCACGCCCCTCCTCATTCCTCCGCCTGGCTAGCCCACTTGTCTTCCAGGACCCAAGTTACATGTCCTCCCCAAGCCCAAAAGCCTTCCCACCCCCTATCGCTGATTACGCACCTCTTCTGTACGCGCCCATTACCCTCATTGTCTGCCACCGATTATATCGCACCCAGGTCCCTGTTCAGGACCCCATCACCTCCGTGCTGCCAGTACTCGACACCAGGGATGAGCCTCGCACGGGAACCCGTGAATGGAGTTCTCAGCTCAGTTCTCGGATCACTGACTGCAACAGCGCCCCCATCCGGTTCCCAGCTCCCACTTACTCTCTGTCACCAAAACTGCCTTCTTTTATCCACATGTCTGGCTTTTCCCTGTCCTTCCCAGCGGGATGTAGGACTCATGAGGACAGACCTTTTCTTGTCCATCTTACTTGCTACTGTATTCCCCATGCCTGGCTCATAGCACGCATTCACTAGGTATCCATAACATGAATGAGGAAATGAGACCTGTGGAGTGGATAACAGGTGTGATGAACTCTATTTTGCGGAGGACAATAAAAATGGCCAGTCTAAGGCCACAGAGCAGGCCAGTGTCAGTCCCAGAACTAGATGACAGGGTCCCAGCTAGCCCAGGACTCTCGATCTCCTCCCATTCTGACGTCTCGTGTTAAGTTCTGGGAACGCAGGCTGACTTTTATTATCCCGTGGTTTTAAAAGAGGAGATGAAAATAGCTAGACGTTCAACGTGTTATTTCATTTATTCCTCACAAGAAAAACCACGAGGCGGGGATTATTGTTTTCATTTTACAGACGATGAAACTGAGGCACAGCAATTACATGAGTGACTAAGTAGCAACGCCAGGATGACTCCCTGTCGATTCCTTTTACGATCATGCTAAGTGGGTAAAGTCACAACCCTCAAAAGCCTCTCCATTACAAAGCCAAAGCCAAGTTTTTATAATTCATCCCGCTGTCTCCCTTCCATTATAATCAAGAGTTAACTAGGCTGGTAAATTTTAAGGTCTTAACATTACATTCAAATTACATACCTGGGAAAGAGAATATATTCTAAGACTGTCAAGACACTGCGACATTTGTCTTGTTGTGCGAATACACTGGCATCTCTTCACACACCTCGGCAGGGCCCTGAGACCCTCTGTCTATCGGTGTCCTTGACAGTCAGGAAAGATAAATCAGGGACTTGGCATCCCGTGCTGTACACCCTTAGCATAGCCTTTACGCACCGTGCCGGATTTGCATTTTCCAACAAAGGGACTGAGCGGCAGGAATTTTTTTCAGAATTTCTAAAAGGAAGACACGGCAAAGAAGTCATCTGAAGCTCCTAGGCAGGTAAATCAAGAGAAGGCTTCACTGACGTGGAGCACGCGGACGACAGAGCCTGTATCCGCCATGGAAACTTCTATTAAGAAGGACCTAAGATGACCTGTGGGTTTTTGAATCCTGTCATCCAATTTTCACATGCAGAAATGTTCGCTGCGAAGTACGCTCCCCAAATGCGAACATCTGAAAAAGGAAATGCTGCAGAGTGAAAGCACGGTTGCACTAAACTTACTTAGCAAAGAAATGATGCCAAATTTTAGACAAAGAAATTTGCTCGGGCCATCACCTTCAGTAGCCTTCTTCTCCCCTAAGGGCAATTCTATTCTGTGAGTTTATTATTTACTAATGGATTTACTAGTTAAGTCATGGTGAACAGTTAACTCACGGTTTGCAAAGGGAGCCACACGAAAAGAACAGAGTTAGACACTGGTCCTGAGGGTTACGAGTGAGGTTAGACATTCGAAAGGCCCGTTCATGGGCCAGCGGTCGTGAAGGATCCTAACAGACCAAGTCTGTGGAGAGGAGATGATCAGGAGGGGAAGGGATCCGCAAGGTCAGACCCAACAATGGAATGGCAAAATATCCAGGGAAAAGTAATAGGAAGAAAAGATGTCTAAGACGAGCTAGCAGTTGGATGAGGAAGTAGAAATGTTTTCAGTTTGATTCAGAAGCACACAGTTTTAGAATCTCAATTCTGGACCAGATTGCCTCAGGAAATAACAAACTTCTTGTTACTGCAAATACTAAGGCAGAGGTTTGGCTGTGAGCACATCTAAACTCAAGCACGTGATAGCATGCCATGTGTTGGTAAGTGAACTCTTTCAAAGGCTACCCACAAAAGCCCAGGTCTCCCTAAGGCATCCGGTAGGAAATTTAAATTGGTCCTAATGCTCAACGCAAATATGCGTCAATTAACTGCTGGACATTTAAAGAGATCATCAGCACATACGATTCCAGCACACGCTGTCTGAGTATCAAATCCCAGGAAGCCACTGTCCCGTCCACTTGCCCGTAACTACACGTCACTTTCTAACTCATGCCATCACCGACCGTCACTGTACCCCAGCTGGTCTCCCTGTATCCAGTCTTCCCTGCCCCACCCTCTGCCAAGCTTCCGGCCGGGCGCACTTTCTGGAACGCAGCGGTCGTCATGACACCCCCTACTTGCAGAGCCTTTACGATCAGACTCCTGTCTACTTTTCTGGTCTTCTTTTCTGCCGTCTCCCTCTGTACTTCCAAGTCTTGCCGTATTCCAGAGCGTACTTTCGGTTCAGCGAATGCACCCATCGTTCTCTCTGTCTGGAAGGCACCCGTTCAAGTTCCACATCCCATCTACCTTCTACTCTTCCTATCCCAGAGGCTCTTTACTTCCCTCATCATAGCACCCGCCAAACTCCCTTGTTAGCCAGCATTTACCTGCCAGAATCCCATGCTAGACTGTAAACTCCCAGGGCAAGACCACGTCCGTTTGTTTTACAGCTTATAGCCTGCACATGGCCCATGCTCAATAAACAAAGATTAGATGAATAAATGAGCCATTCTACTATTATGTCACGTCTGTATAAATAGACATTAGACTAGACTGAATTTAGGTTACTGTAGCTCATAGATCTCACGTAGCTAAGTAGCTATGGTCTTTTCCTTTACTGCACTCCAGTGCTAAATAAAAATAACATAAACTTGGTAGTCAACATCATGAAAAAGGTTACAAAAATGGAGATTGCTGTAAATTAGAGGTCTAAGAAAGAAAATAAGGTTTTCCTTTCATGACTATTCATATCACTTTCAAGGCTTAAATCTGGAAGGTGCCCAGGTGTACTGGCATCGTTTTACGTTTCTCTCCTTATTCATTACTCGTCCAGGGAGCCACTGATTTGTGTGGTGATATTAAGGTTGGAAAGAGAGGGATTTTGAAGCCAGTCAATTCATATCTCCAGGCCACGTATAACTAATACAGGTAAAGAAGGAACATGCAACCTATTTCTAAAACCAAGAACAAACGGAAAAATCAAAACCTAAAACAAGTCCAGAATCTCTCAGCCACACCAACACTTGTTATATCACAATGTTTTCCTTTTCATATTTTTATATCTGGATATGCAACTTGGTGTGTGAGAATTTCATTGAATGTCTCCGTCATGGGTCAATGTAATGTAAAAAGGAAGACAAAATACCAAGAGACAGTGAAATAGAAGGGAAAGAAAAGATTCAGGCAAATGGCAGAGAAAGTGCCTTTGTGAATACTTACGTGTTTCATGATGAAACTGTATTCGTGCCTTTTTTTTCCATGTAATTAAAAAATCAATAAAAAATTATGTTGGGTAAAGAATAAAAAGATCTACACAAGAGCAATGACTTGCCCCTGAGGATGTGCTTTGGTTTTATCATTTGGTTTAATTAGAAAGTTGTTGCATATAAAGTAGTACTATCTTACTTTCCCAACAGATGAGATTTCTAGCTATCTACTATCTCTTTTTTTAATCCAATGATATGATCTGTGATCCATGCCTGGATGGAATTCTTACAATGATGGGCCATTGAGCGAATGGAAAACAAACATTAAATCAGTCACAAACATGATGGATAAGTATCCTAATAAGTGGAAAACCAGGATTTAATAAAAATGAACAATTAGAAGGCCCACCCAGGCGAGAACACAGAAGCAGACTGGATCACAATCTTGGTGAGGAGTTAACGAACACCTCCAAGAACACATCCGATCCAGCATGACCCACAACGTGTATCACAGACAAATATGAAGGACCTGGCTCCCAACATTCACCACATAATTAAAAGGAAATCTAATCAGAGAAAGCCTTGGTTCCTGGTATTTGGGTTTGATAAAAGGTTCCAGGTTTCATATTGGCACAACAGTCAGGATACATCTTTTCTGCCCTGGTTTGACCTTCCATTCATTGTGTTCCACTTATCATTTAAACCAGGTTCGGCACCTCTCTACAGGCAAAATGGCACACTATGCTTTTTTTTTTTCCTACCGTTAAGTTTTAATTTATTTTTGTTACTTCAGGGTGCTTAAAATATATTAATGAATAAATCATCCTATATATTTGAATCCTTGAGTTGTTCAAATGAGGCATGTAATTTTAGATATCTAAATAAATGGACCTGTTTAAAATAGTATTTACATTGTTCGAACATGTATAGCTTAAGGGAATGGAAGGCATTAGAAAATAATTTGTATGTATTTCTCTGGCTGTCCTAAATATCTTCGCAGCCACCTCCTCCGGTCACCGACAAACATTACTAATCTAGAAGTAATTGCTTTGCCATATGTCAAAATGAAGAGGAAACCGGTTTAAAAGACCACAGTGGTTAACTCTGACTCCCAGAAACCTTTAAAAAGTCTGTAAAGCCAGCTGAAAACTTTTTGAATGGTCCTTTTTTTGGGGGGGAGGGGGGGATTGTCCTCTATTTTAACCAGACCATTAGGGAATCACAGAGCAAAACATTTGCTCCAGAAAACTGGAGTGTACTGAATGCTGACCCAGGGGAATGGAAAAATGCTGCCCTTTCTCTTTCCTTCCTCCTGAAATACCCCTCCAAAGAGGAAGATCCGTGGGGAGGGAAGCAAGTGGAAGGCAGAGGGTGGGAGCGGCGGTCCCAGGTACACACACCAGCCCACACACCTGGCAGCGCGATCCCGAGCCGCGCGGTCACGTCACGTGGTAACAGGATGAGCCCGTGTTCCAACGCCACCAGGCTTCACCAACAACACGTGTGTTTCCGAACCTTGGAGAGTGATTTCGGCTGCCAGGGAATGAAGTTAAGCGTCTGGGGAATTGAAGATGCAGGGTGTATGGCGGTGTAATCAACGGCCAAGAAGCTGATACGCCTCCTATGGACCTTTCTGAGCTCGCTTAAAATTAACAGCCGAAATGAGCAAAAGCCTTAACCAGCCAATGAACATTACCATTTCACAGCCTTACCAGCCCACGAACAAACTCACCCGTATCTGAAGTAAGCGCTGAGCTGTCTGCAGAGGCGGTGAGCGAGCTCTCGTTTGCCACAGGCTTCAGGACCGGCCAGCACCAGCATGGGATAAGGGGCGTCCAGGCGAGGAAGAGTGCTGGAACACAGGCAGGCAGTGGGTGAGGGCCTGGGCCAGTCGGACACACACCCAGGGGGCGGGGTCTACACCACAGTCACACTAAAGTCAATGACTGAGCCGTTGCTGCATGCAGGTGCTGGAGAGAAGCCTCGTCCTACTTTCTCAAGCAAGTTGATGATAATATGCCCAAAATAGCATTCACAGCGTAGATAACAAAATCCAAATGTATGTCAGTTTACTTGAACATTTTTTTAATGGTTTTTATTTTTTTTTATATGTTTATTTATTTATTTTTGAGAGAGAGAGAGAGTGAAGGCACAAGCAGGGGTGGGGCAGAGAGAGACAAAGAATGTGAAGCAGCCTCTAGGCTTTGCATGATCGGTGCAGAGCCTGACGTGGGGCTCGAACCCACAAACCGTGAGATCATGACCTGAGCCGAAGTCGGACACTTAACCAACTGAGCCACCCAGGCGCCCCAATGATATTCATTTTTGAGATGGGGATGAACAAGGGATGGGGCAGAGAGGGAGACACAGAATCTGAAGCAGGCTCTAGGCTCTGAGCTGTCAGTACAGAGCCCAATGCAGGGCTCGAACCCACGAACCGTGAGATCATGACCTGAGCGGAAGTCAGATGCCTAACCAACTGAGCCACCTAGGCACCCTTTGAACAACATTTTTAAAAGGAAAAAATATGGTAAGATGTATTAGTTCTTGGTTGATAAAAGTATTTCCTCAAGAACTTAAAAACGAAAGTTCTGTGAGAAGTTTTAACATCCATACCTACTGAATTAGAACACAGACATGCAATGAAAATGGTAACAATTAAAATTGACCTGAGCAATCACTATGTGCCAGGCACTATTCTAGGAGTCCTACGTACATTACCTTCATGTAATTATTACAGGATGATAATGAAGATATTTCTATCATTATCCCCGCTGCACACATGAAGAAACAGAAGTCCAGAGAGGTTAACTTGCTCAAAGTTAGCAGCTAATAGGTAAGAGCTAATACAGGAATCTGGGCATGGCTTCTGGGCCTGAAAGACTAGAATAAGGAAGAAAATCTCCGGCTACCAGCTGGGCTGAAGTGTATGAATTCCACTCGTGCCACAACTATAGAAATACAGAATAAAATCGACTTTAAAAATACAAGGCTGAGGTGTGGATTCTATGAAGAAGAATGGAAGTGGTGGCAGCATAATTTTTCAGTGTCTCTGAACATCCACAGAAAAACAGAAAAAAGCTGAGAGCAAACCCCCATGGCTGACATGTATAACAAAACCCGATGAGGAAGTATCTCCATGCACCACAAACCCACAAGCCTTGCACAGCCCTGGAATCTGTGCAGGGGGGCAAAAGGGCAGCAAATGACAGACCTGAAAGAAAGGGAACCCCAAAAGAGCCAGGGGCATCCACTGCAAAGCAAGCAGGCTGAAACTACGTGAACAAAAATCTGTACATCAATGGTCATCATACCTGGATTTGTAATAGTCCCAAAATGGAATCACCCCACGTTTTTCAAGAGATGGGACGGCTAAACTCACTGTGGTACATCCATGCAAGGAATATGACTCAACAATAAAAAGGGCTGAACTACTGATATATCCAAGAACTTGGATGAATCTCCAGAAAATAAGGCTAAGTAAAAAATTTTTTAAAAAGCCAGTCTCAAAAGGTTACATACTACATGATTCTATTTGTATAACATTCTTGAAATGACAACAGTACAGAGATGGAGAATAGACCACCGGTTGCCAGGGGTTGGGGGGAGATGAGTAGGGAGGTGGCTAAGGCTCTACAAGGGAAGGACAGGGACCCTTGTGACAAAACTCGTCCTTACTGATGCTCATATGATCTACACAGGTGATAAAATTGCATAGAACTAAATGAACACATGAGTCAATGCAAAGCTGGTGAAATGTGATCAGATTCGTGGACTGCATCAATGTCAATTTCCTGGTTTTGATATTCTACTATAGCTAGGCAAGATACCACCATTGGGGGGAACATACGGAATTTCTCTGTATTATCTCTTACAAAATCATGTGAATCTAAAATGACCTCAAGGTAAAATTTTTGTTAATGATCAAAGGGAAAAAAATTGAAAAAGTGACAAATACTGAATATAGGCAAAGGAGATCTTCTTCCTGAAAGAGAAAACCAAAGCAGAGGAACAGAACAAATATTAAAGACTGTAATTCATGAATACTTTCCTGAAATAAAAAATAGTAATAATAATTACAAAACTATACATTGAAAAAATACACAGCATACCTGGGAGTATTAGCCCAAAATGACTAATAACGAATAACACTAAGACCCAGTCTAGTACATGATCAAACTTTAAAGAAAAAGAAACCTATTCAGCTAGAAAAAGAGAATACCTGACTTACAAGGGAAAGAACACCGTGTATCAGATTTTGATGGCTGTTTTGCATCCCCCCCAAAAAAGAGTAACATCTTTAATATATTCAAGGAAAATAGTGTGAGCCATGAATTTTAAACATAGCAAAAATGACTTTCAAGTATGAAGGGCAGAGAATATTATCAATATGTAAGAGTTCAAGGGATACTGATCCCATAGTGTATCCTAAGGAGTCTACTGGAGAACAAGCTTCACACGACCAAATACGGGAGGAGACCTCAAAATAAGGACTGGCAGTGAGCAATATACATGCAGTTATCCACACACCTGAGACCAAATGACAGCAAAGGAGGAAGTATGGGGTGTGATGGATATACGTTCTGACAATATAAATACGGTACACTATTTTTAAAGCAGGTGATTGACACATAAAATATATACAGTAGGCAAATTCATAAGGCTAGAAAATAGATATGAAGTCTCCGGGGACTGGGGGTAGCAGGCAGCGGGCAGCTACTGCTTAGTGGTTATAGCTTCTGTCTGGGGAGATGAAAAAGTTCTGGAAATAGGCAGAGGTAATGGTTGCACAATAGTGTGAATATAATTCATGCCGCTCAACTGTAACTCTAAAATAGCTAAAATGGCAAATTTTGTTATATATACTTTACCACAAAACAAATGGGGGGGGGGTGATGGGAAGAGTATAGGTGAAGTGAAGTATGATTTCAATGTTTTCAGTAATCGCATTGGTGGTAGTATTAACACTGATACTGCTGTGCTGCAATAGGGGATTTTCAAAAAGCAATTACGGGATATTCTCAATCCATTTTCCTATTGTGTCTCTGGCTTGGGAGGAAAGGATGATACAGATGTGATAGAGAGGAGAGAGGATAAGTAAAAGTTCAAACAGGGGCGCCTGTGTGGCTCAGTTGGTTAAGCGTCTTTTGGCTCAGGTTATGATCTTGCGGTTTGTGAGTTTGAGCCCCACGTTGGGCTCTGTGTTGACAGTGAGGAGCCCGAAGCCTGCTTCAAATTCTGTGTCTCCCTCTCTCTGTGCTCCTCCCTTGCTCACGCTCTCTCTCCCTTTCAAAAATAAATAAAACATTTAAAGATTTTTTGAAAAAAAGCTCAATCAACAATCATCTTGAAATTGGATTGTATCAGTAGGAATTCAAGAGATATTTGTCATCTATCTGTAAATAGATACAGATAGATCTAGTTCGATATAGACTAGATATAAGCAGATTGAATAGATGTAGAGACATATAAATAGATAAACAGGATAGATAGAATACACCAATAGGCGGTTGCATAGATGGGTAGATGGATGGATGGAAGGAAGGAAGGAAGGAAGGAAGGAAGGAAGGAAGGAAGGAAGGAAGATGGAAGGAAGGAGGAAGGAAGGAAGGAAGGAAGGAAGGAAGGAAGGAAGGAAGGAAGGAAGGAAGGAAGATGGAAGGAAGGAAGAAGGAAGGAAGGAAGGAAGGAAGGAAGGAAGGAAGGAAGGAAGGAAGGAAGGAAAGAAGGAACACCTTCCTAGATCTGTCCGCTAAAAAGCCTAACAACAGGCAACTCAGTAGCAGTGATTATCTCTAGCCACCCAGATTGTGACTGAGAAGTACCTTTTCTCACTAAAACAAACCAGGGCTTCTGGGAGAAGTGGTTGATTGCAGAGTTTGGACAGGGCTTGTACAACACGAGCCTGGAGAACTTTGTCGTAGCAGAGAGCAAGAAAGCTATCAGCGACTACAAGGCTAGAGTCAAGATTCTGCCAGGTAACTATAATGTTGCATCCTCACCCCAGTCATGCCAGGGGAAGGGACAGTGGCTCCCCAATAATGCAGTGTAAAAGTCCTAAGGTCAAGAGTTAGGGTTCCCTACTGGCCCAGCCTGGGAAGGGCAACGGTAGGCCTGCCCCTGTCTCCATGAGTTTGTCACAGTGAACTCCGCTCCATTCTGGAGCATCTGGGGCTGCTTGGTCATTTGCTCTTGTCTATTCAAAAGCCAGAAATGATGAAGAAATACGTGTTTTTCAGACAGTGGTGTAAATTTCTTTGATACATATTTTTATATAAATGTACCCGAAAGCATGAAACAACTAGCAATCTCATAAAGTAGGAAAGAAATACAATGAAGACATAAATGCCCTTCTTTTAAATCAAATGTGCCTTTCCAGATGTATGCAAATAAATGATAAATCATTTCACCTAGAGGGCTACCATAAATATATAAAACTGTCAATGTCTATATTATTAAATTACATGTAAAAAATCATGTCCTGGATGCAAAATAAAACATCGTGCTCTCTGTGGGAAACCAACCACGTGAAGTACAGAAGCAAATACCACATAAAGAAGAGAAGCCATGTATAACGAAGAGATTGTTATGAGTATTTTTTAAATGCCTTCGGGTATTGACAGAATTTCTACAATGTACTTATAGCATAAATGGCCAGCGGCTCCAACAGATTGTTTAAAAAGAAGCAGAGAAACTGTGGCAAATCTGTCTTTGAACTCAGAGGTGAGAGATCTGTTCATGTGCTCTAGCAAGCTGGGTGACTCACAAGTACAGTGGAGTCAGTATTAAGTCTATCGCAGGTTTCCCCTCAGCTAGCCGGCTTCCTTCGATGGACCCTCCAATAATCTGCATTCACGGATGTTGTCTGACAGGCGTATCTAGCATTCATTCATTCATAGCTAAGGAAAAATTCACAGTGGATAGAAATCATCACGATTCTCTTTTCATGACACATAGGTCTGTGGTTCTGTCCGACGGCAGGAAAGGGGACACATTTTGAAACATCTTGTTTCACTGTCCTCTGTCCTAGGCCAGCCGCCATTCAAGGGGCTAGCTGAGAAAGGGAAGATGAATGCACTCTTCCGCACACTTGGGACAACACCAATGAGCGAACCCCGTACTCAAGCATATGATGACCATCACTCTCAGTCAGCCAAATAAAGACCCTTCTCTCGGAGATGAGAAAGGGGTGAGTCACAGAACGGAGGGCTAAGGCAGACGAGGATGTTGTCCTGAGCTTTCCGCCCTGAGTTTTACCCCGGGGACCCCAAACGAATACCTGTCAAAGATCCTCTGTGGCTGCATCACACTGTTGAGGACATGGGTCAGGTGATCCTGGGCTGCGACCACTTCTGGGGGAGGGTTGTACCTATTCACTGCCGCAACCTTTTCCAGAATTAGAAATGCAAGAGGAAAAACATGCATTTCTAAAAAGAAGACAAGTCTCAGATTTTAACAAAACATTCTAGACATGCAACCAGGTATGGAAAATAACTCATGCTCACGGACCTTTGTGCTCAGTCTTCACGTCTACTCTAACTTTCCTAAAATCTAAATAATGACAATTATTTTAAAATATGAAACCAGAGGTGCCTGGCTGGCTCAGTCAGTTGAGTGTCCAGCACTTGGTTTCAGTTCAGGGCATGGTCTCGTGGTTTGTGGGTTCAAGTCCCGAGTCAGGCTCTGCTCTGACAGCCTGCTTGGGATTTTCTCTTTACCCTCTCTGCCCCTCCCTCACTTGTTCGTTCTTTCTCTCTCTCTCTCTCAAAATACAAAAAATAAATAAACATTTAAAAATAAAATAAAATAAGGAGCTGGAGTCTTTGAGTTCCCTACTTCTTTATGCTTCCTGGTTTGGGAGGGGAGAAAACGAAAACAAAATCTCTAAAGCCTGAGATTACACTTTTAGTGCGAGTTGCAGGAATGAAATACATAGTTCTAGATTCCAGGTCGTGGATACTGCAGGGATGTTTTTCTCATGCCATCTCATCAAGAACTACCTCAAAGATCTCAAATTCTACCCAGATCTCCTCTTCTTTCAGAAAGCGTCCTCTGTTCAAAGATAGGGGTCTTTCCCCCTTATAACGTACACGTCTCTATGCTCTGGTCCTTGTCACCCTCAAAATACATTAGCCTCATGTACCACACCTCTACTTAATGCATACTTTCCAACTGCATTCCCTCTGCAAGATGTTAAAGGGAAAATCTAGTAAGTGCCTCTGAGATTGAGAATAATGACACACTAGCATCCCTAACTATTTTTAACCGCGATTTCAGAAAGGCACTTATGAAATGGATTATCTGCCCCTCTACATATTTATACCTATTTTCATTCTCATCTCAGATTTGCATTTAGTGTAAGAAATCCCTCATTAGTGCAGATTTCAGCTGTCACCAGTCACTAAAGCATGACAAAGTACCACCCCAGGTACGGTGGCGGGGAGGCAGGTGCATAGCATTTAAGGTCTGGTTACTCTGGAACTGCATGTCCAGGGGGATCATGATTTTAAAGGGCAGAATTAAGGGTTTAAAATATCAGGACAGTGACTCATTTGAGTACCTTTTGATTATACGCAGCAGTGTAGAATAAATTTCATCATTAAGTGACTGTTGAGAGCAACACAGAATCACACACTCTCCAAAGACGACAGTTATCCAAATTAAGAGACGGCCATCACGCAGCCACGCGCACACGCAGGGCACGGCATCTGTCCCCACCGCCAATCTACTCACTGCAATGGCAGGGCCCTGGCCACAGCTGGGCTGATGCTCACAGCTTTGCAGGGGGTGAGACAAGAGAGTAAGGAACCATTCCCTAAATCAACAGTCAATTCACGTATCGTTACGTGTGCCATTTACTGCCGACATTGATCCTGCAGTGGGGAGCAGAGCCTCATAAACACAAGGAATGACATGATTACGTACCTTTTCTTCCACTTTAATTTTCTTCTGATCTAATTCTGTTAATTGTAGGAGCATAAAAATCACGAACAACCAATATTCAGACTTTTCCTATTTAAAATATCAAGAGGAATATTCAGTCGCTTTACCACATGAGTTAGCACCAGCACACTGC
This sequence comes from Leopardus geoffroyi, assembly GCF_018350155.1. NCBI lineage: Eukaryota > Metazoa > Chordata > Mammalia > Carnivora > Felidae > Leopardus > Leopardus geoffroyi. The sequence goes on along the minus strand of NC_059331.1, from coordinate 150,278,839 downwards.
TCTCCCGAGTAGGTCTTTGGGCTGCTACCCCACCCTACACACACACACACACACACACACGTATCCCTCAAGGTGTCTATAGCTTCATGCTTACCAGTCCCCTTATTAAATGCAGACCGTGCCTTATAGCTTACAAAGCTCTTCAAACGTGCCATCTCATCAATCTCCCTGTGACATAAGCAGGACAGGTATGATCACCTCCATTTCTAGCCAGAAACAAACTAAGCCTCAGAGTGGTGAAGCGTTTCATCTCAGATTTCACGGCCGGAGATTCAAACCCTATCTTCTAACTCCAGGGAGTTTCGTGATTGCAAATGATGAACGCTACTTATGATCACTTTGTCATTTACTTAGTATTATTTTGAATTAATTTATATCATTTGTTATGATTTTGTTTGGCAATCATAAATAATAGTATTTATAGAACAAATTCCTTATTACTCCCAACCATCTGCTGTGTCAGGATTACCTGGCTTTTAAAACAAAGTTTCGTATCAAGAAACTACATCTTTGAAGCAAAAGATATTTGTGGGTCACGCATTTCATAGATAAGAATGCACATGAAATGAATCTACAAAGGTATCTTTTCTGTCCTTCAATGTGTGAGCTGGGAGTGGGAGGGCTGTGTATATAAGTGAGTTAATGTGTGTGAAAGGGTTTGTGGTGATGATTTATGCACACGAACAAATACTCCCCGTGCCTCTGAAACTGGGGCTTGATGGCCACTCTGTAAGTCCTGCTTGTTTCTTAACCAGAGACGCTTTTAGGTTGCCTGCCACTATTCCCATACCAAGGAGTGAATTTACTTTTTAATATTATTTTTCATTTTCATTTTTGCTTTTGTTTCATTTTTATTTTTTGCCTGTCTAGACATGTTCAGCATGATACACACAAACAGGAAGGTATTCAGGAGATACATACAAATTCAACAGTCTCTGGAAAGCTCAGTAAAGGGTAGAGGCAGCCAAGTGGAATGAAGGACAAATGCACAAAGAGGGAGGGACAGGAGAGCCAGGAGGGAGGATCCATTGATGAAAGAGAGGGGCTTGGGAAATAGCAGTGGAACTTTGAATACCAGAGGGGAAGAATCCCTAGGAAATATAGCATTTCTTCCTATAATCATTTCAGGGCACCACCAACTTCACGACTATATACAGACAAATTACTTTAGGCATCTGATCTTAGACTTTCTTGCCCCTGTTACAAAGCAGGACCCGGAGCCTGTCTATGCCTCAGGCATCGTGCACTCTATCATGTAAAAGGGCATTGCTCCAATCTTAGTAGCTCTGTCCTGTAACCTTTTATCACCAGCCCGAATGAGTCACATGTGACCACAGCAAGCAGGGAACTAACTCCACGCTCCCCTGTCACTGCCGGCTGGTGCTACTTTGCCAAACCCTCCTGTTTCCTGAGCGACAGAGAATGAAGGTAAACGCAGTCTATTCACGTTCCAGATGTTCCTTATCAAAAGTACTTCTTGAAGAATTCCAAGAAGGTCCTCACCCCACCCCACCCCCCATATAAATATCTCTTACCTGAACTGGATTTCTTAGAAAGTTGACAACTCGTAGGAGAGGTAGATTTTCAATGTAATCTATCTCACCCAGCTCAGCAATCTGTGTAATCAAAGAAACAAAATATTATCAAGAGACTAAGTGTACAACCAATAATATAAAACAGTGTAAGAGAGCTAGTATGGATCCTCTAAATTCAACTTACTTTAGAAACTGCTCTGTTGCTGATCCAATTTCCTAATGCAGAACGAGAAAATTCCTGCAGGCCCCTTCACTAAATGTGAACGCACAGGGCCACATTTTCTTTTTTCCTCTCTGGCTAAAGAATAGTGTGCTGTTCCTCATCTCAGCCATTATTTATTCTAAGGCAGAAATCACTGAGTATGCAAAATCAGAGGAACAGTACCAAAAATGCATGCAAGGGCTCCCCGGTTCTCCTCACCCCTACTCCTCCCCAGCCCTCCCTCCCTAGGGCTGCCTCTGCTAGACCGGCCGTTTGTGACTGGTGAAGGCTTTTTACTGAATGTGCACATGTAGCCAGCTCCATTATTTTTCCAATAAGAGAGAGTTATTTTAAGGAAAGATATAAACAGAAAACCGTAAGACACATTTCTCGACATGGGTGTTGACCTTAAATTTTTTTGTTTAAACTGCACCCTTAGGTTTTATACTCTTTTCTGTGTGGGTTACGTTTCACCACTTTAAAAAGTGAGAGGAAAGGGGTTCTTGGATGCCTCAGTCGGTTGAGCGTCCGACTTTGGCTCAGGTCAAGAACTCACAGTTCTTGAGTTCCAGCCCTACGTCGGGCTCTGTGCTAACAATTCGGAGCCTGGAGCCTGCTTCGGATTCTGTGTCTCCCTCTCTCTCTGTTGCTCCCCTGCTTGTTCTCTCTCTCTCTCTCAAAAATAAAAAATAAAGATTAAAAAAAATTTTTTTAAGTGAGGGGGGGAAAAGATTGCTTGACAATCCCTTAATTTGACCAAAGTAGAGCACAGATTGCAGAATTCCTGAATTTCCCACTAAAGACAAAGAGTTTTACTTAAATTTCCTGTAATTAGCATAATTACAATTTTATTTCAAATGTAAACATTAAACTTTAACAATTACTTAAAAAATTAATAATCACATTTTCATTTCTATTTCTCCCCAAGCCATTTCTGCGTGTACGTGAAAGCACTCCAAAGGCAGTCACCAATAATTCCTGAGCTCTCCAAACACAAAATGCTAAAATTAAACTACTCCCAAAGCGGGGCGCCTGGGTGGCTCAGTCGTTTAAGCGTCCAACTTCGGCTCAGGTCATGATCTCACGGTCTGTGAGTTCGAGCCCTGCGTCGGGCTCTGGGCTGATGGCTCAGAGCCTGGAGCACACTTCCGATTCTGTGTCTCCCTCTCTCTCTGCCCCTCCCCCGTTCATGCTCTGTCTCTCTCTGTCTCAAAAATAAATAAAAACATTAAAAAAAAAAAAAAAAAACTACTCCCAAAGCTAAGTCGGGGGAAAAAACATAGGCACCATGTTCAAAGGATGCCATTTTGAAAGACATAATATGAAAGGTAAAATCCGAGTTACCACACAGAAGCCGCACACACTAATCTGCTGACAGTAGTGTTATGCTATTGGACACAACTCTGTCAATACAATGACTAGATCCATTAGATTGGCATCTGGATCATCTACAAGACAAAAGGATCATTTTCTAAATATTGTGATATTCAGGAAGGTGGAAAAATACAACTGGTTCACCCTGCTCGGTCAGAACTGTTGAACAGTTGGATTGATTTTCCCGTAGCACACGGCTCTTATGCTTGGACCTCAACACAAATGTTAGGTGGAGACGTCTTCCTGCAGTGAACGTGTCTCACTAACACGTGCACTTAACACGCACTGCTGATGGGAGTGGAAATTGACATGTTCTTCTTAAAAAGGCAAGCTGATATGTTTCACGTACATAAGCCATGAACCAGCTATCCCACCTCAAGAGGTTTACAGTGAAGATCATCAGACAGGCAAAAATTAGATACAAGAACGTTCGGTCTAACATTTTTTTAGTAAAAGTTCAAAATTTTCTAAATTCCTAAAAACACTATCATTATGCAATTAAATGAGTCACAGTACAGTCCCATAATGGGAACGCTGTGCACCCACTTGAGATGATGGCGACATCTACGGTGATTGACATGCAAAGATCTTGAAAGGTTGCCAACAACATGAACACCATGATCACGGACTACATAAAATTATATTATAACTGAACTGTCAGACCAGGGATCACCTGGTCTTTTGAGAGTCAAAGGACAGGGGTCCAGCTTCCCCCCTGGTCCTAGGAAGGGGTTGTTAAGGGCACAGGACAGCAAGTATGCAGCAGCCTGTTCCCACACATGCTGAATTAGCAACGTGCAACCGATACTGGTGGTCCTGATGTGCCCTCCCTCTCTCAGTGACCTCACCCCAGAGCAGAACCACCCTCATGTCTTCTCAAATGCCAAGACCCAAGGCTGTGTGTATCATAGACCATTACAGAAGATGTAGGGTACAGCACTCCAAACGACTTAAAGTGAAACATTGCCAGAAAGATTCTATTGTTAAAGGAACATCACCCATCTGCTGCTAAGAATGTCATAGCAGCACGGTTGATCCCCAGATTCCAGATGCCCCTCTTCTCCTCGGCCCTGTTGGTTACTCCCCACCCTTAACAGCCTGTCAACTTTGAATTCCAAGGGAAAGCAGTTTAATTAATTCCCATTTGGCCATAGCCTTCTAGGCTATGCTTTCCAAATCCAAGCATCCAGACCTAAAGCCACCTGTTCAGGTTTTTCATAGGTAGATAGATAGATAGACTTGTGAAATAATGACACAAAGACTCAGAGAAGTAAAACAGCATTCCCTACATAACTCCAAGACCAATGTCTTGCTTCTAGAAGAAAGGACTGAGGTTATAATAGAGTTGACATTTTGGGGGTAAGTTTTAAATGGTAGAAATGACATCAAATCTAACAAGGACTAGAGAGAGTGATAAGGGTCCCCCAAGTAACCAGCTGATTATAAACACTGGCAAAGAAAGTTAAAAGAGATGTTGAAATGATTGTGTGAGGGTTTAGCAATGTGTTAGCAGCTAAAACCAAGTAAATAATACTGATGAAAGTGTTAAGGTACAACATCAAATGAATCATATGAGAAGCAACAGCTGTGTTATGTTTCTGTCAAATGATAAATTTTCCATCCCTGACATGGTATTCTCAGTAGTCCTGGAGAAATCTCTGAGGAAATCTTTGGAAGGCTCACAGAACATTTCGAAGCACTGTTGGTTGCTCCCCAACCTGCCTGTGGGGAGCCAGGGAATTGTGTTATTGTTACGGACTCCTTCGTTGCCAAAGGGTTTCCCGCTTTGGGACACATGGCCATTTTTTCTTTAATGGGAGGCACTCTAACATTTGAAAATTATAAACTCCTTTACTCGCTAAATGATGCCCCCTTTTTTCCTTCAACTTTTTCAAATGTAACTTGAAATGTCTCTTGAAATAGAAGAGAACAATATATTTATTCATGACGTCGTTCTAGACCAGCACTTTCTAATATGGAAGTTACTAGCCACACCCGGCTACTTAACACTTGGAAGATGGCTGGGACGAACTGAACTGTGAGTATAGTATACACACCCGATGTCAAAAACTTAGTATGAAGCAAGGGGTTATAAAACGTCTCATCGATGATTTTTTTTTTTTTTTTTTTTTGGTAGATTACATGCTGACACGATATTTTGGGAAAACTGGGCTAAATAACATAAATTATTAAAATTACTTTCACCTGTTTCTTACTTTTTTAGTGTGGCTACTAGAAAATTTAAAATCGCTTGTGTGGCTCACATTTATGGCTTGAATTATATTTCTATCAGAAAGCCCCCTTCTAGAGCACTACACCACGTGCTTTTCTGAAGGAAGGGACGTTAGCATTTCATTTACTGTATTATCTGTCAGGGTTGAGAACACTGAGTCTGGACTCAAACTATTCTATATTTGCATCCTGGCTCTGCTATTTGCTAGATATAGAACGTTGGGCATGTTACTTAACTTCTTTGTGCCCCAGTTTCTTCATCTGTAACATAGTGACAACGATAGGGTTATAATGAGGATTACATGAGATTATATACGAAAAGTGCTTAGAACAGTGCCTTGTGCACAAGTACTCCACAAGTATCTTTAGATTATTTTATGACTGCAGGATTACTGTTATTACCATTAACCATTACTCCTTTTTCCCGAAGTCTGAGATGCATTCAGTTGGGATTCGATGAATGCATTCCAGCTTTGTAACACTCCTTGGACATACACATGGGAGAGCCATTTTCACGGCAAGTTCATGAAAAGATACTAGAACCGTACGAGACAGAGATTGTGCTGACTTCGTAGGATATGCAGCATCGTGAACAAAAGTGGAATTAACTTTAGGAGTTGACCAAACAGTTTAATATACAAATCAGGTAAAAATAAGGAGGAACAGTTTTGTCAGTGATTAAAAATCCGCCTTTGCCCAGACCTAAAGATGGCCTTTTCTTGCTGTTTAAACTAACAAGTGATGCAAATTCATCAGACACAACTGGTTAGCACTATCACACCTGAAGACAGCAATGTCTCCACAGCATCACATCTCACCCCAGGAAAGAACAATGTCCTTTCCAGGGTCAGCCAAAGTTTGCATTTTCAAGAAGAAATAAACATTCAACTTCCTTAGGAAGTCTTTCCAAAAAATATGATGAAGTACTCAGTTAAGAATAAAATTGTTTCATAGACCTTACTGCATAAGTGGTCAGATGATACCGGGATTACAAGCACAAATGCTTTACTGAAAATAAAGTGTAATTAATTAAGAGTGAAAGCCAATTTACATAACCTGTGAAATAAAGTGGGTGTTCAGCCAGATATGGAAATGTGAGTAAGTCCAATCCTCAACTCCTACAGATTAGGAACATACACTATTGTTACCAATAGAAGATAGGAATTCACTTCCTGTGCCTCTTCTATTTAAATGACAGGCCCGGGCAACACCAGCCTGAGGCTCTTCTCCTTAATTTTTGTTGAGGTTGTTGTTTATTTTTGAAAGAGAGAGAGCACTAGCGGGGGAGGGGCAGGGAGACAGAGGATCCAAAGCAGTTTCCACGCTAACAGCAGAGAGCCTGACACGGGGCTGGAACCCACAAACTGCGAGATCATGACCTGGCCTGAAATGGGACACTCAACCGACTGAGCCACCCAGGCGCCCCCTGAGGCTCCTCTCTCATCTCCAATTTCTCTGCTCTGACATTTCAGACATTCCCGCTGGCATCCTTCTACACAGAATTTTACACAAACACCTCTGCTTCAGAAAGTCATGTCCACTTGGTTGCAGCTTAAACCCTTAAAACAGCGTAATTAGGAATCATCAGATTTTCAAAAATTAAGAATTGTATTTATTACAAACAAACAAAACAATCCTGCAACTACTGCTCCAGGAGACTTTATAGAATAACTTTTTTTTTTTAATATGAAATTTATTGTCAAATTGGTTTCCATACAACACCCAGTGCTCATCCCAACAGGTGCCCTCCTCAATTCCCATCACCCACTTACCCCTCCCTCCCACCCCCATCAACCCTCAGTTTATCCTCAGTTTTTAAGAGTCTCTTATGGCTTGGCTCCCTCCCTCTCTTTTTATTTTTTCCCCTTCCCCTCCCCCATGGTCTTCTGTTAAGTTTCTCAGGAGCCACTTAAGACTGAAAACACACGGTATCTGTCTTTCTCTGCCTGACTTATTTCACTTAGCGTAACACTCTCCAGTTCCATCCACGTTGCGACAAAAGGCCATATTTCATTCTTTCTCATGCCAAGTAGTATTCCATTGTGTATATAAACCACAATTTCTTTATCCATCCATCAGTTGATGGACATTTAGGCTCTTTCCATAATCTGGCTATTGTTGAAAGTGCTGCTATAAACACTGGGGTACAAGTGCCCCTATGCATCAGCACTCCTGTATCCCTTGAGTAAATTCCTAGCAGTGCTACTGCTGGGTCATAGGGTAGGTCTATTTTTAATTTTTCGAGGAACCTCCACACTGTTTTCCAGAGTGGCTGCACCAATTTGCATTCCCACCAACAGTGCAAGAGGGTTCCCGTTTCTCCACATCCTCTCCAGCATCTACAATCTCCTGATTTGTTCCTTTTGGCCCCTCTGACTGACATGAGGTGATATCTCAGTGTGGTTTTCATGTGTATTTCCCTGATGAGCAGTGACGTTGAGCATCTTTTCACTTCTAAGCCGGCATTTAAAGTAACAGCCCCTTGAGAAACCAATAACGGGTCCTAATGTGTCCTCTGACACATAGACACTGAAACCGTGACAGTTCAAGTGTGACATTACCTTATTATCCTCGAGGTTGATCACTTCCAGGAAGTCATGGTTTTCTAAGCCCTGGAGGCTACTGATCTGATTGTGGGACAGATCCACGACCTGCAAGGCTTTTAGTTCCTCCAAACCGGTCATCTTCTCAATCTGGTTATTGCTCTAAAATTGGTAAAATACATTCAGTGCCTTAAAAGCTTCAAGTAGGAAAAAGTGCAAGGCCAAGTTTTCATTCTCGATACCACCTAAATGTCTTAAAGTCAGCAAGCCGTGCTTGTTCCCTTGCCCTCCACCATTTCTACCAAACGCTTCCCTGAACACAGAGGCAGACGCCCCAGAAAGAAATCCCAGTTTTTCAGCCGGAAGATTCAGAGTGCAATATTTTCACTAAAGTTAATGAAAGATGAATGTTCAAAGCAGTAGGAAAGGCAAAAACCTAGGTGGTGTAAGCTTTTAACACTGTTCGCCTAAAGCCTAATGACAGCGTAACTCCACGTTTATCTCCAGAAACAATCCCCCATATACTTGGTTTTCAGAAACATTCTAAATATAATCACTTCATACCAGGAGGGCTGTGATAGTCCGATTCATGCCTTGAGTTATTCATGCTCTTGTGCTGTGTCCCTCCCCTTGAGTCTAGGCTGGACCTCTGACTTGCCTTAACCAAAAGAATACAGCAGAAGGGTGCCAGTGCCCAGTTTAAGAATTAAGAAGGCCTGGCCACATCTCCTCTTGTGTCTTGGAAACTGCCATGTAAGGACCCCGCTCTGTTTGGGAAAGAATGTGTGGAGAGGTCACATGGAGAAGAAGCCGTCACATGGAGAAGAAGCCGTCACAGGGAGAGGGGCCCTAAGACTAAACAGGAAAATTCCAGCCATCCCAGCATCCACGCTGAGCCCAGCCCCCAGCCAACCTGCCAGCTGAATGGGGCAAGAAGCAGCAGCAGCAGCAGCAGCAAAAGCACCCTGCTGAACCCAGCTCAGCTTGTAGAACTGTTAGCTAATAAAATTTCTACAGGCCACTACACTGGGGGTGGCTTGTTATCCAGTAATAGATAACTAAACCTAGTTCTTCAATGATTCACACATAGGCATCTTCCCAGACAGTGAGCGTAAAACAAAGCAAGATTCAAAGATCCTGTTTCCCAACCCGCATGCCCCCATAACAACACATTACAGTGGCAACAGTAGTCTGCATTTTCGTGAGCATTTTCCAACATACGACTCCTTGGGTTCCCTAGCCTTAAAGAACATGCCACAGTAAAATTACACTTTTAGTTTGAGAATCATAAAGACAATTTTGAGGTTTCAATTAATACCATATAATGCCCATCTTTAAACTCTTAATACTTTTAACAAGTACATAACTGAAAAATTAAATTATAGCATTCTCTTCCATCTACAATATGTTTCCTGGTACATTTAATAGCAAGAGCTCATTTTCATCCTATCTTTCATAACATTTTACTTCAAAAATGAGCAAGATTTGCATTCATTAGTTTAATTCTGTGACTCTTTATAATATGTTCAGAGAATGTTGATAATCTACAAAGCTGGGTGATCATACACGGGGGGCTCATTAAACTATTCCCCTTTTTCATATATGTTTGAGAAATCCCATAATAAGAAGGGGAAAATACTCATACCCCCATTTGCCTAAGTTAAGCAAAATTTCCTACTGTTCAGAGTTCAAAAAAAGTTCCAGAAAGTGTAACAGAAAAGGAAAAGAAAAAATTGCACTGAAGTTAACATAATATCCATACTAATTTAATGTATTGAAATAGGACCTCAATATCCTATTTAAAATATGCCCACATATAAAATTTATATACAATACACTTCTTCCCAAAGAACTTTGAAGTGCTGTAGCTGTGGAAGACAGACTGTAATAATTCTTCACAGCACCTCTGATGGCTTTCAAAGTGGTAAATGCATGGGCACAGGGTAAGGCAGAGAAACGTTTAATTAGCTAGCCTACGGCCACAAAGGAAAGCAGAACTGAGAAATATTCAGGATCACAGAATTTCTGAGTTTAAAGTCGTCTAGTCAAACCCTTTCTCCCATGCTGAAAACAGATACGTCGCCCCTCAAAGTGGACATCCAGTTTTAGCACACGCAGTTCCTTTCGCCTTTTTTTTTTTTTTTAATCGTGATTAGCAGCGGAAAGGGGGCCTTTAGAGAGAAGCTATTTCCTTTAAAAGACGAAATGAGAAATATTCCTCATCTCCCCGGTTTGGAAAGGAAGAAATAAGCGGCTCTTACTAAGACAAAATGAATTTTAAAGTGTGGAATGCATCGCCCTTACTTGCTAAAAGAAATGGTTGATCGCACAGCCCATAAGTGAACCACATTTTCCCCTTACATTTAGTATAAAAGTTGATGGTAGAGAATTAACAACTGGTTTGTATAGCAAGTTGTTCTTTTTTCTCTCTCTAAAAAAAAAAAACAAAAACAAACAAACAAACGTAAAATGAATTTTTGCAGTAGTAAAGCAACTGGTTTTCTCATTCCACAAATTAAAAGATAAAAGCATTAACAAACTGTTGAAACAAATGTGTATCGTTTTATTTTACATATTTTGTTAACATTTGTAAAAAGAACCCTTACTATTCTCAAAAATTTTAAGGAAAATGAATGAGGGCATAATTTGTATTTTCTGATTCATCTTGGGTGATGGGGGCGGCAGGGATTGGGAACAATCCCCTTCATTTATTTGTAGAAAAAGTAAGTCTTTTATGTTTTTTTCTAAAAAGTGCTTGAGATGGAATTGCCAAGGTGGATTACTTTACTTGTTGAAACAAACTCTTACGATAAAATTGCTATGTGTTGTTTTGCTTAATCATGGGTTCAACTCTCCTCCCCTTAAGCACGCCCCCATATCTCTTTCCACATGGCAAGCCCCACTCAAAGTTAACGGGAATGCAGATACAAAGAGAGATGTACAGAAAGGCTAAGGTTCTTTTTTTTTTTTAATCTTTTTTTAATGTTTTTATTTATTTTTGAGACAGAGACAGACAGAGCATGAGCAGGGGAGGGGCAGAGAGAGGGAGACACAGAATCCGAAACAGGCTCCAGGCTCTGAGTTGTCAGCACAGAGTCCGACGCGGGGCTCGAACTCACGAACCGCGAGATCATGACCTGAGCCAAGTCAGACGCTTAACAGACTAAGCCACCCAGGAGCTCCTCAAATTCATTTTCTTTCATGCTTTGCTAACATGCCTCAGGGGGACATAAAACATAAAATCTTAGGGAAATTATTAAAACTCTCCATGCCTCTGGTCCATTGGTACTAGAACCAGTCCTTGGCCCTCACCTACCTCGCTGTAAGGAGCGAAGGCTCTTGAAAAAGCACTTCATGCTCCAAGCTCGGGGAAAGAAAATTAACACTAGCCAACATCCGCTATCTCTGGTTAAATAAGACAGGTATAGTATATTTTAAATGTCGCAGATAACCCAAGATGTCATTTCAAACAGCAGTTCAACACTCTCCTGTGGGATAGTTCATGTAAGAAATTAACAAGCTACCAGCCTCCTGGCTTAAAATCCTCCCTTGCCCACCAAGGGCAAGATATAATAAAAAATAGCAAAGCCATCCAAGGGTAAGAAGTAGGAGAGAGGAAGAAAGGAAGAAGAATCCTAAATAATCCACAAGCTGTATTATCAGCTCCCAAATTAGTGAGCTATAGTGTGATTTCAAAAACACTGTATGTATCTTTGGAACTCTTATAATTCTGATTTTTAAATACACTATCTGCGTTTTCATTCATAGTCACAGAGCACATCATAGAACTTAAGAAGAATGCTCTCTATGGGAAAACACTTAACAATTTCCAAGTTCTGACTGGAACTGTTCCTTTATTCTCAGCACCAGTTCTGGTCTCCTAGAATGGCCAACTAGCATATATTAGTACAAAAGGGTTGCCAAAATTCAGTGCCCAGAGAACATCTTGTGGTTCATTTGAGAGCACTCAAGTATTAATAGCAATAAATATTATGCTTAAATGTGCTTAAATGTTATTTCTTCACGGAGACATTATAAAATGTGTTTTTAAAAGTTGTTCCAAGTATTCCTTTCTTTGTCAGTGTAAAATGTGAATCCTTTAAAAAACTGACTTTGGATGCCAAATTAGAAAATCATTTTACCATAGCATGAAATTTTGACCCTACACACATACACAACCACACATACACACACACACACACACACACACACACACACACACACACACACACAGCATGGAAAGGAACACTGAAGACAGTAACATTTCCTGAAGTGATTAGCTCTTTATACATTCGAAAAACCCAAGGTATCATTCATATACTTAACTGAAACATTAACTAGAACCTTCCATTAAGAACGACTTTTGCTTAGACTCACCAGACAAAGAATTTTGATGGGCAACATGCCTAAGCCATTAATTGACGTGATCTTGTTCTTGGCCAGACTCAGGTGCATCAGGCCACTGCACATCTCCAGCCCGCTGATTTCCTCTATCTCGTTGCCTATGCACCGTGACTCCGTTTAAGGAAAATGTTATTAGAAACATTTTGAAGACAAGAATAATCAGTGTCAGTCCATCATTAGAAAAATCAGACAACAGCATGAATAAAGCAGTAACGTATGCTCTATACAGGATGAACACTATATCTTGAAATATATATTTTTTCATGATAGAAGTTAATACTGTCACTGCTTAATTTTTTTTTTTTTAAGACACAGCTTTTGAGTGTGCTCAGTTACATCTGCATTCACGCGTGACTCATTTAATCAGTGAGCAAAAACATTTCAGGGTGCTTCGAAGCTGCCTTGTTGGCAGTGTTTGCCCTTGGTTCCTAAGTGGTTTCCATGAGAAACTCATGTGCTTTCCCACAGGCAGGACTTCCGAATACAGGGCACCCTGTGGGCAACACACACCAAGTTATCATCCTCATAACCAGGGTACCAGCCAGAGAGAGGTCATCTATGGCAAAGGGGTGATAAAGGAACCAGTATCCTGATACCGACAGGAACAGCCTTTTCTATCCATACTGGCTTCTCCTCTCCCTTTAAAATAAATGAGGCCTAAACTTAGTCTTTATTCCCTCATGTTAAGTTTCTAGTCATTCTAAAGTTTATTTATTTATTTTGAGAGAGAGAGAGAGTGAGCAAACAGGAGAAGGAGAGAGAGAATCTCAAGCAGGCTCCCCATTGTCAGCACAGAGCCGGACATGGGGCTCAATCTCACAAACCGTGAGATCATGACCTGAGCCAAGATCAAGAGTTGGATACTCAACCGACTGAGCCGTCCAGGCGCTGCCCCGCCCCACCCACCCCCCAGTCATTTTAAAATTTAATTTCTTTTCTTGTATTCCATCTTTATAGTCACCTAAAATTGCAGACCCAACGTCACCAATTCTATTCACCTCTCTCTGGTCTCTATTTGGCAAAGTTCCAGGATTTGGTATCATCTCCCCATCAAAGCTCCTGTGTCCCTTCCCAAGTAGCCAAAGACATCACCACTCTCTCAGCCACCTATAATCTTCAGGGCATCCAATCAATCAGCAAGACTTGGCATGTTTTGCTTTTAAACACCTCTTTAATTATTTCCTTCCTTTTCATTCACTCCTCTGCCAACTTAATTCAGCTTTAGCACCGATGGGTACTTCTAACACCCATTTCTTCCGGCCTCAGATCACTTTACACGCTGTAGTCAGGTTAATTTTTTCAAAATATCGATTGGAAATCTTGTTGCAATCAAATTCTCACAGGACAAATTCCAAATTCCTCCCTCTGGCATCTAACACCCCTGACTTTAAGCAAAGCCTATTCCTCCCGTTTCATCTCCATTATAATCCAGTGAGGATTCCCCATTTCTGCCAGGTCGGTCTTGTCAGTAGTTCTGGAATGTATACCAAGGACTTTCTGACATAGTAGTGTATCTTTTTTTCACATTGCTTTCCTACCCTTTCTAAATCCTGCCCATTCTTCAGGACTTGATTTCAAATTCCACTTCTTTTCTTCCTTTAACATTTACATTAACCCAACCTCTTTAGTTTTTTAAAGATTTTTTTTTAATGTTTATTCATTTTTGAGAGACAGAGCATGAGTGGGGGAGGGGCAGAGAGAGAGAGAGAGAGAGAGAGAGAGAGTCACAGAATCTGAAGCAGGCTCCAGGCTCTGAGCTGTCAGCACAGAGCCCGATGTGGGGCTTGAACCCACAAACTGTGAGATCATGACCTGATCTGAAGTCAGACACTGACTGAGCCACCCAGGCGCCCCTTAAGTATTTCTTTTTGAAAGATCACCTTATCTTCTTATTTCTTACATAGGTACAAATGATAGGCTAGGAGAATATATTTGCAACATGTATAGTAGATGAAGGATTACTATTCAGAATACATAAAGAATGACAGTAACTTAATAGAAAGAGAGAAAAAGACAGAACCACCCAATAGAAAATGAGAAAGAATACGTTGAGAAAATTCCCAACAGAGCATATCCAAGTGGCTGATAAACACAGGAAAAGACACTCTGCTTCACCCTTAATCAGGAGAATGCAATCCAAGATGCCGTTTTCACCTATGAGTTTAGCCAGGATTTGAAAGGTTCTCAAGAACAGATTCTTTCCTACTCCTGAGGCTTTATTATGCTAGAGCGACTTTGGAAGAAACCTGGGAGTATTGCTGCAATTGTAAAGTTGTCACAGTAATTTCAATTCTTGACAGCCACTCTAGACAGACCATTTCTTCCTCGAAGCCTCTTCTGGTCAACTTCCAACCCCCCCAAGTATCTCCTTCCATTAACTGAAGAATCAAAGAATTTTTTAAAGGGGAAGGAAGGGATCCTTAAGTATCCAAAAAACATTATTTTGCCTCATAATTCTTTGTAGTTATCTTAACTCTACTCGTTACTCGTTGTGTGACTTCTCTATGCTCAGAGTTTTCATCGGTAATGTGGGAATAACACCAGGTTGCTAGGAAAACCAAAGTTTGATTACGGGAAAAAATCAGAAAGTATATATGAATGAAGTTCACAAACCATAAAGTATCTCATAATTATAAGGCATTGTTATCATTACCAAATTACAAGCACATGAGGCCAAGGAATCACATCCTCCACCCGTTGGCCAATGGCACAAAATGGAAGATTCAAGGCCAGGATCTTTTCTGAAAAGACCTAGGCTAGAGAAAGAGGCAAATCGGAAACTAGAAGCAATGGGCAGAAAATTTGCCAAATGAACCAGAAATTCCTAATTTTTCTTCATTGGGTCCAGATTCAATCCTTGGGCTGAAGTGTAGTTTTGCTGGTCATCAAATATGCATTTTCAAATCTTCTTTCATAAAGCTTCCTGCCAGAATAGCTCCACAAATAAACATTTATGCTCCCAAACACCATGCCCTTTCTGCTTCCATGTTCTTTGGGCTGTTTAATCATTCTAGAGCTAGAACAAAGACCAGATTTTCACAGATACAGATGGTAACAAAGGATGTGAAATGGGGAAACGAGATTAAACTCACACACAGGTATAAATGAAATAAAATATCCTCGGAGTAGTGATCTTTAGCAAGAAAAATTAGGCAAGGAAAACTTCAAATGACCATCTGTCTCAGTTTAGCAGAGGAAGCAATATAGCCTTTAAGTCCTATGTCAGGGGCACTGGTGTCATGGTAGCTCTGCTCCAACCAAAATGAAGATACTCTAAATGATGGTGAAGAGGAAAACAAATGCTTGTGGGTAGCTGGGTCAGGAAGCATTCCCGCGGGAAGGAGGCAAGGATTGGAAAAGGAGGAAATAGGAATCCTGAAACCATCAAGAGATGGTGGGGGATCGAAAAGGAAAGCTGGTTTATTGTATATACAGTAATTTTCCAAGACACTGGAGACTATCCCCAGTTCTGTTAGTATCATCCGCCTTACTCTCTAGCTTTGACTAACACAACAAATCAATTTTATGAAGTTAGTACTGCAAGGGCCCAAAGGAGGAGGAATACAGATGCCTCACTGCAAATGTGGCCCTGGCTTCTGCAGCTACCGTTGTCGTCACTCACAGCCCTGGGACCAAGGCTTGAGGAACTGACGGCATGTCTCTGTTGAGAAATAAGTTCATTTCAGAAAACCTGTCTATTTCCCAACTCTTCGCTCCCCTTTAAATTTCGAGGAATTTCAATCACTATAAATTAATCAGGTTCTTGAGTGAAGAGTAGTTTTTACAGTGGCCCAACAGCTCTCCCCACCCCACCTCCATAATACCACGGTCACATCACCTGTGACCACCAGCAGGGATAATGGTCAATCTATAGGACTGGTCCCTACATAGCTCTGAGTTCGCAGCTTGTTTTCAGGAATATCTTTATCTCTCTAATCTCTCATTTTCTTATTTTAAGGACCTTCGCAAAATGTTACTTGTCCTTCCTCTGAACATTATTCTTTTGTATTCTTTCACGTAGGTCTTGGGACTTTCCAATAAGAAATATAATCTGATAAGTCACTAAGCCATTACAATGAATTAGCTTACTGGCTTTACCCTTTGAGGGATGTTCTAATTTCCAAGGGCCACTGTCAAGAGAAAGGGACTCAAAGAACTCAAAATCATTATACTGCATTCCAGCTCTAAAGTTTTACATTTCTGTGAATAAATCTTTTACAGTGGAATTTTAGGTCCCCAGAAACTGAGTGAAGAAACCCAAAGGCATGTAAGCATAACGTTACAGTGAGGGAAAGGCCCCACAATCTATTTTTACATTTTGGTGATGATGTCAGCAGTTTGCAGGGCTTGACATGAATTATTCACCAGTTCAGTATTCGCTCTCATTCATTTGTCTACAATCATAAAATATGGCTCTGGTGTACAGAAAACAGTTACTGAGAAATAAGTAGGAAATCCATCACAATTCGCTTAGTAGAGAGAACCGCAATGATGGCTTTAATCAAAACCAGTCCTGAAAGATCTATATCACCCTACCACGTGAAAAATGTTCTTCACTATAGGAGTGAATCTCTCTGTGAAACACACATACACGTTAAATGGCTGGAGGATAAAAGTAGTAATTACTCAATGAATTGTAGCCTGGGGGAAACAATGGAATTCAGAAGACTAGTGTCAGTTTGACCACTGACCAAATGATCTGGGACAAGTCACTGAGCCTCCCTGGGTCTCAGGAAGGGGAACAAGTGTGCACTTTTGCTTAAAACCAAAACTTCCATAAAAGAACAGCTAGTAAGAATCTCTAAAGTCAGTCTGGATCTTAAAATTCTGTGATCACTTTTTAAAAATTCCATGGTTCTACAATCATGAGACAAATTCCAATGAACAATCAGTATTTATAGGTAAAGAACACAGAGCATTCTTTCTCAAGACTGAATACATTGACTTATACCTGCCAACGTTTACCATCTTCTGATTGAGACAACTGGCAATCAACCATCAGTTCACCACATAGGGAATGACAAAATAGCATAAGATAAACTAAAAAGGTGAGATCTTACAGTTAATAATCCATTTTGAGGCATTAGTATGTTGGCATTACCAGCTTGATTAACCGATTTGTTATTATTTTTTTAATGTTTATTTATTTTTGAGAGAGAGAGAGAGAGAGAGCGCAGGGAGGAGCAGAGAGAGAGGGAGGCACAGAATCTGAAGCAGGCTCCAGGCTCTCAACTGTCAGCACAGAGCCCGACGCGGGGCTCGAACCCACAAACCGTGAGATCATAACCTGAGCTGAAGTCGGCCATTCAACCGACTGAGCCACCCAGGCACCCCTGATTTGTTCTTATTTTAAATAAGTGCTTTTTAATGTTGGTAATTACAATTTTATTTACGTTTTAAACAAGAGCATGCTTGCTCCCCTCAAATAGAAAAGACACATTCTCAGGGGCGTCTGGGTGACTCAGTCGGTTGAGCTTCCGACTTCAGCTCAGGTCACGGTCTCGTGGTCTGTGAGTTCGAGCCCCGCGTCGGGCTCCGGGCTGACGGCTGGGAGCCTGGAGCCTGCTTCCGATTCTGTGTCTCCTCTCTCTGCCCCTCCCCCGTTCATGCTCTGTCTCTCTCTGTCTCAAAAGTAAATAAACATAAAAAAAAAAAAATTAAAAAAAAAAAAGACAAGACACATTCTCACTAAGGAAAGCTCGAACAAATATAAAAAGCACAAAAAAGAGAAGAGCCAAACTTCTAAAAAGGGAACACGGAATGGCAGCAGGTTAGGAGAGCCTGTCCTGCGGGGTACAGCAGGGAGCACCGGCTAGCTCAGAGCTTCGGGTCTTCGAGGGCATTCCTCAGTCCAGCAATAGCAGCATCACCTGAGAAGTGGTTAGAAATGGAAATTCTCAGCCACCACCCCAGACCCCCTCAGCCAGAAGTTCTGAGGGTGCAGGCCAGCAAGAGGTGCTTTAACAAGCCCTCCAAGGGATGCCGATACAGCTCGGGTTTGAAGCTTGGCAAATAGCTATTTTCAAAGAAATTAATAATCTTCAGATTTAAAACATGTTTGATGGACGCAGGTACAGCATTTGCCCCCACATGGCCTGTTTATATTTATTTTTAAAAATCTAATGAACACTTTTTTTTTGAGAGTGAGTGATCAGGGGAGGGGCAGAGGGAGAGGAAGAGGAAGAGAGAATCTCCAGCAGGCTCCAAGCTCAGCGAGGAGCCCCGATGCAGGGCTTGATCTCACAAACTGTGAGATCGTGACCTGAGCTGAAATCAAGAGATGCTTAACTCACTGAGCCATCCAGGCGCCCCAAAATTCTAACGAACACTCTTGAAATCACCCCCACCCCCACCTCCAGCCCAAGAAGTAGAACATGAGCCATAATCTCCCTCTGCATGCCTCTCCTGTTGTACCCGCTGCCCCCCTCTTGGAGACCACCACTGTGCAAACTATTTCCTCTTCCTTTTCCCCTTTGGTTTTACACGAAAATTGTACTTAATTTTATTAAGATGCATCCCTATTGCTGCATGGAGATCTATTTCATTTTCAGTACTATATGATATGCTAGGATGAGTATAACATAATTTGTACTTTCTCTTATCAATGAGCTTCTGGGCTGTTTCAATTTTTTGCTATTACAAGCAGTGTTGCTCTGAGCCTTCTTATTCAAGCCTCCAGATACACGCGTGCTCAACTGCCCACATGTAGGATTGAAAGCACCAGGCCATGGGGAATTTGGATGTTCAACTTTATAAAAAGAGTATAAAATTGCTTTCCAAAGCAGAACTAATTTCATACCCAAAGGAAGAAAAAAAAAAAAAAGATCCTTTTGACCTACATGTTCTCCAACACTTGGTATTTTTAGATTTCTTAAATTTTATCAATTGAATGAATATGGTATCTCAGATGGTCTTGGGATGCATTTCTCTGAACACAAATGAGGCTGACAGCTAGTCATATGTTTATTAGCCTTATCTGATTCATTTTCTGTAAAGTTCTTTTTATACATCTTCTCCAGTCTTCCGATCTGGAAACATGGAACATATTTCTCTTTAGTTAGGTCTTTAATGCTCTTCAATAAAGTTTTATTATATTTCCCCTCCACAGGTCTTATTCATTGTTAATAAGATTCATTTTTATTGCTCTTGTAAATGGCGTCTCTCTTTTAAGCTGTGTTTTCTAATTGCTTGCGATGTAGAGAAATGCAATTCACTTCTGTCTATTGAAGTCACATCCAACTGCTTTGCTGAACTCTCAAAACTATTATTTCTAGTAGTTTATTACCAGTTAGTTTTGATATTCTCTATGGACAATCATATCATTTGCAAAAAACATGACTTTAATCTTCTCCTTCCAATCTTTACACTTTCAGGTTTTTTCCTCTTGCTTTAGAGTGCGAACTAAAACCTCCAAAACAATGATGGATAGAAGTGGCGACGGTGGTGATCTTTGGCTTGCTCCCAATTTTAAAGAATGCTTAGAACATGTCCCCGGTCAGGACAAGATTTGTTTCAAATATTTTTGTAGACATTACCAAGTTGAGGAAACTCCCCATTACTAGCTTACTAAGAGTTTTTTTATTGCAAATTAGATTTTATTAAATTTTCTGTATCTATTGGAGTTTCTATATCTACTGATCATATGGTTTATTTCTCTTAATCTGTTAATGTAGTTACTGACATTTATGGCCTCTCTAATATTAAACTATCCTTATATTCATGAGATAAACCAAACTTGGTCATGGTATATTAACTTTTCTCAAATACTGTCAGATTCAGTTGCCAGCATTTGTTTAGGATTTTTATATCTAGATCATGAGTGAAATGAGTCTGCCATTTTCCTTTCCCTTATTCTTCTTTGTCTGCTTTTGGATATCAAAGTAATCTCATTAGAATCAATTGTGAAAATGCCTTCTATCCTTAACCTTGAAAGAATGTGTTCATTATTGGAAGATCGGTTCTTAAAAATTTGGGTGGTGGATTTTTTTAATATGAGGGTTTTAATTTAGTTAATTTATAATGAACTGCATTTATAATTACAGGACTACACAGGGTTTCTATTTCCAAATCAGCATTTTGGTGATTTTTCTAGAAATTTTTCCACTAATCTAAGTATTCAAATGTACTGGCATTAAAAAAGTTGTTTAACAATTCTTTTCTATTGTAAGGCTTTTCATTCTTTTCAAAACTCTAATCACATATACAGTATGACACATTTGAACAGAACAAAAGAGGCATATTTGGTACTGTTTAAAAAACTAGCTTGTCTTTTCAAAATGGTAAGCTAAAAAGTTTATTTCATTAATAGTTTATGAAGAGTAGCTTGTTTTGATTACTTGCATTTGCATTTTAAAAAACACAGGTGAGGGGTGCCTGGGTGGCTCAGTCAGTCAAATGTCCGACTCTTGATTTCAGCTCAGGTCACGATCTCATGGTTCAGTTTGTGGGATTGAGCCCCGCATCGGGCTCCGTGCTGACAGCACAGAGACAGCTTGGGATTCTCTCTCTCCCTCCCTCTCTGCTGCTTGCTCTCAAAATAAATATATAAACTTAAAAAACCCACAGGTGAGAAATGACACCATGTGACATTTTAATTATGTGTCCATGTTCTGAATTTCAATTGGTTCTAATGTAATAATTACAGCTTTTTATACTTTGGAGATAAGCCTGAATTGCTACATCTAAAGTCAAGTTTAAAGAACAAAAACAAAAAACAAACTCTAATTCCTTTCTTCTAATTCCTTTCTTCATCAGTTTTAGGTTCGTCATAATAGTTTAATAGTTTAGTTTTTTACAAGGAAAGATAAATGTATATAGAACTTAAGACTTTCATGATAGAAATGTTTCAAACGGCACCCTCTATTTTGAGCCCACAGAGCCCAGACTGTCAACTGACAGAGCTCATTCAGGGTACCCTGAAGATTAGACAGAACTCTGGAAGCTCACTCCCTTCTGGCTGGCATGAGTTTGGGGGGAAGCCGGCTTCTAGACCAGTCCTTCCCAACGTTAATGTGCACTCACATCACCTGGGGGTCTTGTTAAAAATGCAGAGTCTCATTTCCGGGGTCTGGGGCAGAGTCCCAGAGCCTGCATTTCTAAGAAGTTCCAGGCAATGCTGATTTTGAGGCCACCAGTCTTCCTGGAGCAGTGTTCTTCGAGGTGGCCTGAGTGGATTTCTGAGCCAGGCGGCTTCTGGACCGTCTGCCTCTACCTCCCTGCAAATTCAGTATGTACGACTGTCATACGTCAAGTGGAAGTTCTACGGCCAGGTGCTGCTCGTGTGTACTACTTGTAGTTTGCCATCAAAACATTTCATTTTGATCATTTTCTCATTAGGCTACATTCAAGAGAACTTGCCCTCTTCAAGAGCACCATCTAAATGCCCACTAACAGTTCATTCTCACACCCCAGTTCTAAAGAGCGTGGCGCTACGTTTTAAGTGTCCCATCATACGTGAAAAAGGGTTTTGTTTTTGTTTCCAACAAAATACGTCTTCAAGAAAACACATCTTCTGTTCTCCCCACGTCTCGGTCTCATTACAAGTGTAGTGTTCTAACTGCTGCCCTGTCCCTGGAATGAGGCACCCAAGGGCAATCAATCCATTCCCCGCTCGACCCTGAAAAATCCTCAGGTGGCTAGAAAGATACTGAGAAAGAGAAGGCGCTGCTCCCTTCTCAGAAAACATCAGTCTCTGGTGTAAAGAGGCTGAAGCTCATTAAACTCACAGATCCCCAATTAACCCCTTAGGCTCTTGAGGCTGGAGTGGGCCTGCTTTAAGGTATTTGCTCTGTTTGCACGGGAGCCTGACTCATGCAGAAGAGACGTTCCTGAGGCTGTTTGCTCATCAAAAGTTGTTGGTTTTGCTTTTTAAAAAAAAAAAAATGAAAGTATATTTTAAATGCACTAGAGAAGCTTGCTATTCAAAGGGAGCTTACTATAAATGCTTTCGTAAAATAAAAAATCACTTATATTCCTTTTGGTCATGGCTGGATTTTCAGATATTGAATTTAAATAAATGAGGGCCCAAGTTTAAGTAAATTTGAAGAGTTAGTTAAAACAGAACTTCTTGGAGCGCCTGGGTGGCTCCGTCAGTTGAGCATCCGACTTTGGCTCAGCTCATGACCTCATGGTTCATGGGTTCGAGCCCCACATTGGGCTCTGTGCTGACCGCTCAGAGCCTGGAGGCTGCTTCAGATTCTGTGTCCCCCCTTGCTCTCTGCCCCTCCCCTGCTCGCGTGCATGCGAGTGCACGCACGCTCACGCTCTCTCTCAAGAATAGACATACATTAAAAAAGGAAAAAAACCACAGAACTTCTTATCTGGTTCTAGAAAAATAAACCTATGTTTATCAGAAGAATACCTGTCTTACTTAGCTTTTTGGGTGTAAGATGCTCTTGACAAGCCTGGCTTACGATCTTACTCCTTGGTAAATACACTATCTTTCTTCCTTTTGTGAATATCAATTCTTAACCACTCAGGTGCGTCAGCCATCTCTAGCAAATTGTGTATCTGCCACCACTTGACGTCATCCAAGTATACGCTTATTAATGGGCCTATGACGCCCGAATTTCCCCTTTGTACATTCAAAGGATACTGTCCAAAATGAGTTTAGTGAGAGCCTGGTAAGCCGACAAATCACACATTTCAGAAATTTGGTTGCAGGAAAAATCCACCTTCTGATGAGAAAAAGAGAACAGGATGTCAAAGTCTTTTTTTCGTTCACTTAACCACAACAATTCATCGCACAAGAAAAATACCCTTCTGGGCGCGGGGTTAGAGTTTAGAACTGAAAATACGCCATGGCTAACACAGCTATTTCCTTACCAGATCCTCGTCTGCTCACTCTGAGGGGTACTGGGGAGGAGCCCCTTCCCTGTGGCCGGTGCAGACACCGCGACAACCCAGACGTTTTCGATTCCTGACGTTCCTCTCTCCCTTTCCAGCAGTTACTTCAAACTTTCTTAATCTCCCTTGAAGACTCCCCTCGATTTCACTCTTACCACCTCGTCTTTCATTTTGTCTACTGCCCAGGAAGCTGAGCTCACTGAGCTCACATTCTTATCTTCCCTGTGCCTTTTCTACTCCGTGCAAGTGCCAGAAAAATCTTTCCCATTCATCCCTCAGGGCTACATCTCATCCACTTAACACCCTTTCTCAAAATTGACTATTTTAGGAAAGCATTTTCGGCAACATCAGTCGTTCCTATTCAAAAACCAGGAGACTGAAAAAAACGTGCAAGGACTTTGTTTAACTTCTCACCCGCTAGCAAAAGATGAACAAAAATGATTAAGAAATAAAACTTTTCAAAACACTGATCCCACCCCCAAACAAGTACTAAGATTATTTTATCAATGTATTAAATACGAAATACTTTAAATATTAAAACTTTTCCATACTGAATACTAAAAAACATGTTGGAAACACAAGTGGCAGAAGAAAACGGAACAAGTCAATTACAGGCACTATGGCAACAGGACCACATAGTAAAACACAAATGTGCGGACCATGTGAAGAAATAGTAACGTGCAAACAAAATGCTGTTAGTATGAAAAAACAAACAAACAATGGGAACACCACGTTTTATGCATCCATACATTCCAGCTAGGTAAAAGGCAGACCATGACCAAAGTAAGAAGTCAGTGTGGCATGATGGAATGAAGTTCCATATTCACTTTTGTCTTCTGTCTAGTTGTGATGGACTTGACACAAACATAATGATCTAGGCTTTCTTGTAATTAACGCTTTTTATTAACACCATTCTTCTCGTGCCACAGCTGCGCCTGCTCATCTCTAACTCTACCCCTGTGGGGGTGATACGCCAATATTGTGCCCTCTATGCGGCTATGATGCCAGCCTGGCTGAGAGACCTTAAAGGGTCCTGAGATCGCGGACTCCCCCTGGGAGTTCCAAAGGACCTGAAGTCTTGCCTAAAGTCCCATCCATCAAATGAACCTTGTGTACCTGCTAAAAGCAAAAGCATTCTGGGAAATACCAAGAGCGTTTGAGAACAAGCCTCTGTTCTTCAGAGGTATGCCTTCTTGGCTGGTGGCACAAGGCTCACAGATATTAAGTGGAAAGGAAGCAGAGCTTTTCAAGGGGGTGGCCTGTTGAACACAGGCCTGACTTACTGGGAAAGTACAGGGAGGATTACATAAGATAATGTACTGAAAACACAGGAAGGCCGTGGTCATTGTCCCCAGGCTCACGCAGAGTTCGTGTGGGGCTGAAGCACCCCGCCAGGGCAGTCTGGCAATTTGCAGGCACTTCCCTAAAGTTACCAATAGATTAGCTCGTTACTCTTAGGGAGCTCGGAACCTTACAGATGGGGTATCTGAGATGCTTTTGTTCATTTGTGAAGCCTCCTTGGGGGAGGAGGCGGTAAGGATATGAATGGAAGAACTTCCATCCTTTCTCAGGGATGGGGTCACGCTGTTGCCATGACTAAGTGGCCTGGGGCTTAGGACAAAGCAGAAGGGGGCAGCAAAGGAGGGAAAAGAAAATAGCCCTGCAAATACAATTCGCGATAACCTGGAGACCATGTAGCCCCACACCTAGTACAAACAGGTACCTCGTGTGGCTTATTTGGACAAAGCCACAGTGAGTGATTGGCAATCACTCTAATTTCGAAGGAGGAAAAAAAAAAACCCACTACTGATAAAAATGGAGTGAAGAGAAGAAAAATTAAGAAAAGTGTCTCACTGGCAATACAGGTGATGTGAGGTTCTTGATTTCACACAAATTTTCATATTTGTGCAAGCTCCGGCAGAATACTTGGATCTAAGGCAATTTGGTTTGTAAATAAAATAAAATAGATAATAAAAGGCAATAATTGATGCCCATTCCTTAAACTACTTAATGAAATATTTTAGTCTACTAGATTATTAATCCCAACCTTGTGGCAATGGTTTCCAAATTTGCCGGCACATTAGAGCCACCTGGGGTTGTTTTAAAAATTCCACATCTGGGGGGCACCTGGGTGGCTCTGTCGGTCAAGCATCCCACTCTCAATTTTGGCTCAGGCCTTGAGATAGAGCCCTGACTGGAGCCTCATGTTGAACTCAGAGCTGAGGGTGGAGCCTGCTTGGGGTTCTCTCTCTGCCCCTCCCCTGCTCATTTTCTCCTTCTCTCTCTCAAAAAAAAACATTAAAAATAATAATGTTTATTTATTTTGAGAGAGAGAGAGACAGAGCATAAGTGGGGGAGGGGCAGAGAGAGAGGGAGACACAGAATCTGAAGCAGGCTCCAGGCTCCGAGCGGTCGGCACAGAGCCCGATGTGGGGCTTGAACCCATGAACCGTGAGATCATGACCTGAGCCAAAGTTGGACGCTTCACTGACTGAACCACGCAGCCCCCCAAATAAACTTTAAAAAAACAATAAAATAAAATTGGTGACAGTTAATAATTAAAAAAACAAAAAAAAAATTCCAGGCCTGGGCCTTACCTTGGACCTCTTGAATCAGACTCTCTGGCACTGAGATCCAGCCATTAGTTTTGAGAAGTCCCCAGGGGACTGCAATGTGCAGAAAAGTCTGGGAACCACCAGTCAATAACCTCTCTGCTGAAGTGTGGCCCATGGACCCCCAGCAGGGGCATCGCCTGAGGCGGTTGTTAAACAGCCCAGTCTCAGGCCTGACTTGGGATGTCCTGGCTCAGAATCCCTAGTTTCACGAGAGCCCCAGGTGGTCTGTGTGCACATGAATGCACGAGACATGGCACGGAACAGGCTGCTCACAGGGTTAAGTTCAGTGTCAGATGCAGGAGCAACCTCAGAGACAGATGCAGATCTGAAATCATTGCTCAAAAAAAAAAAAAAAAAAAAAAAAGAAGAAGAAGAAGAAAAGAGAAAAAGAAAACGAAGGGGAAAAAAAAAAAGGTTGGATCAATAAGTAGGCAAAATTTGAGCTCCCAAGGAAATTTTTACAGATTTTCCAGGTATAAAATTTTATACTATGTTAAAAATACACAAATAATTGCCAGTATTTAAATGTGGGGGAGAGACCGAAGGAAGTCCGTTGCTTCAGCATGAACACTATGCTTTAGCAAAGCTTCCTAAAGAGATTATCTGCAGACAGACCACCTTCCTTTTCCATAAATAAGTGATATACACATCCCCTTTTATTTCATTTCAGGCCTTTATACGATTTACTCCCATATCTTATGCTCTCAAAATTCCCTACTTTAGTGCTGTTTTGCTTGTGAATGTCCTTTGCAGACCGGTTAATGTATGTAATTAATGTATTGATAAAACTCTACCTTGAGATTTTTGGGCGGCTTGAAATTGAAGAACGTAGTCAGTTTGTTGTGAGAAGCATTAAGTTCTAGAAGGTAAGGCATACAACTCACACAGGACAAATCTGAGGGGAAAAACAAATACAGAACAAGATAAGCCAATAAAATAAAAATTAGACTAAGCCGTTAAAAACAGCATGTGTTGGGGCGCCTGGGTGGCGCAGTCGGTTAAGCGTCCGACTTCAGCCAGGTCACGATCTCACGGTCCGTGAGTTCGAGCCCCGCGTCAGGCTCTGGGCTGATGGCTCAGAGCCTGGAGTCTGTTTCCGATTCTGTGTCTCCCTCTCTCTCTGCCCCTCACCCGTTCATGCTCTGTCTCTCTCTGTCCCAAAAATAAATAAACGTTGAAAAAAAAAAATTAAAAAAAAAAAAAAACAAAAACAGCATGTGTTACATCAGAACATTTTTTAATTACACCAGTTGCAGGCACTAAATTATTCCAAACAAGTGACATGGAGAAAAATAGGAATGTGTGAAACATACCAAGTGTAGAAAGCTTTCCATGAGCTCCTAATTTGAACCTTCTTCCCCAGGGCCTCCCCACCACTCCCATCCCCCTTTTCAAGTGACCAGTGCACCTTCCATGTCCCAGCTCGCTCTCCCGTGCACTAACAGCCAAATGCTTCAAAAAGTACCAGCCTTGCAGCCAAGGACGAGAAACGAAAGCCTTAGATAATCCTCTTGATATTAGCCCCTAAGTAACTGAATTAAGTCTTTTCAGAAAGACCGAAAATGCCCCAGTTAGAGAACTTTCTTTGATATAAATTCAATTTTGTTGTAGTTGGACTGAATCCTAAACCTCATTAATTATTTGAAGTGATTTCAACTGTTGCTATTATTTTACTTGGACTCTGGCTTGGTTTGGAAGCAGGTCAGAGTTTTCCATGTTATCCCAAGCAAAGACTCTAAACCTCGAATACCAAGTAAAGGGTTGGGCTCCGACGCTGGTACACATAAAACACAAAAACGGTGACGTGCTGTGCGGCCTTTCTCTGCCCCTTTAGGGCAGAGGCTCGCTTCTGGGCAGCAGGAGTTAGAAAAAGACACAGAAGACTCCTAGGAGGAGGATTTAGCAGGAACACCTGTTTCCACCTGAAAACAGTCATAATAACAGCATCCCCTGCTCTTTCTCTCTTTTCATTCTATGTCACAGGAGCAGCTATTAGGATCCCTCAGAGGAAGGCCCCTGGTGGGAGGATGGAGCCCCCACACCTGAAGCCGAGCCCACGGCTTCACCCTGTCACCAGGTGGCAGACACACCCAGAGAAGGGGGCAAGGCCAGCAGTGAGGGCCCTGCCCAGGAGCAGGTGAAGCAGGCACCATGAGCAACAGCCACCCGGCCCGCCCCTTTCGCAAGATCCCCACCAAATTCGGCTTCATTCCTCTGCTCTAAGTCACACCCTTT
Organism: Leopardus geoffroyi; assembly: GCF_018350155.1. NCBI lineage: Eukaryota > Metazoa > Chordata > Mammalia > Carnivora > Felidae > Leopardus > Leopardus geoffroyi. The sequence goes on along the minus strand of NC_059331.1, from coordinate 150,250,854 downwards.
GTTAGCCTGTCTTTATGGAATTGTTCTCGGACAAATACACTGAGACTTTAACACTTTGGTGGCAATTGATGCCGTGAAGGAAGGCCGCCTGGAAAAGGACACCGGAGACACGGTCATTACTTCGCAAGTCTTGCCCATTCGTCCTTCTGAGCTCAGCTCCGTGTCTAGCAGTCAGTAGTGGCCTCAACACTATTACCGTCCAGCAGCCCCCGAACCTCCCTGGAGCTGATCTTTCCGTGGGCAGGTAGGTGCTGCACGGAGGAGCTGCCTTAAGCAGAAGCAGCAGCTACCACGCAGATGGAGATAAGGAAATGGCGAGTACGACTCACGCTTTATGCACCACCAAAGCCTTCAAATCACTCTGACAGGGAAAAAAAAAATGCATGGTCTCGGTTGCTGGGCTTCTGACCCAGGCAGGCCCAATGATCCCCACTCGGTGCAGTGGCCCCCGTGTCCACCAGATGGCAGGAGTTCCTTGCGTCTACGACGGTGGTTCTCAAAGTGTGGTCGCGGACGGGGAAACATCCGCTTCCCCAGGGAACTAATTTAGAAATGCAAATCCTCAAGTCCCACCCCAGAGCTACAGAATCAGAAACTGAGGGTGGAGCACAGCCATCGGCGTTTTAACAGGCCCCCCAGGTGACTCTGATGCAAGTTGAAATCTGGTCTACATCATAACGTTTCAGAAAGCTGCGCCTTACAGTTGGTTCTCGAACACTTGATGAGCTACAAAAATGGGCCGTAAAAGATTAAAGAAGACTGATGTGAGGAAAGCGCCATTCGCAACTGTCGATGCCAGGGTATGAAGCCCCCATGGCTACACGGGGCAATTCCTTATCCAGGAAAGGAAACCAACCTTGGAGTGGTGGGGGGCGGGGCGGCTCCTGCCAGAACGAACGCTGAGAACTGTTTCCCAAGATTGGATACCTGGATTTGCTTTAAGATAACCCTGGGGAGGGACCCTAGGGTGGCTCAGCCGCCCCCTCCTGATCTCTGCTCAGGTCCTGATCTTTGCTTCAGGGATGGAGCCCTGGCCAGGCACTTCACTGACAGTGGGGAGCCTGCTTGAGATTCTCTCCCTCTCCTCTCTCTCTGCCCCTCCCCTGTTGGTGCACATACGTGCAGGCTCGCGCGCGCGCGCGCGCTCTCTCTCTCTCAAAATAAATAAATAAACAAACAAACAAACATTTAAAAAATAAATAAAACATTAAAAAAAAAAAAAAGCTAAAATAGCCCCGGGGAAGGTGGAGAGAGAAGTATAGGTGAAACCAGATGGGCCATGAGCCAATAAGTGTGGAATCTTGAATGTTCATTACAATAGTCTCCGATTGCACTTTTGAAATTTTCCATTAAAAAAAAAAAGATTAGGGACGCCTGGGTGGCGCAGTTGGTTAAGCGTCCGACTTCAGCCAGGTCACGATCTCACGGTCAGTGAGTTCGAGCCCCGCGTCAGGCTCTGGGCTGATGGCTCAGAGCCTGGAGCCTGTTTCGGATTCTGTGTCTCCCTCTCTCTCTGCCCCTCCCCCGTTCGTGCTCTGTCTCTCTCTCTCCCAAAAATAAATAAACGTTGGAAAAAAAAAAAAAAGATTTAAAACAACTAGAAAAAAAGTAGTAAGTCTTTCAAAACAGTAGCATTTGAGGAATAAACAATGCTGGAATATTTCTTAGCCACTGAAAAGTAAGGCTGAATTTTAATTATTGCTGTCATAGGAGGGGAAGAAATCAGACACAAGCCAAGGAAAACCGCATCAGCAACATTTAACTGTCACAATAAAGGCCAAAGAAGCGAGTGGAAAGACGATCAGTGAAGAAAACAGGTTCGAAGTAACAACTGCTGACTTCCATCGAAGTGTAAGCAACAGACACTGGCCACTTCGGCTTCAAATAAGATCAGAGAATTAGAAATAAGAATCAAGTTCCGAAGAAGATGTGACTAATTTCATTAAATGTGAGCAAGAGGTCACAACAAATACGTGACAGGCAACTACAAATGGTGGAAGTTGAAAGAGTCAACCGCATGTATAGAGACAGCAGAAAAAGAGAGGAAAAAATAAATGTGTGAATCCCTGGTGCTCAAATAAGAACAGAGGTAACTGGCCAGAATTAAAACGTAGAAAGGCAAAATAAAGAAAAGAATCCATTAAAGGGGGAAAAAAGGGGGGGGGACGGTGGGGACCAATTCATCTGCATTGAATAAACTAATAGTGGGAAAGACAAGGGAATCATCAAATATTCAGGAAGCATTTAAGAAGTAATGAGCCATCTCTTTCAAGGAAAAAACAAAGCAAACATTCAGTGGGCTACTCTTCAACATCACTGAGTGCATTTCAACGGTAGCATAACGTAATGTTTGCTGACCGGTCCCTCTTTCTTTACTCATCAGTCATGGTGACTTTTTTTTATATGCCAAGTAGAGCATCAATATGCAAATGGCTCCACAATAGCATTTACATCAAGTTTGGTGGAATTAAACCATACCAGGTACCGCAAAGCTTACATTTGGAAATAACTGAATGATCCATCAATCTACTAGAATGAAAATTACATACCTTCAATTTTATTTAGCGAAAGATCCAACTTTTGTAGGTGAACGTATTCACAGAGAATGCTAATGTCAATTAAACCACAACCCTGAGAAAAGAAAAGGAAAAACGCTTTAATGTTGCTTTAACAGGTTAGTCTTCAGCCTTCTCATGACACGTAGAAATAATAGATGACAGAAAGAAATCCAGAATTTCTTTCAAAAGTGTAGTAATTAAATGAAAGAACTAAATCTGAAGCCGACTACTAACAGGATCTCAGAGCAGACTACAGACTCCTTTTAAAAATGCATTTCTCTGAAGCAGAACGTAGCTTGGAAAATTAGTGGTATTAGCAAGAACAAATACAACATGAAAAGGCAAATTAAAGCAGTGTCACACAGACCTTTAGAGCAGAGTTTTATTATTAAAAAACAGAAACAAAACCAAACCAAAAAAACACATCACGTAATAGTAAGGCCAAAGCCTTTCTCTAGTAGAAGGCAGATGCCTGGAATTTAAATGAAATGCTAAAGAGATCTCCTGAGTAATCAGGAGATCATTAATGACATTATCACCTACACTTAGACAGGGTCCTCCTATTCAAAGCTCCTCCTTCACAGTGATCTCCTCTGTTCAAATAAAACTGAGATCCATAGGGCAGACTATTCCCAATTTGGAGATGAGGAATATGAGGGACAGAGAGGGATGGAAATAATCTAAAATCACACAGCAAGTTAGCATCAAAGTAGCTGATCCAAGTCTCCTGAATCCTTCTCCAGGATTCTTTCCACAAAATCTTGCTTCTAGAGAACTTCAAGATGGAGTGGAGGGGAATGTGGTCCCTTGGAACAGACTCTTATTACTGGTTTATGTTGCAGTGTCAGAATCAGAAAAAGCCAGCCAGTGAAGTATCATGATAAGCAAGTTCTCTAATAGAATAATGATTAAAATGTTCAATGAGGTGTAATAAATATGTACTGAAGGGGCGCCTGGGTGGCTTAGTCGGTTGAGCGTCCGACTTCGGCCCAGGTCATGGTCTCACGATTCGTGGGTTCGAGCCCCGCATCGGGCTCTGTGCTGACAGCTCAGAGCCTGGAGCCTGCTTTGGATTCTGTGTCTCCCTCTTTCTCTGCCTCTCCCCTACTTGTTCTCTCTCTCTCCCATGCTCTGTCTCTGAAAAATCAATAAAAACATTTTTAAAAATTTTTAAAAAAATATGTACTGAAGGGGCGCCTGGGTGGCGCAGTCGGTTAAGCGTCCGACTTCAGCCAGGTCACGATCTCGCGGTCCGTGAGTTCGAGCCCCGCGTTAGGCTCTGGGCTGATGGCTCAGAGCCTGGAGCCTGCTTCCGTTTCTGTGTCTCCCTCTCTCTCTGCCCCTCCCCCGTTCATGCTCTGTCTCTCTGTCCCAAAAATAAATAAACGTTAAAAAAAAATTAAAAAAAAAAATATGTACTGAAAAACCTACCAGGTACAAGGCATTGTGCACAATGAGAAATACAGTGCAATGGTGGAGTAGACCTATACGGTGCCCCTAAGAAACTCAGGACTTTGGGAGGAAAGCCTATGTACATAATAAGAAAAATTAAAAAATAACATGTAACTTAAGATATAAGGGGGGGGGGAATCACTAAATCAGGAAACCCTAAAAAAGTGTATTCAGTGAGACAGGTTATGAAGGCAAAGTAATTCAACATGTAATATCTCAAATGTCAGGAGGTCAGCGGCAAAGTAAGTTAAGTGTCAGTCCATCTTGCTGAAACAAATTTCAAAGGATTGCTTTTTTTTTTTTTTGGTAGATCAATTTAAGTCATAGCACTACATACATAAGTAGAATACTGATTGAAATGGACTTGTATGGGGCTATATTGGATGCTGGAATGATCTACCATCCCGATGCCTAACATAGGGCAATGCACATAGGATGCTCCCTGTAAGTTATTGCCTAACTGTCTGAGTCATCCACAGAATGTTATAAAGTGAAAAGAGTAAAAGATTACAGCCTTAATAGGCTGTCCTCGAAGGATAGGCAATAGAACCGGCATGGAAGAACCGAGCTTAACATTTCTGGGATAGTTTGCTAGTTCAAATCCAAGACAGAACAAGACTGCGACTGTATATGCTTTGTTTGCTGTGAATTATATTTAGCCAAATTATGGCACAATAGCAAAATTTCAGTGGGCTTCTTTTCACCCATATATCTGCATTTATTGTGTGGATCTCCAAGGAATATTTAATACTTTACAATATAAGGAAGCAAAAAGAGTTAAATTATTTCTCTAGGACTATAAAGAAACAAAAGGAAGAGTCTGTACTTTGCTCTTACAGCTTCTCTTATGATAAAAGTGCCAAGATTATGTGTTAGTATCGATATCTTGAAAATTGATGAATAACAGTATGTCTGGAAAGTGAGTTATAGCTCAAAGCTACTTGTTTCTTGATATGCTTGGGAGTGGGAGCGGAAAGTCAATACCAAAATACTTTGTTCCCTTGGATTTAGATATTAATTTTAGTCCTGGCACTGATCAGAGAGAAAATTCTTAAAGAATTTTTGATTGGTTTCACAGAGTTAAATTCAACTTCTGGAAAGAAAGCATTGATTACTATAATATAGACTACTTAAGATAAAAGCAAGAGTCTAAAGGGAATGGAAACAAAGGAATTCAGGGCCTGATTACTGGATTGCCCAGGGCTCTTTGATGCCTAACATTACAGAAATAACTCTTCTTGCCAGTCTCCATCAAATGCAAGACTCTGAGATCTAGGGCCACCCCAAAAGCTATGAGTATCAGGAAAAAAAGATATGGTCCGACCAGTATCAAGACGTAGCCAACCCATGGTGATCTTGTCATACTCACTGATAAAGTTAGATTGAGGTAGACCTGCTCAGTGCCAGAACCTGAGCGCCCCAACTGGTGAAGGGCGTTGGCCACGACCTCCTCTCTCAGGACCCCATCAAATTCCTCCTGCAAAAAAACCCACAGACAAACAAACACCAGAGAGGACAAAGGAATTCCATTAGAAAAGAAACAATCCACGTCCTTATAGACAGCACTTACCTTGTATATTACATACTCAGGAGCTGACCGCTCCAAAATTTACCAGCCCTGAAGAAAATTCTGTGTTGAGGACACATACACAGGACATATAATTAAATAAATATCTATCTAATCCGTGCTTTCATTGCTACTGCATTTTCAGGCGATCACTTGCTTTAGGTATTCACAGTGAATGAACACGATGGCAGTGGAAGCGTCACCATTAGTGGTGATAGCTACGTTGATTGCTTCTCTGTTCCAGGCGCTAAGAGCTCTCAGTAAGCAACTCAATGAATCCTCTTGACAACCCTGAGGTAGGTACTCTTAGTTCCATTTTACAGATGAAGAAACTAAGGCTTCCAGGGGTTAACTTGCCCGAAACCACATAGCTAGTATATGACAGAAACAGAGTACAAACTTGAATCTGTCTGACTCCAGGGCAATTCCAACCGCTGTACTAGACTGCTTGCCTACACCCAAAAGGATGGTTACATCCAAATTAAGGCAATTACTTTAAAAAAAAATTTTTTTTTTATGTTAATTTTTGAGAGGGAGAGAGAGAGCGCGAGCACGCGTGAGACACAGAATCCGAAGCAGGTTTCAGGCTCTGCAGAGCCTGACTCAGGGCTCAAACCCAGGAGCTGTGAGATTATGACCTGAGCCGAAGTTGGATGCTTAACCAACTGAGCCACCCAGGCGCCCTAAGGCAATTACTCTTCTAAATCTGGTATTCTTGCTGGAAAAAATAGGTTCTTGATTTGCTTTCTATTAGCTAATTTTGCCAGATTCATACAATTTACAAGATTTATTCAAAGGGTAATAATCATTTCCATAAGGAGGTTGGCCCTTGGTCCATAGAAAGCCATGAACCAGTGGTGACTCCACATGCCCTCTCCCCGCACCCCCCCCCCAAAAGAAAACAAACAGAAGAGACAACAGATGGATCAGTACTGTGTTTGAGCTGACTTCGACTCTACAATGACCAACACTTTAACACTAACACCAGCATGAGGACACACAATCCAGTAATCCCATCAATCACACCAAGATCACTAACCATGACCAGCATGGGGACCATGATGGCAAAACACCCTTTCCAGCTCTGTACTCATTCAGGAATCAACAATGATGCTCAGGCCGCTGGTACTGAGGTGCAACTACATAGGTGTATGCTACTAAAAAGAGTTTCTCCCCTGCCCCCAGCCCATTTCCACTAGCCCAGAGGAGCAAATATCGTTCATATGAAGATAGGGCACAGGCTTTGGGGCTGGGCAGGCTTGGCTTGAACCCCAGATCTGCCATTTTGAATTTACAACTTTGCCCATATTCTTCATCTATAAATAGGAAATTTTATTACCTTCTCTCATTGTTTTAGGGAAAATGAAAAAAAAAAAAAAATAGTGCATATAAAGCTCTTAGTGCCTTGCCTAGAACTGTAGAAGTGTTCCCAATAAATGAGTTGTTTCTACTAATTGATGAAGTTAGAAATTCCACATCTTCGGGGCGCCTGGGTGGCGCAGTCGGTTAAGCGTCCGACTTCAGCCAGGTCACGATCTCGCGGTCCGTGAGTTCGAGCCCCGCATCAGGCTCTGGGCTGATGGCTCAGAGCCTGGAGCCTGCTTCCGATTCTGTGTCTCCCTCTCTCTCTGCCCCTCCCCTGTTCATGCTCTGTCTCTCTCTGTCCCAAAAATAAATAAACGTTGAAAAAAAAAAAAATTAAAAAAAAAAAAAAAAGAAATTCCACATCTTCATGTTTCATTCTTCCTTACCCATCAACCTGTTTACAAATCGAGGAAAGACACTCACTTTTCTTTTTTTTAATTTAAATTTTAGATAGTTAACATACTGTGCAATAGTGGTTTCAGGAGAATTCAGTGATTCATCACTTGCATATAACACCCAGTGCTCGTCACAACAGACACTCACTTTTCTAAATCAAGTTCCAACTTCTTATATAAAGCCTGAGTAGGATTAGAGGTGGGGGTGTTACCTTCCCTCCAAAACTTTCCATCTAAACCTCTTATGTTTACCTGACCCACCCCTCTTTTTCCTGGATGTGAAAAGATATTACACCTCTGACTGATAGGAGGTAAATGTCTGTTTTTCAACATAGCCACTGATACGGAGACTGGCCACACCGTCAGCATGTTCCCAGATTCCCATAGCAAGCCTCCCCGTGGCAACCCCCTCACACCTTCTTTGAGGTTCCTGCCATTTATCAGTATCACACCTTTCCCTTCTGATCTTGGGTCATTTTCAGACCTTTACAAGCCCTACCTTTATCTTGGATGGCTTCAGAATGCCTGAGGATGGCCATTCACCCCTACTACTCCCAAGCACATGCACGTACACATGTTTCTTTCTCAACTCCAGGCACTTTAAATGATCTCTACTCAAATTCCGCCACTCACTCCCATGGCCATGCCCCAGACTGGGCCATGCCCAGTTAGTCATCATGCTAAACTGTTCCACCTTAGAGACCTCAGACCCTAGTATCCTACTCTGTGATCCTACAACTACCTGTCCTTCCACCTTTCCAACACCCACTCCCCCTGTTCTGTGAGGATGTCGAGATCTCCAGTTTGTTCCTCTTTCCCTTTCTCAGAGTCTATCTGTCCCCTCCTCCTCCCTTCTCTACTTGGTATGCCATGGGCAATTTCAGTGTCTCTCTACCCTCAAGTCTCTGACTGCTTGTCCCTTGACTGAAACTACCACGTACACGCCCAAACCTGAATCAAGTTCACAATCAACTACTGAGCTGAGGCGGGATGGTGTCATGTTCATCATTCATTTGGGATAAAAATCTTTATAGCAGGCCAGGCACATGCCAGCCAGGATGCTGGGCTCAGTGGACAGAATTATGAATAAGACATAGTGCCTATCCTTAAGGGATTTACAATTCAATCTGGGAGCCAGACAAGTACACAAGCAATTTCAATAGTTTGATAAATATTACAATACAAGTGAGCAGGGTGCTTTGACTATAAGCAGGGCATCCATTTTATGTCAGTTCTAGTGGGGATTAGGAGGTTAGCAAAGGCTTGCTGGGGGAGAAAGCAATGAGGTTGAGACCCAAGTAACTGAGTTATTCTGGTGAAGGGGAAGAAAGGGCAGGAAGGAGGACCAGGGAGGGTACTGCAGGCAAAAGGGGCAACGTGTACAAAATTCCAAAGGCAAAGGTGTGCATGGCCCACTGGGAAACGACGAGCAGCTCAAAACAGCTGAAGCATAAAGTGGGAGGGGGAATACAGTGCATGGTAGCTGGTGGGCACTCAAACATGGCTAAGTGAATTCATAAACCTCTCCTGCCTTTGAGCTGAGTGGGCTGGGAGAGACCTCACAACCATGCATGCTGGTACCACTGCAGAGTCAACTTTTAGCTTGGGCTGGTGCTGTTCCAGTCCCCTGCTCTGTATCAGCTGCCTTCTACCTCTGACCTTGGCTACCGAGTCTTCATCCCCTCCTCCAGCTTTCAGGTGCCTCTACTCCTTAGTCCTTGCTCTCAGCAGGTGCACTTCTCCTCCGCTTCCAAGGCAAAGCAGAAGCAGTCAGGCATCAACCCCCTCAGCGTTCTGCACCTGTTCCTGGGCAGTGTTCTGCCCTTCACTGGGGTCTCAGAGGCAGACTGCTTTCTTGTCCACACTCAGGGCCCCCGCCTCCTGTTTCCTCAGGGACCTGGCTCAGGGACCAGCCACTTACCTGGGCCCGGGCCCTGTCACTTCTCCAGCTGTACAAGTCTGTGAGTCTCTTCAATCCTACACACTGCTTTAGCTACAGTTTCCCTAAACAACCAAGCTAGGGCAGAATTGCTTTTTCATCCTTTAGTGCCCCCTTGCTCACCCCCCTGTCACTCTTCAACTCCCTTCAGGTGGGCTTCTGCCTTCACCACACAACAAAACCACATGAGCCAAGGTCTCCAACTGCCCTCAAATGGGCAAAGCCAATGAGCACTTGTTAGACCCCTTCCCACTTAACCTACTGGCAGCACAACTCATTTCCATGGTCCTATTGGATTTTCAAGTAAATTTAATGAGACTCTTTCTTGCCTTGGTTTCCCATCACACAGCTCTTCTCTTCTTCTTCTCCTTCTCCTTCTCTTACCGTTTCTTTCCAGCTTCCTTCCCTGATTCCTCTTCATCTGCTGGCGACTTAAATACCTATACCCCCTGGGGGTCTTCCCTTGGCCCTCATCTCCTCTTTCTAGATGGCCTCACAGACTCCAGTGCTGAGTATCTCAGGCCCCCTCCCCTGATTTCCAGACTCATGTGATTCATAAAACCAACCCATTCATGCACGGCTGCACCTGTCCCCATTTCCTATTGTGGTCAGTGGCCTTAACACACCCCCAGACCATGCCATAGACCTAACAGTCATCCTAGACTCACAATATTTAATAACTTAAATATTTTAAATGTCTTCATTTTAAGCTCCCTTTCCATCCTCACTCCCACTGCTTTGATCCAGACTCTGTTTCTCCTCCATAGACATTGCTAGAGCCTTCTCATTGACATCCCTGTCTCCAGTCCTACCATCAGGGCAGTTCTAATCAATCTAATCTAATCTAATCAGGGAGGCTCCTCTCTGCTCAGACACCCAAGTCTACAGTCTGTAAAACAGCATAAAACCCTCCACAATCTGACCCCCACCTCAGCTGCTCTCACCTGTAAATCATCAGTAGGAACAGCTGCCATACCGCTGCCCACACAACCCCATCCACCAAGACAAGGGTCTGCTTCCCTCGAAGTCTCCCATGATCCCTGCCATCCAGCTGTCATCTGTACACAGCTCTGTGGATAACGCTTGAGATGCTGAAGAGCTGTGACTTACATTCTTATCTGACCTTGAGAGGAGGGACCACGAATGTCCTCAATTATGTTCTCATCTTCTGTCTTTACTATTGCTATTATGCATTACCTCTGTAATTTTTAGGAACCTACTCTTCATCAGACACTGTATCAAGAGTTTTAACAGACTTTCTTATTCAATTTGCTATTTATAACTGCCCCATGAGTAGGTATCATTTACCCACAGTTACTAGCAGAGTGCTTTCCATGCATCAGACACCTGTCGTGGGCCCAGATGCTTCTGCCCTATATAGTCAAAGTGTGCTTCCTACGTAGCAATCTTTCAGTGAATGTGTGTTCAAAGTCAGCTAAATTAACCAAATCACTTAATGAGCTATACTTAGCAGATGAAAAACATGTGCATTATGACTTGTATCAGTAACAGTAAAAATAATGTATTTTTAAGTATTTACACACATAGGTTCTTGTTTAATTCTCACATCTCCTGTGAGGTAGGTATTATTAGAATTCCCAGATTACAGATGAGACATAGAGGTGAAATAAATTGCTCAAGATCTCAAAACCAACCGAAGGCTGTACATAAATCTTTGACTGCAAAGGCAGTATTCTGAACAGCCTGTCTGTGCTACCTCCTTAAGTTCACCAGGGCTCCAGAGACTAATCACATTATAGGCACTCAAGAACCACTGGGACCATCACAGCATTATAAACCTTAACCAGGCTAGGAGATGGACATAAATCTCTGAACATGAAAGTCTAAATCTTTGCTTTTATAAGCTTTCAGTTTATTCGGCATATTAAAACTTATTCGATACCATAAAATGCTAAAACAGGATGTAAGAACACAAAATAAATATTAATACTTAGAATATGAGTGGAGGAAATAATAAACTTTTCCACACACAGCCTACACGCCAGGAATAACCAGTTCAAGTCAACCCCCACTATGGTTTGTTAATGGCATACTGAAGACAGATTAACACCGGCACTAATGAACCCCCACAGCCCAAGAGCATGTGTTAATTAGAATAATAAAGTAAACCGGTGATTCACCTGCGAATTCCTTTGGGGGAGGCTGGTAGAAACCATGCAAACATCTCAAAGTTGTAAAAACACTGCTACAGTTTTGCAATAGACACGGTGAAGGGTAGCGAAGTACATCACCAAAGGATGAATAAAATAAGAAATAATTTTCTATTGCCCACTTTAAGAAAAACTAATTGTGTAACAAGCCCATAATAGGTGGAGGTAGGAGAAGAGGAGAGTCTAAATGGGAGGTAAGGGCAGGAAAATGAGCCAAATGTTGAAAGTGGGCAAAAGGATGTTACAAAAGAAGGGCGCCTAAGTAGGAAAAGAGTGCAGTTCATTAATGGTAGGACTGGAATAACACAGGACTGCGCAAATTACAGAGGCGTGAATAGGAAGAAAGAGGACAAATGGGAAAAGGAGTCTGTGAAAGAGAACAGGAATAACAAAGAAATACATGCTAAGAAAATGGGCAAAGATGAGAAGTGGTGAAGCCAGAATGTCACATAATGTCACAGGGGATACTGGAAACATTCTATTTCTCTGTATTCTATCTACTTTGGAAAAGAATTTGGAGCAGTTTATACTATGAAAGAAGAGGAAAGGGGAGAGGAAAAACCTAAGAAAAAAAAAACCTATTAAAATTAAGAAAAATACTGATTCTGAGTTTCCTGGCAGCCAAGACAAAGAGGAAAATCCAATCGTTTATTCAAAGCAAGCCAATCAATTTATGTTTTTGAAGGAAAGCAAACAATGTATTAGAGACCAAGGGAAGGAAGTGATAAGAGGTAGAAAGGGACCAACTCCCCACTCCTCCCACCCCTGCAAAAAACCCCAAAACCTAGGCCAGGGGGTAAAAAAGGAAGAGGATGAGTATGAGTGTAGGAAAGAAGTAGAATTGGGTAATGTTTAGAAAAGGTATTGTAGAAAAGAGAGAATTTATATTAAGGTGAAGGCAATTAATGTGAACGTCAGGCAATACAGACGGGAATTTAAGAAACATTCCCCACCTGTGAAAATACTACCACAGTGAGCCAGCTGCTCGAACATTCTAAGGGTCTTTCTCTGGTGGGTGGATGGGTGGGTGTGTGGGTGTGCGTGTCTTGCATAATGCATTATATACCCCTGGCAGAAGCAATACATTAAACTTCTAAGTCACTTAATGTTTGAGTTCGCGCTTATCAGATTACATCACGAGAGTAATTTTTTGTTTCCTCGAGGAAGGAGGATGAAGGGACTGCAAGCTGGAGAGTGTTGGAGCACTTCACAAAAATCACAGAAAAGGGTGTAGGGGATGCCAAAGACGAACTCTGCCTCTTCACCATACTGTCGAAGTACAACTTTTAAAAGCTAAATGTAGAACTGCCATACAAATAGGTGGAAACTTTTCCATGAGGACGCTGTGTAACTTGACTCTTAAGAAACCAAAGGTGCTACTGAGAAATAAGGGAGACGCGGGGAAATATTCCAGACCAAGGGTGAGGAGGGAAGAAAGGGGCGGGAGCCTAGGCGCGGGACATTGTGGCAATGAGTAGCAGGGCCGGACGCCTGGAGAAGGGAGCGAGCGGGGGAGGGGACGGGGGGAAGGCACACCTCCAAATTCAGCATCTCGGACTCTGAGGACTCCTCGGATTCCACTTCGCCCTCGCCCACGTCCCCGCAGTCCTGTCCGTCCGCGTCCGACTCCACAAAGCGGTGAACGAGCTGCGGGAGCAGGTAGGACGAGGCTCTGTGGAAAGTACCTTTCCGTCTCTGCCCCATGGGGTAAGAAGACCAGCAAGACTGACGCTCTTTTTCTGAGCGCGACAGTATCGACTGGGCTTCACGTCGTGAACTACCCTGGAGAGAGGAAGGCATCGGCCACTGGGGATCGCTCCCGGCGGTCGCCATCTTGTTTACCGGGTTGCCTAGGAGACTGCCGCCAGGGGAGGAGGAGCCGCAAGGGATTCTGGGCTGTTATCTCCGCTCCTCCGCGCGTCCTCGCTTAAGGTCTGCGCCGTCCCTGGAGCTTGACTTTTTCTTTGGTTTTTGTTTAGTTCGTTCGGTCGCTGGCTTTGTTTCTTTTTGCTTGTCTTTCTCGTTTTCACCTTTTTTCTCCGCACCCGTTTGGTCTCCAGTTGTTTTCTCCTGGCCTGGTGGCCCCTCTTAGGGAATTTTCATCCCCCGCCTAAGATCACCTGTGAGCCCCCTTCCCGCACCTGCCTCATTCACAAAGGCTCTTTCCGCGGAGTGGTACTTTGAAAGTGTTAGTCTGATGCTCTCTGTTGGAAAGCTAATTAACACTGAAATTTTACTCTATGCGGACCGCGGTGTTAGGAGACGAGGTCGTGCATAAATGAAATACAAGACATGGTTCCTGTCCTTCTTACTTAATTGCGGGTAATAAAGAGAAACTACCAGACGAGGACTGAGGGCTGATTTGCAATTAATTTACATTACCCGCCCCCCTTCCCCCAAATGATAAGCCATGTCCTTGGGGAGAAACACGGGTTATGGTCTAACAATCCAAAGAAGAAAAAAAAAACGATTGTCAAATTGACACTGTATCTGAAAGCCTCTGAAAAGCTATTAGCATCCCATAAATAATTGTATTAGTCAAGTGACCTGCATTGGTAATTATTTTTATCTTGTTGCATAGGTTCCCTGTGCAGTTTCATAAAATACTCTTGCAAGATTACAAAGCATGATTTTATGCTAGTGTGATTTTATGTGACCCAAATCCCATAGCCTTGAGCTCCACAAAGTAGACGCTCTATGGAAAAGCAGAATGAAAATTATAGTAACTATTATTGCCATAGCGATGACAATAGAAATCCTTGCAGGCAAGTCGCCCTCATCTTCCTGGCCTTACAGGGCCTTTTCTCCATGCTTCAGTGAAAGCAGTTGCAAATACAAAATGATCCTGTCAATGGCTGTCAGGGGAGAAGGAGAAAAAATCCTTATGGACACCATCCATTGACTATTATCTTTCTCAGTGCTTGAGGGACCGTTAAAACTGACATAAAGCTTTCAGAATTACCTTCCTTCATTATCTTGCTAGTCATAAATGTAAAGGCCACAATGAAAGTATCTCTTTTTGCTTGGCTCATCTCGCTGCTTGCTTATTTCTTTTTCCAGGGGGTAGAGACTCCTCCAAGGGATTTTTTCTTCACTGTCACCCCCGCAGGACCTGGCTCTAGATAACTGACATAGGGAAGAAGGGGGCAGAAAGTATAAAAATGGAAACCCAGTGTAGTTTTGGTTTCTTAAAATAACTTAATCAGCATTTCTAGCAAAGCAAGATTTGCCAGTGTTAATCTATTGAGGACAATGCCTTAAGACAGAGTTAGGACCTGTCAAAGGATAATTTTCAAAAAACATAATTCTCATACAAAAAACTGAATGAAACATGGGAAAGATTTTATTCAGCTCATTAAGTAATGAGAAAACCAGTATGATGGTTACAGGGTATTCAGAATACACAAAGAAAGGCATTCTGAAATAAGTTCACTAAGTTAAAGGGGGAAAAAAAAACTGGTTAATGCCCTGCAGGATATAAGACTATACCTTTGGAATCAGGTATTTCTAAGTGCTTTCTTTTCACCTTCACATTTACCCTATGTCTATCCCCATTTGACAGATGAGGTAACTGAGGCCCAGAGAAGTTAAGTGACTGGCCCAAATTCAAGTGGTGGTGCTAAGATCCAAACCCAGAATGTTCAATTACCATTAGTGCAGATGGATAATGTGAGTCAAGGTAAAGGGACACAAGAGGTGTCAGAAGCATCAGTTAATGTTTTCAAGGATAAGTAAAAGAATTCACTCGAAAGACCCTTTCATATATAATCATAGCATGTCAGAACTAAAAATGATTTAAAAGCTTATCTTATTGAATTTTCCCTTTTTTTTTTTAAATGTTTTTTATTTATTTTTGAGAGACAGAGAGAGAGAGACAGAGCATGAGCAGGGGAGGGGCAAAGAGAGAGAGAGACACAGACTCTGAAGCAGGCTCCAGGCTCTGAGCTGTCAGCACAGAGCCTGACGCGGGGCTCGAACTCACAGACTGTGAGATCATGACCTGAGCCGAAGTCGGGCGCTTAACCGACTGAGCCACCCAGGCCCCCCTGAATTTTCCCTTTTATAGAAGAAGGAATTGATGGTCCACCAGAGACAAAAACTTGCCCCAAATCACCTGACTTGTTAGCAGCTGAGCAGGAATTTGGACTTCTCGTTGAGTTTGGACTTCTCGTTGCTCAATCTTTGCTCTTGCTACTTCACCAAAATGCTCCCTAAGCTGGAATTGTATGAAAAGAATCCCTACTTTGGGATTCTGGGCATCAAAAAAGAAGGCGTGGGGCGCCTGGGTGGCTCAGTCGGTTAAGCGTCCGACTTCAGCCAGGTCACGATCTCGCGGTCCGTGAGTTCGAGCCCCGCGTTGGGCTCTGGGCTGATGGCCCAGAGCCTGGAGCCTGTTTCCGATTCTGTGTCTCCCTCTCTCTCTGCCCCTCCCCCATTCATGCTCTGTCTCTCTCTGTCTCAAAAATAAATAAAAAACGTTAAAAAAATTAAAAAAAAAAAAAAAGAAGGCATTATCTCTATAAAAGTTGTGTTACCAGGTAGAGAAGACAGAATTAGGCAGAGGGAGAAGAGGTTTGGGCAGGGAGTATCTTGTCTAATCTCTTACTAGCATAAAACATCAGTAGTTGCTTCCATTTATGCAGGGCTTATGGTAAACGAGGCCTATGCTCCGTGCCGTACATATCTCAGTTTATTATTCCAATTGCTCTCTGGAATAGGAATAGATACCCCCATTTTACAAGGGGAAGAATGATGCTCCAAAACGCCAAGCAAATTGCACAGTCACACGGCTTGTGTCTACACCAAGATTCCAACTCAAGTCTTACTGGATCCCAAGCCTCTGATCTTAACCATTAGTACTCTGCCTTCTCGGAAGTATGAATTAGTTTCTCAGGAAGTAATTGTCAGGCACAGAGAGCCTGGCCTTGGTGAGATACTGAAAATTTTAGTGCATGCGCATACGTGTGTGTGTTGGGGGCCAGGCAGGAAGACCCTAGGGTTCTGGGACCAGGGAAGTAGAGTGGGGTGGGCAGGAAATGGGATATAATAATCCAGGAGAGGAGGGTCTTCTGTGATAGCCCTGGATCCTTTCCACTGTGGATGAGAGGAAGGAGAAAGTGGAGTAGTATCACCATGGTGCTGAACGGCACCTCTCTTGAGGACATACAGAATAGGCTACTGGGAGGGCAGAATCAAAGCGGTCAAGAGCTGTAGTCTGAAAGAAGGTGCTAATTAGAGCTTTAGCTACTAGGTAGGTTTGCCCCAATAATATTATTTACCCTTACTCTTAACTTTTCTGTGTGGAACAGGGGTCTCCCCCAGTCTGGAGCCAGCATGCTAACGTAATTGACAATGGGAAGAAAAGGCAGGGACAGACTCTCTGTTTCCTGTATTTAGGGAGAGTACATTCCCAGGAGTACAGATGTCAGACAAAGCAAGGAATGTGTGCCTCTATCCCCTTTATGTACCCAATTTTGCACCCCCTTCCCAATTTCGTGTGACGAAAAACAGGCTGGACAGTGCTCCTCAGGAATCTGAGATGGCAGCACCTTGAACTCATGGTGCTTTTTATGGAATACTTAAATTTTTACAGAATATCATGAAATGGGAGGATAGGCCATAGGAGGCACCATTGCTATGACAATAACAATGAAAACATAAGCACAACGAATGTTTATGAGTACTTACTATGTGCCAGGTATCCTTATAAGTGCTTTATATATATTAACTCATTAAATCTCTATAAGGACCTTACAAAGTAGAGATTAATATTATCCCCATATTATAGATGAGTAATATAGGCTAGAGAGGTTATAACTCACTCAACCTACTTTGTCACACAGTTGCAAAGCTAGGACTCCAAAGGACACAGCTTGGTTTCCCAGCCCACATCCTTAATCAAAACACTATACTTCCATTCAACCACTTTAGTAAAAGCTTGTGGGGATGTTATGGATTGAATTTTTGTGCCCTCCCCTTCCCCCACCCAAATTCAAATGTTGAAATCTAATCTCCAATGTGATGGTATAACGAGGGGCGGGGTCTCAGAGGTGATTAGGTCATAAAAGTGGAGTTCTCTTGAATGGGATTACAAGAGGCCAGAGAGCTAGCTTCCACTGTCTGCCATCTGAGGGTACAAGGGGAAGGTGGCAGTCTGCAAGCTGGAAGGTCCTCACCAGAACCTGAACGTGGCACCGTGGGCATCAAGATAAAAGGCATTATCTCTATAAAAGTTATGTTACCAGGTAGAGAAGACAGAATTAGGTAGAGGGAGAAGAGGCAAGGGGAGGAAGTATTTTGTCTCAACCCTTATTAGCATAAAACATCAGTAATTGCTTCCTTTTATGCACTTGCAGCCTTCAGAACTGGGAGAAGTAAATTTCTGTTGCCGATAAATTACCCAGTCTATGGTACTCTATTATAGCAGCTCAAATTGACTAAGACAGGGGAGACCCTTGAAGTTGAGATAATTTAATTCATTAACATCATACCCTTTTATGTTCTCTTATCCCTTTCTAAGAAGAAGAGACATTTCTTCATAAGGAAGTTCATTATCTAATAACAGCCTAGTGGGACTATAGACATTAAACAAATAATTACACAAATAAGCATTTAATTTCAATTGCCATAAGGCCTAAAGAGGGAAAACACAGGAGCCATGAGAATATAACCTGGGGCCTTGACACAATATGGTGAGGAAGGATCCTTCAAAATGTTAGACACTTTGTACCTCATCGTGATTATGAAAAAGGTTGGGGAGAGACAGTACAACACATGAGGGACTTCATTTGTTGTCTTTGCAGAAATCAATGGCATCCAGATTATGATGGTAGTAATTAATTGGGCCGGTAGAGCCTGATAAAGTCCAGGTAGGACTTGACTAAGCCAAATAATATCTGTTCTAAGTAAATATCAAAGGGATTTCGGGGGGTGCCCCACTAATAGGTAGGTACTCTGTATTAAAAACTGGTGTTGACATCAAAGGTAAAAATTGCAGTCTGGGTAGAGATAATCTCAAAAGCTCACAGGCAAGGGCAGACAAATCAAGCCAACGAAAAAATTGTTTGAAAAGGAATTGTAAGCATCAGGTCATGAATAAAATCTGAGCAGGGGGCTAGACAAGGGTTACTGAGAACTTCTAGCTTGGATTACCTTTGCAGACAGAACGGTGGATCTCGTCAGGGCAGTTACAACGACATAAGATCACAATGATTAAAATGTTCAAATGACAACCAGATGGGACTGTGTGAAATCTTTTGGAAGAAGACATGAGGACTTGTGGCTGTTATACCAGGACGTTCAGAAGAAGATCAAAGAAGACCAGAAGGAATTCAGGAAGACATCATGTCAGGAGGTAGCAGAAAGGAAATAGAGTTTGAGAGACGTGAGGTTTAATAACTAAAGCATCTCAATGGCACTGAATAATAAAACAGAAGGACGAGCAAACAGGAGACGGGTGAATGAACAGTGCAAGAAATCCCTCCATAAGCCACGCACTGCAAACACTGAAATGCACTTCACCTAGTTAAGAGCCAGCTTGAAATAGTGGTGCTTTGTGAAAGGGCAAATCACGCAGGCTCCGATGGAAAGCACAGGAAACACTCGGGTAGCCGATAACTGACTGATCACACAACCCATGTAAGAGGGCCCTGTTTCAGGCACTGGGATACATCATGATCTCTTTATTCAAGAGATCTGCATTATGGGTAGCAGGATATAGAGATTTAGAAAATGAATTGAAAGTACCCAAGAGAAGGTAAGTCCCACCTGACTGATCTGGAGTTAGTGTTTTAGGCCCTTAGGGAGGGAGGGAGGTGGAGGCGGGTGCAGACCATGCCTTCCCTTTGCCACTCTTGGCAGACAGGGTTCACTCCTCGTGGCAGATAAGGCAGGCCAGTCCGTGGGAGCTGTCAGTTGAGACAAATCTGTATCCCCCAAATAGGGATTCTCAGAAACTTCAAGGATGAGGTAAGAGACGAACAAGGCCTTCAGGGAGAAAAGAGACACACACACCAGGGGGAGTGGGGAATCCACTAATGGGAAGTGGCGTAAGCCGAGGCAAGGAGGCGGGCCTGGATGCGTTTTAGGAAGAGGCTCTGAGAAGGAATCGATATGGAATAAAACCTGCTCACAGAAAGTTGGGAAGGGAGGGTGCTGCCTTCTTGGAAGAAGAGGGGCGTGCATGAAGGAGCCGATGAAATTCCCTGGTGTGTCAAAATATCTTAGGATCGAGGGGATGAGAGTAAAGAAAAAGGGGAGAAGAGATGAGCCTCGCAAGAGATTCTGACAGCCACGAGGAGGAGGCAGGAACTGTAAAATCCTTGCTTTTACACGAAGTCTATTACACACAGATGATGCTTTCCCCTGAGAGTAACAGGAGGCTCTTGGTCTCTAATGTACCATATATTGTAGGCACTGTACACAATTTACATCTACACCTTGTGGCCAGACCTCCTCAGCTACCTTTCACCACGGAGGGTCCCACCCTTCATTGCCAATGTGCCTTGTGCATAATAAGCTTTATAAAAAGTGCTTTATAAACAGGTATTGACTGCTCGATAGCGATTATACTGAATGCAGCTGCTGCTTCGTTCCTCCTGAGCGAAATGACATCTGCGCAGATGAGTGTTTGGAATTAAATTAGCAGGATGCCTGTCCCAGAAAGGAGAGCCTGGACTCCGAAGGTGCCAAAGAAACAAAAAGACGCGCCTCGGAATTCCAGAATTCAAAGGCTCTGATACGACTTCTTTAAGTCACACCTGGGATCTGATCCAAGCCAGTCCTAATGCTACTTCCCAAGGTTACGGGGAGAGTTAAATCAGAGGAATGTAAAACTGGGGGCTTCAGGGTGGTAGCCTGCAAAGGCAGCCACAGATTCTTCTGATCCCTGTATGCACACCCCTTGCAATGGGACTTCAGCCCCTCCCATTAAAAGGTGGAGCCTATTTCTCCATTGTAAAGAAGCCAGAACCAGCCTCCTGGATAGTGACAGACGGGGGTGGGCTAGTTCCCCGGGGCTTTGGCCAGCTGCCTTCCATTACCAGACACTCAGTGAAACCAGCCTAGATCAGTACCAGCCGACCTGCCAACTGACCCAAGATTTCTGAGGGAACCCAGCAAAAACCAGATGAGCAAAACCCCAGCAAAAACCAGCCCAGAAGAAGCATAAGCTAAATAAACGGTTGTTTTAAGCCACTAAGATCTGGGATGCTCTGAAAGGCAGCAAAAGTGAACTTATACATATAGTGTCTGGATTGCCTACAGTCTCACCAGACTGGTTAATAACACATTGAAGTTAGAATCTTTATCTTGTGACTTTCATTCAAGTGATTATTTTCATATTGGCCTCTGCTACTGTATTATCTTCCATCATAAACAAATCTTTGCTACTATACAGACCAAGAAAGAAGCTGCAAATCTTTCCAACAATGTAGGTATCTTAGGGCTTTCCAGAGAAACAGAGCCAATAGGATAAATATGTGTGTGTAAGATATATATGGAAAATAAGAAATTGACTCACATGATTTTGGAGGCTACAAGTCCTGAGATCCGAAATTGGCAAGCTGGAAACCTCAGAAAACTGATGATATACATTCCAGGCCAAGAGCAGAGGAAGATACAAGCCTCCACTCAGTAGAGAAATAGAGTTCCCTCTCACTCAGCCTTTTTGTTCTATTCATTTCTTGTTGGATTGCATGAGCCCCGCCCCCCATATCAGGGAGGGCAGTTTGCTTTACTCAGTCTACTGATTCAAATGTTAATCTCGCTCAGAAACACCCTCACACATGCACCCAGAACAACATCTGACCAAATGTCTGGGCACCTCGTGGCCCTGTCAGGTTGACGCATAAAATCAACCATCACAGAAGGTAACACTTACGAGTGGTTTCTAAGAAAGGGACAGAAACAAAGTCCTTTGGGGGCTGTGAAAGGGAAAGAACAAATCTCACATCTTTTGCCTTCATTGCAGGTGGCCCTGTCCAGCCAAGTGAGCCTCAGGGATGATCTGAACACCATCCTTCATTTCTTGTCTTCCTTAGGTCTGTGGTGATGCAAGCCACTGAGAGCATTAAACAGTCTAGGGGGTACATAAAAATAATAGTAATAATAATGATAATAAAAATGGAAAGGGCCACACTTACATAAAAAGTACAAGTAGACAAGAGGTAGTTCTAGAATTCTATTCCCTTAAGGTGAAACATTATATATTCAGAAGAGGAAAGAGGATGATAAGGAGAGAAATCATACCTGGAGTCATGTCACAGGGCCCTTTAGGAGTCATAGGACATCGGCAAAGTGCGTGTCTGGAGAACAAGAATCGATAACCATCGGTTATCGGAAGAATAGGACAGCATCGTGACCTTTGGCCTCTCACTGCCCTTAGATACCCAGGTGAGCAAATCTGTGTTTGAATTATTTATCTGCTTTGTAGACTCTTGCAGATACAAACAGCTCTGAATATGCATAGTATTTTCGTTATAAATAACTAGAGGCTTAGGGTATTTTTCAAAGTTCATTAATTATTGAGGTCCCTCAAGCAGCTCGTAGTACTCTGTCATGTTTTGATTTTTGTTCTGGACCAAATCAAGTTAGAGCGCACCTTGATTGTGAGTTCGCTCAGGAAGTGATTTACAGCCTTCATAAAATTCTTTTGCGCGAAAATCATGTTGGAGGAATTTGATTTTAACTATTTCGGTACTGAGTTCTTCACACTACAGCTTTAAAAACACATGTGGTAAAATGCACATAAAATTCACCACCATAACCGTTTACAAAAGTGTACATGGGGTTCAGTGACGTTAAGTATATTTCCGTTATATCGACAACCATGGCCACTATCCAGCCCCCAGAATCCTTCCATTGTGCAAAACTGACCCTATACCCAGCAAACGGTAACTCCCCATTTGCCCTTCACCCCAGTGCCACCGTTCTACCTCTGGAAACCACCAGTCTACCTGTGTCTCTATGAATTTGCCCAGTCCAGGCACCTCAGTGGAATCAAAGAATATATGTCTTCTCGTGACTGGCTTACTTTACTTAGCAAAACGTCCTCGAGGTTTATCCACGTTGTAGCATGTGTAGGAATTTTCTTGCTAGGTCTGGACAATATTCCATTAGATGTACAGATCACGTTGTGCTTAGCCATTTATCTGTCAGGGGACACCTGGGTTGCTTCCATCTTTGGTCTCTTGTGAACACGCTGCTCTGAACTTGGGTGTGTGGGGACCACGCCGTCGTTTCTCCCGTGTAGATATATCCAGAAGTAGACTTGCTGGATCAGATGATAATTCTCTTTGGAAATTTGTAATGGACTGCCATTACACTGTTTTGCACAGCGGCTACATCGTTTTACATTCCTCCTAACGGTGCACAAGGGTTCTAGTTTCCCCACATCCTTACTGACACTTGCTACTCTCTGGGTTTTGCTTATCTGTTTTGTTTTTGGATAGCAGCCATCCTAATGAGTGTGAAATTGTATCACCTTGTGGTTTGGCTTGCATTTCTCTAATGATTAGTGATGTTGAGCACCTTTTCATTTGTTTATTGGCCATTTGTGTATCTTCGTTGGGCAAATGTCTTTCATTCCTGTGCCCCTTTTTAAGTCAGGTTGCTTCAGCTTTGTTATTTTTAGAGGTTCTTTGTATATTGTGGATACTAATCTTTTATCGGATATGTGATCTGCAAATGTTTCACTCATTTCATTGTTTTCACTCTGTTGATTGTGTTCTTTGAGTCACAGAAGTTTTAAATTTGTATTTAGTCTGGTTTATTTGTACCTTTGTGGCCTGTGCTTTTCGTGTCACCTCCGAGAAATGACTGTCATAACTAACATCTTGAAGCTTTTCTCCAGTGTTTTCTTCTGACAGTTTTATAGCTTTACCTCTTGTGTTTATTTAGGCCTTTGAACCATTTTGAGTTAACTTCTGTATATGGTATAAAGCAAGATCCAGCTTCATTCTTTTGCATATGGACATCCAGTTTCCTCCACACTATTTATTGAAAAGACACTATTATGTTTTTTTTTTTTTTATTTTTTTTTTCAACGTTTATTCATTTTTGGGACAGAGAGAGACAGAGCATGAACGGGGGAGGGGCAGAGAGAGAGGGAGACACAGAATCAGAAACAGGCTCCAGGCTCCGAGCCATCAGCCCAGAGCCTGACGCGGGGCTCGAACTCACGGACCGCGAGATCGTGACCTGGCTGAAGTCGGACGCCTAACCGACTGCGCCACCCAGGCGCCCCTATTATGTTTTTTAATGTTTAAAATTATCAGGGTGCGTGGGGGGCTCAGTCGGTTAAGTGCCTGACTCTTGGTTTTGGCTCAGGTCATGATCTCATGGCTTCGTGGGCTCGAGCCCCACATCGAGCCCTGTGCTGGCAGTGCAGAGCCTGCTTGGGATTCTCTCTCTCTCCTCTCTCTTTGCCCCTCCCCAACTCATGCTGTCCCTCTCAAAATAAATAAATAAACTTCAAAAAAAAAAAAAAATTACCAAGAGAAACAAAGACTGGGGAGCCGGGCTGGCTCAGTTGGTAGAGCATGCGATTCTTGGGGTCATGAGTTCAAGTCCCATGTTGGATGTGAAGATTACTTTAAAAAATCTTAACAACAATAACAGGAAAGAAATGAAGATGGTCTGTCTCTTTAGGCAGAGAGTATTACCACTGTACAAGATGGTCAGGCATTACCAAGCACATGACCAGTACTGATTTAATAATCTTTGAAGCATAGGCACTCGTTAGTCTCCATTTCTCCCCTGCCCTTTCTGTTCCCTTCCAGTCTCCCTCCCCAGAGGGACTGATCCCTGCAGATAATATCATCTGGCTCCCCTGCCTTTTGTCTTTTAATTCATTTTGGCAAAAGGGAGGGCAGGCGAGAGAATGGTCAGAGCTCCCCTACACTCCCGCATCCCTCCGTGACTCTGGTTCCTGTCTGGAGCCCCTCTTCAGTTCTCATCAGGCTGTGGAATATTATTTGCTTCCCTTGATCGTTCAGTTCCTGCTTCGGTGAAGCCCTGGGAACCTCAGCATCCGTTGGTGGTTTCCTTGACTCTACTCACACCTTTGTGAACAGTCCCTTTATTAAATTCTCTTCAGAATCCTGAGTGGGCCTAAAATTTCCTGCTGAGTCCCTCACCGATATGAACGGTAAGGGAACATGAAGACAGCCTTTTTGAAGGAGCCCGTGAAGCTAATCCGTCTAGTGAGATTCTTACCATGGTATTTACATCCGGTTTAGAAGTAGAAGTTGAGTGAGAGAGACCCAGAAGTCCTCTCTCTTGCCCTTTTCCTTTCCTTTTCCTTTCTTTTTTTTGGATGCCAGGGAAGTCTATGGCCATACCACCCTGAAAACACACCCAATCTCATCTGGATGCAAGAGAATTAGGGAGGAAGGGGAGGGAAATCCTGTTTTTTAGTTTTTTGTCTGTCTCGTTGTTTGTCTTAAGGCTAAGACTTCAAAGGGAAAACAGCGTAAAAGGCCAATACCTCTGCCAAGTACTAAAGATAGCTATTATAAGCAGACTAGCAGTAGGATTTTATACTCCTAGCAAATTAGAGCAGCCAGAAGGGTTTCTCCAGTCTCCCCAAAACCGGTCCAGAAGTTAAACTTTGTTTATATACCTCTCGGCCATAAAGATATGTTTACTATTTGGGCATAAGAAGTAAACCCAGGACTGGATTACATTAAGCAATAATTTATATCCGAGGTTAATGCGAGAACCGGCTTGAATCTGGGAGCACCCAAGCATTCGCTTTCTTTTCATCTTGATCCTTTAGTCATGTCTCAAAGGAATTGTCTCTTCTCTTGGCTCATTTCTCTCCTACGCAATGGAACGTAACTAAAGGGCAAACTCAGGCTCCACACCCAGACCTGCCTCAGTTACTGAACTAATCTGCCTGTGTCTGGAAGGGACCTCTGCCATCGAGCTGAACTTGAATTCCATCATTCTGCAAACTACACCCAGAATGTTGTGCCCTTGGAGTGAATCCTGGGCACACACAGAGTGAGAATTACAGTATTTCCTACACCTTCCAGCTACCCCCATTGCTGATTCAATCCATACGAAACCGCTTCTGCGCTTATAAATATCCTCACTACCTTCTGGCTGCGGTTCTCACAACGGCAGGCTTATGCCTCGGAAGGACATAATCGCCTTCCCTACTTGTGGGATATTTGGTAAACCCCACCTCCTCTGAGGATGACAATCATCACGATGTAGAAGGTTACACGGCTAATTCCTAACCTTCTGCCATCTCAAAAATTACCCTTTACCTTAACATTTACAAGAAATAAGTGCATAAGGATCACAGTTAAAAATACAGAGAGATCTTCTCCATGTCCCATCGGTTCGTATTTATTCAAATAATGACTAAGAGGCTGGGAGAGAGGACTTCCAAGTTTGATTCCTATCTCCCCATTCAACCATTTCTCAAAGAAACTGCCACGGCTTCTGAGATAAATCCTAAACAATATTTTATATTTTCATTCTGCTTGTTTTTAAAAACGAAAGCAAAAAGACTAAGTATTTTTCACCCTGGCAATAAACCTGCACAGACAGAGAATTAGATGTCAGAACCTTTAGTAGCAGCCACATTATTTAGCTGATGAATTAATAGGAATTCGTGGAAGAGGAGGTAGGATTTAAAGTTAAAGCTGAATAACAATTAGGTCTTAGTGTCATTAAAATTCTGCTTTCAGCTGCTACTAATTTTCTTTCTGACCACAAAAGACATTCGTTATTCTGAGGAAGGAGGAAAAAGATCTATATTGTTTCACAACACTACCCGCTGAAGAGGCTGCCACTGTGGGAAGAGGTTGCCATTTAAATTGCATAGACAGGAATAGACAGAAGGGGAGAAGATGGGGGGCGGGGGGAGGAACGCACTGGGGTGCACGTGAGGATCTTGCAAGCAGGAGTAAATTCAGTGGCAGGAAAACAGATGAGGCAGTGTAAGAAGAAATAGCAGAGGTCAGCATCTGGACCTCTGCCTCGACACAGGGGGGGGTCAGAGAACACGAGGCATCAGGTGTCCATTATTGAGAAAAAGATCAGGTGCTTTGAAAGGGAAGGTTGGGGGTGTCACGCAAGGCCAAAGGCAAGTCAGTGTAACCCCAAATGACAGTGTAGCTATTGGGTTTCAGCCTTTAGCAAATTTCCATCATTGAGATCCTGGTCGGTATTTGGAGCTCACTTGGGGGGAAGCACTTGGATGCACAGCACGATTATGCCCTACCAGTCCCCAATCCCAAACAAATGTTACTCTACTCTTAGCATCACCAGGAGTATCCACCCACCTGATTCTTGATTACGGGTAGTAAATATGGAAACTGAATGCGTATCACTATGAAGCAGGTCCATTCATGTATTAATTGAGAGCCAAAGAACACAGGCATTTTAATGATGCGACAAGCTGTCGAATCTGAGCTATAGGCGGTCAGGTCTACACGTGTGAGCCCAACCATTCAAAAACTGAACTATCTCAGGTGAGGAAACATTACGGCATGAGTCGCATGTGGAAATCCAAACTAGGAAGGAGGCCATCATTGCCAAACTTCAAGACTAGTTTAGGCAAGGGGACATTCATCTTTAAAAACAACAACAAAAAAAGTTTATTTATTTTGAGAAAGAGAGAGTGAGCGCACGTGCATGCATGAGAGCGGGGGAGGGGCAGAGAGAGAGGGAGAGAGAGAGAATCCCAAACAGGCTCCTGTCAGTGTAGAGCCCGATGCAAGGCTCGATCTCACGAACTGGGAGATCATGACCTGGGCCGAAATCAAGAGTCAGATGCTTAACCGACTGAGCCACCCAAGTGCCCCATGGAAAGTGGACATTTGTCTCAAAGAAAATCTGATAAACACACAGCCCCTGGAGAAGAGTAACAGAAAAAAAAAAAGCTGATATCATACATTTTGAGCTACTTCTACTGGAACAGAGGATTAACAATTCCCTCTCAAGAAGCAACAGTTATGAGAGCCTGCCAAGAGAGGTTGAGATAAGAAAGGGATGACTCAGCAGGAAGACATCAGCCCTCGAAAACTGAAATGTGGGTCAGAGCCTCAGCCCTTCTTAGCCTTCCTAATGGCTCCTCCGAGATCAGTTGTGTTAACTTCGCAGCCATCCCTTAAACATGAAAATGAACATTGCATGACCTCATCCCAGCACTAAAAGGGGTCACATTTTAGTTAGCAAATGGGAGTCTCTCTATAATTTACACACTAAACAGAAGACTCTAGATTCCTGGAATTTCCCTTAGGGAGACAAAAATAAATAAAAGGTGCCTATGCTAACCCATGGTCTAGTGGGAGAAACTGAACGAAGTACAGATGATTCATAAAGATGGGTGGCTTTCGGGGTGCCTGGGTGGCTCAGTCGGTTAAGCAACTGACTTTGGCTCAGGTCATGATCTCATGGTTCGTGGGTTCGAGCCCTGCATCGGGCTCTATGCTGACAGCTCAGAGCCTGGAGCCTGCTTCAGATTCTGTGTCTCCCTCTCTCTCTGCCTGTCCCCCACTTGTGCTCTCTCTCTCTCTGTCTCAAAAATAAATAAAACATAAAAAAAAAAAAAAAGGATGGGTGGCTTTCATAACACTACGTGAGAGACACTAATGATGGAGTGAGGACCAAATGCTGGGGGAAGGTAGGGGAGGCTGTGGCCTTTTTGGAACCCAGCCTTTCTCACCATCATAGGCTAGGGAGCAAGCCCAGTATCCAGTCCTAGTGAGAAGAGAAAACGCATGCCAATGTTTTCCCTTTTGTTTGGGTCCCTTAATTTGCTAGACTGGCTCTAGGTGTCTCCCATCCTCAATATTTATGAAAAATACCTTATTGTACCTATTTTCTCAGAAGACTCTGTGGAACTGTAAGTTATTTCATGTGTTTTCCCTGAAAACAAATCTAGGATGTCAACCCCCCAGCAAATTAATAAGCAGCTATTGTTATTTCTAACAGGTTTTGCTATCGTTTCTAATACAGATGAAGAGATTTCACAATAAAGGCACCCGGTCTATGGCAGGCACTATGCTGGGCTCTTTTATACTTTCTCTTTCTTAATATTCACAAGAGTAGGAATTATTACCCCATTTTGCAAACCAGAAGACAAGAGTTTAGGAAGTTAGATGAGTTGCCTAAGAGTATATGAGCCAATAAGTAGGTGTTCCAGCAAAAACTGTAAACCCAGGTCTTTTGACCCCAAAGCCTATCCGTTCTTTCTACCACATTCTGTGCGTCCCACGGAAAAATGAAATCTAATCCGGTACCAGTGAAATCTCTTAGAAGAAAAAGCTGACGTTTCATTACTTTAACAAGTAGAATTAAAACACTGGGCCACGAAATACCTAGGCTGGAGCATATCCCTAACATCTGTTACCCCTAACCTCCCCTCCACCCCTCCTTCCTCACAGACCTTCAACCTCCTCGGGAGCTCTGCCTACAAGCAGCCTCCAGGGGCTTCTTGGAGCCTGGCCCCACCCACTCTTGGTTTCAGTCAATCGGAGTGCCCCATTCCTTGCTGGCGATTGGCTTAGGATGTTCACGTGGAACTCATCTGGCCAATGGTATGTCTCCACTGAAAGAGCTTCTGGGAACGGCTTCCCACGTAAAAAAACAAAACAACAAGTTTCAGAGGCAGAGATGGTCTCTTCTTGCATGGTTTGGGGACACACCCACATAAGGCTTTTGAACTGTGTCAGCATGAAAATCATCAGCCTTTGTAGTCAGTGGGATGGGGTCAGGGGGAACCTGTTTCCTGAAAAATGGCTGCCTTCTGCCCAGGTCAGGGACCACCTTGGGTCTTTCATTACTTGCCTTGATCATGGGAAGCATCCTTGGATGCTTCCAACGGTTAACTGGTTATATTTGAGTTAATTT
This sequence comes from Leopardus geoffroyi, assembly GCF_018350155.1. NCBI lineage: Eukaryota > Metazoa > Chordata > Mammalia > Carnivora > Felidae > Leopardus > Leopardus geoffroyi. The sequence goes on along the minus strand of NC_059331.1, from coordinate 150,221,539 downwards.
GCTTTTTTTTTTTTTTTTTTTTTTAAGAATCTGGGGCAGTTAATCACATCACATTCATTTCTCTTTTGTAATTTAGAGTGGTTTCTCTGTGAAACGCAGAGCAATTTCACAGAAGCCATAGGAAACTTCTCTCCCCACGTCCCCTTATAAGATCAAACAGGTATCTGTCAACAAAGGGCAGTCATCCCTGCCAGAGCTCTTTAATGTGATAATGAGATAATGCCGGGCTCTGATTTCTCCCGGGCTTTTCAAGGGTCTGCAGCCTGCACCCTGCCTGCACCTCATCTCCCAATTCATCCCCTCTCAGCAGCCTCCTCCCACCTCCCTCTCAAATGCAAATGGATTTCTCAATATCCTCTCCGTTCTTTACACTTTGAGCCCTTTTTCTTTACAGCCTTATGCTGCACCCCGGATCTTTATCCTTAACATTCAATTCAACAAATGCTTATGGAGTGCCAACGATGGGCAAAGCCCTGTGATAAACAGAGTGCAAGATGTAAAGCTGAGGAAGGTCCCTGCTCTCAGTTAGTTTAGATTCTAGCCAGAGAGCTCAGGCCAGGTAAAGTAGAGGAAGCAGAGAGTACAAATCAGGGCCCTGTTTTTTGACCAGCTGATGCAGAAAGGACAGGTGGGACTGACGCTGTGAGCACACAGGAGGGCCTGGGCAGAGGAGGGCATCTGGTACGCAGATCAACTACAAGACTGACTGTCCACACCTCCTCTCTCAAATGAGGCGCTCCCTTCAACTACTTAAAAACAGGTGCTATTATTATTATTGCCATTACCTTCAGCTCCCGTTTTCTCCTAAGCTGGATATGATCTGGGATCTTCCAAGGCTGGGTGTGAGGCAGAGTCAGCTCCAAGATGGCAGGTGAAGTCCCATCTCTCAGCCCGTGGGGTCGAGAATTCGGTAGGAGAGGAAGAGCTGAGGCTTTCCAGGGTCGTGGGCAGCTGGCTTACCCCCTGCTGTGGATAATGTCCTCAGCCCAGCTTCACTGTTGTGCTCAGGGAGACAGGATGAGGGGAGGTTGGTGGGCTGGGTCCAATGACCCGCGTGCGGTAATCAGAATGCGAGACGGTCTTGACTCGTCCACTGCGAAAGCTAAGGAAATCCACTAATTACCACTATTTGTATGGTTGGCCTCTTGCCTTATGTTACTCAGAACCAAAAGGACCATTGATACTGAAACTTAGGACCCCTTTCTGGTAACACATGTGAGCAATGTACTCAGCTTCTGTAATTTCCAGTTTTCTCACCTGAAAAGTAGGAATCGTCACTGTATGGTGCAGGCTCCGTGTGGGAATTACACGAATCAATGGAAATGTATGTAAATATATGTAAATATAGCACCCAGCACAGGATGCAGCCCAGGGACAGCATTTTCGTACATGTTTGTGCCCATCCCTCCCCCCAGATCCCTTTCCATAAACATTTGCTTGAGGTTCTACTTTGACCTGAGTACGAAATCCTATTTGTCAACTGAGTCCTGCGGCCAACCTTTCAATAGGAGGAAGTACCATATAATTTCGAAGAAGTTTCTAGCAGACGAATTGGTCACAAATTTTGAAGTCAAGAAAAATCGTCTATTTTGAAAATGAGGTGGGAGCCCCAAACCAGAGGACTGATGTGAATGAACAGCTGAGCAAGGATGAAGTCTCTCTGTTCAGAAGGGGCAGTGCTAAGCTCTCCCGGAGGGTGGCCACGTGGGGCTACTGAACCCTTGAAATGTGGCTAGTGTGAATTGGGATATATACCGTAGGCATAAACATATACTGGATTTTGAAGACGTCGTACAAAAAAAAAAGCCACTATAAAATACCTCAAAAAATTTAAATAACAACTATATGTTATAATGGTAATATTTCGGACATAGTGAGTTAAATATTTTATTAGAATATTATTAGATTTTATTAAACTTAACCTCACCTGGGGCGCCTGGGTGGCTCAGCCGATTAAACGTCCGACTCTTGCTTTCAGCTCAGATCATGATCTCGTGGTTTCATGAGTTCAAGCCCTGCCCGTCCCCCTCTCTCTGCCCCTCCCCTACTCATGCTGTCTCTGTTCCTCTCAAAATAAATAAACTTAAAAAAAATTAACTTCACCTGTTTCTTTTTACTTTTTGAAATGTGGCTGTTAGCAATTACGTGTGGCTCACATTATGTTTACTGGATGGTGACAGGGTGGTAAGTAGTTTAGGCGGCAAGCCACCGTGTGAGGTCTTACTCACTTTTATTTGGTTTAATAACGTTTGGTAATGAGATTGTAGGAACTATTATTCCCGTACACCTGTCTGAATAAATACTTAAGCATAGAAGGAGTTAAGTATGGTCAGGTATTCTACTTACTACCCTTCACTGCTGAACTCAACCACCGCTTTTTTGTTTGTTTGTTTCCACTCTGCTTCAAAGAAAGTACTTTCTCTCATTTTGTTGCAAAAAGCATCCAAGGTCCTTTTTCCAGATGCTGCTTCTTTTGTCTCTTTCTACCCACGCATCAATTAGGAATACTTTGATGACAGGGGCTTCCTCTGTCTGAGAGCTCCGTGCCCACGGACTAATTAGCTCTCCAAAGCGAGCTGAGAGCTTTGCTTTCTTACTCCCTCGGTGTCTCTACTTCCGTTTCCTGCTCTGGCCAGGAGAGCAAAGCGGGGAGATCACTCTCTGGGGCTGCAGGGCCTCAGGCTTGAGTGCTTACTTTTGTTTTTCCAGGTGGGAGAGACTTCCCGAACGGCATCTTTATTTCATTACTTCATCCTTCCACACAGAGGCATGACTTTGCTAATGGCAAGGTTCAAGCAGTTTTGCCACTGACCAGATCTTTTCTTTTTAATAGTACTTCTAAAAGAAAACACCAAAACAACCACATTTGAGTAGATTAGAAAAATCTTTAGATGGATTACCAGACTGGGCTCCTCCCACCCTTTCATTTCATTTCTAACACTAGAACTGTCATTTTATAGGTGGCTTCAAAATGTTCAATTGTCTTGTCAGGGTGAATGATGTCATATTTTCTCCAAGTTCATGTTTTCTTCCAAGTTCAATGGTCTGCTGGACTCCTTTACTTCGGGGTCCCACAGACAACCTCAAAGGAACCTCCATCCACATGGTTCTCCCTTCCTCACTAAATCAATTAGTGGCACTACCGTCTTCCTAGTCGCCAGGCTCAAGACGTTTGACAACATGTAGTTCGATTCCTCTCTCCTCCTTTGTCTTCACTGGCGAACATCTGCCAGGTCAACACAGAGCTTCATCTCTTGTCCTCAACCCCTCTTCTCTGTCCTGCTGCCATTTTCCTACTGCCATCCGTCCCAGCTTCTTTCTCAGGTGTCTGCAGCAGCTTTCTGGGCTGCTTCCTATCTCTCATTTCTCTGGCTAGATGTGTCCACGTTCGTCTTCCTGTAGAGACTCTGATCAGGTCACTTCCCGGAACATAACCAGGTTCCCCATGACCCACAGACTGAAGTCACACACCTCAAATCACTTCCTGTCAAAGTGGCTATAAATAAACACAAAACAACCGAAAAGGAAACCCACCCCCCCCCATAAAAAAACAAAAAACAAAAAACAAAAAACTTTCCTGCCATGCAAAGCTCTCTATTGCCTGTCCCCAAAATACCTTCCCATGGCTCCTCTTCAGACTCTCGGATCCAACAAAATGGAACCACTGAATGCTCCTGAGATGCAAGCTCAAATTCTTAACTTGACCAGCTCTTGCTCTTCCCTTCACCCGAGCCTCTGTTTTCCTAAAAATATAGTCCTGAAGATCCATATTAGTTTGCTAAGGCTGCCATAACAAAGCACCCCAAACTGGGGGGCTGAGAATGACATAAATTTATTGCCTCACAGTCCTGAAGTCCAGTCAGAAATTAAGGTGTCAACAGGGCCATGCTCCCTCTGAGGGCACTGGGGAAGGTTCTGTTTCAGTCCTCTCTGAGACCTTCTAGTAGTTCCTTGGCTTGTGACAATGTAATTCCAGTCTTCACATGGCATGTGTGTGTGTGTGTGTGTGTGTGTGCATGTATGTGTGTCTAAATTTCCTTTTGTATGAAGACCACGCACACTGGATTAGGGCTCACCCTACTCCAGTATGACTTCATCTTAACTAATTACATCTATGATGACCCTATTACCAAAGAAAGTCACATTCTGTAGTAGGAGTAGGGTCGGGATTTCAACAGATGAATTCTGAAGGAACACAATTCAACCCATAACACCATCCTTATAGCCAAGCTCACATGTTACCTCCTTCTGGAAACATCCCAGATTCACTCTCCCACGCATGCCATACCCTCCATCCCTCCTTTGCCACCTTGGCCTAAGTAACCCCCTATAAGTTATCTGTGCTTTAGGACCCAAGCACTGGCTTTGCATCTGGTTCGGGCACTGAGTTATCACCAAGCTGCGTTTTGAAGGGAATGTTGACCTGTCCTCAGCGACTCTAACTCCCACACCCATCCCTTGTCCTGGAAGATGGAGGAGGAGAAGCATGAATGCTTCAGAGGGCTGTCCTTGGCCCCAGGAACCTGCTGTGTGTGATGAGGAGTTGTCCCAGTGACAACTCCGTGCCAGGACGGTTGTCCCCAGGGCCATTGCTGGAGTTCTGGAGACACCTCTGTGGACTCCTTCACCTCCAACTGCTGGAGGCTGTGCTTCCAACTGCTACCCGTGGAAAGAACTGAGGTCGTTCTGAGCCATCCCCAGCCCTGCCGGCAGCTCTCCCTTCCAGAGCAGTTAATCGGCTATTTAAGATGCAGGTCTTGATTTCTTTTTCACAGCCTTTTCCGCCACATTTCGAGGTTTTGATTAGGAGATAGTGCCCTGTGTGCAAGAATTGGGTCGGGTCACACCATTTAATAAAGCTATCACGAGTGATGTGAGCGTTGCACACAAAAGGGAAAAGGAGTCATACAGCTGTACTCCTTGTGGCATGAAATCATGCAGCTTCCACTCGGGTAGGGACCTTTTTGATGTCACTGGGTGAGGGATTAAGTCATAATTATGTAGATCTAAATTACCTTCCAGCAAACCCACTGGCGCATCTTCATTAACATCGCAGCAGGCTTTAATTCCAGCACAAGACTGATCACCCTTCAGCTGCCCGACATCCAGCCTGCAGAATATGTTTGGAATTAAGCAGAGACTTTTGGTGAAAAGAACATCAGGTGCCATTTCTCTCCTTTGTCTCCGACTCGACTTTGATTAATGAGTGCGTGCCCCCCTCTCATGACATTGCTCGGATGTGTGTTTGGTGGTTCCACACATTTGACTTCACTACCCAAGCTCAAAGCACTGAAAGCACTCAAACCTAGTAGTGATTAGGGACCTTGCATGTCACTGATCATCTAAGTTTTCACCAGAAGGCCATACAACTCCAAGTCAGATTTCTTCCAGAACCTTTCACAACTAAGGCGGCCCACTGACAGGATCATGAGCCTTTTCCAGGCCCCTATTAGATTTAGAGCCGCAACATCTCAGTGTCTTTTCCAGAAGCATTGAGATCACGAGGAGGAGAGGCTTAGGGATAAAAGGAATCTGCTAGGAACTTGGATGTTTCCATCCATATCAGGTTGTGGAGGCTGATCTCTGGTCAATGTATAGGATGCCTTAGGATTGGTGAGTTGACTCTGCTTTTGGATCACCCAGAAGCTTGTCTCAGCAAGATTGTCTATGAGCCACAACAATCTCCATCTTCCATTGGGGTAAAGCAGGGAGGTTGCCTCCTAACGTTAGGTGAGATAAAACAGCCTTGCTTCGGGAGACCACAAGACACTTCCTGTGAGCAACAGACAGTGAGATCTGCTTGTCTCCATCAGATTCATCTTCTGGGACTGGCTACCCATAGACTTTTTTTTTTTTTTTTCTTCTTATCTGTATTAGAGAATGTGCTTCAGTTAAATCAGGTAGCATTTAGTCCCTGACAAAAGCATAAAGGGGGTGACAGAGTTGGGAGGGATAATCTGGGCCAGTAATTCTCCAACCAGAACTAGCTAGTAGGCTCGGGGGGGTGGGGGGGGAAGGAAGAGATTGCCGGGTCTGACAATAGGCCTATGATGTCAGCATCTCTTGTGATAGGGAGTGGGGTTTTTTTCTTAAGTTTCTATGAGGGTTATTTTTAATGGTAGCGACTCTCCTAATTCTTCTATGTGGTTTCCGGTCTCTGTTATTTTTGTCTTAGCTTGTTTATGGATGTGTCATAGTTCTAGACTACTTCAAATTCTTCCTGGAAAACAGATGGCAGTGGTAGTGGTGGGTGTCAAACTATAAGTAAACTTGAAAACCGAAGTCATCCAGAAAAATCCTGTACCCGCAAGAAAAGAAAACCACATTCATCATCTGTGATAAATGGCCATTGATCTTGGTTGAAATCTTTAAGTGACAGTAGCTCACCACTTTAAAATGTGACTTATTCCATTATAGGCTGCTCTCATTGTATAAAGTTCTTCCTCCTATTGAAACAAAATTAGCTTCCTGGTAACATTTCTCTATTGATCTTCTTTCCTTTGATTATGTTAAAGGATTTTGCCTCCCAGCATTTATTAGTTACGAGTGTCGCATAACAAATGATCCCCAAACTTAGCTGCTTAAACACCAGACACAGATGATATGAAATACACAGCTTCAGAGGGTCAGACATCCAAGAGCAAATTACCTGGACAATTCTAGCTCAGGGGCTCACGTGAGGCTATGGTTGAGATGTCTGCTGCTGGAGACGGAGTCATCTGAAGGTTTGACTGAAGCTGGAGGATTGCTTCCAAGATGACCCAATCACGTGGTTGTTGGCAAGAGGGCTCAGTTCCTTATCATGCGACTCTCTCCATAGGACTGCTTCAGTGTTCTCACGACACAGCGGCTGGCTTCCCCCAGAGCAAGTAATCCGAGGGAGCAAGGAAAAGTGTCAGTGTTTTTAGTACCTAATATGGCCACCTCCATCATTTCTGCCATATTCTTCTTAGTAGAATTAAGTTGCTAACTGCAGCCCAAATCAAGGGTAGGGGAATTAAGCTCTGCCTCTTTAAAACAAATAATCTCTATTGATAATCTCTATTTGGTGAGATGTTATTCTTATGCTTCCATTTAGTTCTTTAGACATGGTTTCCTTTAGTGCTTTATACATATCTATAATAGCCGATTGAAAGTCTTTGTATAGTAAGCCCAACATAGGTTTCCAGGACAATATCTATTGACTATGTTCTTTCCTGTGTATGGGCCATACTTTCCTGTTTGTGTGTCTCATAATTTTCTTTTTTGTTGTTGAAAATTAGACATTAGGGGCACCTGGGTGGCTCAGTTGTCTGAGGGTCCAACTCTTGATTTCAGCTCAGGTCATGATGCCAGGGTTGTGGGATTGAGCCCCATGTCAGGCCCTGTGCTTGGCATGGAGCCAGCTTGGGATTTTCTCTCTCTCTCTCTCTCTCTCTCTCTCTCTCTCCTTCTGCCCCTCTCCCATGTTCGTGCTCTCTCTCTTGCTCACTCACTAATTAAAAAAAAAGAAAGAAAACTAGACATTAAAAAACCTCATGGTAGAGGCGCCTGGGTGACTCAGTTGGTTAAGCATCTGACTTTGGCTCAGGTCATGATCTCATGGTTCATGAGTTCAAGCCCCATGTCAGGCTGTATGTTGCAGACACCTCAGAGCCTACAGCCTGTTTCAGATTCCATGTCTCCCTTCTCTCTCTGCCCTCCCCCACTAACACTCTATCTCTCTCTCTCTCAAAAATAAATAAACGTTAAAAAAAAATTTAAAAAAACACCTCATGGAGATTAGTCACATACCAACCATAATATCCACACTTTTAAACTGGGCAATGCAAGGTACAGTATATTCACAAAGTTATACAACTATCACCGCTATCTAATTCCAGAACATTATCATCACCCTAAAAAGGAACTTCATACCCACTGAAAACTGGACATTTAAAATCAATATAATGTGGCAATTCTGTAAATCAGATGCCTTCCTCAACCAAGGTTGTTGTTGTTTTGTTATTCATTTGTTCAGTAACTTTCCTGGACAAATTCTGCAGATATGTATTACCTCTCATGTGTGACCCCTAATTTCTGTGTTCAGTTAACTTAATGGTCAAGCTAATGACCGAATAGAGATTTTCATAAATGCTTTGAACCAATTAGTCTCCAGCCTTTCCCAAGAGGCACTACGTGTGTGTGTGTGCCCGTGTGCGTGTGTGCATGCACTCTGGGGCACACTTCCAGTTCTCCTGGAGTTTACAATTTCCTGCTTGTATAGGTTCTCAAGGCCAGGCAGTGGTGAGAAATTGTGAAATAAGTTCTCTCTTATAACTTTCCTGAGTGTTCTCGCAGTCCTGCACATGTGGGTGGCCTTCCAGATCCTGTGATAGTGCCGGAGGTTTTCAAAGCTCCCTATGAACATTTTATTTCTGAGATCTTCCCCTTAAATTACTGGCCAGGCTCTTGTTAGCCCCAACTGGTATCCAACCTCAGGCTGTCAGGATGCTAAACAATTGCTATTTATTGTTTTTGACAAATGCCCTAGGGATTGGGTTCCTTCCCCCTCTCTACCAACCTCCCCCCCCCCCCCCGTTGGACTCTGAATCAGGTCAAATAATGACAATGTCCTATGAATAGGGCTTTCCATAGAGCTGTAAGACCGGTAAAATAGTGGCAACTCGAAGCAGAAGGGCTTCTTGAGGGGCTCCAAACCCAATCCACCCTCCAGTGGTTGTAAGACTGCTTATTCTCACAGTTACCATGATTTTGAAACTGCTGTTTTTCACAGCTGCGGAGCCAGGGTGAGGGGGCACTAGAATAGTGCAAGTGAAAATGCTGCAATATTTGCTGTTCTTAACCAAGATACAGCATCTTTTTTTTTTAAATTTTTTTTATTGTTTATTTTCGAGAGAGAGAGAGCGTGAGTGGGAAGAGGGCAGAGAGAGAGACAGAATCTGAAGTAGGCTCCAGGCTCTGAACTGTCAGCACAGAGTCCAACACAGGGCTCGAACTCATGAACCATGAGATCATGACCTGAGTTGAAGTCAGATGCTAAACCAGCCGAGCCACCCAGGCGCTCCCAGCATCTTTTCTTAAATAAGTGCTCCTTGGTTCGTTGGAAGCCTTTGGTTAATTTCCACTGTTTGGAAAAGTTGATTTTGACAATTTTTACAAGTAGTCTAACTGCTTTTATGGAAGAATGAATTTTCAGAAGTTCTTACTCCACCATTTTGGAAGTCTCCGAGGTCCACCTCTTGAAAGGAAGAGTACCAGAGAATTTGTGGACATATTTAAAACCACCACATGGCATCTGCACTCAGAACTCAAATCTGAAGTCTCACCTGCCAACCTGGCACAGAGGGTCCATTCATTAGCATTTGTGAGACGTGGCAATGGAACTAAAGTGGAGAAGGGGGGAGGTCTGTCCTTTTGGTGAATACTTTCTTTTAGAGCTGAACCAGATGCTTTTCCAGAGTAGCCTGTCTTCTTTTTGGCTTTTTGGAAAGCCTGTGCCCTCTGTTACCACCTGTTAGCCTTGCAAGGTGGGGAGGCATCTACATTCAAAGAAGCCTGCTGGAGGTTCTCCTGATATGAAGATAAACCAAGGTCAGCCCGGGTATCTACCTGTGGTAAGAAGGTCTGCCAGCCTGTTGGGACCTTCTGTATGACCAGCTTTCCCAACAAGGTCACTCAATGTGCCTGGTAGCTCTTCTTGCCTGGGTGGTGCTTTACCAATTGGCGGCCATCCTCTCACCTTTGGGTGGCCCTTCTGGCACTTTTATGTAGTCCACTGTGTCCTGATTAAGAGATTTTTACAATGTCTTTTATGCTGTCTTTAACACTAATAAGGAGCAAGTCTCTTTGCTATTAGATAAACAAGGAGGTGCCCATGTCTTCCATGGGACCGTTTTCGAATTATAATGTAGGTCTGTACAATTGGCTCCTAAGTAATAGCCTTCACAGTGGCCATTTATATACGGTGCTCAATGTAATACCTGATCGGTGGAAACTCCACCCTCTTGGCTGAGCTATGTTTCCAAGGCTGTTTATATCATCTTTCACGATGAAGAGCCTTCCCAGGAAAGCCAGGGTAGGAACCTGTCGGCGCCCGACGGCCTTGGTGTGTGTCACATATAGGTGATGTTACAGGGGTTCTGTTTTGTTACAATAAGCCTAATTTTCTATGGAGAAAGAAGCTGAGAGGTTTCCATGTTGCAGTATGCTTACAGGGAGGAACTGCTCACACGGTAGAGGGGCAGAAGGAGAAGAACCAGAATGTACGTGCTAGACCTTGCCCTCTTGGCCATCCCGAATGAGGAAGTGTGACAGATTAAAGATGGCTGAAAATCCTTTGATCTTCCTCCTATAGAGAGGGAGGATCTATTACTGGCCTATTACCTTTTGACTTTTAACGTTTATTTATTTTTGGGACAGAGAGAGACAGAGCATGAACGGGGGAGGGGCAGAGAGAGAGGGAGACACAGAATCGGAAACAGGCTCCAGGCTCTGAGCCATCAGCCCAGAGCCTGACGCGGGGCTCGAACTCACGGACCGCGAGATCGTGACCTGGCTGAAGTCGGACGCTCAACCGACTGCGCCACCCAGGCGCCCCACCTTTTGACTTTTAGAGGATGACCAAAGTGATGCAAGGCTAGTTTTAGGGCTAGCCTTTTTTTTTTTTAATATTTACTTATTAAAAAATTTTTTAAATGTTTACTTATTTTTGAGAGACAGAGCACAAGTGAGGGAGGGGCAGAGAGCGAGAGGGAGACACAGACTCCAAAGCAGGCTCCAGGCTCTGCGCTGTCAGCACAGAGCCCGACCCCGGGCTCGAATTCATGAGCTGTGAGATCACGACCTGAGCCGAAGTCAGACACTTAACCAACTGAGCCACTCAGGTGCCCCAATACTTATTTATTTCTAAGAGAGAGAATGCAGCTGGGTGAAGGGCGGGGGGGGGGGCAGAGGATCCAAAGAGGGCTCTGTGCTGATAGCAGAGAGTCTTATGTGGGGCTTGAACTCATGAACCATGAGATCACGACCTGAGCCGAAGTTGGACGCTTAACCAACTGAGCCACCCAGGTGTCCCTCAGGGCTAGCTTTTTTTTTTTAATGTTTATTTATTTTTGAGACAGAGAGTGACAGAGCATGAACGGGGGAGGGTCAGAGAGAGGGAGACACAGAATCTGAAACAGGCTCCAGGCTCTGAGCTGTCAGCACAGAGCCCGACGCGGGGCTCGAACTCACGGACCGCGAGATCATGACCTGAGCCGAAGTCGGTCGTTTAACCGACTGAGCCACCCAGGCGTCCCAGGGCTAGCTTTTAAAAGAACTGGCAGCTTCTGTTTTGGTGTCTTGGTGCCCTAAGCTATCATGTAAAAAGTCCAACTACCCTGCTTGAGAGCCACACGGAGAGGCTCTGAGACAATGCAGGGAGGGACCCTTAGAGCCATTCCTGCCACCATGTCAGTCACGTGAGTAAAACCATCTTGAATGCTCCGGACTAGCCCAGCTGACAACTCAGTACCCCTGAGTGACCCTGGTAGATGCCACATGGAACAGAAGAATTGCCCAACTAGTCTCTGCTCAAACTCTGAAGTCAAAGAACCAGGAGGTATAATAAAGTGATTAAACTACTAGGTTGGGTTAGTTCGTCGTCCAGCAGTATGTAACTGGAAGAGTGAGCCAAGGGCTCCTGTGAGAGTATGCCTTAGGCTAAGCCAAGGACCAGAGCTAGACCCTGACTCTTCTGCAGCATCTACATGGGGCCCTCACAGATCTTCTTAGGGAGCCGGGACTAAGGGGCCTGTCCTGGGCAGCACTGGATGGGGTTCCTGGTTGTCTGGTGGTGTGCCAGCTGGCCATACGGAAGCGGATCCTCTCAGTTTACAGCATTTCCTGTGCTTCTGATTAGCAAACAAATATCTAGAAGAGAAATTGCTGAGTCACGCACATGAGCTTTGGAACAACGGCTTCAAATTTATCCACTCGCTCCTTCACTTGCAACCCTGCTTCTCCCCCGCCACATGCCCTTCCCTGTCTCGTTGACTGACCCACCACCCCCTGCATTAACTCGCTAGAAACCTGGGAACCTTTCTTTGCTCCTTTATCACTTCCTCCTCCTCACCCCCTCCCAGCCAACCAATGATCATGTCCTGCAATTCTATTCATTCTTCACCCCTACATTCATTCTAAAAATGTTTCTTTTATTCATTCATTCATTCATTCATTTTCTGTGTTGTAGATTGTATTAGCTGGCCAGGCCTGCCACAACCAAACCCCACAGACTGGGTGGCTTAAATGACAGACATTTATATTCTCACAGTCTGGAGGCTGGAAGTTTAAGACCAAGGGGCCAGCAGGGTAAATGTCTGGTGAGAAGCGCAGATGGCCGGCCACCTTCTCACTGTGTCCTCACATGGCCTTTTCTGTGTGTGAACATCCCTGGTGTCTCTTCTCTCTCTCTCTATCGTGAGCAGGGGAGGGGCAGAGAGAGCGAGGGAGACATAGAATCTGAAGCAGGCTCCAGGCCCCGAGCTGTCAGCACAGAGCCCGATGTGGGGCTTGAACTCACGAGCCGTGAGATCATGACCTGAGCCGAAGTCGGATGCTTAACTGACTGAGCCACCCAGGCGCCTCCTTCTCTTTATAACTTTTTAAAATTTAAATCCAAGTTAGTTAACACATAGTGTAAAAAATGTTTCTTGACCATCTACTATGTTCCAGGGACTGGTCTAGGTATTGGGAATCCAGAGAACAAAGGATATAAAAATCCCAGCCCTCGGGGCGCCTGGGTGGCGCAGTCAGTTGAGCGTCCGACTTCAGCCAGGTCACGATCTCGCGGTCCGTGAGTTCGAGCCCGGCGTCGGGCTCTGGGCTGATGGCTCAGAGCCTGGAGCCTGTTTCTGATTCTGTGTCTCCCTCTCTCTCTGCCCCTCCCCCGTTCATGCTCTGTCTCTCTCTGTCCCAAAAATAAATAAACGTTGAAAAAAAAAAAAAAATCCCAGCCCTCATACAATGTATATTTCAGTTGGTAAAGATAAAAAAAAATTAATTAACAGGGGCGCCTGGGTGGCGGAGTCGGTTAAGCGTCTGACTTCAGCCAGGTCACGATCTCGCGGTCCGTGAGTTCGAGCCCCGCGTGGGGCTCTGGGCTGATGGCTCAGAGCCTGGAGCCTGTTTCCGATTCTGTGTCTCTCTCTGCCCCTCCCCCGTTCATGCTCTGTCTCTCTCTGTCCCAAAAATAAATAAACGTTGAAAAAAAAAATTAAAAAAAAAAATTAATTAACAACTAAATTCTATAGGACATCAGAATGTGATAAATGCTCCGGAGAAAATTAAGCAGAAAAGGGTGAAAGGGTATGGGAGAGCGGCTGCTATTTTAAACAGGTAGTCAGTAAAGGACTCCGGTGAAATCCAAGCAGAGACCAGGAGGAGGTAAGGGAGTCAGCATGCTTTTTTTTCTTTATTTTGAGAGAGAGAGAGAGTACAGGCGGAGGAGGGGTGGGGGAGAAAGAGAAAGAGAGAGAGAGAGACAGAGAGAGAGAGAGAGAATCCCAAGCAGGCTCAGAGCACAGAGCCTGATGTGGGGCTTGAACCCATGAAACCATCACATCATGACCTGTGCTTAAGTCAGACGCTTAACCGACTGAGCCACCCAGGTGCCCTAGGACAACCTTTTATCCCCCAGGTGCCCCTTGACAGCCATAGATACTTTTAGCTCCTTCGATAAGCATGGCGCTGAACATTTAAAAACCTTCTTAAGCTCCTCTCTTCTCATTCCATAAGGAAAACAACAGGCCTCTCTTTGTTGTTGTTGCTGTTGATTCTTTTTTATTTGGACTTGCGATGCATTTTAGAAAGCCTGGCTCCCTTTAAAAGAGACGTTCATTCAGAAAGGGTAGGTTTGGGGGGCAGGATGAAACTTCCTAATCAGTAAGGTAAGAGCTAATCATGCAAATAAGGGCAGTTTGTAGCATGACTAAGTCAGGGGCTGTAGCTATACATTATTAATAAGCTGGTGGCACGGCCCTGGGTATTAATAGCATAAGGTAGATGGTGTGATAAGGGTACAAAGCTCCGTACCCTTGGAGAGGGAGCCAGTTTGCAGCAGCAACAGGGGTTAGGTTTGGGGGTTCCGTGTACCAGTTCATGGGGCCTCCGGACCAGGCTTTGTGACTGTGGGTAAGTGGGGTGGACTGCTCAGTGGGTCAGAGAAGAGCCACATGACTGGGGCTGAGTCTGGCTTTTGTGTGTGTGTGTGTGTGTGTGTGTGTGTGGTGGGGCGGCAGAGGGGGGCACCTAGTCAGTGCCCTTGTGCTCTGAGGCAGGCTGGGACTAGACCCTGGGTCCTGCCTTACAAATTCAAGTCGCATGTCCCATGGTCGCGTGAACCACTTAGTGCAAAGCCATATCCACGGCCAGGAAGGAGACAATTACATGTCCTAACGTGTGGCATTGGAGGAACTGGCTCTCCATTTGAAGGGCGGGATATTCATGAGGGGCAGGAAAGCCCAAACATGAGAGGGGTTAGAAGTGGATGGTGAAATGTGTTCAAGACATGTGCTTGGCTGGTAAGACTTTATAGGCTTTACCACCTTTTCATGAAGGAGCTTAAAAATAAGTGAACCCAGGACATACAGCTATGGAACTAGACTCTAGGACCTGGATCCCCTATAACTTACAGAGAACTCTGTCTCCAGATCTTACTAGAAGGTGAGGTGGATCCTGCTGACAAAACATTGCTGTGTTTGCCTTGGAATGAATGTTCCAGTAACAGTGGTGGTTGGAGAGTAGGGACAGAGAGTGGGGAATTCATTGAACTTACAGAGCATGTTGAAAGATGACTTTTATTCTTGCTAATGAGGTTGCTAATAAATGTTGCCCGTGGCCTGCTTACATTGTCACATACTACCTGCCGGCAAAGTTGTGGGGCTATATGGCTGAAGGCTCTACTGATGTTTACGAAAGTAATCTGACAAATACAAACATCAAATTGGTTTAGATACATGCCATGGCCTTAATGTTTGTGTTCTCCTAAAATTTACATGGTAAAATCCTCATCCCCAGTGTGATGGGATTAGGAGGTGGGGCCTTTGGGATGCACTTAGGTCATGGGGGTGAATGGGGGTCGTGAATGGGATCAGTGCCCCTAACAAAGAGACCCCACAGAGCTTCCTGACACCCTCCACCACATGAGGACACAGTGGAAAGGTGCCTTCTAGGAACCAGAAAGTGGGCTCTCTCACTAAACACCAAATCTGCCAGTGCGTTGATCTTAGGCTTCCCAGAATTGTGGGAAATGAAGTTCTGTTGCGTATCATCTACCTAGTTTCTGGTACTTTATTATAGCAGCCAGAATGGACAAAGAAAATCAGTCCTCAGGGGAGGGGTGAGACGTTCTTACTTCCCTTCTGAACTCTGAGTTGGGTCTGGGACAGTGTGCGACCGCCTCCGGGGTCGGATGGGGCACGACCTGTGCCATGACTATCTGTACCTAGGAAACATGGAAATAGAAATTCAAGCAAAGGATGAGTTAATAAACCTGCAAAACTTAAGAATTTCTGTAGCCCCTGTGAAAATAGTTGAACGCTTGCTATCTTGCAGATGAGGGAACTATAGCTTTGCAAGTATCAAAAGGCCTAGTACCTTGTGCTTTATTTGTCCTTAAAATTAGCTGAGTTAACAGCATTTCAGTGTTATGTTTCCTCACTTTCAAATTGTTATCTTCAGATCTCTTTTAAAACCATTAACATTTACTTCCACTGGGACATCAGAGAAATACAAGGAACTCTGAGCTGTTGAAGAGAGGGTAGAAAAACAGAAAACTAGATTTTTCTGCTGGTCTTCATGTTTTTTTTTTTTGTTTTTTTTTTTTGGTGAGTGGACCCGGGTTCTCAGGGGATAAAAACTCAATTCTAGGGACTGGTATTGAATGGCACTGTGATAGAAAGCTTCCAAAGCAAAAGGGGCTGGTCCGGTAAGATGATCAGACCTCGGAGAAAATTTAGGAGCACAGATGTGTGGCTTCTGGGTTGGGCATTTTCAAGCTTTAAAACAGTTCATTATACTACTCTATTTTTCTCTGTATGTGTTGGGTGTATATAGAAGCTGTCCTATGAATAGTCAGAAATACTGAACTAAGGCCTGTGTATATGGCCCACTAATACTAGGAGTATCAGGAGTTCAAGGAAGGGGGCAGAAAAAGTAAAAGACATTAAATAGAGTGGGTGGCTCCAGGGTCACTCCTTGACTGAACAACACATCCCTGTTGCTTCTATCTCTAGCGCAAATGTGCTGACGGGGGACTTGATGTTGGCAAAGCCATCTCTTCTCCCTCGAGCCTCTAAATTTGGCTTCTGTTCCCATCGCTCCACTCAAATGGTTCTCATTGATGCTAATAATTTCACCCTTTTTTAAAAGCCCCTCGCTCTTTCTGCTCTCATCATGGTCAGCCTCTTTGTTGGGCATCCTAGTCAGGATAGGCAAGGTTATGCTGCAGGGACAAGCAACTCCTGAATTTCAACAGCCTACAACAAGGATTCATTCCATGCTTACACCACATATCCACTGCAGGTCAGCTGGGGCTCTGCTCTGCATTGGCCTCCTCCTGGGACCCAAGCATGCTGAATGGCTGCTGTCTGGAACATTCCTGGATATTGTGGCAGTGGAGGCAGTGAGCTCTGGAGGGTCGACCACAGCTAATTAATTGCTTTGGAAAATGACACACTTCTCCTCACAACTCCTTAGCCACTGAATCAGAGCATCCCACCCAAACCCAAAGGAGCCAGGAAATGCCATATTTCTGGAAGGTGGAGAGCAGGAAATCAGGTAGACTGCCCTGTTCTTTCCATGTGAACATGTCACATCTCTGAAGGCAGGGCCTTGCCTTCTACCGTTCTACTTGATAGCTTAACAGTGTGGGGCATATCTGGGCTCCCTGGAAGTCACTACGTAACCCCCTTTCTTCCCTTGGAGCTTCTTATTTGACCACTCAGAAAAGCGGAATGGTGGGGACAAATGCTGTCTCAAGTTTGATCCAGCTCTTACGAATGCACAACAGGTGCGCTATTGAGAAACTGAGGTCATCGCTCCACCCCAGATTAGAATAAAAGGAATATCCCCTTCCTCTGCCACCTTCTAGGAAGATTATCTGAGGACTCCTCCTGAAGCCCAGGCTCTCTTTACCCCCCGGTGTCTGGTTAACAAACTTCCTGTTTCAAGGCAGAGAAAGAAGAAGGGGGGTATGGGAGAGTCACTTGGGAAACTCTCTTAAGCAGGCTGCTGTTCTGAAAGGTCCAGGACCTCCCAGCAGTGGAAAGGAAGGCAGACTTTGGCATCTGGAGCAAAGAGGGGAGAACGGTCCCACCTGGAGTGTTGGTCCCCAAAGCTGGGAAGAGATGGTGGCCGTGGATTCCTTGCGGCTCCACGTGCTTCGAGGGCGTCCAGGGCAGGGGTGAAGTGAGGACACACAGATGACGATACTGTCTTCACCCCCATTTTCCTGACGTGCTTTAGCAGTGCAACGTCGACACAAGGCAAAGGAAGGGGCGGGGGGGGGGCTCTTCCCTACCTCCCGACCAGGAAACCACAAAAAATGACTGCAGTTAAAGGCTTGTGCTGAGAATAGTAAGCGGGAGCTCAGGGCTAGATTTGATTTTGGGGGGGGGGGGGAGACATATTCTCACCTGAATTTCATAGATCAATTTGCGATCTTATTTTAGAAATCCATGACCTGACATTGCTCAGCCCGGGCAGGAAGAGTAACCACAAACTCAAATCTCAGGCAGAAGGCCATTACAGATGTCCTTAAGACCCGGTCCCTAAAGGCTGGTGGAGCCTTCGGAGTTTAATGAGATGCGCATAATACATCAGCAGGCAATGAGATGCATATTCATTAATCGCTAAAAGGGAAGTGGGCCGAGAAAGCAGACAGCAGGAGGGTGGTCATCCTGTTGCAAAGGGGGCTGCAACAAGGAAATAAAGTCAAAGTCAGAACTATTGCTGTGTGGGGGTGCCCAGCTCCCAGCTTCCACCTACAACAAGCAGCATCCTGGCCGCGCCCCCCCCCCACCCCCCCAGCACATCCCAGGCCTTTCTGACAAACCCTGTCAAGGTGGCTGCACTCCTACACCACATCCATAGAGCAGGACCTCCGATATGGGCCCATAGCTCCTCAAAGAAACCGACAAAATAATATTTTCATTAGAATATTATTTATTATGCATATGTGATAATTATTATATGCCAGACACCTCTTTTACTTTATACCTTAACACAGTGGGATAAGAGCTATTATTATTATTATTGTTATTATCCCATTTCACAGATGAGGGAACTGACACTTAGGGCGCTTAACAGCTTATACCACAGCAAACCACTTATATGAGGCCGAGGTGACATTCTGAGCCAAGGTACAGAGGACTCTAAAACCTGAGCATTTAGCCGCCACCCGGCTGGCGTTGCGGCCTGTGGTCCAGGTATGGATCATCTTTGGCCTCCAGCTGGCTGGGCTCAGCCCCTGGGCCGAAAGTTCTTGTTTCCAAGAGTTTTGTGGCTATATCGGCCACAGCGAGCTGGGGAGCAGCAGAGGAGAGTGGGAAAGGCAGTCCCCAATCCAGTCCTCTGGGAACCACAGGAGAGGACACAGTCGATGAAGGTGTTAAACTACCAGAGAATATCGGTTGGAGTTCAAATACAGCAGGTGCGGGTCCCTCCTTTGCCCCAAGGGGTGAGAAGAGAGGGGTTCCAAGCCTGAACTCCGGTGTTGGCGTCCATCTGGGCCACGTCTTTTTTTTTTTAATTTTTTTTTCAACGTTTATTTATTTTTGAGACAGAGAGAGAGCCTGAACGGGGGAGGGGCAGAGAGAGAGGGAGACACAGAATCGGAAACAGGCTCCAGGCTCTGAGCCATCAGCCCAGAGCCCAACGCGGGGCTCGAACTCACGGACAGCGAGATCGTGACCCGGCTGAAGTCGGACGCTTAACCAACTGCGCCACCCAGGCGCCCCTGGGCCACGTCTTAAACCGAGCCTTGGTTCCTTCCGCAGAGGAGGGACGGTACTAGTAACAATCTCGCAGGATTCCTTAAGGATTAAATGGAATAACGTGGTAAAGCATTTAGCACAGCACCTGACACATATTAAGTGCTCAGTAAGCGAGATCCAAAATAACCTAACAGCAATCATAAAAGTACGACCAGGTGCTGCTTTCCTGGTTTTCGCTCGCAGTAAATAAACCTTCGTGAAAGAAAGCTCGGCCTTCTAGGTACGTACGTTTGGGCTGAAGAGACTGCCAATTTCTCTCCTCCTCCAGCATGCATTGCAAAGTCAGCAGGAATCTGAGGCCACTTTTCTAACAGGGATGGTATATAACGGGAGCTACACTCACCGGGCACCCCAACCTCGTTTTTCCCCAGTCGTATGTGCATTCGCATGTTGTAGGTACGCTGAAAAAACACATGTGCGGCTTTTGCGGGTCACTGCATTCCCAGCTTCCCAGGGGCTCCTGCTCCAGGTGTGCGAACGTCCTGGCAATATTTTTAACCACAGACACCAGTCCTTGGCAGGTATGTTAAAGCGGGTCCTCGCGTGGTGCCCGTTTCCTCCTACTCATGCCTAGCCCCATTGGCAGAATCTTCTCTGCTTGTTTGCATCCGAGTTCACTGTTGAGGAAACTTCCAGCTCCGTTCCAGTGGCGTTTGCATCCCATTACACCCAGTGATAATGAGCTAGGTCTCATTACCGCCCAGCCCAGTTGGAAAAGGATTCGTCGTTTTCAGGGGTGAACCTGTGGTGTGTCTCTTGGTGCACCTCTTCAAAATTCCAGGCAGGCTGCCCGCCTCAGCCGGATCAGGACAACTCCTTCCAGCTGCGTGCACTTCCTCACAACTTCCGTTTCAGGAAGAGACTCTGCCGTATTTCACATCTGGTCACACGCTTATTAATTACGTACTTCGTATAACAACTACGGCTAATTAGGACAGAGCCGAGACCTTTGCTGAGCCAAGACTTTGTTTGCCTCTCCTTGGTACCTCATTACCCTCCCTCCAAATGATGCCCAATTTGTTTGACATCCCTGCCACATTAAGACAATTGCTCTCAGGGGTGTGTGTTTCGGCACACGCTCTGCTTTTCGAGCACAGTCTTGTTGATCGGGACACTTCCTCGTTTTCCTACCACCTCCTGCTACAAG
This sequence comes from Leopardus geoffroyi, assembly GCF_018350155.1. Lineage (NCBI taxonomy): Eukaryota > Metazoa > Chordata > Mammalia > Carnivora > Felidae > Leopardus > Leopardus geoffroyi. Next base: position 150,201,379 of record NC_059331.1, on the reverse strand, counting down.
GATGGCCACCTGGCCAGATTTCTCGTCGCGTTTGCCTCCAGTACAGTGGAGTTCAGCTAGGGCTGGTGGAGACCCGACACCCTCTGGTTGAAATACCTGCGCCCTGGTGCTAGGGAGGCAGCCACAGCTATGTTCCAGAGGGAGGATCCGGAACACAATGGCCTCAGTCCCTTCGTGGGACCCGGGAGGCAGGAGTCCATTTGCTCCATCAGCCGATGGCTCTGGCTAGCCAGGGAGGCACAGTGAACAGCGAGATACAGTCCCGAGGTGCCAAAACGGCAAAGCTCAGAAGAGAGCAACGGAGGGCCGGGCTGGAGATTTCAGTCCTTCATCCTCTGAGATGCCTTCCTAAGTGAAAGGATATCCAGTCTTGGTGGATGGAGTGGCAAGTACAAACTCTGGGGAGGGCAAGATCGGAGTGGAAGGATAAGCTCCACGTCACAGGGGGCTGCCTCTGGTGTCTGCCACCATGTGAATCCCATTATCCCCTGAGCTCTAAGGGGGCAATTACGTCTTTTTGGCTGAATGAATGCGGTAGTGCTAAGACATTCCCGGATATGACTCGGCAGGAAGCCCATTGGGTGTGGTAGCCAATCCAACTTGGCTGTATCGGGGTTTTTCTCCCCAAGCTATTTGAAACAGAAACTACTGACGGTCAGGCTGAGAAAACATTCAGGCAAGAAGAGGGGCTGGGGCTTCTGTGAATGATGTCACTCTATCTGCATTCTTTCAACCGTCCACTGAGTAGGTCACGGGTTGTCCTTGAAAATGCGTTGTCCTTGAAATGGGACAATGGGTTGTCCTAAAAAATGTCCTAAAAAATGAATAGGTTGTCCTAAAAAATGACTGATCCTACAAAGAAATCTGTGCCTTGAGTGTCTTGGACAAAGAGGCATAGGCCATTTTCTCTGTGCAGAACCGACATTTTTCAATCCTATCATTATTGGAAGCAAAGCAGGGGTTCTCCTTTCTCTAAGCGCTCCCCCGCAGCAGCCCATCGGCCATCTTCCTGCTGGTTCTCAGTGTTCTCGGCATCTCTCCTCCCTCCAAACCGGTGTCCCTTTTCACATCCACTAAAACCCTCCTAAGCACTCACCAATTGCACTCCTGGCTCTTCTGGCATCCCATAAGCACCCCAGGGTTCTTCACCTAGAGCGGAAGGAAGGAGGAGAAGGGGGTACAGAAACCATGCTGGGAAGTCACAAACACTAAGAGGAAGCCTCCAAACCAAAAAGGTCGGCTCTGGGTTCCCTCGTCTCCCTTCTCCCACCCCTGCTTCTTGGAGACTACTTTTCTATGGTGTTGTTTAGAAGCGGGATATTCTTCCTTGGTTGTCTCCTATGTGGGTTCAACTTCTTTCTGACCAGGCCTCTGAAGCACACAGATTTACAGTACTCCTTCCAGGACCCTCCGGAAGACCATCTTCTGGCCGCCTGCTGAATTCCCACCGTCAGCCCTGATTTCTAACTCAGCCCTGAGTGCACAGCCCACTAGGGTCTTGGTCAGAGTCCAGTGTCCGGGCTCTGTCTTAAAGGTAGACAACAAGGTATCCTCCCTCATTGTCTAGTATCTAACGCTCCGCCTAGCAGCATCTGGCACATATGAGGCCCTGAGGGAATGTCTGCTGAATAAAGAACACGAGAAAGACAACACACAACACTTCAGCTTCTCAAAACGTTTTTTAATTTTCTGCTTTTCCTACCAAGACCAAAGCTGTACAATTCTGGACCATCACAACGTGAGGCATGACCGTGTATGGTCAAAGTCCTTCCCGCTCTCCTCTCCACGTGCTCCCGAGGCGCGTCCCGGGTGGTGAGTGCATTGCTTTCTCTTGTGACTTATCAACCATGAGTATCAGGAGTGCTTGGAGACATGGGAGCCACGGTGGGGTTGAGTGTGCCACGAGCGGTGAACGCCCATAACCCCGCGGAGCACTTTGGAAAATGGACTCAGCTGCGGGTGCACAGAGGACGAACGTCACGCTGTCTCATCTTCCGTGCACTCAGCTGGGTGGACCAGGGCTCCTTTCTAAGGTGAGAAAGTCCTAGGGGCTCAAATCGAGACCAAGTAAAGCATCTAAGAAGCACTCACATCCAAACAATGTTTAACTGAGAATAAAAGTTCTCTACCCATCATCTTCTCTTGGAAAGTAGAGGGGAAAGAAAAAAAAAATCAAGAAGAGGGTTGGATCGCCATTCGACCTTCCGTTTTTGTCATTAATTTGATGGCGCTTGGTTTTGAGACAGCAGAAAGAAAAATGCAGAGGCGATACACTGACTAGGACCTGCGTACAAGCTGCTACACAGAAAGCTGTCTGTCTCAGGGACTGAGATAAAAGAACTTTTTCCCCTGGCCCTGGAGAGGTCTTGTTTGGGTTAGGAGAATTTGTTGAAAACTACAGCCGGCTTGGAGAAGCCACTGATTTGATCCTGGTAATAGAGACAGAAGGTAACACACACAGACGTATTTTACTGAATTGTAAACCAACGGGGTCAGGAGAGTAAAAATCTACTGAAGGAAGCAGTTACTCAGGACTGAGTAAACAAAAATGACCGCCCCCTCCCCACCCCCACCCCTCCCCCAGAAGTGCACCCAATTAAACCGTAGTTATTTTCTTATCCTTGGTGGCTTGCTTGATGGCAGCCTGCTCACAAATGATCTCCTTGAGCCGCTGCAGCCTCATGTTCTGGGTGGTCTGGTCTCCCACCCCAGTCTGACTGCGGTGCAGCAAGGTCAGGGCATGGATGTACTCCAGCTCTGTGTACTTCACGCCCTGGTCCACCACCAGGTTCAGGAGCTCGTCGGCCGTGTTGTATAACATCTCGTAATACTGCCTGAGGAAACAAGACAGAGTATTGTTCACCATCTCCATTGTCCGCCATTTATGTGGCTTTAGTGGTAATGAATATGCTGCTTGTAAATACCTTATTCAATAAACATTTATTGATCACTAGGCATTGTTGCTCTAGGCTCTATGAACATAATGGGGAACAAGACAAGCACATTCTCTGTCCTCTTGGACCTCACTGGAGCTTTCTTCTCGAGACCACGTCCAAATGAAGACTCGGGGAGACCTCACATCTTTCAGGGTCTCAGTTCACTCGAGATTTCCCCTAATGTTACATTTACCTGGGAAGATCCAAAGAAAAAGAAGTAGGGGCGGAACCAAGAGGAAGAGAAATAATCAGCCGGCAGGCATTGCCAAAACCATTTTTGTCTCATTCAATCCCTCATCCATTCACTCACTCACTCACTGGAGGTTCTGTGCAGTGTATGCTTTTCTCCTCCATAAGGTGAGACAATGATACCTTTTAGAGTTATCAGAAGAATGAATTCATCCATATAAAGCACTTGGAATGGTGTCCAACAAACATACATGCTCCATAAATATTAGCTATTATTACCAGAGATAATAATAATGTATTAATAAAGTCATGATAGTAATAGAAGTATATAATGATGAGCAAGACCTAGCCTCTTTCCTCAAACAGCTCAGAGATGAGTTGGAAAGATAATGAGAAGTAGAGAGACCATGATTGTGTTTTTGTTGGCAAAGTGAGTTTCCACATAATGTGTCATTTATCCTTCACTACACCTAGGGGGCTATAACTCCCTTTTTTCTGAAAAGGAAACTGAAACATGGTAAAGTGACAGGACTTGTCTAATGTCACAGAGAAGAGAGGGACTGTGGCAGGATATGCACCTGTTTCTGACTCTCAGTCCAACGCTCCTTGTTCACAGAAAAAGACAAGAACAATGTTCCAATTGACAGGAGGCAAGTATAAATGTTATGAATTTATAGCGGAGGAAGGAGAAAGCCCACCATGTGGAGGGGAAGGTGAAGATTCAAGGAAGACTTCGGATGGGGTAGAATATTGTCAGGCAGGGCTTCCAGGAAAGAAATTCTAGACTAAGGGAAAAGAGAAGAGCAGAAGCAAAGATTCCTCCTGGGAAGAGGACTCTGGTCAGCCTGGGGATGGCAGCTAAAAACCAGAGTTTTGGGAAAAGGCACTTGAAGCCAGAAGACAGACTATTTGATGATCAGGCTAGTTAAGTTAATAAAGAACCATAGACCTAGTCAGTTCAATAAAGGACCTCCCTCCCTCAGCTCTCAAGGTTCTGTTGGGAGCAGAAGCACCATCCAATTTGTGCTTCTGGAAGATACATGTGACAACAGTACACAGAATGGTCTGGGAGGGAATTGGTTATAATTCTAGCAAGAAGTTGGGGACTTGAGATCCATTTGGCTGCAAGGCCATTAGCCTGGGTGGAGGAGAGAAGAGCAGCTCCTGTACGAGAAACGTGCATCACTGCGAGTCTCCAGTAATGCAGAAGCAGGATGGGGGAGGTGGGAGTCAGGAAAGGGGAAGGCAGCCATTTGCTCTTCTCAACACCAACATTACGCCACCATATCGTTCCTCACCGGGTCTACACTGAGGCTCGGACTTGCACGGCTACTACCAATTACCCAGGAGGTAAAGCTGAGCGCAGGCTCTGAGCCAAGCAATGCTATCACAACTGGTTAGGCAAAGGACAGAGGAGCCTTCCCAGGCAGTTTACTTCCTTCTTTCTGACCGGAAAGGCAGCTTTGCCTCAATGGAGGGACAGACCACGCACGGCAGAAGGCCCAAGGCAATTCCAGAGATGAAGGGATCTTACAGATCTACCAGGGTCGTTGAATTTGAGCCTTGAGTTTGCTTCTTGTTCACCAAGAACATCTTGATAAAAAGTACATCCTCTGGGAGAAGTAAGCCATCCTTATAGTGAGGAATACATTCTAGGAGCTCATAATTTCAAGAATATTTTATGCATTTTTGCTACAATGGGGATGTGGTCGGTAAGGGTGTCCTTTCACGTGGCTAGCTCGTTTTCCTGCTCTGCTAAACCTCCTTTTCTAATTAACACACTCTTAAAAAAAAAAAAAAAGAATACCCTTTTGTGAATATTTCCTAAATAGTGGCGGGTAAGTGCTCGTCGTCTTATATTGGCAGGTTTACGAGTACTCCAGGCAGCAAAGGGTTCAACATCGTTGTGTAGAGGGTTAGCCCTCTCTTGGGGCTAATTTTCTGTAAATGATGGTTCACTTTAACCTCCTGGAACCACATAGTTGGAAATCACTGGTCAAAGGTAACCTTGAATGTAGACAGAGGTGCTTCTAATAGGAGAGTCAAATTAACTCTAACCTGCAGTCTTCTGGGAGCCCAATATCAGATACAGTCAGGAACTTTTCAGAAGTTTCATGTTCAGCACAAAACCCGTGTGAACCACCCCTACTCCACAATGCACCTGTTGTAACTTAAAAATACTATTTTAAATTTTTTTTAACGTTTATTTATTTTTGAGACAGAGAGAGACAGAGCATGAACGGGGGAGGGGCAGAGAGAGGGAGACACAGAATCTGAAACAGGCTCTGAGGTGTCAGCACAGAGCCCGACGCGGGGCTCGAACCCACGGACCGCAAAATCATGACCTGAGCCGAAGTCGGACGCTTAACCGACTGAGCCACCCAGGCACCCCTAAAAATACTATTTTAAAGAAAAGCTTGACGCTGTAGGAAGACACATCATATTTTTCCCATGGTTCTGCATGTCCCTTGGCACACCATGGCTTCCTCCCTGACACGAGCCCCTGTTTTGACAAATGAAGCCCTGTATCACCGAATTCGGGTTCCCTTAGATGCACAGATGAGGGAGAGAGCTGTCCATTTAGGGACCGACCTGAGAAGGCATTTTAAAACATGCTCAAGAAAACATGTTTGAATCTAGACGTACTGAATGGAACGAGAGAGCATTTGGGGCTCAGGATTCTTTCAAAGCCAGAAGAGATTTGGTGGTTGCAGTTCTTAACTGGTGGTTCTCCAACTAGAAAGTGCTTGGGAGCTTATGAAAAGTGCAGATTCTTTAGGACCCACCCCAGCTATTGTGATTCCCAAAGGACTTTGAGCCCGAGTCTCTCTGGTGTGCAAAGAGTTACAGAACCACTGCCGCCCATCTCCTTGAGCCAAGGACCTAAAAACATTAGGGATGGTGATGCTTTTCACTGAGATTAAACCAAAGGAACTGGGTTTCTCTGTATCATGACGTTGATATTTTCATCACTTATCTTAAGAGGTAACATTGAGCCCATCTAACCAGATGAAATTGGATTTCTTTTGAAACATCTGATGAAATTTGTTCCCAGAGATACTGGCTGGTTTTCTACAGAGACCACCGTTCCATGCTGGGAGCAAGCAACCAAAGATGCCTGGATTTCTAGTTCTGGATCCTTCAGCGGGATAAGTGATAAAGGGCGTGCCACTTAAGTCCTTAATGTTTCAATATCCTCTGTGCAGTGAAGACGTTTATAAATCCCAGAATGACGTTCTGAAGTGGACTCGAAGACTAAAAGAGTCCTCAAGAGCCTCCGATGAACCGGGCCCCAGAATTGCAAAGCTGAGTTATTAAACAAAATCGACAGGTAACTGATGGTGTTTTTTTCTGTAGTTAGGGAAAAAAAAAAAAAAATTACCCATAACCACGATGATATATTAGATCATAAAGAAACATAAATATTTAAAGATGGAATGAAATTCATTCATCTTGCAGAACAGCACCCAGTAGCAAAGGCTACATTAAATCAGCATGGCAACAGTTGCAATGGGAGATAGAGAAAGGGTGCTGCAAGGTGCCCCAAGGAGAAAACAGGAAAATGCCCCAAACTTTACAATTAGAATGGGCTTCCATGATGAACACCAACATGCTGAAAGGAAATCATGTAACCCAATTGGGATAAATAATTCACCAGCACTTATTGAGGCCCCAGGAAAATGAAAGCTTGATCTTTATCATCAAGCATTACAATAGCAGCCATGGCTTCTGGGCATCACGGTTGTAGTAGATATGCACTCAGCTGCCAGGATGGGATCAGTGAACACACATCTGATTTAGGCATTTTCTGGCTCATGACTTGTACGGCAAACTCTCTTCATAGCCCATAACATTCGGGGGCCAATTGCTAGATGTGGCCCAAATATCTTATTCTGGAAACTGGAGTTGCATGTCACCCTGATGGATGGAACATTCTGTGAGGAGGTGCTTTCCTCCCGTGGTTGGTTTCTCTCTCGCTTTGCTGTGTACCTTTGGGCGGCATTTCCCGAAGTGGCCTGAGTGGAGAGGGAGGCGGGTGGAGGGACAGGAAAGTGGTGGGGTGATGTCACGTAGGCTGGTCTCCTGGACCCAGTCCAGAATAGGACAACATTCATGCTTTGTTCTGGTGCAGGCAGATTATTTTCTCGTATCTTCCTCATGTTCCTTTTTTCAATGGGCTGTGCTTGTGGTTTTTTTCTTCTTATTTTAACGGCATTGAACTGCAACTCTTTCCCCTCATTGATTCCGTGGGCAAATATTTATACAAGTAAGGATAGGAAGGGCATGTTGGTAAGTTGGGCAGATCTTCTTAAAGTTTTATTTAAAAAAAATTTTTTTTTAACGTTTATTTATTTTTGAGACAGAGAGAGACAGAGTATGAACGGGGGAGGGTCAGAGAGAGGGAGACACAGAATCTGAAACAGGCTCCAGGCTCTGAGCCGTCAGCACAGAGCCCGACGCGGGGCTCGAACTCACGGACCGCGAGATCGTGACCTGAGCCGAAGTCGGACGCTTAACTGACTGAGCCACCCAGGCGCCCCCTTCTTAAAGTTTTAAAATGAAGTCAATTTCATCTTTCGCTGACTGGGAAATATACATGTCGTATAGACTATACAGACTAAATACGAAGATTAAGCGGTTAAAAGAGTACTTCTATAATTCTACTATAAAGACATACCCCATTTGCACATTTGTGTCACGTTTTTGTTTTCCATAGGTAAGTAATGTTCTACCAGTTTCTCTATTACAGTTGAAATATTTGGGTTGACAGACTATTGGACACTTTGTTTCTAATTTTAAAAACTTTCTTTCCTAGGGCGCTTGAGTGGCTCAGTCGGTTAAGCGTCCAACTTCGGCTCAGGTCATGATCTCAGGGCTTGTGGGGTCAAGTCCTGCGTTGGGCTCTGTGCTGACAGCTGAGCCTGGAGCCTGCTTCGGATTCTCTCTGCCCCATCCCCACTTGTGTTCTGTCTCTTAAAAAGGAATAAACGTATAAATGTTAAAAGCAAAAAAAAAAAAAAAAAAACAAAAAAACAAAAAAAAAACACTAAAAAAACTTTCTTTCCGGAGGACGGATTTCCAGAGCAGATTTAGTCAAAGGTAAGTATACTGTTCCGGACTCCAGCAATGCTGCCAAACCGCTTTCTACAAAAAATCTGCATCAGTTAGCTTCCTACCAAGAACCCATGGCAGCACCTACTTCCTCATATGCTTTTAATATTCATGAAGTGAAACCATTTTTCACCTACTTATTGGTTTTTAATGCACATAGGTCTGAACATATGTATAAGCAAACTGTACTGATATTTTTGTATATTTTGAGTGTGAATACTTTTCTTATTCTGAGCTCTTCAGGGTGTACCTGGGTGGCTCAGTCGGCTAAGCATCCGACTTCGGCTCAGGTCATGATCTCACAGTCCGTGGGTTCGAGCCCCGTGTCGGGCTCTGTGCTGATGGCTCAGAGCCTGGAGTCTGCTTCGGATTCTGTGTCTCCCTGTCTCTCTGCCCCTCCCTTGCTCACACTGTCTCTCTCTCTCTCTCTCTCTCTCTCTCTCTCTCTCTAAAATAAATAATTAAAAAAAAAAAAAGAGCTCTTCAGAAATTTCTGTAAACAAGAAGGAGCATTCTAGTCTCTCAACCCTGGGGGTTCTACCTCCCACTCTGCCATACTTATTGCAAAAGATACCACTGCCTCTCTGAAAGATCTTGCCAACAGTCTCAGCTCTCTTCTGTGTAAACTGAGGAAAGAAAGCCCCAATACAACCAGTCATTCCCACACGGCAACCGCAGGTGGTCGGTCCCCAAAGCCTGGGGGTGGGGGTGGAAAGAAGGTGCTGATTGGGGGCTGCCACAGTCCCCGGGAGACCTCTGCTATCTGCTTCCCTTTATGGGGTGGGGTTCAGAGTCCTAAACCCCTGAAGGAAAACTGCATTTGTCAGGGATACCCAGCTATGTCTCATGCCGGGTGTTAGAATCTGTCCGGACTGAGGTCACATTAATGTCTAGCTTTTAGGTGCACTGGCATATTCAACCCTTTGCAGTAGGAAGTGCAATCATCCACATCGCCCAGATGAGCCCACTGAGCTACAGTGAGCATCACTGATTCATCTGTGGCCTCAAAATCAAGGACTCTGAACCCCGTTCGCACTGCAAAGCCACCATAACATGGAAATATTGGAAACCGTAAAAAAGCACTAACTGCAAGGAATACCTGTATAGCAAATTTTAGTCACAATTTAAGTCAGATGAGCTAAATAAAATTCACACACTAACTCAACGCCTCTGCCTTCTGTTGTAACGGGACAAGCCAGTATTGTAGCAATTCAAAAATTCATTTACAAACTCTGTAGCTGTTTTTTTTTTTAAGTTTATTTGTTTTGAGGGCGAGAGAGAAAGAAGGAAAAGAGAGAGAAAGAGAGAGAGAGAGAGAGAGAGAGGGAGAGAGACACAGCATGAGCGGGGGAGGGGCAGAGAGAAAAGAGAATCCCCGAGCAGGCTCTGTGCTGTCAGTGCGGTGCTGGACGCGGGGCTCGATCTCACGGTTTGTGAGATCGTAACCTGAGCCAACATGAAGAGGTGGATACTCAACTGACTGAGCCACCCAGGCGATGTAGATATATTTGAATAACAGTGGGTTTGATCTGGGAATTCAGAGCTCTAACACAAATAATGAAGTCATATTGTCAAGTCAGCATTCAAGAGTTAACAGAAACAAGTTAACTTTTTCACTTTGTCACCTCTCTATTTCTCGCTTTTTGCCCCCCCCCCCCGCCCCCAAGCAGAAAATGGACAAGATGACCTTTCTTTCCAAAAGTTGGCTGCCCTTCTGACTGGTTACTTCCTGGAGGAAGAGGGATAATTACGTAATTTCATTGTGAAGAGTTTCTCCTCCAGTCCTTCCAAAGATAATGATAGTGTTGATGTCAACAAGACAATTAGGCACTGAAGCTGACTTCTTAAATATTAAGGTTTGAAGGAGGAAAATCTTACCCGAATAGAACTTAGTATCGCCAGTAGCCTCCCCCAATTCTTTTTAGCCAACAGATGAAGCATTTTGAGAACTTTAATAAAAAAAACACCCAAAAAACTCAGTAGTAGAGGGGTCACTAAACTGTCGGGGAAAACATTCAACTCCTGTTTTCTCTGTTCACTCAATGGCATACATGGTAATAGGCAGGGAAATGGAAAAAGAGAAAGGAAAGGAAGTGAATAATCCATAAACTGGATAAGCATCCCATAAATAATTAAGAGGTGGTTACAGCAGGAAGCCTTAGAGAAGTAAATACTCAAGAGTTCAACTAAGCTCAGATTCTGGTTAAGTCTTTCCCTCCCCTCTAACTAGCTGTGTGACCTGGGGCAAATGCTGTTGGCTCTTTGGACCTCTGCTTCCCATATGAAAAACAAAGAGGTTAGAGCAGACGCTATTTAAGCAGTTTTTGATTTTAAAACCTTTACAGCGTCCTCTGCTCGGTCCTTTAAAATCCTGGGCTTCCATCAGAATTAGCTGATGCTGATTTTCCCTAAACTGCAGCCGGCAAGACGCAGCAGTGACTGATTTGGAAACATCCCGAACAAGCGTAAACTTAGCTCCGATGTGTGCTTTCCAGACCAATAATAAAATGGATGGTAATCCTGTGTGTCAGAAGAATAAATTAGTTTATTCAAAAATATAATATAATTGCTCTCATTTGTCTTCCCCTTCAAAGGAGCTTAGAGTTTATTACAGACATGATTGAAAATTCTAATTTGAAATAGGCGAAGTTACTTCCATCTCAGGAATGGGAAAACTCAGGTAGAGAAAAGCTAAATAATTTTTGAGGAGTTAGTGGCAGAATTAGATTTACGTTCGATAGGGACAGTTTTGTGTGTGTGTGTGTGTGTGTGTGTGCGTGTGTGTGTGTGTGTGTTGACATTTCTTACATCGGATTGTGCACAGGGTTTTGTTCTGATCAGGACATCCCAGGAGAAGTATGGTCTTTAGAAAAGACAGTGTAGAAATTCCCTCAGCTGGTGGCAGTAGAAAATCATTCAGGAGGCAGTGAGACCCTGAGAGTCTGCTGTGTTAAGGTTTGCACCGGCTTCGTTGATCGGTCATCTACCTACGTTTTCTTCATATAAAGCGGCACACACATCCCTGCCTTCACCAACAGCGCTACGTGTAAAAGGCAGTTTCCTATCGGCCCAGTTCTGATAACCACCATACTTCAGTAGCACTGGGGGGTGTCTCTCCGGAGGAGATGTTAAAAGCTAAAGTTGGCCGTGTCCCTTCCTTTCAGGAACCTATCCTGATATTCTTGATAGCGGCCGCCAGAGCTGTGCTTTATTTCTCCTCAGAAAATACAACCATTCAAAACAAAGGAATTCCTCTGCGGCCCGTCACTTGACACGCGATGCCAAGCTCGGTTACCGTCGCTGAGACGGGAAGAAAATTTCTTCTTGTTCCCTCAGCTAGAAATTTTGCTCCCCACCTTCGAACACCTTCTGAATTTATAATATCCGTGGCTGAAATTTCCTCCTCTACAACTTAAGGATTCGTGTGTCACTCTCTGCTCCATCAGATAATTTTTTAAATTAAGTTTTCTACAGCAGGGCTGGAGGAAGATCAGCATTTTAAATTCAGTACAATTAAAACTGTGTCTCTTTGGTCTGGCACTGCCTTCGGTCAAACCCCATTTGTATGAATAATTATTCAGTCCATTAAGAAGTCTGCTCAACTCCTTCTCCCATTTTGAAGGTTTTAATAAATATTGATCAAGCGCATTTCTGTTTGCACTTGCCAAAGCAATTCTGATGGATTCATCTTCTGATGTTATCAAATAATGAAATATGAAAGAGTGAATAGAATTACCCTCTTGTTCTGTGATTTTTTATTTAGGTCCTTCATTTTACTTTCATAATTGTGTTTGTCTCATGCTCCTGTAAATGCTCTTTTGATTATCAAAAGGTGAATCCAGGTTAAGGAGAGTTATGCTGTGCTGAATATCACTTTAGAGAGTTTTTTTTCAATTTGAAAAAATAATTTATCGAATATCATAGGTTGATAAAAGAAGATAGCATTCTGTACTTTGGTGGCCTCAAAGCTACATACTGTTTACCAATTAGCACAAGGCCCTTATACTGTATATTATTTATACTTCCCAGATCAGCAATCTGGGAAACAGCTGCTGACATAGGCAGAATAAAACTAATTCGGAGGCCCTCTGGCTTTTTCAGTTTTAAGCAATTATCAACTTTTCAATAAATAATGCAAAGGATTTCTTCAAAGGAAAATCTAGTATTATTATCCCTAACACTTAGGAAGCTCTCATAACATCTTAAAAGTTAATACAGTCGTGCCCCCTTATCCACGGTTTCGCTTTCTGCGGTAGCAGTTACCCGCGGTCGACCACGGTCCGAAAGCACATGACTCTCCTCTTGATATATTGTCAACAGCAGCCTGACGCTGGGTCACCATGCCTGTGTCATTCACCTCGTTTCATCTCATCACGTAGGCATTTCATCATCTCCCAGCATCACAAGAAGAATGAGTTATAGTACAAGCTATTCTGAGAGAGAGACCACATTCACATAACTTTTATTATAGTGTACTGTTACAATTGTTCTGTTTTATTATTAGTTATTGTGGTTAATTTCTTACTGTGCCTAACTTACAATTAAACTTTGCCATGGGTATTACGTACAGGAAAAAGATAGTACATGTAGGGTAGTTTTATCTGTGGATTCAGGCATCTATGGCAGGGTTTTAGAACGTATTCTTGTGGATAGGGGGGACAACTGTGTAACAGAGAAAGTTACAGAGGTATAGTCCTTGGCTTCAAGAAGTTTCTTTTATCCACACTGTAAAAAATACAATGCAGGGTGCCTGGGTGGCTCAGTCGGTTAAACGTCCGATTTTGGCTCAGGTTATGGTCTCACGGCCCGTGAGTTTGAGCCCCACAGTGGGCTCTGTGCTGACGGCTCAGAGCCTGGAGCCTGTTTCAGGTCTGTGTCTCCCTCTCTCTCTGCACCTCCCCTGCTCGCTCACTCTCTCTCGCCCTCTCTCAAAAATAAGATAAACAATAAAAATTAAAAACAAAAAAAAAATCCAGGGTCCCTGGGTGGCTCAGTCGGTTAACATCGGACTTTGGCTCAGGTCATGATCTCATAGTTTGCAATTTCGAGCCCCATGTTGGGCTCTGTGCTGACAGCTCAGAGCCTGGAGCCTGTTTTGGATTCTGTGTCTCCTCCCCACTCCATTCCCCCCCCCCCCACCTCTGCCCCTCCCCTGTTCATGCTCTGTCTCTCTCTCAAAAACAAACAAACAAACAAACAAACAAAAACACCAAAACACAGAAACCAATATGGACCCAGATCAAAGGTTTCTAAGACACTAGGTAAATATTTTGTTTTCTTTTTTACAGTTTGTTTGTTTATTTATTTATTTAGCGCGCGCGCGCGCGAGAGAGAGTGTGTGTGTGTGTGTGTGTGTGTGTGTGTGTGTGTGTTTGAGGGAGGGAGGGAAGGACAGAGTGAGAAGGAGAGAGAGAATCCCAAGCAGACTCTACACTGTCAGCAGAAAGCCTGACGCGGGACTCAAACCCACAAACTGTGAGATCATGACCTGAGCCAAAGTCAAGAGATGGACGCTTAACCGACTAAGCCACCCAGGAGTCCCTAGGCAAATACTTTAAAGTAAAATAAATCTGGACTTGCCAGCTAGCCTGCCCATTCTGCTCCTCTCTCTCGGAATGTGGGAAAGAAGAAAAGAATCGGGGGATCCTAGACAAGGTATAGTAGCCAAGTGACTCCCAGTTAGTGATGGGATGGAGAAGTGAAGGGGTAATGGGTGTTGGGTTTCTGCATCTATAATATGGAGATCCTTCTGTACCTGGAAGCGTTTGGGCAGAAGGGTCAGCAGGGATAGGCCTGGACTACAAGACCTCCACTGAAGAACTTGCCATTGGAGTATTAACCAACGAGGCCAAGATAATGGATTCATTCCCATAGGTGTGTTGCTTCTATTCTTTAGCCATTGACTCTGCCCCTAGCCAGCTACCTCACAAGTGTGTTTAGAGAAGGTCTGAGTGAGGTTAAAAGGATAGTTCGCTGCAAGCCATTATATACAAGAACTGCTACTCAGCCATCAGTTATCCGAGTTACTCAGACCCTGACTCATGATTTTTTGGTCTTAGTTAGGGACCCTAGTAGACTTCTTGATACTGTGATAGGGGATTTCTCTACTTTGCTGAGACAAAAAACCCCATATCTTTTAGGGCTAAAAGGCCAGAAACAAAAATGAGTTTGGCAGAGGAACAAAAAAAAATCAGCAGATTATTTGAAAAGCAAGAGCATATGCAAATCAGCAGGTCCCAATGGCAAAGACTCCAGGGCATATTTACTAAACCCTCAGGTTATTTACAGAAGCAAGAAAACCTAAATAAACCAAAGCTACAAAATGGGCCACCTGAGATTCAAGAACATGTGACTCAGAACTGATGTCAATTAGAAAAATAATAGACTAAATCAGAAAGAGCTAATGGAAATATGTACAATACCCAGCAGTGTTTAATTAAAGACCCAAATACTCTGACAAACTTGATGAATAGCTTTGGGTAGCAATGTGAGTTTGGTGGATGAAAAGACCGCTGTGGCTGACATATATTTGGAGGTCAGTGAACCATTTTATACAGTGCCTCTAAAAAAATATAAACTAGCAAAATGAATTTATTTTGAATGGGTATCCCTGATAGGACACAGGCTGAAAAACAAACAAAGGGTAACGATCGAGGCAAATCAACAGATTCAGAGCGAAGGCATCTAGTGAATGCTAAGGATACCGGCTTATAACTGATCTCACTTAATACCTTAATTAATGTGCAAGCACATACACAGTGCCCGCGAAGGGCAAACGTTCCTAAATGGGGAAGGGCCGTGAACAGCAGCAAGGAAAGAGAAATAATGTAAAGGACTCCAGAGAATTCAGAATTATGGGCAGAAAATTAATGAAATGAAGTTCATGGTGGAAAAACCCAAGTGAATGTATCTGGAAGAAATTCTAACCTTCTGGAGTCCACAGTTGGGAGACACCTTGGAATAGCACTGGTAAAAATGGTGTGTGTGTTGGGGTGGGCGGGGGGAGGGTAAGGGCATGGAACGGAAGAATTTTCTTACTTCCTGTTAAGAAAAGAAAAAAAAAAAAAAGGACCAGTTATCGGGCAAGGAGGTGATGATAATCCCTGCGTCTATTGTATCTCATAGTTCTGTATTGCTGTATACCCTGAGCCAACTGAAAGAAAATCAGAAAAGGGCATCAGATGGGATTAGAGGGACAGACGGTTGGAGGAAAATAGAGTATTGAAAGAAATTCAGTCCAATTTTTGCTCCGATGTCAGCTTATCAATAGGTGATGTTTTCTCTGACCCCTCCTTATCTAGAATGATAACCAGCCGCATCCTCAGCAAGTCTTGTCCTTTTACTGACCTTCACTTTTCTGTTTAGCACTCATCTCCATCCAAACATAAATATGTATTAAAAATGTTTTCTGGGGAAAGCTGTATTTTTATATTATACATTTTTAAAAAAGATGTATTTATTTTTGAGAGAGCGAGCGCAAGTGTTTCGGAAAGGGGCAGAGAGAGAGGGGGAACAGAAGATCTGAGGCGGGCTCTGTGCTGACAGCAGCCAGCCCGATGTGGGGCTCAAACCCTTGAGCCGTGACATCATGACGTGAGCCGAAGTCAGACGTTCAACCAACTGAGCCACTCGGGTGCTCCTATCTTATACGTATTTTTAAAATATATGTACATACGAAGTTAGAGACACAGCATCTTATAGTGGTTAAGATCAGGGATTCAGGAACCACGGACCTAGGTTGTAAATCCTAGTTCTGTCTCTCTTACTATTTATATGCTGTTGGGCAATTTATGAATCTCTCTGTGACTTTTCTTCATCTGAGAAAGGAAATAGTAATATGGGCTTGATACAAGGATCAAATGATGAGCAGTGGCTGGAAGAGAGTAAGTGTCGTGTAAGTACCACATAAATGTCTGCCGCCCCTCCTAGAACACTGGGGCTGAGGGTGGGGTTGGATTCTGTCCCACTCCTCGTTACCCGGTGGCCTGAGGACGAGACAGCTAGTGGGTGTTGAATGAACGGAAAGGAATGAATGAATGGATGAACGAATGAATGAATGAGAAAGCCAACAGTCAGTAAATCTCATTAAGAGATGGGACACAAAGTAAGAAGCAGCGTGTGATTCTTCGACACTGGGAGGGGAGGGGAGGGTGGGTGGGTAAAATAGTTGCTCCGTGCAAAAGGCAGAGGGGTCTTCCGCAGCCCTGAGAGGGAGACGTGGAGCATCTCGGTGTGGGACAACTGGTGGCAAATGAAAAAGGGGAGGACAGAGGCAAAAGACCCATTTCTGGCTTATGATGCGTCATCCTCCCAACTCTAATTCCCAACTGGTGGAATTAGACACAAATCCCACAACTTTTACTGAACGTGCGGGACCTTGGACATGTCTTAGTTTGTCTGCACTTCAGCTTCTGCACTTAAACACTGGGGGAGACAATATAACATCACAGGTTAAGCTTGAGGATTGAATCAAATGACAGGCTAGGACACCTGCTGTGTAAACCAGGTAACAATAATAGCTAACGTTTATTGAATACTTACTACGTACTCTGTACTGGCCCTGTGTATGTTATGTCTTTGGATCTTCATGATTGTACGAGATAGCATGTTCTCCACACTGAAATGCTTTTTTTTTACTAATCCCTCCCTCATGCCTCAGAAGAGGGATTTCTTTTCTTCTTTTTCTAAGATGAATCCTATGCCTTTGATCCCAACACCTTTAGGACCTTGTTAGGGTTTTGTTTTGTTTTGAACTCCTGCGTCTAGTATCTACCCCTTTCCTTGGTTCTTTCTTGTCTGCCTTCAAACATCCTTATGTTTCTCCCACTTTGGAAAAAAAATAGCACATGCAAACAACAAACCCCAAGCCCTTCATGCAATCCTCTGTCTTCTCTTTCTCCGTTTCTTTTCCCCTCTTCATTGTTAAATTTCTTGAATGCATCGTTTGTATTCACTGTCTCTCCTTCCAAAGCCTCCATTTTGTCTGAAACCACACTTTAAAAAGTCCCCAGTGACATCCTAGTAGATACGCAGAATGGCTTTTACTTAGTCCTCTTCCCTTGATGGTTTTCCTTTCTGAACTCAACTCTCTTTGAGCCACGTTACCAGGTCCTTTTCCAGCTCCCTCAGATTCTTGCATTTCTTTCTTGGCTCTTCTTCTCTCTGTTCACTGTGGGCACTCCTCCCCGTCAGGCACTGGCCCTTCGGTCTTCGCTCTCTGCTTCCAAAAGTTTTACCTCTGCGTGAGATGTTCTTTCTCAAGATCTGGTCTCTCAACAGATCAAAGCTTCATTTTCACGGGTTTCCAGACGTTCTACTAGATGCCCTTACCAGGTACCTAACTTCCAAAGTGGGCAAAATCTCAAAATATCAGTGTCACTTTTGACTCTTGTCTGATCATCGCCGGGTCTACCAGTGTAATATCTTGTACGTTCCCTGCTTATTTCCAGTGACGTGATCGCAAATCTGAGTCTCTTCTCAATAGGTTATAACAACTGTCTCCTGCTGGAGTCTGTCACACTCACTCACTCCTCCCAGACTAATCTTCTCTGGTTCCAACCAGATCAGATTCCTGCCGAGGGTAAAAAAACAAAAACAAAAACAAAACCCAAACCAAAAACCTTATGTGTGTTCACTGGTGCCAATAGGATCAAGTCCAAACTTCTAACACTGACATCCAAAGTCTTTTATATATAGATTTGGTCCCTATTAAACCTTCTCTCCCATTTCCCCCTCTGTATCAACCTTCTATTTAAGCCAAACTGAGCTGCTCAACATCCCTAGAACATACTTTATACTTTTTGGCACTGGGCTTGTGTATCCAAAGTCTAAATAACCCTCAAGACTGATGAAATCTCAATCCTCTATGAAGCTATCCTCAACAATTTCTCCCTCCTCTGTTACTGCATGGGTCACCCATTTAACATGTGTCATTCAGAGTATAGTATTTGCTTTTAAAAGAGGTTAATAAAAAAAAAAAAATTAAAAAAAAAAAAAAAAAAAGAAGGGGCGCCTGGGTGGCGCAGTCGGTTAAGTGTCCGACTTCAGCCAGGTCACGATCTCGCGGTCCGTGAGTTCGAGCCCCGCGTCAGGCTCTGGGCTGATGGCTCAGGGCCTGGAGCCTGTTTCCGATTCTGTGTGTCTCCCTCTCTCTCTGCCCCTCCCCCGTTCATGCTCTGTCTCTGTCCCAAGAATGAATAAATGTTGAAAAAAAAAAAAAATAAATTAAAAAAAAAAATAAAAGAGGTTAATAAGATTCTTTATGAACTGGGGATACCATAAAAAAGGGTACTAGGGTCTTCCATGAGGATACGATAGCACCTCCCACGTCGGGTATTAGGAGGATTAAATGAGCTAATACCTGCAAAGTGCTTAAAGCAGTGCCTGGCACATAACATATAAGTGTTTGTTTAATAGGCAAAATAAAAGGTATCAAAATGCATATAGTGCAAAGTCTTTTTTCTATTCCTGTCTCCTAGCCACCCACCATTTCCTTTCCTGGAAACAATTGCTGTTATTAGTTTCCAGGGTATCTTTCCAAACACGTTTTATACACACACAAGCATAGTTGTGTGTGTGTGTGTGTGCATGTGTGTGCACGTGTGCCCATATAGTTAAAGAGAAATGGTGTTTACATGCTCTTCTGCACCTGGCTTCTCCCACTTAACGATATATCTTGGAGATGGTTCCACTTCAGTACATATCGACCTGCCTCATTCTTCTTAATGGCTGCAGAGGATTCAATTGTTTGGATGTACCATAATATGTATTTATTATCTTCTCCCAGAATGAGGCTTCCTGATGACAAAGACTGTGTCTTATGACTCTCTGTAGCATCCTCAGTGCTTCTATAGTACCTTTCAAAATCATTCTTTGTTTATTTGCTCAACAAACATTTAAGTATCAATTACGCATCAGGTAGTATATAATGGGTACTGGGGCTGCAGAAATGAGTAAAACTCCGCTCTCCGGAGAGGACAGTAGCCATGGGATCACAGCAGTGTGACAGTGGCTATAATAAAGGTACAAACGAGACTTCCTAAGAGCACAGTCGGAGGGACTGTATCCTTCTTAGAGCAGTCCAAGAAGGCTGTTTGGAGGTGACATCGGGGCTGAGCAAACATGACGGAAAGAAAGTATTCCACAAGCGAAGGCGATGGAATGTGGGAACTGGGTAGCAAAGCAGGAGGACCATGATATTTGGGAGGAAGCGGCTACTACAAACGGTTTATTCCTCACTGGAGTGCAAGGCTGTGGTGTGGAGGGAGGGAAGGACAAGAGGTCAGCAAGGTAAGCTGTGGCCAGAACAAAACAGACCCTGTGTGTCATGCCAGAGACCTTGGGCCTTCATGGGCAGGTGGAATAAGGGGATGGAGGTGAGACTGACAGGCCTGTTGACCTTCTATTTTGCCTATGTTGTTAAGATAAAACAATGACCTGTTATTACCAGGATTTAATAAAAGAAGGTATTTTAATACTCAAGTAGAAAGGTAATTATTTCAGAACAAAACATGTTTTCTTAAATAAGAAACTCAGAAACTCACTAGATTGTCATTATTTTTCTAATTTTCCCAAAGATGAGGACAGTTTTGCTTTGGTTTATATTTATACGCCGGCATTTGGGAACCAGCGCTGTGGTTGATGGGAAGGGATCTGAACACAGAGGGTCTGAGAAACAAGTCAGACATGAGGACAACTGGGTTTGAGAAAGACTTCTCTGGCTGCAGGGCGTAGGACAGACACTCTGAGCAGCAAGGGCGCCTTCTGACTGTCGGGTTACCCTGCTTCTCCCTGGTTTGCCTCATTTTCTCCTCGTCAGACCGTATCCATCTTCTAGATGTCCTCACCATGTCCCCAAGCTTGTAGTGAACAAACTCAAGGTCAAAGAGAGAGAGATGAATGCCAGCACCTCAGGAGAAAAACACATCCTGGCTGTCACCTCTAGTGTCTTCCATTCAGCTCAACGCTGGTGTGGAACTGTTACAACACAGGCAGAAGGACCGAGAAGAGGCAGAGAGGGAAGGGTAGGTGGTAGCAGGGAGAGAAGAAGGCAGAAGGGACACCATTCACCTCACTCCTCCGCTGGGCTGTTGGAAAGATGAGGCAGGGAGGACTAGGGTGTATATAATCAATCACATATAAAATTTTAATTAGGAGTACGACCATCATCTTGTTTAATCTCTTGCCAACCACACACAACAGGCTTGATAACCTTAGCTTGGCAGAAGAGAAAGAGGGAATCCGAGAACAAGGTCACAAGTCTTCATGGACTGATCCTGGATTCCAAGCCTGGTCCGTGGGATTCTCTACTACAGCTACGGGGATTCCCGGAGCACTGGTAACCGAGAGCGTCATATTGCCCAGCAAGAATTTACGCCACATTCTTTGTGTAGAAGCAGGATTAGAGTCTGGGGAGGGTGTGTGGAGGGATAGGAGGTGTAACAGGATAAAATTAACCACAGGGAAATTCATTCTGAGAGTCCGCAGAGAAAATCCGGCATTGAGGGGCAGAATAGTGATTTTTTTTTTTAAACTGGCCCTTTCCATATAAAAAGACTAATTCGAGACTGTTCAACAATGCCATTCTCCTAAGTCTATAAACAAAGAAAAGGGTGTTTGATGGGGAAAATATATATAGCATTTGCATTCTTTTTGTAGGAGGAAAAAAGTATCAGATTTGAAAAACCTCCCAGTAAGGGCACCTTATGAGTGGAAGGTCTTTGAGCGCGTTTAATACCTCCATTTAAATGCTAATGCTAACCTATAGCTCTGGACCACACAAAAAACTAAAGTTTTTCAAAGACCATAAAGTGAATTTAAAATGAAAACTTAATTTCCTGCATAAAAGATTTTTTTTTTTAAATTTCTGCAGAGAAGCAAAGGCATGGAATTGCATGAGAGGAATAGTGTGCCAAGCAGGGTAAAAACCACCTAGACACAGCAGGCCAGTCTAATGGCGGGGATGGGGGGGGCTGCCTCTGTCACAAATCGGGGTTTCCCCTCAAAAGACTTCCCCTTGGAGCTCAACGCTGGCCACAAATTGTACCTGATGGAGAGTCCCGTGAGCGGGGAGCGCTGGTGTTTGGAAGGAAAGCTGGAGCCCAAGGCAAGGAGGAGGCCCAAGGCCGGGGGGTCACCTGGCCCAGAAAATCAGGAGGACACAGGGCGCACAGCACGGGGCTCCCGGGAGGTTTAGTGTCGCCTCGTTTCCCATGGGAACCAGCAGTAATGAATGCAGTGACCGAGGCCCCGAGTGCCGGGGAAACATCTGTTGTGAAAATGAGGATGCGGCAGGGGCTACGAGACAGCATGCGATGTGTGGGTGTGCTGGGAAACGACCTCAGAAAAATAAAACTACACATAATCAGGAAGTACCTGTGGTGGAGGTAATGACTAGGAAGGGGGTGCTCGAACCGCTTCTGGGCTGATTCTAATAGTCTGTATTTTTATCCGGGTGACGGTCATCTGGTTGTAGTCAAGCTACACAGTTAAGATTTGCACTTTACTGGGTGTACGTTGTATCTCAATAAAAGCATTTTACTTTTCTCCCCCCGCCCACCTAAAGAAAGAAAAGAAAACGAGAGCAGGCCATAGGCCAGGTGTTGGGGTGGGGAGGTGGATACATATTTTAATTTTTTAAACAAGTTTATTTATTTGAGAGACACAGAGCCAGCACGAGAAGGGGAGGGGCAGAGAGAGAGGGAGAGAGAGAACCCCAAGTAGGCTGTGCGCTGACAGTGCAGAGCCTGACTCAGGGCTCGAACCCACCAACCCTGAGATCACGACCTGAGTCGAAACCAAGAGTCGGATGCTTAACTGACTGAGGCGCCCAGATGCCCCAATTTTAATTTTTGAGAGAGAGCACGAGCGGGGGAGGGGCAGAGAGACACGGGGACAGAGGATCCGAAGCCAGCTGTGCGAGGACAGCAGAGAGCCCAATGCGGGGCTCGAACTCAGGAACCCCAAAATCATGACCTGAGCAGAAGTCGGGCACTCAACCAACTGAGCTCCCCAGGCTCCCCAGTGGATACCTATTTTTAACTCAGCCCTGCATCCTAACATTAAGACAAATGCTAATTTTGTGAACTTTGAAAACATTACGTGAGCTAAAAAAGCTAGTCACAGAAGACCACACCGTTATGTGAGTCCGTTCAAATGGTATATCCAGAACAGGCAAATCCAGAGACAGAAAGATGAGCGGTTGCCAGGGGTGGGGGTGGGGAGACCAGCGTCTGATACAGGGTTTCCTTTCTCCGTGAGGAAAATGCTCTAAGATTATCTAGTGATGATGGCCGCACGACCCTATGACCATACCAAAAAACCCAACGAACTGCACACCTTAAAAGGGTTAATGTTTATGGTATATAAATTAGATCTCAAGCTGTTATAAAGTTTTTATTTATTTATTTATTTTTACATTTATCTATTTTTGAGAGACAAAGAGATACAGAGCACAAGTGGGGGAGGGGCAGAGAGAGAAGGAGACACAGAATCCGAAGCAAGCTCCAGGCTCTGAGCTATCAGCCGAGAGCCTGACGTGGGGCTCGAACGCAAGAGCCGTGAGATCATGACCTGAGCCGAAGTCGGACGCTCAACCGACTGAACCACCCAGGCGCCCCCGATCTCAAGCTGTTATAAAAATGCTAATTTTATGAACTAGAACCCTGACTTCTTAACTATACAGAAGATGTACACCCACAGCCGATAGTGTTGTGAAGATGGGTCCATTAATCAAGACATTTGCTGCAGTTCAGTGTCCGCTTGGGACATTTGCCGAAGTGTCTCCGTAAGCTGACAGACACAGAAACATTTCCACCAGCTCACATTTCCATCAAGTTCCCCCGAAATGTACTAAAGCCATTTCTCAGGGCTCCAGACTTTTGGAGGTCCTCCTGTGACCCCTCCTCCAAAATCTTTGCACTAAATGCCTTTGAACTCCCTCTGTTCGTGTATGCTACTCTCAAGAAACATTGATGACATCTAATGATGAATAACCCCTACTAGAAAAATAGGTTAGAACTGGGAACAATTTTATGCGCATGATTACGGAGTAACAGAAATATAATTGAGCCAAAGATTCACAATTGATTATATTAATGTTTTATTAAGGGGAACAATTCTTATTTCCTTAACGCTACATGCCAGATGCTTTACAGGTGTATTTGATTTCATCTTCACGACCAAAGTTCACAGAGGCTAAATAAATAGCTAAGGTCACCTGGTTGTTTAACGACAGACCGAATGAATTCTGCCTCTATAATAATACACCTCCCTATCTTACCTCCCCCAGATCATTCCAGAAAAATTCTGAATTGGTACATAAGAAAACAGTTCACACCCAGGACCAAGCCTGGGGAGACAAAAATGACTTACTCATAGTGGAAAGATCCACTGAGATCATATTTATGACAGCGCTATGTAAACTGTAAAGTGCCATGCAAACACACATATCCAGCAAAAAATATATTATTGTTACTCTTATAGCCTGGGTACTGGATGGGGGAAAAATGAGAGCTGAGGTGCAGACAACTCCTCGCAGCTGGACTGCTGTGCTCACTTATGCTAAGTTAAAGTGAAAGTAAAGACTTCTTGCAGTTATCTGCTCTATATAGTGGCCCTTTCAGGTCTTTATTCACGGGAATGAGACTTTTCAGGGTTGAGTTGAGGCTGCACTAGAGAGGAAGGTGTAGGGCAGGACAGCCTGTGATCCCAGCGGGTACAGGTCTGGGGGAAAAAAAAACTATGTTGCTTCTCAATAGGAAGAGTGGAAAGTTACTCAAAAGATAGCGAAAACAACCTGGAAACCTGAACCCAGTATTTCACAAATACTGAGGAAGGTTGTAGGAAAGAGCAAAAGGGTGTATTCCGTCCCCTTCACATTTGCTGCCTTCAGAATCAGTGTCTCCTAATTTCCAGTGCTTTCAAAAATCTAATGAACTTCCGCAGGGCTTCACATGTGGTCTAGTGAGCTCTATCAGGAAGCAAGAGGTGGCCTCCTGGTTATTCTCCTGTGGCCCCGGGGAAATGCTGTTCTAGTGACGTGAGTATCAGTAGAGGAAAGGAAAGGAGAGAAAGATGGCACAGGCGTTACTTGGGTTTATCCACGAGTCCATAGCGTTATGAGTAAGCCCACTCTGCCTGGACCCCCGAGCTGCTGATCTAGTCACTAGACCGTGCTCCATCATTAATTATCAGGCTGGTGCTACTAACCAAGGTTATCCTAAACACCCTGCCTCAATTTAGTACTACTGTGTTGAGCTGCAGACACTAAGCAGGAGAGCGTGGAAAAGAACGGGGAAGAGGGGCACCTGGGTGGCTCAACTGGTTGAACATCTAACTCCTGATTTCGGCTCAGGTCATGATCTCATGGCTCGTGAGTTTGAGCCCTGTGCTGAGAACACAGAGCCCACCTGGGATTCTGTCTCCCTCTCTTTCTGCCCCTCCCCTGCTCTCTCTCTCTCTCTGTCTCTAGCTTTCAAAGATAAATAAACATTTAAAAAAAATAATGGGGAAAAACCAAGTAAGCCTTCCATCTGTCCTTTCTACACTGAGCCAGTTTCCTGCCTCCTTTTTCCACATCCTTCTCAACAGTGTAAATTCACAGACATAGGAGAGAACTCACCTGCTGCCCCAGACTTACTGGAGCATAGCAAACCTATTATATACTTCAAAATCAAAGAACGTGGCCATCTGAGGTCATGCTGGGAGATGTTACATGTTCCTTACAGGCCACAAAGGAACTGCTATGCCTGGAGGGCCCTGATGTACCAGTCCAGGTAGCTGGGGGTGGGGTCCCTCCCGATGCAGGTTTCTGCTTCTGCTGAGAATCTGCTTTACTGGGAAACAGGTCTAGTGTTTTCAAAGAGAAACCTTTCAAGTGCGGTGGTGAAACAAACACTGGTTTGTGACCCCAGTGTTTCTGCAAATGTTTTTCCAGGCTGGGGGTGCACATGTTGACAAATCATTTGGGCAGCAAAACTGCAGTGATGTTTCAGAAATGCTTGCTTGCCGGGAGGAGTCGCAGGGCCATCAAATGCAGTGAAGGTGTCATTAAGAAAATGCCTATGGGGGCGCCTGGGTGGCGCAGTCGGTTGAGCGTCCGACTTCAGCCAGGTCACGATCTCGCGGTCCGTGAGTTCGAGCCCCGCGTCAGGCTCTGGGCTGATGGCTCAGAGCCTGGAGCCTGTTTCCGATTCTGTGTCTCCCTCTCTCTCTCTGACCCTCCCCCGTTCATGCTGTCTCTCTCTGTCTCAAAAATAAACGTTAAAAAAAAATTAAAAAAAAAAAAAAAAAAAAAAAAGAAAATGCCTATGCCTTCTTTCATATTCCATGTGACAGTGTGGACACGATGTGCCACCTCGCGTGCATCTATTCCAGTCCTCGCCCCGCCACTAGCTAACTGGTGATCATGAGCACAGCACTTAATGCCACTGTGCCTCAGTTTCCGTATCTGGAAACATAAATGGATTAGACCACCAGAGATGACATCTGAAAGCCATCCTGACCCACGAGGGAGACTGACGTGGCAGGAGAGGCAGCATCATCATTATTATTTGCATTTTCCAGGAAAAGGAATTCATGCTTCGGAGAGATGAGCCCCCGGGTCATATAACTAATCAACAGGAGAGTTTTCAATCTGTATCTCCTAAGCCCCAGAGCCTGTAACGTTTCCATCACACCACACAGGCTCTTGACAATGTTTCTGGCTTCCTGGGTGCCTCTGTCCAGAGGCACACAGTATACCCGGTCATAGACAGCCCACATTTGTTATTTGTCCCCTCACTTTCATCTCTTTCCTACCACACGTTGTGTCACTCAGTCTGTGCTGGCAAAAAAATGTGCTTTTGACAAGAGCACTGGGCACCGTGGGAGAGCAGTAGATGCAGCTTTATTTCAGTGCATATTCAATTGAAAGTAATAGCGGCTCCATTGTAATAAAAAGCTTTATTGTGCTTTGTAACGAAGATACAAAGCACTTAGCGGAAATCACGGTCTTTTAAACTCATCTGCTTTCTACTGTGTATCGTAGAGATGCACATACAAGGGAATTCAAAGGGAATGCTACAAAATGATGTACTCAAAGTAGCCATCCCTCTGAGGGGGGACCTCAGCTTTGTCCAGGCATTACCCCTTGGGTCAGTGCTTCTCATCTTTTGTCTTTTCCTACCGTGTTTACGGCAGGCACTCTCTGATCTTTCTGGATGCTTATTCTGCTCGTGAGGACTGACAGACTTCCCCAAAAGTTCTATTACACAATGATATGATCTCAATCAGGGTATACAAATCCTGTCCTACCTACCTCTAAACACACACAGACACACACACGCACACGCGCACGCACGCACACACGCACGTGGCGCACCGGAATACAAGGCAGCTAGCTCAGTGGGAGGAGAGGAAAATGAGGATTTTCAAGCCTTTAAATAAAGATTATCACTGTTGTTGGACTGTACAAAGATACAGAGTAATTAAAAAGCTCTTCAAAGAATGGAATAAGTACGTTAAATCCAGTTAAATAATTTTTCGGAAACACTGCAAGATGCACTTCTTGCGGTTTCATTCTCTTACAATGAACTGAAGGAAGAATATCTCATTTTCCAAATGGAACTTTATGGAGTCTCAATAAGCCCCCTCAGCACTTATCTAAATCTTTAATTAGTTCTATAATATACTGATGATATCAAGCCTAATTAAATTTATATAGATAAGGCGCAATGAAATTCTAACCAAGTGAGCTGGAAAGCATATATTAAATAGTAAATTTAATGGTTCAAGCTGATAACTACAATTTTATATCAAAAAATTAAATTCAATTTACATGTTGTATTCAAATTGATTTTGAGTGTGCAAATTATTGGAAAAATCTCTTGAATATATCAGTAAAATTGCTAATCCAGTCTGTTTAAATATCAGTTATTAATGTCTGCATTTGCAAATAAGCCACACACATTTGCATTTTTAGTGCATATGGTAAAAAATTATCTAAACCTTATGCCATTTTATTAAGAATACTAAGTGATTCTTCTTTTAGCTTCATGCATAAATTAAGGAGGCAAAGAAATGACTATTGGGTCTGAAGAAGAGAGAGACTCAGCAATTCAATATATAGTAAGGGAAAGATGATATATATTTTTTGCTGACTACAGCAGTTTATGTTACTCTTTGGGAACAGCAATTATGATGGTAAAATTCTTCCTTATTTGAAATCAACCGGAATGGGACCATACACAAATATCTGATGCCATAATCACAGGGAGAGGTGGACATATACCAATTTGGTGGCGTTTACCATTGGTTTTGAGAGGGGAAGGGAAACACTGTTATGTTTATCAGGGGGTAAAGGTACACACCAGCTGATCACATTTCAGGCAAGAAATATGCTTGGGAAGCAATACTAAATTGTCACTTGATTAGTCAAAGAGAGGGCCAGCCATCTATACTGTGTAAGATGATCAGTAACAGTACCATTCTTCGTTTTCACAGGCGACTGGCTACCCTTTAGAAGCATCAGCATTAAACATGTATCTTTTTCTTTGCTGACGTACTAGAATATTGAAGATGTTACAAATTGTTAATTGAGCTTCAGTGACCTCAGAATTAGGTGTATATGTGTAAACATTTGTGCAGTGATTATTCGGGACCAGCCATTAGCTGTTTTCCCCAAAACATACCTTTATTACTCTTGGATTCCACTGGTTGGAAAGCCATCTTTGAAATGATCAAATATTATGTGCATCTATTATATGTCATGTGCCTGCATTACGGAAGATACAAACAGTATGCCAATGATGTCGGAGAACAGAAAAATGAGTGTCAAGTGGAGTAGTGGAATATTCCAGAAAAGGGGCTGTAGTGTGACGCATCTTGACAAGTGGGAAGTTTAAGAATAAAGAACAGTCAGAAAAAAGGCACGGAGTCGCATGTAAGGAGGACTGTGAGATCAGTGGGAACAGAAGTTTCCGGAATAAACAACGAGGGAAGAAGCTAGCCAGTTAAGAAAGGACAGTTATTAGGATAATTTTTATTCAAGCCTGGAAAGTTTGGGCTGGGTAATTTATAATAAAGTTGCTGTAAGGATTGAGCAACAAATCAATTTAAGGGCAGAAGTATCACAAAGAACGGCTGACACCAGAAAGACATACAATATCAGCTGAAGGACTGGGGCTTTATTCCAAATGTGGGGGAGCAGTGATGGGAGAAATAGTAAAACACGAATCCAACCTAAACCTTTCAGAGGAAGACAGAGTCAGCCAAGTCTTGTGTTGACTGGATATAAGTGGTTGACCAGACAGGTGAATGAGCCACAAAGGGTGCTAGAAATTTCTAAAGTAATATAATGTAAAATCTAAGGTTAAGGAACTAAGGTTCAGATATTGCAGACCGTGAGCCTATTTTTACCGAGAACCAAAAGCAGAGTGAATGAACCTGTTAGTCTGTTATTATTATTTGCAAACTTGGAGGAAGAATTGCTTGGGCCAGATAAAGATGACGCAAGAGAATCGGGAACCTACAACTATCCAGATTTCCCTCTTGACTGGAGAATGCTGTTAAGCTTAGAAATGGGAACCTGCTTTAGGAAAGAAGAGGGTGAACTCTTTTCAAATATAAACTCTTCAACAAGGTGAAAACTTGTGTATTATGACACTCTATCCTCCCCTCCCCCACCCCCACCCCTTTCCTTCTGTGGGGGCAGCCCAGCACAAGAGTCTGAATGGGGGGCGGGGAGGGCGGGGTGATGCCTGCGTGGCTCAGTCAGTTAAACGGCCAACTTGGGCTCAGGTCATGATCTTACGGTTCCTCAGTTCGAGGCCTCCGAAACCTCCGTCGGGATCTGTGCTGACAGCTCAGAGCCTGGAGCCTGCTTCAGATTCTGTGTCTCCCTCTCTCTCTGCCCCTCCCCCACTCACGCTCTGTCTCTCAGAAAATGAATAAATGTTAAAAACATTTTTTGAATAGCTGGGAAGTGGTAGTCAATTCTGAATGGGGAGCTATGATGGAAGGTGGTGAAGAGGGAAACACTCAGGCCTGGCAAGATGATATCATTTTAGCATTAGTACGATTGCCTGTTCTGATCCCTCTTTTGTTGAGAATGTTCCAAGAATATCAAAGAAAAGAGACTGAGACTCTCACAGAACCTTTTGAAAATTTAGTAAAATCATGGACTGTCTTGCCAGAAAAAATTAAAATTGACGTAAACACAGATTTTGCATATAATTTTGCGGTTTATGGACCCCCCTGAACCTCCATTTTGCACTCCATGTTACTATTACATGGTTTAGACTCTTTTTGTTTAAAATTTTTTTTAATGTTTATTTATTTTTGAGAGAGAGTGAGAGAGAGAGAGCGAGTGGGGGAGGGGCAGAGAGAGGAGCAGACACAGAAGCTGAAGCAGGTTTCAGGTTCCGAGCTGTCAGCACAGAGCCTGATACAGGGCTTGAACTCACGGACTGCAAGATCATGACCTGAGCCAAAGTTGGATGCTTAACTAACTGAGCCACCCAGGCGCCCCTACATGGTTTGGATTCTATAAATATCACATACACTGCCCTCCCATGCATAGAAACATCTACATCTCCATATATAGAGACTCTTCTTTTCTACACAAACATATATCATGCTTCTGTGTGTGTGTGTGTGTGTGCGCGTGTGTGCGCGCCTATCTACCAATAAAGCTGAATGTAGCTCTCTTTCACCCACTTCTGATTAATCAGGATGTCTATTCAGACCAGATGGAAGCAGGAGAATGGGGTGGTTTCAGGTGGGTGGATCTTTCCATGTTGTCGCAGGGAAAATGAAGGAACAAACCTCAGTATCGCTGCAAGTCAGAATGCAGGTTATGGGATTTATTGTACAGATACACCTATGCATATCTTTACATGGGCACTTTGAGTGCTTCGAGACGGCTGGGTAAGCAAATGTTCACTCCTCTGGATTCTCAGGGCTCTCATCCAGAGCGAGTCAAGCCTCAGGAGAATGTTGGTTCCAATTTACAGCCCAGGGGTCTTACAAGAGCCCCTCGTTATTCCCAAAGGCGATATACAGAGACTGGGAGCATCCTGTGGTCTGCCTGCTGCTTGGTGCAGGTCTCCCACTACTATGTGAGAGGATGAGAGTATGGGGGCCGTGGAGGACAGCTAAGGAACAGAAGGTACGAAATAGGGAAAGGAGTATAAGAGAGAGGAGGATGAATTACAGGGCACAGACAGGGAGGGCCGAGGAATGAGAAGGAAGTAATAGAGAATAAAACAATGTTTTGCAAGTGATTTCTCAGAAGAGATTCCTTTACTCACCAAATTAAAAGACTCGTAAGACAATCAGAGAGGCCAACAACTTCTAAACAACTGACTACATGCAGTGGCTCCTGAAGAGCATAAATATACATATAGATGCCTCGAGTATCAACACAGCATTTGGAGACAATATTTTTATTCTGCAACGTGTTATGTGCCCTGGAATTAATAAAAGCATAAGTCTTTTTGTGTGTTCACTGGCTCTCCACGGGGCAGTCTCAGGCTGCTCTGTGTCGGTCTGAGTGTTAAAACCCTAACCCTGACATGTGAAAGCCCAGCAAGGCCAAACCGGCTCCAGGCAGGTGCCTCTCAGTTGAATGAGCTCAGACAGTCCTCATCTGCCAGATATGCTAATTCTTACACAATCAATACGCAATCCCTGAGCCTCATGCTTCTCAGACCTGCCTCAGAAAATGTGATGTCTGTTCCACTGCAGGGTCCACAGGGGGTGCGGGAGGCGATACTGCACTGGATTGTGTTCCCCTCTTGACCATTTATTTATTTATTTATTTACTTACATTTATTTATTTTTGAGAGAGCTGGAACATAAGTGGGGGCGGGGAAGAGAGAGAGGGAGACACAGAATCCAAAACAGGCTCCAGGCTCTGTCTGAGCTGTCTGCACGGAGCCCGACGGGGGGCTACAAGATCATGACCTGAGCTGAAGTCGGACACTTCACCGACTGAGCCACCCAGGCGCCCCCCATCTTGACCTTTTAAAGGGAAGTAGTGGAAAGCCAAGTTACCTCCTAAGTTCCCTGTTATTCACGGTGCGAGGCATTTCGAAAAGAACTCCCTACATTCAGAATCAGTCGGTAAGCAGGAAGATGCCGAGGCCTACTATTTTATAACTGGAATACTGGAATTAAAGATATGTACTTTTTCAAGAACTTCTGGGCTACAGCTGGGGAATTAACTTGTAAAACGTCACAGAAAGTCTTCAGTTAATTTTGTCACGGTATCCCGTTCGACGACCTGTTTGAATCTAGGGATACTGCCCTGAGGGAGCTCTAAGGGAGACAATGCAGAGAAGAAACTAGAAAGATGATGTCTCTACTCAGGACTAAGAAAGTCCACAAAGAGGAATGGGGACAATTCACTTCTAAACTGTGCCTAAAACATTCACGGCAGAGTGTGTGAAGCCATGGATACGAAAACTACAGAAAGACGACCCTGCCTCATCGTCTTCGTAAGGGATGTGGAGGGTACAACGTGTAACACCAGGCCCGCAGCTTGACCGATGCATGTGGGAACTAATTGAGATGATACATTTGAACCTCCCCGGGTCTGTCTGCTAGAGGAATTCAATTATTATTGAATTATAATCCTCTAACATACCTTATCCATCATCTCATGCTTTTTGATGATCTGCGCCTGATTTCTTTTTATAATTCAAAGTGTTTCGGTGAAGAAATAAAGTTACCACGGTCCCCTTCTGGGAGGAAACCATTCCACTGAAATCCCCTTCAATGGAGCTCCGTAGGATCCAGCTCAGGGCGCTGTGGGAACAGCTTGCAGTCTTTGATTGAGAAAACTTGGTCACAAGCGCCGATATCTTCACCCTTTGGTCTTCACCCTTGCTGCTTTTCATCTCTCCTCTCGTTACTATATTCGTGCTTCAAATGAGAATCAAATTCTTCTGCCTTGCCTAATTTCACTCACTTTCAATAACGTTGGCTGACTATCAAACACATTAAAAACTGGGGAACCAAGTGCTACATATCCTCTCGCATGTTCCGATAGGAAGAGTGAACAATTGCTGACATTCTCTTCATATTTAAACAAGGTACTTGTATTTGCAGTTTCATTTAAGGCTTAAAACCGCCCTAAAATGTAAGCAAATCACCTCCTTTTTAGAGATAACTGAAGAGTTAAAGGTTTGGAAACTACTGGAGGTTACTGCAGCGACTAGAGACTGGTAGGGCTGGGATCTAAACACTGGCTTGCATTTTGTTTCCACTTTCTCGGGTTGCAAAACCAGGAAGTTTTGAGAAGAGGCACAGAATCCTTCTCTCTCTATAGAATTCACCTATTATTGGAAAGCTACAGACCATCTAAAGGGACGAGGGATCTCTGAGGATCTGTGAAGTATACAAAGCTATTTAATCAGAGAAAAAATGTTCTTAGCAGCTCTGAGGATCCTGATTTGATTCGTAAGCCAGAAAGAAGACACCTAGATTTCTAGATCTCAAGGGAGAATGACCGAACAAGGTCACCAGACAGTCACTATGGTCTTTCTCCCCCTGAATTATGTCTATAATTGAACAGACAACAACTTTTCTTTGATAGGCCTATCGCTATGACATCTTATCAAATTTCATACCTACGTCTTAGATTCATACTGGGAACTCAAGTTGCCATTTCCAGGGACCTCCCGCCAAGTCAAGTCAGCTGAGTAATTGTAAGAAGGCAATCTTCCATTTCTGTCGGCAGTGACTGGGTCTAGAGGAGGGCGTGTGATACAATTTGGGCCAAGGAGACATGACAGGAAGTCTGTAGAGGGACTACTGGAAAATGTTTCCTTGAGACAAAACTAAAGCACAGGGAAGGAAACTATCTTTTTCCACTGGATGTTTTTGCGATGCTTAGAAATGTACGAGCCAGCCTGGGACCACAGAACGGGCTGTGGACTATGAAGCCAACAGACCTTGAGGGACGAAATGCAGAGAGCTGGCAAGATATAATATGTATGCAGTGGAGTATTATTCAGCCATAAAAAAGAATGAAACCTCTCCATTTGCAAAGATATGGATGGAGCTACGGAGGATAACGCTAAGTGAAAATAAGTGAGTCAGAAAAAGACAAATACCCTAGGATTTCAGTCGTATGTGGAATTTTAGAAACGAAGCAAATAAACAAAGGGGAAAACAAGAGAGAGACAAACCAAGAAGCAGACTCTTAACTACAGAGAACAAACTGATGGTTACCAGAGGGAAGGTGGGTAGGGGGATGGGTGAAATAGGTGACGGGGATTGAAAAGTTCACTTATCCGACTTCAGCCAGGTCACGATCTCGCGGTCCGTGAGTTCGAGCCCCGCGTCGGGCTCTGGGCTGATGGCTCGGAGCCTGGAGCCTGTTTCCGATTCTGTGTCTCCCTCTCTCTCTGCCCCTCCCCCGTTCATGCTCTGTCTCTCTCTGTCCCAAAAATAAATAAACGTTGGAAAAAAAAAAAAAAAAGAAAAGTTCACTTATGATGAGCACCAAGTAATGTGTACAGCTGCTGAATCACTATACTGTATACCTGGAACTCATATAACACTATATGTTAACTCTACTGAATTAAAATTAAAAAAAAAAAAAAAACAATAAAATTAGAAAGGCTATCAAAAGAAAAAAA
This sequence comes from Leopardus geoffroyi, assembly GCF_018350155.1. Classification (NCBI taxonomy): domain Eukaryota; kingdom Metazoa; phylum Chordata; class Mammalia; order Carnivora; family Felidae; genus Leopardus; species Leopardus geoffroyi. Next base: position 150,167,517 of record NC_059331.1, on the reverse strand, counting down.
AAAAAAGAACCTAGGTTCTTAATGACATCAGTGGGCCAGCGAATGGCCTCAAGCCATCCCACCTTAAGATTTCACATTAGGGGAGATAAAACTTTTTTTGAATTTATTTTTATTTTTTAATTAATTAATTTTTTAATTTACTTATTTTTTAATTTACATCCGAGTTAGTTAGCATATCGTGCAATAATGATTTCGGCATAGATTCCAGGGATTCATCCCTTATGTATAACAACCAGGGCTCATCCCAATGCATCCTTAATGCCCGTTACCCATTTGGCCCATCTCTCCATCCACCACCCCTCCAACAACCTGAAGTTTGTTCTCTATATTTAAGAGTCTCTTATAAACTCCCCCCTTTTTTTAAAGGAAAAGAAACGTTTTAAGCCACTAAATCAGCGTTTCCTGCTTCACGTAGCCAAAAGTATCCTAGTGTTAGATAAACCTGGTGTGAGAAGCCAAAGTACAACTCACCTGCAATCTCTCTCCTCTTTCTAGTATTTTATTTTTTCAGTGTGAAAGTGCTGTCCTTGATAATTTAAATAATTAACGGCCTAGACCATTATATTTACTTCCACTAATCTCCTGACTGCCCCCACTTTTTAAGATGAAACTATTTTTTTTTTAATTTTATTTTTAATTTTTAAAAATTTACATCCACATTAGTTAGCATATAGTGCAACAGTGATTTCAGGAGTAGATTCCTTGGTGCCCCTTCCCCATTTAGCCCATCCCCCCTCCCACAACCCCAAAGATGAAACTATTAATGACCCTTTTGCAAACCTTTGTTCCTCTCTATGGTCCACACACCACCTTCCACTTGGCCCCCATCTTCCATTTTCTCTCAGCTACATTTTTACTTTTGCCTGTGTGACCCCCAAAGACACAAGTGCATGCTTTGTCTGCATGGTGACTCATGAAAACCAGCAGAGGGCATTTATGTCACTGTGGGTGTCTGCTCAGTGCCAGGCCTGATACTGTGTAAGGATACATTTCCTTCTCTATCTGCCAGTCATAACCGCTGGGCCTTTTCGAGAGCATGCTTCTGGAGGCCCGCTTTGTATTCGGACCAGGAATTTCTTGTACAGTTTTTTTTTTTTTTTTTTTCCCATCAAAATTTCAGACTGGCTTTTCTTTTTCTTTTTTCTTTTTGCATTGTTTGTATTTATCATAGCTTAAGTTTTTTAAAATTCTTTTTTTAATGTTTATTTATTTTTGAGAGAGAGAGAAACAGAGAGACAGAGAGACAGAAAGAAGGAGACAGAGTGTGAGAGGTGGAGGGGCAGAGAGAGAGAGGGAGACACAGAATCCAAAGCGGGCTCCAGGCTCCGAGTCATCAGCACAGAGCCCGATGCGGGGCTGGAACTCACGAACCAAAAGATCATGACCTGAGCCAAAGTCGAACTGACCAAGCCACCCAGGTGCCCCCCTGTTTTTTCTTCTTAATCAACTATCCACTTTTTTTGAGTCCCTCCCCCCCCCCCCCCCACGCCAAGGCCCTTTTCCTGAGGGTGTTGTACCTGCTTCAGGGCTGCCCTTTCACTCTTTTTCCAAGTGGGATCAAGTGCTTTTTAGACACTATGTTTTCTAATTTTTTGGTTTATTTACTTGCTTTGCTTGAATACATCCTCAGTTAGTCCCCCAGGAAGAAGAGCATGAGAAGTAAGCTTTCTGAATCCTTGTAAATCTAAAAATGTCTTCATCTTGCCCTCAGCATGACTGATACACTCTCTGGATATACACATCTCTAGATTGAAATCATTCTTCCTCTGAGCTGAGCAGATACCCCTTCATTATTTCCTAGCACTTAGTGCTTGCTATTGATCACAAGTCTGATGCGGTTGACTTTTTTTTTCTCCCTCGCTTGCTGAAGCTTGTAGGAACTTTACTTTTGGCATTCTAAAAATTCACGAGGCTGTCTTTCCGTGAGACTCTTTTCTTCATTCACCGCACCGGGCACCCAACAGACTCTTCTACTGTGAAAACGTGTGCCCTTAGTCTTACTGTCTGTTTGTTTGTTTATTTATTGAAATCCAAGTTAGTTAACACACAATGTAGCATGGGTTTCAGGGGTAGAATTCAGTGATTCATCACTTACATATAACACCCAGTGCTCATCCCAACAAGTGCCCTCTGTAATGCCCATCACCCTTTTAGTCCCTCTCCCTCCCCCCCCACTTAGCCTATCCCCCACCTACCTCCCCTCCAGAAACCCTCAGCCTGTTCTCTGTCTTTAAGAGTCTCTCAGGCTCTTAGTTTTAGAAAAGCGTCTCTACCAGTTCTGTAGAGTACTTTCCCTTCCCATGCATTTTCTCGTCTCTTTTCTTGCGACTCCAATTAGTTGGATGCTAGGCCTCTAAGTATAGGTCGGATCATGTTCCTAAAAAGCCTCTCCTCTTGGCCTGGGAGCGTTATGTGGGTGGTGCTGAGAGTGCCAGAAGGTAGGTTTGTTTCTCTTTAGGGTGAGCGGGTGGGGATGCCAACTGTCCAGTGGGGAACCTCCTTCTCCGAAGCCACAGTGGAGAGGGCTCATTCTGGGGCTGCAACATCCACACCAGATGCCCGGACTTTCCTTGACTATTTCCTAAGATGGCTCCTTCAGGCATAAATTCTGGATGCTGGCGTTTTGAAGGGGTGAATACAACAGTGCTATAATGACGTTTTCCCATTTATAAAATTTTCACTAGTCCCTCTGTTTTCAGTTTCTCTCGGCATTCTCGTTTTTGATTGTTGGTTATGAACCTGGAACTTCTCCAAAGCACTCGCTGCATATTCCAGCCAGAGGTTCTCCCCACCAGTTCATCCATCAACTATACCCCATCTTCTAGAAGTTTGTTGGCCGCTTGCATTTACCGGTAAATCCCCTCTTATCCTTTCTCAGCTGTGGATTTATTCTTGCTTGTTTTTCTGTGAAAGTATGGTCGTGGGGTCTGCCATGTTGAATCCTACATATTATTTAAACCTCACGAGCTCTATTAAAAACGCTGGAGATGACACAAAGTGTTTTAACATGACTTTTAACGTATGGCACTGAAATTCAGTGTATAGTCAGGGAGGGCGTGGTACTGCTTATTGTGGGCATCTGAGCAGCCACATGGTGAGGAGGAATCTGCCGAAACCGTTCATCGTGTGTAGAGTTTCACATTGCTATCAACTCCAGAAACAAGTGAAGAGGAGAGATGCTGGGCTCTCATGTATTGACTCTTAAAGACGCAGGATGTCTGGAGTCCCCAGGTCCAGTGTCATTGAGAGGCCCCGCCCAGCTGCTTCTGCAGGTAGCAAGCGGACTATCATCCTCCCTTTGCCAGTGGAGCCACCCAGCTTGGGGCTGGGCTGGTCCCAGCTGGCGTCATCGCTAGGAGGGTGGTGATGAGCAGTGGCAGTAGAGGGTGTCAGATGGCTCTGAGCCTGGGGTGGCGAAAAGCTTCTGCACCTTGATGTGGCTGGAGAGGTGCCAATCAGTCCCATGAGCAGCAGGAAGACAGTGGCAGAGGGAACAGCTTGTGCGTGATGGCGATGACAGCGGGAGTTGCGAGAATAGGCTGGCAGCTGCCACCGACGCCCGAGTGGCGGCCACGGGACAGGGACAGCAGCAGCTACCACCGCAGGAGAAGGTGGTGACAGACTTAGGGCAACACCTACCTAACACTGTAATGTAATATATCGAAAGTCACTTTCGATATACAGAGTGCTGCTTTCTAGGTAACGTGGTTGTAAGAAGAGACTTAAAGACTCCTATGACAAGGGACCTCCTTCTTATTCCAAGGTCAGAGGACCTTCTAAAGAGACTGTGTCATCATCTGTGCCACTGATTCTGAATTTCAGCTGGCAACGGGTGCATTTGTTTCTTTAAAAAAAAAATTTTTTTTTTTTAAATGTTTATTTTTGACAGAGAGAGAGGGAGAGGGACAAAGGGGCAGAGAGAGGAGACCAAGAATCCTAAGCAGGCTCCGTGCTGTCAGGGCAGAGCCCAACGTGGGGCTCAATCTCAGGAACCGTGAGATCGTGACCTGAGCCCAAGTCAAGAGTCAGATACTCAGCCACCCAGGCGCCCCTGGTTCATTTGTGTCTAAAAGGGCTCGAATTTCTAGAAGAGCTGTACTCTCTGTTGTCATCAGGTGGCAATAACGAGTCATACTTTACAATCCCAGATGGTTTGGGTTCCTAGGGAGATCAGACATTTAGAATTTTAAATCACGACTTTGTAACTGAACTCGCCGTGTGCTTATGAAAACAAGCTAAACTGAGAGATTCAGTAACAAATGAAAACTTAGAAAAGAAAAATCTTTCTTGCCAACACAAAACAAAAGAATTCCTTACATTTCTTTAGCTACTCTTAACCTAATGGATCTATAATGGAGCCTTGATTCTTTCTCCTCCATTAGATGCATCGGTTTCAACTCTGGGATTGCAGCATCGCTGCTTTCCTGTAAGAAGCAAGTCCTCCCCCAGCTGGGATGGAGATGTTTGTTACATTTCCGACTGGTAAGACCTGTCTCTACCCTCCCAAGTGCCATTTTCTCTTTGTCTAGCTGGACGTTCTATAGTCCTAATTAGCTCCATAATCAACTCTTGATAAGGACTTTAAAAAATCACTAGGCACACTAAAAGCATTCTGGTTACTTCCAGAAGTGGTGTCTGTCCCCAACCACAGATTGTATTTCCCTTTTGAGGGGGGGAGCAGTGGAGAGAGGGAGAAAAAGGGAGAGAGAGGGAAGGGGGAGGGAGGGAGAGGGAAAGAGAGGGAGGGAAGAAGGGAGAGAGAGAGGGAGAGAGAGAGAAGCCCCCCGTCATTCTTTACCACTATTCTCAATTTTAGTTCTTATTCGTTTTTTTAAAAAACAGCTTTATTGCAGTGTAATTCACACACTGTATAATTCACCAACTTCAAGTGTACAATTCAATGCCTTTTACCGTCTTCATGGATATGTGCGAGCATCGCCGCAGCCGAATTTAGAACACTTTCATCACCTCAAAAAGAAGCCTTGTACCTTTTGGCTACCACGCCCCTGTCCCCCCTGCTCCCCATCCAGCCCTAGGCAACTACTAACCTACTTTCTGTTTCTATGGATTTCTCTATTCTGGACTTTTATATGAATGGAATCATATAGTTATATGATCTTTTGTGACTGTCTTTTTTCACTGAGCATAATGTTTTCAGGGCTCACTCATGTACTTCAATCTTTTATAGCCAAATAATAATCCATTGTGTGGATATACCACATTTGTTTACCCGTCCATCCAGTGATGGACATATGGGTTGTTTCCACCTTGTGGTTGTTAAACATAATAATGCTATTTATTTACAAGTTTCCGTATGGACATATGTTTTCATTTATTTTGGGTATGGAACCAGGAGGGAATCTTATGAGGTTTTAATATTCTTTTTTTTAGCTTAATCTTCTCCCTCTTCATGGTTATCCCATTGTACTGCTTACACTCCTGAGCCCACCTTGCTACCCCATGCACAAACAGGAACTGGATCTTGATCGTTGAAGTTCCAGTAATGGTTAGCTCTCGTGTCCGTTCAGTAACCATTTGATGTATGAATGGATGACCCCCTTGGCGATCTGTCATAACCACCTTGAGCAACTGACCTCTTTAGGAAATGCCTCAGATATTGAAACAGTTTAAATTATATGCTTGTGTGCTCATGCATGGTTCTATTCATTAAGAAAATCAGCAGTAAGAAGTCCCAATGGTAGATGGTTCCAAAGATGTGTAAGAGCCTAAGAAGCTTCTGTCTGTCCACCGAGGTGCTAACCTGAGACAGAAGCTTAATGTACAATACACAAGGGAGATATCAAGCCACATATTTTGGATAATGAGAATATGCTGCCCCTGAACATGAGAAAATAACCCATTGGCTGGTCATGTCTTGGTCTATACAAGGTCTACTTCCTGTATCAAAGTAAGAAAACCATTCAAGTAGGCAGCCTACACTCAAGAATTCTTCCTCCTGCTTCCTCCTCAAGGCTTACAAAAGCCACTTTGGGGTCTAAGGATCCTCTCATGTCTACTCAAGAGATATGCGAGGTAGCTGAGAATGTTCTTTCAAGGCAAACAGCAGGGGTCTAAATTAGACTAGATTCCTCTCAGGGAGAAAGGAAGCATTTGAAGGTTTTTTGTAAGTGACCCCAACACTAAACCTCAGCTCTCTTCCAGACTGACCACAGATATGCAGATTCTCCCTGTCTACCTAGCACGTTAAGACTACTTTTCTACGTGATTATCATGAACTTGGGGCAGGAAAAGAAGCCATGTACTCTGCGGAAAAAAATGTTCATTAGAGGCAGAAGATTAGCACGGGGTTAGCACATAACAAGGCAGTGACAACATTCAACTTCTAACCCTGGGCCACTGCGCTGTGTCTCCTGGTACCGAGTCCAGCCACCCTCCACACTGGCGCTGACCTAGGACTCTAGGTTCTTTTGCTAAGGATTTGACTTCCTGTTCCTTAGTAGCAGGAGAAGGCCCCCCACCCAGCCCCCCAAATCATCACAGTTCTTATATTTTGTTTTGACTTAGAGTTTAGTAGAATTTAGATAGTAATTGTGTTATCATTTCTACTTTAATTTGCTTAAGGAAAAAGACTCAAATTGATGTGACCAGAGCGCGTATTTATAGCTGAGAGAGAACATGGCAATATCAGTATCAAAAGCTAATAAAACTAATAATCTTCCTGTATTTACTTAATAACAAGGAGAGGAGACTGTGGAGATAGCGAACAGAAGTCATAATTATTATCACATAGTAATTTCCGCTTATAAAGAAGTGTCTAGCAGCAATATTATTCTAGTCTTAGGGGAGACAAACATTACGGGGAGTGGGGTTAACAAGATATCCCAAGAGGTGTAAAAGAAACTGGGGGAGGGAGGGGTTCAAGCCACACGAAGTTGATGTTCCTTCTCCTGAGACTGCCTGCCACTAACCTAGGACAGCACTGCTTCCGGAGGGAGTGTGAACAATGTGAAGCTTCTGACATCAGCCTGCAGGAGGCAGTGAGACCTGCCGGGCCTGACCAAGGAGTCAGGAAATCTGAGTTCTAGTCCTGTCAGGATCATTCTCTGGCCACGTACTCCATCTCCCTGGGCCTGTTAAAGGAAGGGGACAAGACGGTACCACCTCAAAGTCCTAGCTAACGAAGACCTTCTAGCTTTCTACGAAGACAATACGATTTAAGTAATCTGAGAGCCAACCGGGACTCTTCTTACCAAATCCTAAACTCACTTCTGCCTTCTAGTGCTTTCTCCTTTTGCTAATCTCCTGGAAACTGCAGTCAGTTCAGCCAGGGCAGTTTTTGTTCTCTCTTCACATTCCCCATCCCCATTCACTGTTTTTCAGAGAGGAGGACAGGAGGGAAGTTGGGCATGCTGTCCTTTCCTGCTTAATGCACCAGATAGGAGCTCAATTAAGTCACACTCGTGGAAACCCTCAGCCTCACAGGAGGACAATAAATACAGAAATGCAGATTACTATTACTTCTGGTAATTTCAGCATCTCCTGTTAAAGCGACAGAAGACAACAAGTGAATGTATGGTTTTAAAAGGCTTTTCTTTTAACCCTTTGACGACAGTCACCTTGGAACTTTATTTTTGTAGGAGCCCCCAAAACACCCGACAAATCCACTCGCCACCTGCAGAGTTAAAAAACGATTCTTCCTCGGATCCAACTAAATCTGAAACTATATGGTACAATGCACTGGAGTGACCAAGCTTGTGATTTTCTTAAAGCTACAGTTTAAGGAGAGGAGCTGTATCCAAAAATTAGACTTTGGAAAATCCTCTCTCTGTAATAGCTTTCGGTTCTGGAGAAAGGGACCTCTTCTTTCTGATGTCCTCCTCCTTCTAAATCTTACCCCTCTCCAAGTACAGCTCAAAAACTGCATTTTTCTTATTTCAATCTACTCTGAATAGTGTCCCAGCAGCACCTTCATGAAACTTTTCCCATAAAATAATTTCTTTTAAGCGTCTATTTTCTTTGGCAAATAATCAGCTCAGTACTTTCCTGTCTATGCCACCCACTTATGACATTTTATTCCCCTAGCGAACTGTTACTGGGTGTAGTAGGTCTACCTTGTTTTTGTTTTTTTAGAATCCCTCCCACTCCTTTTGGTAAAAGAACTTTTCCTTTTCTCTGGCACACTTTCTGTGAGGTCTAGGTTGGACCTATTGACCCTTCACAGCAGGCATGGTCACGTGACAGGGACTGACCAGTCAGAAGGCCCCATTCTTCCTGGCCACAGCCATGGGCTCAGAGATGGACAGGGCCCATCAGAGTCCCTCCATGAGACGTGCTGTATGGATTTTGGAAGAGAGAGGGTTTCCTTCCCTAAGATTTCCTGCTACAGGTATGATATTAGTTTGGGGGCTACTATTTTTGCCACACGGGGAGATAGGTTATGTAATCATAAAGTCAAACAGATGCAAACAGAAGCAAGAGTCTGATGGAGAAAAAAAAAAAAAGACTGAATCCTGTCGATATGGTTTGACTCCTTGGACAAAAAACTGTGTTTCAAACCAATCACCCCTTGAATATCCCAGTTTCATGATTGAATAAATTCTCTTTTTTGGTCTGTGCTCCTTGCAACTGAAATAATCCTAACAAATATGCTGGACGCCTCCTGTACCAGGCACTGACTGTCTAACCTGCAGCCTGAAGTTTAGATACAGCGGTAGCTAAATCCCAAAGATAACCCCTAATGAACCATGCCTTCCGTTATTCATGCCTCGGTGTAGTCCCCTTGTCCACTAAATGTGGGCTAGCCCAGTGACTTGCTTTAACTAACGGAATGTGGCAGGAGTGATACTGTGCCAGTCCTACATCTAAGCCTTAGGAAGGCCTGGCAGCTTCTCCTTTCATGCTTTGGGGAGCTCTAAGTCACCACGTAAGAGGCAGGACTGCTCTGATGGAGAAACAACACGGAAGACGTAGGTGGCAAGTGGAATCTCTGAGATTAAGTGACGAGGGGAAGAGAGAGACCTAGCCGTCCCAACAGCCCAGCCGAGCCCAGGCTTCCAGCTATCCCCACCAGTCACATGAGAAAGGACATCTGGGATGTTCCAGGTCCAGCCGCCATCTGATGATAGCTATGTGAGATGTCCCAAGGCAGCCCAGCAGAAGAACTGTACAGATGAGTCCCAATATGCTACATCAACAGAACTAATGCCATGGTTGTTGTACTCGGTACCAAGTTTGGAGATGATTCATTATACAGCAATAGACAGTGGAAACAAATGTATAGAACGGATAATTAAGTTTTCCCAGACATGGGGAGCCAAACTTCAGGGCACACAAGCCAGCCCTGCTTTCTCCTTAAAAAATTAAAACTTCTTGATGGGTATGTAAGTATTCTATATAACTGACCAAGATAAAGAGATAAGGCATAACTTTATATAAAAACTTTAATAGTGATGAGTAATACATCAAAGTTTAAATTAAAACTTCCATAGTAATGAGTAATAATGTAAAACTGAGCTTTGCTAAGGACTGAAAGAATTAAAAGCTAAAGTGTGCTAGATTCACTAGATTTTACCATGTATGTATGGAACAATCAAGGCTGTGCATTGCAGAGAAGGAATTTTTTTTTTTATGAAATTTAATGTCAAACTGGTTTCCATACAACACCCAGTGCTCATCCCAGCAGGTGCCCTCCTCAATATCCATCACCCACCCATCCCACCCTCCCACCCCCCATCAACCCTCAGTTTGTTCTCAGTTTTTAGGAGTCTCTTATGTTTTGGCTCCCTCCCTCTCTAACCATTTTTTTTCCTTCCCCTCCCCCACGGTCTTCTGTTAAGTTTCTCAGGATCCACATAGGAGTGAAAACATATGGAATCTGTCCTTCTCTGTAGGACTTATTTCACTTAGCATCACACTCTCCAGTTCCATCCACGTTGCTACAAAAGGCCATATTTCATTCTTTCTCATTGCCACGTAGTATTCCATTGTGTATATAAACCACAATTTCTTTATCCATTCATCAGTTGATGGACATTTAGGCTGTTTCCATAATTTGGCTATTGTTGAGAGCGCTTGCAGAGAAGGAATTTATAAAGGATAGTGGGTGGTGTACAGATGAGCCAGCGAGACTAGAGAATCACATTTGGAAAGTGAGCAGGAGTAAGCAAAGCTAGACAGCAGCTGAGATCGTGACCCAAATCACTCCCGAATCACTCTGCGAAGACAGTTTCATGAAGATACCGCTGCCGCTGCTTAAACACAGAACACCCCGTTTCGCTCTGCTGCTGGCAAAAGCGCACGTTGACTATGCCCTGGCAACTGCTGCTGCCACCACCCCAGGAAACTGGAAGTTGCCACCGCTGCTGCTATCACTTCATGTAATTCTCCATTACCCCTGAACTTGGGAGTCTCCGGCTCCCCAGTTAGTCTGGAGTAGGTACATCTGATTGGCTTCGTGTAGGGTGGGTCCCCATATAGTAAACAAGCCTGGGCTTTGTGTTTTTATGATGGAAGGTGGGCTTCTGCCCTCTAAACACAGGAAGAGATTTAGAAGCTAAGTCGTCAAAAAATGACAAGTGTCAATCATACAGAGCTTCTTTTATTTTTCTTTCAAAATGACTGGGTTTTCTATTGATAGAACAAAAACACGTATCTTCTTGTTTTCCCCTCCTTTCTGAGTATTTAAAATTCATTGAAAACCCACAGTAGCTTCTTAAATGCTATTTTAAGACAATTTCATTTCATTATCATTATCATATGTATCACCACCATATGTACGTGTTCTGATACTTGGGGAATTAGGGTTTGCACTTGGCAGTGACCCCGCTCTCCCTGCGCTGTCCGGTCCAGCCTTCCTCCCTGACCTGGACACCCTCTAATGCTACTGCGTGCCAGCTCTCTCAGAGGTCCTACAAGCCCTCCTGCCTGTGTTGGGTCTAACAATACTGTGATCATTCCTGGACAGGCCTTAGGTGCTGTGCCAAAATCCTTTCTCATAATCTTTTTGGCCTCCTTTTGTTTATCCCCACAGACCTACAAAACAACATCTCCTTTCAATTTCTTGCAGGGAAGATAAAAAATTGATACACCTCCTTTACGCCCTTTCAACATGGAACACCCTGTCATCACCACTTAATAGAGTCTATAAAATCACTGAGGCTGTGGTATATCTTCTGGAAATACTAATGCATTACGTTGTCATGAGCTGTATAGAACAAGAGCTAAAATGCAGATAGACCTGGCTTTGAATCATGGGTCTGTCAGTTCCTAGTTGTGTCGACCTTGGCTTACTTCATCTTTCAGACTCAATTTTTCCATTTGTAAAATGAAAATGCTACTAAGTAAGCACACTAGGTTATAAGGATTAACCAAGATAATTTAATGCGTGTGACTCACAGAAGCAGAGAGCCTTATACAAAGTATGTGCTCAGTACATAGTAGGTATTGGTAATAATGTTAATGATAATAAAATAAAAATATTTTAAGTGTTTTGTTGTAACTGCCTAGTGTTACTTATTTGTGGAAAACTGAAATGCTATGACAGAATTAGAGCGCTATAAAAACTCCATGATGCAGCCTGAAAAGAAAATAACGGGTTCCACATGTAATCAGAGATTCTGGCTTATACTGAGATATCATACTGGGCCATCAGTTTCTAACAGACAGAATACAGTAAAATAGACATAATGCTGAAACTACCCTAAACGTAGTAGTATTCTTTGATGATGGACAGGATCTTCTAGTCTCAGGGGCAAACATCATGAACACCAATGATCACTGCAATGAAAAAATCTCGGAAGTCCCAGTTAGTATGATTTTCCATACAGGATTATCCAAGAAATACCCAATTAATAAATAAGATAAATAATGGGATAACCAATTTCTTACTGTTCTTCTCCTCAGTTCTAAATATAAACAACAGTTCAAAGAGAGAGATTAATATTGGAAAGGGAAAAACGTGTTGTTCTAAGAAAGGGATAGCTTGATCCAGGAGATTAAGCAAGCCTTTGAAGTTAGGACTTATAATGGCTCACTGAGCAGGAATGGACAAGGCAGATTAGACCGAATAGAAAAACTTAGTACTATAGGAGTTAAAAAGAAGTATGAACATGTATAGTTCACATTTTTACGGGGGGTGCCAGCCTAAGGCTGTTAGCAAGATACCTACGTGTGATGTTATGTCATGCTGGCCAGTATTTGGTCCTCACTACTGTATCTGCTTGGGTAAGGATCTCTTTTAAGATAGTCCTCCAAAGGAAATGTCCCTTATTCTGCAGGTGAGCTAACACAGGGGCATCATCCAAGCAGATCCATACAGGCCCTATCGAAGAATGGGAACCGGGGAAAGGAGCTGCAGATTTTACTGGAAACTTTTTTTTTTTTTTTTTTAATTTAAAAAAGGGAAAAGAGCTATTAGAGGCTCTTTGGTTTCAGGGCCCGTAATTTAAACATATGCTATTGGTGAGAAGGAACCTCGGAATGCCCGAGAGCACATTCTTTCCCTCTGCACAACAAACAGTAAATATTTAAGGCTCATTAGAGAAACTGGCAAATAGCTGATAGCCAATAGCTACAAAACTGAACTAAGGCAATCGGCTCCCTGGCAGACGTACGCTTCCCTTGTTCCAATGTTAGTTATGTGTCATTATCATTTCAATACTTTCATCCCTGGAGAACCAGGAAACAAGAGAAGAAAAAGGCAAAATTTCCGAAAACGGAAAAATAAAAATGCTCCCATGCTATATAATTAAAGTTAACAAAAGAAACAGACCCGTTGCCACATAACATGGAGAGGAGAGAAGCTGAAACTTCAGATGACTGATTCATCACAGCAAGTAATTACTTCGTGTTTTTCACAAACATTTGAAACCTATTATTACTTTCACAGCGGCACATGCCAACAGAAGACTGTCACCTAAGGGAGAAGTGGGGAACTGGGCTGTAATTAATTTCTGGTCGCATATATCCGTGAAGCCTTTCACGCTGTCAATAAAATGCTCCGGCCGCTGAAAAATCCCCAACCTCCCTCTTCTGTCCCCGGTACCCCAAAATGTTTCATCAGAGATTGCAGAGAGGAGACTGAGACGCGGTGGTCACGCCTGCTGCTGAGTTGAGGCCATTCATCTGCTCTTTCCCTGACCTGGGTACCAAGAGAGAAAAGTCAATCAAGAGCTGGCCTCTCCTGCTCCCCCTGCCCACCCTCCCCCACGACTTGTTTTCTTTCCTCATTTGAGTCCATCTGCAATTGAGAAAAATAGGAGGTGGGCAATTCTTTGGAGGAATCGAAACATGTAGATGCCAGGCAATGGAAATCATTATAACCGAAGCCTGTGTCTTTAAAGGTTAGAATACAAAGATTACGAGCGCCTCCAGGAAAAAGTGAAATGGCTGATCTGAATAAAACCTTTCCATCAACTGGAAAACCAGAACGCAGCAAAGGAGATGCAGAGCTATAGCAGATGTGACATTTATATTTTTGAGCACCTACATGTTTATTTTTTGAATTACCGTTCAGAGCCTTAGAAGACCTTTATAGGTCATGCAAAGCACAGCCAGTCTGTCTGTCTGACTCCCCAGGAGGTGTGGTGAGCAAACGCTGCAACCACAAGCTTGACTGAAGGAAACCAGCCTACATTTTCTTTCTTCATTCATTCGTGCACACACGCGTTCACTTGTCCATCCAGTCATCAAGTATCGCAAGTGCCTGTTACGTAACGGATATCTCAGAGATCTTTACCGTACTTCTGTGGAAATAAAGCTGATTTGCTTCCTTTTAGAAATCTCTCCTGCGAGAGCCTCTTCTGGGACTGGTGGTCAAGGGGAGCTCTGGACCTCAGAGCCCCATCTCTGGCTCGACGTCGTGGAGCTCTGGGCGAGTCTTATGTAGGGTTGACGTTCTAGTCAGAGCCTTATTGACAGATGAGGAAACTTGAGCTAAGAGAGCTGAAGTGACTTTGCCCAAGTTTATGTCACAATCATGGATTGAATTTGCTTGCTGCCCACCAACTAGATCAGTGAAATACTACTTAGCTCACAGGAAAATTCTAGGAACACGGCTTGACTCTGCCTCAAAATAACAACAACAACATCACAACAACAACAACAACAACAACAACAACAACAACAACAACAACAATAGTGACTGCCCTGAGGGGTGATTTTAATGGTTCCACTTAATCCAGAAAAGGGCTTTCAGGCAAGTTTTACTCTTCTTGCCTGCAGCAGGAGAAAGAAGGAAGATGGGGGAATAACAGAGAACAATGGCTGAGAAATGGCCTATCGTGAGCCTCACAGAACAGGAGGGTAGGCTAGTATTTCTCCAAGGGTGTCCAAGAACCACCTGCATCAGGCTCCCCTGGGCACTTGTTAAGTAAACTGCAGGTTCCTGCTCTCCCTCTTACCCAACCTTCTAGATCTTAATGTTTAGGGATGGAGTCAAAGAATTCCACTTAAAGGAAGTCTCCTACGAAATTCTTTTTTTTTTTCTTCTTTGAAGTAGGCTTCACATCCAGCACGGATCCCAACGTGGAGTTTGAACTCACAATCCTGAGATCAAGAGTCGGACGTTCAACCGATGGAGCCACCCAGGTGCACCCCCCTACAAAATTCCTATACTTTCTAGCCTTTGAGAACCACTCGGTTGATCTGCTTGGTGTTTTAAGACTACACGTGTGTGTACTTGGATCGGTGCTAAGAGTTGAGCGGTGATATGATCATGTCTGTGGTATGGTTCTGAGTGTTCAGGAGTGTCAAATGCTACTAGGACAGTTGTTTGGAAGGGGGGACAGAAGACCAGTAAGTGCTGAGTACCTAAGGACTAAGCAAAACCAGCCCTAAGCAACACATTCCCTCGCATGGGGGGGAGGGGGTCTGTAGAGCCCCCTACGGTGAAACTGCTCATTAAAGCTAATGAAAAGTGCCAGAGACCAGACCTTGATGGAAATCAAGGGGGGAAAGACAACCAGAAAAAAAATTAAGGAAAAGAAAACGTTTGAGAGCTAAGAGCCTGATTGAAAAATGAAATCATATTTTTAATTAAACAAAGCAAACAGAGACCCAATATTTACCAAATGAAAGCCCTGATTTCACATGGCTAAGAAAATACATAGACTAAGTTTGAATCCTAAGTCTTATTATTATGTAAACTGAGAATTTGCTGAGCTTCTTTAAGCTTCAGTTTTTTTCCATTGAGAAAATGAGGTAATAATAGTTACATGTGGAGTTTCATATAGAGTTTCGGGGTTCCGTAGACCAATATAGGTAAAGTACTTCTTAGGGTTCATGTCATGTAACCCAGTTTAATTATATAACAGTAATCATAATTGCTCTTATGTCATCACTGCAAGAAAGTAACTAATTTAGGCCTCTAGGTATTTTACACTAAAGTCAGTTGTCTTCTAGAAGCTGTCCTTGCTTCAGGGACAGCAGTGTGGAGTCAAAAGTCTGTAAGGCCAGGTACATGTTTATTTCTTGGCAACGTGTTCATATTTCGCTAAGGATGCTCTCTGAAACATACGTGTAAATTCATATTTATCAAACACTTTGAAACACAAATCACATTCATAAACATTTTAGATTGCTATTACAGAGAAGTAGAGGAGGGGAAAAAAAAAAAACACCCAGAAGCCAAAAACAAAACACAATTATGGTAACTAGTCACAAGAATTGCATAATGAGAAAGGCGCTGGGGAGGAAGTCTGGCCTTGATATGGTTTGTGAGGGGTTGTAGCTCTGCTTTCATAGCTATGGCAATTCTGCCTATTTCCTACATTTAAGCAGCAAAACTAAACACTATATCTTCATTTAGAAAACGAGAAAGGTCAGCTTCCAGCCTAAAGTTTTTCAGTAAGAATTCTAATAAAGTCAGTAAATGATCATTCTTGGTCTTTAGTCGAGAACAAGCTTTGTATCTTTTTAGCACAATCATTTCCTGGCAGAAAAATGGCCTCACTGGATGAATTAATTCAATTTCCTAACTATGACGACTACAGAGGTAGTGCAGGGTATAAAAATAGCACAACTGGATGAGAGATTTTGGGCAAGTCACTTCTGATTTCCATTCCTTGGGATCTTTATTGGAAAAACACCGCCTGTCATCTATGCTAATCCCTGAATCATTCCAATTTCAGCACATGTGCTACAAAGGGAAAACTACAACTATCTGCCAATAATCTCGAGGAATCCTAAATTATACATGGACATTATATATGTACAAGGTATAGTGACATTAATTGAACATAATCAGAAAGAATTCTGATTTAATCAAAGCCTCATACATAAGATATGAGAAATCAAACACCAATACAGCCAGGTATTACTTTTGAGAGCTTTATAAATGCTCATTTTGGGGAGGTACTCTATGGGGGATAAAGAGTCCTCATTAAATAATTAATTAAAGATCAATTAATTGCTAGAATGTATGGAACCTATTACGAGTGCAATAAATACAGAAAAAGTAGATCAGTAGAAAGAGGGATGGTCAGAAACAGGCAGCAAAGGCAAATGAAGGTTTGATTAATGAGATGCAATGCTATTGAAATCCACTTATACAAAATTTTAAAGAAAATTTTCTCAGAGATCAGGCCATACAAATGTTTATTATTAAATTTTATTAATGGGTATATTTCCTTCTCCCAGGCAGCAAAAGCTATTTAAACCATCATATTTCCCAATTTACTCTGGCCCCTAGGAAAGTCAGGGCTAGCTTTGCATGATCATCAAATTCAAGAGATAAAACAGCATTTTTAGGGGGCATCACCATTAAAAGAATTTTGTTAGCAGACTAATCTCTCCCATAAAATGAATCATAAATCTACATGATTAATAATCTTGAGTTAAAAACCTGGAGTATTACAGGTAAAGGTTTGAAAAGGAAGAGGTTGGGGGCACCTGGGTGGCTCAGTGGGTTAAGTGTTTGACTTCAGCTCAGGTATTGATCTCGCGGTTTGTGAGTTCGAGCCCCACGATGGGCTCCGTGCTGACAGCTCGGAGCCTGGAACCTGCTTTGGATTCTGTGTCTCCCTCTCTCTCTGCCCCTCCCCCACTAGCACTCTGTCTCTGTCTCTGTCACTCTCTCTCTCTCTCAAAAAAAAAAAAAGCATTAAAAAAAAAAGATTTGAAAAGGAATAGGTTACCCTAAGATTAGAGAAGCAGATAAAACCAACGGCAGAATAAAGGTGGAAAAAAATAAGCAGAGAAAAGAATATGAAAAATATAGACCTATGAATTTTTTTCAGAAACAAAATTGCTCTTCCAGCAAGGCAATCAAGTAACATTTTACTTAATAGGTGGGGGCATTTCATATTTGTAGCCAAATCACCTCCAAAGCTTACTCCAGAGGCAGTATCCCCCCTTGATGCATTGACTGATGGCGATTTAGGGGACCACAGATATTCATCTATCTGCAGGTCTGCGGGTGTTTCCAGTAGATGGCAGCATGTCATTGCTAATTCCTGTCTAGCAGGCTACACCCTGGTCAGTCCGAACAGGAAAACCCACAACCTTTCCTGCAGAAAACCAAAAAGGGCTGCTCCTGGTGCCATAGGTTTGCAGGAAGTAAGCCCACCTGAACAGCCGCCTTGGAAAGGAGTTCAACATTCTCAGCCACGCCGGAGATCGTTCTTGGCCATAGATACAGCACAAGGTCAAAGACAATGTGAACTGATATATATTCGGTTTCTAGGCTGGCTTTGTCACTCTGTCACCTTGAGGAAGGCACTGTGGGGCCATCCCTTCCTTATCCGCTTCAGGGCTTCCTCCTCTCATACCTTTTACATGCTGTTCCGCAGGGCATGGCCTCCATCTACCGTGCTTATAAGGTGCTTATTTCTCTGATGGGTTCAAACGACAACCCTAGGCTGATGACTCCCCACATCTGCTTGTTCAATACCATCACCCCCACCCCGACCCCAGCTTCTAGCTTACCTGCCCAGGTGCATGTTGGACAACTCCACTGGGAAATCTCACAGGCATCTTAACACTCGTCACATCCACTGATCTCTCCTCCATCAAACCTCCCTCTCCCTCCCCCCAGGCTTATCTTAAAAAAAAAAAAAACCTAACTGCCTTTATTCACTGATTTCTGAGTTGGGCAGCATCCCATCTAGCAAATGGAAGGGTGCTCCTAGGCTTATCTTATTGGATGGTATTGTGAGCATCTTAGATACCCATGTCAGAAAGTGCCCTGACTCCTTTCCTTTATTCTCACTGTTGGTCACTCCCTACGTCCTGCCAATTTTAGTTCTTCTCAACTGGTGTTCTCCATGGCTCCCCAGCACTGACCTAATTCAGGCCCTACACATCTCTCTTAACAATCACCTTCCACTTGGTCTGCAAGGCCTGCAGTTTTATGGCCCTGTTATCCATTTCCTACTTAGCTTTAGATACAAATCTGACCATCTCACTCTTCCCCTGAATCCATTTACCCCGCAGGATAAAGTCTGGACACCTTCAGGTTTTCATCCCACGGGCATTTACTGAAAGCCTACTACAGTCTGGTGCGTTCTAGGCCCTGGGGCTAGAGAAAGGAACAAGATCCTTGTCTCATGATGCGTGCTAAGAAAAAACAAATCAGGGTAAGTAAAACGGGGAGTGCTGGTGGGAGAGGAGGCGTGTTTTGAAACACTGCAGAGGAGGCCTCTCCTGAGGTGACAGTTGTGCTGAGTCACCCTTGGCCAGCTCTGTTTTCCTCCCGCCTTATCTTCTACCCTTCCCTTCTCGAGGGTCTGCTCCAGTCACCCTGAACTGCCCTTTCTCTCTCTTTTTTTAAGCTTTTATTTATTTAGTTTTGAGACTGGGGGTGGGGGGAGATGAGCAGGGAAGGGGCAGAGAGAGAGGAAAAGAGAAGATACCAAGCAGGTTCCACACTGTCAGCCCAGAGCCAGGGTGGGGCTCTATCTCATGACCCCTGATGAGATCATGACCTGAGCTGAAATCAAGAGTCAGACTCTTTTAACTGACTGAGCCATCCAGGCGCCCCTGTCTACGTTTGATTACAGCAATCCTAGTGGGTGCAATATGATTATCTTGTTGTGGATTTGACTTGCATTTCCCTAATAACAAACTATGTTGAGCATCTTTTTATGTGTGTATTACCCAACTATGTATCTTCTTTGGAGAAATGGCTATACACATCCTTTGCCTGTTTTTTTATTAAGTTTTTTTTCCCAGTAGTTTCAGATTTACAGAAAAATTGAGAAGATAGCACGAAGACTTCCCATATACTTAGGCCTAGTTTCCCTCTTATTAACATCTTATATTTGTATGATATATTTATCCTGACTAATGAATCAATATCGATATGTTATTATTAATTAAAGTCCATAGTTTATTAACATTTTCTTAGTTTTTACATAAGATCCTTTCTCTGTTCCAGGATCCCATCTGCATTACATTACATGTACATATAGGACACTGCATTACATGTAACAGCCATGTCTTCTTAGGCTCCTTTTGGCTACAAAAGTTTCTCAGATTTGCCTTGCTTTTGATGACCTTGACAGTTTTGAGAAGTACTGGTCAAGTATTCCGTAGGATCCCCCTTTTTTGAAAATTCTTTGATGTTTTCCTCAATTGTATGAGGGTTATGGGTTTCGGGAAAGATCACAGAGGTGAAGTATCATTTTCATCCCTTCAAATCAAGGGTATTATCTGTCAATGTGATTTATGCATGTTGGTGTTGATCCTTGATCACCTGACTAAAGTACAATTGATCAGATTTCTCCACTACAAAGTTACTTTCCTCCCATTCCGTACGTACCCTTTGGAAGGAAGTCCCTATGTGCAACCTCTACTTAAGAAGTGGGGAGTTAGGTTCCTCCTTTAGGGTAGTTTCTACATAATTCATTTGGAATTCTTCTGTA
This sequence comes from Leopardus geoffroyi, assembly GCF_018350155.1. Taxonomy (NCBI): domain Eukaryota; kingdom Metazoa; phylum Chordata; class Mammalia; order Carnivora; family Felidae; genus Leopardus; species Leopardus geoffroyi. The sequence goes on along the minus strand of NC_059331.1, from coordinate 150,147,697 downwards.
TAGGAGATTTGTCTCTTCTTCCTCACTTATTATTAATTTATTCAAAAAATTTATTATATCACTATGGACTCATAAACATTTATTCTATACTCTGTGTCATAGCCCAATACTTCATTTGTTGCACAAATAGTCCTGGCTTTGCCCATTAGGAGCTCTTTCAAGTTGGCTCCTGTGCCCCTTTGACACATTCCTGGCAATGTGGGGTGTGTGTGTGTGTGTGTGTGTGTGTGTGTGTGTGTGTGTGTGTATTTAGTACCTCCTTAAATTTCTGGCACTATAAGATGCTCCAGGCTCATCTTGTATATTTTCTGTCCCAGTCCTAGACTCAGCCATTTCTCTCAGAAGCCCTGCTTCCGTTTACTGGAGAAGAGTTTTAGAAATCAAGATCTGGGCACTAGCTAGGATGGTTGTTACTGGGGCACCTTTACCTATCCTTTAATTGGGTTATTTGCCTTTGTATTATTGAGTTGTAAGAGTTCTCCATGAATTCTGGATGTAAGTACCTTACTAGATATATGATATGCAAACATTTTCTCCCATTCTTTTGGTTGTCTCTTCACTGTCTTGATTCAGCCTCTTAATGAGTTAAACAAACATGGTGTTTTATACTTTTCCATATAAGCCTGTGTCCTGAGGAAGCATTTTAGGCAAGACTTTTTTCTCCTTTGGTGCCCAGACTGCAAATGGTTCCAGTGGGATTTTTCTGTTGGCTTTTGTGAAGAGGTTCCTAAGTATGTGTATTACACATAGGAGATATGGGACTTCATTGGGTAAGTAAACATATATAGAATAGCTCCAAAGCAAAACTGGAGTTGCTGGAAAGGGACCTAGGGCTGGAGAAGGGAGGAATCGGACATGTAGAAGCAGAGACTGACTTTCATTAAAAATAAAACCACTCAGTGTCCAAAGAGAGATCATAACTTCATCATTGGAGAGATCCGCTTCATCACTGGAAACACATGATGAGTGTATATGCTGGGAAGAGCAGGGGTTTCTTAGGGACCGTTCAATGAGAAAAGAGGTTGCCAATTTCGGTCTTTTCTGTATCACACCGGAAACACTCTCATTGCATTTTTGTTTGCCACGAACGCATCAGACCCTACCACGGCATTGAGCAGTGAGAAGTCTATTCCCAAAACTTGTTTCTGCACTGGGTAAGTTGTGTAGGGAAGATTAAGGAGTGTGAACCAAAGCATTTCAGTCCTATCCTCAGGTCACCAGGGCCCAATTCTTTGCCCTAAGCTAATTTAACCTACCAGCGCCATTTGACACAGATGAAGACACTCTCCTCCTAAAACACTTTCTTCTGGGACACAGACCTCTCTCCTGCTATCATCCTACTTCATCGGCTGCTGGTTCTCAGGTTCCTGGGCTGGTGTGTCCTCAGCACTCCAACATCTCCACGCTGGAGGACCTACCCAAGGCCCAGTTCTTGGATGGCTTCTCTTTTCGGTCTGCCTGTGTTCTCAGTAAGATCTGGTGTCTCATGCCATCTCATGGCTCTACTTATTTATTTATTTTTAAATCCCATCTACAAGCTGATGATTCCCGGGCTCCTTTTTCCCGCCCAGCCCTCTTTCCTGAATTCAGATTGGTATATTCAGCTTTCTCTTCATTATCTCTATTCACATGTCTAACGTGCACCTCAGACTTAGTACTTCCAAACCCAAGCTGTCGATACCCCCTTCTTATCTGCCCCATTGCTACCTCCCCAAACTCAATCTGCCTTTCCCACCGTATGGCTCATTTTTGCTTCGGTAAATCAAAATGCCAACCTTTGAATTGCTCAGAACAAAAACCTTGGAGTCACTGGCTTGCTTCCAATCTCTCAGCAAATCCTATCAGCTCTCCTTTTAAAATACATCCTAATCTGACCACTTCTCATCCTCTGCACTGCTACCATCTTGGTCTGAATCACCACCATCTTTCATGTAGGTTCATGCGATAGTTTCCTAACAGCTCCTTCTGCCTTTGCCCTTGCCTGCAACCTCCCCTCCCCAATTGTCTATTTGCAACATAGCGGCCAGAGTGAGTCTTTTACAACCTAAGTCACGTTATGGCAGTCTTCTGTTCCACACCATCTGACAGTTTCCTACCTCCCTCAAAGTAGAGCCCAATGGTATTGCAACAGTCTTCAAGATCTCAGATTCTTAAACCTTTGACGTCATTTCTTCTTCTTCCTGTTGCTCATTCACTTTAGCCATACATACTGGCCTTTCTGCTGTTCTTTAAATGCCAGTCATACTCCTCTCTCTGGTTCTTTCCTCTCATACCTCTTTTTCTGGTATGTTTTCTCCCGAGGTATCCACATGGCTTGCTCCCGGTCTTCGTTTAGGTCTTTCCTCAAATGTTACCGTATCATTAAGGGCTTCTGTGGCCACTCTAAAATTGTGGGTTACCTTCATTACACCCTGGCATACTCTAGTCCCCTTCCCATGCCTGATTTTTCACCGTAGCACAGAGGGAAGAACCAGGAAGAAACCTCTGGGGTCATCTTTTTGAATAATGGGTTCACTTAAACTGTGAAGATTGCCAGATCCACCTTGGGGACTTGAGGGCCCACTCATTCAGACGTCTCCCGATACACAGTGCCTGGACTGCTAGGTTGTTTCAGTGACTCAGTTTTGGGAAGTGCATGGCAGCTCAGGGTAAGATCGTTTCTGATGAAAGGAACTAAAAAGCACACCCGTAAAGCCCTTCCATTTCCTAGTTAATCTGTAGCAATTTTCCAGGACAAAGTAACTTCTTGAGTCTGAAAATTTAGAGTGGGGTCAAAAGGGTCAGAGCCATAGCAGAGATCATTATCATAGGGGACAGGGCTTCTCTGTAATTCTGGTGATTATATAGGATAACCTATATAATCCTTTGCTCACCCAAGATTTATCTTCTTATTGGAGATTAGAGTAAAGGTGTGTATAAAAAAGACAGACAACAATACCGCAAGTAGAAGAATCAACACAAATGGAATCACTCCAGAGCTCTCTTTATTACAGAAAGGGCGTTCTATTTTCCACCGGCCAGGAAGGCTGTGGAGGTGAAAAAAAACTACAAGAGGCTTTGCAACTTCTCGTTAAGTAAGTTTTCTGACACATTGGCAACTAGTGATTAATTACTGTGTTAGAAGATAACATTCCTATAGAGATTTGCTGGAAATAGAGATGCTGTCCATGCTTGATTAGACATTGCTTAAGGAATGCTGAGGCACACTGTTGCCGTCTCTTATTTCTGGCTATTTTGGTATCGCTGTTATATTTATTTTACATAGCTTCAAATTCAGTAGAATTGATGGAGCCCATTTCACAAAACCCGTCCCTACCAAAAACAGGAATGAAAAAAAATAAGGCTATAAAGTGCATCTATGTATGCATGTGTGTATGTGAGCAAGAGAAAATGAGGGTGAAACAGACTAGGAAGAGTGGAGATAGACTGTTGCTTTTGGAAATGCTTTCTGCTCTACAAGGAAAGACCTGCAAGGGAGATACTGCTCCGTATGAGCTTCTAAGAACATTGACCTATGTCAGCTGGTTAAAACTTTCAGGGCATTAAAGACTAAACTAAAACTAAACTTTGCCATTATCCAAGCCCTTTGCCAGGCCCCCCCCCCCTCCCCAAAAGCCTTGATTTGGATACCTATCCATTCATCCAGTACACGTGATGGGCACTTACTCTGGTCCGGGCACTGAGAAAACAGACAGGAACAGTCGCGGTCTCTTGGAACATTCAAGTCTCATAAGGAGAGGTCTTCTGAGCCAGGATCAAAAGGACAGACTCATCCAATGCTACATACTTAAGCTGCCTATTTCCTTTCATACTCCGTGGGGAGTAGAGAGTAACAGTAGCAGTACCTCTCCCAAGTGGTCACATTTCCGCTCACGCCCATTTCTTCGGACATCATTCATAAATCCAACTGTAAAAGGCACGGCTTGGTTGCCGTTCAGTTTTTTCCTGAAGAAACGCTTTGCTGGCACACAGCCCACTGATGCCAACCTCAATACTGCCCAGTCAGCATTTCATTATTCAGATGCTAGTTTTTTGAGTATGCGTTCAGGCCCCATGCTGTCTGCCAAAAACTGTGCTAATTTACTTATTTCAGCTAAATAAAAAAAAAAAAATCATTTAAAAAAGGATGATTGAATTTAAGAATTATATTCCTCAGAGAATTAGTAATGCTTTGCTGTATCCCTCAGGCCTCCATGTACTTAACTTCCCCTTGTCAATGTTATTATGAATAGACTAATTCAATAATGAGATCATTCCCCATAAGAGCGACCAAATAAATGCAGTATTCAGTCACACCTGGTTTCCCTAATCTGAGCAAGGAAGGCTTTCTACCAAATTTAGCCTAAAATAGGGAATTTAATGAACACACACACACACACACACACACACACGCAAGAAGGAAGAACAAGACAGGAGGAGGACAGAGAAGCAGAGGAACAGGTGGCAATGGAACAAATGGGAGTGATAGATTGGAGAAGAAAAGTTAAAAATGAAGATATATGGTTATATGCTTTCCACACAAAGATCCTAGCACATATGTCTTAATACCTGTCAAAGTAATGTAATATTTCATCATCCTTTGAAATGTCTTCAGACTTGTTTCAAATTTTCTAGAACTTCTCGAGGAATCCAAAAGTCAAGTGAAATGGCACAGAAGTACTAAACGTTAGGCAGGAGAACTCTGCGCTATTACAAACAAATGACTTTCTAGCCATAAGGGAGTTTGTGGAATAATTCACCAAGGTACAAACATCAGTAATGCACCACGGTACGATAATCATTCATCCTCTGCAAAACTGTTTTCACTTTCACTGAAGCTCCAAAGGTCTGATGATTTAAGTAAGGGAGAGCCAGTGTTGAGACCACACGAAGAGAGAATAAAATCACCTCTTAAATTTGAAAAAGTGCATTATAAAGAAACATTAAAAACTGAGATCAGCAAACCTAGGGCAGAGAAAGGAAGAGTGCGATTTAAAAGAAGAGCCTTCAAGGACATGAAGGGTGGGCATGGTTGACGATGAGCCCCCACAACGAACGTGAGAAGAGAAGACGCGTTTCAACTGGGAAGAGAGAACAGATGAGGAAAAAGAGTCATGGACACATACACTCAACCCTTGTTACTTATAATGAGAGAAAAAAGGGGAAAAAATCCTAATGCTTAAAAAATTTGCAAATGATTAAATAATGCCTAATTTATGCCGTGGAGTAAGTGTTCAGGTATTAAACGTGATACCGCCGACCCTTGAACAGTGTGGGAAGGTAGGGGCGCCAACCTCCTACGCAGTCACAAATCTGCGTATAACTTCTGACTCCCCGCCAGAAAACTTAACTACTAACAGCCTACTGCTGACCAGAAGCCTTACTGAGAACATAAACAGTTGATTAACACATAGTCTGTATGTTATACATTTTATATATTATTTTTATATACGTAAAACACTGTTTTCAAAGAATAGTACTGATACGGGGAAATGCAGTTAAGCAAATATGAAATTACATTAACATAGTTCCAATTTTGTAAAAAGAGAAATTGCATGCACGCATAGTATGAACATGCACTTGTATACTTAGCACAGGCACAAAAGCCAGGAGAAATAACGCCCAATGTCAAAGCCTCTGGATGAAAGTCTTAGGAGTAATGTTTATTTTATTTTTTGTATTTTATGTCACAGATCTTAGGCAGTGAGCAAATATTACTTTCATAAAAGAAAAAAGTTACTGAAGTTTTGTAGTAAGAGCTTAGCACAGACAACAGGGAAAACTACCTGCCTAAGTGAGGTTAAGCATCCAACAGAATTGTATCGAATTACCTTCTCTAAGACTAAAGAACATCTAATTATTTCACTGTTTTTTTTTTTTTTTTTTTTTTTTTAATTAACTTTTGCAGTACCGAGAATCCATTTTTCTAAATGATTTTTACGGGCAATGGGATCTTGGCTTTGGTACAAGGACTTCGCCCAATCTTTCCTCCTACCTTGCAAAATCCAGGTCTGCCTCCCGCGACATGGTGATGTTGGTCAAATTCTGCTGAAGGACAAAAATGTTTCTACACATCTTCTTGATGCCGGACTCGCTGATGCGCCTGAAGTACTGGGCACCATTAATGAGGATGCAGGAGATCAGGTGACCCAGGCCTGAGGGGCCAGCACACGTCAGTGGAGGGAAAAGAGAAGATAGATTAGTGCCACCCTGCATGAACTCACACATGAATATGGAAGGATTTCTCTCTTGTCATCCTCCACAAATTTAAACGACCAAAGAAAACATACCTGTGAGGGTTGTTGTGCCCACTGATCTTACACTTGTTCCAGAGTATTTAAATATTGTCCTAATAGTTAGATATGGAGAAGCTTTATGTAACATAACCTGGTAAATCCATAGCTCCAGCACTGCCATATATATCGTAAGCTATCATACCAGGGGCTTAGAAAATATGCCAGGTTAGGGGTGCCTGAGTGGCTCAGTCGGTTAAGTGTCCGACTTCGGCTCAAGTCATGATCTCGCGGTTCTTGAGTTCGAGCCCCGTGCCGGGCTCTGTGCTGACAGCTCAGAGCCTGGAGCCTGCTTCAGATTTTGTGTCTCCCTCTCTCTCTACCCCCCATTCCTTTCTCACACACACTCTTTCTCTCTCAAAAATAAAATAAAAACATTAAAAAGTTAAAAAAAAAAAAAGAAAATATGCCAGGTTGTTATAAACTACTCAAGAGCAGTGGGACTCATTTTTCTGCAAAGTGGTTTTGGAAGCAGAGATGAACACATGTAAATACAATGATTGTTTGCTTTCCTCTTCCTCCCACAAAAAAAGCCAGGGGTGTACTTTTGGCTCAAAAGTTGATTTGGAACCTAATAAGGCAAAAATAGAATAAGAAATTGATGCATGTGGGTTGCCATTTGTCAAAGCTTTCGCTAGAACTCTAAAGCTAGTCCGGCTTGTTACAAGCCGTCTACTATTTTTGTTATCTTCCCCTTCTGAAGGCAGAGTTCCTCTGTGGTGAAGGTTCAGATGGGAGCTCAGGGCACCTCTTCAGGTTCAACGACTCCCACTATCTACAAAATGAGTTTCCTCGTTTAGGATGAAGGTCAAAAAGGAGAGGAGGAACATTCTCTCTTGCTTCAGCTCCCCTCATCCAGCGCTGCTTCCAGACCACGAACTCACTTGTAGGTGTTACCATTTGAAAGTGAAGCAAAAGGCTTTTTACTCAAAGAAAAAGAAACACACACATGGATTTTACATGTAAAGCCAGACAACCGATTGATGTGAAAAATCTCTGTAAGTCACGTTTTGGTGTGATTTTACTGAGCCCGTAACTTCAGGCATAATTTTATTCCACCATGGTAAAATGCAGTTTGCCCTGAGTGTAGGCAATGGGGGAGGGGGGGTGGTGCAGTGTGTATAGAGAATAGCAAATAATAATCAATATATTAAATACGCAAATTTATATTAATAAATATGTATAATAGATCGTAATAATAATTAAAAATAAAACCTATTAGAGGTTGTCTGCTTTACATTACCACTGTATACTGGTAATTTCAAATTAAGAATTTTTTTAAATGTTTATTTATTTTAATTAATTTTGTTTTATTAAATATAATGTATTGTCAAATTGGCTTTCATACAACACCCAGTGGTCATCCCAACAGGTGCCCTCCTCAATGCCCCTCTCCCCCACCCCCCATCAACCCTTAGTTTGTTCTCAGTATTTAAGAGTCTCTTATAGTTTGCCTCCCTCCCTCTCTGCTTATTTTTGAGAGAGAGAGAGAGAGAGAGAGAGAGAGAGAGAGACAGAGTGCAAGCAGGGGAGGGGCAGGAATAGAGGGAGACACAGGATCTGAAGCAGGCTCCAGGCTCTGAGCTGTCAGCACAGAACCCGACACAGGGCTTGAACTCATGATCTGTGAGATCATGACCTTAGCCAAAGTCGGATGCTTAACTGACTGAGCCACCTAGGTGTCCATGGCAATTTCATATAATACCTGTGGTAACATACTTTTTTCTGTCACACCAAAGAAGACTGGGATCCTGTCACCCCCACGCTCTACCCCTTGGGAAATTCCGTATTACACCTTTTCGATTTGGAAAGTGGTGTCACGGAGAAATAGCTTTTTAAACAGAAGGTCTCCAATTTATGGTTTCTTAAACCCCATTCTACATCAGTGTGTTATGCTCATATTTCAAGAAGATGTCGCTACTCATCAGTATTAGATGTTAAGAAATGGCTGGGAAAAATGAGAGAGAAAGTCTGGGAACTGCAAATGTTGATAGATAGGGCTTAGAAGAGCCCCGGTCAAGAGCAAGAAGGAAACTGTGCAGCGAGTGAGGAGTGACTTCTCCGATGGGCACCGCTGTGGCCCTTGGAGTGTCAGCACCATGCAAGGAACAGCTCACCTTTTAATCACTTAGACTTTTTGGCTTAAGTCTTTTAGGGATAGTTTCCTCTCAGAACATACCTCCATCTTTATGATACAATTTAGTGGGAAAGTAAGATTTTTAGTTTCGGGGTCCAAATGTGCTGGAACATAACCGTTTTCTAAAGTGAGCAATGGCCCAGCATTTCTTTCCTGTCTCTGGGTTCCACGATTATTTGCATGGTGTACCTTCTTAATTATTTGAAATAACACTGGTTTAATTTTGAGAGACCTCGTAGATACTTTTGGCACCCAGGCCTACATACAAATAAACCAAAACAAGAAAGAAGGGAATATAGTTTGAAGTCCCAAAAGGGGTCCCTAGTGGGGGACTCCAGCATGAAAACTTATTTGGCTGGCGTCACATATTTTGAAATGTTGAAGGTGAATGCCTTTAGATGGAACTGTCTTTCATACCTTTCCTTGCTGGCCTGCCCCAAGGCATTCATGGATGCAGCCTTTCTAAAATCTCTGCTGATCAGAGGTTTCTGGTCTCTTCAGACAACAGGGCATTCTTTGAGAAAAACCTTGCCCTTTCACTGATAATCTTCGCCAATGACAGATCTTTCAGAGTCCTCTTCTCATTGTATACGTGTTTCTTTTCCTTTTTTTTTTAAAGCTTTTTAATTTTTATTTATTTATTTTTAATTTGAGAGAGAGCACGCACATGTATGCACACATGGGAGAAGGGCAGGGAGAGAGGAGAGAGGGAATCCCAAATTGGCTCTGCGTTGTGGGGCTCGACCCCACAAACCTGTAAGATCATGCTCAAGCTGAAATCAAGAGTCAGATGCTTAGCCAACTGAGCCACCCAGGCATCTTGTTTCTTTTCCTTTTATGAACTCCTCTTGAGTGGGTCTCACGGCCCACTCTACATATTTACCCAATTCTTATGAGTGACATGTCAGGGAGGCAGCCAGACTGCCATCTATCTGCCTTATGTTGGATTAAATCTTATCAACCGGGAGCAGATGGCAGCCATATTGTTGTCTACCTATCCATACACAGAGAAACTAGGTATGGCAGCTTTAATCCAAAAAGAAAAGAAAAGGAAAAAACCCCAAACAACTACAAGTTTTGAACTTCAAAAGTAGAGAGACACACACAAAAAACCCTTCACCCTTCCTTCCTCCCCAGATCCCAAGGGCAAAGGCAGGGGCTGACCTTCAAATATATATTGGAACTTATGCTGCTGAAGGCTGGCACTCATGGCCTCTTCAATGGCGCTGATGTCTTTGTTGAGCTTGACCACCAGAGGGTCATAATCCATACTTTCCACATTAGCGACAATGGCATAGTTCCCCTCCTTTGCAAGGGGGATGAGATAATGGAAACAGTGAACCCTAAGAGAGGCAAGGATGGAGAGAGCAGTTAGTAACACATTTTCTTGATGAAAACAATAATCTTCTTGTGACAGAACACCCAAACACTTAAAGCAGCTGTGGCTCTGTAAATATTTATGTACTCCTCCGCTCATTCACTGGAAAGCCACCTAGTAAGTGAGAGATCTTGAGCAAGGTCAGCTTCCGTGATCCTCACTTGCTTAATCCAAACACTGGGGATGAGGAGTAAATGAACTCTAAAATTCCTTTAAAAAAAAAAAGAAGTTTATTTTTGGCAGGCAGTGGGTGAGCGGGAGAGGGCTAGAGACAGGGAGGCACAGAATCGGAAGCAGGCTCCAGGCTCCAAGCTGTCAGCACAGAGCCCGATGCGGGGCTCAAACTCTTGAACTGCGAGATCACGACCTGAGCCGAAGTCGGAAGCTTAACCAATTGAGCCACCCAGGCACCCCTAAGAGTCCTTTCAAAGACTGGATTATACACATACTGTGAAAAGCATTATATCTTTCAATGGATATTACTATAGTGAAAATGAGACACAGAGGTCACACAGCTCTAAAGAGCAGGCTTTGGAATGAGACTACTTTGGTTTCAATTCCCAATTCCAACATGTTCTAGCTGTGTGATTCTGGGCAAGTTACTTTCTCGGTTTCCTTGTCTAGATGATGCCCACACCTACCTCATAAGGTGCTCGGAGGAGCTGGTGAACATAAAGCATACAGCACAGGCCTGGCACAAAGCAAGTGCATAGTAAGTGTTGGCTATCATTGCTACTATCATATTTATTATTATTCATCTATTACTTAAGTAAAACACCAAAATAAACTTACTTATTTAAAAATAAAATTGTGCTCGGCCTTGGGAATGTGCGACATGATTTATGCCCTTAAACACTCCCTAGCCTAGTCGGGCAGACTGAGAAAAAAAAAAAAAAAAAGAGAGAGACAGAGACCAAAAGAAGGCAGTGTCTCACTCAGAAGCACATGTATCCACGTGCCATGGAAACCCGCCATGGAGAGTCAGGAAAAGTTCACAACAGGAAGTGATACTTAAGTAAGAAAGATGATCTGAATGAGCTTGAGGAAGGAGGGCATTCCTCTGTTGACATGGCCTGATCACTCTGACCATGCACAGTTCTTAGGGTCTTTTTGGTAGTTACTGGTAACTGCCAAAGAAGTCTGAGATGGGTCAAGACTGGCCACTCCATAACCTTTGTGTTAAGCTGTAACGAAAGCAGGTTTCGCTCCAAATAATTCTAGCACACAAATAGGCGTTTCTTAAAAAACCAGAACCAAAACCTTCCATCCGTTGGCAGGCACAGTTCAAACCGTCTGTCCTATAAGCTCAGTGAAGTCCTAATTATTGTTTTAGGTGCTCTGTCTGATCGTACCACGGGAGGTTCAGAGTCAAAATTCTGGTACCCTTATAGTCTGCACTAAGTAATAGGAAATACTCCTAAACAAATGGCTGCAAAAGCCTTGGGCCTTATCCCCAATGCTGGATCTTTAGGCTTGGCTTTCATCTTTCTTTTTTAAAGTCAGGTTTACTGAGAAATAATGTATCAACAGTAAAAAAAATCACCCTTTTTAGTGTATTTTGTAGTGTAGTTTTGACAAATCTACACAGCTGTACAATCGCCACTATGATCAAGTAATATAACAACAGCATCACTCCTAGAATTCCCGTGAGCCCCTCTGCAGTCAACCCCTACCCATACTCCAAGGCTCTGGCAACCACTGACCTATCTATGCTTCCTTCCTGTAGTTCTGTCTTGTCCAGAGTGCCATATAAATGGAATCATAGAGTATGTAGCTTTCGGAGTTTGGCTTCTTGTGGTCAGCCTGAGGCATCTGTGATTTATCCACTTTATTGTTCATTCCTTGTGACTGCTGAGCAGATCTCCACCGTGTGGAGGTACCACAATTTAACCATTCGCCCGTTGACATCTGGACTGTTTCTACTCTGGGGTGATACCACGAAAAGCTGCTTCAGGTATGGGATTTTGGGCAAATACAAATTTTCATTTCCAATGGGTAAGTACTAGAAGTGGAATCGCTGGGTCACGTAGACAAGTATATTTTAATTTTATAAGAAACTGGCAAACTGGGGCGCCTGGGTGGCTCGGTCGGTTAAGCGTCCGACTTCGGCTCAGGTCATGATCTCGCCGTCTGTGAGTTCGAGCCCCGCGTCGGGCTCTGTGCTGACCGCTCAGAGCCTGGAGCCTGTTTCACATCCTGTGTCTCCCTCTCTCTCTGCCCCTCCCCTGCTCATGCTCTCTCTCTCTCTCTCTGTCTCAAAAATAAATAAACGTTAAAAAAAAAAATTAAAAAAAAAAAAAAAAAGAAACTGCCAAACTATTTTCCAAAGGTGCTATGTATGCCATTTCGCTTTCCTACCAGCAGTATACGAGAGTTCCAGATGCTGAGCATCCGCACCAGCACCTACTGTCACCAGTTTTTAAAAAGATTTGAGCTTTACTGAGGTATAACTGATCTATAATACTGTGAGACGTTGTAAGTACACATCATGATTTGATATACACATTCCTTGTGGAAGGCTTTTCCCCAGTCTGGTTAATGAACATGTCCATCACATATTTATTCTTTTTTTTTTTTTTTTTTTTTTTTTTAACCATGAGAACATTTAAGTTCTACTTTTAGCATCTTAACAAATTTCAATTATACAATACAGTGTCATCAACCATAGTCACCATGTTTTAAATTAGATTCTCGGGCCTTATTCAAACCTTATAGCTAAAGGTTTGTACCTTTACCAACCTCTATTTCCCCCAATCCCAGCCACAACTTTCCTATTCTGTTTCTATGACTTTGACTTTTTTTTTTTTTCAATTCTGCATATAAGTGCCACCATGCAGTATTTGTCTTTGTCACACTTAGTTCACTTAGCATAAAGCCTTCAGTGTTTGTTAGTTTAAAAAAAAATTAATAAACCACATTCTAATAGATGTGTACAGTGATATCTCACTGTGATTTTAAATTTTCAGTTTCCTAATGACTAATGATGTTGGGCATATTTTCATGTGCTTGTCTGCTATCCATATACCTTTGTGCTCATAATTCTTGCCCAACTTTTTTAATGGGTTGTTTTGGGTGTTCTTTATATGTTCTGGATACAACTCCTTTATTAGATATGCATTTTACAAATATTTTATCTCACTCTTTGGCTTGTCTTTTCATTTTAGTGATGTCTTTTTAAGAATGGTTTTCGGGGCGCCTGGGTGGCTCAGTCGGTTAAGCGGCTGACTTCCGCTCAGGTCGTGATCTCGCGGTCCGTGAGTTCGAGCCCCACGTCGGGGTCTGTGCTGGCAGCTCAGAGCCTGGAGCCTGTTTCAGATTCTGTGTCTCCCTCTCTCTGACCCTCCCCCGTTCATGCTCTGTCTCTCTCTGTCTCAAAAATAAACGTTAAAAAAAAATTAAAAAAAAAAAAAAAAAAGAATGGTTTTCAATTTTGATGGACTTCAATTTATCATTTTTTTCTTTTTGGATGGTGTTTTTCGGGTCCTATGTAATAAATCTTGGCCTAAACAAAGTCACAGAATTTCTTTCCCTATGTTTTCTTCTAGAAGTTTTATAGTTTTAGGTTTTATAATTTTGTATAGGATGTGATGTATTCTTATAACCTGCTCAGGCAGGGGAATCTAAGTATCTTGACTATCAGTTCATTTTCATTATCAGTGATGATCTAACAGCTGCATCAACTAATGACTAATTTCGCCAACAAAAATTTATACTGGCATTCATCTGCTAATTGGCAAGGTGTATAGTGTTAATCAAGTTACCAGTAACTGCAGTGGTTGCAGTGCCCTCCGGAAGGTGACCCTTCTGATAGAATGAAAGTTGACCAATCTGGGGTGGGATTCATGACTAGGGAAATTGATGGCTACTGTGGTCGACATTTAAACTGAGCAGCTCTTAGCTGAAAATAAGATCAAGCCATCAGTGCTAAGGTATTTTTACAGTAAATTACAGACGACATAACTCTAGCAAGGGAAGACTCTGGACAAAAAGGCATGAGGGTGTGAATGAAGGTTGGTTTTGAGGAATGACAAGTGGTTCCTTTTGGTATGCAGAGATCACATATGGAGACAGGGGCATGAGGTGAGCCTGGGGACACGGGTAGGTCATTCAGCTTTGGAGACCATCTAAGGATTCTGGGCTTCATCCGAGAATGGCTTCTAGGGAGCCTTAGGAGGTGGGAGCCTTAGGATTTTAAGAGGTGGAATGATATAATCAGATACAAGCTTTGGCAAGATCACTCTAGCACAGTATAACGGGTGGGCTGATGGTGAAGAATGGGAGCAACTGAAAGGAGAGAGCCTGCTTGGGACATTCTCCTGAATTGGAGGTGAGCGCTTCTAAGATCCTGAAGTGAGTGGCAGAAGAGAGAAGTAAGACGGCTTTAAGGTACGATCTTCCTCTCCCCCAGTGATTAGAGGTGAAAAAGAAAACAGTCGCTGGCCAATGTCAAATTCAAAAAGTGTTTTCTTTGGATTCTGGCATGTTGTTGCTGACCTTAACACGACCTTGGCATTAAGGTTTTCTGCAAATATTGCTGATGACACAGCAGGGTGGTTGATTTTCAGAAAGTGCACGCTCAGGATCCCAACAGTGACAGGCGGTTGCTGTTGAACCCACTTAGAGCCCTCCCGATGGTGAGAGAAATCAGCCGATAAAGGTGACATTCTTGGCATCTTGGACTCAAATGGCAACTTAATTTTCTTCTTCTAAAGTTCAAACAGGAAAAAAAAAAAAAACACCACCTCAACAATTTTAAACGGTCTCACCATGTCTTTCATTTCTTGGGGGTGTCATTTGCCTTAGGCTTCAAACTGTGGAAAGGGGCTGATTATTGGTTAAATGTGACCGAAAGGGACGCAGGTAAAATGTCAAATGCTCTTTGGACGGGTCCTTAAATGCAGAACCTACTGGATTTGAGAGCACTTTCTGGCTTGAACTTGAACATGTTACAGAAAAATACGGGCTACGGATATAAAAAACATTTGGTGAAAAAGACACACTTGGGCGTTTGAAATTGTTCTGGACTTCTCGCTAGCATTTTCCATGCTTTTTTTTCCCTGTCAATTTCTGTGGTGCTATCTTATTTCAGTGGCTTCTGGGGTAAAAGTACCAGAGACAGTACCTACCCAGGCACTTCTTCATTGCACCAGCTCCTGAGTTCTAATTCTCTTGTATGGCAGGATGGGAGCAAAACAAACGCTAGCAGATTCTGGTGACAAGGGTGATGCTGGCCATGCATCTCTGTACTTCTTAGACAGCATAGAGTGAAAACAGAGTCTCCAAACCAATTCATTTTCTTGAAAGGGCAACAGGTTTTGGTTGGAGAAATAGCACTTATTTTATCGAGGCTTGATTTCAAACCAGCTAATTTGCAAGAAGCATTCAGGTTTTTTATTGAGCACCTATTATGTAGCAGGACTGTTCCAGGTTCTGGGGCCACAGGAATGAACAAGGCACACCTGATTCCTGCCTTCTGGGAGCCGAGAGTCTCTTCCACGGTCACGTGCTGTGGATATCCATAGCGCTCAGCAGTCTCCTTATTTCAGCATTATTATAGGACCGTGTACCGATCCTATATGTACGGCCTATTGATACAGTGTCATCAACCGTTTAAGCAGATGCACACAAAAATGCACATTCCTGTGACAAGGAATGAATGAAGTGTGTCCACATTCATCATCTGAGCCATCCATGGAGCTTTCTGCCTAGTGTCATCTACCATACTTTCAAAGGGACAAAGACAATATGGAGCACATTCGTAAGAAAGCAACCTGAATGCTGAAACCATGTTATAAGATGAAGGAGTTTAACTTTGAGAAAATAAACATGTTTAGCGCTCTGAGTGAAAGTCGAGGAAAGAGAATTCCGCATCCAGGACTCTAAAACTCGGTCCTTTTTGTTCTTCATTCTTACAATGACCTTTTTCTGTTTTTAAACGAATGTTGAAGGAGATAGAGCAATGGGCAGTTTCTTGTAGAGTTAACAAATAATGACTAAAATATGTTCAGCATTAAGAATACTACTGTCATGATGTACCAAAATAAAAAGGACAGACTAGAGGTTGAGGATTTAAAAGACTTCCTCAAATGTGTTGAAAATCTCCCACTTGGAATTAACTATAGGACAAGCAGCTAATTCTGAATGTGGAAGACGCTGTGCTCCCAACACAATCACTAGCAAAAATTCCAGGAGCTGTGATAGTAATTAATTTGATGTTCCCTTGCTTTTCTGTGCAACCCGGGTGACAGAGGCATAAGAATGTTACTGTTTTCTGTTTTGGTTTTTGTTTTGTCTATTGCATTTATCTATTCATAGAAACCACCCGATTTATTTCACTGTCAGCCTGTAAATAAATAGAAAACAAATCTACAAACTATCGTAAAACAAGTCAGAAAACACAGAGGAAGAGCCTTTCTTTCTGGACAGCTGCAAGTGAGAAACAAAATTGGAAATAATGCTGGGTAAAACATTTCAAATCTGCAATGCTTCTCTTACTCCACTCACAAGGTGCTCATAAGCAATTAAGAAGTAACTCACTGGACAAGATAATGAAGAATGAAAAAAGCACGAGGCATACAAAAGAAATGACATCCACAATACATTATCAATTTGGCTTTGCCTGAGCACACCTGAAGATATCCAAGTTCTTCTTTTTTTTTAATGTTTATTTATTTTTGAGAGAGAGAGAGACAGAGCGTGAGTGGGGGAGGAGCAGAGAAAGAGGGAGATGTGGGGGAGGAGCAGAGAGAGAGGGAGACACATGAATCCGAAGCAGGCTCCAGGCTCCAAGCTGTCAGCACAGAGCCTGATGCAGGGCTCGAACCCACGAACCATGAGATCATGACCTGAGTCGAAGTGGGACGCTTAACCAACTGAGCCACCCAGCACCCTAAAGGTATCCAAGTTCTAACTGGAGTCCAAACATGTGAACCAAAATCCTATTTACATTTTTTTTTAAACATTTATTCATATTTGAGAGTGAGAGAGACAGAGCATGAGTGAGGGAGGGACAGAGAGAGGGAGTCACAGAATCTGAAGCAGGCTCCAGGCTCCGAGCTGTCAGCACAGGGCCCGATGCAGGGCTCGAACTCACGGACTGCAAGATCATGACCTGAGCTGAAGTCGGACTCCCAACCGACTGAGCCACCCAGGCACCCCCTCCCCCCATTTTTTTAAAAAACATTTATTCATTTTTGAGAGAGAGAGACAGAGCATGAGCGAAGGAGGGAGAGAGGGAGTCTGTTTACATTTTTAAAAACTTAATATAGTAAAGACTCCAAACGAGAAAGCAAAATACTCCATAAACTTTAATAATGTCTCATAGTAATATAGAAGAAAATGTATTACCCTTTCTGATGTAATGTATATAGTTTCTGATCTTGAGTTTTCTGATCCTGAAGTCCCAAAAGTCTCTATCCAACTATCTGACATTGCTACCTAGAGGTCTAGGAAGCATCTCAAACGGAACGTTTCCAAGACGGAAGTCTTGGCTTCCACCCCTCTCTCAACCTTTCTCCTCCCTTCAGACTTTCTCACCTCAGTTAGTTAATGGCCCTGGCATCCACATAATTACGCTCACCCCAAAGCTGGTGGTTTTCCTTGAGTCCCCTCTTTCACGGCCACCAGCCCCTGCGCCCGATCCAGTTGATCAACACATTTCATCAGCTCTACCTTTGGGATGTATCTCAAACCAACCCTTGGCACACCTCCACCTGTTACTCTGGTGCTCGTAACTGGTCTCAATGGTCGCTATGCTTCCATTCATATTTCTTCCTATCATCCCTTTTCCAAACAACAGTTAAGGTGCTCTTTTAAAAACATAAATGCGGGGGGAGGGCGCCTTGGTGGCTCAGTCGGTTAAGAGTCTGATTCTTGGTTTTGGCTCAGGCCATGATCTCATGGTTTGTGAGTTCGAGTCCCACGTTGGGCTCCACAGCTAGCAGCCCAGAGCCTGCTTGGGATTCTCTCTCTGCCTCTCTCTCTGCCTCTTCCCTGCTCATACTGTTGCTGTCTCTCTCAAAATAAATAAATAAAAACTTTAAAAAAGGTAAATGGATGAAAGAGTGAATGAATGAATCAAGTTCTGTCCCTTGTCTACAACCCTTCTATGACTTCTTAATGCACTTAACATAAAATCTGAACAATTTACTTGGTCTGAGGGTCGCTATAATGTGCCAGGCTTGGTGACCACACATGGTCAGGCTCCAGCCCGCCTCTTTATGTATCCCTTCCACTCCTCCCACCTCCTTGGTCATAGGGCTATGGTTATACTGGACCCCTCTCCATTCCTCAGCACTGCCAAGTTCGATTTTCTCAGGACCTTGGAGTGCTGCCCTCTCTGTCTGAAATTCTTTTCTCCTAGGGCTTTGTACAGATGGCTCCTTCTTGTTATCCTGTCAATTTTCTCTGACCACACTATTAAAAAACAAAAAAACAAAAAAGCCAATCCCCCTTTGTAGTCAAACCCAGCTACTCTCTGCACTGTCCAGTATGACAGCACTAGCCACGTGTGGCTATCAAGCACTTGAAATGTGACCAGTCTGAATGTCAAGGTGCTGTAAGTGTAAAATATGCAAATTTAAAAGGCTTAGTACACAAAAAGGCAAAATAGCTCATCAATAATTTTCAGGTTAGTTATATGCTGAAATGATAATATTTGTGATACACTGGTTTAGATAAAATAGATTATAATTTATGTGTTTCCCTCTCTACTATTTCAAATGTGACTATTAGAAAATTTTAATTATCTATGTGGTTTGAACATATAGCTCACTTTACATTTTTGTTGGCTAGCATTGCTTGATTCCATTTTGCTATTTTATTTTGTTGCACTTTTCGGAAATTATCTTTTTTGTTCACTCATTGGCCATATTCCCCCATTATAATGTAGCTCCATGAGAGCAGGAACCTTGAGTGTTTTTTTCATTGCCGTATCCCAATTTCTAGAACACTGCCCGGCACAAAGAGGGCACTCGGTAAACGTTTACTGAATGAGCAAACGAATGAGAAAACTTCCCAGTCTTTTCTTTCTACCATTTCCATAGTTGTGATAAGAGAGGCCAGCAAACCTAAGAATGTTCTACACTGCGGGGGAAGGAAAGAGTCCAAGAATATGGGGTGCCATATTCAAAGATGTTTGAAACTTTTCTCCTCAGTTATTATCTAACATAATCTCCTCCTGGGCTTTAAGTTCTTGCAGGAAGGGCCCATGGTTCTTGCATCCATACACTTCCTTACTGATTAGCAGAGTATGTCGGTAAAAATATCAGTGACAATAAAGTTACCATCATCGCAGAGCTACCACACTTGAGCCCTTATTTTGTGGCCGGCATTGTACTTATTATTTATTATTTCATTTATAAAGTCTCTAAGTGAGGAATTGTTGTATTTTTAAGATGAGAAAACGGGACTAGTAAAGGTCATTAACTGACTTAAGATGGACTAGTTAGCTGGTAGGGACATTCAAATCCACATCATGCTGAGGTCACAAGCCATGCAAACACTGAATCACCACGCTGACGATACAGCACATGCTGAAAAACTTTTACCGTGACTGATTAACACTAAAAATCACGTTCAGTGTGAAAAAAAAAAAAAAAAAAAAGACAGCATCAAAACTCAGAATCAAAAGTTGTGGTGACACTCCCCAGAAAGCAGCAAGTGATGTGTGACCCACTGTGCATTCAAAGAGCAAAGCCCCAGGCTTGGCTGTGTCGTACCTGACTTCCAGGTGTAGGACCAGCAAGCAGCGGTCAGCCATATCCTGGAAAGATTTGGCAAGTTCGCTCAGAGTCTGCATGATCTGCTCCGACACTGGGGGAAGGTCCATGTTCACGTGGCTCTCTTGAGCAGGAGACAGCACTGAAAGAAGTGGGGAGAAAACACAGATTTGTTTGAAGCGACGTACTATTTTGTTGTTCATCGTGTTTTGACCAATTTGGCTAATGTCAGTGTTGGCAGCATGAGACGTCCAAGACAGGACAGCCTACCTCTGTACTCGATTCAACACCGATCGTCTGCAATCAACTCACAGAATTATAGAACAGAAACTCAGAGCTGAAAGTGACTTTAATCGTCATCTGGCCCAACCATGTGGTCTCTGCTTGTGTCCCTTGTACATCTTCAAGTGGCTGTTGCGCTTCTGGTTGTATTACTCACTCAAATGTTTACGAAAGAAAATTCGATACCTTTTAAGGCAGCCTACTTCATCTCTGAAGGATTTGACCATCGATATCTAGCCATTATCTGTTGCCGTTAATTTCTTTTTTTTAAGTTTGTTTACTTTGAGAGAGAGAGAGCACGCACATGCACACATGTGTACACAAGCGAGTGAAAGAGAGAGTGGGAGAGACAGAGAATCCCAAGCAGGCTCTGTGCTGTCAGCCGTCAGTGCAGAGCCTGACGTGGGGCTTGAAGTCACGCTGCTGAGATCATGACGTGAGCTGAAACCAAGAGTCGGATGCTTAACCAGCTGAGCCACCCAGGCGCCCCTGTTGCCATTCAATTCTAATCACTGGCTCTGATCCTACCAACTTTGCAATCATTGCCCTATATGCTGGTACTTCAAGTATTGAAGATATCCCCTCTTTTGGCTTCCCTGAAGTCTTCCCCTCCCACGCTAACTGTCCCCAGTTTTTCAGGTATTCCTCAAATAATCAGATTGAATTATTTTATAATTCTCATAATTTGCTAGCAAAAACATTCTGTCCCTTGAAATGTGTAGTAAATACTACAGTAGGTCTGACCTTTCTAGAGAGAATGATCAGCCCCCCTGTTCTGGATGCTATGCTGCTTGGGGGGGTTAGGCAGAGCACGCCGTATTCTACTTTAACTTGTACAGAGCTTATAATCAGTTAAAAGCCCCAAAAGGTCTTTGTGGAAAATCTGAGAAAGCTACCTTCTGTATCCCTATCAAGTAATTGACAAAATTTAACAGCAAAAGTGCGAACCACATTTGTGTCTAGACTTCTGCTGCATATCCCGTTACCCACAGTTTCTCAAAGATCACCAGCAATTAACTTGGCAATTTCATTGAGGAGTTCTTAGTTCTCTAGAGTTTCCAAGACTGGCTTTGAATCCTGTCTCCACTACTTACTTATTATGTGACTGAGAGCTAAATCCTTAAATTATGTCTGCCTCAGTTTCTCGCTGTCAAATGGAGATAATAGTACTTGTGACATGGGGTTTTGGGGAGGCGTTAAATGGGCCATTGTAGGTAAGACACATAGAAGAACAGCATGTCAATCTCCCTTAAAATTATACAAATAAAAGGGGCGCCTGGGTGGTGCAGTCGGTTAAGCGTCCGACTTCAGCCAGGTCACGATCTCGTGGTCTGTGAGTTCAAGCCCCGCGTCAGGCTCTGGGCTGATGGCTCAGAGCCTGGAGCCTGTTTCCGATTCTGTGTCTCCCTCTCTCTCTGCCCCTCCCCCGTTCATGCTCTGTCTCTCTCTGTCCCAAAAATAAATAAAACGTTGAAAAAAAAATTAAAAAAAAATTATACAAAATAATAAGCAATTATCATTATTCATTGGCATGTGACTTGTGCAGGTTAAGCGTCTTAAGCTTAATTATAGCAACAAGGTACTTAAAAGGTAATCCCATCTTGAAATTCCGTTACTGGTATTTTTTGCTTTTCCATCTGAAAATTCTTCTGTCAGAGGACGCAGTATCTTTTGGAAGAAAGGCTCCTGGGATCTAGGGCACGTAAGATTTGGCAAAGCATCACTGACTAACTCAGGAGGGGTTTGCCTCACAGGGTAGAGAGTCACATCTGACTACAGTGGTGTCTGCGGTCACAGCCTTTCACAGCTGCATCTGTTTCTGGACTTTGCTAAGCCCAGAGAAGGACCCAGAGAGACAGTCCAGCTTCATAAGGCCAAGATCTCCTCTGGAGAACCAGACTTTAATACATGGCAAAGATTAAACAAAAACCAACCAACCAAACAAACAAACAAATTCAGGCCAAGGGATCTGATCTGTAAGGAAGAAGGAAATGCAGTGAAATAGTCTTCGCATTACTGCCAGCCCTGGCATCGTTCAAGATGCTCACCACCTCGATCTGTAGGAATGGACACGTGGCATGGTGCCACCTCTCTCAGGTTAACACTGCTCATGCTGTACGACTGCGAGGTGAGATCACTGCCTTCATAATGTTTTCATTTGGCAGGCTGGATGAAAGTGACTATGAGTAACACTTTTCTAATACTTCAAAGCATGTTAGGGCTTTTGAGTCCCTGGACTCCACTGCCGAATGACGGTCAGTTACTGTGGTTTGAGAACTCTTTAAGTGCCAATGATAAGGTGCAGAAATCAGACCCCGAAGAAATCAGACGCCCGGCTTGAGGTCCAGAGTTATACCGATCTCCTAAACTCCATCAAAGGCATTCTAGACAAATTTCACCAAGGAAGTTAAATTAAAAAAAGAATCCAAGTAGAGTAAGTTAATGGAAGAGAAACAGTCCAGATAAAACTTGGAATGAGTGAGGTAAAAAGGAGATTAAAAAGGCAGCACATCGTGCATTTCACTTGACTGTAATCTACAACAAAAACATAACATTTTAGTAAAGGAGCATGAAAAATCACAGCCCAGAGGTCTACTGAAAAGCTGGCCTCTGAATTCCTGAGGGCTCACTGAAATTTGCGAAGTTTTCTTAACAGGAAGGAATAGACTGAGCCAAAAACTGCTGAGCACGACAAACAAATACCACACAAACCAAGGAACTCTCTCTTAAATGTCCAGTGGAAATCTACAAACAAGCAGCGCTGATGGAATTGGCTTGGGATACCGTCAAGATAGAAGGCTACTGGACACACAGAAACGGACACATCCTTTTAGAGGCTATGTGGTTATAGATCTTGGGGATTGTTCTTCATATCAGCAAAGCCCACTATACTAGACTTTAAAAATGTTAGTACTTGCTCATTTAATTAAAATATACACTTTGAGCTGTTTCGCTAATACTAGGGAGGGGTCGCATCAGATCATTCGTCCTATTCCATTCCTCTTACAACCATTGTATAAAAGCAGGCATCTTTGAGACTCCTAGCTAACTAATTGTGGCAATGTAACTGTGGCTTTCTGTACTCAATTGATTGGTCTATATGAGGATGCTGACACTTGCCCTCTAGGGCAGACACTGCTTGGTTAGGTGAACCGACACATATTTCCAATTCTCCCCTGCTCACTCTGCAAGACTCCAGAAACCTAAATGCTTGCATTCCGAGCCTTGTTTGTAGCTAGAGGAGGCCATGTGTCACCATTTGCCCAACGACCTTCAAACAGATTCTTCAGTGGCAGCTTGATCTAATCCTGGACCAATTCTGCAACCCATCTTTTGATGGGGAAACAAAAGTACGGGTCGTTGCCGCAAAAAAATTTCTGGATCTTCATCTCAAGAACACCTTCCATGCCCCTTGTCCTTCCTCTGCCAGTGCTTGGTTTGGCTCTTTCCTGTTCTCGGCAGCCCTCCCAAATTTGTGCTGCTGCTTTGTCCTTCCTATTCTCTCCTCACCCCTCTCTTAAGGACCTCAGATTCTCATTAAGGCTTCAAAGGAATCGTCAACACGTGCTTTCTCTGTGGTCTTGCCTCTTCTATTAACTTTTCCATGTGTCATAATCCTTCTGCCTTCACCACATTATTACATCGTTATTCGGATGATATCCTAATTGCCAAATCCAAATCCAATGGGTGCTTTTCAGTCCTAATTTCAGAAAGGTTCTCTGCTACGTTCAATTTTTCTTAAATTTCTGTTCTCTTTTGGCTTAGGTGGCACCCTACACCCCTGGATGTACTTTTACGTCTCTGACATTGTTTTCATTGTCTCCTTCCCTGGATCCTCTCCCTGTAGCCCACCCACGAGTGCTGGTGTTCCCAGGCCTTTTTTCTCTACTCATTTCCCTTCCTTGTCATTCTGTATGTTCTCTCTGAGTGAGCTCATCCATTTTCATAGTTTTTGCTATTACCTAGGGACTGGTGACTCCTAAACTTCATGTGATCAAGTGTGTGCAGGCTAGCTTTACCTGTGTACATCCCACAGGCATCTCAAATGCAATGTGTCCACAACTAAGCTCATTATCTATCTTTGGCATCTACTCTTTTCCCTGAATTCCCTTTCCATCGGGGGTGTGGCGATCTAGGAATCTCAGCTGCAAACCTGAGAATGATTTTTGAGCCTCTCCTTTCCCTCGCTCTCCTCGGCAAAGGCTAATTTCTGCAAATTCCATTTCCTGTCTCTTAACAGCTTAAAAAAAATTTTTTTTTTTAATGTTTATTTTCGAGAGAGAGAGATAGAGCATGAGCAGGGGAGGGGCAGAGAGAGAGGGAGGGAGACACAGAATCCGAAGCAGGCTCCAGGCTCTGAGCTGTCAGCACAGACCCTGATGTGGGGCTCGAACTCATGAGCCATGAGATCGTGACCCGAGCCAAAGTTGGACGCTTAACTGACCAAGCCACCCAGGCACCCCTGTCTCTTAATATCTTTTATCTTTTCTGGATCTGCTGTGATTTTCTTGGTTTAGCCCTCACCTCTTCCATGAACTACCACAATAGTAGGCCTCATGCCTGGCCTCTACCTTAATTCAACCCTCCATATTTAGCTCGCTAAATATGAGTTAGAGAAGTAGAGTTATTTATCTAAAACACAAATTAGACTTTGTCCCCTTCTTGTAAAAATAACATCAGTGTTTCCCATTGCTGATATGTTGAAGTCCAAGCTCCTTAAACAACTAGGCCTTCCACGGTTTTTGGTTTCTGTCCAACACTTTAGTTTTTCTCCATGTTTCACCATTTTCTCCTTCCTCGCCAATTTATCTCCCTTCCTTCCCATCCCGGCCCTTTAATCTGACATCTTTTGAAAGCAAGTTCCCGGAACATACCTCGCTGTTTTCGGGATTCTATACCTTCCGTGGCTCTTAATCCCCTTTCTAAACTATTCGTGCTTTCTGGCTCAGGAAGTGTTTCCTGACTCTCCAGGCAGGGTCACTGGCTCCTCTGGGGGTTTTCTTTCCACATAATTCTATTACAGTAGTTATCATATTCCACTGGCATTATCTGTTTATCAGTATGTCCCCCTAGCAGATCATTAACTCCTTCAGGGCAGAGATTATCTATATATCTATATCTATCTATATCTGCTGGAGGCATGGCAGGAGCTCAATCAATGCTTTTTTAATTAAACAGAACAAGTGATTTAATTGACCAACGTGACAGGACAAAGAATTCACATAGTAACAGACTGATAAAAATCAGGAAAGAGAAGGCAGAGCTTGCCACTTACAATTATAACTTCTTCCTTAGTTTCTTGAGTATAGTTTGGGGGCTGAGTGGGGATATGGAAATAGCTCATTATAACTGGTGTCCTGGGCTATTCAGGCATCTTGCAGAAGCACAGGCTAAAGGCTTTCTGGCCAATTCCTACCACCCAAGCACTCTCCTTATAAATTGTGTTGCCGTTAGAAGTCACTTGAATTTCCACCTTGTGGCAGCCAAGACTTGGGGGTCCTCTCTTTCTGACTGACTTAAAGTCCCCGGCATATCAAATAACCAGCATCTTTCAAGG
The DNA here is from genome assembly GCF_018350155.1 of Leopardus geoffroyi. Classification (NCBI taxonomy): domain Eukaryota; kingdom Metazoa; phylum Chordata; class Mammalia; order Carnivora; family Felidae; genus Leopardus; species Leopardus geoffroyi. The sequence continues at coordinate 150,122,352 of NC_059331.1, read as the reverse complement.
AAAGCCAACATGCTGTCATGGAGGGGCAATCAGCCTAGGACATTAGGATGTCTCAAGTGGTTCCACATCCTAATATTAACCAGACTGAAATGTGTTTAAGTCTTAAAATTAGTCAAAATTGGACTCATTCAGACCCAGAAGAGCATCTGTTTTCAAGGATGCAGCTGCTCCACTTTCAATGGCAACTTACTGTGACTTCTTTAATTGATTCATGTGAGGATGTCCTTGTGCATCTGCAATATTATCTAAAATTGCCACAATATTAGCTTAGACCGGTATCAGCTGTTGCGAAAGTGATAAATTGAAAAGGGAAAGATGGTTATCATGGCAGGAAAAGAAAGGTTAACTCTGTGAATTCCAGCTTTTCAGAAGATGGTTAAAAGACAATGAAGAATGATCCCATGAGATCTAATGGCTGGAAAACATTTTAGAAGATCAAATTTTGGTACAATCGTTATTTCTGACTCCCCTTGCTATTTGTACGGCAAAATGACAGACACCACAGAATGACGTCTGCTTGAACCCACAATAAATTTACTTAATTTCTAATCTTCAGTTTCCCTGTTTAGAAAACTGTGGTAATAGCATCTTCCTCACTCCCAGAGCAATGGGTTATTAGGTTCTGTAAATAATTTTGAGATCCTGTGATGTTGTTACCTGGCTGACATTTTTAAAAAATAAAAAATAGGACTGCTGATTAGGGCTGTGACATTAAGGACTGATGAGGCTCACGGAGTCAAAGGGGGCTGTGACAGGAGACCCTCCACCTAACTCTCCCCTCTCCTTAAATGCCTGAGGGATGTGCTACTGTGGAGCCCAACCCTGGGGTAGGATTTAAAGGCGTCAGACACTATGACGTTGTCGTTCCAAGCTGGACCGTCCTTGACAATGGGAGCTAGCTCTGTCCTCAGCTCAATTTTTCTGTGCCACCATCCCTACTTTTTATTCATTCCCTTGAATTATTTGCAAGCCTATACAAGCTAACCGTCTCCCTACCCCCATGTTTTGTACACAGCAGTCACTTTATAAGTGTTTGTTAAGTACATCACTTATGTGTTTGTGAAACCTACTGGCTTCTGGAAGCATAGGTGATCTTCACGGACTGAAGGATCTACCGTCTTATTCGCGTCTACTTTGAATCTTCTCAGGACAGCGATGTCCTTTCTTTATCTGCCAATTACTCCAAACTAACGTTTCATGGTGACTCTTTTTCATCATTCATTCTTTTTCCTGAAACACATTTTTAACCCCTCGCTATTCTTTGCCAGTCCTAGCTTTTGCCACTGTGATCAAATAATTTATTTTGTCACTCCTTGCCACCCACTGAACAATCCAGAACCTGGATGGAAGTTCTTTTGCTACATTTTTGTACAAGAACAGGCCTTATCTAAGAATCATGTTTGGTAGGCTCTCTTCATTTTGCTTCCTATTTCAAAAGCAATGGTTCTTTTTAAATAATAACTAGTTCTTTTCGGTCCAGATTTCCCTGGAAGATTTGGGTGTGAACAAATAAAAGTCAGTTGATTTTAAAAACCAAAATGTTGACTCGGATTGTTCCTTGGCTTATAGAATTCCAATGGCAAGGGATAGCGATGTATACGTTATTCAGATTAGACCATGTACATACATCCACGTGTATAACCAACTCTGGAAATACAGCCTACTCTGTGAGACGTAACACCCAACCAATGAATTCTTTTACAGCTAATAGCTATGCGGCACGAATGCCAACCCTTTTCACCGCTGCTTCCAGAAGGAAGCTCTCTTTTGTCTACTCTTACAGGGGAAGAAGGACAAACGGAAGCGATTTTTCCCCCCTCAAGTTGGGGTGGGAAAAAAATGGAAGGAATGCATTACCAGGAAGGGAAAAAGAGATCAAGAATGGAGGAATTAGAGCACAAAGTGATTGTGTCCTATTTATATTTGCTTTTCTAGGGTCTAATCACCTAATTGCGAATGTTGACGGTTAAAAAAAAAAAAATGTTTCCAGTGGGTACAGGAGGCAAACACCTACTTTCCGTTCCGTGCTACTGTTATTTAAATGATAATGTGTTACACATTTTCTCCTGTTAGTCATAGACTTATGGACAACATAACTTCGTGTTCTTTGGAACATCCCTCTGTCACTCCTCTCTGAAATGTCTCATATTACCCTAACTGGAGGCAGTAATGCTTTGGGGAAGAAAAGGCATGCTTGTCCTACTTACCACGCAGCCTAACGACACAGATGTTCAGTAACATTTATGTAAGAATGTGTTATTATAAGGCAAAAATAAAATAAAACAAAGCCCAAAGAGCAAACTTTCATAAAGAGCTCAGTTTTTTTGCTTTCTTTTTTTTTTATTATTATATGAAATTTATTGTCAAATAGTTTCCATACAACACCGAGTGAAGAGCTCAGTTTTAAGGATGCTGCTTAAGAGTAATTTTCATCTCTATGAAACCATACTTTTTCGTCCTGCTTCCCAGAGGGACAGAATTTATCCTCTCACTTTTTATTACCCCTAGAACAACAGTTCTTAACCATTGTCAGCCTCACTTTCCTCATGTGTCTCCTCAGAGAGTTGTTGTGACGACCAAATGCAGAATGTGGCCCCTCGCATAGCACCTGCCACAAAGTTAGGGACCTCCTCCTTCTTCTTCTGGCCTCCTTCTTCTTCTTCTGGCCTTCAGCACTGCTCACCTCACGCTGTATTTGCCTAGAGAGAGAGTCCCTGGTAGCTTGTGAGGTCTGTGAGAACAGAAGGAGTAACTTCCTTCTCCTGGCATCTCTCACAGACCATGGCTCTTCCTTAAACTGGGCAACGATGCCTGTTGAATGGAATCTTCATGCTAAGGACAAATCAAAAAATTTCGTATCTTTTTCTTTTCATTGAATCTCCACAATGCCTTTCAACCTAATGTTAAAGCTTATTAGCTTGGAACATTATTCCATTTTAGGGTAAGAAAGGCTAGGAGTGAAACTGAAGAATTAGTCCAAATATTGACCTATGGAGGGAAAACAAGGGTGATTCGTGTAGGGCTCATTGCAAAGGGCAAAACAAAAATGAGAACCAAGATAAAAAAAGGACAGTTGTTCTCTTAGCCTACCACAGGATAAGAGGCCGATTCTGAGCCAACAGGTTTTTTTTTTTTTTGTTTTTGTTTTCTTTTTTTTCAACGTTTATTTACTTTTGGGACAGAGAGAGACAGAGCATGAACGGGGGAGGGGCAGAGAGAGAGGGAGACACAGAATCGGAAACAGGCTCCAGGCTCTGAGCCATCAGCCCAGAGCCCGACGCGGGGCTCAAACTCACGGACCGCGAGATCGTGACCTGGCTGAAGTCGGACGCTCAACTGACTGCGCCACCCAGGCGCCCCGAGCCAACGGGTTTAAGCCACACACTGCAGTTCTGTAGAGGGAAGATCACATCTTCTGCTACTCACAAAACGGCGCTTGATGGTAACAGGCCTGAGCAAGCCCCAGGTCATCCAAGGCCATTAGCTGGAGACTCCTCCTTCTATACAAGGCAAACCAGCACAGACACACTGGTTTTTACGCCTTGTGAGTGACAGTACAGACCTTAGTCCCCTTCGGTCCTGGGGGGGAAACATGAAGATTGATTTTTCCTTTATTCCAAATAATCCTCCTTGAGGCCTGGTAAAAACCTAATCATTGACTCAAAAGGCGTGTGGTGTGGCCAATTCAGCTCCTGCCGGATATGAAAGAGAAATGGAGGAAAAGCTAATGAACAGCTCCCGTCCTTGCTGCTGAAAGGCACTATTGTGGGACTCTATTAGATTTCCGCGGACTTTGTGAGCCTTTTGTATTTTGTAAAACCCTGCATCAAAAAGCATCTTGAGGTGTTAACAAATACTTAGGCAGATATATTTTACGTGAATAAGCAACCCAGATGTAAGTTTCAAGAGAATTTCAGAGGCCAAAATACTATGTGGCAAAGAGATAACATTTAGTCATGTCTCAATGGGATCCTTCCGGCTTTAGCATTTGTAAATCTTCCAAAGAGCCTTTGGAGGTGGCTTGTTCACAGCGTAAATCAGAAACATGAGGTCCATCTACAGATAGTGAAACCAAACCACACAGAAAGCAAGCACGCTGCCCGAGACGACACTGGTAAGCAGGGGCCACAGATGAAGACAGAGATGAAGGGGTTAAAGGGAACATCCTGCACTGGGTCTCTCTAGCACTGGACTTCTCCCAGGGGCCTTTTCTTCAGGACTTTCCTATCCAGGCAGCTACATCATCCATACATTTGGACTGCAGTTGAAAAGTAATCATTATCTTCTTGACCTACAGCAGATACAACTTTGCTTTTATCTCTGTATCCCGGTAAAAGGAGGGTCAGGTACCTACCTCACAGGAGGCTGATGATTAGATGAGAAAATATAGGGGCGCCTGGGTGGCTCAGTCGGTTAAGCATCTGACTTCGGCTCAGGTCATGATCTCACGGTTTGTGAGTTCGAGCCCCGCATTGGACTCTGTGCTGACAGCTTAGAGCCTCGAGCCTGCTTTGGCTTCTGTGTCTCCCTCTCTCTCCGCCCCTCCCCTGCTCGTGCTCTTTCTCTCTCAAAAATAAAATAAACATTAAAAAAATTTTTTTAAATGAGAAAATCTACAAGGCTTAGAATAGTATTTGGCACACAAGCGCTTAATATACGGCAACTGCTTTTACCATCACAATGACTACCGTTACTTATTCAAACAATGATGTACTGACTGAATAAATAACAACAACCCAGGGTCCTTCTCCTTCGTCCGTCGCTTTCGGTCGGCTTTGGAACAATCACAGTAGCTTTACACAGCGAACGGCAAAACCCTCACGAACCACTGTTAGTGTAGAACAGAGCAGGTAGAATCGTAGATGCGCTGGTCACTCTGATCCTATTGCTGTGAGGACAACACACAGGCAACTGACATATCCGGAAGACAGAGTTGTCCCTGCCACCGAGCACACAGACAGTCACGGAGACCAGCTGTGGAGCTGGTGACGGCTCCCTCGGAGGCTGCAAGTAACAAATACAGGGAGGACGCACTTGCTAACACATGGTGCCTGATCTGCCGGTGTGAATCCTGCTGAGAGAATTTCTCCTCAGTGAGGACAAGCGTGGCCACTTCTCCAGTCCGCAGTCAAGATGACAGTTAACCAAGTCCCCCCCTTGTACTCTCTCTTGTGTCAGACATTCCCTCTGCAGGCTAAAGGGATGAGCTGGTGCCACACACCTACTGACGAATGCCTTGTGAAGGTTAATAATATGCAGCCCTATTTCTGTCTTTCTACATTAGTAACACATGAATACTCTTCTCACATGCATTCTGGCCTCGCCATATAATCCCTAGGATAATTAGCAGTTCATATAGATGCTTCCAGAATCAGCTTTCCTAAATATCAAAAGGTTCATAATCTGTTTTTTAATGTATTTTTTATTTATTCTTGAGAGAGAGAGAGAGAGAGAGAGAGAGAGAGTAGGGAAGGGACAGAGAGAGAATCCCCAGCAGGCTCAGTGCTGACAGCAGAGCCCGATGTGGGGCTTGAACTCACGAAGCATGACGTCATGACCAGAACCGAAGTCAGACGTGTGACTGAGCTACCCAGGAACCCCTATACTCTGTTTTATGGCCAGTTAAGGGTAAGCTACCTAGAGCAGCAATCATTTACCTCTCTGGCAACTATGTGATCTGGGGATATGTATTACCTCACTCAAAATCAAAGTAACTTTCTTTCTCTAAGTAAAAGGACCTGAGTGTTCTCATATTAACTATGAACCCTATTTTTCTACCTATAACATTTCTCTGGGAATGAGCAAGTTTAGGCTCACCAAGTAGTGGCCAAATTCTGACTCAACCACTTACTAAGTGAATAACCTTGGGCAAAATCGTGAAGACCTTGAACTGGAGCGGTGACAGTTTCAGCCTCTGAGAATCATCATAAGAACTCGGCGTATGTAACGCGCATAGAGCATTTAGGACAATGCAGGGCACACAGTAAGTGCTTACTAAATCTCAGTTATTGTTCTCGGACCTCTTGGTGGGAACCCTGGAGACTGAAACTCCGAGACTCATTTCCTTCCTCATCCAAACACCTTGCATGACACCGGAGAGCTGTGGGCTTAGTTGTTCACGCAGCTAATGGACAGAAAGAAAACGCTGTAGTAAGACATTTACAGGTGTAAACTCATGACATTCTGACCTTAAAATGAGGAATGACAAAAGTAAGAGAACACTAGAATTCTGGCAATGTTCAAAGCAGCGGAGGCAAACAGCAGAAAAAGGGACTAAAAGTGGCAGGTTTAAATTTTACCTTTTAATCTACAAAGTGAGGAGACTGACTTTCTCCAGAGTTGTGATTTCAATAAAAGAGGCGGCATTTCAGGCAGACATGAGGAAGTGGAGCTTGGCGGGAAAGCAAGGAATGAGACTCAGAAGCAGCTTGGGAGGAGATGAGGAGATACAGTCGTGTTTCTCACATTGCTTTGAGGGAGGAATGACGGGGATCTTTCTTTTCAAGGAAAGGATGTCTGTAGCGCTTGGTTCTTCAGCGAAGCGAACTTAGGCGTTATCTTAGGAATTCAAAAGGATATTCAACAAAGCCTGGAAATTGTGTTTTTGGGAGAGCAGGTCTGCTTTACTCCAACAGGGCTTTGTAAGGTCAAATTTGTATTCTGAATCAGCATTTACTTCACGGTCACAGATGGTTTTCACCCGGCCAGAGGTGCTATGAGGAGAGACAGGAGAAACGATGCACCCGGGTGTGTGTGCATGGGGCACGGCGATGGGAGGAGTGATCGTGAGTCTATACATAGCCATAACATTTGGGTCTGAAGTGATCAAAATTGTTATTTTCACAATAAGAGTATTATAAATTATTTCAGTATGTACGTAAAGACACTGACAAGTCAGGTCTTCTATGAAAGCTTCAAACAGCTGAACTGGGCTTATTTTGAAAAGATGTGTGTGTGTTTTTTTTTTTTTTCCAAAGTTTATTTATTTTTGGGACAGAGAGAGACAGAGCATGAACGGGGGAGGGGCAGAGAGAAAGGGAGACACAGAATCGGAAACAGGCTCCAGGCTCCGAGCCATCAGCCCAGAGCCCGACGCGGGGCTCGAACTCACGGACCGCGAGATCGTGACCTGGCTGAAGTCGGACGCTTAACCGACTGCGCCACCCAGAAAATTCATTTTTAAAGAGTAGGTACTCATCAATTTCTCTGCTGGACTAAGCAGAATTTTATTTTCAGAGGAACAATAAAATTATATTGGTAAATCTTGATTTGAGACACAAGATCTAAACTGAAAATATATTCGTATTCATTTGGAAATGAAATATCCACACTGGGATTATGGTAAAACTTGGTCTCTGCTTACTAATTTATGGATATACGCATAGTGCCCCTGTTTCCTCCACTATACATCCTGTTCAGTCTCTTCCCATGGCCCTTGGGCAGTGAGCACATTTTTTTTCTTCTCGTGAAATCACGGTGGCTCCTGCCTCTCCCCACATTTCTTTCTAGGTGCTACCAATCATGTTGGTTCTTGGGATTATGGCAAAACTTTAGTCTGCAGCTTCTAGAATTTCTTCAGATTTCACTGTTCTGAGAACAGGAATATCTGCTATAATCCAGTGTTAAGTCGTCTTTTACATGCTCTACATTTTCTCGCAAATTTCCTGAATAACCCAAGATAATCATTTGAATTGTACTTAAAAAAAGCCACAAGTCATCTGATGCTTTCCTCACGCTTATTTCTTACTATGACTCGTCTTCTATCTTTTCATTCGAAAACCAGTTCCCTTTTTTTTTTTTTTTTAATTTTTTTTTTTCAACGTTTATTTATTTTTGGGACAGAGAGAGACAGAGCATGAACGGGGGAGGGGCAGAGAGAGAGGGAGACACAGAATCGGAAACAGGCTCCAGGCTCTGAGCCATCAGCCCAGAGCCCGACGCGGGGCTCGAACTCACGGACCGCGAGATCGTGACCTGGCTGAAGTCGGACGCTTAACCGACTGCGCCACCCAGGCGCCCCAAGATGTGTGTGTTTTTAAATGTTTATTTATTTTTGAGAGAGACAGAGAGGGAGCAGGGGAGGGGCTGAGAGAAGAGACAGAATCCCAAGCAGGCTCTGCACTGTTAGCACAGAGGCTGATGTGGGGTTTGAACTCACAAACTGGGAGATCCTGACCTGAGCCAAAACCGAGTTGGAAGCTCAACCAACTGAGCCACCCAGACGCTCCTGTGTGTGTGTGTGTGTGTGTGTGTGTGTGTGTGTGTGTGTGAATTTACTACCATTGGAGACTTGCTACTTCATTTTTTCTTGGGAATATGTTTGTCTTGATATTACCCTAGATTCCATCCATTGTAGAAAGTGAGAGGAGATAATACACCTGTGCCCTTGTGTGTTGTCAGCTTGGCATCATCACCCACCCCTCCCTAGAAGCTCAGGAACCGTATTTTCCAACTCTGTGCCAGCAGGGTTTTGGGTTTAGATCCCACCAGCAAGAGGTACTCCCCGAAGCTGTGGAAGGCACAGAGAGAGGGAAGGCACGATCCTCCCCTTGCAGTGGAGGAAAGACGCCCAGGCAGATGGCGAATAAGAGGACTGCAGATGCTCCAGGAGAGCTCTGGTGACAGCTGCTTCCTCGCGGCAGTTGGTGACACCTCCTGGCACATCTCCTGTATTTCCTCATTTCCTGCAAGCCGGCAGCTATTTTCCTTGTGTTTGCTTCCTTCCCACTGTTTTCTAAGCTTTTTGAGCAATTTTAAAAACATCTCATTCCTTCTATTAAATTCCCGCTTGCTTGAACTACCTAAAGGGGCTTCCGTTGTCCTGGGTCTAGATGAATAAATCGAACCTTCTACTCCCGAGATCCTCCTGAGCTAGGGCACCTCAGATCTGAGCACATCTGGAGCAGTACAGAGTGGGATGAAGAGTCACTAGGAATCCCTGGGCTCCCCTTTCACGGACACTTGTGACCTCTAAGGCGACGATGTCCTGAATGTGCTCAGCGGGGCTGCTGGCCTCCCGATCCCCATTCTCCCGGTTTTGTGTCCCGGCCACCTCAATCACGACAGCTCCACTTTCATTTGTTACCTTTAAGATCTGGCGGTAAAAATCTGCTAAAAGAGCCATTTGCAAACCACTGCCCTTGAAGAGGAGGATTTGGTCACGAGCAAACCACTTCCCACTACACTCCAGCCTTCAGATACCGGCCAAAGCGGGGATAAAAGTCAAACGTTTAAACTATGGAAAACTCCTAAAGACTGAGAATGAATGGCACGAAAGTCTATATACATACTGACTTGAAAACAAGTGACCAGCTTTCTCTTTCTTATCTTAGCTACATGAATTCTAGTGTCTTTAAAAAGAATGTGTTTACTGAGTACCGAACAGATTATGAATTGCTCTCATCTTGAAGAGCACACGCCAAGACTCCCTTGCAAAGGAGACTCAACCTTTCCTTTGGAAAATGTTTCACGGAACCAATGACCAGTCTAATTTTTCAGAAAAGTGTACCGTGGGCTTCTCTATTATTTTCTAATGAAATCCCAGGTGAAAGATGGAGATCACCACAAAGCCGGCTTCTTAGGGAGGTTAGGAGCTAGCTTCGATTTGGAGCTGTTTATCAACAATTACATAAAAAGCTTTAGCTTAATACTGAATTTATCTTCCAAAACAACCCCATGTTTGTTAGAGCACACTAAGCATGTGACAACTTCCACGTTCCACATTTTGGATCACTGGCCCTTCGACAGTCACGAAATTTAGAAGGAACCACGTATTGGTCGCTAAAAGCTTTGATCTCTTTGTTCTTAGGCTCATCCATCAGAAAATTCATTTTTATTTATTTATTTATTTTTAATTTAAAAAAAAAATTTTTTTTTTTCAACATTTATTTATTTTTGGGACAGAGAGAGACAGAGCATGAACAGGGGAGGGGCAGAGAGAGAGGGAGACACAGAATCAGAAACAGGCTCCAGGCTCTGAGCCATCAGCCCAGAGCCCGACGCGGGGCTCGAACTCATGGACCGTGAGATCGTGACCTGGCTGAGGTCGGACGCTTAACCGACTGCGCCACCCAGAAAATTCATTTTTAAAGAGTAGGTACTCATCAATTTCTCTGCTGGACTAAGCAGAATTTTATTTTCAGAGGAACAATAAAATTATATTGGTAAATCTTGATTTGAGACACAAGATCTAAACTGAAAATATATTCGTATTCATTTGGAAATGAAATATCCACACTGGGATTATGGTAAAACTTGGTCTCTGCTTACTAATTTATGGATATACGCATAGTGCCCCTGTTTCCTCCACTATACATCCTGTTCAGTCTCTTCCCATGGCCCTTGGGCAGTGAGCACATTTTTTTTCTTCTCGTGAAATCACGGTGGCTCCTGCCTCTCCCCACATTTCTTTCTAGGTGCTACCAATCATGTTGGTTCTTGGGATTATGGCAAAACTTTAGTCTGCAGCTTCTAGAATTTCTTCAGATTTCACTGTTCTGAGAACAGGAATATCTGCTATAATCCAGTGTTAAGTCGTCTTTTACATGCTCTACATTTTCTCGCAAATTTCCTGAATAACCCAAGATAATCATTTGAATTGTACTTAAAAAAAGCCACAAGTCATCTGATGCTTTCCTCACGCTTATTTCTTACTATGACTCGTCTTCTATCTTTTCATTTGAAAACCAGTTCCCTTTTTTTTTCTTTTTTTTTTTAATTTTTTTTTTCAACATTTATTTATTTTTGGGACAGAGAGAGACAGAGCATGAACGGGGGAGGGGCAGAGAGAGAGGGAGACACAGAATTGGAAACAGGCTCCAGGCTCTGAGCCATCAGCCCAGAGCCTGACGCGGGGCTCGAACCCACGGACCGCGAGATCGTGACCCGACTGAAGTCGGACGCTTAACCGACTGCGCCACCCAGGCGCCCCGACCAGTTCCCTTTTTAAACAAAGCAGAAACAAAAGAGAAGTAGAGTGACTCTGCCTTCTTATTAACACTACCTTCACCACTTCAGCAATTCTGGACCCATCCATCCATTTCCTGTTCTTTCTGTGCCTAAACACAGCTAAATTTTATTGTCTTCGGCATCTCCGATGACCATCCAGTGGTTCTGGGTATTGGCCGCCCTGACGCTTTACCTAAGGCTTATTATTTTCTGTGCTTACTATGTACTCATTCTTCTTTCATTCTTGTATCCTTTCATGTGGGCTCCTCAAAGAGCTCGATAGACGCTAGGCAGCAGTGTGGAGATTAAAAGTCTAGACTGGAAGCAAACTGGGTAAGTTCCAATTCTGGCTCCACCACTGATTGCTTAATAGCTCTGTGTCCTTGGGTAAGTTGTTTTACCTCTCTGTGCCTCAGTTTCCCAGGATGTAAAAATAGAGATAATCATGGTATTTACTTCATGGGAGTATTATGAGGATTAAATGAGAGAGAGAGAGAGAATGTGTGGCTGTTAAAAAATACACACTATCACAGAACAAATATGATATTATTTCTTGTCGAAATTACTTAGCCTTCTATGGTGCAAATTTTATGTTGCATCATCTCCCACAAACATGAACTATATTCTCTTTCAGAGGTTCTAATCATGGGATCACAGCAATATTTTTCTAAACGTCTGAAAATTTAACTTTCTGAAAATGATACACCTAGCCATGCCTGGTGTTTACTTTGCTGTGTGAACTCCAATATGATATGGTAACATTCTCCAAAGACTAATACAACTTTCACTTTCCCGCTGATTCCTCCTTTCGGTCGGAATTAAGCACAGAATATTGAGTCTCCACATTTTTTCCCTCTTGGGAAGAAAAATCATTCAAAAGACAACTCAAGAACTTCTCATCCTATTTTAGCTCAATTAGACTTCAGGAAACGACCTGAAACCTCTCATCACTGCTGCTACCATGTCAGTTTCATCGTCATAACAAGAAAGCACCATTCACAGCCTGTATTTCACTGAGTGATCAGTAGTATACTTTCATAACAATATCAACTGCTTCTACAGAACTCACAATAAACACAGAGGAATGTCTACATAGCTTGAATTTCCCGTCGTGCTACAAATGGTCCATTTTACACTTGGCCATTATTTTAGGTGAAAGCATTGCATATACAACAAAGATGTTGATAAGTAACCGCGAAGTCAGTAGTAGAGTCAATTCTCAATGAAATCTGCACAGGATCCCATATTTTAATTTTATGTATTGCATCATCCTCTTTCTTCATGAAACCATTCATAAGAACTACCAATAGGTTGAGTTACTTTAGGGGCATTCAGGTGCCTACTGCCCAGTGTGGGTATTACCTCTGAATCCTAGTTGGTTATTTATCTTGTAATTATATAACATGTTTATAATTCCATATGCTGACCCACAAACAGAATTCCAGTTTCACTCTATCTCCCAACACGAGACAAATGCAGGGTACAAAGTCAACGACATTTGAATGAGTCCATTTTGCTACTTCTAGACTAATATCTAAAGTCAGATTTATGTACTAGAGATCAACTACCATGAAGAGAAATGTCTCTATAATGAAAGAAATTTCTAGGAATCAGTCAGTTGAGTATATATCCTAAGGAGAATTTTTTTTACGATAACGTTCTAGTTCAACAAATTCACTTGGATAGTTTATTTGCTTGTATTTATGTTTGAGCTGTACCACATGTCCGTGATGCAGGTACTGTTTCATTTAAATGAGTGTCACTTCAGCATATGGCTCTATTGGCAGAGCCAATTCCTTATCCCAGCACAGGGCCTGGCACAGTCACAGTCCACCAGTTGCATAGACAGCAATCTGGAAAGGCCTTTGATGCCTGTATCCTGTCCTTCCGATGTTAAATTAGCAATGAATGTCTGCTGATCATTCTTCCTTAATATCTCTGAATCCATCCCCAAGGCCTCCACCTTGGTGCAGTCTTCCGGCATTCATCACCCATGTTAACGTAGCAGGTTTCTAACTAATCTCTTCATCTCAAGAATCACTCCTCTCCAATCTATCCCCCTACATAGTCTTGCTGAAGGAATCCCTTCAAATCACCATTTGATCATGTTTCTCTTATGTCTAAAATCTTTCAACAGCTGGGCGTTACCTTTCAAATAACATCTCAACTGGTCCTTGCTCACATCTCCAGCTATTGCTTGCTGCTCCCCTACAGTGAACCTTACATTCCAGCCCCACTGAACACATGAATGACCTTGAACTCACTCTATTTTCTTTCACTTCATAACCTTTTCTCCTTCCCTCCCCTTCCTCTTTTTGGTTTCTCCTCCATAAAATACCCTTCTATCCTGTCTTTGCCTGGCGAATTACTATTAACCCTTTAAGACCCAGATCAGCTGCCCCCTTCTCCAGAAAGCCTTCTCTGGTACTTATATTCTCCTTTAAAAATATGCTGCCTTTATTCCCGTTGCGTGTTCTGTTTACTCCATGGTTGCCCAGTCACACTATGGTGTCATTACTTTCATTCCTATCTTTTCCATGACCTATAAATCTCCTGCAGGCAGAAGCTGGGTCTTATTTACTCATGTCCCTGAGGCCTAGCACACAGCGGGTACTGTGTTATTTGCGAAGCCAAGTTGATCCACAAATATTTACCGAATGAGTATCTTCTCTGACGGCCCCAAGAAACAGCACTTCACTGATCTAGTTTAATTTCTATTGGATAGATTCAATGGAACACATGATTTATGAATTCCTATCTGTGCCTATTACCACTATGGCTCTCCAGCTGATTGACCATGTGTCTTTTTGCCTCCTCAGTAGGAGATGCCTACTGGAGAAGAGGGGTGGAGACAGAACCAGCTGGCCAAGCTGAAGAATAAAACAGGACAGGGGCGCCTGGGTGGCGCAGTCGGTTAAGCGTCCGACTTCAGCCAGGTCACGATCTCGCGGTCCGTGAGTTCGAGCCCCGCGTCGGGCTCTGGGCTGATGGCTCAGAGCCTGGAGCCTGTTTCCGATTCTGTGTCTCCCTCTCTCTCTGCCCCTCCCCCGTTCATGCTTTGTCTCTCTCTGTCCCAAAAATAAATAAACGTTAAAAAAAAAAATTTAATAAAAAAGAATAAAACAGGACAGTCAGAGGACAAAGGCAAAAAGAGAGAGAAGCCAAATTGCCTTTTCTAGTGCCACTTTCAGCACTCGCTCATCCTCTGCTACTCAAAGAATCCATAACCCAGAAAATTACCCCAAAATTCCCCTAATAATGCAGACTGTGGAAATCTTTATGCTAACCTGAGTTGCTTTACTTAAACAAAAAGACGTGTAAATAATGCTCCTTCTGCACATCCTACCACAGTGAGCTTTCAAACATGCTTTGAATTGAATGAGGCAAGTCTGGTATTTCAAAGTTTGTTAAAGTGTCGTATCTGTTTTGATCAGATAAGGAAGCAACCTCAGCGATGAGGAAGAGGAGTAAAGGACTTTCTAATCGAGAAAATAGGAAGTATGCCCAAGAATTGCCAAAACAGATTTTTGGAGAGAAACAAATAAAGCACTTCACGTGAACAGCTGGTAAAAACTGTCACGTGAGAAAGTAGAAATCATCAATAGTACCAAGACTACAATGAGGGGTGCTGAAAGAATGTAAAGTACAGAATGTAAGAAGGAAAAAGCTAGAGAAGCAGAGTAAAATTTCTTTTCAGTTTAATGAAGAGTAATGTGGCTCCCAGATCAAGGTCTCGGCTCTGTCACTGGCTCAGCCTAGTTCATACTTTCCACACTCCAGTTTTTTTCCATCCGTAAAATGGGAATAAAGATGCTAGCTTTATTATTATTTATTCTATACACTATTTACTTATTTAGAGAAGTCTGGACCATGGCTGTGGGGATTAACCAAAGGGTGACTACAGTGTGAGTTACAGATGTATAGTGCTAGAGGGTTTCTGCTGGGGACTCAACAGGAAAGAGGAAGGGAAGTAAATAAAAAATGGATGGAGTAACTTCTTTGGTACCCCTGGACTGCTCGTTTCAGTGACGAGAGGAGGGATGCCCAACAAACTCAGAAAGGGATGTAAACTCATCTGAGACGAGCTGTGATAAGCAGGCCTGATTACCTCCTCCCATCAGCTCAGTAAACACCAATGATGAAGAGACTGCAGACTGCCACTGGTGATAAAGAGGCAGCTAAACACTCTATTAGTTTTTCATTTTGTGAATTAATGTCCTTCATGGTGTGTCTACACTAACCAGTAATGAATTGACTCCTTAGAACTGCCTGCGGTCCTCCTCTCTGCCTCTGCAAGAAGGCATAAATTTCACATGGAAATCAGCACTTTTAAGGAGGCAGTAACTCCTTTTAAAAGAAGTTCCTTTTCAATTAGTTTCCACACACATCCTGCTTTAAGAAAATTCGCCTCTCCTTCCATACTTCCCTATAAAAATTAAAGAAAAAAGAGGCAAAACAGTCTCCCATAAGATTTGATAGATAGGTAGGTACGTAGATAGATAGATCCGATTTCTATAAGAGCCCAGATATAAGCTGGGAATATTTAAGAAAATCAACAACTCTCAAACCTTATTAGTCTTCTTTAACCATAAAGAGAAATCAGTTTCTTACTAGTCCAGTCTTGCACATTAAGCTTGGTGATTAGGTCCATTCACCAAGGCCCTCTGAACCTTATCTATCCCTGCAGAATTAGAAAGTCAGGCCTGGGCCTCTGACACACGTAATCATATTTCATTTCTTTGGGTTTAAAGCTGCTATAGTTCGCGAAAGACTACGCAGTTAGGGCTGAGGTTCTCTTTCCAGCCTTTAACCAGCCTCTCGGTGAGTTCTTCAACTAGAAGACGTTTCTTTAAAAAGATGGGTCTGGGGAAGGCCCTTGGAACCTTCTGGGTGGTGGGTGTGCACCCTGTGGTTGGCAATTCTGAACCAGTGAAGCATATACTCATACAACAAAACTGAGTAAAAGCCTGAGAGAAAAATATAGCTGTTTCTTCTACTTAGCTTCCTTTCTTTTTTTTTTTTTTAATATGAAATGTATTGTCAAATTGGTTTCCATACAACACCCAGTGCTCATCCCAACAGGTGCTCTCCTCAATGCCCATCACCCACCCTCCCCTCCCTCCCACCCCCCATCAACCCTCAGTTTATTCTCAGGTTTTAAGAGTCTGTTATGGTTTGGCTTTCTTTTTTAACATAAGAAGTTTATGGGGCACCTGGGTGGCTCAGTTGGTTAAGCGTCCACTCTTGGTTTCGGCTCAGGTCATGACCTCATGGTAGTAAGACAGAATCCCACACTGGCCTCTAAGCTGACAGGGGTGAGCCTTCCTGAGACTCTCTCTCTCACCTCTCTCTCTGCCCCTCCCTCGGTCACATGTGCACTTGCACGTGTGCTCTCTCAAAATAAATAAACAAACATTAAAAAAAAATAATAAAAAGTTCCTATCAAGGAGATTGGTTACTTAACTGACTGAGCCATCCCGGCGCCCCTTAGGAGATTGGTTACTGACAAAGAACTACATGAGGAGCCAGGTCTGAGTTCCATGACTGGTTCTTCTGCTGATTTTTTGAAGAGGACTTTGGATTTATTTTCTTCTCTAAGATTTATATACTGCCTGCTTTCCTAAGAATATGAAGTTCCTTCTCATATATTACCTCATATTAGCCTTGCAGATTTTAATTAAAAAGATATAGCACATACATAATAAAAACCTCCTAAAATATATATTGCTATTTCTTTCTCTTTTTTTTAAAGTTTATTTATTTTTTTTTTTTTAATTTTTTTCAATGTTTATTTATTTTTGGGACAGAGAGAGACAGAGCATGAACAGGGGAGGGGCAGAGAGAGAGGGAGACACAGAATCAGAAACAGGCTCCAGGCTCTGAGCCATCAGCCCAGAGCCTGACGTGGGACTCGAACTCACGGACCGCGAGATCGTGACCTGGCTGAAGTCGGACGCTTAACCGACTGCGCCACCCAGGCGCCCCTAAAGTTTATTTATTTTGAGAGAGAGAGAGAGAGTGCATGCACAAGATGCGGAGGGGCAGAGAGAAAGGGAGAGAGAGAATTCCAAGCCGAGGTCAAGAGTCAGATGCTCAACCACCTGAACCACCCAGGTGCCCCTATATTGCTATTTCTAAACTAACATTCTCTCTCTCTCTCTCTCTCTCTATTTTTGAGAGAGAGAGAGCACAAGTGGGGAGGGGTAGAAAGAGAGGGAGACACAGAATCTGAAGCAGGCTCCAGGCTCCGAGCTGTCAGCACAAAGCCCGATGCAGCACTCGAACCTATGAACCGTGAGATCATGACCTGAGCTGAAGTTGGATGCTTAACCGACTGAGCCACCCAGGTGCCCCTAAACTAACATTCTTAACATTCATCCCTTTAAGTTGACTACCCCTTTGTTTTCTCCATAATCTTCATATTTCCTAGGTAACTGTGTTAAATACAAAACAGAAACCCCTGAACTGATTTGACCGTGTGTCTGTATCCATGTCCTATGTAGGTGATGCCCCACTAGGCGATAAGGCCTCAAACGACTGGACCTTGTATCTTCTGTTCACCACTGAATCGCCATGCCTAACTCAGTCCTGGGCACAGAGCGGGTTGAATGAGTGAAGTACCAGAATGAACGAAGGGACACATAACTTTTCTTGCTTCGTGTCAATTTCATTCTCCTCTTTCTTTTCATGAGAGTTCTCTCTATTTTTGATGCTTTAGTATCATGGATTCCTCTCTAATAATTTAAGTATAAAACCAGTTTCCCAAATCCTTGACAGTTATTATCCCACAGTTTGGTGCCCTTTTTTTTCCCACCACTCACCTTACTTGTCAGAAAACACTCCTGAGCTCTGGCATTTCTTGGCCCCTGGACTGTCTTTGCAACTAAGTTCTTAGTTCCTAAGAGTGCAAAATTCCTGTGTTCTGCTGTGGAATGTATTTTGTAGTTTACTGTATCACAACAGTACTTAAGTGAGGCTGATGGTTTTCTTATTGCTCAATTAGCATTTATTAAACACTCACAGTGTACTCTTAAAATGTCCTCTAAAACTAAATGACATTCTGGTGCAAGCCTGGGTGGCTCAGTCAGTTAAGCATCCGACTTCAGCTCAGGTCATGATCTCACAGTCCGTGAGTTCGAGCCCCGCGTCAGGCTCTGTGCTGACAGCTCGGAGCCTGGAGCCTGCTTCGGATTCTGTGTCTCCCTCTCTCTCTGCCCCTCCCCTGCTCATGCTCTGTCTCTCTCTGTCTCAAAAATAAATAAACACTAAAAATAAAAAAAATAAAAAAAAAATAAAACTAAATGACATTTGTGGAATTGGTTCTCAAAAAAATGCCTGAGCTTTTCAAAGTTCTGAGCCCTTTAAATACGGAAGTCGGTCCTCCACCAAAAATGTGAGCCCCAGGCCAACCTTCCTGTGATAGCTGGTGTAGAAGAGGCATATGAGGTATGAATGCAGGGGAGCGACCAGCCACGGGCTGCTGGGCTCCTTCCCCTGGGAGCCGTCTCCTTGTTTTTATAATGCCTGCCACCCTAACATCTCAGAGCCATCCCTACATGGACAGCATGTGAAAACATATTGAAATCCTCCTCAGATCACAATACATCTGTTCTAAGAGGCTGGATGAGAGATGCCAGGGGAACATTAACTCAGAATTTCCTAACTCAAGTGCAATTAAAATCTCAGCCACAGTGAAGAATTAATGTAGCCCTTTGCATTTTAAATACATATTTTAATTAAATGACACCCATCTGTAGAATATGAGACTGCATTTTTATTGAGGATTTCAAACGATATAATCTGCTCCTATGAAGCATAAATGGCTTGGTTCATGTTTCCAGAAACCTCCAAAGAATTATATAGATCTGGCATAAGCACATGTGGTGGCACTCAATTTTGCTTAAATTGAAATCTGTTTAACTTGCATGATAAGTGTTGTTTGTGTGTTAAGATTTAGATTGTGTATAAAAGTAACAGAAAATAAGAGCATAGCCCTTTAAACGTCTTGGATCCTTTCTCTGGAGAGTCTGTTCCAGGGAACGCCAGGGTCAAGGGAGGGTCAAGGGCGCTGCATCCCTGCCCTGGCTAAACCTGTGTCGCCACGGGGGATAAGCTTTTCACTCATTTCACTTAATGAGAAGCTTCCTCGAAGGTGAAAGATATGCTAATGGGACTAACGACTGAAACACAGACCAGCTACCTGGGAGCTACCTGGGAGCTGCACAGTTCCAAGTGACTGAAAGGTTCTGGGGTCAGTGTAAACTTTTTCAGGAAACGAACTGCCCTAACAAGAAGTAGACAGCAAATGCATCCCTTTCTCTCCACAGCTGTTATTTAGTATCTCGGCCCCATGTGACTTTTCCACTTGTATTTCGACATGACTTCCGTTCTTCAAGACAAAGCCCTAGAGAGGGTAGGACGGAACCTGGGTTCTGAACCCGTTTGCGGCAACATGTTGATGTGTGACCTCGGTAGAGTTAGACATTTGGCTTTTAGTTTCCTTGTCTATAAACTGCCTCCTATCTGGTTGGCGTTCAATCAATGCCAGCTATTTACTGCAGGCTGAACTCAGGTCTGGGACTCACACTGCCCTGGGTTCTAGTCCCAGCCTTGCCACTTACTACCTACATGATTTTACGGAAGTTTCTCAATCTTTTCAACCTGACTTTTGTCATTGAAAAAGTGAGATGATAACGCTTATTGTATTACTTTCCTATCGCTGCTTTGACAAATTACTACAGATGTCATAGTTTAAAACAACACAAGTTTATTATCGTATAGTTCTGAAGATCAGCAGTCCGACATGGGTCTCATTGGGCCAAAATTGAGATGTTAGAGGCTCTGGGGTGAATTAATTTCCTGGTCTGTGCTAGCTTCTAGAAGCTGTCCACACTCTGTGGCTTGTGGACCCTTCCTCCATCTTTAAAGCCAGCAAAGGAGGGCCGGGTCCTCACAGGGCATCAGTCTGACCTCTCATCTTGTCGCCCCTTCCACTGTTTAAAAAATTTTTAAGTTTATTTACTTACTTTGAGAAAGAACAAGCACAAGTGGAGGAAGAGCAGAGAGGAGAGACAGAACCCCAAGCAGGCTCCGCGCCATTGGTGCACAGCCCGATGCGGGGCTTGAACTCGTGTACCGTGAGATCATGACCTGAGCTGAGATCAAGAGTCAGACACTTAAGTGACTGTGCCACCCAGGCACCGCTCTTCTTCCAATTTTAAGGACCCTTGTGACACTGAGCCAACCTGGATTATCCAGGATCATTTCCCTACTACAAACTAAGCCGAGTAGCAATTTTAATCCCCCTTTCCTGAACATTTTTGCAGGTTCTGGGGATTAAGAAGCCAACACCTTCTGGAGGCTACATTCTGCCTACCACACTTACCCTCGTAGCGTTCTAACAATTAGGGAGAATATTCTAAAAGCTGTGTAGTGTCATATGCCTAGTAAGTTCTCAGTAAATGGCAGTGTTCATTACTGGAGCTGACTAGTGAGTAAGGTCCTGTCAATCTTGGAAGTTGTGTTATTTTATAATCCTACGGTGAAATATTTTGCTAACAGCTTTATTTATTTATTTATTTATTTATTTATTTATTTATTTATGAGAGAGAGAGAGAGAGAGAGAGAGGCAGAGCATGAACGGGGGAGGGTCAGAGAGAGGGAGACACAGAAGCACAGAGGCAGGCTCCAGGCTCAGAGCTGTGAGCACAGAGCCCGATGCAGGGCTCGAACTCACAAACCGTGAGATCATGACCTGAGCCGAAGTCAGTCGCTCAACCGACTGAGCCACCCAGGCGCCCCATTAATAGCTTTATGTTTTGATCATAAAGAAGTAGGTTCCAAGTTCTGATGGATATATCCATAAACATCTGTTTGTTAATGGCCAGAATATTGTATTGTAACAGCACAGTATCTTTCTCGTTAATCTGTTGGTAGAGATTTAAGGCAACTTAAATCTTCTAGTGTGATCATTATACTCCTAGGGAGATTTGTCTCAAAAACTCTGTCAGATAGCTTGTGGAAACAGCGTAATAGTGAATTGTTTATACTCTTACTAATGGGGGGGGGGGGGTAATGTTCTATCTCCAATATTAAACATACTTGAATTATTTTACCAATTTTTCTGTGTATTATACATGCATATCTAATATAACGGCTGAAAATTTTCATTACACCTAAAATGTAAATTATCAGGGTTCTGCTGTTTCCTGTGGAAAGAGCTGAGAAACAGAATCCACTTTTGTCTGTTCTGTTAGGCATCCAGTTGGTTGTAGCTATCTGATAGTCCTTATGAAATGAGAAAACATCTTGATTAAGATAGTGTGTCCATAAGCAAGGCAGAATATAGAAGCCACCTGAGATCTTATTAAATATGAGATAGCAGAGTTCTTATTATCTCACTCAAACACAAGCAAATAAATTATTCTGGTATGATCTGGGTTTGGTGGTCAGTACTAGGAATGAAGGCAGATGATAGTTACTCTTGTCATCACTTTCACAGGAGAAACTGTAAAAGTCCAGATTTCACCTGACATTTGGAAGGTCTGTTTTTCTCTAGTTCCTGGATCTCAAGAAGACAGACTGGATCTTTATGGAAAACAGGCTCTTCCTTGACTGGGTCTACCTAACGTTTTCATGCAGTAGTATAAATTATTCATTACAATTGATCATAAACTTAAAAGTGAAGACCCAGGGAGGATTTCAGCTACATAGTCACTTTTCAGTTCATTTTTTAATTTTAATCAAAGCTAACGATGTCCATAAAGGGTCATTTTTACAAGTTTTTTCACTAGGGGCACCACGTTTAACTCTTCTGGTTGATTTGCACAGTTCTTACCCCTCTATGGTTAATGGACTTGTCCATTTCTCTACTCTTTGACTTTCCAGTTCTCGGTGTTTGTTGCCCTCCCACTAGGCAAGATGAGGACTTGGCTCCCTCCACTGATGCTCACTCTTCCCACTGCTTTCGTGCTACACCTGCTTCTTCATTTTGGTGAGATCGGTGTGTGGTGTTTACGTTACTCTAAGTGCCACTGACATCTAAGGCCATGTGGTCTTCCCTAGTTTCCCTCCCTAGTACCACAAGTTTGATGTCTCTGGTGCTAATAACAGCCTTGTTATTTATTTGTTTGCTTAGTTTTTTATGTACTCAGGGATCACTTAACCTCAAACACTTCCCCGATTGAACAGTTCTTCTCTCCATAAGTTCAAACACGCTGGGTATTCTCTCAGTATCATCTTCCTGCACAGACTTCTCCTGAGACCTTGGGAATCCCTCATCTCTGGGCCAGTTATTCCCTATGCTTGGTGCATTGCTGCCCTCTTGGCATCTCTTGTCATTACCATTTTGGGGTTCTTTCTCTGTGTTAAGATTTCCATTTCTTCTCACCATGCCTTCCTATTTTTATGTCAACTCTTTCAGTTTGGTAGATTCTGAAGAAGACTGCATGGAAAATATGGTTTTTGAGACCTTAGATATGCCTGAAATGTTTTTGTTTTTCCTTCCAACTGAACTGACAGTTTGGTTAGGTATATGATTCTAGATTGGAAATAGTTTTTCTTAGAATTTAAAAGGTATTATTTTTCTACTGTCTTCTAGCTTCCAGTGTTACTTCTAAGGAGTCATTGTTTTTCTGCTTCTTGATTTTTTTATATTACCCCCCCCCCACACACACACACCCATACTTCTTTTTTTCCTGGACAGTGTAGGTTTTTCTCTTTATCCTGTGGGTTCTGCAATTTTGTGATGATTGCTTTGGTAGGAGGACTCTAGCTCTGTTTTCATCTGTTATGCTGGGCACTCTGGTCTCTTCCAATTTGAAAATTGATGTATTTTTTGCTTTGGGAGGTTTTCTTCATTTTTCTCTGATGTTTCTCTTTCCTTTATTTCTCTCCTTTCTCTTTGGCCCTATTATTCAGTTATTGGACATGCTGGACTGCTCCTCGGATCCTTTTTATTTTTATGTTTGCCTATTTTCACTTATTTTTATTTCCAAGAGTTATTTTCCATTCTCTGAATGTTCCTCTCATATGCGATACTATTCTTATCATGGGTGCAGTATCTTCTCTTCCTTCTTCTAAGGATATTAAATATAGGGGTGTTTTTAAAGTGCATTTTTTTTTTCTGGATAGTCCTTGTTTCCTCTGAGTCATGTTTCTGTTTATTTTGGTGTCTGTGTCTCATATTATCTGGTTTCCTCAAATGTCTACTGTCCCTGGCTGTCCGATCATATTGAAGTGAGGCTGACTGAAGTTTGTGTCTGTGGAGATGGGAGTTTGTAGACTGTGGTCATCATGGTAGGTGAGAGCTGCTTGGTCTCTTTTACTGGGGAACCACAGATGTCAGTGTCTTTGGGTTTTGTTTTTGTCTTTCTTCTCTTGGGCTGCTCAGATCCTTCAAAGACTTTCTGGTCTCTTGTCTGAAGCCATATACCTGGCTGCCAGCCAACTGGGGAAAGAAGGCAGGTCTCAACTGTCATTAACGTGAACTCTGAATTAGCCGCCCTAATTTCAGTATGATAGTCTCACACTCAACTATGACTTCTGTCCACAGTCCAAGGAATCTCTGATTTACCATTTTTAGAGAATGAAACTCCAATACTCTGTTATGATTTGATAGGAGCAATGACGTAGCTATGGGAAGTACGGGAGAAAATCTGAGAGTGAATGTCTCACCAACAGCTTTCAACAAGTCTTCCTGTTTTGAGCCCCACCTTCATTCACTCTTTCAGAGGTAGTTAGCTATGCCAATTTTTTTTTTTTTTAATATAAGTTGGATAACTTTTTGATGTACTCACTACTGGTTCAGATATTAGCCTTCCTGGATTTTCTCTTCTCTGGTAGTCTTTGTTTCTGTGGATTTATACCTTTAAAATTCCCTTTTGTTTGCTTTCAGTGGGGTTGCTGGAGGCAGCACAGATAAAAGTGTATGTTCACCCACCACATTTTTATTTTTATAATTATTTAAGGTTCATACTAAGTGACAATCGCTTATCCTTATTAACCTTATAGTTATATTACCATGTGGCTGGACCTGGGTGTGTTTTACTTGAAATGGTGTTTTTCCACTTCTCCCAATCTATAGATCCATCACATTTGCTGACTATCCCTCCTAAATTCTGGTTTTTTAATGTTTACTTATTTATCGTGAGAGAGTGTGCATGTGGGAGGGGCAGAGAGAGAGGGAGAGAGAGAATTCCAAGCAGGCTCCGTGCTGTTGGCACAGAGCCCGAAAATATCTCACAAACTGTGAGATCATAACCTGAGCCAATATCAAGAGTCAGACGCTTAACTGACTGAGCCACCCAGGCGCCCCACATCCTTCCTAAATTCTATGCCAGTGTCTTCCTTGGCAAACTACATGCCTGGGTGTGTCAAAGCAATGTAAGAAATAGGTAGGCTTCGGGCATCACAGATGATCACTGCTATCCTTCCTACCCCAACGTCTTAAGAAGAAATCTGCTAGGAACCACATAAAAGATGGAGGTGGCAGCTTTTATTGATTCTTCATGGACTCTGACTTTGTGGACATGAAAGATGCATAGCTAAGACTATGAGTTGAGTTTAACACCTAATCTCCAGTTACTGGCATAAAGTTCAGAAGGTGCTCTGGCTAGAGTAGAAAGTGGAGGGCGCCTGGGTGGCTGGCTCAGTTGGTTGAGCGTCCAACTTTGGCTCAGGTCATGATCTCATAGCTCGTGAGTTCGAGCCCCGTGTTGGGCTCTGTGGTGACAGCTCAGAGCCTGGAGCCTGCTTCTGCTTCTGTGTCTCGCTCTCTCTATCTCTGCCCCAACCCACTCACATTCTGTCTCTGTCTCTCTCAAAAATAAATAAACATTAAAAAAAAATTAAAAAAAAAAAGAAAGTGGAAAGCCTAGGACTATGCTGGCTCAGGACCCCTCTGAACTGTATGGAAACCGCTGCTCTATGGTCAAAAAATTGGGGGGGCCTCAATCAACAACTTAATCTACTGGAGTGAATGCAGAATTATTTTTTTGAGGAGGATTTTAACTCGGCTCATAGCTTCTCCTTTAGCTCAACTTCAGACAGGCTTTCTTCATTGGCTTTCAAAAATGTTTCTTAGGTCTATGCCACAATCTTGCCCTTGTAAAGAGAGGCTATTCTTGTTTATACTACAGCATTAACTATAGTCCATATCACATTATTTCAGATGTACTCTCATGGTGAGTAACAGTTGTTAGAAATAACAACTAGGGATGCATTAGGGTTGTAGGGGTAGGAGGTGGAAAGGAAAGTTCTCTCTGAGATTGCTGCATAGGGGACTGTGTTCTTGGAGTCATCTAGACAGAGATATATATTTCCCCACTGGAAATAATAATATCAATGGAGGTTAGGGTCAATTTGTTTGTCATTTATGCTAATTGCTACGATCCACATGTTTTCAGCCCCTTCTATGTACTAGGTACCATATTACTTGGTGTAAACAGGAAAGAGACCAAGTGCATACTTTCCAAGTGGTTACAGTCTGGTTGGCAAGGCAGATATAGAAAGAGATAAACGGCACAATACAGTATGTAAAATGCTCAGATGAAGATTACTCAATTCAGCCTGAAAGGGTCCAAAAAAAGTTTCTTGGAAGTGCTGATGCTTAAGTTACGTTTTAAAGGAGGAATGGGTGAAGGAGAATGAGAAAAGGTAGCAGAATGGGCATTAGGCTCAGAAGAGACAGCTTGAATAAAGGTAAGGGGGTGAGAAATGGCAGGGCATTGTAGGAGAACTAAGGGCAGTTCAGTGCCCTTAAAAACAGAGATCTAGAGGGGTGCCTGGGTGGCTTAGTCGGTTAAGCGTCCAACTTCGGCTCAGGGCATGATCTCACAGTTTGTGGGTTCGAGCCCCGCGTTGGGCTCAGTCCTGACAGCTCAGAGCCTGGAGGCAGCTTTGGAATCTGTGTCTCCCTGTCTGCCCCTCCCCTGCTCATGCTTGCTCTCAAAAATATATAAATGTTGAAAAAATTAAAAAAACAACAACCCAGAGATACAGATTGTGAAGAACATTGTGAAGAACCTTCTAAGTCATGTTAAAGATCCTGGATCTTGCCCACCGGATGATGACAGGCCACTGTAACAAGTTGTATGGTCAGATCTGCATTTAGATAGATCACTTTGGCACAGCAGTTGTATCATAAGAGGAGAAGAAAAATGGAAGCAGGCTACTCACTAGGAGGCTACTGAGATGATTCAGGTGAGAAACAATGAAGGTATAAAGTAGGGCAGCGGCAGTAGGGATGAAGAAGAAACGACAGATGTAAAAATATTTAGGAAGTAAAATCAGGATTTTCAGGGCAAGTATCAAAAAGAGGCATTAACATTATACCTAACTTACAGATGAGAAAATGGAGACTTCTAGAAATTAAATATCATGTCGCGTATCCCACAGCCAGAAAGAACAATGCTTCTATGGAGGAAATGCATTCAGAGTTTTTAAAAAGAACTTTTAGATCACAACACGCTCATAAGTTGGTGACTGAATATTTGGGCCCAAACCAGCACCGAAGGAAGGATTAAGGAAAGGAAGTAGTCAAAGTAGAAGTCTACAAGTCAAAGTAGAAGGTCAGAAGGAACATTTTCAGTAAGTAAAATCCACATTTGGCAAGGGATAAAATAGGTATGTAATTAAATATATTGCTTTAAATAAGGACATTGGAGGCTAAAAATACTGTGAAGATCCAAAGGTAATTATACTGTTCAACGTTAGGAGAAATTCTTCATGGAGATAAATAGATGACTTGGAGGGAATCTTCCTGTGCTCTGTAAGGTAACTGTTATTATCGGTGCTTGAAACGAGAGGAAAGAAGAAAGGGAATGGTAGTATCTACAGAAATACGAAAAAGGGTTGGCTCATTTGCAGACACGGTTTTACCAGCTGGTTCAGCAAATGGAAAGGTAGCAGATTCCAGGCTCTTATTGTAAGCACTTTGCTAATTTAATTTAATTTGATGAAATATTTACTGAGTGCCTGCTGCGTTCAAGGAGTTATGCCTTGCGCTGGTTCTATTATTGATACTGATAATTACACTGGCCTTGTTCACTTCCGAATCAGCACAAAGAACTCCCTAGGCCCCGTGCAGCACACCCAGGTTGGCTACGGTTTCCACCTGGTGCTGTGGTTTACAACCCAAGCCAGTGTGGAGCGCCGATGAGGGAAAGCAGTGTTAGTGCTAGCTGATACGGCGGTGGTGGCTGGGTTGTTAACTAATTCACATAACTAATTCAGTGTGGAAAGTGGGAAATTAAGTGAATTGCAACATGGGTAATTGACCCCTAATGAATTCAAGCTAAATAGCTATTTTCACTATTCTTGTTTCTCAGTATATCACCGGGATGCACTTTTCAACTGTTTAGATGTTTCAAATGGTTCTGGGGAAACTAAAAGAAGCTGTGTGATAACGAAGCCTTCTTGTCATTTCATGATATATGTGAAACCTTAAGCCATCCTTAGCGAGACACTGGTATACAAAGAAAATCAACGAACAATCAGATACCCAAATAGCGGACGCAGAAAATACCATATTAGCACTTAAGACTCCGCACTTCATAATCGAAAGACCAGAATGGCTTGAGTTCCTTATTCTTTTAGACTAAATTGTACATTGCCATCACGATTTTATTGAGGACTAAAGCCTATAGTTAATAAAAATGTAGTACTTTAAAGTTATGATAGATGTCTTAAATTAATGCATATATACATTTATTTATGTAAAAAATTCCTCTGTATGTGGCATCGATGAAATGTCAGTATCTAGTACGCCTTCCCAGGGAAATTCAGGACTACTCGGACATTTAACAGTCTATACTTACTCTGCTTTTAAGAAATAAAACAATTTAGGGGTGCTTGGGTGGCTCAGTTGGTTAAGCATCTGACTTTAGCTCAGGTCATGATCTCGTGGCTCTCTGCTGTCAGTGGGAAGCCTGCTTCAGATCTCTTTTTCCCTCTCTCTCTGTCCCTGCCCTGCTCTCTCTCTCTCTCTCTCTCTCTCTCCCTCAAAACTAGATACACATTAAAAAGAAAAGATTGTTTCGGGTCCCAAAGTTAACAAAAAAAGAAATGAAACAATTTAGGGCCGCCTGGGTGGCTCAGTCGGTTAAGCGTCTGACTCTTGATCTCAGCTCAGGTCACGATCTCACCGTTCATGGGTTTGAGGACTGCATCCGGCCCTGTGCTATCAGCTTGCATTCTCTCTCTCCCTTTCTCTGCCCCTTCCCTGCTTGCACTTTCTCTCTCTCTCTCTCTCTCAAAATGAATAAACTTTTAAAATAAATATTAAAAAATAAAAAATAAAACAATTTATAAGACGTCTAACCGAAAACAAAACAAAACAAAACACAGCAAATTATATGAACAATCAACTCAATGAAACATGTAAGTTAATCCCTAATGAGAAAGAGAACGCAGCTGAGCACAGACAGAAACCCTCGATGCTAAAAGGGCTCTGGGGCTGGATGGTCTGTTCTTTTTCTTCCTGTTTTTTACTAAAACCACCATGCGGCAGCTTCTTCATTTCCATGCCCCCCCCCGCCTCCCCCTCCCACCCTGACACACTCAATTGCACGCTTGAGAAGTCACTTAATGAGAGCTGAGGTTTAACCTGAAGTTTTGCTCACTGTGACCCTGAATAAATACACCCTTGTCCTGTGCCTGAGTTCCACGACCACGTGACTTCTGGAAGGCTGTGAAACATAAATGCCGAAAGTCTAATTTCAACGTACAACACATCACAGGTCCCTTGACAGTAACATTAAATTATCAGGCGGAATGGCCCAGCTATCAACAGGTAGGACAGGGGAAGGGGGAGACAACCGGACACAGACCTGGGCATCTCACATTGGGTACCACTAAGGGCAAATATTGGCAGCAAAATGGAAGAGTCGGAAATAAAATATCCTCAAGATGACTAAGAATGGGGAAACAGGCTTTAAAGAGAAGAAGCAGAAGGGAGAAAAACCTGCCTTTTACCAAGAGATCACTGTTTGCGAGGCAGTACGTCAGATATCGGGTATACCTTAGTAGACTTGATCCTATGAGAAATGTATAATATAGACAACTGCATGGATGATATTAAAAGTGCCTTGTCCCAGGCCAAGCCCATGCTTGTCTGCTGAGTCACGCGGGGACTAAAGCACAGAAATGAGGCAGGAGTATAACATTCGATGTAGGTCTTGCCTCGGTATTCCATGGGTAGGCTGGGGATAGTGTTGAAGAAAAGCACCTCTCCCCGCTTGTTTGTGGGAGGAGTTTCCGGCCACTGGGGGTGTGTGGGGCAGCCATCTGTCCCTCGGTGACCCATGCTCTGCTTCGTGGAACGAGGCAGATACAGCAACATATGCAAGAGTCTTTTGTGGGGGCGTTTCTCTAGCACACTTCCAAGATTTCTGTGAAAAGTCCCAAGGCGGCTGGCTTGAGCAAATGTGGTAATTGGGCGGTGGTACCTTTAAACAAATAACACGAAGGAGTTTTCCTCACACTCCCTCTTTTAGTAGCAGACATGACAGAAGTTCGGAACATCTCCTTTCTCTGCATAAAGTTTGAGCAAATATTTTTCTTCATAAAGCCGGCCCGGAAGGATGGCCTTTCTAATTCCTGTATGAAGAAAGACTGATGCTATTTCTGCTTTGGTGCTTACAATAAGAATCCATAAATATTAACATTAATATTGTGGTAAGAATTTCTCTCTGTGCTTTCTCCGTACCCTGGTATCACTGTTTAAAGACTGTACCATAAAAGGCCAACTGTCATCACAGTTCTTGAGTGAAGTTTTATATTGCCGTAAAAATTGTGCAAGAGACTCTCTTAGACGAAATGGACAGGTTGTCAGGGGACCCACAGAGTTTCCAATGAAGGAAGAGGATATGGGGCCACCGTATTCTGATCCTTTGTTTAGGCTGCCTCACCTAAAGCTCCCAGGGATTCCTCACTATCAAGAGAACAGTCCCAGTCTTATTTAGAAAACAGCACAACTACATGAGAGTGTCCAAGATAAAGCCTGGACTAAAAGGTAAACACCTAAAACTGTGTGCTACAGATCAGTTCCAAAGCCTGGAGAAAGTATACACTTCTTTTAGAAAGAATTCACTAAGAACCACAGAGAACGGAATTTTTTTCAGACTTAGAATGTTAAGATTCTCAATAATGAGCTATATATAGAAAGCGATATTGTTTGAACTGGCACTTCTCCCCCAGGTATTAGGCTAATGACTTTATCATTTTTCCTTTCAGGAAGTTTCTCACATAAAGACAATCTTTATATACAGAGACCCACTTACATAGCTTATCATCACCTTTACCGAGGTTCTATAATATAATAATTCCGATAATACCTCGTCTTGTCTTCTAACAACATCAGGCTTCATAATACCTCATCGTTGCCATACGCTGTGTGTTTTAGAAGAATGAGGCTCCAAAGAGATCTAGAACACACACATATTGGAAAATAAAAAGAAGAAAAAAGACGAGAGGAAACCCTCAATTGCAATTAAAATTGGTAGTTCTCCGGCACAACGTCCCAACGCTAGTTAATACAGACATTTCCAATAACTTTAATCTTTAAGTGCTGATTGTCAAAAAAAAAAAAAAAAAAAAATCAAGTTTGCGTTTCTTAAAAGACAAGAGGGAAGAAAATGACTTGTCATATCTGACTGGTTCGGAAATATAAAATCCAATTCTGAAGAAGGAGAGATAAGAAAACCGCTGTGGAAGTGCCATCAGCTTAGCAAACACTAAATAATGAACAATGCAGAGACTGTCCAGCATGATAAAATACTCTATTAGAGGGACTGTTTTTAAATGAGTGATAATTGTGGCACATCCACAGTGAAAGGTTATTGAATTTTTATCTGTAGCAAGAAGCTTTTGACAGACGTGCTGAAAAGTCACCTACAAATAGTACCTTCTTCAGACGAATTTGACCAAAGGGGTTTTCCGGCATGTGACATCTTTCTGACATTTACAGGATTTTTGCCTCCTTGAAGAATCTGATCAGATATTCTCGGTTTCCAGAAAGACACTTGGGTTTTTCATCACTCTTATAGAAAAGTCCTCATTATGCTTCCTTTCATAACAATTGGATTAAGTTGTTAGTTAGGGACCACAGTCAAATCCACCCGGGATTCAATGACCAGAGCTCAAAGATGTTAGTGTGCTGAATTAACTGCTGTTAATAAACAACACTGTGTCTTAGGGCCCTGCACCTGGCATGTCCCTCTATCTCCCGTGAAGAAAGAGGTCTTTTACATTTTTCTTGTATGATTTCTGATACTGGATATAAGCTATAGTACTGAATTCAGGACAATAAAGTAAAAGAGAACCTTTCCCTAAATCCATGACTACAAAATTTGGCTCCAGGACAGATCCTTGTCGGGGGTGGTGGGGTACAGCTTTTAAGCTCCACCTTCTTAAAACGGGTGAAATGTCAAGATCACTTATCCCCATGTCCCCTTTTAAAGCACACTCAATGCCATTCACACCAGGAGGCGGCATCATACCCATCTTGCTGTAATTTTGGGAGACAGTCAAAGAAGAGCACTATCTCTGCGGGGAAACAGAGGCACGCCGGCTCGGTGTTCTGAGGCACAGCAGTAGCAGGTGATTGTATTGTTTTTCTAGGCACCCTCGCCTGCACTCTGATAACAGTCAGGCTTTAGTCTAGATTTTGTCACTGTCCCATTTTGACCTCGGGCCAATGGTCAAACTTCTGTTTCACGATGATGCTTTGTGAAACTGAGAGAATGAAGACTGGCCCGTCAACTGCAGCTTCAGGCAGGGATAAGGGATTAAGAATCAATGGTTACAAAGGACCTTGAAAGTGTGAAATGCAATCTAAATGTTGAGTCCATTCCCGTCATCGTGATGCCCTTTGGGACTGTCGCATGCACGCACGATTCGCACATAGCGCCCCGTTGCTACGCTTTACTGGGGCTGGCAGTCTGGAAAGGGTCCTTACGCACTATTGATTAATAAGTAAGCTGTCTGAAAAAAGCATATCCAGTTTACATTTAGAACATTTTTCTAAATTCAATCTCCACAGATGGTGATTTCTTCCATTAAATCTGGGCCAGCCCTCTATTCTCTTTGTTTTTCCTGTCAGGATTCGTCTCTCCTACCCACTCAACTCTGCAGCATACCTAAACTCAGTTTCAAGGGTGAAGAAATTAAGAGACATACTCTTTTTCTAGTGAGGAGTTCATTAAGTCATGGTTAGTGGGCTTATCTCAAGTTTTAAAGCACCCCACTATCTCAGGGCTTTTCTAGATAAGAGCTCAGATTGAATAGTACAATCAGTGCCCTCAGGTACAATCTTTCACTTGATTCTCATTAGAAGAGGTTTCCTATTTGGCAGCCAAATCAGTCCCCTTAGGTTTTGTTTCGCTCAAGTCCTGTTGCCCTAACAGCTACTCCTCACCTCAGCTCGGGTGGGGGCTCAGGTAATCCTGCGTTTCCACTATTCTTCTCTGTCTGGCTCTGTCATTTCCGGAGGTCATTTTAGAGCCCTCCCTTGTTTTCCAACTTCTTCCGGCCTCCTCCTTTTCCCAAAGATTTTCAATTTTATTTCTTCTTCCTGTTTCCACTTTGGAGTTTTGTTTGAAGATACGATCATTCAGCTGGAAGCTCCCAGCCACCATACTTAAGTCTCCATGATATTACCATATTTTAATAAAATATTTCCCTTATGGATACAAATGTTGGCATTTTCAAAGAAACAGCCACATAATTCTTTACGGAGAGATACTCAGAGCTCCATAATTACACTGAAATGCCCACAGCACTGGCCTTCTATAGCTTCACAATTGATAATCACCTCTGAGCTGAGGGAGGTCGGGTACTGCTTCCTAATCAGTATGCAGACAGGACCATGAACTCTACAGATGACCAGCTGATTGACAAGAAGGGAATTGTTTCTGGTTCTGTCTTTAAATAATAACAGAGTCCTCTTTTCACAGTTTTGAAGAACAAAAAGGGTATCTCTTTGAGATTCAACTCTGGCTTCTCAGATGGGCACTCGTACACAGAGGCGACTTTCAGACGCAGGTCCATTCTCAGACACATCCCATGACCTCTGAAACACTGGGGAACCCGGTGGACTGAGAGCCGTGATTTACTAGAAATGATTCGGGAGCACAGCTGTTAGAGTTTTAAACGCAACCAACCGTAGGACTTGAGATCAAAGAGAAGCTGGAAGGGGCGGGAGGAAAGTCCAGGCCCAGCACTGAGGGAGGAGAGCGATGGGTGAGAGCTCGAGTGAGAACACTGAGAGTAGGGACCTCGGGAACCCCACATGGAGTCCCCACAACACCCTGCTAACAGCTCCCAAGTTCATCATCTCATTTAATGGCTATGGCCACCCAAGGAGTATGTATCACGGTTTCGATTTGACAGGTGAAGAGACCTTTTTAGCTCAGAGAGGCTAAATACATTCCCTGTGGTGATATAACCCCCTTCACGTGTCCCCAAGTGTACCTGACTTCAAAGTCACATATGTGCTGTATGCCTCCTAGACCAGGAGAAGTACGGGAAAGAGTCTCTGAACTAAAAGAACATCGTAGGTATTCGGGGACAGGCAAAAATGGCCACAAGTCAGGAGCCACGTGAGGGTACTCAATGAGAGGAAAGGGAACCCCAGGGTGGAAATGTTAAGAGGGCTGACCATTGTGTATCAGTGCTTCAAGCGTACTGAAAGCAAAGAAACATGGGTCAGCCTGAAGCTGGAACGATAATTAGCAGTAAGAGCGCACGGCACATCAATGCGGAGAAAGAGCTGGAGGGGTCCAGATGGTCTTTGACACCAGCATCTCTACTGTTAGTGACAACAGGGTTTCAACAGAGTCCTACGAATCGGTGAGCATCCTGAGCACAGGGGCTTTTCACACAGTCCGTCCTTAGGATGAATTTCAAGCAGTTTATAAACAACAGAGTACAATGAAGACTGAAAGTGAACAAAATGGAATCGTGGTAAAATCGTCATTTGGTGTTTTTACTCCTACAAAACATATGATTAGCTGTGAAACTGGGTACAACATGGAAACGGACGTGGGACATTATTTTAAAAAGCGAGAAAAGCACATACAGAACTAGAAGCAGCGTCAATTAGGTAAGATCAAAATAAATTCGGAGTTGGACAGTGGACAGGAAACTCACGAACAAGGTGTAAGGCCAGGGGTAATTGAATTTTCTCGGTAAAAATGAAATTAACCAAAGGCAGCGAATGTGGGCAGCATCACTGATAGAGGAAGGAAGGTGAGAGTGAGGCCACAGAAGGAAAGCCAGTTTAAGAAAATGACTACTAGCAAGACCAAAAACTGATTACGGCACAGAAAGCCTAACCTCAGAAAGACGAGGAGGGAAACGAAATATGCAGGGTCGGACTAAGCAATGCCTGGTGAGGAGGTGTCTGATAACAGTCTACAAATATTTGAAACTTGTAAATACCGAAGCAAGAGAGGAATTAGCTCGCGTGGAGTTCTAATTAAAAATAATCAGATGAAATTACGGCAGGGAAAACTCTGGCTTAATAGCTTGACAAACGCAAAGCTGAAACAGGACAGCGTCCCCTGAGATCTTGGCTAGGGACATTTCTATTCTCATGTGTGTCAAGCCAGGAAAACAAACAGCAGTAGGTGTGAGTATGTGGAGGGGTCCACATTTTGTCTTCCATTTGCCAGTAAGGCAGAAAAAGCCCACGGTAGTGAGCTCCAGCATGGGAGAATTCATATTCCATCTTCTAGGAAATGTTAAATTATAGTAGGCAATGCATAAAGGCCTCCTGGGACGCCACAAAACCACGTACGTGAGGGATGGGAGTATACAGACACCCGGACCTTTTCCATCTTTATTTTCAGTGATACCGTTGACTTGTAAACACTTTCACATTCATTCAATTGGTTTGGCAATTGCAGTCTTTCGTGTTAAGAGAGACAAGGATTCCTTGTGCCCTTCTCCTTTGGCTGTCCTGAGAAGGGCAGGAGGAATGGCTTTATTTATTTATTTTTTAATTAAAAAAAAAAATTTTTTTTTTCAACATTTATTTATTTTGAGACAGAGAGAGACAGAGCATGAACGGGGGGAGGGTCAGAGAGAGAGAGGGAGACACAGAATCGGAAACAGGCTCCAGGCTCTGAGCCGTCGGCCCAGAGCCCGACGCGGGGCTCGAACTCACGGACCGCGAGATGGTGACCTGAGCTGACGTCGGCCGCTTAACCGACTGAGCCACCCAGGTGCCCCGGAATGGCTTTATTTTTAACCCAATTTGACACACAGTTTGACGAGCTAAATGCTGCTAAGTGGAAGTGGGTTGTTGTCCTGACTCTGGCATAGACTCAAAGTGCATTTTGGGTCTGGTGTTCTTGTCCATTAAATGGGAAGTCATGTTAATCCCAAGCTTTTGAGAACAGAAGAACTAACAAAGTAACTACAGAGAATTTCCCCAATATAAAGAGGAAGAGATATCAAAGAAGACATTGGTGGGGGGGGGGGGCACGGGGAAGGGCTCTAAAACAGTGTTTTTCCATCCTGGCTATTTGTTGAATCATTTGAGGAGATGATAAAAAGCACAGTAGCACAGTAGTCTCGGCATCTCTCCCAGAGGGTGTGAGCGAAAGCTCTCTAGGTCATTCTAATATAAGCCAAGGTTGAGGAGCAATCCTTTAAAACACTGGTTCTTGACCTCTGATCTGACTGGTTTGGCAACGCTCAGGCCGCACCTTGGAACAATTAAATGACAAATCTCTGAGAGCGGGGCCCAACATCAGGATGAGAAAAGCTCTCAACTGATGACAACTGATGTGAGGCCAACTTTGAGAAGTACATTTCTCAGGAAGCCAGTCTCACTCATACACAGGTTTTGAGTCAACATTGCACGTTAGAACCTAATGAACTTGGGTTAAGACTTTTTAATAAAGAAAATTCAGATAACTCTTTTCATCTCAGCACAGCTTTGTCTGAAATAGGATTGTGTAGGTTTCTTTTTTTTTTTTTTTTAATTTTTTTAACGCTTATTTGTTATTGAGAGACAGAGAGACACAGAGCACGAGCAGGGGAGGGGCCGAGAGATGGAGAGACACAGAATCTGGAACAGGCTCCAGGCTCCGAGCTGTCAGCACAGAGCCTGACGTGGGGCTCGAACTCACAGACCGCGAGATCATGACCTGAGCCGAAGTCAGGCGCTCAACCGAATGAGCCTCCCAGGCGCCCCGATTGTGTAGGTTTCTTAAGGACTGTTTAGCACATATGGTAACTAAGAAGTAGCTATAGGCCCTAATCAAGGGGCTCAGGGTAGAAAAAACAGCTCCTCTCACACACAGACTTTCAGACCCACGAGATTATATAATCTATATCAACCGCATAATTGTTTAAGGTAGATAACTAATTTTTTTTTTTTAGCAGCGATTCAACTTGCCCAAACATTGAGCTTACAATAGATGCATTCATTCATCATGTTAAAAAATAGTCACCACGAAGATACACAGAACAATTTG
Organism: Leopardus geoffroyi; assembly: GCF_018350155.1. Classification (NCBI taxonomy): domain Eukaryota; kingdom Metazoa; phylum Chordata; class Mammalia; order Carnivora; family Felidae; genus Leopardus; species Leopardus geoffroyi. Next base: position 150,085,921 of record NC_059331.1, on the reverse strand, counting down.
TGGTGGATAAGTGGAAAGTCGATCCAGAATTCAGAAGGAACTGTCTAGAGAGGACTACATGAATTGGAGGCATAAAAATCAATCCCAGAACATCACCAGTGATAAGTCACACTGATAGGAGTTACTCTTGAAACGATTTGATGAGACTAGCACTTTATCTCTGTGGTTTTCCTTCCCCAAACCCATAAGCTCAGTCTCATCACGAAAAGAGATTAGGCAAACCCATACTGAAGGACATTCTGCAATATACCTGACCAGTTTTCCTTTCAAAGCGGTCACGGTCATCAAAAGCAAAGAAAGGCTAGGAAGCTGTCACAGTCTAGATGCACTCAAAGAGACATAATGACTAAATATATTATATCCTGGAGGGTATCCTGGAATGCAAAACGGACATTAGGTAAAAACTGAGGAAGAGTCTCATAAAGTAAAGACATTAGTTAATAATAATAATAATAAGGTATCAATACTGGTTCATTAGTTGTGAGGAGTGTGTCAGTACTCGTGTGAGATGTTAACAGTCGGGAGAAATGGGTGTGAGACGCAAGGAAACTCTGACATTTCTGTCACTTTACTCTGAGTCTAAAGCTCTTCCGAAATAAAAATTCTAATAAAAAATCCATGCCTGGACCCCCACAATGGACATACAGGCATTCAACAGTGAATGGAGGTAAGGGATTATACGAGCAGCTGGAGTCTTCAGGAACCGTGAGGGAAGCACAGCGACTGGAGGAAGGTCAGTGTACCAGCCAAGTTTGCAACACACGAAAAAGGGAACCACGGTCATTTTATACTGGTTGATGTGAACCTTTCTAAAAAGGATCGCACAAATCAAATAATCAACCGAATTGTAACACAAACCATCTGATGGCGTGCGCGTTTGCCGATGATACAAAATTATATTCCTGCAACAGTAAAACATCTGTCCCGCCCTGTACCTGACCGTGTTGGGAGACATGAAAGATGCTGAATCAATTATGTCAATAATAGCACAGGGCAGTGTTTCCCACAAGTTGTTCCATGGAAGAAAAGTCCTGTGAGGTGCTTTGTGGTGAGAGAATTCACTGCTAAGTTTGGGAAACACTGAACTGCTGTAAATGTGGAGCATTCAAATGAGGAGCTGAATTCTGAGTTTTCTTTAAGTTTAATTCACCACACAAGGGTAGGGGCTACTGGATAGGACAGTGCAGTATCTCGAATATATAACATAACAAGACAGGTGGAGCTTCTAAGTTAGAGAATAGCCATAGAACAAAAATAGAGAGTGACACGTTCGAGAAATGTTCTCCGACCACTATGATGACATTCACAAGGGATACGTACAATAATCCTGTATATTTAAGGCCTAGAAATTCTGGTTACACACTGACAATGATGATCGGAAATGATCACAGGTTGGATGTTGGCATTAAAGTGCTTGCGTGAAAAAAAACGTGATGACCCTCCGGGATGCTTTAATAGAAATACGGCATGAACGGCCTTGCTGGCACTGTCTTGGTCCCAGTCAAGACAATGATGCAGCGGAGAGAAAATTAAAGTGGGAATTTGAAGAGCTGGATCCATCCCAGTTCAGGCACAGACATGCAGCGTGACCATTCTGAAGCCTCGATTTCCTCGCGTGCAAAATAAGGGAGTTGGGCCAGATGGTTTCTAAGATCCCTAGCAATAATTTCACTTCCAGAAAGAAGCATAATTTCACACACATATTCACTACAGCGTTATTTGCAACAGCCAAGAGTTGGAAGCAACCCAAACGTCCACTGACAGATGCATGAATTTTAAAAAGGTGGTATACACATACAATGAAATATTTTTCAGCCATAAAAAAGAAGGAAATCCTATCACATGCTACAACATGGATGCATCTTGACGCCATTATGTTAAGTGAAATAGGCCAGTCCCAAGAAGATAAATTCGGTATGATTCCAAATATGTAAGGGTATCTAAAGTCAAACTTCTAGAAACAGGAAGTAGAATGTGGCTCCCCGGGGCTGGGAGAGAGGGGAAATGGAGAATTGTTCAATGGGTATAGAGTTTGATGAAAAAGTTCTAGTGATCTGCTATACAATAATATATTTAACACTTCTGTACTGTATGCTTAAAAATAGTTTTTACAATTAGAAAGGAAGTGGATAAAAAATTGTATAACTAATAGTACAATTCCAGAACCAATTCCAGGAACCAAAATTATGACATTTACTCAGTCTGGAGGTGAGAGGGATATTTTAACCTTTTGATTTCTTAAACTGGAAAAGAGTAGGGTATGGCATTTTATTGTTTATCATCCATGCATGTGGGTTCAGCAAGAACTTCGGTAATGAGAACTGCGAGCAGAGGTGGAGAAGCCTGGGTCAAAGTCACCTACAGAAGGGCCCACATTCACAAACAGCCAAGTCTCCATCCAAGAGAGTGTCAGTGAACTTGGGCCTGCTCTGGGCTCCTAATTCTCCCACATTTGGTTGCTCTTGATTCAGAGACTGGGATCCTCAGGCCAGAAGTCTTAGTCTATCTAATCTGTAGAGATGGGCAGGTAGGGGCCAGGGAAATATTTTCAGACACATTTAGTATTTTACAGAGAAAACAGCCAACATTTAATTTCTGAAGAATACGACAGAAGAAAGAGGTTTAGACTGAAGCAAAAGGACTTTGGAGAAAGAAAGAAAGAAAGAAAAAGAAAGAAAGAAAGAAAGAAAGAAAGAAAGAAAGAAAGAAAGAAAGAAAGAAAGAGAAAGACGGACCTCCCAGACGGTAAGGTTACTTGAAGAGCAGAATATGTAATCAAGGATGTTTTAGAATCTCTAATCCTGGAGATTTTTTTTTTACAGACTCCAAGCCAGAGAGGAGGCCCCCTGAGGAAGCAATGCAGACAGAATAAACCCTTGAGCCCTTTGTAGTCCTCTGTAGTCTATTTTTAAAAGCAACACATCCCTAAAACAAAAGGATACAATACAAAAGAACAGCATTAGTGTTCAAATTGAATACACTCCAATAATTTTTATGTAGGTCACATTTGCTGAGAATTTTCTTAACCATAACAGTTAATCTCAGAGTCTTTGTTTAGGATTTTTACACACAGCAGATATTACAAAGGGCAGATGTTATCTGGAATCTGTACTACAAGGCTGAAATCGTGATCAATGAGGGAAAATATGTATAAACCTAGATCCTGAACGCCCAGTGCTAACTCTGATCCCGCTCAACTTCTTTGCACTGAAAATGTCCTGCATATAAAAGAGTTCTGGGAGTAGGAGACAGAGACTGAGGTACAGGTAGGGAGAAAAACAGACTCAGAAAACAAGATTTATACAAGGAGAATCAGAGAAACTCATGAAAGAAGGTCAAGCTGGGTCAACCCAAGACCTTTCTGGAACTGTTTCTGGAGCTCCTGGCGGAAATGCTCTTTTTGTCTGGGATCAAATAAATCCCGGGACTGCTGGTGGCCAAGGATGTTGCCATATACAAAGCACTTGCCTGAGATAGAAAGGAATAAAGAGAAAATACCAGGAGACAGAAGAAGTGAGACAGAAAGCGGGAGGGGGAGAGAGTACAAAAGACCATGCAGAGGTGTGTAAGCATGTCTTGTAAACCTGGATCCAGCCACTCCTGAAGTCTTCTGATTAACCAGTTTTATGAGTCAATGCATTATTTTTTTTTCTTTCAATTAGTTTGTTTCTTTCACTGGAAAGAACCCTATGTAGAACAGGCATAAGGAAGATGAGGGTGGTGGGGGTTACCTAAGGAAATGGAGCAGGAACTGAGGACTGCAGTAGGACAAAAGTAAGAACAGTGCCTTTGATGTAGGCAGGACCTATCTGAGGGGAGGAGACACTTTGAGTATAGAGAGACAGAGTGACATTTAGGCAAACACCAAAAGAAAAATTATCTTTGAAGAAATGGTCAACTTTGACCTATTGGACAAATGGGCAACCATGCCCTACCTCTAAAAGGCAATACTCTCTTCTTTTTTGTTTTTTTAAATATTTAAAAATTTTTTTATTTGAGAGAGAGAGAGAGCATGAGCAGGGAGAGGGGCAGAAGGGGAGGGGGGAGGGGGAGAGAGAGAGAGAGAGAGAGAGAGAGAGAGAGAGATAATGAATCCCAAGTGGGCAACACACTCATCATGGAGCCCAACATGGGGCTTGATCCCAGGACCCTGGGATCATGACCTGAGCTAAAACCAAGAGTCAGATGCTCAACCGACCGAGCCACCCCAGCGCCCACTATACTCTCTTCTGTATGACATGGGATGTTTCGGGAGGGTGAGAGTCCTGCTGTACTGTCTGGACAAATATTCTACTATGAAAATAATTCTCTGCCAACTTGCTCTACTCCCTCACATTAATAGCTTCCGCATTATACCGAAGCCTGGTATTTACCATACCAAACGATGAACAGGATGCAGAACAAGAAATAAACCTACAATCTTTTCTGGATTTCTTCCCATCCTGCTGAGGATCCATGAGTGCTAGATAAAAGGCTGGCATTTCCTTCATGTTATCCAATCTCTGGATTTGGAAACGCTTCTGTTGAGGTGATCATTTAGTTCACTTTTCAAAAGAATAATAAAGACCTGTCCCTTATTCCCTTTCTAGAGTCACACTGACATGGGGCAATCAAAGTAACCCATTATCAGAGAATTCCCTGCATTGCTCAAATTATAAACATCAATGGGCACCTCTCTTGGGAATTCAAAGAACAGACGAGTGTGGGTGAGCTAGGCTCGTTGTTAGTGGAATAAACCAGGTTTGCTTGGTGCTTTGTTTTAGCAAAGACAACATAAGTAGTGATTATAGTTCACTTGGGTTTTGTACTGATCATCAAAATGCTGACAGTCACTTAAATCACTCACTGGGTGGAATAATCACCGTGAAAGGAACCGAGAGAGTATAACTTATATTATAAAATGGAACTGAGCACAGGAGACAAAGTATTAATGGGTGTGGTCGAAGAGATCTTTGTCAGAATAACAGAGATGATTAAAGGCAAGAATTAGACATCAAGTGTACTAGGGACTCTCAGTGACATGAAGACAACAGCTAAATTGTGCAATTACAAAGTTGAGCGTAACTCAGAGAACATCTTTCTCTTTTTGAAAACAGATGATGCCACGTTAGCCCGGCAGTGGCTTGTTGTAGAGGTTATGTACTGTCTTGCTGTGTAAAAACCCTTTTAAAACGGACAGAACAGAAATCTGGAATGCTGAGCCACTGAAATAAGCGACTGCATTATTAAACATTAGATGTTGATGGCCCACCAAGCGAGAGGACCCCTTCCAATCATCATTAATAAGCCAACCCGACCAGTCCGGCATTTGTCAGGGTCAAAGGAAAAACCGGGAAAAGAAGCACGGGGTCCCTTTAGGGGACTGTTTATTTGGCAATTATCAAAAGGGCAATTAGCTCTGACTTTTCTTTGTGGTGGAGTGGGGTGGGACTGGGAGATAAAACGGATAATTTAGACAACTGCTTGTAACAGATTGCCTGATAATGACAGGATTAGCAAGTTGAGGGCCTTTCAAGGATATCTACAGATCTGCGCAGGCCGAGCACTGTGCCCAAACTATCCAATTCTTATAGATTCTGAGAATAAATAGGTATAATTTTATCCTCAGAGAAAAAGTAATGCTAAGTAATAAAAAGTATAAAAATAAAAGTATAAATAAAAGTAGTATTTCAAGAGGATTTCTAAAGCAGAGCTTATAATCTTGCTCAAAGCCCCTTCCTTCTGTCCATTTTCCCCACCTGCTACTGACCTTCAGGATAGCTACACAATCAGCATGAGACCAGTTGAGCAGTGAGCATTCAAGGGACTCCGAGACTCTCTGGGTCCACATGGCAGGGGAGAATTTACCCCTGTGAGTTTCAGCCACACCTCTTCCCATCTCTAGGCTGGAAACCGTGGTTAATCAAAGAATGACTTTTCAAAAGACGATGATAATAACTTACACTGAAGTTTAGTCCAAACAATGCAAGTATTTTCTTTTTAATTATCTCCTAACATTAACTCTAATATTAAGTTCAAAGCCGATGGTTTCTTTCATGTTATTGCTGTTATGTTACTTTTTTCTGTTGTTTATTTATGCACTCAAATCTGTCAGTGCCTTTATTCCTTCTTCCTATCATTTTTTCTTTGCTTTTAACTGCCTAACACATACTTCTGAACTAATGCCTTAAAAAAAAAGGATTTATGGGGGTGCCTGGGTGGCTCAGCTGGTTAAGCGTCTGACTCTTGACTCAGCTCAGGTCATGATCTCACACTTTGTGGGTTTGAGCCCCGTGTCTGGCTCTGTGCTGACAGTGCAGAGCCTGCTTGGGATTCTCTCTCTCCCTCTCTCTCTCTGCCCTACCTCTCTCTTTCTCTCTCTCTCCCTCTCTCTTTCAAAATAAATAAATAAGGGGTGCCTGGGTGGCTCAGTAATTTAAGCATCTGACTTTGGCTCAGATCATGATCTCATGGTTTGTGAGTTTGAGCCTCATGTCGGGCTCTCCGCTGTCAGTGTAGAGCCTGCTTCAGATCCTCTGTCCCCCTCTCTCTGCTCCTCCCCTGCTCATTCTCTCTCTCTCTCTCTCTCTGAAAAATAAATGAACACTAAAAAAGATAAACTTAAAAAAAATTTTTAAATTTAAAAAATACTTATTTTATAGTTATTGAATAAAGCTTATGGGCCTTAAAGTTTTCAAATGATGTCTCTCAGAGTCAATGGTCCTCAATGGAAAAAAGTTTCCTGTTTTTATTTCATATCCTATACGTTCCTTTCCTTGAATCCTATAGTTAAGTTATCTCTCATCCATCTCTTTTCGGGAATAACTGTTTTTCCCATTTTTTTATTTCCTAGCATCTTCGTCACTTCTATTATTCTCTTGTTAGACACTTTTTCATTAAAATGAAAACATCAGCTGTGTGCTCAGCTCTGAGATACTGTTTCCATCCTTGAGAAGTTATTGTGAGGAGGGCAAAGGTGTTGCTTTCTGTTCCTGAGACACAATGGTGTGTTCTTACACGATTTTATGTTTCGAAGGTTTAACATCAAGCTATGTGAACACGAACCTTTTTTGGCCTTCCACGTCTCACACAGGAAAGCCGAGATTATGTCCTTTAGAAGAACCACAAAGGACATAAGGCGCAGCCCAAGCAGAATTCTTGCACGGATCTAGCACAGACCTTCTGACAACCTGGCCTTCCCTCATATGGGGACATGTACACGCACTCACATTTCCAATGAAACTACTTAGTCTAGTTCCTCTGCTGTCCCCAAAACGGCCGCCATGACTGATACTTACTCTGGGATGTAGAAAGATTGGAGAAAGCTGACTTTGTTCGACCTGCTAACCATTCCAGGCTTTCATGCATGTTGGCCAAAGCTTTGAGGTCACTGACATCACGGAGGATGTCTTGCGGAGGGATTAATTTGTCACCCAGGTTCCCAATAAGAACTTCTGACTCCTTACCAAAGGCTGCCCTGAAAAACAAATCAGAAACATACTTCACACACAGCGCAGAAAAGAGAGGGGGTGGGCAGTACTTTTTAAGGCATGTCTAGCACTGTGTTACTTGTTATAGTTGCTATTTCATAGCATGCGATCTTTCCTATAAGTTTAGCAAACTACCGTATACCTGCTTAAAATTACTCTAATTGGAGAAAGATGGTTCTTAGAAGAATGAAGTTCCCCTGACGCTTATACCTTCAACAGGAACCGGCATGGACCTGACCTAGACAGTGATGGTCGCTGGGGATGGCTTTGATGGCTGCCCTCTTGTGGGTACGTCCTCGCCTCTTCTGTTATGGATGTTGCTGAACAACATTAAAAATGTACACGGTTGAAGGTTATTGTAATACATAAAAACCACCAAGTTAATCAGCTAGAAAATGTTTTAGAATGTTCAAAAGCAAAGAGGGTCCAGCCTCTTAAGAGAGCAGATTATAGTTCAGATGGACAGGCCTCGTTCATTCACTCGTTTACTTGCTCTAAAAGGGATCTGAAGCGAATGAACTACAAAGCATCAAGCTCTGTGTTGTTCGAAAAGAGAAACCAGTAAAAATCAATGCTGGATCCTCTGGAAAAATAGAGTCAGGTGGTCTTCGCACAAATCTGTGTCCTCATGACAGTTTGGTGGTGGCGGGGGCGGGGGTGCTGAAAACCCAAATTCTGTGGGCTCACAGAAGGAGGGGGCAGAGGGGCCCCTGAAGACCATACAGCACTGCCCTTGCACATGTGCAGAAATGGAGGCCCAGAGGTGAACCGTTTTGCCCCAATAACACACAAGGGGCAGAGCTGGGACTCAGTCTTAATTCCCACAGTGCCCTTTCTTTCAAAAAGACAGAGGGCTGATGTGACAGAAGACGACCGAGGACGCTAGGGAGAAAAATCTGGTCTTTTAGGGCAAGTTCTACGCAGGTGAGTAAGCAGGGTTGCGGCTGGTGGAGGTTGGAACAGGCACCTGGAGAGTTTTCTGTAAGTCCCAAGGCTTTTGAAACCTCAGAACACCTTAAGTGAGCAGGAGCAAAGGGTTTATTTAAGTAGAACAAACCGAATGAAGTGTCCAGCAGACAGTGATTAGTAGCAGCTGACATACAGTCAGAAGGATGCTTAATTGACACATGGGCCCGTAGGGCCCAGCACTAGAGCAGACGCTCCACGTTGAGAAAAACGCCTGCTGTGAATTAAATGCTTCATAAAAAGGGTTTATGCTGCCAAGTAGTGACTCGCCATTAGGCTTTTTGTTTCAACGGAGAGTTTCGGACATTTTCGAATGTTTCGCGCATTTTTTAAGGAAGTCATAATTGGCCGAGTCGGGTAAGCCGTGGTCCCAGAGGCAACACGTAGCCAGCCCAGGAACCTCGGAGCGTGCGTACGAGCCTTTACGCAGAGGTCACGTAAAAAGGTTTTGGGGTGGGACCCAAAAGTTTGCGTTTCTAACTCGTTTCAGGCCCTTGTCTGGGAAGCACGCGTTCTTTGAGCACAAAGAGTTGCAGCCCAGGCTTCAAAGTCAAACCAAAGACACATCTGGGGCTGAATTCTCAGTCTGTCATTCACCGTGTGAATCGCCTTTGCTTCTCCGAGCACCGTTAGCTAGGGGCGGTAGTGGTGTCCTCATAGGAAGTAACGTAAAAATAGAGGGGATTTAAAAAGTCTTTACTGGGAAAATTTCAGTAATTACACACGCAGAGAGAAGCGTACAATAACCCCCCGTGTAGCCAAAGCTCAGCTTCAATTATTAGCAACTCATGGTAAGCCTTAGTTCATCTATCCTCATCCACTCCCCATCTGCCTTGGAGTATTTTTGTTTGTTTTGTTTTGGAGAGAGAGATTGAGGGAGCTTGTGCCCACGCACATGAGAAAGCGAGGGTCAGGGGTGGGGAGAATCTTGAGGAGGCTCAGTGCTCAGTGTGGAGCCTGACGTGGGGCTCGATCCCACGACCCTGTGATCATGGCCCGAGCAGAAATCAAGAGGTGGATGCCTCGGTGGTTTCGTAGGTTAAGCATCAGACTCTTGATTTCAGCTCGGGTCACGATCTCATGGCTTGTGAGTTCGAGCCCCCAGGTCGGGCTCCACGCCGATAACGCAGAGCCTGCTTGGGATTTGTTCTCTCTCCCAAAATAAATAAATAAACTTAAAAAACAAGCAAACAAAAAGAGTCGGATGCTCAACCAGCTGAGCCACCCAGGCGCCCCTCTCTTTGTCTTGCAGTATTTTGAAACAAATCATTCAGGTGATGGTAAGTGCATGGAACTTGGTGAAAGGTAACAAGTTGTAGTTCTATCACTCTGGCCTGTTGAGATGGCTGGTTTATTTAGTGCCAACCCAGGGTGCGCTACGATGAATGAATTGAAATAGGTGAGTGATCAGAAGTAAATAAATTAGATCTCAAGGGCTCGTTTTACAAGTGGGGCCTTGTAACATCACAGCACATATCACTGTGTCTCACAGGCCAGACTTGCCAGAATCTCCAAGACGTAAATTGCTGTGACAGAAGCCCCTGGTTGCCGAGCCAGTATCCATGATCCCATATGCCTTCTTAGTAAAAGGACCCTGGTATTGTTGGGGTCAGCAACGTATGCGACTTAAAAACAAAACAAAACAAAAACGCCCCTCAATTTCCCCGCCCTTGCGGCAGATGTAGCTCTAAACCGAAACCAGGAGGTGGGCTTCCAGGAAAGCTCTTTGAAGAGTCTTAGCTGGCAGGGGCCTCTTTTGCCTCCTCCCTTTCTGGAATGCAGTCGTGCTTCTTTGAACATCAGGTGCGTATGAGTATGAAAACAATGCTCAGAATGATAGAGGCCCAGGTGGGTGGTGTGCGTGCCCCAGTGTCACCACGGAGCTGCGATACGGCCGGAGACAACGCACTTCTGGGCTTCAAGTTATGGGAGGGACAGCGAAGCCCTATTTGTTTAAGCCACCGCTATTCCAAGTTTCTGCTACCCGCAACGAAATGCAATTTCTAACTGACACAATGATCTAATTAGCATACATGATGTCACGCTCAGAGAACTTTTCTGAATTTAGATATCCCTGAAATCAAGTTGCAGGGAAAGGCAAAACAATGTCTCCTCCTTGCTTTGAGCCCAGCAGACAGTTATAATATCTTCCCTGTGGCTGTCACTCAGTCAAGTTGTAAATATTTAGTTTTCTTAATCTGTCCTTACGTATCAACTCTCCCAGCCCCTTAATCATCTTTGATAGATGCAACACAAAAAAATGCCTCTGAGCTGGGTGGTTAAAAAGCAACAGGGGAGGCAAACAGCTTTGAAAATCAGGCTTGGAGGCATTTTCATGCATGTAGGTGTAACCCTGGGCGCAACGTGACAATCAAGACAAATGTATTTATGTGGAAGTCTAATGTGCTTGGGTGGGGCTCTCTGGGCCCTGGGCATGTCTGTGGTGCACCTTCCAGCCCTGGATGCCTATCCCATTTCCCTTTGGCTCACTGCGATTTGCTCAACCTCCTCCGACGGGAGAGCAACAGACTGAGGAAAACACAAACTGCCTCATGTTGAATACATAGCAGACATCTCATTTGACAGGAATCCATAATCACCCCCTAACAACCTGGAGAGAGCACAGAAACCATGACATTGAGGATAAATGATTGACAGCTAAAACGATTTCACACAAGAAATCATTCCTTCGAGGATTTGTGGGTGTCAAAGAGCTTGGTGGATGGTTTTTACGCGTTACAATAACCTTAGGGGATGGCTTTAGTTGCTCGACTGTGGATCTTTTTCTAAACCCTCTAATTTATTAAATAAATTATGGTATATCCACACTGTGGAAAGCTATGCAGTCATTAGAAATTATATAGTAAAAAATACTTGCTACCACAGAAAAATGTTTCCTCTGGCTTATTTTTAGCCATGATCTGCAGCCGAGTAAAACAAGCTGTTATAAAACTCTATGATATTAAAAAAGAAAATGATTATGTATCTATATGAACTAAAAAAGACTGGACTGGATATCTACACACCAAGACGTGCGCTGTGTAACAAGATCATGCTTTGTGCATCTCTGTATTTCCTGTATTTTCTCCAGAGAACATGTATACTTTTTAGTTAAAAACAAAACCTGGGGGGGCGCCTGGGTGGCGCAGTCGGTTAAGCGTCCGACTTCAGCCAGGTCACGATCTCGCGGTCCGTGAGTTCGAGCCCCGCGTCGGGCTCTGGGCTGATGGCTCGGAGCCTGGAGCCTGTTTCCGATTCTGTGTCTCCCTCTCTCTCTGCCCTTCCCCCGTTCATGCTGTGTCTCTCTCTGTCCCAAAAATAAATAAATAAAAAACGTTGAAAAAAAAAATTAAAAAACAAAAACAAAAACAAAAACAAAAACAAAACCTGGGAGGGGCGCCTGGGTGGCTCAGTCGGTTGAACGGTTAAGTGTCCGACTTTGGCTCAGGTCATGATCTCACAGCTGGTGGGTTCGAGCCCCGCGTCGGGCTCTGGGCTGACAACTCGGAGCCTAGAGCCTGCTTCAGATTCTGTGGCCTCCTCTCTCCACTCCTCCCCTGCTCAGGCTCTGTCTTTCTCTCTCAAAAATAAACATTAAAACCAACAAACCCAAAAAAAAACAAAACAAAAAAACACACCGAAGTTGGTAACCCTACCACAAATGAATGAGAAAATCTTTCAAAGGGCCATTTCAAGAATTTTAGCATGGGAAATTGGAAGGCACGGATACTATAGTTATTTTAGCCAAACTGGGAGACAATGACCAGTCGGCTGGTCTGAAGGCTGGTGTGGGCTGTGGCTCCAGGTTTGCTCAAGATGAGTCAAGATGAGACTCAAGAGGGTCTCACTGCCAGAATGCCTACCACCCAGCATCTAGGCCAATATTTCCAGATCCAAATTTCTACTCACTCTTCCTCCCCTGCTTGCTATGTAAGCACATTAATTAAGGAGCACATGACATATATTTGAGTGAAACGGCAACAGAACAATCATTACCTTGAGAAGGTGAAGTAACAGAAATTCAGAAGTAACAGGCACCCGCTAACTGCCCACAGACCATTTGTCAGAGCCGGGAACAGGAATCAGAACTCAAAAGCTGTGTGTTTTAGGAACCGGGGCCCGTGTGAGGCGCCACCTTCATCATCAGGAGGCCAACACGCTCGCGTAGGAGCCCATGAAAACCACAGAAGTGTCGAGCCTGTTAAGCTTAATTTTAGCACACAATTATAATCTTTAAAAGCTTGATCTGACAAGAATTCATTTAGGAGATTTTGCCAAGAGTGTAAAACCTGTTTAATTTAATTTTACCACACAATTATAATCTTTAAGGAGGTCTATCTGACAAGAATTCATTTAAGAGAATTTTGCCGGAGATGCTGAAAATTGTCTCCGTTTAGTCTTTAAATAGTTCTGTTATCCGCTGCAATCTTAGCAAGGCAAAAAAAAAAAAAAAATCTGCATTTTCAGCAGACTAAATGCATTTCTGAAAGAAACACTGCAAATAGTTTCAACATGATTGACCTGCAGATCTGGGCTATGTTTGATCACATGACATTGTATACCCAGACTCACTGCTTGCTCTCCCAGCAAATCTCCCCCAGTCTCCCACCGCGGCTTCACCCCTGCCGTGTGAGAACTGCCCCAGGAGTCAGGGAAACCCTGCCAGAGTGCACTCCTCTCTGATCCAGGACAGGGCAGGGAGGAACCAGGACTGGCTCATATAGCGAACCAGACTCACGCAGACTTCTTGCACCTTCTAAGGGGCAGTGTTGTGCCCCCTTGCTGTAACAGCCCCTCGACTGGAATGTTTCCAGAAGTACTGCTTTCCTCAAGGTCTTCCTCAACAATCCTGCTAATCCTGTTCGACCACGTTTCTGGCCAAGGAACTCATTTTGCAGCAAAAGAAGTAAGGCAGAGCTGATGCTCCGGGAATTCCCGTCTTGTTGCATACCCAATCCCCCGGGGGTGGGGGGGGGGTGAGGGGGGTGGGGGGGGGGGAGCTGGCCTGATGGAAGGGTTGGCCTATGTAGGATTCAGCTATGGTCCAGCTGGAAGGCAACACCTCTAAGGCTGGAGTGCTGAGGGCCTGACTCAGAGACCCACATAGAGTATTTTTCCCCCCAATGACAAGAAAATATGGGTCTGGGGACTAAGGAATAAAAGTAGCAATGGGCTCTCCTCTCTTATGGAGGGTCTACTCTTGCCTCACCCCCCCATCCCCCCCACGTGGCACTAGGCCACTTTTCAGGTGTTCAGGAAGGAAGGTCTCCACCAGAGGATACAACAATGACCACATTAAATTGGTAGCAGAGACTGTCATGTGGTTTTCTGGGCTTCTCACTACTGAGCCCGCAGGCAGAGAGGCGTTACTTTGATGCCTGGAATGACGGGCCTCAATTGCCAAGAGGGGGACATGTGTTGTTGCTTCTGCACAATCAGGGCGGGCAGGACTACGTCAGATTCACTGGGCTCCATCTGAGTGTTTCCATGGTCCATGGTGAAATTAGTGGAAAAACCAGGGCAGCCTAATAAAGGCAGAGCTGCTAAGAACTCAGGTCTCTCAGGAACAAAGGCTCTATTCAACACATCCAGGTGGAGAACCCTGACCACCTGAGGTGCTGGCAGAGGGCGAGGGCACCATGGAATGGGTGGTTAGAAAAAGGAAGTCCTCAATATCATCTGCTGCTTCTGACCAGTTACAGGGGCTGTGGCAGCCTGCATATTTACGCACATATCAGCCAATGGTTTCTTTTTGTTTCCCACTCCCCCTACTACATTTTATTTACAGTAAAATATACATAACATGAAGCTGACCATTTAACCGTTTTTAAGTATACGGTTCAATGGCATTAAGTACACTCACCACGTGCCATCATCGCTATCTCTTTCCAGAACTTTTCCATCATCCCAAACAGAAACTATTCCTATTAAACAGTAACTTTATTGCTGGACGGCTGGATCATAGGGTGATTCTGCGTTAGCTTTTTCAGGGACTACCAAAATGCCTTCCACAGTGGCTGTACCATTTTACATTCCTACCAGCAATGCACAGGGGGTTCTAATTTCTCCATAAACTTGCCAAAATGTGTTATTTTCTGGTTTTAAAATTTTTAATTAATTTTTAAATAACAGCCGTCCTAATGGGTGTGAGGTGGCATCTTCCCCACTCGTTTTATATGAGGAACTGGTAGTGATCAACATTCCAGTTTCATTCAGAGGTCACCAGATTCGAGAAGTCACATCTGACCTGACCAGGGAGGACACCGGAAATCCTAGACTTGAGATTAACACACTGAGTGATGAGACAGACTCTCCCTTGTAGGCTGTTTTCCAGGTTCTGACAATGGGAGGCCCTAGGTCGGGGATGTTGACGGCCAAAGGCAAGGTGAAGGCAGGGCACTTATCCCCCTCCCTCTCGCCTTTGGGCGATGTCTCTGGCAACAGATGCATCTCCTTCCTGGCTCCAGATCCTACCAGGCCCCAACTTACTTTGGGTGCCTCTGTGTTCTGGTAAATGCCTCTCTCCTTTGGCATTCTGGCTAAAGGGAGATTGTGGCTTCTTGCCGGTGGGTTATTGTAATGTCCCTGTTTGATACATCCTTGTTAAAATGTATAACCAATTCCTTGCATTAAATTCTCTTGGAGGTAAATAGTTGACATGGTTTCTGTTTTCCACATTAGACCTTGACTTACATAAGACCCAATAATGATGTCTTACCATATTCAATGCTACTGGGGATGGAGTCAATTATTTGGCTTGGGAATTAATTAGTTCTGTTGTGTAGGCAGAGAAACTGAGATTGGTTAAGGTGACCTGTAGGAGATCACTTAGCCGTTATCTGTCGGAGCCTAAACCGATGAAGGTTATAAAAAGGTCAGGTCATCTACCTCGATTCCTAATAATACCGACTGATTCTATTGAGATGTGACAATGACACATCCATTTATCACTTCTGCTTTTTACAACTGCTCAATCTTCAACCCTTTCAAAACTTAATTTGTCTGTGTCAAAAATAATGCGGGTAGTACCATTCTGATGGGTTCTTTAATCAGGTTTTCAAAAACTGTTTTTCTAAGATGATCTTGGCTAAACCCTCATAAATAAGAATAAAATGGCCCAGTTATCCTGATTACAATATTATTTTTTTTCCTCCTAGAAAATGCTAAAACTCATCACTAAGTCTCCCCTTCAATGGTTTTGCATGCATGTTCATCACACACTCTCACGTGAGTAGCTATTTTTCACATTTAATAAGTAATTGCTCTTCTTTAGAAATTTGTCTCCATCAATAATCACAATCAAGGATTTTTGTCGTTGGCTTTCTTTGCCTACCGTTCCTCTGCCTTGTAAAAACTTGCAATGCTCTGGCCTGGCTAGATGGGGCTGAGAAGTCCACAAATCTGTTCAGAGACAGAACTGGGAAGGAGTCCGGGAGGGGCCTTCTCCACAATCAAGGTGAATATTTCAAATATCAGCAACTTTTCTGCTCCTGGGTCCTGCTTGGGGCTCAGAAGAGCATTAATTCATTGTTACTTTTTTTTTTTTCCTGGTCGCAGGGAAATTGTAGTTTCTGGGTTTCTACTCCTGGATGACAGCCAGGAAAAATTAATCATGACCATCTTGGGGGCGGGGGTGGGGGTTTGACCACCAGCTCTTTCTCTTGTTTCTTTAAATCTGGTTGCTCACTGAGACAGGCACCAAACACTAGACTCACGGATTTCTGATATTCTGGCACTGAGAGGGATCTCGGCGGGTAGCATAAACCAGTGGTCCTCACTCTGGCTGTACCTTAAAAGCTTAACTAGTAAGCATAAACAAAATTCCCCATGCCAAACTCCATGTGCAAAAATTCTGATCTAATTGGTCATGGGTGGGGCTCAGACATGGACATTTTTAAAAAGAGTGGCTTTCCTGGAATATATTTCCTATGTTGTAAAATTTACCCAGTTAACACGAGCAGTTCAATAGCTTTCAGTCCATCACAGTGACGCGACCATACCACGATGCGGAACATTTTCATTACCTCAAAAACAAACGCTGTCTGTACCCATTAGACTTTATGCTTAATTCCCAACCCCGACCCCCCAGCCCCAAGTAAGCATTACTCTACTTTCTATCTCAATAGATTTCCCTATTTTGGACTTCATCTAGGATTCCTATTCATACAAAAGGAATCATACGGTAGGTCGTCTTTTGTGACTGACTTCTTTTACTTACCATGTTTTCAAGGTTCATCTGTGTTCATTTCTTGTATTACCAGATAATAGTCCATTGTATGGATATGCCACATTTTGTTTATCCATTCATCAGTTGATGGACATTAGGGTTGTTTCCACTTCTAGGCTATTGTGAGTATTGCTGCTATAAGCTTTCATGTATACATCTTTGTGTGGGGGTGTGTTTTCATTTCTCTAGGTATATACACCTGGGAGTGCAACTGGTGGGTCATATGGTGACTATCTTTAACCTTTCAAGGAAATATCACATTGTATTCCAAAATTGCGGCACCATTTTCCAGCTGTATATGTGGGCTCTGATTTCTCGACACCCTTGCCAACTGTTGTTATTATCTGTCTTTTTAAAAACTACAGTCATCTTCGTGTATGTCAAGAAGCATATATCTCAGTGTAGTTTTGATTTGCATTTCCTTGATGGCTAATGATATTGAGCATCTTTTCGTGTGTTTATTGACCATCTGTATATCTTCCTTAGAGAAATGTCAATTGTGATCCTTTGTTCATTTTTTAATTGGGTTATTTGTCTTTTTATTATTGACTCATCCATTTGTTAGCAGATACATACGAGGAATCCACCATTACCCAGGCTCTGTCTTAGATCCTGTGGTGGGATCAAAACCCACTAGAATAATTTCATAGTCCGCTAATATGCCATAACCCAGAGTTTGAAAAATACTGTGTTAAATTGTGCCTGGCTCTATGAATGTGTTCCTTGACTGGGTTTCCCAAAGATGGTGAACATTTATGAAGCATTTTATAGGGAAACTAAAACACACAGAGGAAGATGTGTTTATTTGCACACTGTAGCAAAAGTGTGAACAGTTTTTGTTCTTAGTTTACTGATCAGGGCCATAATAAGCCACACTGCCCCTCACAAGTTACAGTAGCATTAGGGTTTCACTTTGCCCAGGGATTCCACAGCCCTCAGTCTTGCTGCCTCAAGACACACAAAAATTACTTCTTATCAAGGAATTGGACTTTCTTGAGCACTCAACTCTCAAGTAGTGCTGAAGCAGGGGAGACACACATCTGTCAAATCTCAGAACAGGCTCTTTTCTACTTTGTAAAACCAAGTCTAATCACAGGAGTCCTTAAAAGTGGAGAACCCTTCCTGGCTGTGGTCAGGGAGAGACATGATGATGGAAGAAGGTCAGAGAGGTGTCATGTTGCTGCCTTTGAAGAAGGAGGAAGGAGACCAAAAAATGAGGGTGGCCTCTAAACGCTGGAGAAGACGAGGAAATGGATTCTCCCTTAGAACGTTCAGAAAGGAATGCTGCCCTGCTGACATCCTGATTTTAGCCCACTGAGACCTGTGTTAGACTTCTAGCCTACAGAACTGTAAGAAAATGGATCCGTGTTGTTTTAAGCCACTAACTTTGTTGTGGTAAATTGTTAATGCACGCATCATACAATGAATATATGTGGTAATGATGTGCATGTGTTAGGCAAGTGCCCTTGTCCTTGGGAGATGCACGCTCAAGTGTCTAAGAGTGAAAGGGCGCCATGTCTTTAGCCTACTTTTGATGGTTTGGCAAGAGAGAAGTATGTGCATTTATTTCGGAGAATGGAGTAGGTATGGCGAGATGTGAACGGTCAGTAAATCTAAGTCAAGGCATACATGCATTCACTGGACTGTTATTTCGACTTTTCTGTGAATTTATCAGTAAAAAAAAAAAAAAGTTTAAGTTCACGAAAAACAAAAAAAGCGAGAAACAGATGGATAATTGTGGCACTTTTCAAAATCACTGCCCAAAACAGTTTCTAGGAGAGCAATCTCCTAGGAATCACTTCCTAGCTGGATCCTTTGACAGGGCTTTTTAAGTTTCTTGCCAGTGCACCGAGTTTCTGAAAACGAAGGTTCAATACAAGGTATAACATAACATGTATGAGGACGCTTTAACGTGCCAAATTAAAAACTTGAACAATATTACTAAAGCAATCAGAACTGTTGCGAACTGTCTTTGCCACTCTCATTTCAAATCTGGAGAGAAAAAATGCAGAACGACAGCCAGTTATGTTTTGACATGTTTAATCCACGCAGGCATAAATGCATAATTTCTTCTGTCAGTCCATCTTTCCGTCCTTGTATAAGAATTCTGGAGTCGTTTATGTGTTGTGTTCTTAAGGGTGAGCACAGAAAAACTATTATGCTCAGATAAGTCTCTTCTCGAAAAAAATGGCTTAGAGCCACCAAGGTGATGGCGGGGCAAAGGCACCATTCTGCTAAAGGCAGTTTCACCTCCATGAGGGTTCCCTGTCTAAATGAGAGCCGTGAAACCATCACCCTTTTCATCATAAAGCCTATAGAGGCTGGGTTGGGAGCAAAACACTGGGGTTCAAATAGTGAGTCTCTCTCTGATTAGAGGCCAAGATTTTAATCACAGGTCAATGTAAGTGACTGGGTGATGAGTCCCAGTACACTATGGAAATTCATTATGTACAAACAAAACACAATAAAACAAACCTCTGATTCTATTTGACTCAGAACTGCATTGTCATATGACCAAGAATTCTTTAAATTTTCTCTATAATTATAGTTTAATTTCTCATTTTTCTTCTCTAGCAGCATTTTATTCTTTTGCCTGTATTACTAACAATATATTCTATACATCAAACAGTTGGCTTGTTTATTTCTGGCTAATTTCCTATCGCTAATGTAAAACTGCAGCTCAGAATATAGGTGAACAGTTAAGTATTTTCACTCTGCTATGGGATGAAATGTATTCCCCCCACCTCCCGAAATTCATGTTGGTAAGGCCCTAAGCCCCGAAGTGATTGTATTTAGAGATGGGATCTTGGAAGGTAATTAAGTCATGAAAGTAGAGCTCTTATGATGGGTTAATACCCTTATATGAAGAGACATGAGAGAGATCTCTCTTTCTCTGACATGTGAGGATATAGCAATAAAACGGGCCTGTGCGAGCCAGGAAGAGAGCTCTTAATTGGCTGACACCTTGATCTTGAACTTTCCAGCTTCTGGGACTATTCAGTTAAACAACTATTCTGTTGTTTAAGCCACCAATCTACGGTGTTTTGTTATGGCAGCCCGAGCTAATACATACCCCCTACACTAAGACTCCTATGCTATCCTTTCTCTTGTTTCACTCCAGTACTTGTATATGAAGTAGTCCATGAGTATAGACATCCTTTCATTCAACAAGCATTTACTAAGCAACCACTGTGTGACTCATTCTAGGCCTGACATTCAATACCCAAATTCTAGACCAATGTTAGTAGTTAAGTACTCTGGCCATTAACCCTATACCTTTGACATCAGTGTTGAATCCTAATTTGACTAGGAACTTGATTTCAAAAGCCTTTCAGGCACCCTCTGTTTTTATGACAACGTTTTTCTGGAAAACAATAGTCATAAAAGAATTGACCGAATTTTCTTATAATATCAACTTAATAATTAAAGGCTGTGATTCAGAGATATCAAAAAAATGATGAATGTTTGCAAAAAACATTGCAAAAAAAATTGCAAAAAAAAACATTGCAAAAAAATATGTCATAAATGTAAACATACTAAAACTAGAACCCTCAGTACCTAAAACATTATGCTAAAAATGGACAGAATGCACTAGGTGTACTGATTACACAGAGGGCTCCATCTACTCTAAAATATAAATTCACAGTATGAATATACGATTCTCCTGAACATTCAGCATGGCCTAATGTAGTGTACGTACGTACACACACACACACACACACACACACACACACACATACACACACACACACTCGCTCACTCACTCACTCACTCTCCGGCCTGTAAGTTCTAGAGAGGAGGGAGAGAGGTGCAGAGTCATTTAGAGAGGACTGTCATTTAGAAAGGAAGGACAGAGGTGCAGAGAAGTGAGGGAAGCTGGTTAAAGACACAGAGAATTAGGGGCAGAGTGAGGATGAACCCAAAGCTGAGTCTCCAGGGTTTCCCCACATTCTGTACCCCCTTGTTAGACCCAAGGAGACGAGTACACTGATGTAACAGTGGGTAGGGAGAGTGAAAAATTCCATGGAAATTAATACTGGGTTCTAACAAGCAAAGAGCTAATTGTGAACAGCACATTATTTTCAGGCTGATAGCACCTGCTCAGTGTTCTGATATAGAATCCACTTGGAATAAAATTGCATTGAAGCGCTGTTAGCTTGGAACAAGAATGTCTCCTTCTTTAGCCAAGCTACTCAAATAAGCCTGGCTACTAAGTTTTCTTTGTAGGATGTTGTCAAACAACACTGAATATAAACAATGAGGCACAAGGTTTTTCTACAGGTGCTAGGACTTCTGAGGTATGCAGTTTAGTTTTCCATTAAGAACATTTATTAAGCTTCAAAACAGATGATCAAATATAGGATTAAAATAACCAGTAATTATAAGTTGAACATACACTTTGGTTTTTTAACTACCAAGAATGATTACAGATTTAGAAATCAAAATTCATGTACCATTGAACTTCCTCACCGAAATATTCCAGTTCATTGATCATTCTGGTTATTTCTCAAATTGCCATACAATTTCCTTTGAATAATCTAAATCTACGCTGAGCAGAGACAGGAAACAACTGATCTCAAGCAAAGGCAATGACTCCCAAACTAAGCAATTAGGTGGCCGGTCTTCAAGGTAGCTTTCTTGGAACAGAGAAGGGGAAGGAACTGATGAATGATTGGGGGGCTCAGGGGTTTTAGGAGGAAGACAAAGAAAGAGATGGGAATGCCTCAGGCAAAGTGAGGTAATACAGAGAAGAGTAAATGCTTTGCATACAATTGGCAGAAAAGTGAAGCTGGTTTAAGATTAAGATATTTTTCAGGGATGGGGCGCCTGGCTGGCTCAGTCGGTTGAACGTCTGACTTCGGCTCAGATCATGATCTCCCGGTTCGTGAGTTCGAGCCCCACGTTGGGCTCTGTGCTGACAGCTCGGAGCCTGGAGCCTGCTTCGGATTCTGTGTCCCCCCTCTCTCTCCGCCCCACCCCTGCTTGTGCTCTATCTCTGTCTTTCAAAAATGAATAAACATAAAAAAAAATAAAAATAAAAAAAATAAAAAAGATATTTTTCAAGGATAAAAAAATGTTGGAAGGCAATGTGTTCAGATTAGTGAGCTGGCAGTCAATAGTAACAGGGTTTGAGGATATGTGGATTTTTTTTTAGTCAAATAAAAAATTAAAACTAAGTAACAATTACTCGTAGTTAAATAATCTATAATGCTGAGCAACGATTCCCCTGTCCTACTCCTACTCATCCTTAGTCCTGTGACCCTAAAAAAAAGCACCTACAGCTTAAGAAAACAAACAATTTCTGTTCCTATTTCTTCCAGTCGTTATATCCACCTCTCTACATAACCAATGGAAACTGCTACTTGCTGATGTAGTAATTTTCCACATTTTGATTCTGACCACTCTTCTTCCCTCCTTCAATTATACCACTCCCCGTTCCTGATGCAGTTATATTATTATTTTTAATGTTTCCACTGGTCTTTTATATTTGTACACATATCTTTACCTCTAGCAGGACTCCCTACACTACAAATTGCTTATTTAACTACCCCCCACCCCCCACCTCCAGACTGGGAGCTCCTTACCCAGAAGGAAAACGGGAAGGGGCGCAGAGGGGGAAAGGGTGCCCAGAGGGAAATGCTGGAGTGTCAGCTGATACCTGAGCTGTGTGTCTTGCAAGCTGAACAGGATGGGAGTACAGGAGGCAGGGGTGGGATAGGCAGAGGGCATTCCAGGAAGAGTAACGCGCATGGAAAGACACACAGGTAGGAATGAGCACCGTAGGCTGAGAAGCAGAGAACGTTCAGTAGGGAGAAAGGGATGCTGGTGAGAAGGTGAGTGGTCCTCAATCAACTGGCAGGGACATCAGCCTGCAGCACAGAGCTGGGGAACGACAAGAGCAGGACTTTTCAGCGGTGGTTTTAGACCAGCTCACTGCTGGCTGGTGTCTTAGGAACACCTCTTCCGGTTCCTACCCCAGGCTAGGTAACAGATATCCTTCCCTCCACAATGGCACAGAACATCATTCTCAGCCTCTTTCTGAAGGGCTGCGTGGGACTAAATCAGGGAGATTATTTGTTCTTTGATTAAGATTCTAAGTGAGAGAGGAGAATGGTGTTAAATGAAGTAAAATCTAAGTTTAAAAAGTTAAATAATTCTATGATCTGAAACTCTACAAAAAACACAATGTAGAAGATGCTCTATTAGTGACTTTGAAATAACACTAATGAATAATTATAATCCTCAAATAATTGTCTAAATAGGTTAGCATTTATGGAATATATATAGGGGAGATTTTAAGTGTTTTTCCATTTACTGCCGATCTTATGCTAACAAGAGTGATATCATTATAATATAATAACAAAGTGCCTAATGCAATCGTCCTGAACATTAATTGATATGTTTTGTAGCTGAGTCTCCAGTTAATTACCTGTCTTTCTTGTTTAATTTTGAGATTTAAGTCTGCCTCTCATCCATTCTTGCCTGGCAATGCCCTACATCCATCTATGACCTTCATCTTGTTTAAATGAGGGGAAAAAAACATTTTAGCAAAGCATTTTCTGCCCCTGTACTTAGTTAATATATTCATATTTTCTGATTCATCTTTCCTCTTATAATTATATTTTTAAAGTCATATTAAGCCTGCAGAGATAGTGGAATAAATGTCTCCATTCTAATGAACGTCTTGTTCAAGCTAGCTAGTCTATTTTTCCTGCACTAGATTTTTTTACTTGTTCCTTCAATTCATCTGAAGATTCTTCAATAGCTGTAGCTACTGGGAACCTTTTAACAGCTGTTGCTTACGCTTATCTTGAGAACCTTTTAAATTTCCCAGTGGAATTGTTACGAAAGTTATTTATGCTCTACTTTACTCATACCATGTTTCATCTAAACATATTCCTAAACCTACTAGGTTTCTGCCTCTCTGTCTAATCTGAGCGGGCTGAAGAAACCAAAGAGGTATAAAGACCTACCGAAGGCAAAAGCAAAGTGAAACACACTAATTAATGGCCATGCGGAGACTGGAAACTAGTGAGCTTCTAAAAGGAACATATTCCTACATGGGCAACCTTTACAGGGGCCACAGAAGGCATTTTCTCCCAATGAAGATACCGGCTCACCATTCTTTACATTTTACTCTTTTCATTCGAAGAGTGGGGGATTCTTCCTATTTTTAAATTCAGCTTCACGCATTCCACATTTATTGAGGATCTGTGATGTACTACTAGGGTCTCACAGAAGGCAGGTGAATATGCAAACCTCCTTTCTGCTTTCGCTCTGGCTCTTTTCTTCCTTAACCATCCAACGTGGAACTCACGCCAAATAAAATGTCAGGAATGGTCTTGCTCTTTGAAAGTAATCTTTTGCTGTTCTTTAATCATACCGAGTTCCAAATTTCATAAAACAACAAAAAGCACCCTTAATGAACACAGCACTCACTTGATTCTCCAGATAACATGAAAAGCTTATCTTTTAAAAAACTCAGTAACTAAAAATAGCTAAAATATCCTTAGTCTCTCTTCCCTACTTAGGTCTGCATCACACTCTATCTGAACCTACATAATTTCTTTTATATCATTTTTGTATTTTCATCCCCTCTGTGTCCTCTTCTTTCAACAATGATTCTTTTTCTTTTTTCTTCTCTTTGATGACAAACAATAAAACTCAGAGAATTCATAACAATGTCATATAATGAATACTAATAATTGCAAACTAAATCTAGAGTAAAAGCACCTGTATGATAAATGTCTGACATTAGCATATAATGACTAGCAAATCAGTCGAGATTATAATGATCAATGAAAATGAAGGAATACTTCGAATGTCCCAAACTGTAAACTCCTGGTATATTTTTAGGCTGGTGGTTTGTAGGGCGGTAGCTCTGAGAGTAGACCACTTGGGCTCAAATTTTAGTTCTGTTGCTTAGTAGCTCTGTAAATCTGGGGGACTTAATTTCTCTACACCTCAGTCTTCTCATCTGAATGGGAATAACTTACCTGAAAACTCACAACATTGCTGTACGGTTCCGGGCACTGTCAACTCTGATTGTTGTGACTGTTGGAACCGATTGTACAATCTTCCATCATTTGTCTTTCTGCCTGCTATGCTTCAAGACTAACTCGTAGGCTTTCCATATTCTTTGACTTCTATCACCTGAAAACTCTGGTCCTGGTCTCGCCAAACACATTTATCTACTTAAGGATTTTCAAACCTAGCTCTCGAGAAAGGATTCTTCTTTTTGAAATCCAGGGTCCCTGAGTGACATGGGGGTTAGAGGTTTTGGGGGACAGTCTTTCTAATACATACGGCCTGCTCCAATCCTAGACAATCCCTCCTCACCCCTGTTACTTGTCCCAACACCTTACCTCTTTGGTTAATTACATCTCCAGGAAGCGGGACTGCTTTTATTAGTAGATATTCATTGATCCCAAAAGGATAAATATATACATATATATGACAGGTGCAAAGACAATAGGCTAGAGAGCCTGCTTTCAGCTTCTTTGGGAAGAAAGGGATATTTGCTATTTTTCCTTTTTCTATTAAAGCCCTGGCTTGACCTATTTTTCCCCCCTCTATTCAAAGTTAAACCTGGAAATAACGCACTTTATTTTTTGGTTAAAGTACAAGAATAGGAAAGGGCCTCATTTAGTAATGAAGGGAATATAACCTTTATTCAATGCAAAGGGCACTCGATTCTATACTCATTCATGCGCCAAATAGCCCTCTGAGCTTTAAAAACTAATTATAGGAGGGGAGTGTGACTTTTCAGTCTTTTTGGCCCCCGCCATGCTCCACGGTACTCTAATGTGCTAAATCAAGGCTCTATCAATTCTACCACATTGGAATATCAACAAAGGGTGTTCACTCTTACTTATCTTTGCTCTCAACTTCTAATCAGAATAGAGAATGTGACAGTTTAAGAGGAAAGAATCATAAACAAAAGATTGAAAAAAATTACTTTTCTATTGTTGAAGTACATATAATTTGTTTTCAAGCTATGTCTACCTGCAGAACCATGGGCAAATCTCTCGGGCACAATGTTCAGCAAAATAAACCCGATGCTATGATTAAACGTATATAAAATTGGGGGCCATTCAAAACTGATCTATGGTGATACAAGTCGGAATAGTGCTTTTATCTTGAGGGTAAGCCATCCGGGTGCTAGGAAGGTTCTGTATTTTGATCTGGGAGGGGGTTCCATGGGTATAAACACATATAACATTTCACTGAATTACATACCTAAGGTTATACTTGACTTTATATATACTGCCTTGACGTATATTCAGGTTCACCAAAATTTTTTTTAAATGTATGTATAAGTGGTTTTGCCTTCAAATTTTAGATGGAGAGTGGTAAGATTCAGTGAGCAGAGCGTGAGTAAGAAAGCCAGGACCCCAGTCTAGCTCTTCTAAATCAGAAGCGTGAGGTGGTGCACAGATCCGTGGCTCTTTGGATTGGCATCCTCTTTTCTGGACTAGAAACTCTTTCTTTTGAGCTACTTAAGACACTAATAAAACTAATTGAAAATCTCTTTGCAAACGTAGAAGACAATTAAGGGGTTACAAAATAATAAGCCGAGGAAATAGGAAGAAGATTTACATTCATTTAAAGTAACCTGAAAAGTTGAGGAAAATAATTTATCCTCCAGAAATTACTTCTAATAAAACTATTCAGGCTATAGATATGATTAAATGGATACAGTTAAAGAGAAGGTGTGCCAATATGCTTACCCAGATCTCTTAAAAATTTGGCAGCAGGAAAATGAGACAGTAATACTAAGACAGGGGGAGCCTGTGGCCCGACTTCTGTGCCAAGGTCAGTTTGATTATTCTTACTCGAGGCTCCAATTAATCAGTGTCTTAATCATTCTTGACCTCTCTAGATAGAAAAAACAACTCATGAGGCTACTCTTTGTGCAATTATTACCATGACAATACAATCTAAAGTAAGGGTAAGTATATGGGGCACCTGGGTGGCTCAGTCAGTTGAGCATCCGACTTTGGCTCAGGTCACGATCTCACAGTCCATGGGTTCGAGCCCTGCATCAGGCTTTGCACTGACAGCTCAAGCCTGGAGCCTGCTTCGGATTCTGTCTATCTGTCTTTCTCTGCCCTTCCCCCTACTTGCTCTCTACCTCTCTCAAAAAGAAATAAACATTAAAAGATTAAAAAAAAATAAGAGGAGGAGTAGAGAGCAGGGAGAGGAAATAAAAATGCAAGAGTTTATAATTTACTTCAGATGCTGTGGAAAAATATATTCAGCACAATAAAGGTTTTTGAGAAAAACAGCTCTGTGACTTTGGTATAAACAAGGATTTCTAAATACCTGTCTATCTCTAACAAAGGAGTTGCATCCTGATATATAAAGAATGCCTACAAATCAGTATGGAAAAGACAGACAATGTAATTGAAAATGAGCAACAGATGTGAACAAATATATTACAAAAGAACATATTCAAATGGCTGGTACATACATAAACACATAAAAAAGGTGCTCAACTTCATCAGTCACGAGATAAATGGATATTAAACCACAACAAGAGACCTCTACCAATACAAGAAGGCTAAAATTAAAAAAAAAAAAAAAAAGGAAATATCAAGTATAGATGAGATATGGAGCAACCCGAACTCTCATACACTGCTCTGAGGGTGTAAACTCCTCCCACCACTTTGGGAAACCATTTAACAGTGTGTACTAAAACTCAACACATGAATATCCTGTGACGAAGCAACTCTACTCTTAGAACATAGCCAAAAGAAATGTATACATATGGCTACCAAAATACAGGTAGTAGAATATTTATAGCAGCACTATTTGAAATAGTTCCAACCTAGAAATGCCCAGGTGCCTATCAGCAGTAGAGTAAACGAATGCATGCACACACACACACACACACGTAATAAATTAAAAAAAAAAAAAAACTTGTGTATTCACACAATGTAATACAATACAGACTATAGAGTAATAAGGATCTATACACAACAATGTGGAGGAATCTTGCCAACATGATGGGGAACAAATGAAGCCAGCCACACAAGAATATATAACTTCATGATTCCACTTACATAAAATACAAAAAAAGATTAAACTAATCTCTGTGTTTAGAGGTCAGATAAGGGCAACTTTTGGAGATGCAAGTAGTGACTAGCAGGAAGCATGAAAAGGCTTGTTGTTGCTACTGCTCTGTTTCTTAATTTGGGTACAGGTTACACAATAAAAAGAATGAAAATATACCAAGGTGTGCTTTTGATATATGTTCCTATATCATAATATTTGGTAAAAAGTAAACTACAGGTAATGTAAACAGAGAGATGGAAACCCTAAGAAAGAATCACAAGGAAATTCTGGAAATCAAACACACCGTAATAGAAATGAAGAGCATCTTTTGTGGGCTTTTCAGTAGACTGGGTATAACCAAGGAAAGAATCAATGAGCTTGATGAAATGTCCATAGAAACTTCCAAAATTGAAATCCAAAGAGAAGAAAGAATGAAAAGCCAGAAACGAATATCCAAGAACCGTGGAACATCTAAAAAATGTGCACAATGGGAATACCAGAAGAAGAAAGAGGAGAAAAAAAAAAAAAAGTAACAGAAGACATATCTGAAGCAATAGTGACTGAGAATTTCCTAAAACCAGTGACAGACATCTAAATAGAGATCCAGGAAGCTCAGAGAACATCAAGCAAGATAAACACCAGAAAAAAAATCTACCCTTAGTCATACAATATTCAAATGGCACAAATTCAAAAACAAAGAATAAAATCTTGAAAGAAGCTTGAGAAAAAAAATTACCTACTGAAGAACAAAGATAAAAATTACATTAGACTTCTCTTCAAAAACCATAGAAGCAGAAATAATGAAGTGAAATATTTAAAATGTTAAAAGGAAGAAATCACCAACCTAAAAAATTTGTATCCTGAAAACTTATTTTTCAAAAGCAAAGAAGAGGGGCGCCTGGGTGGCTCAGTCGGTTAAGTGGCCGACTTCGGCTCAGGTCATGATTTCGTGGTCCGTGAGTTCGAGCCCCGCGTCGGGCTCTGTGCTGACCGCTCAGAGCCTGGAGCCTGTTTCAGATTCTGTGTCTCCCTCTCTCTGACCCTCCCCCGTTCATGCTCTGTCTCTCTCTGTCTCAAAAATAAATAAACGTTAAAAAAAAAAAAAAAGCAAAGAAGAAGTACTTTTTCTGACAAAAACAAATTGAGGGAATCTGCGATCTCCCATCTACTTGCTGGATGGGATTGCTACCCAAATTACGAATCACTAAATGAAGCCAATTTTTAAAAACTGGGGGAATTTGTCACTAGCAGACCTGCCTTACAGAAATGTTAGAAGTTCTTTAGGGGCACCTGGGTGGCTCAGTGGATGAAGCCACCGACTTCAGTTCAGGTCATGATCTCACAGTTCATGGATTCGAGCCCCACGTCAGGCTCTGTGCTGACAACTCAGACCCTGGAGTCTGCTTCGGATTCTGTGTCTCCCTCTCTCTCTGCCCCTCCCCTACTCACAATCTGTCTCTCTATCTCAAAAATAAACAAACATTAAAATAAATAAAACACTTTTATTTATTAAAATAAATAAAACACTTTTATTTATTAAAATACATAAAAAAACAATAAAATAAACAAATAAGTTCTTTAGGGAAAAGGAAAATTATTTAGTTCTGAAACTTGGATCTACATTAGGTAAGGAAGAGTACCAGAGAAGGAATCAATGAAGGAAAATAAAACCTTTTATTTCTCGTACTCTTAACCTATCTCTCAGATAACAGTTTTGTTCAAAAGAATAATAACAATACATATAGTGATTATTGCTTATGGTGAATGAAATTAATGAATGGCAGCAATGTCATAAGGGATGCAAAGGAGGAACAGGGAATACTTTGTTATAAGGTGCTTGCATTACCCATGAGTGGTAGAGTGTTATTTGAAAGTGGAGTTGAATTAGTTATAAATGTATACTGCAAACTCTAGGGAAACCACTAGAAAAAAAAAAGGTAAAAGAAAAGCATAATTTATATGCTAAGAGAGGGGAAAAAGTAGAATCATATAAAATACTCAATTAAAGTCAGAAAGCAGAAAAGCACGACCCATAAAAGAAAAACAATCAGTAAGTTGGACATCATTAAAATGTAAAACTTCTGTCCTACAAAAGAAGCTGTGAAGAGAATGAAAAGCAAGGCACAGATTAGGAGAAAATCTTTGTAAAACATGTATCAGATAAAAGCGTCCAAAACATGCAAAGAATTCTTAAGACTCAACAATGAGAAAACACCACCCAATTAAAAAATGAGCAGAGGGGCGCCTGGGTGGCGCAGTCGGTTAAGCGTCCGACTTCAGCCAGGTCACGATCTCGCGGTCCGTGAGTTCGAGCCCCGCGTCGGGCTCTGGGCTGATGGCTCAGAGCCTGGAGCCTGTTTCCGATTCTGTGTCTCCCTCTCTCTCTGCCCCTCCCCCGTTCATGCTCTGTCTCTCTCTGTCCCAAAAATAAATAAACGTTGAAAAAAAAAATTAAAAAAAAAAAAAATAAAAAATGAGCAGACATCTCAACAAAAATATATATACAAATGTCAAATAAGCATATGAAAAGAGGCTCAACACCATATGTCATTAGGGAAATATAAATCAAAACAATGAGATATCACTTACACCTATTGGAATGTACCAAGTCCAAAACTTAGCACCAAATGCTAAAGAGGAATTCTCCTTCACTGCTGATATGGGGAATGCAAAATAGTACCACTTTGGAAAACAGTAAAGATTTTTTACAAAACTAAACATACTCTTAGTGCATGATCTAGCAATCACATTCCATGGTACTTACTCAAATCAATCAAAAACTTACACCCACACAAAAACCTGTACACAAGTGTTTACAGCACCTGTGTTTATAATTGCCAAAAACTTGGAGGCAATCAAAATGTCTTTCACCAAGTGAACAGATACGAAAATCCTATAGTACATCCATATAATGGAATATTATTCAGGGATTAAAAAGAAAAAAGAGCTATCAAGCCACAAAAGACATGGAGAAATCTTAAACACATATTGCTAAGCACAGAAGCGAATCTGGAAAGGCTAGGATTCCAACTATATGATATTCTGGAAAACTATGGAGACAGTAAGAAAAAAATCAGTGCTTGCGAGGGGCTTGGGGGAAAGGAAGGCAGGGATGAACAGGAGGAAAAGAGCAGAGTTTTAGGGCAGTGCAACTATTTTTCTAAAAGATACTATAATGGTAGGTACATTCATTTTATTTGTCAAGACCTGTAGAATATACAACACAGAGCGTAAACCCTAACGCAAGCTACAGACTTCAACTGATAATGTATCAATGTTAGCTCATCAAGTGTAACACATGTATCCCACTAATGCAAGATGTTAAAAATAGAGGCAAGCGAGGGCAGGGGGTGAGGGTACATATGGGAACCCCATACTTTTGGCTCAGTACTTTCTGTAAACCTAAAACTGCTCTGCCCCCCTCCCCACCAAATAAACCACATTGATGTAAAAAGAAAATTATACATGTAGTTTTCTTATATCAATGTAAGTAGCTGACGAGTATTTCTGAGACAGTGTAAATAATGAAGAAGAAAACAAAAATAGGAGGACTTTAGGTTACACTATAGGTGAATTGTTGAGTCTCATGATGTTGAGAAGGTTTTAAACGGCAATGAAATTTGCTAATTTTCATAATAAAAGTTTGGGAAAATGTGGCACTATCATTCATGTATGAATACAGTCAACTTTGTGAGCAGTAAAAACCTATTTATCTACAGTTGCAACCCACATTCTGAGAAAAAGATGAGCTCACAGTTCTATGGTGAATTAGAAGTAAAATACTGGTCATTACATCCTTCTTTCTTTTTTTAGTCTTTGCCTTTCAAGGTGCTTTTATTTTCTTTTTACTATTTATTCATTTACCTGGATGGGCAAAAACAGCAAGAAGAAATCTAATTTTAATGTGACAAAGTGTTACCTCAATTTTTTTTCTACTTGATGCAGCTCCAAAGTGACAGGTGGAAATATTCCACTGTGGCAAGCCAGCCAGGTGAAAACGAGTAGTTTCGTCATATTAGGCCATATTGTCACGGCTAAGTAAATCATTTATATTGTACAGAGGTATATTTTGAGTGACAAAGTTGAAAGAGAGACCTTACTTTTTTAAAATAAGTAGGAAACAATCAGAGATAACCCAATGTATACGAACAAAATTGAGAAGCCCGTTTCCAGAAAGTTCAACTAAAGAACATGCTGAGAACAATTTGAATATACTCTGTACGGGCAAGAACTTTGCATCGTTAACTGCCCTGCTCCCACAGTACGGCACATAATAAGGTGACTGCAGCTTTGCTGAATAAATACATGCGTTAATGAAAGAATTACATGCTTCCCCCGAGAGGGAAAAATGACCTACAAATTAAAAGATATTTGATTCACATCAAGCCCTCCAAAAATTTTGAGTACAAGAGTCATCTTCACATGGGAAATGGGGTGTGTTAGCACAGAAAGACTTTACTAAGTTCATTTCGTTGCTGCTTGATATTCAGAATTGCCCACAATTTCACGCAAGAGAGTGTTGGCTAAACAGATGTTTTTCCTCTCGATGTTTAATACAACTTAGAAAAGAGATCTTTTACCTTATGAAATCTTCTTCCTCTTCTCTCTTCGGCCTCAGCTGTTTGGGTTGAGCCATGTTAACCCAGTTGGGTAGAGATTTCAAGAGTCTGCTGATATCATCGTCCTTTGCCCAAGATGCACTGATGACAAGTTTCTCTTCTGACTGGACAATGCCCCTGAACATAGTCAATGGAAAAGAGACACTTCAGCACATTGCCTGGTACCCAGTTAGCCTTTTTCACCTACCTCTGTTGTGGGGGGGGGGGGGAAAAAAGATACTACAGTCGTCTCTCTTATTAACATAATCCATTATGTGAGTTAGAGTCATGACATCCATTAACAGGTCACATTACTGGGAAACTCTCTCTGGATTTCATGCGTAGTTTCTTCATTGTTGAGTAATTGTGAAAGGTAATAATAATACTAATTAGTAGCCCTTATCATAATTAATCCCTTAGGGTAAATAAAAATGTATGGTAGGGTTTGGGGGGAGGATCTTTCAAGAAAAATGTTGAACAAACAACAAGTAGGGCAACCGCTTAATATAAAGGAATATTATTAAGTAACAACATAAATGGTACCAGAAAGGGTCGAAAGTGTTACAAAAGGTTGTTCTCTGACTTCTTGGCTTAAACCACCAATTAGTTCTACTTGAAGGTACTTTTTGAACTATGGACACCCCTCTATTCAAAGTAAATCTACCATCATAGAGAAACCTTCTGCCCCTGATGTCAGACAGAAAAAGTCTTTGATTATTGCTCTCTCCAGTGGGCTTTGACTGGTGACCTAGAGTGACAGGCTTCAAGTCCTTTAATAGGGCCCATGGGTTAGCTATTAACACTGCACTGACCAGAATGTACCTGTAAATTCATCTTAAACGTCCAATTTCAACTTAATTAAAAAGCTTCTCCTTCTGTTCGTTTCTGTCACTGTAACTAATTTCAATGGTCTAAAAATCATCAGCAACTCCAGGTGACAGAAAGGACACTTATTTACGAACGGACTGCTAATTAGCTGGCTATCCCCTCTCCAGCTGACCCACACACTGAGAGGTTTCCCTCCAACAGAGGCAGGAATTTATGTTGGCGTAAGGATTATACTAGGAGACATTATGCATTCCTAAATATACAACACATGCATTGTGTGTATGCATGATAAAACCTCCTTAACCAACATACAATTTGTCAACAAAAGAAGCTGAAACCTAAAAACCTTGACTCATCAGCACCTGACTCAAGGTAATAGGATTTCACGTTGTAGGAAACAATATTTTCCTGGTTCTCTGAAAATAAGCTAGAATAAGAGAACCATAGCTGATTTCTAGAAATCTTCTAATGCACCATAAGCAAAAGTTTTCTAACAGTGACTATGGTCAGTGATACAGAAATTAGACTACAAAACCTTCTTTTGTGTCTCTCAAATTACTCTCAATGGTACCTTCTATTCTCTTTTTTTCCTTGTTACTTTCTTGCCTCTTTCCTGTGATATTTATGAATTAATCCCACAATCTGACTTTTCCACATTCGTGTGTGGGGTGCTGGATCCAACCTTACAGAATGGTCCTATCTCACATTTATGATGCTGTATGCCGGGTGGGCCCTCAGTGTTCTTTGGTGTTCCTTTTACCTGTCTCTGGTCAACTTCCCTTCCCACTCTCTCAATGCCTATTTGTTAAACCTTTGTCCTTTATCTCCTCATTGCTTATCCCCCACACTCTTCCTATCTGATGTAGAAAGGAGGGTTCCTAATTATATACTTTTCAACATTCCATCTCTATCCCCCACAGAAATGTCTTCAAATCTGTTTCATGCTCATTTACTTCCAGTAATCCCTCTACCTAGGCCCTTAGGGATCCTCCCTACCACCCCTCAAATCCCCCTTTCCCTATATGTCTACTATCTCTCTCATTATATTCCCCAACCCATGTTATTAAAAAAAAGAAGAAGAAGAAGAAACGAATCAACCTCTTGATCCTGCATTTACTTCTAATGAAGCTCCTTCCTCCCCTTCATAGACACTGTCATCAATGAGTGACATCCATTCAGACAGAGCCTGGCATAGGTCTCGATCTCACAAACTGTGAGATCATGCCCTGAGCCAAAATGAAAAGTCGGGTGCTTAACCAACTGAGCCACCTAGGCACCCCCAGGGTTGACATTTTAAAATACTTTTTTTAAACAAAACAAAACAAAAAAAACCAAAGGAAGAGTATTTTGTGAGCTGTGAATATTACATAAAACTTAAACTTCAGCATCTGTATCTAGAAAGAATTTTGCTGGGTGGTTCAATTCCCCTTAGAACTGTAATCCAGGTGAAATTCTGTTCCACGGAGTCAGAACCCAACTCAGTTCTCTGGCATCTAAATCTCTGAGCCCATGGATGCTCAGCGTTTAGGAAATAGTTTGGGTATATAGATGTGAGGTGGTATTGTACACTTTAGGGATCTAGAAGTTTTCACCTTAGCACTAGCTGAAATGAAAAAAAAAATATGTCAGTGAAAGACTACATTAAAAGCACCCACATTGTTTACTTACATATATTTTTTAAAGACTGGTTTAATTCAATAATCAATATTATATTACTGGCTTCACTAATATTCATAGATCCTATTTTATTAAGAAAGCAGTAATCGAAAAGAACTAAGATGCTTACCTATATACACTGCTCTCGACAATAAATTATTAATTCACATCAGAATGAAGATCAATCCCAAATGCCAAAGCATTCTAATTTGAAATATTGGCATTGATTAGCAACATGCAATTACCCCGAAGGGAGTTTTTAATTCAAATGGCAAAGTTTCCATCCTAACCAATTGCGTTTATTAGTTTCTCATCTTGTGATCAGCTGGACTGTGTGGGCTACCACATTCTAGGACATACCCGAATAGCCTCAAAAAAGAAGAGCCACGTTTCCAACAATTATTCCACAAGAGGAGTAGGGTTAATCACCACTACCAGAACCATAATCTACTAATTAATTCACGGCTCAATGGGCCACAGACAGAGCCATCTGTGCAGCTATCGGTACCCGTTCCCAGGAGGAAGAGGAAAATCGGTGCACCTCTCAGAACAGGTGATAAGGCGGCCATGAGAAGGGTCCACCCTCTAGACACAGTCGAGCGAATTTCGTTCAGAAAACATCTGCTGGTG
This sequence comes from Leopardus geoffroyi, assembly GCF_018350155.1. Taxonomy (NCBI): domain Eukaryota; kingdom Metazoa; phylum Chordata; class Mammalia; order Carnivora; family Felidae; genus Leopardus; species Leopardus geoffroyi. The sequence goes on along the minus strand of NC_059331.1, from coordinate 150,050,489 downwards.
TGGACTGGCTCTGATGTGCATCGCTTCCTCTCTGGAACAGTTGGGAAATGCCACGTGGGCCTGGTCCCTGGACACAGCTGGGATGCTGAGTCTTTCATTAGGTAAACAACCAGGGGCAGGTGGGGCTAATTGGATTCAACTGTTTGGTGACAGCCGGGGCATGATGTTTACTTTCCCAGACTGAATCTTCCAGATACTTCAAAACCCAGGAGCCAAGCTAGACAGATGAGACGCACAGCCTGACGAACCGCGGACAAAGATGGTTCTCACTGAGACGCTGTAGTGGGTTTTCAACTGTGAATGACCGGACCCGTAGCAGGCCACACTATAACGCGATGTCCAGTGACACAGTGACAATGACGATGAGGGATGCAAAAGTAACAGGTAGTGCTATGCCTCTAATTGAAATAAACACAAACACAACACCCTGAAATCCCTTAAGAGAAGATGGGGCAGAATAAGTAGGAAAAGAGCAGACAGACATTGGGCTACTTTTCCATCACACTCAATGCTGGTCAGAGAGCTTTATGACGGTATGGATTTCTACCCAGGAATCACAACTTCAGAAACATCTGGGTACTCTGGCTCAGGGGACACAGAAAGAGTTCAGGAAGACCCGTGGAAAAGGATTTGAAATTTGAGAGTTTACAGAAGGTAACTCTTGGGCATGATTTATTAACAACCTTTATTTATTTTTTTATTTTTTTATTTTTTTTTTCAACGTTTATTTATTTTTGGGACAGAGAGAGACAGAGCATGAACGGGGGAGGGGCAGAGAGAGAGGGAGACACAGAATCGGAAACAGGCTCCAGGCTCTGAGCCATCAGCCCAGAGCCTGACGCGGGGCTCGAACTCCTGGACTGAGAGATCGTGACCTGGCTGAAGTCGGACGCTTAACCGACTGCGCCACCCAGGCGCCCCTATTAACAACCTTTAAATAGACAAGTTCTCATACGAATGGTCATAACTGATATTTTAAAAAACCAAGAAGAAAATAATTGTGTTGTAACAGACGACCACAAATTAATCTAAAATATGTCTCAACTGTCAGCGTTCAGATTTTTCTTATGACAAGCAACTTTAAACACGAATATCCTGAAGATCTTTATGGAAAGACATCAGGCCAGGCAACTGCCTATTTCAACCCTGAATGCCATCCTATTGCATTTAGAATAAAACCCAAATTCCCTGGCCTTGGGATCCTTTGTCAATGGTCCTTAATTCTGGTGCACATTAAAATACTTGGGATGCATTTTAAAAACATATCAATTACACATTCTGAAGTGGGGCTCAGCATGGACAGCTTCGAGCTCTCACGTGATTCTCACGTGTAGCCAGAAACAACCCAAATGATCTGACCCCTGCACCTGTCCAACCTTACTCACTATTCACTTCTTTCTCCCTCTGTTCCAGTTACGCTAGGCTTAATGCACTTAGGCTGCAAGCCTCTTGCCATTTTTGTACCTGCTCCCTCCTCTGCCTGGAATGCTCTTCCCCATGTTCCTACATGGCTCCTTCTCAACCTTCAGAATTTAGCTCAAACATCAAGGTCCTCGGCAAGGTCTTTCCCTCACCCTTATTTCTGAGAAATTTACTGTGATTGTTACTTGCTTGTATTCTGTGTCCTCCATGTGGGCGTAAAATCCATGAAGGCAGGACCTTGCCTGTTTTATTCACTTCTATACTCTTAGATCCAGAACAATGCTGGCCCCTAAAAGTGCTTCACAAATAACTGTGGAATAAATCAAGCAATGGATGTATGAATGAATGAATGAATGAATACCACACCGAAGGACAAAACACCAGGGAAATAACAGATGTTATAAAAATACCTTTCTTTTGCCATCTTATTAGTGAATAACAATACGATCAGTGAACTAATTTTATTTTATTTATTTTTTTTTAATTTTTTTTAACATTTATTTATTTTTGGGACAGAGAGAGACAGAGCATGAACAGGGGAGGGGCAGAGAGAGAGAGGGAGACACAGAATCTGAAACAGGCTCCAGGCTCTGAGCGGTCAGCACAGAGCCCGACGTGGGGCTCGAACTCACAGACCGTGAGATCATGACCTGAGCCGAAGTCGGCCACTTAACCGACCGAGCCACCCAGGCGCCCCAGTGAATTAATTTTAAAGTAAATAACAAAAACACCGGCAGCAATAACTGTCAGCTGACACTTCTTGAGCATTTACTATGAACTAGGCATTCTCCTATACACTTTACATGGATTAACTCTCGTCATCCTAGTAATAATCCCATGTGATGGGCACTGTGATTATTCCCATCTGATAGATGAACTACCAAGGTCTGCTCAGGATCAAGTGTCTGGTGAGGGCAGAACTTGAATTGGGCCAGTGCAAACTGTTCTGGAGCCTGTGCTCCCATTAGCATGTCTCTCTGAACCACTTGAAACATTTCTCAGGTTTCCTGTTTCCTCTTTAACTTCAGGGTCTCTTCTCTGGGCTTTAGAGCCAAATAGACTTGGCTTTTAGCGCACGTACAACCGCCCGCACACCCTGTGACCTTAGCCGAATCCATTTTCTTACTGGTTAGATGGCGGGAGTCTTGTCTTCAGGACTGTTATGACCGAGGAGACGAGTTAATGCCTGACAGTCCCTTGCACAGTGACGGTGTCCCTTCCTGAGTAGGGTTCCATTCCTGTCCAGGTCGTTATTCCTTTGTAGCAAAGTTACTACAAGAGACTCCTATCTGATCATGGTCGACTGAGTCACTTGGGAGAAATGACAATTGGCTGCTTGTTCTGGAATCTGTGGGCCACCTGCCTGCATGGGCAGCATCTGTACCAGCTGATGTGCACTTGGAAGGCAGAGGGAAATCATTCACGTGATCAGTGAACATGTCAGTGGGGCCTATATACAGACATCATGCTAAAAGTTGGAGATAATTATGTGGAAAAAGACATAATAATTTCCTTCTAGATCCTCAGAGTTTAGACCAGTAACAGCCATGAGAATCACTTTTGGGACATTTAAAAAAAATTTTTTTAATGTTTGTTATTTATTTTTGAGAGAGAGAGAGAGAGAGAGAGAGAGAGAGACAGAGACAGAGACTGAGCACAAGTGGGGGAGGGGCAGAGAGAGAGAGGGAGATACAGAATCCGAAGCAGGTTCCAGGCTCTGAGCTGTCAGCACAGAGTCTGATGTGGGGCTCAAGCTCACCAACCATGAGATCAGGACCTAAGCCGAAGTCATTTAACCAACTGAGCCACCCAGGTGCCCCAAAATTATTCTCACCCAGGCCCATCACTCAGGGGGCCCTAGTGTGGGAAATCCAGTATGTGGGCTTTGAAATCTCCCCCAAATAAGTCTGATGTGAATCCATAATGTTTCTGAGAGAGAAAGGCATGTAAACCAATAACTGATCAGATAATGCATCATAAAAAATGTTTAAATTGCAATATAATGGATGCCAGAATAGTCATGCATAATAAATTATAGGAGCAAATAAAAGCTCTCATTTGCTGAGTGCTCTCTATGAACCAGATAGTGTACATATTTTATAAGTGTTCTTTTGTATCTGCTCAACATTAATACAAATGAATATATCAGTGCTATGTAAGCCAAGGGGGTGAGGGGTATAACACAGTTTCAAGAGGAAAACCTGGAGACAAGCTTGTTTCCTGGAGACAAGCTTGCAGCGTTCCCTTGGCTCGTCTGAGGTTCAAAGTTAGCTTAGGTTTTCAAAACTGCCTCTTCTTCGGGCTTTAAGCCAGACAGACTTGGCTTTCGGTGCATGCGCTCCCACCCCCATGCCCCGTAACCTCAGCCGGGTTATGAACGCAGCAAGGCCAAGTTCAACCAAGCTCTCAGTCCGCAGAACCCTGGCCTCTGGTGACACAGGAGACCCTAGGGCTTCAAGACCCACCACGGGCCCCGGTGTCCAGTTTCTATTCAGCACAATGGGGCCACTGAGATCTTAGAACACCACTTTGATCACAGAGAAGGTAGGTCAGCCTCCTGGCCACGACCTCCGAGAGTATTCCTTCCCTTGATACGGGAAGTTTTCAGAACTCCCCTATTCCGCCCATTCCTACCCAACCACGACGCCCACCTGCTCATTGTGATTTCTCAACGTCTCCCTCACACATCACATCCGCCTATGCTACCCCACCGCTGGCTCAACCTGTTCAGTCTCTAAGAAGCTCCTCCTTCGTGCAGCAGACATACCGAGGGCCAATCAGTTGCCGAGCCCTGTGCCAGACCCGGTTTCTGCCCTCAGCGATTGCAAGTTCATCGCCACGTCACTTTCTTCATGCTCTGGCACGAGTTCTCGGTTTTCTATAAACCCCGAGGATGGTTATACCGTCTCCTGATGAAAACATGCTCCTGACTTATGTCAACAGAGCCTCAAAGATTAGAAGATGGTTTATTTGTATTCTCTACCAGGCCCAAACCAATGCAGAAAGGCCAAAAAAAAAAAAAAAAAATTTTTTTTTTCTTTTTAATGAACTGACGTTGAACTGGAACAGGCAGAAACTTAAAAAAAAACAACCCATGATTTCCAACCTTTAAATGACTCTTTGGGGACACCTAAGCTGCTGGTGGTACCCCAGAATAAAGAATAAGCAGAGGGAGACTGGCATTCAGCTTGGAAATAGCAGACTAATGGACCGACTGCCTGATTGAGAATACGTGCAGTGGAGAATTCACAGCTGAGTTTTCCTCCGAGCCCCAAGGGGTGTGACTAATTAAGGAGAAGACTTCTAGTCCTCATTACCCTTTTAGGAAACCTCTCTTTATCCAAAGCATGTAACATGACATCATTAGACGGTACAGTCTTTCTCTCCAGAGTGAGGTGCTCACAGAAAGGGGAGATGTCTCTGACCTTCCCTCAGATCTCTCAACTCCCAGTGGACGTTCAGGTTCTCATGGTAAACTCAGAAAACAAGCCAGCTCTCAGCAGAGGGCATTGTGAGCTCGTGGATTGGATCATTTCTGTAAAAGACTATCTGCGGAGAAAGAATCAGACTGTGCTGCTTCCCTCTTCCCTTCCTCCTTCCCCAATGTTATATCATTTTGGATCATTTGAATTGTATATGGCTTTCTATTTAAGTCAGTCATTTGCTGGCAGCGAAACTAGAACATTTCCTGTTTTTCCTCTCACTGTAATCAGGATTTGGCTGTCCAAATTAGGACTGCCCTAATTACTCCTCAGCAGGTGCCAATCGGGGGGAGGGCAATAAATGGGAAGAGAGGAAGTAAGGACACTTTGCATCTTCAGAGACACACAATAAGAAAACACTTTCTCTCTGGCTTGAAAAACCTGATTAAGCAATAGGCAACAGGCATCATGGGATTATATGTGGTGTTTGTGTGTGTGTGTATGTGTGTGTGTGTGTGTGCGTGTTGTCGTATAACAGCCATATAAACGATTTTCTATTTATTCCCCTTCAAAGATTCACAGAATTAACTTTTCCCATCCCTGAGATAATTCATCCCAAGCCTACACTTAGAAACGGTGGTAGATCACTACAGATAATATATATGCGAAGATCTGATCATGGGCACCAATAAGTGGACACCATTCCAGGGAATTCGGCCAGGAGGGACACCACAGTGGGACAGACTCCTGGGGGAATGAATCAAGGTACTCTTGATGACCACAATATATCAGGAACCAAAAGCAGTAGCTATGTTCCCAGAAGTAGTAGTATAATGGAGACACAGTTGTACTGTTTGGACAACACGGTGACACACGAATGACACAGAAATAGTTCAGTCCCTAGAAGGCCAAGCCACGGCAAACAAACACCTATCCGTGTTCCTGCCTAAGGCCAGTCACTCCGGTTGGGTATTATGTCCTGCTTCTACTCACAAGCCAAAAACCAGAATTTCAGCAATTTGCCCCTTTCTCTCCTACATCAGGAATATTCTTTTCTCTTAACAGCACTCATTTGAAGAGTAATTAAACATGCACTGATTTCTTCTATTTAAAATAACACATGAAAGGACAAAAAAAACCTTCACGTGCCCTTAACCCTCCAGCCATGTCATTTCTCTGTCCCCCATGGCAGCCAAATCTCACTATAGGGGTTTCACCTACATTTACAAGTTCCCCACTCTCAGTTTCTTTCCTAAGCCCACACCCTTCCAGGTTTTGCTCCTACCGGTCCTCAGAAACCACTCTCATGATGATCCCCTATGACCTCCATGCTGTTAAATCTGTCGCTCAGTCACTGCTCTGTTCTAATGCTGATTGAATGCTGATCACCCCCTCCCCCTTCTTTCCTTGGTTTCTGGGACACCCTACTCTGACTTTCCTCCTACTTCACTGGGGGCTGCATCTCAGTCAATTTCGGTGACTTCTCCTCTCCTTGCAAACTTCTTCAAACCCATAGTCCTCTTCCCTGTCATGTTTGCATTCACTCCCGTCCATGGTTTTAAACACCATTTATAGCTACTATTTATATGTTGATGGCCAGACCTCTCTCCTTTGGAGGCATACATCCAACCGCTTGCTCCCTAGCTCCATGTGGATGCCTAAGAGACACTCCAAATGTAAATGTTTTTGTAAACATTTATTTATTTTTGAGAGACAGAGACAGAGCACAAGCGGAGCAGGGGCAGAGAGAGAGGAGACACTGAATAGGAAGCAGGCTCCAGGCTCTGAGCTGTCAGCAAAGAGCCCGACACAGGGCTCGAACCCACAGACCACGACAGCATGACCTGAGTCGAAGTTGGATGCTTAATCAACTGAGCCACCCAGGCGCCCTGAGACACCCCAAACTGAATTCCTCATCTGTTTGCTCCCACACCTGCAGGGTCCTCTGTCTCAAGAGCCGGCAACTCTGTCTTTTCAATTAAAAAATCCTAGGAGTCATTTTTGACACCTCTCCTTCTCTCACACTATCTAATCAGGCAGGGAATCACGCAGGTTGGCCCTTCCAAATATATTCGGAATTCAACCAGTTCTCACCATCTCTGCTTCTACCAACCAGTATGAGACGCTCTTCGTTTCTCACCTGGATTGCCACAGCAGCCGTCACATGGTCTCCCTGCTTCCACCCTTGTGGCCCTACAACCGATTCTCGATACATTTTACAATGTAAGTCACATCATCCTGGCCCTAGGCACAATTCCCGCAGTGGCTCCCCCTTTCATTCAGAGTTGAACTCAGTACCTCTACCATGGCCGACAAGGCCCTCCATGGTCTGTCCCCTGTTCTCTTTTGGACATCCTTCTTTTTTTTTATTTCTTAACTTTTTTTTTTAATGTTTTATTTATTTTTAAGACAGAGAGAGACAGAGCATGAGTGGGGATGGGGCAGAGAGAGAGGGAGACACAGAATCCGAAGCAGGCTCCGGGCTCTGAGCTGTCAGCACAGAGCCCGGCGCAGGGCTCGAACTCACGAACTGGGAGATCATGACCTGAGCCGAAGTCGGACGCTCAACCGACTGAGCCACCCAGGCGCCCCACGGATGTCCTTCTAATACACTCCAATCACACTGGTCTCCCTGCTGAGGTTCTGGGAATGTGTCATGCAGAGTCCTGCCTCAGGGCCTTAGCCTTCTGCCAGGGCACTCTTTCCAGATACTTTACCTCACTGCCAAAATTCTTTTGGGCCTCTTCTCAAACTTCAACTTGAGCGGGCCCTCTGGGGCACCCTATTTAAAATTACAGACTCCTTCTCCTATACTCTCGAATCTACTCACCCTATTCCATTTTCCCCCGACGGTACTTACTGTTTTAAAATTCTTTGTGTTTATGCATTATATTTATTGTGTATCTCCTCTCTTCCGTCTCCAACAGAATGTAAACCCCATGAAAGCAGCATTTTATCTTTAAGTTCACTGCCGTATCTAGAAAGTCTTGTAGAAGTACTCAATAAACATTTGTCGAATGCATGAAATCCTAGAAACCAACATATTGTTTTAAGGATTGAGTAACCAACTGTGTCAAGTTACTGAAATTCAAGAATATTCTGACAGGTTTAATAAATTTAGGCAAGGACCTTGGGGCACAGAAATAATTCAGAGCAGAGAATCACAGAAGCCTTCCTGATAATCTTAGAGGTATCCTGGCAGACAGTGAAAAACGCCTGACAGCAAACGCCCTGATGTTCCTAAAAGACAAGAAGGTAAATGACAGAAATCGGCTGAGTTTGGAGTTACAGGTAAAATTCTCGAACAGGTTACTGAACATGGCTTGTGAACAATTAGGAAGTGGTCCTCACGAGGAGCCAAGAAGGGCTCACAATACACAAGTCACGCCAACTTTGTTCCTCTCCTGAGTAACTCCTTGACTTGAAGGAAGAAATGGTCAATTTGGCTCAAGGTCAAGAGACCTTGTTTCCAAGGGTAATTTGTAAGCTGTCCAAGACGAGAGTTCTTAACAAAGATTCAGCAGGGTAGGGCCCATTGGTCCTGAAAGTGAAAGGGACCCCTTGGGAGGGTTCCTGAACAAATACCTAGTACTGTCCTTTGCAGACTTGGACGTGCCCATCTGGGGAGACCTGAGCGGGGAGGTAGCTGCATTATAAGGATTAGGACTCGAAAGACACCAGCAAGAAATCTAACAAGTCTCTCATAGGGCAGATAATAAAATACAGGAGGTACCGTCATGGATGGTGATAAAGGTAATCTTTGTCATCATCAGAGTCGCGGCTAATCATTTTGGGGGAAGCTTACTATTTTGCTAAAAATAGGTCTAGAAGACTAACATTTTCAAGACAACCCTACGAGGGAAGAACTATTATTATCCCTTTTTTTTTTTCTTTTTTTGCAGATGAAAAAGTAAGACACAGAGAAGCTGAAACTGTTCAAGGTCATATAACTAACAGGTGAAAAACTTGGCATTCAAATGTAGGTTTCAGACCCTGCTCTTGAGGTACAGTCTGGGTTCACAGTTAAAAAAAACACATGAACTCCTGAAGCACTGAGTAACATATACATGGGAATCTCAAAGGAAGTCTCGAGAGGTGCGCCCCCGCCCCCCGAATTCTCAACTTAGCCCCGTCCTGTTGAACACTGTTTTTTTTTAATTTTTTTTTTTTTAACGTTTATTTATTTTTGAGACAGAGAGAGACAGAGCATGAACGGGGGAGGGGCAGAGAGAGAGGGAGACACAGAATCGGAAACAGGCTCCAGGCTCTGAGCCATCAGCCCAGAGCCCGACGCGGGGCTCGAACTCACGGACCGCGAGATCGTGACCTGGCTGAAGTCGGACGCTTAACCGACTGCGCCACCCAGGCGCCCCCACTGTTTTTTTTTTTCAAATGACATAATAAGAAACTGAAAGATTGCTTATCAAGAATGGCACGGAATGTGGGGAAAAGCTAAGATTTTCTGATGACAGAATGAGGATTCAAAAATATCTCAAAAGACTGAAGCGTTGAGCTAAAAATAACATCAAATTTAATGGGTAAATGTGAGATCTTGAATTCAAGTTAAAAAAAATTCTCTACAAATACAGCATAGGAAAGACAAGGCTAATTTCCCCGAGTACTTCTCCCTGCATTCTCCACCCTCTACAGCCAACCAGCGGCCACAAGGCTACAAATTTACCTCCTAGTGTCTCCTGATCTGTCCCTCTCCCTCCACCTCCACACTCTTGCCTTTTCAGTCCATCTTACACAAAGCTCAGAAAAATCTTCCTGACGCACAGGTCTGTGCTTGGTACTTCCCATTCACTCCCCTTCAGTGGTTCCCCACTACCTAAAAGTTTTTACAAGGCCACGTTCCCTCAGCCTGGCATTTACGATCCTCCATTTTGGCTCAGTCTTCCTTTCCAAAAACCCAAACATTCATCCTTTGTTGTTTCTTTTCCTTCTCTTCCCACCTCCTTGAAATTGCTCTGGTTCCTTCCTTCCTTCAGCAACTTTAGTCCAAATCCTGTCTTACTCCTCCTCACTCTTCACAAGGCCTACTTCATACCCTTCATCGAGCTGCTCCTGTCCCCAAGTCATTTCTTCCTCCTACAGCGTGTCCATCTATCTTACCATATTTTCTGTCACAAATTAATGTTGTGGACATTCATGCCTTGGTCTCCAACTTGCCTTCCTATCCTCTACCAAGATGGCAAACTCATTAAAGGTATAACCGGAGACTGACTGACTGACTTCATCCCTGCACACTCAGCTGTCTTGGATCTGGTAAAGGCTCCAGAAATCTCTGACCAGTGCAATGACAGGACGTAATAAGAAGCACTGTGTCCAGCCTTGGGTCCCCCCCAAGGGGACCTACCTACCATTACAAGGAAGGTAATGGTTTTGCTGAATTATCAGGGAACTACGTCGGTGTTTCCACTGTGTCCCTCAACGTCCTTCTTTATTCTGTCCGCCTCCCTCCATCCCATGTCTTTCTGAGACGCAGCACACATCTCACTTGAGAAGTCTTTCCTCGAGCCAGTCCCCCCTTCTCTGTTTTTCTCTCTCACATTTCATTCCTTCTGCTCTTACGTCCTGTGCTGTGCAGGTAGTACTTGATTATGTACTGCACTTTCATATCTATCCTTAATTATACATCACATAAAATTTAGTATTTTATTATACATTCTTTTCTTCCCTAATTGTTTCAGGTCTTGTCAACCAGACCATAATGTGTTCCTATTATTAGCTTGTTACCACAAGCGCTATGATCTTTTCCATGAGATTTCTGAACCCAGAGAAAAGAAATCAGAAGGGAGGCCGAGGGATTTCAAGTTCCTAACAATGGTTCTTCATTTCTGCTGATGCTGGAAGCAGGTGTAACTATCTTTTCATGACAGTGGGAAGGCTACAGATCAAGCATCAGGAGAAACACATTTTAAGAACTAGGGAGAAATCACATTCTGGATTATAAAGTTTGAAACTGCTTTACTTGAAAGATCTTTTAGGATCACAAGATCTAAATGCGATCTGGCATTTCCTTGAAGAAGACAGTCTTACAGCTCTAGCTTTTCCTGAAAATCAAGGTGGACACCTTGTCCATGCCACTCAATGGCAGTCCCAAGTGGTGCTGCCCCTTGGTCGCTCTCATTCCCTCTGTTGGTACGATGACGTGTGCATCTAGGAGACTATTTCTGCGACACGTGCTCTCGTCAGGCCCCTTGACAAACGCAAAAACCGGTCCTTTTCTATCACGGTGGAAAAGTGAGGCTCCGAAAGCAGCATCAACAAGCATAACAAGGGTCAGGGTCTGACGTGACTGTCCTCGGCTCCCACCCTGAGCTCTACCTGCAGGCCGCAGCACAGGTGTCCTTGTACTCCTGGAGCTTCACGCACACCATGTTGAGGAACTGATCCGAGTATGCACTCAGGTCGTGCATCAGGTTCATGAGGTCTTGCACTGTCTTCTCCACGATGATTGTGCTCTGCGAGAGGACACAGAAATTCATGAGTTTTTGTTTCGTTTTGATGTCAAGTCATGTGAAGGACAAGGAAAGACCACTGAAAGGAGGCAATCATTTACGACTTGAGCCTTCCTGGAAGGATGCGACCCTCATGACAAGTATCGACTGCAAACAACCAAATACGTATCTTACACGGTGCCGGTTTCCCAAACCCCTGAGAAAGTACGTTCTGTGGAAGGACACCGGACAGGGATTTACAGATTGGTTTCAAAGGCTTCTTGGCATCCACAAGCTATGGCTATGGCTTTCAAGCCCCTGGATTATCTCCTCCAGGGCTCTACTTTGAGATTAGGGACCTATGAAATGCGACACAGAGAAAATGTCTTCCGTGATTTGTTTTAAAAGTTCCCAAATCTCAGTCTCTTAAGAACAACAACTAACATTTGTATTGTGCCTTCTGGGCTTCTGCAGTGTTTTCACATACACAGCATACGTTACCTCATTTGAGACTCACATTAATCATGGGAATCATGAACATTTATTGGGTTCTTACAAGTGGGAAGTCCAGTGCTAGGCACCCTACATACTTTAGCTCACTTAATCCTCTCCACGTACCTATCTGTCAGGCGAGCCCCACGATCATCCACAGTTTAAAGATGAAGAAACAGGCTTAGAAAAGGTAGCGAACAAAGCACGGGCTGGGGGCTTTGCTCTTTTAACTACACCATTCTGCCTGAGAGCTAGCCCGGAGTTCCCCTGCCTGTGGCCCAACTATTTTCTTGTTGGACCAGATATTTCCTATTGTTGTTGCTGCTGCAGAAGCAGTGTCCAAACAGACTCAGACATTATTTCAAAAATGGAATTAAAGAAATATCCCAGGGAAACAAATAATAAAGCCACCTTACAGCTAAAGACGGACGGTACCGTGCAGTAAATCAGTGTTCTGAGAAGAGGCACATTCAATCAACCCTAAACCTCGGATTAAGAAAAGACTGAGTTGTTTAAACCATTAGTTCATGCCTCTTTCAAAAGGAGCAGAATAACGCTGGAGTAAATACTAATCACATGCTTAGCATCTTGGAATCCTTTGGTCGATAACTGGTTTGTTGAAGATGTATTTATTTACATAGAATTACATAAGCTTATGGTTAGATTCAGACCATAAAAATAAACATTAAAAAAATTTTTTTTTCTACTCTGATAGTGACCTGTGAAAAAAATCAAAGGCATTTTACTCTGCGTAAAGGCAGACTACGGGGTTCAGGGTCCGGGTCAATTTTTTTCTTCTAAAAATTAAAAGAATGGATAAAAGCATACAGCTCTTCTCAATACAATGGAGGATCAGCTTGAGTTACGAGTTCATATGTGCATACTTATTCCAGATAAGTAGAGGTTTCTTTTCTTCTGGTCCTCTCCCCCCCGCACCCCCCCCCCCCCCAGTAAAATAATCAGAAGGTGAAAAGGAAGGAACAGTTATATTCTGGAAGGCAAACCTCATAGGAAACCAAATTACAGTCTCTATAGAATCCCCACAAGTTCAACTTCCTTTTCGGTATTGATTTTAAGATTAAAGCACTGCAGCTTCACCCTGATCCATAATCCCGTTCTTCTGTATTTGTGTGTGAGTGACAGGAATTGATTCTGCTTAGCTACATGTCCCCACGCTGCTCAGAAGAATCTAAAATCCTCATCCCGATTCAGAACACAGGGTATCCTACAACACGCGGAGGGCAATTAATAAAGGGGAGCGGAGTTCAGCCCTCCTAACAAAGCCCGCTGAAAATGTGAAACACCGTAGGGAAGAGGGGCACTGGGGGATTGCTCAGCTTTACTGAGAGAAAGGGCTTGGTTCTATTTCCAATTAAGCTATTGATAATTAACTTGGGGCAGGTTTGGGGGAGCGTCTTCCTCTCATATGACTCAATTTCGTCTTCTAATAACCAAGGATAATTTGGTGGCTCTTCTACTGGCCTCCATCACGCCGGTATTCAATTGGTGCACGGTGCTTTTACACAGCGGAAGAGATGTAGAATTGTTTTTAGGTCATCTCAGGTGTGTTTGGTCTTCCTGATTAGAACCCCAGCTTCTCGAAAGCAAGACTGGCTTTCTTCATTTCCCTTTGTCCATCTCCCATCCTTCCCCTCCCCCACGTGTTTACAATTTCTCAGGACCTTCAGGAAAATGCTACTAATAAAAGAAACAGTACTGGTAACGTTAGCACATGTAAATAAACCTCTCCGAATGGCACAAAGAGATGCCAGATGTCGGCTTCCTTGCGTTCTGCAATCTTGTCGTGTGGGTTCGGTGTGGTCTTTGTTCTTGCGATGGTCGGAGGGGAAGGGGAAAATGCAAGCACGTGGGAATGTCCCCCCCAGAGACAGAGGTTTTGGGGTGAATAGGAAGTACCTACAGGGAATGACTGGAATGCCACAGTTTAATTCTAATGATTGTGCTCAACAAAGAGCCTATGTTATGCTGTATGATTACATACAATTTTCCAGCTATTTGCTTGGTTTACCTTGTCATGGTAGCACTCTGGATAATCAATCACCACGTTCTTTTCAAGGCAAATGACACTGTAGTTTGCCAAATGATGGGTATATTTTACAGGGGAAAAAAGTTCCCATTTTTCAAGAATTTATCACATTTTCTAAATCAGGGGCTCTGACAGATAAATGTTGAAAATATCAAATTTTTAACAAGGTCAGTTATGTTTTTATTTATTTGATTTCTTTGGCATTTCAAATGATGTATTGACTTGTTATTAATTCTGGGATTTGCCAATGTTGAATATAATGACTTTATAATAAGTAAAACCCTGATTATATTCATTATAATTTCTACTAAACATATCACGAATGATTGATATTTGTTTAGAAACAACTCAATTCTCATTTCTTGCAACTTATTACCAGGTAATAAAGTCTGGGCATGATGTGAAAAATGAGAAAAGGAAAAAAAAATCCCGAGATAGCAGATGCAATTAAAAAAAAAAAAAAAAAAAAAACAGTGCTATGAGAAATAACTAAAGTTTCTCACAGGGATACACCAGCAGGCTAAAATAACAACAGGGTATATGAGGACCAGCTCTTGAGTTCTGCGCTTTGAAAAACTTGAATGAATGAATGATGATGATTGGACCTTTAAGACCTTGTCCATAGTTCGTCAAAATGGGGTTCTGCAGCATGATGCCAATATTAATATTATAGAAAACTGACTCTAAGTTCAAGTAATTGAAAATGCTGAGTTAAAGAGAACGGAAGTGGTTTCTTCACTGGAGGGAGGACTCTGGAAACTTTTACTATGCTAATTTCATTGTGAATCTTAAACAGGCAAATGTGTGTGGTATTCAATCTTCCCCTAATTATTTAAGTAAAGAAAACATTTTTCTTTTCTTTTCTTTTCTTTTCTTTTCTTTTCTTTTCTTTTCTTTTCTTTTGTGTGTGTGTGTGTGTTTGTGTGTGAGACAGAGCACGAGTTGGGAAGGGACAGAGACCGAGGGAGACATAATCCGAAGCAGGCTCCCGGCTGTCAGTCAGCACTGAGCTTGACACAGGGCTCGAACTCACAAACTGTGAGATCATGACCCGAGCCAAAGTCGGATGCTTAAACAGACTGAGCCACTCAGACGCCCCAAGAAAACATTTTTCACGGCACAGCATAGACCTTTTCACGTCTTCTGGAACAGTGTTTCTGGAACAAGGTTTCGGAATGACTCTTCCTCATTCTCTGATTATACTAATGAGGACACTATGCCCAGTGACATGCTTGAGGACCCATAAAAAGTCCAGCTAGAAAAAGGGTGAGAACCCGAGCTTCCTTCTCAGTCCGTGTTCTTTCCCACACCCCCAACCTTTGAAACTCTGGCCCCTACCCACCTTTCTAACCTTCTCTCCAGCTCCACTGAGCATGCTAACCCTGTGCTCTGACCACATTAACCTACTAGTTACTTCTTGACTGCAGCAGGCTACTTCCCGCCTCTGTGCCTTTGGCTTCCCGTCTCTGTGCCTGGAATGCCTTCCTAGCTCATGTCTGTCATCCTTGAGAAGTCAGCTCAAGTCTACCTGCTCTGATTTAAATGCCCCTCCTCTGTGCTACCAGAACACCCGGGGCACAGCTTAGCCCAAGCCCTAAGAGAGGATGGTAGCCACTGGTTCACTTGACTATCTCTTCCCCTAGACTATAAATTCCTTTGATCATGACTATACCTTCATATCTTCTACCACCTCGTAGCAAAATATCTGGCATATTGTAGGTGTCCCATAAATGTTTCTTAATTAATGAAAATGCAGAGTGCATTCAGAATAGGATGAAAAGACAGATTTATAGTAAACTTATAATGAAAAACAGACAGCCAAAAGCATGCTGTGGAAGGTGGAATCAAAGCACAGCCTCTTTATTACTATATTACTGTATCTTAATTCCCATGGTTCTAAAGGCTGAATATTTATTGTGACTAAAGATTTTAGATTGCTCGAAGAAACATTCCTAATTTCACTCGACTGTGTCATTTTCTGTAATGGCAACCCAGTATACATACAACTAAATGTGCCAATTTTAAAGTTTTAAGGAATATAAATAAATTCACAATTCAGGAAAAACAAAACCCAAACACTTCAGTTTGTGGAGAATGAAATCTCTGTATGGGTGGTTTTAGCTCTTGGAGCAGGGATGGTTCAGAAATGCTACAAAAAACCTAAGGTTCTTGAAAATTGCTGTAGGAAGAATTTGAGAGAAACAGTGGGAATTCATCTACTGCTTCAGACACCCCCCCCCCACTACCACACACACACACACACACACACCAGCAATTGTAGAGGAGGGTGCTTCACAAATGTTTGACGATGACAATAATGTTTCTGTTTATTGGCGCATTTCAACTACGAGTCAGTAAAGCTTGTCCTACCATATTGTCCTTCCAATTATTATCAGCTCCAACTTATAGCTGGCTATAAACAATTATAACTATAGTAATGACAGTAATGATGGAAGTCATTTTTTAATCTATGTTTTGACTTGTGTGATGTTTAGAATGTTCGGCATCGTTTGCTCCTTTAATAAGCTATCCGGTAAAAGTCTATGCATCCAGGGAGCTGGTACCTGAGAAAATGCCCCTTCTATTCTCTTCCAAATTATTCTCTACCACACAAGCTCAGGGATCTGTTAAAAAGTTTTGTCTCCTATAGAAATGAGGAGTCTTACATCCATCGAAAGACAGGATCACACGGGGGCGCCTGGGTGGCTCAGTCGGTTGAGCGTCCGACTTCAGCTCAGGTCACGATCTCACAGTCCGTGGGTTCGAGCCCTGCATCGGGCTCTGGGCTGATGGCTCAGAGCCTGGAGCACACTTCCGATTCTGTGTCTCCCTCTCTCTCTGCCCCTCCCCCGTTCATGCTCTGTCTCTCTCTGTCTCAAAAATAAATAAACGTTAAAAAAAAATTAAAAAAAAAAAAGGATCACACGGATGCAGAGCAGGTTTACTTATAATAGCGAGAAAAAAAAAAAAGGAGTGGTTGTCGTGTGCATCAGTAGTTGAATGGGCACATACAGCGTGACACACGCACGCAACAGAATACTACAGAGCAACGGAAAAGGACGAGCCACCACTGCCTGTGACAGCGTGGATGGATCTCACAGCACACCCGTGTGCTAAGTGAAAGCATCCACACACAAAGGAAGACTGCAAGAATGTTATTACTGTAGTTCAGAAACAAGCAAAAGTAATCTCTGGTGATAGAAGTCAGAATAGAGGCTGCCCTTGGAGGGAGTGGATCCTGACTGAGAAGGTGACGACCGTCCAGGTGCTGGAAGTATCTTGATTGGGTAGCTGTTCCATGAATAAACACATATATAAAAACTTCTCACACTAAAGATTTGTGCACTTTACAGTTTGTACGTTGAATGTCAAAAGAAAACATTTAAAGTGATATCTGATTCTAGCTCTCACCAACTTGAAGCTCTTTAATGTGCCAGGACCCACATTCTTCAGATCATCTGCAAGGTCTTTCTGTCTACTCCTCCAGCCGCACTGGCTACATGTCCCCTTGCCTCTTTGAGAGCCAGTTACGTGGGGGCTTCTTGGGTTCTTCATTCCCATTTCAGGGCCCTGAACCTGCCTGCAAAGTTCAGTCCCCTGTCTTCCCTTCTTAGAATACTTTTCCTTATCTTTCAGATCTCAGCTAAAACCTCCTTCCTGTAGAAAAACTCTCTCCAACCCCCATTGGAACATCTCTCCCCACCCCCCTTTGGTTCTATTTCTCTGGAGAACTCAGATGAATAAACCTTTGCTAGGGGAAAGGGAGACACTGACTGGGAGTGACTCCCAGGTGGTGATTGTGGACATGGGTGATGGAACTCAATGTTATGTATTTATTTGTAAAATTTTTTTAATGTTTACCTTTTTTTGAGATAGAAAGTGAGAGACGCAGAGTGCGAGCAGGGGAGGGACAGTGAGAGAGGGAGACACGGAGTCTGAAGGAGGCCCCAGGCTGTGCGCTGTCAGCACAGAGCCCGACACGGCGCTCGACCCCATGAACCGAACCATGAGATCGTGTCCTGAGCCGAAGTCAGAAGCTTTAACCGACTGAGCCACCCAGGTACCCCAAATCTCAATTTTAAACAACTGTGTCCAGCCACTATACAAATGAATAGGTACTCCTTCAACAACTTGTCTGAGAGGGTGTAAGTATCCTATTATAGTGGTTTTCACTTACGGTGTATTTTTAAAATGTGAGGATGTAGCAATATTGCTGGAAATAACTACCATAGACCATCAGATGACAGCTGTTGGGAAGGGCCTGAAACTGGGGATAGGGCAAGGAACTTAATTAATTAGAGAGATACATGTTTATTATTATACATGTTTATCGAGTAAATATTTTCTCTGGGCTAAATAGAAGGCTAAATGCAGGAGATAAAAAGCCAGAGGAAACAAAGTTCTCGCCCTCCAGCGGTCTTAGATATTAGGAGGAGGAGACAAGTTCACAAATAAAAACGCAAAGTCTCTGTGAATATTGCACAGCAGAGGTACAGAAAAGGAAAGTTAACTGGGCTGGGGTGGGGGTGGGGAGTGGTGAGAAAGATGAAGTTATAAGTGAATTGATTTCCAAAAGACAGCGACTTACAGATTGACAAAAATGGAGAAAAAAGTACTTCAGGTAGACAGGGCAGCATGAACGGGAAGCAGTGTGGGATTGAGAGACGTGCAGATTGTTCTTCATGGCTGCGGTGAAGGGTGTGTGTGTGTGTGTGTGTGTGTGTGTGTGTGTGCGTGTGTGTAGATCAGGAAAGCTGTGTGAGGAAGTCAGAGCCAGATGTTGGAGGTCCTTGTATAACATATATGCTTACCACCTAAATATTTTGAATATCCCTTTTACCCTCTCCAGCAAGAAAGTACAAGTTAATCCTGTCTGATGTCACTAATCATTAGATGATCCACTCCAAGTGTAGGAAGATAATTTCGAAAGGTTCTACTCTTGAGAAGAGACAAACTTCCACAACCAACAGGGAAATT
The DNA here is from genome assembly GCF_018350155.1 of Leopardus geoffroyi. Classification (NCBI taxonomy): domain Eukaryota; kingdom Metazoa; phylum Chordata; class Mammalia; order Carnivora; family Felidae; genus Leopardus; species Leopardus geoffroyi. The sequence continues at coordinate 150,031,686 of NC_059331.1, read as the reverse complement.
CATTCCGAAGCTCTGTTTGGCAGGCTGAAGAGAAGTGTAATTTATAAATAGGCTTAAACAAAGAAAATACGAGGTCAAATTTTGGGCAACCAGAAACACTATATCCCTTTAGAACTCACATAAGTGATTATAAAATTTACCTGCCAGTTAATAACTTGGAAAGTGTATCTGATGTAAATTACTAGTAATATTTTCTTAACATTTTGGCTAGAGGATCACTTATGGTAGAATGAAATCTGTGCCTAACATATCTTATAAGCACAGCTGGCTCTTTACAAGGTTTATTTAGGGGTTTGAGACTTCATATTCCAAACAAAACAACGTAGCAGGAAAGGGGAAAGACGTATACAACAGTTGTGTTTAATTAGACCGTGGGATCTCAGGGCATATCTTTGTTTCTTTACATGCTTCAAATCAATATAATTCTATGTCCAGGTTATCAATTCCCCTTGATATGTAATGGAACCCAGGGAATATCAACGAATAGGTAAACATTAGCACTTACAAGAAATATCCTTAACTCCAGCACAAGCGCGCACGCGCGCGCGTGCGCGCGCGCACACACACACACACACACACACACACACGCACAACGTCAAAAGCGCCTTAAGGTTGTTATTCTGCAAAATACATAGTGCTACATGTTAGGGGAGACACAGAGGTATAATAACGTTAGCAGCTAAAGTACTTCATTTGTGCCAGGCAATGTTCTTGACATAAAGCATGGTCTACTTTCCAGGGGCTGCTAATAATCTAGTTGGGATAACATCATTTAAAACAAGAAACAAGTGATATTCCAAGAGGCAAGTTAAGCGCAAAAGATACGGTAGGGGAACAGCGGTCAAAAGGTGGGAAAGACTGAACTGGTATCTGGGAGACAGACCAAGTTTAGGATACATGGAGAGGAAGAAGCAAGGCACAGCAAGCCAGGGAAAAGGCAGGAGATAACTGTGGCTGGAGCAGGAGATTCATGTTGAGGAACTGCAGGAGAAAGGGTGGTCTGGACAGAGTAGAGCGCGGAAGGCCTGGATGGCAGGCTGAGGGCTTCTTCCTGCGCAGGGACAGGAGCAGGCAGTTTAAGGTAGCGGAGCTCAGAATCCCAACCCTAGAGCCGAAAGCAACCCCTGCTATCCACAGTCCAATTCTCTGGCTTTAAAAAAGAAAAACGACCAACACAAATATTAAAGGGCCTGTCAGAGATACACAGCTAGCTTATGATACTTCAAAAATCTAGAATCCAGGTCTCTGAGCTCTCTCTGGCCAAAGCTGATGATTACTCAAATGGAATAAATTATTGTAGTTGATTATTTTTATTGAAAAATATGAAAGATCAATGCAGAGAGAAAGTCAGGGAAAAAAACTCATTTGTCACCATTTGAGGAGACTATTAAATCAAATTCTTCTTTGAGAATTGATAAAGAGAAAGAATTATGCATTTACTCTGTCTTTCCAGTAGGAACTATATCTATTTCAGGATTACCAAATAGGGAAAAGCTCTACTCTAATGAAGAATGCCAACTAAGAAGTGTAGAAGAAATAACAGAATTAGAAAATCATTTTTGCAGCCTCTAACAACACAGCTGATTTGAGTAAAGATTATCAATTGGTACTAAAACAAAGAGAGGACAGTTGACAGGGAAAATGAACATTTTTGTAGTGCCAAACATACGCCACACACACAGATTACTTTCTGGGCGCACGAGGAAAACCATACCTGAACAATGGACGGACCAGATGGTCACAAGTCCCACCCAGGGGTGAGACATTCACATCACTAATGTTAGGAAGCCAGCTCTTACGGGTCTGCGGATGTGACGGGACAAGAAACCCAGCATCATCTATGATATATCCCTACTAAAACATTTAATCCTAATCTAATCACGCTTTTAGATCTCGCTTCTAGTCACAGGAAACAGAGGACGCTATCAGACAAATGCAGAACATGGGATATTGTCGAGCACAGGTGACCGTGTCTGTTAAACACATCAGCACTGGGAAAAAAAGTGACTGCTCCAGATTAAAAGAGATGTAAGCCACATGACAATTATGATCCTACATGGAATCCTAGTTGGGACAAACTAGTTGTAAAGAATATTTTTGCAAAACGTGGGAAATTTCAAATTGGTAGGTATCAGAAGACATTAAGAACTTACTGCGCATGCTAAAAGCTGTGATAACGTGATTGTGCTGATGAAGATAATGCTCTTGTTTTGTAGAGAAGTAATACTAAAGTGTTTTGGTATGAAATAGCTTGAAGCCTTGCTTTAAACATGAGAAAACTAGATGATGGGCGCCTGGCTGGCTCGGTAGGTGGAATGTGTGGCTCTTGATCTTTGGGTTGTGGGTTTGAGCCCCACGTTGGGCGTAGAGATTACTCAGAATAAAATCTTAAAAAACAAAAACAAGAAAACCAGATGAAATATATGAGGCATCAATTCTCAGACAATGGAGAAGGAAAGTAAATGAGGTGAGCCTTGCGAACGCTGTAGCTGGAGTTTCCAGGTCACAGTTCAGGAAAGGGGGGACCCACACAGACTTTTCTGAGTTGGGGAGGACAGAATCCGGCGCTTTGGAAGGTTAAGGCAAGTAGGGCTTTGTGGGGTGAAACACTGGACAGGAGGGGGCGCACAGAGAGGGGGAGGAAGGGAGAAAGAGAGGTTGAGATCTTTCTGGAGATCTTTAGAAGAGCCCTCTCAAATCGTGGGCTGAGTACTGACTTGTGCCTGGGGGGCAGAAATTACTAACGCTGGTGAAAGAACCACCTGAAAAGAGCAGGTAGAACTCCCAGACTTCATCACACAGGGCCAGGAATGGTTCACGTTCCCATTGGCTAGAGCGGAAGAGCCACCTCACAGATATGGCAACTGGTAGAGTCCTCAGAAAGGTATGGCACCTCGGGCGGTGGGGTCAAATTAGCCTAAGACGAAGGGCTGCCCTGGACATGTCTAACAAAGCCCCAAAGCAACCCTTGAGACGATCAATGTAATTCTACCAGAGAAATGTGTCCTAAGACAAAGTTCTAGAATATTTAAAGTACTACAATAAAAGCCAGCACCCAACAACGTAAAAAAACCCCAAAATCACCATGTCCAGCATCTAATGAAAAGTTACCTGGCATGCAAAGAAGTGGGAAAATCAGTCCAGAAAAACAGTCCCAGGAACGACACAGATAACAGAATTAGTAGACAAAGAGGTTAGAACAGCCATTATAAATATTCTCCTATGTTTAAGAACATACAGCAAAACGTGAACATGACAAGAAGAAAAATGGAAGACACAGCAATAGAAACTATCCAGAATAAAACAGACAGGAGAAAAATGAAAACAATCAATCAGAGTCCATGAACTGTCCGTGGGACACAATCAAGCAACTTAATACATGTAACTAAAGTTCCTGAAGGAGACGGGGGACAGAAAAAGACATGAGGGCTGAAAATTTTCCAAATCTGATGAAAAGTGTATGCTCACAGGTTCAAGAAGTTCAAAAATCTCACACGGAAGATGACAAGACTACAGCAAGACACATTATCATCAAATTCTTGAAAACCAGTGAGATTAATAGAAAAAATCTTAATAACAGCAAGAAAAAAGGCAAGGAGACCTGAAAGGAAAAAATGAAGAAATCAGTCCCTTTGACTCCCATTTCAATGTTCTGTCTAGCACCCCACACTGTGCCCGGTCCTGGGGAAGGTGAGCCAGGCTGATAACGCAGAGGTGGTTCAGAGGTGTGGGACTCCACGACAAGGAGGCTGCCCTCCAAGTGTAGGGCGGCTCAGACAGTGGTGACAGGAGGAGTAGAGGATCCAAGACAGAAAAGAAGAGAAGGGGCAAAGATTAAAAAAAAAAAAAAAAAAAAAAAAGAGGAAAACAAAGTGTGCAAAAAACAAAACAAAACAAGAAAGAAGAGTTTCAAGGAAGAGAGGTAGTAAGGGCATCTGATCTTTAGGAAGCAAACCAACCACTCACAAAACCCTCCCATGGAGAAAGAAAAACCTCCAAAGGAAGATGGACTCCACATAAACGTGTGCCCTGGAATTTTATTTCCCAGTTGTATATTTCTAAATGTTCTCTTTCTGCCTTAAGGGCCCATATCACTCCATGCTCTACTGTCTAGTTATATACATATTAAAAAGAAAACAAAAAAAAAGTCCTTCATTCTTTTCCTTAACCCAAGTTCACCCAGAACGGATACCTGGGGGCAAAAGCATTGGACTGTCCATAGTAAGACTGTCAGATTGTTAAGGCTGCCAGATAGGCTCAGGCTAATAATCCAGCCTATCTTAAAGTTATCTTTCCGAAATTATGTTTTTGCATGGTTTTCCAAGCCCTGCTAACAACATCACCATAGCGTTTGCTAACACCCTTCTTCCTGAGAGCTCGGAGTACTTCACAAATATCTCAATCAATATCCCGACAGACTGTGAGAAAGTGGAGCAGTCGTTATCATCCCTATTTTTTAGCAAGTCTAACACTTAAAGTGGGTTCAAGGAACAAGTATAACACTTAGACGTTTTTAAAGAACTCCAGAACATCAAGCTGCCACCAAAGGTGGTCTCAAATGCTTGCATTTCTTTACGCTTCTCGACTTCTCATTCCAGTCTGGTTTCTCCCATGCTGCAAAGTGTCTGTATTCACAGAAACCCTTCTCTTGATGTAGCAGGTATTAGTCAAGCGTTTTATGTGATTCTTCTGTCCTTTTAAAGATTTCATGTCCTTGGCCACTCCACTTGGTCCAAACAAACAAACAAACAAACAAACAAGCAAACAAACAAACCCAGAGATTCACAGAGCGGGACCTTTACATTCCTCCTTTCTGCTAGCAAAGGCAAGGTCTCTGCGGCAGGAGATTCAATGGTCCACAGTGGGGCACGATTCGTTAGGGAAGAGTTACAAAGATATAAATCAACTTGTCAGAGGAGGAAGTCCGGCTGGACCAGTGGGAGATGCATCCTACACGCACATTTGTTCCACACTCTGAGGGCTCACCTGCCTTTGGTGGCTCATTCCACAGAATAATCAATTATGCTGACAAGTTTCCCCACACGCTGCTTCAGCCTCAGTTACTCATGTACCTCAGAGGTGAGATCCGGAGCCCTCTTAGGAGGAGGAGCAGGGAGCTTGGCTTCCAGGAAAACAGAACATATGGAACTGCTTGGGGAAGAGAGTGTTCGAGCAAGCGTGCAAGCATGCACACACAGGGGGAAATTTGTTCAAGGGCAGTGATACAACTCAGATATGCCCCAGACTGGGAGGGACCATAAAATCTGTGAAGAGCGGACACATTCTGAAAAGGAGATCTTGTTTTTGACGAAACCGGCTGTTGCAAACCCAGCATTCTGGAATAAATCCCTTCTAGGAATAAAGTTAACTGTTCCAGATGATCGTTGCACGTTGAGCAAAACAGTATGTGCCGCTGGGCAAAAGTCAAGTGACTAGTACAGAGGAGACCTGTACTCCAAATATGGTTTTAACACTAACTCTGAGATGTTGAACAAGTTACTCTTCCTTTCTTCATTCACAAGCAGTGAGAGTGTAATATTCTTTGTGAACCACGATGACATCTCCAGCCTGCCCACCATCATGTCAACTTGGCTTTTAACTCATTTTCCCAGGTTTAGGAGATGAGTCATTCGCATTTACCCTTCCTAGATTTTAGTTATCAAAGCACATGATTTATGAAGAGAGAGGCCTACGTGAGATTAGAGATGACCACAATGCATCCTGATGAACTAAACAGATGGCATCCCGCCAAAGTTTGTGTGACAGGAACAGTAATAGAACCACTCACATACTGCCCAGGGAAGCAGCTTTGCTCCTGACTCCCAGAACTGTTAGTGGTTAAAAATCTGAATATTGAAGCTTTGATGTATTTCCTTCTAAGACAATCTCTTCGCACAGCAAACACCCACGCCACTGGGAAGGATACAGCCAACACATGTACAATAATTTCCAGACTTCAAGATTTCACCAACCAGGAAAAATAAATGAACCAACATAGATCCAACTTTTGATTTTTGCCAAGTTATGATGCTTAAAATAAAACAAAACAAAAACAGATCACTTATAATACCACTGTTTTTATAGAAGTATGATAAAAACATGAATATTTTCACACCAAGAATGTGGAGGAAAATATCAGAAAAAAAGTCCTTCCCAAGAAAGTAAACTGGAAAACACACACGCACACCCCACTACGCTGACTTGACTTTACCCATTTTCTGTGCAGCCCACGTTAGGCTGGCCCAGGATGGACTCAACAGGGGACCAGTGCAGTAGGTATTAGGTATCACTAACAGAGTCCATGCTTTACAGATCACCATGCCCGATGAGACACACATGCCAAAGGACAATGTTCAACTCTTGTGATTGTTTTCAGCCTTGGGGTGGGGTGGGAAGAGTTTTTACGTGGGAAGTCATCATTTCACCAAACCAGGGTTCCATATTTATTCTACAGTCTCTTGTGAGACCAGGGATTGAAAACATGAAACAGGCTCATATGTTTGTAAGAGCAGAAGAAATTAAATACACAACGATTCAGCTGTCACAATGTTATCTTTGGATTTTAAGTATAAATTTGTTTAAAATATAAAATTAATACAAAGCTCAAAAGTACTAAATGGAATCATAAAATTGCTCAACGGTCTCTTCCTGTGGGTAACTTAGAAGGCACTTTAAGAGCGCACATATAATTTGGAAAGAAAACTCTAATGATTCATAAAATTACCACAGTTCCCGTGTAACTGAAAACAATAGAGCCTACTGCAAAACACAGACAGAGCATTCAATTCATTTTAATGGTTTCTCATTTTTTTCTTTTAAACTCTCTGCTCCTTTTATCACTAAGATTTTTTTTTTAAATGAAAAGTAGAATGTCTCTGCTGCCCATTTTCTTCTTGTATTGTTTGCCTTTTGTTCTAAAAATGAGGGTAAAATTAAGTGCTTAGATCACTAGAGATTTCCAGATGGTCAGACAAATGAGTCCTGAGGCTCCTGGGCTTGCGTTTTTCATAGACACGGACGGACATCCCTCACTCGGTCTCCATGGCTGTAGCTCAATACAAATTTGATTTAGCCTAAGCACCTTCAGCGTGTGACGACCACATTCCTGCCCAGAATGAGCATCCAAATTGGCTTAATTACTTAAATCAAAATGGGAATTTTCTATGTATTTCTAAAGTATCCCTTTATTTCCCTGGTATACATATTTGCAATAAAATATAAAAAGTTTATATTACATATATTCTAATCTTTGCAGGTTACTCTGAATTGCAACTATTTTTCTTATTTATTGTCTCCCTTCCTGATCTTGACCCCTCCTCTGGTTTATTTTGTTAACCCTTTTCCTGGTTCCCTAGGGCTACTGTTCCTGTGTCACAAGCCCAGGCCATGCCTTCTCTTCCTTATTTTCATGTGTTTCTTTTGCTATTCTAGAACGAACAGCATGAACCCTCCATCACATGGCAAGTCTGCAGATAGGTGCTGGATGAACACTGGAAGCGTGTACTTTATTAAGTAAGTACGCATATATGGGGCACCTGGGTGGCTCAGTCGGTTAAGCATCCGACTTTGGCTCAGGTCATGATCTCGCGGTCCGTGAGTTCGAGCCCCGCGTTGGGCTCTGTGCTGCCAACTCAGTGCCTGGAGCCTGTTTCAGATTCTGTGTCTTCCTCTCTCTCTCTTCCCCTCCCCTGCACTCGTATTCTCTCTCTCTCTCAAAAATAAATAAACATTAAAAACAAGTTAAAAAATAAATAAGTATGCATATATTGCTTACTATATGCCACACATTATTCTAGGTACTTACAAACTGTTAACTCATTTTATTTATGAAGTAGATACTATTATTATCTCTGCTTGACACATGATAAAACTGAGGCCTAAAAAGCTCAGTAACAAGCCTGAGATAACCCAATACAGTGGATGATACAGTCTGAAGAAAAGCCAGTCAGTCTGGCTCCAGAATCCTTGCTTTTAAGAAGAAGAAGGAGAAGAAGGAAAGAGAAGTGAGGGGAGGGAGAAAATAGATTCACTGAGGATGAGAAGGATGAAGGGAAGGGCAGTCTAGGAGTAGCCGTGGATCCATTATAAAAATCCGTGCTTGGCGGTCACTAGGGCTCTGGGTAAAGAAGTATAAGGCAGGCATGGCCTCACCGGAGGAAGAGTTTTGTCACCTTGAAGACAGATGTAACTGATGTGGCTAAAGATCATTAGTGACTGTAGTATTGGCAGAAGTAGAAGAGAATCACATGACTGGCAACATGCTGGGAAATGTCTGACACCTTGCTCTCTGGGGAGGTGTGGGAGTCCCGATTTGTAGTATTTGCCGGTGTCTATGTGTGGACATTTCCACCATGGCCAATTTCACTACCAATGTGACGTCACTGAACTTAGAGCGGCAAAGAGGTGCCCAGTAACACCCATGCAGTATTTCTGGCATTAGTTACAATCGATGCAAAAACCCAAGAGCATAGATGAAAAGAGCACAGATTGTGGTAAAACAATCAAGAAGTGGTGAGTTGGAGCATTTACTGCCTTTGTGTTTAGTATTTTATAACTTACTTTTTAATAATGACTATGTTTAGTAGCCAGCTCACAAAACTTGTGAAAATTTCACAACCAGCTCTTAGAAGCCTGTGGGGACCAGCAACCACAAGCCACTGAGTCTGACTAACCAAATGCATCTACTCTCAAATAAATGGATGGACAGGGGTCTGGAGACTTGAACTTCATTAGGTCCCAAATTCACCACAACGAGGAAATAAATGCAGGAAGAGGGAGGCACACAAAAATGACAGAGCTTACGAAAAACAGAAATATCCACTCTAATTTGATGAAGAAAGAGGTCGAGTGTGAAGCAGAGACTTTGAGAAGGTAAGTTCAGAGAAGGCCTGAATCTGTGTTCTCTTAAGACGCTATAGACCATGCGTGGTAAAGCACAGAATGCTGTGTTTGGTGCTCCCTAACTGAGGTCTCACATCAGCGTTCTTGGTTCTACGTAGACTATTTATGGGCAACGAACAGATGTCAAGCAGGAATTAGAGGACATTTCATGAACTGGCAAGCTTTAGGTGAATGATGATAAATTGTGCAGAATGAACATGAGATCAGGAATTTAGCAAACACTATGTGTACATATATCTAGACACGGTGCAGAGAAAAATGCGCATGGAAAGCCCTGAAACACAGAGAGGAAAAGCTCAAATATCACGGGGAACTAGCAATCTTTGGAGAAAGCCAGTCTGTTTCACTCACCAAGGTTTCCCCAGAGACAAGCACCGAGTCTGGTGCAATCATATTCAGTAAGTATATTTTTCGCTAAATGAATTTCCATTATATCTGTTCCAGGAGGTAACTGTCTTTGAAATTCTTGTCACTTGAATACAAAGGGACACTGTGTACTGAGAACTCTTTTTATGGAAAACTTTCTGCCTTTTTCTTTGTTGCTCAAGATTCTAGTAATATTTGAAAATTCGTGAGCTCACACAGGAAACACCTTTAAAATTTTTAGCCTCCAGCTCTTCATATACCCTTACTACGTACAGCAAGACACAGCATTTTATGTATACGGCACTCATCAAGTGCTCGTTGAATTGAAAGATTAGTGCAAGATTCATCTCATTACTCCAACCTGCCAAAGAATGGGCTATTTTGCTAATTGACACCTGAAAATATAATTATAACTGGCAAGCCTACACAGCAGAGCACCTTGGGTCAAAAAATCAGCTAGCTTCCAGATCCCAAGTGGCAGAGTGTGGATTGAATTGGAAGTTACTTCACATAGTTCTCACTTTTATAATTGCAAAGAGGAAACACAGCTGCACGCCGCAGGTTGGCTTTGTTAAAGCCGATACTGAGACTGAGGTCCTCTCCGTGTTACTGGGTATTGTGTTTCTGCTCCCCTGGTCCCCCCTTACTTAAGCAGTAAGGATTTCCTGCCATAAAATTCTGGTGGATGTGGTACAACTTGGATACAGAAAAGCATAATGTCTAATGAATAACCTTGATCAGCTTCTTCCAGAGAAATCATTTAGGGATTGTTCTTGAGCCTCTACTGCAGGATAAAGACTGTGCTCAGGAAATGTGAAAATAGAGGTGAGGGGTGGGGGGAAGTAACCTTTATTAAACACCTTCTGTTTGCCAGGGATTATGCTAAGCAGTGCCACATGCGTCATCTCATTTTGTCCTCACATAACTCATGTTACGGAGGCGACAGGGAGCTTCAGAAAGGTTAAGTTCCCTGTCCCAGATAATAGAGTAAGTGGTGGGGCCCAGAGCTGCCCTCAGACTGTTTCTATTCCAAACTTGGGCTCCTTCCACCATTTCCTTTGGCAACTTAAATCCCCAATTCTCAGGCAAGGCCTGGCAGGAGGGAGACTACAGTCTGGTTTTAGTCTACTCAGAGAGGGTAGACGAGATGTATACACAGGAATTTAGCTACGGACCTGAGGTATATACGAGTGCTTTTCATCATGGCCTGAGATACTCTTGAAGGTTTAACAGACAATTCACAAGCTGAGTTGGGCCTTCAGGGAAGGTGGGTAGAAAAGATGGCCTTTCGGGGCATAGGGAGGTAGAAAAGAAAGGGAACTGGTCTTCCATATTCCTCCAATTACCAGAGAGGAGAGGCAGGGCAGGGCCTTCTGAGGAAAGACGTGGGCAGCAGGAGTGAGAACGATGTACCTAGGGGAGAATTTACTTCTGGGTAAGGAAAACATTTAAACACACATCTATTCTCTCTTGCTCCCCGAATCTCTGAAGTGACAGTAAAGAGATTATTTTTGTCCAAGACATAAACCACTAAGGATTGAGAAGAACGGGGGAGGGTGGGGAGAAGACAAAGGTAACACAATTTTAGAAGCCGGAAAGCCCATCAGAGTGGTAAATGTCTCTAATAGACTCAAGAAAAGTACAATCCTGTATCAGAAAGTGGAAAGCTGAAAAGCAAACCAATCTCTACTGTGAATTTCAACAGCCCCAGCTACATCTGGATGTGAGGAAAAGGGAACGAGTGGTTACGATAAGGATTAGACGAAAGTCTATTTAGGAGGTAGTCAGATTCCCAAGATCCCTTCCCCCACTGGGAAACAGGATGGCTCTCCTCCACCCTGGTAAAAACATGAAGATTTATTCTCTGGAAAGAGTAAAAGAGAGGATCTCTGGAGTAGGAGACAGGATAAACAATGAAGAATGGGGGAAAAAAACCAACAACAAACAGGAGAGTTGAATGACTTTATACAAACTGGATACCAAGAATCCCTAACCCTTTGTTCCTTCCTCTTCCCATTTGGTTTCCTGGATGCTAGCAGGGAGGCCTTCAATCTCCAGAGAGCAGATTGGGGAATCCTTTTCTGTGGAGTCTGGTCCAAGAATGACCTAAAGATACCGACACTGGAGGTTTCCCAAACAAATGGCCCAATCAAATCTTCATGGTTCCATGACCCCAGCCCAAGCCAGGAAATGAGATCAGAAGAATAAATAAAAGTTAAAGAGCTCTTGCCCTTCATATGTGAAAAACAGGATCTCTTCGAACCAAACTCCATATAGAAGTATTAGGAAAGACAGTTTAAAATATTGTGATTTACTTATAAGAGAAAATTCCTGTTTTGTACCTTCTGTGTTCTTGGCAATTATTTGATTGCCAAATTGATGAAATGAACTCAAATTCATGCTGGTTTAAATGAGAAGGCCATTAGCACACATGCTTTAAAGATCCCTTGGAATCATATAGTTAGATAACTCACAGAGCCCAGTGCACAAGCTATAATCTTCCTTTAATTAAGTTCATCGATAGACATTTGCTCAGGGTTCTAGTGAGAGGACCTGGTGTCTTTCAATACACACACCTACCTCTGAGGCTTCTACAAATTAGTCTTTGGGAGGTTTGAGTAAGTGATTAGAGCCTTTCCACCGGTTCTTATAGGTCATCCCATGTATCACACTTAAGTGGAGGTGGCAGGATAAGCCGAGAGACTAAATTTTGGTCTGTCATGGGAAATGCAGGAGGGCAGGTGGGAGCTGGGAGACGGACTCCAAAGAGATTCTTCTCCTTCCCCGCTCCCCCTTGCAAAAAAAAAAAAAAAAAAAAAAAAAAAAAAAAAAACCAAATCTTTGGTTCCCCAGGAAAGGATTAAGTGCTTTCCTTTGCTTCAAGGAGCTCCCCGAAAGAAAATCTACCATGTAGGTCTCGGCAAAGGGAAATTGGACCACCTGACTGAGAAGGGGCAGGAGGTCTGTAGACTTCAAGAGATGGCAGTGAAGGTGATGGTAACAACACCAAGATTTTCCTGAGTGCTCACTACTGTGTTAGGAAGCATGCACATTAATATGCAAGTTAGAAACTGACACAGTCATTTACTTAATCCTTTGCAACAACCCTGTGACAAAGGTACGTTATTGCCGCTTGACGTGCATAATAATGCTTCACTGTTTACCTTCATTTCTCAGACCAGGATTTCTCAAATAAAATCCCAATTCCTAACAGGTGGTTCACTTATTTCAAAATAAGATTCAGTAAAGCCAAATTCCAGTACAACCATACATGTTACATAGTTTCTTATACACCCATCTCTGATGATTTTTTCTAAAATATATTCGATATGAAAATAAAAAGTGAATAGAGACATAAACTTTCACCTAACATATAAACCACTCAAAAAAGTTCCAACACTTACATGTCAATGCAAAACTAAAAATTCTATTAAAGGCACAGAGATATATCGTAATAGTGCTGTATGGTGACAGATGGTAACCGCATTCATGGTGAACACAGCACAACGTGTAGATTTGTTGAATTACTATGTTGTACACCTGAAACTAATGTAACATTTGTGGCAACTATCCTTCAATGAAAAGTAAATGAGTAAATGAATAAAACAAGTTCATACTCCCCTGCCTATTGGAGGTAGAATCCACAGGTCTTAATGTAACCTCATAATGACTCATTACAAATTAATGATTCACCACTATTATCAACCTTTCTGTTTAGCAATAAACCCTGCCCTTAAAGGCTACCATCGCAGGTAGAGCAATTTGTAGCCCACTTAAGTGGCCCCCAACCAGTATGTCATTTCATGATTTTATATAGTTTTTCTCATAGAGACTAGCAGCGATTAATTCTCGGTACTTTGAATAAAAAGGTAGCAGTCGACTCTTACTGTTGTCAGTTTCTGCAACTGCTGATTTGCTGCTAAAAATATTGTGAACCAGAAAACCGGCAAACTTTTCTAGAATAGGCTTTGACTAAGGGTCTGTGGGTAAAGCATGTGGGCTCTGGTATCTAGGTATATTAGGACCACCATTTATGTAACTCAGAAACTTTCAATTTTGCTTCTACTCATCAACTCTTGGTGCTTAGTTCCTTAATCGATCAAGTACTTAGAGGAAGTAAAATCAGAAGATATCTCTATTCTCTCCCACAACCAGGTGTGCAAAAAGTACTATGAATACTTTGATGAATGTGAGAGGTTTCACGATAAGAGACGTATTTTTCAAATCCTTGTGTTAAAATTTAAATTTCTTGAAAGCAAAGCCATCTTACTCATTTCTACATATCTCAGAGCACCTAACATTGTGTCCCACCCATAGTTAGCTTTTGATTCTTATTTATTTCTTGAAATAACCACTGCCTTATGAAAGAGGTGACGGTTGTGCTGGTGATATTTAGATATTTGAAGACGGCTGGAAAAGCATCCCAGTAGAGAAAAGTGAGGGAGTAAGAACCTAAAAAGAATGCTCTCAGCAAGTCAAGGGGACAGGAAAGAGCTGAGGTTGGCTGAGGTGCCTGAATTATTTCTAGTGATACAGAGAAAAAATATACATACATGTGGATACCATGTATGGCAGTGAATAAAATGCAGTGAATCTTCATGCATACGCGGCGGCTCCTTTAAATGTTTATGGCGCTTGCACAGGGTATAAGTGCTCTTGCAGGACCTAAAGAATTTAAATGTCATGCCCCAAACTTGCAAATACAGAGAAAAAGAGAAATAACATCCATTAAGCATTTATGCACGTTGACTCTAGACACTTCACTATTTGATCGTCAACTCACTAACCCTTCTCTGAAATATTATTTTCCTTAGTACGCCACCAAAAACTATTAGACACCAAGATGTTTGACCGAGATCGCACAGCGGCTCGGGGGAGCGGGTTGTTCCGCTCTTAATTTGTCTTGCATGGTTCCTGCCTCCCCCCCCCCACAAATGGCCAAACACCTCCCCGGAGGCCCCGGAGCTAAAGCTGTCCATCGTAAGCGGCGCTACTGAGGAATGAGGAATTGATGGCTCGCTTCCTTTCTTCCTCAGGACTTCTAGTTCGATGGTCTCATGCTCCGTTGGCCTGCGTGCAGCGTGTGGAAGCACCGTGGAAAAGGAGGCTCGGCGACGGGACGGGAGCTGGCCAACGTTCGCCGGTCTGCGTGACCAGCTATTCCCGTAACGCTGCAATTCTGAGGCCTATTTCTGGCTCCCACGGTTTACAGCTTAGAGTTGGGCTCCTCTCAAGGACATATGGGTACTGGCCTACAGGCTGTGGATTTTTTCAAAGAGGAAAAACCTGTCTATGGTGTGGCTGGCCTTCAGAATTCTGTCTAAAAAGCCCGCCTAGCGCGGCCTGGACGACATGAAACTGCCGATATTCGACCTTGTCTGACCTCTAACAGCAACAACGTTGTAACTTAGACACATTCCGGATGTGTTTGGAGGAATTTCTAGTCCACTTCTGGCTCTGCTTTCTGCATGATGATACGACCACTTGTTACAAAATTTCCTGCGTTTTAAAAAGCTTTAGCATACGAAGCAATGACAACAGCACTTAACGGTGCTCAGAGCGATTTTCATCCTGTTCATCCTGCACTTTAGTTAATCTTCAGGATCCGGTACTTGGAACACACACAAAAATTCCCTGCTTTTTCAACTCTTACAACTCGGAGACGGACCTCTTATGTTAGGTCATTTGTTCTGGCTCTAGAAGGATTTTGTGACTTCACTCTCTCTACAAACAAGAAACAAAAAACAACTGGGGGTGGTGCCTGGACGGCTCAGTGGGTTAAGCTTCTGACTTCGGCTCAGGTCATGATCTTACGGTTCCTGGGTTTGAGCCCCGAGTCGGGCTCTCTGCTGTCAGCACGGAGCCCGCTTTGGGTCCTCTGTCTCCTTCCCTCTCTGCCCCTCACGCTCTTTCTCTCTCTCTCAAAAATAAACATCAAAACAAAAAGAAAACCAACCAAACTGTCTTAACTGATCAAGGATGACACGAAAGCAGCTCTCTGGTCCTTGTCTCCGATATGATTTCCTTCCAGTGCTAATGACTGTAAGCCACTACCCTGTGAATAAACCCATTTAGGTCTCCTAACGCCAGCTGCAAGTAGGAAATTAAAGCAAATGGAAAGGCAGGCGCTGCAGCAGTTCGGGTGTGGGTACCCGGATCCAAGAGACACTCATCCATTAACCAAACAGCAGCACTTGCAAACCCAGCGGGCACCCACGGCTCCCCGCTGAGAAACAGAAATTAACTTTGTGAGGAGATAATTTGTCTTTAGATGCTTGTCATATTCAGAAAAGCTCTCTCAGGATGAGGCGGTGGGAAGAAGGAAGGGAGGCTCTTGACAATATAGCCACGTATACAACAAAAGTTTATCAGGGAGCCAGGTGGCACCGAAGATTGATGTCCCATCGCGCTACCTCTGGGACACATGCGTGAAACGGGGCAGGAGCTGTGGTGCCATTTACTTCTAATGGCGGATTGGAACAAGGAACACTGCACAGACCATGGTGGTAGGTTTAACTCAACTGGGAAGGATCAATGAGACAAGTGGACCGAGGTATCTGAAGACCAAATTGGTGCCAATGGGTGGGCTTTTGCAAGGTTTGGGGGAGAAAAGTCCAGTAGCCACAGGGCAGGAGAGATGGCAGCAAAGAGACCTGCTGGGGTGGAAGGCTGTGGCCAAATAAGCCATCAGAAGTGGCAGTGCACCCTGGGACTGGACAGCAAGTGGCACCTTGGTGCCACCGAGATGCCACTTGCTCTTCAGAACACATGAAGCAGAGGAGATGCTGAAGAAGGTGCCACCGTTTTGATTTATTTGAAAATAATTTAATACTACAGGGTTTGAATTAGCCGCCATGGGGTAAAAGCAGAAGAAAACTCTGACGTTTGTGAACAGAACACCCTTAAAAAAAATTTTTTTATGTTTATTTATTTTTGAGACAGAGAGAGACCGAGCATGAGTGGGGGAGAGGCAGAGACAGACACACACACACACACACACACACACACACACACACACACACACACACAGAATCCGAAGCAGGCTCCAGGCTCTGAGCTGTCCACACAGAGCCCGACGCGGGGCTCGAACCCACAGACCGTGAGATCATGACCTGAGCCGGAGTCGGACGCTTAACCATGTGAGCCACCCAGACACCCCAACACCCTTTCATTTCAGAATCAACATTCCCTGAGCACCTTGAAAATGCCAAATCCCACCCTCGAGGAGTTTCCAAGGGGTAGGATTCCAAAAGACGCTTAGGAGTGTCTTCACCAGAGCCATTTACCAGATGAAAGATGTCTGTTTAGTCTCAGGGTATTAGAAGGCAGCCATCCAGGTGGATCAAGTGGAGGTCATTACTTTTAAAAAAATGTTCCGTGGCTCCATCACATTTCTGGCTTTACATAAGAACCTACCAAGCAAGGAACCTGAATCGAGAGGCCTGGAGGTGTAGAATGGGGTTTTGTACAAGCTACCTGAACTGGCCACTGGCCTCCCAGTTCCAACTGATGGTTATCTTTATACATGACAGTGATACCGGGGCACCTGAGTGTCCAACTCTTGGGTTTCGGTTCAGGTCATGATCTCACAGGTCTGTGAGATCAAGCCTCGCATTAGGCTCTGTGCTATCAGTGCAGAGCCTGCTTGGGGTTCTGTCTCTCCCTATCTCTCTGCCTCTCCCCCACTTGTGTCTGCGTGCACGCATGCGCGGTTTAAAAAAAACACATAAAAAGTGAAAGTGATACCTACGACGTACTATAGTATAAAAGGATCAGCAGATTAAAAAATCACGTATTTGGTTACCCAACAGACTTTCTCGGCACCTGCTGCATGTTTGATATTCCGCTAGGAGACGCACACGCGGTGAGAATATAGTCTCTCCGTCCTCAAGTAATTCACACACTTGTGGGTGACAGAGAAGAAAATAAGCAATTACAAAAGAGGCGATGCCGCACGTTGGTAAGGGGCAATGCCAGGGATGAGGCTGGGCAGTGTGTCCAACTCCAAGGCGCTAGGGCATCACACATCTATTTTCTCGTTTACGACGGCATAGCACTTGCCTTCATAATGTATTCTTACGCGTTACTTATTTAATCCCCGTACTGATGCTGTAAGGGTCGAATTAGTATTATAGGGTATTCAAGGTATTCAAGTATACCCTTGAACAGTATGGGTGTGAGCTATGTGGATCCACTCATACATAGATCTTTTGTCAATACGGCACAATACCGTAAACGTATTTTGTCTTCTTTGACTTTCTTAACATTTTCTTTTCTCTAGTTTATTTTATTGTAAGAATACAGTATATAGTACATACAACATGCAAAATATGTTAATCAGCTGTTTATGTTACCTGTAAGGCTTCCAGTCAACAGTAAGCTACTACTAATGTTTTGGGGGAGTCAAAAGTTTACATGGATTTCCTGCACAGAGAGGTTAGCTCAGTGCCCCTAACCCTCGCGTTGTTCAAGGGTCAAATGTATACAGCCTCAAGGAAGTCAGGCTTCCTGTGGAAGGTCAAGCAGCCAGTTGAGTAGCACGGCTTGGATCTGTCCCCATGTCTAATTTCAAAGGCCATGCTCTTTTTTAACTATACAGGCCAGCTTCTTAAAATCAATATTCATGTAGGGGTTCACTTTACAAAGTGCTTTTACGTGTTCCAGGTCGTTTAATCTTCCGGACAAGGCTGTAAGGCAAGTATCTCGGATAACAGGTAAGGAAACTGAGGCTCAGAGTTGTGAGGGATGGTATCCATTTACAGGACTCAACAGTGGTAAAGCTAAAGGTTTACCACCAGGTGCCAGACTCTAAATCGAAGCTTCTCCCACTACAGTCTACATATGCAATAACCGTTTGTCAACATTCTCAAGTGCGAAGGGGGATGCAGGGTTAGCTACTTTGACTTGCAGATGAGACACAGAAGCTGACCTGACGCCTGCCTCCTAACACTAGCTGCTTCTACCTTCTTCCCAAAGAAAAAGGTAGACGTGCTCTTCAGAACCGTCCATCATTCTCTGTCACCAGGTACTATTCCATCACCATTTGGGCACTTAGCCCAGAGAAGGTGAATTTGGAGATTTGAGGGTTGCAGGCTGCAATACAGATCGCTGGGCCCTACACTCAAAGCCACACATCTCCAAATGTGCAGTTGTGCTAGCACCTTGGGAACAAAGAAGAAATCCATCCTTCCCACCAAGTGGAGGTGTTCTTATACCTTCTCTTCATATCATACGGGACAGGAGGAATCTTTCTACTATAGTACAGAGTGGCAGTGAGAACTCACAGGTGAAACTAAGTTAGTTTTCTGGTTCAGATTATTAGATCATTCCAGGAAGGTTGGTGGTTTGAGGGGGGCTGAGAAAGGAGTTAGAAAGTGGTAAAATGACTCTCTATTGACAATGCCTGGGAAAGCTTTACAAGGGAAGCAACGGTCCAGTTCTCCTGGCGGCTAGAAACAGCCGATTTGGTAGTACCCGAGGAACAGGAGGGGAGCCATTGACAACACCACAGGCAGCGGGAGGGCAGCGTTGTGTTGTCTACTTCCTGTGAGTAAAAAAGACACGGAGCCATTAGTGACTCACGAGTAGGGGTCATATACCACACAAGTCCCTAGCTGATGGCCCAGATGATATAGCGCCTTCTTTCTTTAATTAATGCCAAAAGGCAAGTTCTTTTTTTTTTTTTTTTTAATTGGTTTCTAGGGAGTAAAGGGAAGAGAGGGTGGGGAGGATACACCCCAGAAGAACAGGGCCTATTTGAAGGTAGGGATGGAGTGAGAGTTAAGAGGGTCCAAAGTTTCAAGTGCTTCAGGGCCCCACACAGTCTCTCAATTTTGCTGACAGCGGCACTCATGTTTTAAAAATAAAATATCTGGAGGCGCCCGGGTGGCTCAGTCGGTTAAATATCCGACTTCGGCTCAGGTCATGATCTCACGGTCCGTGAGTTCGAGCCCCGCGTCGGGCTCTGTGCTGTCAGCTCAGAGCCTGGAGCCTGTTTCAGATTCTGTGTCTCCCTCTCTCTCTGTTCCTCCCCTGTTCATGCTCTGTCTCTCTCTGTCTCAAAAATAAATAAACGTTAAAAAAAAAAATTAAAAAAAAAAAATATCTGCTGAGTGGATTAAAAGAATGAATTGAATTCCCGAGGCTCCGGTTACCTTTCTCTTTGCCAGTTTTTATCAGCAACGATCAGTAAGACTGTCAGATCTGATGTCAAATTCTTTCCTCTTGCCCTCTTTTTAGTTTCAGAGCATATGAAGTACAGGATTAATTTCTTCTTCTCTTTCGAACAGTTGAGGCCAGGAAGAGAATGCACTAGAAAAATACCCAGGGACCAGGATACCAATAAGAGAGGGCACGCATGTGTGAGGGCATGCCATCCTCAGAGTTCCCTCCGTCAGTGCCCGGGCCCCCACGTGTCCTGCTGACTCACCCTGAGAAGCAGGGGGCCAGACGGTCTCTTGGAGAGACGAGTATAAAAGGACACTGCTGGCCTGTCGTCATGAGTCCTCTTCCCAGAGTCAAGTGGGATGGACCGTTTCACACACACACCCTCTCCCATGAGCACGGCCTCTGTCTCATGAGGCCGCTGCCTACTCGCTCCTGGTGGGGGCTGTTTCATCTGTGCACAGCCCGTCTTGAGGGCTCAACGCTCTACCTCCATAGGGCAAAGGTAAACACAGCGTACCCACCGGGGACCGTGAACTGCCGGGCCCTGCTAAGGAGCGCCTCCGTGCTCACAGACAAGCCAGGGAAAGGAGGCACACCTGCAGGAGAGCTCTCTTTGGGGAGCTAGGAGCAAAGCCCGGGGGCAGGGAACGGTGTAATACAGATATGGCTCAGCTGACATGAGCCCGCGGGTTCTTCTGAGGTTAAATCTGACCAGAAGATGCGGAAGGACCCCTCGAACAAGATCCCTGTGCCCCCAGAGATGAATATGAACATGAGCACACGGTGAGGGTTCAAGAAACACTTGCTGAACTGGACCAAACTGATTCAGGATGTCTAAGTGGCAACGCCTGTGATTGGTTTGCAGGGCCTCCAGTGAACCCAAGCCGGATGGTAAGCGACTGAGATGTGAAGGCAGAGAAAGATTTTCTTTTCCCATAAAATAAAGGGGAGGAGTACCAAAACGAGAGGTGAGAGCTCGCCCATAACGAGATTCAGAAGTGGATGGCAACAGAACTCAGCTGGCTAGAGGAAGCAGGTGTTCCTGCTGGTGACGGAGCACATAGTTAGCTTCGTGTCATGCTAACGAATGGCACTGTTCCCAAGAAGCCTGAACCTACCTTGATTGCCTAACACCCAGCCGAATTGCACTTACCCTCCAGCTAGAATCGTTTACTGGATTCTGAACATTAGGAACAGAAAGACAGTGAATCGACTAGATCTAGCTTCCAGGAACTTAGCCCATCTCAGATCTCCTGGGCCTATAGGGGGCACTCCAGAGCCAAGATACCTGATTGTCTTGCATTTACTTGTGATGTTTTGTGTCTTTAACAAATTATTGGCCCCTAGGTCACTGTGACAGGGCTCAATAAATATAAACTTGTTTTGTGCAAATCCATGTGAGGCACAGATTTTAAGTGACAACAGATGTGGCTACTCCTTTCTTTTAGAAACGATGCTTTTATCAAAGATGATTCCAAGAGTTTTGTTTACTCCTTAATCTCCAGCCTGCCCGGAGTCAGGAAAATGCTGTGCTTTTTTTTTTTTTTTTTAATGGGAAAGAATGCATTTTAGAGAGAATCGATTAAATGTCAATCATCTTTTGGGTTATGAACATTTAGAAAAGGAAATGTGATCTAAGAGCTATCTTGTACTCACAAGGGCGTTAATTTTCTTTTCTTATAGGACTAGTAGAGACTGATACAGTTCTTCGGTTATCCTGAGGGCTGTCCTTACGGTAAAAATATGGGGTAGATGACAGCTCAGGGAGTCAAGCATTAGCAGGCCGTTGAGAAGCTATATACTAAGGGGCACCTGGGTGGCTCAGTCAGTTAAGCAGTCAACTCTTGATTTCAGCTCAGGTCAAGATATCACGGTTCTTCATGAGTTCGAGCCCCACTTCAGGCTCTGTGCTCACCGTGCGGGAGCCTGCTTTGGATCTTCCGTCTCCCTCTTTCTGGCCCTCTCCCGCTCACGCACTCTCTGTCTCCCAAAAATAAACTAAAAAAAAAAATTAAAAATAAAAAAAAGGTGATATGTTAAGACAGGGTTGCTTAATGGAGTCTTTAAACCTGAGGGGCCATTCACAACAGTCTATACTCCTTGGAAATAACCTGTACAACAATTTTATTGATACCTTTGAATAAAGAGGTAAAAGATTTATTAAATTAAAAAAAAACAGAATACTGAGAATACTATTTGCATATAATGCTATTTGTTGTACTGATGATAAAGTCAGGGTTCAATGTCATCCTGAGAAGCAAGAAACCAAAATTATGTAATTTAAGAGCAACGAATGTTTTCCCCTTAAGTTTCCAATTATTGGCTTTGTCAATAGCATTAAAAAAAAAAAAGTCTGGAGAGTTTAATCTCTAAAAAATCAACAGGAATTAGAATTTGATCAGGTTCTTGGAAAAATAACCAGAACAACCAAAAATTCCAGGCTGGATGAACAGCGGTACAATGTCCTAACAAATGTAGACCACTATACTGTTGATGGAGATCACATTAACTGGATTACTCTTTAGAAGTTAATTTTATTCTCTGCTTCTCTTAGTATACTATACTCCCCCACATGGTCCTTCTTTCCGGTGACACCCCTACCCACAGACGCTCATTCTTGGTTCCTTTGTATCATTCGAGAACAGTTCAAACATCTCCTGAGAGCCTTTCCCTCACTGCTGATCTAAAACAAGCCACCTCCTTCCTAAACACTTTCTAGTATAACAGACATCGGTTTTACTGCCTCTGTAACATTTTTGACTATGCGACACCATCTCCTTTCTTTGCTTATTTTCTGGTTGCTTTTTCCATTGCTAGATTGTAAGCTCTATTGCCGTCTGTGTTCCCACTGTCTAAAAGAGTACCCAAAGTGGATAGTGGCTCCAGGAGTATCTGCTGACTGAACAGTTAAACATTTGTACCCGGCAGACCACAGCGGGCTGTGTTCAATTTTAGGTATCCCATTCTGAGAGGGACATTAGCTATCACCCAGAGGGGAGTAATCAGGATGAGGAACTTCCTCATAGGAAGAAGAGATGAATAAACTGGACGTGTTCCATTTAAGGAAGAGAAGGTTCTGGGAAGCACGATCGTTGTCTTGAAGGAAAGGAAGCCAACTTGCTTCGCCAATATTCTAGGCGGCAAAACTGGAAGTAATGGATGAAGTACAGGGAAGCAGGTTTTTGATTCAATCCTAAGGAAGAGCTTGGTTTGACGACAAAAAAAGGTCAGGAGTCCAGTGAGGGAGTGGGCGGCCTTGGGAGTACACTGCTCCCTGATAAGGTGGGTATTCAGCAAAGGTTGGATGGCCACCTGGCAGAGGTGATGTCAAATGGATTCTGACAGGTGGGGGGAGTGGGGAGGTGACCAAGGTAACCTTTAAGGCCTTTCGGTTCTAAACATTACCTGATTCTTAAGTCTGTTCACATATGAGTGTAGTACTTCTCAGAACATGAGGTCCCTGTGATACTCTGGTAAGAAGAAATTCACCAGGAAACAGTGTATACCGGGTCCCCTTCTGGAATGTGCTACGACTGTAAAATTACCTGTTTCAAGTGATTTTTTTTCCAAACCGATGTTTACCTTGAAACTGGCTGCCACACAGTATCATTAACATCCCACAGAATTGGACCCTGGGGAACGCAGTTTGGGAAAACACTAGCCTACGCTACGGGAAACATATTCTTTTCTCCTTAAAACACCTTCAGGTGCAAAGATGCCAGGATTTCCAACTCTGCTCCGTGACAAACCTCTGGGCTGAAAACAGGGAAGTTATGCAGCACCCAGAGAAAATTTTTAAATTTTTACAATTTTATCCAGACAAGTAATCTGCGTATCAGAGGAGCTGGAAGTGTTTTGTTGGTTTAGAAGAACACAAACAGATCAAAGAAATTGACGTTCTATTGAAAAATCGTTCCTGAACATATTTATATTATAGGAGTTGTTTCTTTGAACACTATGCCCATGAATAACCCACAGATCCTTAGTCGCACGATACTGAAAACATTAATATTTCATACGCTGAAGTGCTGAGAGATGAACATTCATAGTAAGTATGCTGTCAAAGCTGACCAAAACCCAGAAAAGAAAATGTAGTTTTTAGGGAAGGCAAGTCTCATCTTTGGTTTCACAGTGATATTAATTTGGGGGGAATGCAAAGGATTGAAATGGCTCACTCAGTCAACAAATACTTGAGTACCTAACCATGTGCTAGGCATCGCAGCTGCAAGGGTGAGCAAATCAAGACACCAGGCATGCTTTCAGGAAGCATTTCATTATTTAGGAAAGGAGGCAAACAATTAAATTAGCCACTAGAATACATTGTGGTAAGCAAGGTGATGAGCTGGGGCTGGTTCCTATTGAGCGAACTGGTCCACTGCTAGGACTGGTGAACCACGGGCATTATGAGACACACATGTACTATTATTATTATTATCATCATCTATTCTTTTGAGGTTATTTGCATGTATCGCATCCATGCGGTGAATATTCTATACTGTGCACGTCTCAGGACCGCATTCAGCACCACGCTGGTAGATTAAAATTGGCCGCGGTAGGACTGGTTACGCCACAGAGGTTCGCAAACACCACAAACCAGGGCTTGATTTATTGACCTCTCCGACCCCCTGTTTTTTTTATTCCCCAGAGAGCAGGTTGTTGAAAATTTACCAGAACCCCACCGGATTAAAAATTACTTTCAGGTCCCTTGGCTTCAGGTTAAAATAGATGAGACTTTCATTGAGAGATTAAAGTATCTTGGCATTCTTGGCTTCTGAGAGGCTCTCCCATATCAAAAAAACATATTTACTTTTGCCTAAACATATTTTCACTCGAGAAACATGTATTAAACATCATGTGCAAGACATTAACGGGTGAAGAAAATGCCATGTATGATTCTGAAGACAGTGCTCAGACCAATTAGAAACTCTGTTATAGAGAATACATCATTCTACGTAAGATACAATTATCTTCGCTGTCCTTTATGAAACATGTTTACAAGCCAGCATCCCTGGTGTTAAAAATATGGAAAGTGGGAAAGTTTTCAGTGTTATCCCGTCTCTTGAGTATATCCAATCCTTCCTGGTAAGTTCAACATTTTCACACAGAAACACTTAGATGGGAAGGAGACTATCTATATTACCGAACCCGCCTTTGACTGCCACGGGTGACGGAAAAGGTATCACAGATTATGTGGGCATCATCTCTCCTCTCCTGTAAGATCTTCCTGAAGCTGTGTACTTGGATGTACTCGGGCAAAAAGGGCCATTTCTGATTTCTTCCCTTTGCTATGTGATGCGTTGTTAGGATTTCAAATTGGAATGCTATGTATATGAACCTTCCCAGAACAGTCTATCTCCCATCGTGGGGCTCTCTTGAGTTCTAAGACACTCCGATATGGTTGTGGGAAACTAGAAGGGAAGAGTAATCCTTTTACTCCTCTAGAAAAACTGCTCTTGCTGCTGCTAATCATACTTATGAGGGAAAAAAGGCTGTTTACATTGTTCTTCACAGTTAGTCTTATTCACCTGTATTATCCCATTTAACTTTCTAAGGGAGGCATGACAAGTGCTCTTACTCTAAATTTTATGAATAAATACACAAGTGATGAGACCCACTTAAGAGCACACTGTGATGATATGGGTTTGAGAGGTCATGTGAAAATCCAGCTCGAAATCCAGCAGTCTGGCCACTATACCATGGTCTGTGGGACAAATCTGCCTGCTACCTATTTTTGTAATTGAAGTTTAATGGAACAGTCACGTGCGTTCATTTATGTACCTTCCCGCTATCGAGGCAGAGTTGGACAGTTGCAAAAGAGACCATATCACCTCTGAAGGCTAAAATATTTCCCAACTGGCTGTTTACAGAAAAAAGTGTGCTGACCCCCGTCCTACAATTGAGTGGTCCTAAATTTCCGGCAGCAATCGCACGGACTCTTTCAGCCTAATACATGGTGGGGCAATCTACAGACACCAGTACTGTAAGGGGGGGTGCTTGCTAGGCCCCCACTACCACCAGGGGGATACACGTCACCCCCACAAAACCACACCTCAGCTAAGGGTGATCAGATGGCTGTGCTTACAAAGTACTCGACTAACTCCGGGTCGACGGCCTATGATTTCTATTATTAGCATTTTGAGGTTTATGAGAAACTGAAGGAAAAGGAAATGAATAGAAAGACAGAACTAAAGACTTCAAAGATGAAATGGAAGCCTAAGGTAATGAAGCAAGCAGCTGACGGCCCTAGAAATGGATTTTACGAAATGCCAGTCTTAGCTTGCCTCTTGCGTGGTCTTTCCTCCAGTTTCCTTTCGGTTTATCCTCTATTTCTTTGCTTGACTGAAGCTCAACTATGTAGACATAAAATCAGGGTCATGTTCGACTATTTTTTGCTCTAAATTACAATTTTGCCCAGTGTGTGTGTGTGTGAGCGTGTGTGTGCGGGCACGTGCATGTGTGTATATGGGGGGGGGGGGGCGGAGTGAGGAGGTGAGAGCGCTCATCAGAGAACTGACTGCAAAGTCTCTTGGTTTGTTATGGGGAACAACCACCTGCCTTTTATGTTCTTTTAAATCCTAGAAGCCTGACAAGTTGAGCCAGTCAACAAGAGACACTTCATTCCCCGTCCCCCACCCCCCCGCTCCCCCCAAAACAAGAACGCACCGTCAGCACTCCGACACCACTACAGCGAAGACCAGATTACCGTGATTTGCGTTCACGACATGATTATACAATGGACCTTTAGTCGGTTCAAGTAAGCAGGGCCTCCTCTACCTCACTGCCTGGCAACTGCAAGTGCAGAGTTTTGTTTCAACCAAGCTCCCGACTGGTGTCAAGAAAGATGTGATTTGCTGGGTGAGAGGGGAGAATGGTGTGGCTGGGGCACGGGGCAGGAGTTGTGCGCTGGGGAGGGCAGCCAGAGGCAAAGCGCTTCTGTCAAGGAGAAAGCCCGCCGAGCCCCAGGAAAGGGTTTTCTGACTTTCCGGGAGAAGCAGCTTCCAGACAGTTCGGGAGGAGTCTGACCCACAGATGTCTCAGCCAGCACAATGGGCAGAGGCTCTGTTCCTAAGCCCACCGTCTCTGCTAGTTGGCCATACCTCTGCTCGTGGGCCACGCTCAATGCATTTCAACCGAATGGAATGTTCCCCGTCACCTCTCGTAACGCGGTCCGTGGACGCTGTGGCTGCGGCTCTTGCACTAGGACAACGCCACAAAGCACGTGCCTACCTGCTCAGAGTATGCCACCCTATCGTCCTTCTAAATAGATAACAGCTTATTCGCTCAGGTTCACATAAAGAGAAAACATGCAGCATTAAAAACCGAAGCTCCCATGATGGGGAGGCTCCTTATACATACCAATCTTAACTTCAAGACGTCAACTTTGAATTTTCAGGTTTGAATTAAGGAAAGGCCCTTTTAAATTAAACATTACAAAATCCATATGAGAAAGACCAAAATTGATCACAATCCAAGTAGAAAATTCAGTGTGGTTTTCATGTAAACACCGATATTTTCAGACTTCCTTTTTAGTCAGGAATGGCCTTCTGAAGGGGATTTTAAGTTTGGTTATAAAAATGGGGTGGAATCTGGGGCGCCTGGGTGCTTCATTTGGTGAAGCATCTGACTTCGGCTCAGGTCATAATCTCGAGGTTCATGAGTTCGAGCCCCATATTGGGCTCTGGACTGACAGCTAGGAACCTGGAGCCTGCTTCAGATTCTGGGTCTCCCTCTCTCTGCCCCTCTCCCGCTCACGCTCTGTCTCTCAAAAGTAAACATTAAAAAAAAATGGGGTGGAATCTGGGGTGCCTGGGTGACTCAATCGGTTAAGCGTCTGACTTCGGGTCAGGTCATGATCTCATGGTTCTTGAGTTTGAGCCCCGCGTCGGGTTCTGTGCTGACAGCTCAGAGCCTGGAGCCTGCTTCGGATTCTGTGTCTCCCTCTCTCTCTGCCCTTCCCCCCCTCGCACTCTGTCTCTCAAAAATAAGCATTAAAAAAAAAATGGGGCGGAATCTGAGGAAAAGGATAAAGCAATGCTGTCCCTCTTATGGAAACATGGCGGAGAGGTATGGCCAAGGACGGGGAAAGAAAAGGGGGCAGTAAGCATGGTATACGCCAACCTGGTAAGAACGGAATGTGTGGTGGAGTAAACACTCTGAAATTCAATTGGGTGAAAATGTAAAACAGAATACACATCCTTGGAGCTGATTGCTGGAATCCATGAGCATGAAGATGGGCAACTGAGCGATTTCCTTGACAGGACTATGGGGGAAATGGTGCTCATTCATACTCATCTGAAGAAGCAGGTATAAATAATGACATTTGGGTAGAATAAGAATGGGCCTGAGAGGAGAGAGAGCAGAAAAGCCCTAACCCGGTATGGATACAACATTCCCGGTCTCAACAGATGCCATCTTTCTAGTCTACAAATTAAAAACCTGGGACCATCATAGACCTGGCTTTCCATGCCCACCTATATCAGTGATTATGTGATTCTACGGCCTGATCCCTTTCATGACTACTGTTTCATTTCCTAGTGCCTATCTCAGAGTTTTTCTTTTTGAAAAAAAACCTCTTTATTGTGAAATAGGACACATATATTTCACAGCAACATCTACGTGAGAAGGTTTATGACAATGTATGTTTATGTTAATCAGGAAGCAAACCCCCAATGGAGCCCCAAACATGGTAAAAAAAACAAAAACAAAACCAAAACAAAACAGAACTTTCCAGTATCCCAAGTTCTCTCCGCCCCAGTTGAAACCTTCTCTCTCACCACCTGTGGTAACCTTTATAATAATCCTTCTGCTGCTGCTCTTTATAATTTTACCACTTGGATATGTGTCCCTAAAATATATAGTATAATTCATAATTCTTATGAATGGAATCGTATTTTACATATTCTTTTGTGTCTTGCTTCTCGTTTTGAACGTAATTTTGTTAGATTCATCCAGACTATGTAGAACATGCTATTCATGCACTGCTGTATGGGATTCCATGATAGGTGTAGAAGACAACGTATCTCTTTTCTTTCATGTGCTATGCTATTCCATGTCTCTCTATTTTGTTAATGTCTTTTCCTCTACTTTGAATATGCCCCACCTTTGTGGATTCAGCTTAAGTATCACCTCCTTTATGAAATCTTTCTTGAATGACCACTCCCCCTCCTGAACTCCCAACGTGCCAAGTACAAATGGAGATCGCGGAAGGTCTAACACGGATTTACTGACTGCCACTGTCTCCTAAATAATACACTTAACGGCAGTCTCTGGGCCTTCTCACCTCGGGAGCTCCCTATCTCACGCTGTGCTGCGTACTGAGTACACGTAGGATACGTGCCGGCTGAGTACGTGCAAGGAGACTTAGAGAACTTTCAGGTTTAACACTTGAAACGTCAAAGAAATAAAGTTACACGTGACCCACGTCCACAGATTTAAAAGCTGCACCTGTTACACTGGCCGGCGGTTCAGAAGTCTGGATTTTCATCTTCCCATAAGGCACCTGTCCTGGTAAGATCTGGCCCCAAGTCCCCCATGGCTGATATCCTAAAGCTCACTAGTCCTCTTAAATGATGGCCCGCTTTGGTGTTCTTTCTTTGTTGATTACCAACTCATCTGCCCATTTCTCTGCTACCGGCAGACCGGCCAAGGCTAAACAACCTGGCCGAGGAAAATACGGTGAAAATGAATTTATTAAGAGTGTACATTTTTCACCAGAGCACAATCTTCAAAGCAATGTGCTGCACTGTCATTATCTCATTACAGTAATTTCAACACTTGCTCCTGTTAACTTATTAAAAAACATTTTAAATCATTTTCTTCATTGCAGGCACAACAAACTATCTCATTACCCAAATATGGATCAGCGCCAAGTGATATGGCAAGGGATGTGATGGGAGGAAGGCACATAGGCAGACAAGAGTCAGGCTTCGGAGAGACGCGTGCCCATAACAATAAATTGACCGTAAACCACCGCTTGCCAGACAGGAAGTGAGTTTTCAAAATGTTGTCACATTGTGCCATAACAGCGCTAAAACATGATGCCTCTCGCCTTCTTCTAAGTCCCCTAGAGAGAAAAGATACCTTGTTGATTGGCCTACATTTTTTTTTCCTCGCGTAATATTGGTAGAGCACAAATTAACCTCTACCCGCTTCACGTATATGCTTAACATTGTAAGACAATCCCTTGTAAACCTTTGGATGAAAACCTTCAAGTTTAAAAAACACACTTCTCATTTCAAAGACATTGGCTAAAGCAAAGGTTGGCAAACTATGGCTGCAAGCCAAATCCAGCCGCTACATTTTTTTGTAATTAAAGTTTTATTGGAACACAGCCATGCTCGTTCACGGACACATTGTCCATGGTTGCTTCTATACCAAAATGGCCCAACTGTTCGAAAAGAGACCACACAGCTTGCAGAGATGCATGGAAATATTTGCTCTCTGGCCCTTTACAGAAAAAGCTTGTTGGCCCCTCGTGTACAGCCTTCTACTCAAAGAATGGCTCACGGACCAGCGGCCTCAGCATTACTTCAGTGTTGGTTCAAAATGTAGAATCTAAGGAATCAACCAGACTGAATCAGAGAGAGAGAGCACGAGTGAGGGAGGGGCAGCGAGAGAGAGAGAATCCCAAGCAGGCCCGATGCTCAGCGTGGAGCTCGACGTGAGGCTTGATCTCACAACCGTGAGATCGCGACCTGAGCCTGTGTCAAGAGTTGGATGCTTAACCAACCGAACCACCCAGGCGTCCTGGGACTCACTGAGTCAGAATATGCATTTTAAAAGGATCCTCCTGGTGGCTAAAATGAATATTAAAATTTTAGAAGCATTGGGCTCAGGAACACAGTCCTGAAGATAAATAAAACGACAAAAAAGAGGAGCGCCTGCTACTAGATTGACGATATTTTATTACCGGACAATAGAGGAGAGGGCTGCTTGCAAAGATTTGCATACAGATGAAGAGGAAAAAAGAGGTAGGTTGAAAATTCTGGAGAGCATGAAGATTGTACATGAACGGGACAGATTTCCGGTGTCCATTTATATGCCCGGAAAGGACGGGACGTGCACAAACTACTTTATCCCAGACGGCTAGGTTTTTGGAAAAGAACCATCACTCCTGAAAGCAGGTTCAGTCGAGGCCCAGTATCGCTCTCCCCAGTGCAAAAACAACAAGTAAATAAGAAACACATTTGCCAATTTCAACCAAGTCCATTTGGTTGTCATATTCATTTCCTTTTTAAATACTCCATTTTCCCTGTGTAACAAGAAAATTGTTTTTCCAATAAGGCAAATGGGTTATGATTTGTTCCCTGAAATAAACATGTTATAAAATCTACTTTAAATCTCTATTTTATTATGTGTTATTTGTGTTCCATTTGTAACCAGCTATATGCTGTCATTTTGGGTTTGCTTTATCCAACACTATAAGGATCTGACAGAGATGAATATCATTTCCCCTCAAAGTTACAGAGCCTGATCTATTATTATGCTTATATTTCGCATCCTTCGTTTTCTAAGTTCTTGGGTTGGCAAGTTTCACTGTATCCAAACTAGACGCCTCCAAAGAGAAACATAACAACATATAAAGAAGCACAAGAACCATTTTGCGAACTTTCTTCCAACCAACGGCCAGCGCAACTCCGACTTGTCAAAAACACGTGTTAGGATCCAAATTCTCACTGGAAAAAACAGCTTCATTGAGACGGAAGAAAGATATCAGGCAGTAATTTGGGAGGAAAAGTTATTACTGCTCCTTTCCGAACAACTTGTAGTGGCTCAGAGACGATCACCTTCTGTTCCCAAAATGCACCTTGCTTTGGGCATGCTGGACTTACCAGGTAGAAAATACATTTGCCAAGAAAAGGCAATCCTTTAAGAGCTTTCACACTGGACCGTCTCTGACTTCAGAGGTGACAAACTGACTTCTGTCACAGAGAATGTATACTTTTTACCATCCCCTGCTCTTCGAATCAGATCTGACAACAAGGGAATTTGGCTGATAACTGATGGTCTTTTTCCAGAGCACCATGGAATGTTACAGCTGGAAGGACATTCTAAAGAGGACCAGTATCCTCTGTTTGGAGATGAGAAAGGCAGGCCCAAAGAGGTTAAGTGCACTGCCCAAAGCTGCATCCCAAGTGGGTAGCACATCACCAAGATATTCCATCCTGGAAGGCACTTTCTCTCTGCTTTTAAATTTTGCCTTCCTTAGTGCTCAGTCCAGTGCCCGGTACACAGTAGGCATTCAGAACTTGTTTGTTCAGCGGCACAGAGATTCCAGTCCAAAGTTTTCTCCACAGTGCCATGCTTGTTCATGTTTAACAATGGATTGGTCTATCTTCCCAAAGAATCAGAAGTCGTATTTCAAATTATGCTTCCACACAGGTATAATTAAATCTTTAAAAGGTGGGATGGCAAAGAAATTAGAGGCTAGAGCGTAACAGACATTTTACAACCTGCGGATGCCAACAGCAGGAAGCCCACCTTGTGCCGCCCCCCTCCCCCCATAGTGTAACGGCAATTATATTCCAGGGCGAATAATACAATTATCTAAATGAAACCAGGAAGAAAAAAAAAAAGAAGAGAGAAAAAGGAAGCAACATAAAAGGATTAGCTGTTCAAGGATTTGGGGTTGGAGGAGGGAGGAGGATGGATCCAGGCTGACAATTTCATAAAGTAGCCATCAATTATTTAAATCACTGTGACTTTTCAGACAGCATTCTGGACAGCAAGGGGAAAAAAACAGTCTAAACTTTTGAAAACCACAAATTAGGAGAGAGATGCTTGTTGTTTGGTTTTGGAGTGAAATGTGCTCTGCCTTTAGAGAAAGGAGCAAAAAGAAAAGCAAAGTCACCCTAAACAGGAGGTGGTGCGAGATGTTCTTTTTCTGAAAGTGCCAAAGAACGCAATGGTTCCCTTATAGTTACAAGTGTTGGTGCTAAAATCCAATGTAAACAAATTACTCAGTACAGGAAAGGGGGAGAAGGTTTTAAATAATATGGTAGGTAGAAGAAAAAGAGAACTGGGTCAGCAAAAGACGGGTCTGGATTCTACTCGTGGAGCTGTCATTTATCAGATATATCACCTTAGACCATACACTTAACCAGTTAAGCTTCAAATTCCAGCTCTAGAACTCTTTGGGAGTCCAGACTTTCCGTGGTAGAAAATATCAACACGAACTGGGGAAAATTTATACTACAAGCTAACCACATACAATCAGAGTTAGGGCTTACACAGAACACGTGTCTCACGTGTGGAAGTTTGGTTACAACATTCCTTGTCTGCTAAGTTGTCTTTCTGTTATAGAAGTAAACCAGCATGTACCTACCTGTCCAGAAGTGAGGAAGGAGAATTAACATAAGCCTAAAATTTGTGCCAAGACTGGACGTATTTGCATTTGCTAAGCTAGCTCGACAGCAATTGATTGTTGCTACCCAGGTACAAGACTTCCAGGTGGGTTAGTACTCAGGGGGTCAATCTGATGTAGTTTCAGGAGCCAATTAGCTTGGTTTTTCCTACATATGGTTAGCTGGGAAAAAGTAAAAATAACTTTCGATCCAGTCACTTATGATGATTTCTGTAAAACCACTCCATAAAAAGAGCAGACATTATAAATATATAACTAGTCACATAAATATTTAACTAATGCATTTTAGCCAAATATATGAACTATAGCAAGATTTTTAAAAATATAGTTACCCAGGGATTAATTAAAAACACTCACCAGCTAAACTGTAACATTATAAATTACAACTTCTATCTGAATTCTTCTGTTTTTCACTTAAAGAGAAATCTTTAATTTTCTCATATTTATGTTCTGTTCATCAAAAAGTTTCTGATCACTTGCAGCTTACAAATTTCCTGTCATGCTGGGTGTTGGAGAAAGTTCTCTCTGCACTTACAATCTGGCCCCTCTGTCTACACTCCTTCCACTCTATTAATCCCTCTATACACAAAAAGGACCTGCTAACCGAATCGAGCCTCTGAGCTTGTGCTGTATTGTACGAATATGCAGGTGACTGTACATTCAAGAAGGATGTGCATATACCAACGCTTGTCCCCACTGCCCAGGCTGTAAACACACACATTTTTTCTTCTCTCTCTATTCCATCTTCTTCACTGCTGACTGGTATACAAATCAGGCTCCAATGGGCCCAGCTGACCCTGTCACCTAACATTCAAAGGTGTGCAAACAGAAAGCAAGAAGCCCCTTAACAGAGCCCTGGCCTCTCTTCCTGGAAATTTAACACAAAAGCTCTTCTTGAAAGACACAAGCTTAGCTCTTGACAAAGCAAGGATTCATTCCCATGTGGCTGGTTCCACTGGGTTTAGCTCCTTTTATAAGAAATCCCTGGGGGCACCTGGGTGGCTTAGGCAGCTAAGTGTCTGACTTTAGCTCAGGTCATGATCTCATGGTCCATGAGTTTGAGCCCCGCGTCAGGCTCTGTGCTGACGGCTCGGAGCCTGGAGGCTCCTCTGGATTCTGTGTCTCCCTCCTTCTCTACCCCTCCCCCACTCATGCTCTGTCTCTGTCTCAAAAATAAATAAACATTTAAAAAAATCCCTGGAGGAGGAACCCCAAATCCCAGAATAAATTTACTTACTGTTAGCACTGAATGAGTTGGTAAAATTATTTTATTTGCTCTTTTGGCCTATCAATTAATTCCATGTTTCCAGAGAGCGGAAAGTCCCTATGCCTTTTTTTCCCCTTCTAATAGGCAAGAGCGTTTTTGTTTTTTTTTTTAACCCTTACATGGATGTTCTCTCCTACTATTTCAGTTGGAAGAAGAAAAATCATTAAATTCTGAAGGTGTCTGTCACCAGTGAATTCCCAGGACTATCTTTGCAGACAGAAAATGTTTGTGCTATCTGACTCACGGCCACCTGACTCACCGTCTTCTACTGTGGTTGTAGCTGCAAGTCTCCAGCAGGGTGGTCTTGTGGGGGGAGGGGCCTAGGAGGAAAGGGGGAATTGGACAAAGAGTGTTTTTCCTGGAAAGGAATGCTAAGTATTTAAAAAAAAATAGAACCTAAGAGTAAGTTTTAAAAGAGCACCTAAGAGTAAACGTGGGTATTTTTACTTTTGCCTTTTCTTATATACAAGTTTACTCATCATATTCATAGTTTCATTAAAGCACTTACCACTGGGGCAACTTTGTTTATTTGTAAGTCTGTCCTCATCACCGTCGCAACCCCATTCATCCTCACGATTTCTATAAACAGCTAAAAACAACACCCAACTGATTTGAAAACTTACGATCATAAATCTACAGGGTGGATGTCTGCGGCAGCTTTGCTCATAATCCCCCTGAACGGAAGCAACCAAGATGCCCTTTAATAGGTAAACGGATAACCAAACTGGTATATCTGTTTCACATACTACATCCATAATCCATACCATGGACTGTTATTCGGTGATGAAAAGAAATGAGCTGCGAAGCCATGAAAAGCTATGAATGAATCTTATGCATATTGCTAACTAAAAGAAGCCAGTCTGAAAAAAGCTAAATACTGTATGATTCCAATTACATGAATTCTGGAAAAGGCGAAACTGTAGTGACAGTAAAAAGATTAGTGATGGCCAGAGATATGGGGAAAGGGGAGGTGGGTTGAAAAGATGAAGTCTAGGGATATTTGGGGGGAAGAGGGGTGGTAAAAACCGTTTTGTATAATGCTGTAATGGCAGATATAGGACATTAACGCATTTGTCGAAACCCACAGAACTCGAGAGCACAAAGAATGAACCTTAATGTATGCAAATTCAAGAATCATTCAGAAGGTTAAGGGATCCCGGGGTGAAGTGCAGAATGTGACAAAACCATCCAGTTGTATTACAAATATATAAAACGACCTTCTTGAAAGGAGTAGGACAAAAAGGTGCCGACCCAAGCAATTTCAGAAACTGGCAGGGTATGTAAAACTAAAGGCCAAAGAAACTGTACATTAAGAACTAGGCCCTAGCTGACCAAGCTGTTGGTCACAGGGCATGGGTTAGTAATTCTGATACTGCTGGACGTATTTGCTGGGCTTCAATAGTTGAGCAAATGGATGGTGGATGGTGGGAGCCAGATTTTTTTTTTTTTTACTACTGGAGAAGGAGGTTTCAGATAAGTAAGGCGAGAGGAGGAGGCTAGAATGATCCACGCAGTAATGCACTTGAGTTGGAAACACCAGTATGAATTCATTTTTAGTTAATATATACACATAAGTAGCTATGTGCAGAAATAGGTATGGATAAGAATATACACACAATATATAATATAAACCATAGATTTATTTTCTCTACCAGCAGAAAGGACCTAGAAGTAATCATGTTCAAGTAGCAATAATCCAAGTCCCCAGATACTGATTGCCAATGCTATTCTCTAATAACAGAAGCTGGGGCTCCTTGGGAAAATGGTTGATTCTAGGACTGGGGCAGAAAATATACAGATGGAGCGTGGAGCATGTTGCAGTGCCAGAAAACAAGAAATGTTAAAAAAAAAAAAATCACAAAGATAGGGACACAGGAGGTACAGGTGCTAACAGAAAGAGCTCCCAGTGGCCAAAGCTGGAGCAACGTGAGCAATAAAAATGTTGTGTTATAAGCTGCTGTACACAGCAAAAATCCACAAGTCCGTACAACATAAATAAAGTAGTATTGTGTCATAACCTGCTGTATACAGTAAAAATCCACGAGTCCGTACAACATAAATAAGCAGCTAAATACGTACAAAAATAGAAGAGAAGAGACAAATCTCTCATGCGGAAGCTCTCCAAATAATTGATGCAAATACTCTACCCTCAAGGAAGTGGACCACAACTCCCTACTGCCCCCCACCCCCCCTGCCGTGTGGGGCTGCAGGCAGGCTTCCTTCCAGAGAGTAGACTATGCAGAGGAGGGGAAAGAGCAACTTTCTAGTGGAGAAACCTGACAAACGCTGCGTCAGCCAGATGCTCAAGGTTGACAGTGATAAGTCTTGTTGATAGCATCATGTCTATCTGATATGATGTGATCAGAGTGGCACCTTACCTCTGTGGTCTTCCTTCCCAAAACACATACTCTGTCATCGAGTCATGAGAAAAACATCACACAAACCCATATGGCAGGCCTTTTTACAAATATCTAACCCACTGTCAAGGCCATTCAAAAAAGGGAAAGTCTCAGAAACTGCTACATCCAAGAGGAACCTAAGAAGTCAAGCCCATTGACTGTCATGTGGTGTCCTGGACGGGATACTGGAGCAGAAGAAAGATGCCAGGTAAAAGCCAAGGCAACCTGAGTAACGTAAGGGCGTTAACAAGAATGTATTAAGACTGGCTGGTTAAATGCAACAAATGCACCATACTAAGAGAAGATGCTAATAACAGGGGAAACGAGGTGTGGAGTGTATGAGACCTCTCTGTACTGTCTTTGCAACTGTAAACCTCAGACTTGTTGAAATAAAAAGCTTATAAAAACTGAGAACAAACTGAGGGTTGATGGGGGGTGGGAGGGAGGGGAGGGTGGGTGATGGGTATTGAGGAGGGCACCTTTTGGGATGAGCACTGGGTGTTGTATGGAAACCAATTTGACAATAAATTTCATATATTAAAAAAAAATAAAAAAAATAGAAAAACAAATATTTAATGCTACTTTTCTTGGCAAACAACATAGGCTGGCTTTTACACACCATATCCCTAACTGTGTAAGCCAGAGGCTTACCGTTGGCAATTTCTACCGTATTCATTCACCAAAGGAGCACCTACTACGTGTCAAGAGATTTCTTTTGGCTCTAAAGTAAAACTCTGAAAGGACGGAAGAAAAGGAGATACTTCTTGTTTGAGGCGCAAGAAATTAACTGACAGGTCAGCCCTCTCTACATAGGCAGGCTGTTCATTTTGGTAAAGCCTGGGAAGCCATGGGCAAACGCAGCACGCAAGGTCACCAGAACACTTTTGCAAGCACCTGATTAGGCAGCTTTGACCTTGGAAGGACCAAGGGGAGAACAAATGAAAACATGCTTTGTGGAATAAAAAGGAAGAAGCAATTAAGCTCCTGTGGTTGAAACAGGGCAAGGAGAAGTCGTATGTGTCCGATGAAGAGAGGTACAGAAAACCTTTCATTTAAGCGCAGCTATCTGAATTTGACTTTGTAGCTATTTGCAAGTGAATATACTCAGGGTATTCCGGACTCCAAAG
Organism: Leopardus geoffroyi; assembly: GCF_018350155.1. Taxonomy (NCBI): domain Eukaryota; kingdom Metazoa; phylum Chordata; class Mammalia; order Carnivora; family Felidae; genus Leopardus; species Leopardus geoffroyi. The sequence goes on along the minus strand of NC_059331.1, from coordinate 149,994,096 downwards.
ATATGACCATCCATCATGGGAATAGCTGTAACCATGGAGGGAAAAGAAGCAGATAAAAATGAGGAGAAAAAGAAAGGGAAACTGAAAGCCTAGAAGGATTTTTTTTTTTTTTTTTTTTTTTTTTTGCCTTCCAAAAGACTCTATTTCCAATATGCACAATCCAAAAAGGACCTAATGACACAGATAGCCTGTTAATGAGCTAGCTGCGTGTTGCCTTTTCCCCAAAGCAGGACTTTAACTGACAGAGCTCCTGTGTGTCTAAAAAGGTAATCGGTGGGAAATATATGGCTTAATTTTTAAATACATGAACACGCTACAACCAATGGCTGCTCATGTGGACAGAGGTGATGAAGAACCCCACCCAGGCACTGCCTGGGAGGGCTCACAATCCCTGTCCCACAGAGTCAGCCTGTTTGGCCGATTATGACGATCAAAAGAATGACTTCAAATGCCAGGCTGAGCAAAATGTGGGGGCTCGCCAAACCTCAGGCAGCCAGGAAGGTCATTACCTGAAGCTTCAGTCTGAAGAGAACACTCACGGGAAACTTTTTTGCCTTCACTTCTAAGCTGGGACACTGGATCCCTGCCGTGGATGGCCTCCCTGATCCCAGGCTCGCTCCCTACCCTCTAATCCTGTCTGTGAACTGCCAAAGCCCACTCTCCCTCCAAAGCTCATTCTTCCGTTAGGCAAGGTCAAATCAGACAAGAGCCAAAGAGCTCCTTTCACTAGAACTTTTCATGACTGTGCCTCTTCCTGCTTCATTAATTTTTTAATGTTTGCTTATTTTTGAGAGATAGTGAGTAGGGAGGGGCAGAGAGAGCGGGAGACAGAGAATCCCAGCTGAGCGGGGCTTGAACTCACGAACCTTGAGATCATGACCTGAGCCGAAATCAAGACTCAGATGCTTAACCGACCACACTTGACAGACTGAGCTACCCAGGGGCCCCCCCTTCCCTCTTTGAAAGTAAACTGTTCTGCTTGAAGTTTAAGACCTGCATAACAAGTTTTGTGCCCCTTGTTATTCTTATTTCCCACTCCCCATTCATCCTTCACTCAGGTAGTCTAACCTCAACTGTCTCATGAACACACCTTTTGTGTCTCTACTTACGTTACGCCCCTTGTTTGGGTTACCTTCTCCTCTGTTGTCTCCATTTCTACACGCCCTGCGATGCCCCGTTCAGGACCCACAGCTTGCCTGACGTCTCTCGAATCCTCTAGTCCTCGGGGCCCTCAACTCTCAAACTGCAAATCTTCAGCGCTAGTTACAAACTCTCCCCCAAGGTGGTGTGCAGGCACGAGGAACTCCTATTCCCCAACTGGAAGCCCCTCTGAAATGGGAGCCATCCTTTATGGAGCCCCACATTCCCTTTCTAGTGACAGCATCGAGCAGGTGTTTAACCAAGATTTATCATTTAGTTTTATCTAGAATTTCAACAATAGAAATTACCCCACTACACTGCGTTGTCTATCACTCGTTCTACTAGACGTATCCGATTTTCACCAGCCCATCTTACAGTATCTAAACTAACATAAATGCATGCAAGTTGATGAACAGGGCAGGATCCTTGCAAAGCCAGAGCAAGGACAGCTGCTTTATTTGAACAGTTACTCTTGAAGGGCCAATTAACTTTTAAGCTGAGATGCTCTGGTTTCTGCCTTTCCATTTTCTCACTAGAACATCTCCAAGCCAGAGCTGTGACACTCAGAGCAAAATTACTTAGGATAAGAACCTTAAAAATTGCCCAAGAACAGCAGTTCTCTGCCTCCACTCATCTGGCTCCTACTGGTAATCTCGCCAGATCAGCAAGTCTGCTGCTCCCAAGAATGATAGCTATCATTGCCTTAGGCTGTCGAGCCAGACTTTTCTCTCTTGGTACCTTTTGATAGGATGTTCTTCCTCTTCTGTAGCATTTACGGAAAAGAAATAAATCTGAAGATGCCTTTGTTAGCAAGTAAAGTCAAATACACTTCGGGCAAAGGCAGCTCTCTATGGATCTGAGCGACAGAGTGTTAATGTAGCTCGGTCCCTGTCAGGAGACCCGTCATAAGTCATTACCTTCTCTCCTGCTTATCCACCAGGAGTGGGCCAAGGCAAGATCAAAGCAGACAACAGCCAATCCACGTCCCAAACACCCCAAACGAGCCCTGTTTCATAGAACAGTCCAAGTGACAACTGAGACGGCCATCAGTGGGCCTACCTTGACTTAGAAAATAAGTTCAGAATCATCGTTTAAAATCCAGGGCTTATCCCTATATTGACGTCACTCTGAAGCAGCCTCGTGCTCTGACAAGTTTCTTAGTACCAAGCTAAGCTGGTAAACACGTGTCACTAACTGTAATTACTTTCTCATTCAACAGTCCCTCATGACTCCTCTATCCACGTGGATAAAGCCATCCAGCTTGCTCTTTTTAAACTGACCTCATAACCCAGATATAATAAATTCTTGAAAAGTTGCATCTAAACTAAAATGTGTTCCCAACACATTATGAGGGATGATGGATTGTTGAAGAAAACATCTGCAATTACAACTGACTTGAAGAAACACACTTTGAAATCGTTAATAATTCTCACAGGGCTGGTTGTAAAGATCTTCTACACACACACACACACACACACGCACACATGCACACACATGCACGCACACGCGCACACACACAATCATCATTTTTGATCTCTCTGGGCACATGTGTATATTTGCTCACTCTCCCTCATTTCCCTCGCTCCTTGCTTTGCACAAAGCTACTTACACAAGTCTAGTTAAGAAGGAACTTTCTAAGAAAACCATCTCATGCAGAGATAAGACTATAAAGATATCTGTAAAAATTCAAGTTGACCATATGATGTGCCTACTGTCTGCATATAAAATCACCTCTCATTTGCTCACTTCACAGTCTTTTTCATCAATAGTGATAAGGACAAGTTCCTATCAATAAAGGCAGCACTTACAGATTAATCACAAGCATAAGCCGGTCAATTTACTGTTCCGTGACACTACTTAAAGGAAACCGTTGGGTGAGTACTTTTAGAAATTGAACAAAGCAGTTACTTTCCCACTTAATTTATTTCTCTTTATGTTCCGACCTTCTAAGATATTAAAAACCTGTGAACAACATCATGGTAAAGTCCTTAGGGAACAACTGGGAATTCATTTCTGGGGCGGCTGACGAACTAAAACGACCAGGTTTGGTCATGCTGCGAAACAAATACAGCATAAAGTGTTAACAGTAGAATCTGGATGGTGAGTGTGTGGGTGTTTCCTGAACAATTTTTTTCAGCCTTTTTAGGATTTTAAAATATTCATGATAAACTGTGGAAAAAATATTGCCAGGTTCTTATGCTGGTTGTCTAATCATGTATACCACACTGTCGGTAAAAACAAGTAAAGCTTTTCATTTCCCAGGAAACAGTTTTCATGCCTGTAGGTGTCTTTTTAGCACCATTCCCTTTAATGTTAACGGGTTTCTCTGAATGGAGGATCAGGTGGGTGTGCGGACCAATAATATTAAGACCCAACAATTCAGTATGTAGGGCAGTTCACAGAGCCCTGTTGAATACATGAGCCCATAAGGACTTCTCACCGTAGTCTTAGGAGGTAGCTTGAGTATCAGTCCCCTTTGACAGATGAGGGAAGGGATGGGTGTCAGGGGAGACAAGTCGCTTGGGCTTGTCTAAGGTCACTGAGCTGACAAGACTAGATCCACATTTCAGGTGTTTTTCCCACAAGCCATAACATTTACATGAGTTATTTTCCCAAAAGGCTATGAAGCAACGCAACAAAATTTCACAAAAATAAAGTGTATTAAATCAGTAAACAGAATGCTACAAAAAAAAAAAAAAAACACAGGAAGACAATTTGAAGACACAAATGAACGTTATAAGATCCCTAAGTCTCCATTGGTAACGAAAGATTTAATTTGCTCAGCTGTCTCAGAAGTGAACAGGTTGAGTGCTGAAAGCCCCAGTGACGACATAAACAACCAAAGACAAGAATAAAGGCATCTTCTACTCCATCGTCCTGGATAAAGCCTGATGCAACCACTAGTGGGTGATTTATCTGAGGCCCCCACTTGTCATAAAGAGAACAGACAATATTGCTAGTGAATAAAATAATAAGAGTAAAACTCAAGGAAAATCCCAACTTCAAACCGTGGTAAACTCGTATTTCTTTTGGTAAAGTGGGGCCATGAGCACCATCTCTCAGAATGTACAGGGGGTGAAAATCAACTGATCGGCTCTCTTTTCAACTTTACAATTTTCATGATGACTTCCAACAGACCTTAAATGGGACTAATCTATTTACGCTGATAAAAGCTGAATGTATTGCGGACCACAGAGTCGAACGGCAACAATTGCCAGCGATGCAAATACCACTCAAAAGCAACATCGCTCGTATTCACACAGTGTGATATGATGAAGATATTGCTTCTGGCTACACTTTGTTGGGAAACCAGCAAGAGGTTACCGGCAGCACCTTGGCTTTGGGCGTCAGTGTAATTATCTCTAGCAAATCATTATACACAGTAAGGCAGCAAACTGTGCCTATCGACCTTCGAGGAAACCTACTAAGAGTTCCGGCAATCACTCAGCTGACCACAAACTTTCATTTGGAACCCTGTTGACACCAGAATCGAGACGGTCCTGGCCCTAGTGCCTGAATGGCAACGCTTCTACACTGCTTCCTGTCAGAAGGCTTTCAAGGAAAATAGAGCAAATTAAATATACGGAGTTCGCTATAACTTGCTTCCAATTATCAACATAGTAGGGGAACGCTGTTCAACCCCACACACAACCTCAGAATGTGATCTTACTTGAAAATAGGGTCTTTGCAGATATACTTATGGTAAGGACTGAGATGAGATCAGGTTGGCTTAGGGTAGGCCCTAAATCTAATGAGACTGTCCTTCTAAGAGCCACAAAAGGACACATGGAGGAGACACAGGGAAGAAGTCCATGTCAAGATGGAGGCAGAGATCGCAATTATGCTGCCTGAAGCCAAGAAACCCTAGGACCACCAGAGGCAAGGGCCGGGGAGTCCTCCTCTAGAACCTTTGGAGGGAATACGGTCCCTGGCCCCCAGAAGTGTGACTAAATACGTTTCTGTTGTTTTAAGCCACTCAGGTTTGTGGTAATTTGTTATGGTAGCCCTAGGAAACAGATGCACTAATTTGATGGTCATCAACACCGCGTGTTGCTTCTGCTCCTGATAAACAATCAGCGGAGAAACTCCAGGAATAAAGAGAAAGGGGTCAAATAGTATTATCTCATGCTGTCACACTAGGGTAGGGGGAGGCAGGAAACAGAGATTACTAGGTGGATGCTGGAGTCCAAAAGACGGTTGCAGGTAAATACAATTTAGTGAGGAGAAGAGATGTGGAGTGAAATCTAGACAGGAGTCAGCAGAAGTCTCGCCTATAGAGGCAAGAGTGAGGGAGCAGGCAGGTGACACATGTCAGGGCAGTCAATGCTGAAACTCACACATATGTGACACGGGGACAGAAGGGGATGCGTTTTACAAACATTACTCCACCTAATCATTAGAAATAATTCCTGTGTTCCTATGAGGCCTATTTCACTATTCTGGCTTTCTGCAGAAGGAAAGACACGTACAGAGAAGTTACTAATTTGGTCCCGGCCACAAAGTTATCAGCTGAAATGGCTGGGCTGTAAATCCGTCTGTATCTGATTCCAAGGCTTATGTACCAAGCTTGGTTCAAAGTAGCAAAGAGTGCCTTGCCTCATAAGCCTGACTGAATTGAAGAATGTCTCAACTATAATTTTTAATATACTCCTTCTCAGGGCAATAACTGAGTCTATGGAAGATCCAGACAAGTGGCCCTAATTCTGGCTGCATGCCGGGATCATCTGAGCATCTTACAAAACATTGGCCCCACTCCTGATCAACTGAATTGAATCTCTGGGATGGGATCTGGGCAGTGATGTTTGCAGAAAGCTCCAGGGTGATTCTTTTTTTTTTTTTTTAATGTTTATTTTTTGAGATAGACACAGAGAGGGGGAAGGGGCAGAGAGAGAGGGGGACAGAGGATCTGAACTGCACTCTTAAGTGCTGACAGCAGAGAACCCGATGTAGGGCTCGAACTCATAAACCGTGAGATTGACAACCTAACCCAAAGTCCATTGCTCAACTGACTGAGCCCCCAGGCGCCCCTCCTGGGTGACTCTAATGGGTACTGCTGCTGAGAACTGCTGTTCTATACCCCACAGGTAAGGGTGGGAGGTGCAGCCGGCCAAGGAAGAGAAGGGTGTGGTGTTAGCAGGCAATCTAGCCACGTCACGTCTCAGAACAACTCTGACAAATACCGGGGCGGTGAGGAGCATGAAAATACGCTCTAAATGTTTCAAGAATGCCTCCATTCTTTCTTGCACAGCTTCTGCTCTTTTCCTCCAGTGATGTGGGAATCAGAGCCTAAGCATTAGGAAAGCTGCTTCTTCCTCTCATTCCCCGACACGAGCCAGAAAACGGAGGCTCATCCTGTGTTTGCAAAGTACTTTGCAAAATTCAGCAATGTGCTAGACTAGGAAGCAGCTTCTGCTGCCACTGCAAATATTGTTTTTACAATTTCTGGGCCTGTATGAAACGAAGCCGGATAGTTGTGTTTTTTTGTTTTTAAAGTGATGACTGCTGTTCGCTGCAGTGCTGAGAGCCCGAAGCATTAGATCCCATTTCCTGACCTCCAGCTGGGCATGGTGGTGTGATATATCGCAATACTTTTAAAACTTCAGTCTCTGTCAACATTACCAGGGGGGCTGGTGAGAACAAGATTCCTGTAGGAACTTGGCATTTCTTTCTTTTCTTTTTTTTTTTTTTAACGTTTATTTATTATTGAGAGACAGAGAGACGCAGAGCATGAGCAGGGGAGGGGTAGAGAGAGGGAGAGACATAGAATCTGAAGTAGGCTCCAGGCTCTGAGCGGTCAGCACAGAGCCCGATGCGGGGCTTGAACTCACAAACCGCGAGATCATGACCTGAGCCGAAGTCGGTCGCTTAACCAACTGAGCCACCCAGGCGCCCTGGAACTTGGCATTTCTTACCAGCTCACGTGATGCCGACGCTGATGGTCCAGGGACCACACTTTGTGTTGCCCTGGTACAAAGCGGTGCTTCCCAAACTCTAAACGTGCATGCAGATCACATCTAATACCGTATAAATGCATATCAGACTCAGAGGGCTGATGTTCTTTTCCACAGATCACTCTCTAAGTAGCAAGGGTTTATAGCATATTCCACGGGGGGTGGGGGAGAATGTTTACTTGTAGCTGTGTTCACAGGCTTAGATACCCATTCATCAGTTTACCAGGTAAAAAGATAAAAACCCTGAGCATTAGCCTCCTAACTCCACCCCCCTGTTTTTTGTTTTTTGGGTTTTTTTGATGGAGACAGTAAAGAAGAAAGAAATTTAAAAACATCCCCAAATCAATGATAAAGGTGGAAGCGGAGTGGGTATTTCCTCGTGTCTAAGGAAGGAAAACTTTGTAGACGCCTATAGATGTATAAGGTAATGAAAGAATATCCACTTCAATGGACTGTTTCCATTAGCTCCATGCCCAGAATGCCAGAATGCTCATTTCTCTGGCTTAGGAGAAATGAGGAATTGCTCCTAAGAGATTTCCTTCATTCGAATCAGCATGCTTTGCCTTGCAACAAGTGGAAGCCATTTTGAAAAAACAAACAAACAAACAAGGATGGCAAGAGAGGAAGCAGACAATCAGACCACGAGGTATATTCAAATCCTGCGTTCATGTGGATAGCATCAGAGGAATAAGAATTGCAACATTTTAATTTAAGCATTGTCAACAATCTTAAACCCATAACCATGAATCTTGGGGAGAAAACATGCACACATCTGCCTTCGTCCTGAGAAAGGCATCATTAATTCATTCACTTGCAATCACGCAACCACTCATCCATTTATTAAATATGGAGTACCTCCTCTAGAGTAGACACCATTCTAGGAGCTGAGGATGTAGGAGAGAACCCCCTGTGAGAAATACTTAAGTTACTCCATCTATTGGAAAGCGCCTTGGGCACCAAGGTGAGAGATGATTGGTTCCGTGCTTTTACTTCTTAGTCTCTTAAAGGAGTAAGAAATTTAGGGCAGTGGGTCCCTAACTATGGTGAGAGCACAGCCCGGCCCCCACAATCTGTTGCAGATTGATACCTTTATAAAATACAACAGATATCGATTAATAATTTTTTTTAACCACAAAGATAACACAAATCCCAATTGTTTTTGTGATTAGTTTCGACAGGCAATGGCAAATTCCTTTAAAAGGAGGGGGGCGGGGAGTCTAAATGCTTCCTCTCCAATTCTGTACGTCTCACTGCAGACTGGTAATGAATAGCTTGCAGACAAGCATACTCCTCAGGCTACGTTCTGAGTAGAACTCATTTGGACACCGGACTCCAGGGTCAGTTGCCTGGGTTTGAATTATAGTTCTAGTACTTGCTAGCTATGTGACCATGGGCAAGTTATTTAATTTCACTATGTCTGTTTCCTCCCCGTAATAAAAGCACCACCCTCGCAAAGCTGTTGCCAATTCATGTAAGACACAAGCCAATACATACAAACAATCGGAATAGTGTCCGGCTGGTGGTTAATGCTATTGAAAGTGTCAGCTGCTATCATTACTAGTATCTACTATTACGAATGCAACTGTTACTGTTATTACTACCAGTACTTTGCTGCTGTATAATTTGGGCCAATACTTGCACAGCTGTGTGTTTACTTGCACACCTAGAAGATGGTGTCTGTCAACTCCTCCTTCCTATTTCCTTCCCTTCTGTGAATTCTGTGCCTTGACAGTGAAATTATGGATTCAAAAAGCACGTCATCACCCATGGAAATGTCCCCTCGTAACAGATTGTCTATACTGCCAGATGCCATTTCAGAGCAGGAGGGACACAGGTCCTGGGGTTCTGGGCATGTTTGTTCATCAAACAAATGAAATCAGTCCTGACACAGCTGTCCTTCCACACCGCCCCTGGGGAATTGGGCTGGGCCACTGCTGTGGAACACTGGGAGCGGCCTCAGAGCACAGTTGCAGTCCTTTTCTTGTGGGAAACCAAAGGACAGTCGAGCCGAGGGAGTGACTATAAAGGACACTTTTAAACTGCGAGTAATTGACTACTTAACCCACCCGCATCTTGTACGCCTATGTGTATTTCTCCAAGCTCCCTTCTTAACGGTTGTTTTGGATTCTCAGCAAAAATGTTTGAGAATTATTTATTTTGCTTCAGATTAGTCACTTACAATTAGCTGGGAATGAAAATGTCAAGGTGACACAGAAACACATTTAAGGAACACTGAAACTTGACCATGGAAACTTATGTCCGAAAGCAATTTACACTGATTATAAAAGCGAGGGGATGTCTCAAGATGGGAAAGGAAAATAACCATCTCATTTACTTTTTAAATTTCATTACTCTGAGAATATTAAACAAATTTATTGATATGGCCTAACTAATTTGGATTCTTAGAAAATAAAATTTTTATGAAGAAAAGAAAGGGCAACAAAATAACTAAATAAGAGAGCAGGTGTTTGGGGCTCTGACAACAAATTTGGAGATTAATTAGTTGAATGACCTTAGTTTAAAGATTTACTCACATAAATAGAATTCTATCTGGACTCGGGTGAAGGCGGAGTTCTCATCTTGCCTCAGAATGGAGTAATCGATTTAAAAAACAAGAGCCACACTAACAGTATGGCTGGTGACAGGGTTGGGCGTGATTTAATAAGACAGCGGTAGACTCCCCGAGATGTCATTGAGCCGCAAAGTGTGGCCCTGACATGGCCCAGCCTGTAGTCAACCAGTTACGAGTTTTAATGTGTTTCTGCTACTCAAGCTGAAAATTATTATGTACAATAAGCCAGCCTCTTTAGTACACAGATCCTCTCTGTAGTACGTTGTTGCCTCTGTGTTCTTTTAAATTCAGTACACCAAAGCATATTAAAATTGCTCTGTGCTGTACAGACTGACGTTGCAGGGACATAAATACTGGATGCTTTTCTGAAGGAGAGGAAGCTCATGATATGGTCAGCCAGAAGCTAGAGAAAGACAGGGTTTTGTCACTCTCTGTCTCTCGTCTTCCCACTCTGACTCTGCAATTATTTCTGACTCTCCAAACTTATCCAACTGTGTCTATCCATCCATCCATCCATCCATCCGTGCATGTATGCACTCGTTCCATAAATTATGTATCGAGCCCCTTCGGCTGCCTGGTCCCGTACTATGCTTTTGGAACTTATGTTCTATTAGGAAAAGACAAAATAAACAAGTTGGAAAATCAATGAACTAATAATTATGGTAGTTGTGTGAAGATGAAAAAAAAAATCAAAGTGTTAAAACAGTGACTAACTGAGGAGATCTATTCAGGATCTTGAGAAAAAAAGAGAACTCCAGGCAGATGGTCGGACGAAGAAACATTGATGAAGAGATGAATTACCGAGGTATGGGCAGTGCTGAAAGAAGAAAGGAGGGCTGGTGAGGCACCCAGAGTCTAATAATAGCAGAAACTTTGTCATTAAGGGACAAAGAGAAGAAATGGTGTTACCAGAGCCCAGTGAGAGCTGCAGCTACGGAATGGGTGTCACCTGACAGGACCCCTGGATAGGAGGGACGCACCCGTGGCCGGAACAATGATCCAAAGTGGAGAGGAAGGAGATAAGAAACAACCTTAATCTCTCTCTTCTCTTTCTTCTTCCAATCTGCTGCTAGTGCCTCCTATTGGCCAAACCAGATCTTAAGTCACCTGGGAAGGGAGCTTTGGTGATAAGAGTCCATGGAGTTCAGTTTCAGTGTCGGAACGGATTGGGGTGTCAGAGGGAGGGAAGAATGTAAAATAACCAGGGAAGGGGACCTACTCGGGTAGGACAGTCAGGAAAAGCTGCCCCGCGGAGGTAACATCTGAAATGAGACTCTGAGAGAACAAGGTCCCAGCCATGCAAAGAGCCAGCGGAAGAGTAATCCAGTAGGGGCAGAAGTGAGCACATGCCTTTGCCATGGTCCCTTCTCTGCTTCCACACTTAGTAGAGATCCCTCACAAGGAATGTATCTGACACAGACCCAGATGATCTGAATGTACCCTTTCCTAGGTGTGATACTATTACGCAAGTTCTGGGAGAAGCAAATGCCTCTATTCTATTTTCTCAATACCACCAACGAGTTTTCTCATGGTAAAGAATGCTCATGATGGCGCCTGGGTGGCTTAGTTAGCTAAGCGCCTGACGCCTGATTTCGGCTCAGGTCAAGATCTCATGGTTTGGGAGTCCAAGCCCTGCACTGGGCTCTGCACTGACAACATGGAGTCTGCTTGGGATTCTCTGTCTCCTCTCTCTCTCTCTTTCTCTCTGACCCTACCCTGCTCTCTCTCTCTCTCTCTCTGTCTCTCTCTCTCTCAAAAATAAATAAATAAACATTAAAAAAAAGAATGCTCATAACTCGAACATTTGCCTACGAAAAGTCCAAGATTTCTATTAATTCTGATGTGCAAAGAAGGAAAAACCAAGGAACACATATATAAAGGCAGGTAAGGGCGAGCAACTGTAGCAGCTGTAACTCCTTTCCATTTATACACCTTTTCTTTGAAAGAACTCAAGCCTTCCACACTCTGAGATATCCTTGTTTTGTGCAACTTATTAAAAAATATGCCATTGTGCCCATCATTCTCTCAAATAAAGAAACACTATAAAAATACAATAACCATGTAATAATAGTTAATGTACATATATGAGTTAAACTCATACTAATACTCTTTTGGTTTTATATTTACCTTCAAGTCACTGGCTACAATGGATATACGCCGGAAGCCTATAAATCCAAATACTGACAAATTATTTTCTGTTGCCTAGAAACCATTTCTTTATATAGTCTATGTAAAATTTCCGGTATTAACAGGATCACGTGAATTAAATGATCTGCCTTTTAAAAGTCAGTTTGCTGGTGGGTTCAAATTCACTGTGAGCTAGCCAAGCTCACAGTAGGTCTGCCCTGAAATGGCACACAGGGTTTCCTGTTGGTGGTTGAGGTTAGGCATGGTAATTTCCTCTCCTTAAGTCCTGCATACTCCTGGCACATTCGCCAGTGGAAAAAGAATTCCTCTCAAGGACAAGTTCCAGGAAAATAATGAGGAACTGCTTGCATACTAATGAGATTCACCACCTTCCATATTCAAAGCCAGCCACTTTTTTCTTATATAAGATCTTAAGGAATTTCCATTATCTCCCCATTAGTTCTAAATTCCCCTAGTGCCTGTCTAATTTATTTCCTCTTATTTTGCCTCTGATGAATATGGAAACAGATGGTAATTCTTCTTCTTTTTGTAATTTGTGTCTCCTGCCAATTCCATGAAAACTACTGATAAAAACAGTGAGTATATTATCACCTGTAGGAGAGGCCGTTGTACCCCCATCACCTTCATGGTGTCCGCATTAGCTAGGATCTTCAAGGGGTCAGATGTTTTAGTGACTCCTTCAATCTCCTTGTTGATCTCTGCCAGGACCTGATTCAGGAAGATGTTTTTGATGTACACAGTGAGAAAGTCTCGAAGAGGACACTGTTTGGCTGGGCCGAGTCCCAGGGCATGCTCGATCTCTTGAATAAATCTGGAAGACAACAGAAGAAAATGGTCGTGAAATATCTCAGAAAAATAGTTCTAGAAATATCATAAAACACATATGGGTATTTCTAGGCTTTGGCATGTCTTTCTATGGAGAGATGAGGGGGAATTCCCAGAATTCTTAACAAGAACATGTCATTACTTTGTTATTTGTGTCTATAAGAGTTCTTTTTATTTTTCTAAGTTATTATTTCACTAATTGAATAGAAATAGGACAAAATAGAACACATGACTGCTCAACTGAAAGGGGAAAAAAGGGGTAACACAAAAACCCATTTGTATTATTTCAAGAAGGAAATAAGAATACAAAAAGCAAAGGCAGGCATGATGAACAGAAAATTACAGTGCAAATTTAAAAGCACACCCCCAAATACTCTGTATTTCTCACAGAGATCTTTATATGTGTAGATAGAAATGTGTTTTTTTTTTTTTTTAAGGGAGATTTGCATTTCCCTGATGATTAGTGATGTTGAGCATCTTTTCATGTGTCTGTTGGTTATCTGCATGTGTTCATTAGAGACATGTCTATTCAGGTCATCTGCCCATTTAATAGGATTATTTGCTGGTGTTTTTTGCTTTTGTTTTTGTTTTTTTTTTTTTTTTTTTGGTGCTGAGTTACATAAGTTCTTAATATATTTTGGATACTAACCCTTTATCAGATATGTCATGTGCAAATATCTTCTCCCATTCAGTAGATTGTCTTTTTGTTTTCCTGATGGTTTCCTTTGTTGTGCAAAAGTTTTTTATTTTGATATGATCCCAATAGTCTATTTTTGCTTTTGTTTACCTTGCCTCAGGAGGCATATCTAGAAATTATGGCTATTGCTGACGTCAGAGGAATTACTGTCTGTGTTCTCTTTTTTAGGGTTTTTATGGTTTCGGGTCTCACATTTAGGTCTTTAATCTATTTTGAATTTATTTTTGTGTATGGTATTAGACAGTAGTCCAATTTCATTCTTTTACATGAAGCCACAATGAGATACCACCTTACACCTGTCAGAATGGCTAAAATCAAGAAGAAAAGAAACAACAAGTAGTGGTGAGGATGTGGAGGAAAAGGAACCCTTGCGCAGTGCTGGTGGGAATGTAAATTGTACAGCCACTCTGGAAAACAGTAAGAAATTTCCTCACAAAATTAAAAAAAAACAAAAACAAACCAACCATATGATCTAATAATCCCCCTACAGGATATTTACCAGGGAAAATGAAAGCACGAACTCAAAAAGATACATGCACCCCTATGTTTACTGCAGCATTATTTACAATAGCCAAGCCATGGAAGCAACCTAAGTGTCCATCAATAGATGAATGGATAAAGAAAATGTGAGATGTATGTTTGTATACGTATATGTTATACGTATATATATATATACGTATATATATATACCATATATATACCATACACACACACACACACACACACACACACACACACACACACACTGGGATATTACACAGCCATTAAAAAAGGATGAGATCATGCCATTTGAGACAACATGCATGGACCCATTACATTAAGTAAAATAAGTCAGACTGAGAAAGACAAATACCATAGGATCCACTTGTAAATGGAATCTAAAAAAGATGAATAAACTAACAAAAAGCGGAATCCACACTATAAATACAGAGAACAAATTGATGGCTGCTGGGAGTGGGATGGGGGAGACTGGGCAAAATAAGGGAAGGGCAAGGAGATACAGTCCTCTGGGTATGGTATGAGTAAGTCACAGGATTAAAAAGCAGAGCATAAGGAATATAGTCAGTGATATCACCATAGTGATGTAATAGGACAGATGGTAGCTGTATTCATGGTGAACACCACATAGTGTATAAACTTGTCAAAATCATTAAGTTGTACACTTGAAACTAATGTAACATTGTGTGTTAACACTCAAAAAAAAAAAAGGTGGGGGGAGGGAGGGAGAATGAATGGTATTCTTTTACTTCATGATGGTATGTAAGTTGGGAGGTTATGAAAGGGAACACGAAGGGAGGTGTGGACAAAAGAGTACTTCAACCTTATTTGTAATGATCTGTTCCCTTTATTAAAAACACTTCAAACAAAGGGGCGCCTGGATGGTTCAGTCAGTTGAGTGTCCTACTCTTGATTTTGGCACCAACATTATGGGATCAAGCCCCGTGCTGGGCTCTGTGCTGAGTGTGGAGCCTGCTTAAGATTCTCTCTCCCCCTCTGCACCTCTCCCCTACTCGTACTTACTTTCTCTCTCTCTCTCAAATAAAAAAAATACATAAAACAAAGATAGAATGTTAATAACTGTCCAAACTCACAGATGAGTATGCAGATATTTGTTAGGTTATTCTTTGTATCTGCTTTGCATGGTTTTGATATGCAAAAATTTAAGTTATTACCACCCAGTAACACCAGTCCCCCAAAAAACAAGGTTTAAATTCCAGTTACTACAGTAGATTAACTGTGAGTAATGGCATAAAATGAAAACTTTGCCGCTACCTCTTCAGTCCAGAAATCTCTATGTAAACAATTGATGTTCACCATCATCAATGGATCAGTCTATCAGTGACTGATAACTGCACATCTGCTACTCATGTTCGGGTGACAAAGCGTGTACTTGTGTTGTCTCCTTGTCTCCCAGTGATAAACTCATGCGATATTTTACAAAAATGGATAATTAAAAGAGGGAATTGGCCAAAAAAGACAGACGTACAGAAAAAACAAAACGAACAGTGGTAACACTGGGAGTGGAATTTGGATGGAATGTAAAGGGATTTACAGAAGAAACAGCTAGGAATGTTGACATTGCCTCCATCTGAGAAAGAGGGAAGGAGAGGGAAGGAGAATTTATTCACCTCACCAGGGAGAAAGCCTTTGTGGCAAAAGGGATGAAAACATCCCGGAGGAAGTGCTGTGGCCCCAACTGCATGGTAAAGGAGCTCTTGAAGATGTTTCATGACACTGAAAAGCAAAAACTAAAATGCTGGCAGATCCAGACTTAAAGGAGGTATGACATTTCCCCAACACCTACAAAAGTTGCTCACTGTGTATCGTAAAGCACAGGATGAAAAGAAGGTGTTCAAAGTACTCTGATAGGATTTTAACAAAGAAATGAAATACTAATATGAAAACGTATTAGTTTTCTTATTTTTTTTCATTTTTGGACAAATTTATAACCGCCAGCAAGGGACTTTTTCATGTTTTGGCAAAAACTTCCTAAAGTCGAGAAAGAATTGTGATTTACCCCATTGACTAAGATTGCTTTGCATGGTGATTTTTACAGTTCTACAATGTTATGCAAAGCAAGGACTGTGTTGTATTTTAAATTTTCTTCCAAAAAAAAAAAATGTAGAGAGAGATGAAGTGAAATCAAATCAAATGAAATAAAGACAAAAACTGAATGATTAACTGGGAAGATATATTTGCAACTTCTATCACAGATGAGTCAGGAAAAAAAAAAAAAAACAACAACTTAGTGCAAAAATGACCAAAGGACAGGAAAAGACGGTTTACGGTAAAAAGGAATACAGTGGCCACTAAACGTAAGAAAAAATTCTTAACTTTGTTCCTAATGAAAAAAATGAGAAGTAAACTATACTGAGATGCCATTTTTTATAACCATGCATTGATCAAATCCCCAAAATTTGAAAGCGTGCTCTTTTGGCGTATGTGTGGGAAAGAGGCATTCTCACGTATTGTTGATGGGAATGAAAAATGGTGCAACCCTCACGAAGGGCAAGTTGGAATCATCACTCAAAATTACAAATGCACTTCCTTTTGACCCAGAAATCCCACTTCTGGGAAATTCTTCTGACAGCTATTTCTAAATATGATTACACAGATCAGTGTAGCATTGTTTTTACAGCAAAGGACAAAAGAATCCATCATTTAGGGATTAATCAAATAAACTATGGTGTATCTACAGTAACCTCAACCCCCAAACGTGGAAGCTTCTGATGCACTAACGTGAAAAGACCTCCAAGATAAATTGTTCAGTGAGAAACGCACGCTGCAGATCAATATGTATTTAGTAGTATTCATTACACCGACCTTTCTGTAAAAATTATATACCCTCCTTTGTTTATTTTATGATAAAGACATCCTGACAGGACTCACAAAGGTCTAATCCAAGTGAGTTCCTGTAGGAAGCAGGGGCGAGTGGGGTGGGAATAAGAGGAGTGGGAATAAGACTTTTTTTTTCAATTATAACTTTTAATAATTGCTTGATTTTTTTAAAGATCAAACTGGCTTGGGGCGCCTGGGTGGCGCAGTCGGTTGGGCGTCCGACTTCAGCCGGGTCACGATCTCGCGCTCCGTGAGTTCGAGCCCCGCGTCAGGCTCTGGGCTGATGGCTCAGAGCCTGGAGCCTGTTTCCGAGTCTGTGTCTCCCTCTCTCTCTGCCCCTCCCCCGTTCGTGCTCTGTCTCTCTCTGTCCCAAAAATGAATAAACGTTGAAAAAAAAAAAATAAAAAAAAATAAAAATAAAAAAAAAAAAAGATCAAACTGGCTTTATTCAACAATTTATGAATCAGCATCCCATCTAGTAAATAGGAAAGAGCGCTTACAGTCATCGGATTTTTAAAGACCATGAATGTATTACTCAAATAAAATTAAATTAGAAAATTAAAAAGAAATTACCTACATATATACCAAAGACTGTACCTCATAAATGGCCTTCTAATTAGGCCACATGTGAAGTCTGGTGGGGGCGCCTGGGTGGCTCAGTTGGTTAAGCGTCCAACTTTTGCTCAGGTCAAGATCACATGGTTCATGAGTTCGAGCCCCCTGACAGGCTCTATGCTGACAGCTCAGAGCCTGAAGCCTCCTTTGGATTCTGTGTGTCCCTCTTTCTGTCCCTCCCCCTTTTGCGCTTTGCCTCTCTCTCTCTCTCTCTTTAAAAAAGAATTAAACATTAAAAAATAATAAAGAAAAAAAGTTTGGTGTAGAAATGTTCAGTTTAGCTGTGTGACCTAATAAAGGGTTTCCTTTACTTAATACATAAACACATCATGGTTAATTTTGCATATCGCCAGTCTAACATTCCATTAACCTCTGATCAGCCTGCGACCTGTGCTTGCACCCAGAGGCAAGCACACAGCGGTTGGGGGGAAGTGAGAACTTACACATATAGGATCATCATAGCGATAGAGTAACTCAAAGAACGTAAGGGAAAGAGCAGAAATTGAAAAGCCAGGGGGAACATCAATGAGGCCTCTTAACTGACTTTATCAACACAGAAAGGGACGTAAAAGAGTGACTACCAAACAAGACGTAATCAATCTTTAAGAAGGGAGTGAGGGGAAGAAGGTGGGGAGAAAATGAAGACATAAAGGTAGTTAACCGTAATTTAAAAATCTCCAAATCCCACATCCTGCCGTGTTGACTCCTTCTGATTCATCTAATCCTCAGAGAAGTACCTGTCCCAGGTGCCACTCCCCACCCCGCCAGCCCAGATGCATCCCTCTCTCCTTGGTCTGCCTCTAAAAGAAAACCACTGTTTTGAATTTGCTTATGAGTCACCACACCAAAGGCCTTTGTATTTTATTTAATATTATGGGATTCAATCATCAGAATCCCTCCTTATTCTTTTCAACGGGACTTAGAAGAAGCTTTCTGAGAGGCACTTCCCACAATTTCAAAATCCTTACCAGATGTTAAAAAGCAATTTTTACTAGGGGGGGCGCCTGGGTGGCTCAGTCAGTTAAGCGTCCGACTCTTGATTTCGGCTCAAGTCATGATCTCACGGTTCGTGAGTTCGAGCTCCACGGCAGGCTCTGTGCCGACAGCACGGAGCCTGCTTGGGATTCTCTCGCTCTCTTCTCTCTCTCTACTCCTCTCCCCCTTTTTCTCTCAAAATAAGTAAGTAGAACTTAAATTAAAAAATTTTCGTTTTTACTAGTTAGCCTGCTCCTAAACAGTAAGAGAGAGAAGTCTAAATTATCCATACTTTCTTTTTTTCTAGTCCGCTGTTTTTGGTGTCCCCCAGATACGAAGTTGCTCTGAGCCACAATGATGGAGGGGCAGGGCTCCCATCACCTGTAGCTGACGCATTTCCTTCAAACACAAGTCACACGTTCCCCACAGCACGCCTATCCCTCTAAAAGGACACACCCAGGTTGCTGTCATCACCTCTAACTCAAGGGGACCCGTTTGACATGTGTCCGAATCTGCTTTCAGAGCTGTGCAGGCAGGCCCTCTCACTGCACAGAAAGCACAAAACATGTGCCAGGGAAGAGAAAAAATAAGGCTGTCTGATCAGCCTGTTCTGACTCCCGTCAACAAGGGGAAGCAAGTACACGAAATGGGCAAATCGCCCTTTCCTGGGCAGGAAGGACACAGAAAAGGAACTCTCCCAAACAGCCAGGAGGGGATCCAGACTCTCGGTCGCTGCAGGGAGGACTGAATGAGGGAAGCTGAGCGGCCGGGGCAGAACACTCACAGTAGGTATTCCAGGGACTGAATTCTGAATGTACAGTCTTGGGCAGGTTACTTAGCCCCTCTTTGTCTTTCTGTTGTATTCTATAAAACGGAGATGGTAATATTCAGGATCGTCCTGATGGTTAAAGGAGGAAATCAACATTAAGCACTCGGCACCGAGGTGGGCACACAGCAACCGCTGAGTAAGCAGCAGCTACTATTTTTGTGATTACTACCGGCACCTGAGCCCTGATGGGGTTGTGGAGGAAAGGGGTACATGTGTGACAGGTTGTTTTTCACCCTGCCCCTTTGTTTTCCTACGCTTGCCCATAACTGGCAATGTGGACCAGCAGATTAATACTTTGACCCTTTCAGGAACAAGCTGACGGAGGAACGACCAAAGCTCCGTGTGGTGAGGGGTCAACTGTAAATCGCTCACTTCTGTTTGTTTTTTTTTTTTCAACGTTTATTTATTTTTGGGACAGAGGGAGACAGAGCATGAACGGGGGAGGGGCAGAGAGAGAGGGAGACACAGAATCGGAAACAGGCTCCAGGCTCTGAGCCATCAGCCCAGAGCCCGACGCGGGGCTCGAACCCACGGACCATGAGATCGCGACCTGGCTGAAGTCGGACGCTTAACCGACTGCGCCACCCAGGCGCCCCTAAATCGCTCACTTCTGTATCCTCAGAGCTCAGTACTACGTCCACTATGGCCGGCACACAGTAGGCTCTCAGGAGGTATTTGGTGAAGGGAGTGCTGAATAAAAGTAGCAGGTTCTTGAACTTCAACCCACAGCTCCTGAAACTGAGGTGTGACCTCTCTGACAAATAATGCCCTCCCCCCAAGAATCTGGACTAGAGACCCCAATAAAATATTTAAGAAGAAAGAAAAATCATCCCATCGCTCCACCACCCCACTGTTAACAGTTGCCTCTTCCTGAAAGAATGTTCTCTATCTGGTCCTTGACCACAGTCCCAACGTTGTTTTTTGCTCTGTACAATATGGTTATTCGCACAACTTTACAGTCTCTTCTTCTACAGAGTATTAGGAAGTCATTGCATCACACTAATGAACACAGCATTATTAAACCAAACATCTATTAGGGAATATTAATGCTGTCTCCTGTTTTTATTAGAGATAATCCTACAATGAACATCCTCATTTGGCGTCTGTTGAATTATACCCACAAGCTATTGGGAGTAGCTCCTCATGATTTTTCATGGACGACTCTACATTTGATTTACCCCAGATTCCCACAATGTACTGCGTGACTCCTTTTCCCTCGGAAGGAAGGACTTTAAAAGTGATCCGGTGAATGGGAAGACAGGAGAGACAGTCAAGGGTGTGGAGGCGACTCATCAAAAGGCCCAGTTTTTCCAACAATGCTCCTAATCAGCTCTAGGGAAGTAAGAAAGTGCTGAATTTTTAACAGTGAAAAGAATCTCATTAGGAAAGAAAACACTTCACTTCAAAGTTGAGATGGAACACAGATGGAACCTTGTCAAAAGGGTATTATCTAATCTGGTGAAGTGCTTTCACACTAGGGATTCCTATCCTGTAAATGATGAGATGGCCCCAGGTACGGCTGTGTATATGGAAACGAGGAGAATGAGACTCAAAGAAAAGGATCTACATAATGCTACATGCAGAGCATCTAATCACAGGATTTTGAGGCACCTTATTCAGATCAGCCTCCTAAACCTAAGGTTATAAAGTAGGATAAACCAAAAAACAAGTGAAAGTAGGCAACAGATTCCTGGCATTTGAATGTCTAAACCATTTAGGACCGCGTTTCCTAAATTCTAATATTGCTGTTCGTAAATATTTAACCACAGGTTTTCTTTTCAGAATATCATCAACTGGGGGGCCTCCTAAAATACGTACATATGCAGTACCTATATTTTAAGTTTGCTCTTTCCTACAGCAAGTGCATGGCCTTTGGAATGCATACACGAGCACACACTACTTATATTTGACCTGGTGTTTAAAAATTTTTTATCTTGATTTGATTTCTATCCAGGGAAATCGTAAACTCATTAAAATTTCATTCAGGCTTCCTAAGCTCCTTGGTTAACCCCAGCCTCCTCACCACAAGTTCTGTTTCATTGTAAAGCTCCATATCTTCCATTTTATCTCAGCCAAGAATTACAGCTACTACCAGATGGAAATGCCCTTGAACATGGAGGGCCTATTTTATACTTTAGACGTTGCAATGGGAGCAGTATTTATTCATTTGAATAAAAGTAGTTACTCATAGGAAATATGAATTCCTAACATTCACACCCTAATGAATTTTTAAAATTCCGTGGCCAACATGACCAGTAACGGGGCAAGCTGATACGTACCTCCTAATAAGATAGAGAACAATACAGCATCGCTTCTCTGATGTTCTTGCCAAAAATGCATAATGTGAACCCAGTCATGGGGAACCATGATTTTGCAAAGCAGAAAATCAAAGGGGTGGATTTCAGAAAATTCAAATTCATCTGGCTTTTGGAGCACAAGAAATTTCATTCATGTCTCTCCCATAAACAGTGTGTCAGTTTATTGCTAATTACATTTTTAATGTATATACTTGCATATAATCTGTGTCATGCAATATACAATATATTTATTCTTTCCACTTTGAGACTTCCTAACTTTGTTGTATATTATCACACATCTAACTTTGGTATTTTCGGCTGCATAATGTACACAAAACATTTGTCTGAAAGGCTTGAAGATTTTTCTCCTGGTCCCATGCATTGGAACCAGTAGAAATGTGTAGAGGGATTTATCCCTCTGACTACCTATATTCTTTAGCTTCTCTTAGCATTATCAGTTCCACTAATGGACCTTCCAATCTAGACTCTCTGCAGAGATGTACCATGCTTACCTCCACCAAGAAGCTCTGAATCTCTTCCATTATATAATAGCTTTAAAGACATTTTGAAAAATCGGAACCATGCTCTTCCCTTCATTTTGGTCCGAGGTCTCTCCATGAAAAGTTGCATGATATTTATAAGCCTGCAAAAGCTCTGCTTAAGTAGTCAAGCATACTCAAAGGTAAGTCCCTATGGCACCCTCCTCACTGAACAATACCCTACTGCCACATTTAGTATCTGTACAATAATGCCAGATGACACAGATGTTTATAAATGCACACATTGAAAGTTTAGTTAGCAATCAACAGTGATGCATTGTTTTTGTTTTGTTCTGTTTTAATTTAATTTTTTTTTTCAACGTTTATTTATTTTTGGGACAGAGAGAGACAGAGCATGAACGGGGGAGGGGCAGAGAGAGAGGGAGACACAGAATCGGAAACAGGCTCCAGGCTCTGAGCCATCAGCCCAGAGCCTGACGCGGGGCTCGAACTCATGGACCGCGAGATCGTGACCTGGCTGAAGTCGGACGCTTAACCGACTGCGCCACCCAGGCGCCCCTGTTCTGTTTTAATTTAAATCCAAGATAGTTAACGCATAGTATAATAATGATTTCAAGAAGAGAATTTGTGATTCATCACTTACATATAACACCCAGTGTTCATCCCAACAAGTCCTCTGTAAGGCCCCTCATCTATTTAACCCATCCTCCCACCCAACACCCCTCCAACAACCCTCAGTTTGCTTTTCGTATTTAAGAGTCTCTTACAGTTTGTCTCCCTCTCGGTTTTCATGTTATTTTTGCTCTCCTACCCTTATGTTCATCTGTTTTGTTTCTTAAATTCCACATATGAGTGAGTGATATGATAATTATCTTTTTTCTGACTTATTTTGCTTAGCATAATATACTGTAGTTCCATCCACATTGTTGCAAATGGCAAATTTCATTCTTTCTGATCGCCGAGTAATATTTCATTGTGTATATGTATGTATGTACATATACAAAATGTACATACACATCTTCTTTATCCATTCATCCATCGATGGACATTTGGGCTCTTTCCATACTTTGGCTACTGTCGACAGTGCTGCTAGAAACATCGGGGTGCATGTGCCCCTTCGAATTAGCACTCCTGTATCCTTTGGATAAATACCTAGTAGTGGTGATGTACTGTTTATGACAGAGACATGAAAGAATTACTTGTGATTTAAGAGCCAGAATTCTGAACTCGAATTTTCTGAAATTTGTACCTTTGATTTTATGTTGTGGTTTTACCACACGAACACAAACGATAGCGGTAACAGTGACCCTATAGGGTGAATGATACAGGCATTGCAAAGAGAAAACCAAATTACATCCTCCCCCCACCCCCACCCCAAATCCAGTAAATAGAAATGATCTTCGGACACACAGAGAATGGAACACTGAGTGTCCGACACAGAACTATTCTGCAGAAATATGGGCCCGCGGAAAATGATGCCAAGCAGCACTGATAACGGAGTCCTGAATGCTGATGACACTTTTCCACCCTTCACTCTAAGAGAAACAGTAGACTTTTATGATGGCACAGTAGACTCAAAGTCCCCGCCATGCTTGATTTGTATGAAAAAAAGCAATCTATAACCCGTAATGAAATCTGTTCCCAGACATGAGCCTATCCTTGCACAAAGAAACTGCAACCAGTTAGATGAGGTACTAAGGTAAATGGACCTTTGGAATCAAACCCAAGTGAGGCCACGCAAAAGGCCACAAATAGTTCGCCATGCACCAAGAAGCTGCCGGCAAGCGTGGCTCCTTTAAGACACTGTTCTTACGCACTCCTTCTCAAATTTGACCTTTAAGGCACACAGCAAACTAAAACAACTTGGAGGAAAAAAAAAAAAAGCAGCCTCACAGGAATCGATTGGAGATATTCGACTTACTTGGATTATCTGACTCAAAAAAAGATCATTTAGAAATGACTTACAAGGGACTCACTCAGAAGCAGCAGCAACAGGCATATTTCAGACCATAAATCAGTGGAACATGAAAACCGGAGAAAAATCCATAAAGGTTAATGCACTTTGGAGCGCACTTGCCTCTTAATTCATGGGAGTAAGTCGTTGGCACATCGGGAAGAGGCCCCCCCAACAGTCTGTAATTGTTCATGCTGAGTGTAAGTACTCTCTGTGCCTTTTGTATATAGAGATTTTCTGGGTAAAAGTGCAAAATAAGCTCATCATCACAGAGCCCAATCATTTCCTCAGCCCACACCCCTCGGGGACCATTTGCTGAACTAATGAAATAAAAAGGGTTTGGGGTGCTCTTGTCTGTAATGAGTAAAATTCATGTCTAGCACTAGAGGGAAAAAGAGGTAAAAATCATTAAGTAAAGGGAGAAAAGAATATTAGCTACAAAATTTGAACTCTGCAGGCTTGTAAACAAATTTAACTTTAAAAAATCTTACCACGAGTATACTGCAAGTGATTTGTGACTGCATTTAAGTGTTCCCTCCAGACGGAAAAGCACTTTAGGTAAAATGAAGTAAGCCTCTTTGAAACGACAGCTGTTTACATTTTTTAAGCAAATAATTTGGAAATTGAAGTAATTCAAACCCTTAATATTAAACAATCTTCTTTTTTAATGAGAAATTCCATATAAATAATCAATAAGGGCTATTGATATCAAATTCTGAGACAAAATGATAATCCTGCTTTTCCGACAGCGCCTGGAATTGTTTCTATCCTTTCCACATATTTATAGTGAAAATAACCTCCTTTGTATTTTTTTCTTCTTTCTTCCTTTTTTTTTTTTTTTTTTTTTTTTATAAAAGATAAGGCTGCCTGAAAATTTTTCAAGAAAAATAGCAACTTATTACAAATTGCCTATCATATCTCCTGGAAACTTACATGTAATGTATTAAACATATTGTATTTGGGGGGGGGTTCTGTATCTGTTGGCTTCAGATATTCTAATGCGAGACACAGGGGAATCTGGCAAATCTTCTACCTGTTGTCGTCAGTAGGAGCTCCGTTAATAATTGCTTATATCCAGTCAGCTTTTACCATGTCCTGATTGAAGAGCTTTATATGGATTCTTTTATGCAATTCTCACAGTAACTCCATGAGGTCTGCACTATTGCTACCTGCATTTTACATACAGTGAAACAAAGTGAAAAAACAACAGTACCATTAATAGCTGACAGTTACATTGTGCTTAGAACATGCCAGAACTGTTTTGAAGTAACCGCCATGCTTTGCTTCACTTATTCCTTACAACGCTATGAAGAGTATTTGTATAATTGGTATCTGGAAGGCAGCTTTGTTTACCAGTATGCCACTAACGCTGTAATTGCTATCTGGAAGAAGAAATGAAGGCGCAGAAAGATTATGCACTTTCTCAAGGTCCTACAACTACTAAGTGTGACAGGGCCAAAATTTGAACTTGGGGGATGTGGTTCCAGACGCCATGCTAGACTTAACCACCCCCCTAGACCATGTATTCTTCTAACACTACTGCCTCCCAAATGTTCACCCTTAAGGGAGCTGGTAAGGAAAGGACAATCAACAGAAGTCCATGTGAAAAGCCCTAGAATGTCCTGATATAGTGGAAGCTTGCATGGATTGAGAGGACCATAATTGTGCTAAATGCAAATATTTGCATATACATACCGAAGACTGAATTATTTCTCTTGAGATAGAAGAAGTCTTATCTCAAAGCCCTGTTCTGATTTCTTCCCCCAAGGTCCTGATCTGTACTTTCAATCATCTGTTAGAAATTTTCAACTGCATGTTCTTTTGACAATTCAAACTATCTCTAAAATGGAACTTTTCAGGGGTGCTTGGGTGGCTCAGTTGGTTAAGCATCCAACTCTTGGTTTCTGCTTGGGTCGTGATCTCATGGTTGGTGGGTTCAAGCCCCGCATCAGACTCTGCACTGACAGCGTGGATCCTGCTTGGGATTCTCTCTCTCCCTGTCTCTCTCTGCCCCTCCCCTCCCCCTGTCTCAAAAAATAAACTTAAAAAATTTAAAAAAATGGTACTTTTCATGGCTGCCCTCTCATTATTTCAATTCTCTCCTTCTACGTTCCCTATTTTTGTCCCATCCTCATTCCAGTTACCCTTGCTCAAACTTCTTCATCTTTCACTTCGCTCTTATTTTTAGCCTTGCTACTTATGCAAGCAGCTAAGTCTCCAGACTTCGAGACATTCTCTTTATATTATCTCTCATGTTCATGCATTTATTCATGTGTTCATTCCTTCATTCACTTAAGCAAGTATGTACGGAGTGTCTACCTTATGCCATGTACTGGTGTAGGTGCTAAAGCATCCAGAGGGAAAGAACCACGCCCCAGAGACTATTCCTGATATAGCTATGACAGGAATGCTGCCACCTCAGTTAGTTTCGTGCTGGAGCCTGGAGAGGCATTCCTGTGCCTCCAGTTGTTAACATCCAACTTCATAATTCAGGCTTTTATCACATTAGATGATGGAGATGGATGGGCAGAACATAATATAAGGCAATTTCTTTCCCAGGCCTTCCTAAAACAATTTCCCAAATGATGTTTCTGTCTTTAATCCCTTCTTCCTCCAATTTATCTAACACACGGCTGTTATATTAGTCTCATGAAGGCACAGAATATCTACCTACTTCTGTCTTCATCAGTGTGCCCTACTCACTCTTGCCTCCAGGTCTTGGCACGTGATGGTCCATCTGCTAGAACACTCCCCTCCATACCTTTTTCCCCCAACAATCCCTTGTCCTACAGCCGTAGTTCAAATACAACCTCTTCCAGGAGCCTTTGCCCCTTGAGTCTTGGTTGAATGCTCCTTCACTTTGGCCCCACAGTACCGTAGGTCCACGGAATATTCCTGTTGAGGTGTCTGTATTCCCTGCTAGTTTCTGACATCTTGAGGAGAGGGAATGCGTCTTGCTTATTGTAGTCAGTGTTTGGTACCTAGCAGGAATCAAGACATAAATCTAATATATTTTTACTTCTACTCACCAGCAAGCTTTGCTTCCTAGATATTCCCAGTATTGTAAAAAAAAAAAAAAAAAAAAAAAAAAAAAATCCCCATATCTTTTCTCATGATGTCTATGTGGTCTATTTCTAATCCATCCATTTTCCAAATTGTGGTATATAAGCTAAGGTGGAGGCTTGAAAAGCTGTCATTCTCACTACAACCTTCCTTCAAGGACCAATTCAAAGCTCGCTCACTCATAAAGTTTTCCCTGGTCTCTTTATTAATTATTATTATTTAAAAAAAATTTTTTTTTTTCAACGTTTATTTTTTTTGGGACAGAGAGAGACAGAGCATGAACGGGGGAGGGGCAGAGAGAGAGGGAGACACAGAATCGGAAACAGGCTCCAGGCTCCGAGCCATCAGCCCAGAGCCCGACGCGGGGCTCGAACTCACGGACCGCGAGATCGTGACCTGGCTGAAGTCGGACGCTTAACCGACTGCGCCACCCAGGCGCCCCAATTATTATTATTTTTTAAAGTAATCTCATGCCCAGTGTGGGGCTTGAGCTCACAATGCCGAGATCAGGAGTCATATGCTCTACCGACTGAGCCAGCCAGGGGCCCCTCCTGATCTCTTTCAACTACTTTATTAATTTGAAATACTTTACTTCATTACATAGTATTAGTCACTTTCTTTTTATTTTCTCTCTCCTATTAGAATTAAGCTCCTTCAGAGTAGCAACTGTCCTTCATACATCTTTGAACATACTTGAAGCACTTAACACTATGTCAAGTACAGTGGACACAGTTCGAGGTTTAAGAAATGGTAATGTTATGTTTCTATCACAACTTACCTGGGCTTGTCTTGAAAGGCCAGTGCTTTTGGAAAGAACTACAATGCATAAATAATTATAAGGCTATGTTTGGGGAGAATAAATATGGCTGGTCAAAAAAAGTAAAAAAAAAAAAAAAAAAAAAAAGGAAAGGAAAAAACAGATAAGTGAAAGAAAAAAGGGAAAGTTGTGAACTTAAACGATGCATGCATTTTGTTAACTTATTAATTTTTTTAGGCATTTTAAGGCAAACTGTCAGCAAATCAAAGCCTGCTCACACACCTGGTGCCATGAAATTTAGTGAAGACTACTTGGGTATCAACGACAGAAGTCAGAGACTAAAAGTATTTTTCTTTCATGTGTCAAAAGCATGAATTGTGAGCCTGCTGGGTAAAATTACACTCTGTTTGCCAGGAGACAGGCTGGCCACTTGGTTCTCTCCTTCACTGTTCCCGAAAAGGATGGGTTTCATTACATTTAATAAATGAATGCTTTGGAAAACTCAGTTTGAATTATCTCTAATGAGCCTATTTGGCAGCTAAGCTTGTTCCTGAACTTAGCTTATGATGATTTCTTATCCCGCTCTTACGTTTATTATCACGTGATTAACTGCCACCCTGAATGCAAAGGGCTCTCAGAAAAAGTACCTGGAAGAGAGTGAATGACTAGGCAACGATCAGGATATACATGAGTCACAGACACCTCTTGTCCCCTAAACTTTTCTACTTCTGTCTCCTTTATTCACATCCTTGATTATTTCAAACAAGTCACAATGGTCCTCTCATTTCGCTGTGGGTTCCCTCGTCTGTGTCCACACTGTCCCCGGCCAGGATCTATAATGATCTTGTGACAGTACTCACAAAGTGATTTTCCATAATGGCTCAAGGTTCTCTTCAAATTTACCTCCTACAGAACTCTTTCCTATTTGGGAGACAATATCTGCTTTCCAGAGTCTCCTCTTGGTCATCTATTGTCAATGTCACACTCCCAAGAGGGCTTCAAAATCACAAAATGGGGTGGAGCAACAGCAATTTCATACTGATTATTTTTAAGCCGTTTCAGCTGCCATTCTATTACTGTTCTACTTTCCTTCCTTCCGGAAGCCTTGGAGTCACTTCCTTCTTTATAGTTAATTTCACAAATAGGACCACTTACTAGATAGGAATGAAAGACTTTATAATTCCTTCCATTCTCTCCTATTCAAGTTTTCATACCCTCTGGAAGGCTAGATCAGTGTTAAAAATTCTGCCAACACATCTGAGCAGAAGACTAGAATTACATCTGTACATGGAATAATACAGCAAAATAGCCTCCTGTCTAGCTGATTACTTGGAGGTATCAGTCATATAGGCCTTAAAATGATGGCATTTCCAAAGAACAACTAGACCTTCTTGAGGAATTTTGATTACAATATAACTGATATTCCCCTGGATTATGCTGATGACAAATACTGAAGACAAAACTGTCCACCAGTCAATGTCTGCAGTCAGGTTACACTCTGCTCAGTGAGTTTACTCTTGGGCTGACTGTTGCAACTGACTACAGCTGACAGTGCAAGAGAGAGAAAAAGCCTACAGAAGTACTCCAAACATAAAAAAGAGAAAAATCCAATGTAATCGTGGTTTCATCTGTTTCCTATTTTCAAAGCAATGGAAAAAATACAAGGAATATACATTTTATCATCGCACAGATACAAAGTACCTCTTAATGGAAAAAATTACTTCAGAAAAGTACTTGGTCTCATATGAAACTTGTGAAAAAATTTCTAGCTCATCCGACTGATAGCCAGTTCCCTTGGACAGTTTATTTTCAATATGGTAGTATACGTAAAATTGCCCATTTTTATGAGGTCAGCAAATAAAAAGTATGGCCACAGCCATGATAGCCACAGGCACGAGAGTTCATTTTGCATTTAACGTCTATATACTCAGGTTGTTACGGTGTACTTTCACACTTATTAATATTTTTAAGTGTTTTGATGTCATTTTCCCACATGCATATTTTGTTTGATCAGCTATTCATGTAACAAGCTCCTGTTAGAGGAGGTATTCATTGTATTTTCTCTCCTTTTAAATAAAAATTTTTTTAACATTTACTTATTTTTGATAGAGAGACAGAGCATGAGCGGGGGAGGGGCAGAGAGAGAGAAGCCCCTGGAAGCAGGCTCCAGGCTCTGAGCTGTCAGCCCAGAACCTGACGCGGGGCTCGAACTCACGGACCGTGAGATCATGACCTGAGCCGAAGTCGGACACTCAACTGACTGAACCACCCAGGCGCCCCATATTTTCTCCCCTTTTAATCTTTGTTTTTGACAAGTATTTGGCACTAATCATTCATGCAAGTTCCCAGCGACAATCTGAAACATGATGGTAAGCCTCCCAAACACTTAAGTAACGGATTAATTCAACTAACATTTACTGACGATGCATAAGCCATGCCCTGTGAGCTGGGGATGCCAAGTCTTAGAAGTCAAGAGAAAAGAAATGATCTCTCATATCTATAGCACATGTTAGCACTTACAAAGGACTCTCCACATCCTTGAACCTCACTCTGCTTTGGGGGCTGTTTTGACAGGGACGATTATTTCCATTTTACAAATGAAGAAATTGCAATTCAGACACGCTAGGTAATTTGCTGAAGGTCACACCACTATCAAGCTTTAAGAGTGGGTCTTGAACCTAGATCTGGCTCCTAATTACTTCGCCATTCTTTCTTCTACACCATATCCAAAAACAGCGGAGCCCATAAGCATGGAAATTCACAAGAAAGTAAAATTAAGTGGTCGCAGACTCAACGATTATAGAAAATTTCCCCATGTGCTCATTTCCAAAGATGGAAAGGCGTATTTTTCATAACTTAGTTTTAGACAGTTTGGCAGTTTAGAAAAGCACTGGCGAAGGCAAATGCCTATGACTCTGTTGGAAAAAGGAGTGGGCAAAACGCATGCGTAAAAAAGAGTGACATGGCAGCCTCTACCTACTGGCGTGGCTGCTTCTACAGGGAGGGTCACAGAATGTGTTACGACACGACGCCGATGCCGTACATGGGCCCAAGCAGCTGGGAGAGATCTGGAATGGTAGAAGGCTCAATCGCAGTGTCAGGCCAAGCACAACACCTGCATCTTCTGCCTCTTAGTTCAACGTTCTGTTCTTCAATGACAAAAGTGAAAGAGTAATTAGACTACGTGGGGTTCTCTTTAACCTGGTTGGCCATTTCTTCGAACAGCACAATTACCCTGCTAATGAGATTACATTTGGTTTAACTGGAGGATTATTTCACAGCAGAGCCCCGCTGACTCCAGTTCCCAGAGGCCCCGTTGTTCTGTAGAGGCACCCACCTAACATTCGTTTGTCTTAATGAAAGCCAGACGTAAAAATCGGGTCTGCACAGTTGCGAAAAACACAAGGGCTTTTGTTTATATTGAAAAAGAGCCTCATTTAGTCCATCTGAATCCTCCTAATACCCGGTGAAATATTTATTAATGAGTATCAGCACAGCAAGCCAGAAAGTCTTATTTGCATTAATTTAAACCATAAATAATTGAAGGTAGAGTTCGTTCCTTAAGTCACGGATTCGGAAAAATTCCTCAACTGCATGCTGAATAAAAAGAGACTATTAGCAAAGTGAAATGTATTAAAAGTTGACGGTGGTAGATGTTTTGCCTAGCCTTGGACTATGTCGATCATTTCTCAATATATAATTCATTATCCTACTTTGAGTCACTTCAGTAGAGGTGACAGGATGAGACTGTAATTTTTTCTAATTTGTCAGCCAGGATTACAGGGACTGTATCTGTGCTATTCCTCAGGTTGGATCAAAGATTAGTTGAGTAGATCTGGGCAACCATGCATTCACTCACCCACCAAACATTAGTGTGCTAACTGTACACCAGGCACCAGGAGATGACAAGAATAAGAAATAGACAAAACACGGTACTTGCTCTTAAGAGAGTTCAGGCAAAGCTGAATCCAAACTACAATCCATACCCTATCAGTGGTCATGAAATAAAATTAGAAAGTTGCAATCAGCACTGAGAGACAGGGAGATCGGGGCGGGGGGGGGGCACTAAACAGGATTGAAAATATCAGATGTATTACATATATTAGTGGCAAATATTGATTTGTGTCATCTTTATTATATATATGTATAGGTGTGCGTGTGCGTGTGTGTGTGTGGATGTGTGTGCATGCACACGTGTATGTATTTGGGTGTCGTTTTAACATTCACATACAGGAGTGTACTGGATCCTGGTACCAAATATAATTTTTACTGTGAAAAGACGTATGAAAGTGACTGATCCAGAGAGAAAAGAATTAAACTCTAGACAGGCTGACAGCACGAATGGTACAGGCCACTTTATAATTCGTGTGCATACTTTACCCCCCGAGATAACTTCAATTCACTGAGGGTAGGATATCGCTCAGCGTTATCAGTGCATTCCCCTCCGTGCCTAGCACAGTGAACTGGCAGAACGCAAGGCACTTGCGTCAAGTGGTCAAGTTAAGACGGCTTTCAAAATGGCCATGATGTAAACCAGCTACCTTAGGGCTGTGTTTCGCTGAGCATACGTGAGGAAAATACATATTCATCTGCTGTTGGCCAATGCTTATGGTCATTTTACATATTCATCTTCTCTATCTATGACAAAGCCGACTTCACTTGTGCAAGCTCTAATCAATTCACAATTCGACGTCTCTGCTTTGGGGAAGTGTTTACAAATTACAAACAGTATTGCCATGAAGACAAATTGTGCGTCTCATTAGCTGGACATATACTGGAGTAGCAGGGAGGGAAGTAGGCCTGTTGATTATTCATAATGAGCAAATATAACATACTCAACCAACAAGAGGACAGCAGCATGAGGGGATGCTAGTAAATGAGGTCTCGCTCACAGCCAACAAGAAGACAATCATTGCCAAATATAGTCCATGCCTCTCATCTCCTTGCTTCCCCTGGAAATGAGCACAGGAGTAAGCAGCATTGTTAAGAAAGTGCTCCACAGTGAAAAGAGTCACCTTCACGCTCTCAAGTCACCCTGGCCCCACGTGCCAAGTCTTCATCTTCTGCCCTCCCCATGTTACAGTATCTAGTGGGTTTCTGCCATGCAGGCAGGTCATGGCTCTTGGCCAGTTGTCATGTAACAATTCTTGCTTTCGTCTGAAAAAAGAAAGGCTTGATCAACTTTGGCCATAAGGCTGAACCATTCTATTTCCCAAGGTAATTTATGTAAGTTTCAACACTGAAAAGAAACAAAAGCATAGGATGCTCTTAACATTTGTGTATCTTGGCTCTCCGACTTGAGAAAGTACGCGTGCTTGACACTTTGTAGTGTTATTACCAGAGAACAGAAGATACCTGCCTGTTACATCTCCACACTGGGAAAGTTTAGTCAGATGGTAACACTGTCAGTTATTCGGGTCACCTGAACCTTGAAAGCAGTGACCAGGGGATGTGGGTGGAATATTTCCATGAACAAACTTCATCTGACTATTATTCCAAGACTGTCTGAACTTTTAAAACCAAAGAAAGAAAACTGTATCACCAGAGGATTGAAAATTCAGTGCAGGGATATTATTACTCAGTAGTATGACTAGTACTTAATACTGTCTTATAAGGAAACTAAAAGGGACATTAGTAAAACTTTTCTTCTTGGAGGTGTTACTCTTTCATTCAGACCATCACAATCAAAGTGATTATTTTAGGTCTTGGGAGGGAGCGGGAAGAGTCTCTTCCTCCTCGGTCAATTCTCTAAGACAAGGGGTTGTCATAAAAATGCAGAAGGAATCAGAGGTGCCTGGGTGGCTCAGTCGGTTAAGCGTCCGACTTCGGCTCAGGTCATGATCTCGCGGCTCGTGAGTTCAAGCCCCGCGTCGGGCTCTGTGCTAATGGCTCAGAGCCTGGAGCCTGTTTCCGATTCTGTGTCTCCCTCTCTCTCTGACCCTCCCCCGTTCATGCTCTGTCTCTCTCTCTGTCTCAAAAATAAATAAACACTAAAAAATTTTTTTTTTAAAAATGCAGAAGGAATCAGGGGTGCCTGGGTGGCTCAGTTGGTTAAGCGTCCAACTTCAGCTCAGGTCATGATCTCACAGTTCATGAGTTCAAGCCCTGTGTCAGGCTCTGTGTTGACAGCTCAGAGCCTGGAGCCTGCTTCAGGTTCTGTGTCTCCCTCTCTCTGCTCCTCCCGTGCTCATGCTCTATCTCTTTCTCTCTCAAAAATAAATAATTTTTTTAAATGCAGAAGGAATCATAATAATGGGAAACTGGATCACTGAGGGATATATTTCTTTTTAAATGTACAAGGTGTATATACATCTACCTATCTAACCTAAATATGATTCTAAGAGAACCCCAAAGGGGTGAGAACAAAATAATAATAATCATAATGTTTCAAATTTGTCTTCAGAATGAGTCACTTTCATATTCATTACCCAATTTAATGCCACCAGCATCTTACAGTGCTACACTGGGACTGTTAGCTGGGGAAAGTACTGTTTGACTGTAAGTATAATTTCAGAAAGGGAGGAAAGAGTATAGGATGGATGGATGGATGGATGAAAAAGTATATTGCAAAAAGCTACAGCTAGCTGATTTGCTGATTTCTTGATATTTAACCAGTTCCTGTGGATGCACATTATTCCCTTTATATCTCTTTAATGAGATCAAGTAAGGCGAAAAGGCAACAAAATTATCTCCAAACAGTCCCATCTCTATGACTGGCCTATAGTTCTGGTCTACAATCTCCTCCTGGATTATGGTACTGCCTCTGGACTGATCTTTCCCATTCCCACCTGACATCTCACTATCATGTTAATCTACATCAAAAATCTCTTTTGTAGTGATCCTCCATTTCTCAGAAACCTTCAATGGCTTCCACTGTCTTCTCATGAATTGAAAATCCCTTCTCCTGCGGACTGGCCCCATCACCTTCTCACATCTCTGCAGGATACTCATTTGCTTCTTGTTTCATAAGAATCCAAAATTATTCCTGTCTTGGACGTTTCAGTGAGGTTTTTCCACTCTTTCAGAACACATCTCATTTCGGTGAAGTTTCAGAAGACCCACATTTCATACATAATTGAAATCAGTTGATTCACAGGCTGAGGTGGGGGGAGCAACATAAATATCAGGGCCTGAGGCCTGTCATTCTACTTGATGAAAATGTGTTCCACAATAAGCAGGACAGGGAGGGAGACACGGATCCAAGTTCCTCGGTCAGACTTCCCTCCTAGCTACCTTTTGTGGTATCAGCATCTAGCTGCTCTGAGACTATGTAATCTAGTACTTTAAAATATATAATATAATGCCTATGATTCACAGGGTGAATACTTCTTTTGAAACTTAACCGAAGAGGGAAGAAAACCTGAAGGAAAATGTAGCTGCACTGTATCTACACGCTGAGAGACAGCAGTTCATCTCTAACTTGCTAAGTGATTTTTGTAAGTAATCACGATGATACCCAATTTTCACCTTAGGTCTAGGAGTAGATTCTAACACCCATATATGACTGGATCTCTGCGATAAAACCAACCGAAATTCCACCTGTCTTTTAAAGGCTCAGCTTCAGGCCTCTTGTCTCCAGCCCACGTTAATCTCCCTCCTTTCCCTTGCTTTCATAGTCCAAGGAACACAATTACATGTTTATACCTCGTCTTTCACTGTCCTCTGTTATTTCTCATGTAATCATCTCTTCCCAACTATATTTTCATTTCTCTGAATGTAGAGACTGTGGTTTTATTATGTTATTTCATATTTGTCATGGTCCCTAACACAACGTGTCACTCAGTTGAAGATCTCCATGACATGATCTTTCTGACAACATGGTACACGGAAGACAGCACAGGGTCTGGGGTTAGAAAGTCCTGGTTTGCAATCTCCGCTCTCTCAGATACTTAACTTTAGGACTTTGCTGACCACCCCTCCTTCCCGAGGCCCCTAATCTACAAAACAGGGGAATAATACCTCCCTTGGAGGGTTACTGTAGGTTGGCAGTGATGTATTTCCTGTATCAATGCTTTACATTCACCTAAGGTAGATGAACAAAGTACCTGAAATATAGCAGCACCCATTATGTGGTAGTAATACTCCTATCAGTTCCTTTGTTCATTTATTTGTAAATGTGGCAACCAAGTAAGAGTACCTGTATCATAAACGTTCTGTCACAGCTGGGTCTCTTTAAATAGGAAATCCTTTGAAAATTTTAATGAGTTCGAGTTTATAATAAAGGCGATCTCTAGAGCTCACTTGGAGCTTACTAACAACATCTTATGTCTATATGTCATTTAGAATTTACAACACCCTTTCATGCATAGTTTCAGTCCTTCCTAACTTGCAAACCAGAGATGCTGGGGACCTTTATCAGGCAAAGGAACCTGACAGCACCTAGTGTCTCGGTGGTGACACCGATAGGAATACAGTGCTCTGGGTCTCGGAATGTGCCGGCCCCTCTGCCTGGGCTGCTCTCCCTCCACTCATACAACCAGCCTCCTCACTTCTGTCAGGTCTCCGCACACAGTCATCCACCTTCTGAAGATGTTCAAGGAAGGTCTGACATCTAACATAGCTCTTTAATCATTATCTCCTTGAGCTGCCTCTTTCTCTTTATAGACCTTAGCATAATCTAATACCGTATTCGTTTGCTTATGTGCTCATTTTCCATTTGCCTTGCTGGACTGTAAACCCCACGAGGGCCAGGACTTAGGTCGGTTCACCTACACCTAGAACCTAGGAAAGTACCTAACACATGGCAGGTACTCCAGAGATACTTGGTGAATAAACGTAAGCTTGTTGGGTTCCCGTCTACTTCTCTCCGTGAACTCCGAGGACCAGAAATGCCAGCACGTTCCGATTTTCACTGAACCTACTAGCAACGAACAGAGGCAATGTCTGTTTTTACTACCTCTCCCCCAACAGATCCATTCCAGACGGTTGTTCAGAGAAGAATAAAGCTCCAGAGTCTAGTCCTGCTCCCAAACGGTCATATTTAACCCGTCCAACGTGCCCCCCGACCTCCACTGATGCCAGGCAGTAAAACTGGAGTCTGTAAAAGAAAATGATGTGCTTGTGCAACGTGGCCCTAGGCCTCGTCCCTTTTCTTTGATGCCTCGTTAAGACTATCGTTCGACGTTCACACCTGAAAAGTAAGAAACAAGTACGAGTCTAATGACATTACTTGGGCAGAAGAGCTTATATTTTTTTGTTGAATTATCACCAGTAGCACATTCTTGCATGTTCAAATCCTGCAGCTCTCAATCTGGCCCCCTATAAAAAGTAACATATGCTCACAATAAATCTTTAAAATGGCTCTATTAATAGAGTGGCTGTGGTGACAGTTTTATAAATGGGCCCCATCTTTATGCAAACTGTGTTTTATTAGATTGCATTATAATGATTTGTAATAAGAATACAGAGATGGATTCTGAGAGAAGGAACTCCAGAAACGTTCGCAAGCTGGTCAGGGGTTTCAAAGCCCATGAATTCTGTGTGGCAGACTGTGCATTCCGGGAACAACAGACATCATCAGATTAGTTTTGCTACAGTTGTATGCTTCTCCGCCTGCTTTTTCCAATCAGATAATAACAGTCTAATAACTGGCTTTGTGTCTGTCAATCCAATTACTTCCTATTTGGGATGTGCTGACACTCCATTAAATCGGCAGACAGATGGCAAGGTCTTTCATTACCCTCCGACTGAATAATTAGCTTCCTGGGCACATAACTAGGGAAGGAGCCTATCTATAAAGTCAGGTGTCTTCCAAATAGAACCAAAGACACAGATCACTAAAAATAATCTTGTTAGCCTAATGTTATGTCGATGCCATGCCTGTAATAGCCAAGGCCATCTAGTTATGCTTCAGTCTCCTGAGAAGCGGTCTTGATCAGGAGGAGTGGCCCTCCGGCCATATATCCACTACAGCCCTCCCACCTACGTCTGACTGGTAGCCACTCCAAGAAAAATACAACCGCAGTCTGGGATCTAAACGGTGTCACCTTGGGAAAGTTGAGAACAGTTCTTTCATCTGACCTGATCTCACGAAGAAATAAAAGGAGCACAACACTCACTGAAATAAATTGCCTACAGAGAAAGCGAAATAGAATTTAACCGGAAACTTTTTTTTTTTTTTTAATTTTTTTTTTTCAACGTTTATTTATTTTTGGGACAGAGAGAGACAGAGCGTGAACGGGGGAGGGGCAGAGAGAGAGGGAGACACAGAATCGGAAACAGGCTCCAGGCTCTGAGCCATCAGCCCAGAGCCCGACGCGGGGCTCGAACTCCCGGACCGCGAGATCGTGACCTGGCTGAAGTCGGACGCTTAACCGACTGCGCCACCCAGGCGCCCCTTAACCAGAAACTTTTAAGAATAGAGGACTAGATGCCAAGAGTAAATTAAAATGCAATCCTAAGAATTTTAATGAAGTTCTCTTATAATTATAAATCTTCATAGGATGCATAGGACACAGTTACAGAATTTAAAAGAAAGCCCCATCATGTGTCTTATTTCCCACTCTATCTATCATAATGATGAGCATCTAACAGGTGGTCCCTCAACTCTTTGTTGAATCAACTTAAAAATACTTTACAGATGTTATTAATAGTCATGATGTTAATTGTTAAAGGGGAAAACTGTGATATAGTTGGTGAAATTAGTGTCCTCAGATATAACGAGACTCTACTTCCAAGAACCTACATGGTTGACAGAGATTCTTTTCTATTCCTCTGCCCAATTTGAGTAGCTTTGTCACAAATGTGTCAACATCATGGCTCAATTCTAATAAGACATTTGGCATTTCATGTTTTCAGTGTGCTAGAATCTCAGGAATGAAAAAAGGTTAATTAATATGGAGACAGCATAGTGCCATGAAAAGAATACGGCCTGAGAATAGAAAGACCTAGATTCCAACCTGGCCACCCCTGGGCCTCAGCTGACTCACTAGGTGAACTTCACAGATCCTTTGGTTACAGTCCTTACATTTCAAGAATCACTATGGGACGCTGGCACGATTTGGCCCAATTTGTCCGCTTTCCTCATTGCTAAGAGTAATTCCCGCAGGGACCTGGAGTATCGCTGCTATCTCATTATGAATATTCATTTTCAAAGGCCACAAAGACTAATAAACTCCCAGCTGCAGGGAACAGAGGGTCAACATACTAAAACAGCACTAAAAGCAAGGAGACATTAGTGTTTAGTGTTGAAGCACTAAAGCAGATAACTTTATAGCCCTTTAATGAGGATTATATTTTTTCATGGTTGTGGTTAAAGGAGGGGAAAAAAGCAGGCCCATTAACCATCGTTCTCCCTTTTCTAAGTGTTTCCATTCTTTATTTATTGAGGGTACTAGTTATGTTCAACAATAGCTACATACGAACTTGGTTGTGTAAAACCCGATTCTTTGACCAGAGGCTCTTTGATTCCACATTGAAGAAAGCACTCACAGTGAGGCGTCTTTTTGAAAACCAGAGTGATTAACTGGGAGATGTTCAGTCAATGGAGCCAAAGAATGCTGTTACGGAGGAAGAGCTAGTGATCACTGGCAGTTGTCTGTGACACATTCAGGCTGTTATCAACAGCTTGGACGGCTTCCAAGGAAACTAATATAATAATGGAAGGAACACTTGGGCTAAAAGAATTGAAACCTGAAGGAGCTGAATTGAAGGGTAATGACTCTCAGGTGCCACGAGAAGAGACGGAAGTGCCTGGTTACTGAAGTTCAAAGTCAGGGAAAAGTTGATTAAGTTGTGAGATTTTACAAACACTGAAAATTAAGTAAGCATTCCAAAGCAGAAGAGGCAAGCTTCTACTACCCAGCTCGCTGAGGAGGCCGGGGAGTATCGGTGCCATTAGTAGGGAGGACAAGGGGCTAGGCTGCCAGTGGCTTTCTGAAGTATTGACAATGGGAGAGAGACACGGTCCATGACGCATGTGGACAGCAAAGATGAAAATACCACTCAAATTACTGAGGTCACCTGAATGCATACGATACGGTATCTTTAGAGAGTTATTTTTCCAAGTAGGAGTCAACAACATTAGAAGCCTCATGAAGGAGTCAAAGTCCTTTGCAGAAACTGGAAAACAGAAAAGGAAAAGCCCCACCCAGTAGCAGATGATGGGCAAGATAAGAAGAAAATGGTTTCCGGTGCTCAAGGACCTCCGTGCTAATTTTTCAACCCGTCTCCTGCTGTATCAGGAGAAGAGATAGAGGAAATGATCTACAAGATGCAAGGGGGAGGTTTTCATTGTTGTTAGGAGGGCAAACCTGCAAATCCGCTTGGAGTTGTGTATTGGAGGCTCCCAGTTCAAAAGTTTCGTGAGGCGCCTGATAAATGCCCTCAAGATCAACCGAGCACCGCTGCCTCTCTTAGCGTCTCTTTAAATCGCTAGACAAAATCATCAAGACCATGACCTGAGGGGATCAGGCTCCCTGCTCAAGCTCTTCCTTAAGGATTTCAAAGCCCGACTTTTATTAAACATCTTCACCTGCCAATTAAACACACTGGGCTTGCCTTCCTCGTTATGAATGTTTTTTTCACAGGTGAAGAAGAAAAAGGGTGGCGGAGGGTGGGAGAGGAGGCCTCACGAAAGGGAAAGAGATGTCCACCTTCACCTTTCTTGCACCAGTCCTGCTGATGCTCCAAAGGCAAGGAGGACACGCAAAATCCATCTCAGCCCAGCCCTGAAGTTGACTTCCTTTTGATGCCTCCTCTCGAAGAACTATAAAGGCCTATTACGCTTTTTCTCAGGGCATCAAAATTGTCTCCGTTTTTACAGTTCCGTTTCCATTTCGGGATAAAAATGCGTATTCTACAATAGCTCCGCTCACGGCTTCATCCCACGACAGTGATTTAGGATTTTGCTCCAGTGCACCATTTTCTCCTGTGGCAGGTTTTTTTGTTTTTTGTTTTTTTTTTTTTTCATTTTCTGTATTTTTTTAAAAAATGAAAATGCCTTAGTTGTAAATCCTCACTTTCAATGGATAATGTGGAAACTACCTTTGCAGGGATTTTAAACGATGAAATATTATGGGCTGTTTAATTCTGATATGGGTAGAAGCCAATGTGAAAGTGCTCAAGAGAACATCCAAGACCATGAGAGCGACAAAAGGAATGGCAACAGAGCCCCTAACCGGTGTCTTTAAGCTCGGCTCCATGAATCACCTGAAACTGTGCAGAAAATTCCACGGGTCTGGGCATCCAAGTCTTTCCCCAGGGCCCACGGGTGTCATCAGATCCTCAAAGGTAGCAGTACAACCCCCCACCCCAATATCCTAAACCACATAAAATTCCCCTGAATAGTGTCTCATCTGCACGTGAAAAGCAATGTTCAGTTCAGTTTCTATATGTCGTACACAATAATAAAAGGAAGCAACTTTAGAGGCAAGTTTTATTTAGAGCCAGAGATGTTTGATTGTTAAAGCTTAGGTAACATTTTTATTTCACAAAGATTAAAAATATAAGGAAACATGATCTGTTTTAGATAATATAGTTTGTAGCAGAAAGACTGTGAACCAAATAGCTCTAGATTCTAAGCCTTATTCTGCCGCCATCTTGCTGCTCAAGCAGGACTTAACTAATGAACTTCTCTGGACCCTAGCTCAAAACTGTTGAAAGTAGTTTACACATCCAGAACTTACTTTACTAATTCACTCTGAGATTTTGTATTGAAATGTTTTTACTAACCAAACTGCATTTATTAAATAATTTCTCCTTTTAAAAACCAATCCAGGTTTATATAATTGCCCAAAGAACTTCTGCTCAGTTCTCCTACCCATCTGTCCAACCAGCAAATCAATAAATATTTATTAAGTTCCTAGCCATGTGTGAGGCCACATTCAGGGAACTAAGAACACACAACTTAACCACGCAGACCCAGCCCCTACAGTGAGTGCTATGCCTTGAGCTAATAGTACTCCAGCCAGAAAATAAACAAACCAATTTGTAATTATGCAACCAAATCGCAAGTGCATCCATACTCACGAATACACTGAAAATAAATTGTGAACCGTATCACCAATTTCACAGACTTCTAGGAAATGAGAATCTTGGACAGTCAGCTGCGGGGTGAGATCAGCTGTCAGATTCCTCCTAGTCCGAAAACATTAGGCTCTCACCTTTCTGAGTGGAGAAGACGGATCCATAGTTCAATACAAGCCCCCGATATCCAGCCCGAATAAAACTGATACTTCAATGGTTACAACACTCTCACATCTCCCCAATCTACATAAATGTCTTCTTTCACTACAACCTAATTATGTCTATAACTAAAGTAGATATTTATACTGATAATTCAATTTATGTAATGTACCTCTTCCTCCATGCTTCAGAGAGTTGAGTTTAAATGCCTTTTTTGATTACTAATTATTTTCTAAGTGAGTTTAATGCTTGCGAAAGCTATTGGGACCACATGCCTGAGGATGAACGTTCTGTTTATTTGACAAGCAGAGTCCCCAGTCGTGTGCAGCGTGAACCTCTACCTGCCCATCTCATTCTGGAAAGGCTTGTTCTTTGAAGCAGAAGAATATTTCGGTATGAGATCTTCCCTTCAGTTACTGGCTAGCTGCACGTCTTAAATAAGAGGACAACCTAGTTCCAGCAATAGGGTTTGCATAATTGGAAGAATTTGCCTCATCATTTATTTCAAGTGGAATGCATGTGGCCACTCACAGAATAAAAATTAGGGGAAAGAGGGCTACTATGTAAACTTGGGATGAAAGCAAATAGCTTCCCCGTATTTTCTACCCATTGTGTGGAAGTTCTACTTCATTGGTGCAATTAGAGGTTTTGCGGTTATCACCCCCATAGTTCCAAGAAATCGAGTCATGGTTTTGCCTCATTTGCTTCAGACTATCCAGTGCTTAGTAGCATGTAAGTGTCCCCAGTGGGGTGGGCAAAGACTCATTAGCAGCTTAAAGCTTTAAAGGACCATTAAGTGATCTCAGGTAAAGACATCTCTCAGACTTTTCCAGTGAAAATCAATTCATCAAATTCGTTTCCTGTCTACATTCTATTGCATGCTCTACTGCTCCTAAAAAAGCTTGTCTCTCTTCCAGCTGGGGTAACTTCAGTTCACTCAGCCACCACTGATTCATTGGCCATATTGCGGGCTGCAAAGTAGGCTGACGGTCATTTCTGCGGGGAAGATCAGGTTGTGTTAGTTATGTGCTCATTATTTACCAGGCTGGAGGCAGCGTCTGACTCCCTCAGGAGATGCCTAACACTCATGGTGTCAGGTTTGTTACATGAGAATATATATTTCTTCTGGTTATGTGGTCAACTATTCTTCTGGCGATCTTGCTATCCAGAAAAAAATGGCAAGTCCTTGGACACTTTAAACTGGGTGATCAATATGTTGACTACATCCAGGATGAAGAGTTAGGAGGTAAATCAGTAGAATATGGCTGTGATGGTTAAAATGCACAACTTACACATGAAATCACTTGCCACTTTAAAACAACAGTGTGTTCTTAGAAAATGAAAAGGACAAAGTCTTTTCCCATCATCCTCCACATTTAACACCACAGTAACATTTTGTCTCTGAAATACATTAAGACTTGGACTGATCAGCAAATCTGCAAATGTATAAGGGTAACACAATCTTATAACCAAATTGAGTAACTAAGGTATGGAGTTTTGTCATTTGACCAAGGGTAAACCTAGGTCAACACTGGGCCCAGAACCCAGGATTTTCAAATCCCATTCTGGTCTTCTTTCCAACACACGGCACCATTTTGTTTTATCATCAAATGGTAATCTTATATTGTTAGTGTGGCAGACTATAAAATTAGATTAGGAAGCTTCCTGGAAGTTACTAATTGAACAAATTAGGTGGGACAAAAGGAAAATACATGTCATTTTGCAGGGGGGAGAAGAGGCACATAACTGAATAAAAGGCAGCAAAAGACAAAATGGAGAGCTCCTATATAGTCTCAGGCCTGAGGAAAATGCTCAACTCTTCCAGAACTTTTCAGCTACAGAATTTCCTCCCTTCCTTCATTTTTTTCCTTCCTTCTTATACACTAGCTTCATTAAGATATGATTCACATAACGTTCACCCATTTAAAGTGATTTTTAGTATATTCAGAGTTGTACAGCCATCACCATAATCAACTGGCAGACATTTTCATCACCCCCAAAAGAAACTCTACACCCATTAGCAGGGAATCTCCATTTCCCCCCACAACTCCACCCCACCTTTGGCCCTATGGCACCAATAACCTACTTCCTTTTTCTGTACATTTGTCAGTTCTCATTTTTTTCATGTAAACAGAATCATACAATAGGTGGTCTTGGTGACTGGTTTCTTTCACTTAGCATGTCTTCAAGGTTCTTTGTTACAGAATACATCTATAC
The DNA here is from genome assembly GCF_018350155.1 of Leopardus geoffroyi. Taxonomy (NCBI): domain Eukaryota; kingdom Metazoa; phylum Chordata; class Mammalia; order Carnivora; family Felidae; genus Leopardus; species Leopardus geoffroyi. Next base: position 149,950,093 of record NC_059331.1, on the reverse strand, counting down.
TTCATCGCTTTTTATTGAAGAATAACAAGCCATTGGATGGATTTACCACATTTTATTTATCTATTCTTCAGTTGAGAGATGACCCTTCCTTTTGAAATGTTAAAATCCCTCCGGGTTCTTCCTTAACTTAAAATTCACTGCTATTACTATTTGTATTTTTCATTCATAATCATTAATGGAATCGTGGTTTTTTATCTGAGGAAACTAACACGATCCAAATAAGAATGGAAAACCAGATTAAAGAGAATGAAAGGGCATAGATTAGTATGAAGGACAATGAAATTAACGTAAACCCTTAACAGAATACCAAAAGAAAGTGGATGTTAGGAACCAGGTGATTTATTATCTAGGAAGATACAAGGGTGTAGCTTCCATGGCATCACCACAGTGTAGTGACTCAACAGAGATGGCTGGGTTTCACAGTGCCTTCCTTGTGATTTCTCACTACTTCATTAGAAAAAGGCAATGTCACTGCCAGAGTTAATCACCTACCAGTTCCCATGTCTTACACATCTTTGAACCTCCCCAAAAGCCTAGAATGGCATCTGGTTGAACCAGAGTTAACAAATATTTATTAAACAATCACATATTCCAACTTCAGGGCTCCTTGTGAACATGCCAGAATCTGTCCTTGCACTGGGATCTCACAGTAAACTTTCTAAGGGACAAGTTCTTTGAGGTCACTGCTGAGTATGAACATATTTGCTTCTTGGAATTGTACTTAAAATGAAGGCACTATTTGCTGCTGAACAAACAAACATCTGAACACAACTGCCAATCAGTTTACAGGGATTTGTTGGGAATCCACTGTGTGGCAGGCATCGCTTTGGACGCTGGTGACCCAACAGACAAAGCTGCTGACAAATGTGGCATAAATTCTAGTCAGGGGAGATGGGCATGAAACGGATATGTATCCAGCAGTGACAGATGCTATGAAGCAAAATAAAGGAGACTGGGAAATAGCAAGTGAGGAGTGGTTGCTCTTCAAAAGGAGAAGGGAAAGCTAGGAAAAAGCCTCTGGGGAAGGTGAGATTTGAACGGAGACCAGAAAAAAAGTCAAGAGTGCTCCAGATCTCTGGAGCAACAGTCTTCTGGAATGGGGGAAATAGCACGTGTGAAGCTCCTGAGGAAGAAGGGATTTTTCGCACTGGGAAAACATCAAGGTGGCCAGTGGGGTGAAGCAGGAGGACAGAGAGAGTCATGGGAGAGGACACCTGGAAAAATCACTGGGGTGGGGGTGGGGAGGGGTGTGGAGGGGGCAGATCATGAGGATTTTATATGCCATGGTAAAGAATCTGAATTTGCCCTGATTAAGTGTCACAATCTACTCTGTGTTTTAACAGGAACACCCTGACTGCCATGTGGACAACAGAGTAATGGCGGACAAGAGGAGTAAGAGCTTCAGAGGGTAAGCTACAGCAGCCAAGCGGATGAGAGATTACGGTGGCCTGGATCAGGGTGGGAGCAGTGTAGATGGCACAGAGTCGTTCGATTCTCTAAACAGTCTGAAGGCACAGCACACAAGATTTGTCAAAGACCTACTGTGTGTGGGGTATAAAATAAAGAGAGATGTCGAGCACGACAAGGCGAGCGCTGTTGGTCTGTGCAAACAGGAGGACGGCGCTGGCATTTACTGAGATGAGCCAGACAACTGGAGAACAGGTTTGGAAAGGGATGAAGTGTTCTATTTTGGACAAAGGTAGATGAAGATACCAGTTAGACACGTAAGTGGAGGGAGCAAGTGAGCAGTTGGATACAGGGGTCTGGACTCGAGAGACCGGCAGCACAGGTAAAAACTTCGAAAATATTACTGCACAGTGGGTATTTCAAGTCACGAAACTCGGAAGTGCATCTCATCGAAACGAGGAGAGGTATGAAGACTGAGCTCTGAAATATTCTGATTTAGAGGTGGAAAAGACAAGGAGAAGCCAGCAAAAGAAAAGCCACAGCAACAAGAGAGGGGGAGAACGAACCAACAACCTGGTAATTCCAGGGTTTTGAATCTATGTGAACTCTGTTCCCTTTCCTCTAGGAAAAACGCTAGAATAGATCACATAACAGTTAAGAACATGAGCACTAGGAAGAAGTATTCAAGTTATGCTGCTACCAACTGTGTGACCCTGGACAAATTATTTAACCTCTGTGAGCTTGCTGCTTTATCTATAAAACAATACCACCTACATGCTGAGGGATTAGATGACACAGCCCATAAAAAGCACTCAAAATGGCATTAGGACAGAAAATGCTCAATAAATGTTACTTATCATTATCGTTATTCATGAATCCTTCCTCTTTTAGGTCTCAAGTACTTCCCGTCCAGATACTGACCATTTGGGATTTATTTACAACCTTGATGTATACAGCAACTACTTCTGTATTTATGTGCTATGTCATCACCCAAAGTGGAGTTTCTTCTCTGTTTGCCTGGATGCCCAGAAGAGCAAACTTACTATGCAGAACACTGTATGTTCCTTGAATATACAGAAGCCCAAGTGTTCTAAGAGCCAAGATGATGGGGTCATCACTGGTGGAGCTCACATGGCCTTCTCTTGGATTGCGGGGGTGGAGGAGGGTGCGAGGGGAAGGAAGTGGCAAACTACTGAATAAAGGTCAGAAAAAAGTAAAATAACACAGAGTGCAGACCTTCCATGCGGCCTTAAGCCTAAGGCCTAGTATTCCAAACTTCTCAGGTACTAAGTATGCTTTAAGAACTTTCACTACATTTCTGGAATGGGTGTTGGTCTAGAGAGCTCTTTGACACCTTCTTTTTTGAGTAACTAAAATGGAACTTCTGGTACCTTCAACAACATGGACGCTTGTTGGATGGCCTACCCAGTGTCCTTCGAGGAGAACCCATAAACCCAGAAGGGTAGACTGAAACTAGTTTTTCTGCTTCACGGCCCGGTCTTTGCACTACTTGGTGGGTAGAGTGTAAGGAGATATTTGGCAAAGGTGGGAGACCTGGGTCATGTAACAGAATTACAGAGGACTCACAGCCTCTTTCTGCTGCAGTCCCCAGAGTCACCATGGCTTCTGTCCTTCCAGACACTTGGATTCTAGGAGATTCTATTACCCTTCCAAAAGCTTCCTTTTTTTGGTATTGGTTTCTTTTACTTACAAAAAACCCCAAACAAGCAAACCCAAAAAAAAAAAAAAAAAAAAAAACCTTCTCCCCTGATATGTCTGGTATATTGGACAGAGGCTGAGATCCGAAGTAAAAAGACTTTTTAGCGTTTCTAAAATAAAACCAAGAATACAGAACACATGCCCATTTCCCTCCTCTAGCTCTTCCTTTGACTTCTTGGTTTGGTGCCTGGTGACAATGGCATTCTCAGGAGCTGGGGGTGGAAGGAACCAGGCAGTTCTGAGAAAGTAACCACGTGCTTGGGAAAGAGGGACGCAGTATGGGGTGGTTTTTGCTCACGTCACCCCAGTTACTCCCTCTGCTACCACTCTACTCAGTAAACGAGACACTACAGTCCTAAATGATGATGCAGTGTGATAAATCAGACACATATGGAAGGAAAAAAATCTAGTGGGAAAATGGATCATTCTCCAGAAGTGCCAAAGAAAACAGTGTATGAAAAAGCTAAGCCTTGATCGAGTGCTTGTTATTTTTTTTTCGTATTCAAAAGGGGGCTTCACAATTGATAACTGAAAAAAGTATGAGCTGGTTTCAGTCCCAGTGCTTCTGGCATCCCGTGTGGAAATATTTTCCATACCTACAATCAATTCTCCAACTCTCTGGACACCAACTGGATGTCTGGCGATTCAGTTGTTTTGACACTAACCACCGGGAAAATTAGTGGCAGCCACCACGGGTTAAGGGCTCAGGTGCCTTGGACTGCCTCCTCTTTAGACAACAGTCATGAGCCTTCAGGCCTCTCATACACCTGACCGACCAGCTATCCATCAGAGCCCCCACAACTTCTTTCTTGGGTTTGATAATCTGCTAGAACAGCTCACAAAACTCAGAGAAATCAGTTAACTTAAGCTTACCAGTTTATTATAAAGGAATAAATGAATGGCCAAAGGAAGAGTATACGGAGCGAGATCCGGAAAGGTTCCAAGCCCAAGAGCCTCTGTCCCAGTGGAGCTGGGATACACCACTTTGCTGACACGTGGATGCGTTCACCGACCCGGAGGCTGTTATCTCCTGTTATCTAGGCGGTTTTGAGGAAGTTTCATCATGCAGGCATGATGGATTAAATCACTGGCCGCGGGTGATTAAATTAATTTCCGGTTTCTCTCCCCTCCCAGAAGTCCGAGGGGCTGGGGTGGGGTGGGGGGGGGGGAGGGTGAAGGTTCTAATCTCTAATCCTGCCTTGGTCTTTCTGGTGATCAGCCCCCACCCTGAAGCCACCCAGGGGTACCCAGCCACTAGTCACCTCATCAGCATACAACAGACACTCTATCCCTCTACAGATTCCTTAGGAGCTGTGTGTCGGGAACCAGGGACAAAGACCAAATACTTTCACTCTAGCAACTGTGTACTTAGCCAAGTAGGCCTAACCGTCACAGTTTTAAGGTATCCTATCAACAGTGGTGGCACTTTTGGGCTGATCAATAGAGGTTCTTCTCCTGGATCCCCTTTTGTGATGAGGCAGGGAGATGGCAGATGGCTAACGAGGGCTGGAGACAGGATAACCGGTGATTTAGTGAAGTCAGTTGCTCCTGGGGGAAATGAACTCACGACATGGTCTCATTGCTCTCAAACTGCGCCCCCAATGAACTACAATATACTATTCTGGGGTCATGCAGCGGCTGCTAGCTGCCTGGAGGACAGCACAGCTGTTCAGAGTAAAAACCAGCAGCTAAGCAGTTAACTGCATTCGGGAAAGGAAAAAACAGTTTTTAAAAATGCCTTCTTTTTTTAAAAGTTAGCCTGATTGCAGCTGTGATTCTTGAACAGCTTGTTCTGAACCACACGGCCTTGCAGCCTCCCAATCTTCCCACTATGTTCCATGCTCAACTGGCTTTCAACAGCTTTCCCGAAGCAACTCTTCAGCATACTAAACTTGGGATTCTTTAACACCAAGTAACACTTTTCTCTCTTTAATGGGATAATTTAGCCTTCTGACTTTCACAGCAGATGCATTTAAGACTTAGTGATGTCATTTAATTACAGACTCTGCAGAAATCTGAAAGCATCATTATAATCATTATAACTAGCCTGTGCTGTCAGCTCCCTGATGGAGCCCACCAGCTATGCCCATGTACAGGAAGAACAGACCCTAGGGAGGCAGAAAGAAGAGAAAGAGGCACAGGTCCAGGCCTGTGCTCCATCACCTGAATACTGATGTCCAACCTTCCCCATCTATCATCTAGTTAAATGCAGATAAAACTTAGAAAGGCAAAGACCAAGGGTCCAAATTAGCAGACCAATGAATGATCAGGTCAATATACCTACAGAGCAATCATTAAGGTGTATTTTCTCAGTTAGAGTGATCAAATTAAGATATCAAAGGTACATTTTTCTGTCCTTTTAATGGTCTCTTGAAGTCTTAACCACCGGAGTTCAATAGCTACTATGCACCATTACAAGCACTTGCACGTGACCTTTCTGCCTAGTAAAAGAAAGATGATAAAGAGGAAAAAATCTGAGCAAAGAAAAACTTATGTGTTAATCACACAAGAAAGTGCTTTAAGAAAAAATTAAATGGCATAATTTTAAATTTTTATGGATTTGAATTAACATAACAATTAATAGTACCACTGAAAATGAAAGGATAGATAAAATGCATGTTTTAAATTGATGATTACTATTACGTAAGAACGGAAGAATGGGGGTGTGAAGAATTTATCACATTTGTAAGTCGTCCAAAGAAACCAAATCAAAACAAAAAATAAATACGCATTTCACTGTGTACAGAACTTTCTCTTGGTACTCACTGCCATCAACTAAGAGTCTGAACAATTAAATTGTATAGAAGAGTTTAGAAAAATGTGAAAGCACCCACAACCACAAACCTGTATTATTTCCTGTTACTAAGAACATGTACGACCGGTATATCGTAAGCAATAGAATAAGTTATCTTTGTTAGTTTGTCAAAATCTGAATTTCCTCCCTTGCGAATAATTTACAACTTTTAGAACTACCTATAAGCAATGATCCAATACGCTAACTCTGCACACAGTTCACTGAATGCCTACTTTATTAAGAGCACGAGTCAAGAGCACAAACATGGATGAGTAATTTGGTGTGATGAATGAGATGAACATTCTGGCCTTCTGCCACTAGGAACCATATAAAATTCACTGTTCATAAAAGCAGTCCTAGGGGCACTGCAAGCAGGATGATGGCCGGGGCCATGGCTGATATCATGATGCCACACAGCGCAGTGTTCCACGGGCGAGCATCAAAGTCCACCTGGGTTCGTAACTATGATCCACTGTTCCCACAACCACCATAGATAACCCCTGGTGTCTGGGTATCTCCAACCAGAGCTGGTCCTGGCGGCCCGCACAGCAATGGAGACTTAAGGATACTATGAAAACAGGGAGCTCTAAGTCTCCTACTCCTGGGAAGGGACTCAAAAGATAAGGTTTTCAAGGGATACAATGGCTCATATCCATGGTAGAAGATAGGACTTACAGAAGGTTCCTTAAATGTTTATTTCTTTTTGAGAGCGAGCGAGCAGGGGAGGGAATGAGGGGGTAGGGACAGAGGATCCGAAGTGGGCTCTGTGCTGGTAGCAGAGAGCCTGATGCGGGGCTCGAACCCAGACACTATGAGATCATGACCCGAGCCCAAGTCGGACGTTTAACCAACTGAGCCACCCAGGTGCCCCAAGAAGGTTCTTTTAGAAGTCTTTTATTGAATACTATGAAATGCATGAATTACTATATATACCTTATTACTAATCTTCATCAGACTCCCATGAGATACACATCCCTATTTTAAAGATGAAGCACAGACGTACAGAACATGTCCATTGTCACTAGGCAAATAAAATAGCACAGTTGTGACTCCAACCCCAGTCTGTCCTAACACTTGAGTCTTTCCATTCTGTCACCTTACTTTGCAAAGGCTGGAGCCACTCACCAGGGTAGAGTCAACCAACAGGTAGCCTTGAAAGCAGAAGTCAGGTCTGTGGAGACTTGTTTTTCTGCACACTCCACAAAATATTGCCAGCCTTTGATATCATGCCCCTTTCCCCACATGCACAGTATAATTGTGGTTATGCTCCCAGGTCCTGGAAACATTTAATTTAAGGGCAGTAATTCCTGGCATTCATTTAACCAGATTTTATCTACAAAAGAAAGTATTTCAGGGAACCCATTAAAAGTGTGATTTGCCCCAGGCTCCACTTTTACTATGGATGATGCTGTGAAGAGGGTCCCCATGTTAGGATCATTTTTCTGCCCTGATTCGAGACTTATCATTTGACAGCTTTCAGCCTGCCTGATCTGAGTCTCATCTGTTCAAGTAGATTACTGCAAAAGAGACTCCTTGCCTAGTGAGATCAACATGCAGGGAGCATCAGATAATTTCTAATTGAATTTTGCATCACTTTGATTAATGTTAATGCCCTCAAGGCCCCAAGAATGGGTGCATTTGTGTGATTTGAAATAATCCAACAATTTTATAAGACCAAGAAGGGATATTAGCTTGTTTGTAAGCCCAGAGGCCCAGGTATCTAACTAGTTTGTATCCCAGAATGATTGCATGCCCTCAGAGGTTACATTTATTTTAGTGAACCTAGATATGTATAAATATAACATTTCCTAATGCAGCATTTTGACAAATGACTAGCAGCGTCTGCATTGATGACTTTCTCTGAGCTAGCTTCTGAGGAAGCTAACACGTTCTCAACAAAGGCTTAAAAGGCACTCTGAACATAGACAATATTGCAACCCTTGGCGGCCTTTTGATACTGACCCAAGTTGGTTGTATTCATCCCCAGAGATAAATTAGGTAGAAAGACTACAAAGGATTACAAAGGAATGATTTAAAAAAAAAAAAATTGGAAGCCATAAGGGAATGAGTAAAATTAGGACAGGTGGATTCTGACACAACAAAAGCTTTTTTTTTTTTTTTTTTAATTTTTTTTCAACGTTTATTTATTTTTGGGACAGAGAGAGACAGAGCATGACCGGGGGAGGGGCAGAGAGAGAGGGAGACACAGAATCGGAAACAGGCTCCAGGCTCTGAGCCATCAGCCCAGAGCCCGACGCGGGGCTCGAACTCACGGACCGCGAGATCGTGACCTGGCTGAAGTCGGACGCTTAACCGACTGCGCCACCCAGGCGCCCCAACAAAAGCTTTTTTTGTGTGTTGTCATTCATGTGACATGTCCCAAAGGAGATATTATTTGTGTTTTGTAGCTGGCCAAACTAAAAATAAGTTAGACAACTTGCCCAAAGGCATAATAGCTGTAATCAGCCAAGAACACGGTTGGGAGTTGAGGTTCTGAGCCCCTACCTCTCTACTGATCATGGTGAGTTACCGTGGAGCCCCAAATGGGGGACGCACACAGGTGCCAAAGGCCCAACACAAAGCAAATTCTCTGGAGACATATCAAGCTCTCACACAAGCTTCAGATGGGGGTGGGTGGGCTTCACCCATCTGGAAAAACCCCACACACTGGTTTTAGGATCAACAGATTTTCGAATTAGAAAAGGTTTCTTCACTCATGGATATCCCAATTCTTGAGTTTTGCAGATAAACAAACCCGGAAAGACGAAGTGAGGCTCAAGGAAACACAACTAGTTAAGTGGCAGACCCGGATCCCAAACTCCGGTCTACCACCTCCTAACCCACTGCTCTGTTATCATCGTCACTATGTGGACAAACCACCTTTAGACTTCAGAACCAACAGAAAGCCAGGTTATTTTTATCATGAATCCAGGAAGCTCAAGATGTCTGGTTTAATCGAGAGGTTTTTTGTTTTTTTTTTTTTTTCCAACGTTTATTTATTTTTGGGACAGAGAGAGACAGAGCATGAACGGGGGAGGGGCAGAGAGAGAGAGGGAGACACAGAATTGGAAACAGGCTCCAGGCTCTGAGCCATCAGCCCAGAGCCTGATGCGGGGCTCGAACTCCCGGACCGCGAGATCGTGACCTGGCTGAAGTCGGACGCTTAACCAACTGTGCCACCCAGGCGCCCCTAATCAAGAGGTTTAATGACCTCTGTAGGCTATCAACAAATGAACCAGATCATCTAAAACAGCTTCTCCATGACTGTTTTGAATTCTCCATTTGAGAGATTTTTTTGTTTTTCTTCTTGAGACTATTTCCCTTACATAGGCGGCCCTGCTATCTAATAGTTGCCATTATCTCTTAGAACCAAAGGTTTGGAAGGAACATAGGCAGAATGTTCCATTTTCATCAGTGTTGCTGATGTACTGGCCAGTGTCTCATTCTCCCAAAGGCTAATAAGAAAACATCTGCTCAGTTTTGTGATGTCCTATGTGTTGTCACCATGAAGCAGAGCAATTTCTCGAAAATCAAGTAATCACTTTTCATTTTAGGAGGCAAATTTTAATAGTTCTTAAGTTTTAAGAATACCCACATGCTAAGAGGGACTGTGGTAGCCACAGAAGTTCTCCATTTAGATTTCCTTTTATTTCCCTTTAAGACAATGTGCTGTGGGGAGCGAAGGTGATTGCCAGCCGATAGGTACCGCACCTTTGAATCTCCTCAGTAGTCATGCAAGGCCATGTTTTCTGGAGTTGCTCCCAGCCAGTGACAGAGCATGGCAGGCATACTTAAACTGGGCCATTGCAGCCCAACATGGGAGTCTTCTGGACACTACTATGCTCCAAAATGAAAACAAGACCTTGCTCTTGAGAATTACTGACAGTAATTCTGGTAGACTCCTGGTAAATCTGGGACAGTTGCTAAGTCCAAGCAAGACGCTGTCTCTACTAACATAAAAGGGGAGTTAAAAAATATATGCCTAGGGAGAAATCTGTTTAACGGCAAGCTCTTAAAACCAGTTTTTGAGCACCCAAGCCCATCACATCTCTGAGGCTCCTGAAACCATTAATGCTTCCCTTTTCCAAATTTATAAAGTGTAGCTTCTCTAGGTTCTTAAAAAGCAATTATGAGAAGGAGAAATTATTTCAAATATGAAGAAAATGAAGGGTTTTAGGAGGAAGGCTGTGAATGCGAATGTTAAGGCATTTGGGGTACTGTGCGATGACTAGAAATAAAAACATCGTGGGGCGCCTGGGTGGCGCAGTCGGTTAAGCGTCCGACTTCAGCCAGGTCACGATCTCGCGGTCCGTGAGTTCGAGCCCCGCGTCGGGCTCTGGGCTGATGGCTCAGAGCCTGGAGCCTGTTTCCGATTCTGTGTCTCCCTCTCTCTCTGCCCCTCCCCCGTTCATGCTCTGTCTCTCTCTGTCCCAAAAATAAATAAACGTTGAAAAAAAAAATTAAAAAAAAAAAAATCGTTAGTTGTAAAAAACCGTCAGTGACCATTAGTTCCATGTTAATACCACTTGTCTAAAACAAACAAACAAAAAACACCAAAAAAAACTCTCACAAAACACCCATCTGGGGCACCTGGGTGGCTCAGTGGGCTAAGTGTCTAACTTCAGCTCAGGTCATGATCTCGTGGTCCATGAGTTCAAGCCCCACATCGGGCTCTGTGCTGACAGCTGAGAGCCTGGAGCCTGCTTCGGATTCTCTGTCTCCCCCTCTCTCTGCCCCTCCCCTGCTCGTACTCTGTCTCTTTCTCTCTCTCAAAAATAAAATAAACACTAAGAAATAAAACAACAAAAAACCCACCCATCCCTTCAGCATCCAATGTCTGTTCTTCTCAACCTACCAGAACACATTGCTCTGTTCCCCATAAATAATCAGGATAAGCCCTCTGATCTGCATATCAACAAATCACTCACGGTAATCTCCCAAACAGACCTACTGAGTCTGAAACGTTCCAAAAACAGAGTTGCTAAGTTATCTGTTCCTTCTCTTTCTCCCCCTCACTCTTTGTTTTCATAGTACCATAAATCTACACTTCTCACCTAGCAATACAGCAGAAATAAGACTTAGTAGTATTGGGAAAGCCATTTAAAAAGCCCCTCATTTTTATAGACAGGGAAATAAACTTAGTATTTAAACCTCTCACTTACACAATGAAGATGGCAAGTAGATATAAATTTTACAGTATTTAAAAGCAAAACCCTGTGGCCTACCCAAACGAAATCACCTTTCGAATGCAACTCTGCAATGGAAATTTCAACTCCAGAGGTAATTTTGCCTCCAAGGTACTTACTGATCTATGAATTACACTCACAAAGATGAATCAATAGAATTTGTTTGATAGCTTTATCATCCCTCCATCCCTCCATTTATCAAATCTTCTAAGGCACCAGGAAAGATCATAAGGATGTTTGAATTGCTTATTTGACGATACAGAGGAGGCCAAATCCTGTCATACCTATTACAGAATACAGCCTGACCATGAAATCTTAATTAACACTGTAACAATTTACTTAAAAGTCTCTCGTGCAGCCCATGTGAGGCTAAATCAGAAGGGAAAGGCTGTTAGCATTTTAGCAGAATTAAACGGAAAGAAAAAACCCACATGGCAGAGGTCACATTACAGACTAGTAAGGGATTCCATAAGGCATTATCCTTGGGCATTGTCTCCACTATGTAACACAATGAATGAAAGGGTAACAACTCTGACACTGTAGGTACGTTACGGCTTCCCACACGAATAATGATGGGAGGACAGTGAGTGGTCCGTAAACTTCTGACTTTCTCCATACCCTAAAAAGAGAATCACGAGGGACTTGGTTCATATATATTTTTTTTCTCATTAACTATGCCCTTAAATCAGAAACAAGAGCTAGAACAGGACGAAAGACAACTTAGGTTAAAACTCTTACTCTCCACACTTTGGACCTTTCCTTTGTCTTAATCAGAGCACAATACCAGGAAGAATGTCTGCAATTTTCATCAATCAATCAATAATGCTTTTATAAGCCCTTCAGGGACGCTTTCTTGCTTTCTTTCTTTTTTTTTTTATAATGAAGGATAAAGTAAAGGGTGATTTTAACAGATACCTAGGCTGAAAATTGCAGATGTGTGGGAGAGATGTAGTTCCACAGAGAACAGAATATCATCCAGTTAAAGTATGGTACAAAGACGATCTCCATAATGAATCAAGGCAATAGAAGGTGTTACATAGGATCTGTATTAGTCATATGCCAGAGACTGTCTAAAAACCTCATATATATTGAGGCGCCTGGGTGGCTCAGTCGGTTGGGTGTTATGACTTCGACTCAAGTCATGATCTCGTGGTCTGTGAGTTTGAGTCCCACGTCGGGCCCCGTGCTAACAGTTCAGAGCCTGGAGCCTGCTTCTGACTCTGTGGCTCCCTCTCTCTCTGCCCTCCCCCTGCTCCTTCCCTCCCTCCCTCTCTCAAAAATAAACAAACATTAAAAAAAATTTTTAAACCTCATATATATTAACATGCTTAATCCTTACAACAATCCTTTAAAGTAGGTACTATTGTTGTCATTCCCCGATAATCAGATGAGGAAAATGGAAACAGGTTTAGTGACTTTCTCGAGGTCACACAACTAATAAATTACTAGGCCAGGATGTGAACCTAGACAGGATGGTTTCCAAAGTCTGCAATCACATGCCACGATCTCTCATCTATACTATTCATCTGCTTCTTAATGTAACTCCAAATTAGGCCATCCCCAATTCCATCAATAACCACAGTACTGCCTTGTTCTTTAGAACGAAATTTGCCCAGAATGCGAAAGCATTTTTCAGCTGTAGAGTAACAACTTCTCACATGACCCTCTGTAGGAAGTATCTTGATTATACACTGAGGTCAAAAAGAGATCCTCAGGTTGTATGATTCAGACCTGAATAAACAATCCATGCACAAGGTTTCCTGATAATATCTTCTGAAGATTTATCTGTGAAAGCAAAGTTAATTGACAAAAAACCGCACAACAACCACCAAAAAACTATGTATGTATTCTCGACAGAACAAGCAGTGGCCTAGAAGAAGGAATAACATGTACACGGTTGTTAATCTTGGTAGAAATTCTGATAAATACTATGTGCAAAGGATTCTCCTTGATAGGGAACAGGCATCATTAAAGACCCTGGTAAAAACATTTTAAATCTATAATTTTAGCAGACTAAATATAAAGAAATAAATAACAAAAGATAGTAATAAAATAATGTCTCAAAATGTAAATTAAGTAACTTTCTTGACCCTCAAGTGGTCCTATATTTAGAACAAAATTAAAGCTTGTGCTCTTTTTTGTTTTCACTGTAGTTCCTTTCCAGAAGACTTAAAGGGCCTTCTTGTCACAAGACAACTTTGTTTCCTACTTTTAACATGGTAGTGAGCTACACATTGAGTATTCTTACATATAAAGCAATTCAGAGGGCATCAGTAAAGCAGGGAACAAATCTGTGGCCCATACCTTGCAATACAGAAATATAGAAAATCATAGTTTGTTAAGAACCCCCATCTGAAGACCCAAAGCACTAGGTTTCTGAACTTAATCCAAATTATTTGGCATATGAATAGGCTTACTCTGAGCCAAATATTAGCTCTGGAGCATTTGATAACTCTTAAAAAATAATATGCTGATGATTTAAGAGGATACAAATCAAATATGATTTATATTTGTCATACTTTACACATGATTTGCAATATTAGAGACAAGGATTAATGAGTCCTGTCCACATTCACAATGGAACTCGACTCCTCATTCACCTTTTGTAGTCCTTCACTCACAAAACAGTCAATTAGCCTTCTTTGGTGGTCTCTTTTTCCACGTAAAGACACTGGGCTTGGGGTAACACAAGCCCAGGGTCTGCAACAAGAGACAGGATGTTCACTTCACTCCCGAAAGATGACTGAATAAATTAACATAGAAGCGAAACTAAGGTACAAATGAAGTCAGTGCAGTTAGCATCGGGAAAGGAGGGAGAAGACTAGCCTATAAGGAGGATACCACACATCGTTGCTTTACTGAACAAGAACACGAAGACACCGCCATTTATATTCCTAGCACCAGAGGGTGAAATTAGAAAACAGACTATAATCAGTAAACAGGCAGTGAAAAAAGAAACCAAAAAACTCAATTTCCTCAGGTGACTAACCTATTCCTTTCAAATTGTACTTCCAGTTTGAAGTTTCCACTTCCCTGAGCTTTCCAGCCTGGCTAGAATAGAGCTCTGCTTTATTTTGCCTTATTTCCTCAGGCTTTTCATCCACAGAATATCCACAAACGTCTAAAAAACCTTAAGTTCACTAAGACTATAAGTAAAGAGCAGATGTATTTCCTTCAGTTGAACTAATGATGTGGTTTTCTTCTGGCACTGGGCCTAATTCCGTACTTCCTAGGAATCCTTTTCTGATGTTTCAAGATTGCCAAATTTGAGTTGTTCATTTATAGACATTAGAACATCCCAAATGGCTGAGGCTCCTGGGTGGCTCAGCCGGTTAAGCATCTTTTTTTTTTTTTTTAAGTTTATTTATTTTTGAGAGAGAGTGTGTGCGCACAAGCAGGGGAGGGGAAGAAAGAGAGAGGGAGACACAGAATCAGAAGCAGGCTGCCAGCTCTGAGCTGTCAGCACAGAGCCCAGTGTAGGGCTTGAACTCACAAACTGCGAGATTATGACTTAAGCTGAACTCGGACACATAACCAATTGAGCCACCCAGGCGCCTGAAGCGTCTGACTCTTAACATTGGCTCAACATCACAGCTTGTGAGTTCAAGGCTCACGCTAACAGTGCGGAGCCTACTTGGGATTCACTCTCTCCCTCTCTACCTCTCCCCTGTGGGCACTCTCTCCCTCTCTCTCAAAATAAATAAACTTAAAAAAAAAAAAGAACATCTCAAATGGTCTATAGCCATGACTTACCTGTATTGAGGGCCTCATACCAAATCTACTATCTCCTTTGTATATGGACTTAGGACACACAACAGAAAAATGAATGAACAAGTTTGTGGAATTATGGGTGCCTCACGAGAGACATGGACAGGGAAAAAGATGTCCTATTTTCTTGGATATTGTGATGCCTTAACTGTGTCACAGTCCTCTGTATTGTACTAAATCCACAGAAAAGTATAGGTAGAATATGTCCCAGGTAACATTAATGTAGCTGTGCATGTATTTTTCCAGATGCACCTGCCACACGTTTGATAGAGAAAATCAGTCTTCCTGTCTAACTTTATTAAAGGTGATAAGCCAAGACAAAAGTGCAAGGACAGTGCTACATTATGTACTCAGTTTAAGCCAGCAAAGTTTTCGGATCACCCTGTGGGTCTAATTGACTATGTTACCGAATGGCCTAAAATGTGGCTTGAAGCCATTTCGCCACGATGTAGGCAAAGATTGATCAATGTACACTCTTCCAATTTATATAAAAGCCTCACATATGGAGGCTGTGCATTTCATCCAAATGGATTTCTACTTTTCCCCAAAGGGTAAGCACATTGCAGTTTAAAGACGTGAAGAAACTCTGGCATGTGGCATGACACAGTAAAGAATGTGGAAGAAAACTGGAATTTCTGACGTGCCAAACAAAGGAAAACAATGTAAAATATTGTTTGCCTTTTTAGAAAAACTGCCACAATTATGACTCTGTGAAGAGCTAATGAACCCTCTTAAAACCAGCAGACCCAAAGCCCTGACATAAAGGCAATGTTCCACTTACGGCCGTTTGTCTGAGTCACTGCTGGAGGTAACAGACCTTAGTCAGGTCAACTACATTTTCAACATTATTTATTCAACTAGTGGGGACGGGTAGGTTCGGTGCAGGATTAGAACCTTCAGGGAAAAAGAACCACAAGCTTTGAATGGACATCGTGAGTTTTCCATAAACGTCAAGTGATTCCTGAAATCGGTCCAGGGATGAGCCTCATACATCCCATTTAACTCACCTAAAAACACCCAGTTCACTAAATCCAGTGGAAATCGGAACTCAGAATTAATGTCCATAAATTAAGGACCATATACTATAATTCACACAAATAGAACAAGAAGTTAGGCTTGAACTAAGTGGATTTTTAAAATTTCTTTTTTCTTTTTTAATAAGAAAACAAGTTATATCCCTTCAAGTTTCTATGCTTAATATCCATGGACAATATGTCACTGATTAGCAATAATAACTTGAATTAAACAGCAATGGTATAAGAATAACAGAAATAACTTCTACTGGGGCTAACATTCATTGAATGCTTACTATGTGCTGGGCCCTAGCTAAGCTAATTATATATGTATATATACTATACATATATAATTTCAATATCATTCTACTTCCTAATGGAATATTTTTAAACCTTTGCAAACATTAGGAGTCCACAGCTGGTAAGGAGGCCGTATTCATTTGGAAAGCAAGTGAACCATTATAGTAGCACATGTGGAATTGACTAAGCATATGCTTTCTGCTCACGCCTGAGAATAATTCAAGGTATCAGGTTGTGTCTTCAGGGGTGCTGGTGGTCTGCACTCCTGTACCCTTTCCAACTCTGCCCCGGGGCTGGTTATCTCACCGGGTGGAGAATCATACAATGAGGTCCAGAATACGGCTTAATCAGCTTTCTGATAACCAGTTTATTTTGCACAGAGAATAATCACTCAACATCACACATCGTATCCTTAATCCCAGCCACGTGTTTTGAAAATCTATCTTTAATCATGAGGAGACCAGCTGTAAAAGGTAGTGGCTCACTGTAAACTCAGCACTGTTACTAGGATGGTGGGTGTGGGAGATTAAAGCCACCACAGCCATAAAACAGAACAAATCTCAAACATGTTCCCTACCGGTAGTGGACAGCAGACCTTCGTTCACGGACACTGGCCACCTGCTATTTAGGTCCATCGAGGTCGGAAGGGCTGCAGATGCAGTGGAGGCAGACTGGGGTGGGAGGGTGGACAGCAGGAACAGCACCTTTGTGGGTGTAGGAGTAGATAAGAGCAAGGAAGGGAAAGCCAGTACCTCCAAGACTTATGTTACCAGCTTCTGAAATGTAGAAGTTAAGGGGCACCTGGGAGGCTCAAGTAGGTTAAGCATCTGGCGTTGGCTCAAGTCATGATCTCCCGATTCGTGGGCCTGAGGCCCACATCCGGCGGGCTCTGTGCTGACAGCTCAGAGCCTGGAGCCTGCATCGGATTCTGTGTCTCCATCTCCCTCTGCCCCTCCCCCACTTGCTTGCACGCGTGCGCTCTCTCTCTCTCTCAAAAATAAATAAACATTAAAAACAATTTTAAGTGTAGAAGTTAATTAGAACCACAAGAAAGTATGCAGAGGTGTTAGTTGCCGTAGAAGGTAGCACATTTTGGGATACGATCTGCCTTGGTAAGCAGCATCTCCCAGGCAGCCAGCTAGGGAGTTCAAAAAGCAAAAACAAGTAAAACAAAACCTAGCAATCGTACGACTATGAAGGCTCTGCTCCAAACCTACTGCGTTATGTTTTTTTCTCAGGAGGGCAGGGGGGCATGTTGACAGGAGGACAGAAGCAGGATGGGAGCAGCAATCTGTACCTTTAGGAGAACCTCTAGGGCACTCCTACTTTGCTATGCTTAGAAACCACCACCCTAGGGACCTTGGCTAGGAGAACCTGCGGTGGAAAAAGATTCAATTTCTGCACTTGACCTGACCGGCCATGTCCCTAACCAGGAACCGGAAACTTAGTGGGTCACCTGTTAAGGAGTATAGTTTTCAACCAGCAAGTTCTGGCGAGCTTTCTCCTGCCCCTCAGCGGGCTGTCTGTGAGGTCTAGGCATGCGCAGGGTGAACACGACATGTGAGAAAAGCAAACAGACGGCAGGGGTGCCTGGGTGGCTCACTCAGTTAAGCGTCGGACTTCAGCTCAGGTCATGATCTCACAGTTTGTGGGTTCAAGACCCTCCTTGGGCTCTCTGCTGTCAGCACAGAGCCCGCTTCGGACCCTCTGTCCTCCTCTCTCACTGCCCCTCCCTTGCTCATGCGCTCTGTCTCTTTCAAAAATAAACAAACATTAAAAAAAAAAAAACAAAAACAAAAAAAAACAGAAAACAAAAAAAGCAAGCAGAGGACAAAGTAAGATTGCCCAGAGTCCTACAGACTGTGGAGGAGCTCCTCCATTTATGCTCACTGAAACCCTACGAGGAAGTAATTTTTTCTATGCCCATTTTACAGATGAGAAAACTCAAGGTCAGAAACATTTAGTGATTTGCACAAAGTCGCCCAGATAATAAGGCAGGAAGCAGAGCTGTAAAGAGAAAGGAGCCGCAGCCGAAAAGTCAGGAGAACGGAGTTTCAGCTCAGGCTTACTCTAGCACTCTGGGCCTCAAATGTCTCTGCGTATAAAGCAAAGGGACTGGATTGCGGATTACATCATTTGTCAGGTCTCTTAAAATCTTAACAATTTACGATTCTAAGCTATCGCAAGGAAGGTTTCTGCCTCACGGCCCGGTTTCTCTCATGTTATACTTCACTGCCATGTTATAACGATGTTCAACCAAAGGGGGCATTAAAATTTTAGATTAGGTCCTACTGTAGGAGTTCTCCAAATTGAAGGTTTATATATCTAAGAATAAATCATGTTAATTAATGCACTGCAGTTTCTGCTTTAGTAAAAAAAAAAAAGGGGGGGGGGATTCTAGTAGTTTAACAGCATGAAAGATTCTTTGCGTTCTAACATGTAAAGCTGCAACTCTAAGTGGCATCTTCCGTAAGACCAGGTGTTAGAGACTGCAGCATGAGATGCTCCTGAATATTACCAGGGCTTCAGTAACAACTCTGTCTGGAAAATGCAAGCCTGGCACAGCCTGGGATGCAGAGCACATACCAAGTAGGAACCATAAATGTGCAGAACGGCTGTATAATTGTTGAACTTGTGCCTCATATATTCATAGTTAATTTTGGCAAGCGATTTCAGTTACGGGAAGGGGGAAGATGGGGAGGGGGTGACTTCTCCTGTCCTTCAACTTCCCAGAAATGTATTAGAAATGACAGCCTATGATTGCTGCAGACAGTATCTAATTAACTGTCATTATAAAACACATGTCAGAGCCTGGGGCCTATGAGGGATCTGATGTCTAATTTCTCTCCAGAATAATAAGAGTCTCCTTTGAAACAAGCCGGTGAATGATTTTTGTTGTCTTATTAATCAACTGATTTCAGTCTGACCCCCTAGATCCCCTCCTATACCTTACTCTTTCCTGCTGCATGCCCCTCCCCTAACTACTTCGGAACTCATATTTTAGACAAGTGATGGACTGAAAACAGCGTCCTGTCTTCCGCCTAGGCAATCGCAATAAAGAGCTACTGCAGAAATATGATATGGAAATAGGAGCTGTTTGTAAAACCTATTAACTCAATAATGAAACAATTATTCCTAAACAACCATGAAAATTACTTACAAGCCGTATTTTCTCTCATTTTGCCCTACCATGGATTGTGATTCTATTTTCATTCCTATTAATTAGAACAAAGAATTTAATCCTTTTCTCCTTCTATTATGCAAAAACAAGCATGGTTATTAGGGAGCTATCTAGTTTCCAATTAATTTTATTTAGGGATGAGTTGCGGAGACAGAACCATTACTGATGTCTTCTAACTAGGGAGTTAAGACGAAAGGTGGCCCGAGCGAACGCAGAAAGTAAGTAATTTCCCTCAGTTCGTCTTCCCATTCACCAGATTACTCATCGGCTGCCCCAAACAGACCCATGATAGTTTGCAACTAAGCAAGGAACATTTGCAAATGAGGCTGAACGAAACAGGAAAAAAGACGGTCAGTTGACAGAAGTTGTGTACGATCCTGCATACAACACATACATGGTCATCCCCACCCCCACCCCCCACCCCTCAGTATTGGTACAATGCATGTCAGTGTAGGCTTTTCTGGGAGTGGAGGCCAAATTCCGTACCCACTTAGTCCGGGTTACTGATAACGACTAAAGCAGTGTTTTCCAAACCGCATCGTAACCAACATGGAAGTGATTGATATAGTATGGAATAGGACAGAGCAGAAGGGAAAATATCAGGATATACTGTATGCAGTAATATATATGTGTATGTACGTAAGTATTACGTATGCATACTCGCACACTGTCGGTTATGGGCAAAACTTCTGAAAATCTTTGGACCAAGACAAAGGAATTGGTCAACCGGTATTCACTAAACACACATAGGATCCCAAAGCAAACTGAATTGGCATACTGCCGGTCAGCCACTTAATTTACCTTCAGACTCCACTCATTAGACATACCCGCTCCCATCTTTCTTCCGTGAAGAGTGATCAGACAGCACGGGAATGATCCTAGCGCGAAAGGTCGAAAAATAACCCTGTGACTTGTGGTAAAGTCAGTTGCAACTTCTGTTGAAGAATTAGCTGAGATCCAGGATGCTGGTAAATGTTGAGAGAGCTCCATCATGTGCATTATTGAAATGTAAAATAAGCCATAATATTTTATCTAAGTGATCATAGCAGGTAATTATGTTCAATTTTTTAAATGGTATGATCTTGACTACAGAGTCAGAAGCCGTTACTTAATTATGACACATTCAGGAGCCAATAAAATCCAGTAATCTGTGGATACATTAAATGATATTTACATCTGCCCATGAGAGATAAATAATTACCATACTGAAAGTCACATTCTGGGTTTCCCTACATTAGCTCTGCTTGCGATACCTTGTCCAGAGACTTATGTGGCTCAGGCCTTAGATGGTGGCCCACAGGTTTAACAAAGTTAATGGGTTTTGTGAACTGGGGTGGTATATACAGGGTCAGCTCAGGACAAAGCTGTTCATTCGCCTACACGTCTCCTTATCTCTCCAACTAGTATTTACTGAGCGATAACTCTGTATCCGGGATAGTGTTAGTGACTGGGGATATGTAGATAAAGGTATGTTTTTTGTTCTCAAAAACTATACTATCTAGTAAGAGGAAAACACATGAGCGCATTAAACACCAGAGATTCTGTGACACAGATATATGCCGCGTACAGGGGAAAAGAAAGGGAGGAGAAATGAGTTCTCAGGAAAGACTCATCAGAGGACAGCGGATACTGAAGCCAGACCATGGTACAACATTTGGGTATGAGAGAGGCACAGATTTAAAGCACGGCAAAGCAAAGCAAAGCAAAAGAAGAAGCTGCAGGCACAGGGCCAGATCCTGCAAGCTTCAATGAATCAGATACGCAGAAGGTGTGGAAGGGTTATAGGGAAGGTAGGGTGACAAAGTAATTGGGTAGGCGTTTTACAAAAACTGCTCTGGGGAGAAAGACTATACTCGAGAAGTTCATTTATGAGCTACTGACTATAAACCCCTCCATTTGGAGTTTATCTCCTCAAAATTATGCCATCTACCTTAGCACCTGATTATTTACTACCCTCGTGTTACCTCCCAATTAGACTTTATCCTAAGCGCCTTAGCTGAGACCACCTTTGAAAAAGGCAAAAAAGTGTGCCTCAAGATTTCCCCTCACTTACTTTTATCCTCGGGTAAAACACATTTGATTGGAGAACATTCATTTAAACATTCACTACACTTCTATATAACCAAAGCACCGTGCAAGATATCCATAAATAAGATGCCTACTTTGTGGATGAAAGAAAATTTAAATGTGGTGCACGGGGGATATTCCTCATCCTTGACATCTAGCCTAAATGTCATCCCCCGCCCCGCCCAGGCAGTATACCCTAAATCTCTTGGCTAGAAGTATTTCTAGCCCTCTTTGAACTGCCACAACATTTTATTTAAACTTCTTAATGTATGTGTCGCATCACCTTTCATTCCGTGTCTCTCCTACAGGAGAGAAACTGCTACTTTCGTCTCCTCTTCCCTTGACAAGGAATCATACCTTTATCTCTTAAGAGTGCCTAGGAAGAAGTGACACGCATTGAAGACATGCGACAAATAAATACCTGATGGCTGAGTGGACAAACGAATGAAAACAATACATGAAGTCACTAAGTCTCCAGTAGCAGAGTTCAAGTGCAGTAGCAGACTCATGGGAGAAGAACATGTGGACGTGGAAGTGTCCCTGGAACCCCTCACATGAAGTCATGAAGATGACAGTCTCATGACTTTATGGGAGCCCTACGATTAAGGCTAGAGTGTGTGAAGAGTCAGTCATGTAATGTAACTTTGTGGGTGTCTTGGGAGTAGTAAAATATGTTGCTGATTAGAGGTAGAGTCACTGTGAATTATGACAGTACAACTGCCGGATAGAGGTGATTTATTAGTTCTAGTCATTACCGCTGCTCCCACCCCCACAACCACTGTGGTTCTAGAGGCTGCAAACAGCAACTTCTATACCTCTGGCTGAGACTTAGTTCTTTAGAGTCAGTTAGTTTCCCACAGGGGCCAGGCAGGATGCTTGTATATGTAAAAGGTGCTAATCATTCAGGATTTTCATCAGTAATTAATCAACGTAAGACATCTTGTTTACAAGTTGCTGGAGAAGATGCATTTGGGCTGTCTTCTCTAGCAATACAGACATGCCACAAGGCAGAATTTTCTATTAGGACACAACAAAGACAATTTTGAAAAGAACTGCTTCCCATAATACTGTCTATATATAATGATATATTGATCCATAAAAGGCAAAGTAAAATATGCTGATAGAAAGAAGACAAGCAACATTATTTTCGAGACAGGAAGCTACTGGGCCCCTGTGTTCTTTTTCAGTTTGGAAACTTATTCAAGATCCTCCTCCTACCATCAGGTTTCCATGCCTCCCCTAAAAATACTGAAGTTGCAACTGATCTATTTTATTATCACCAACTGATGGAAGTTGCCAGAGTCATAGCTGAAGTCTTAATTTTTTTTAACATTTATTTATTTTTGAGAGAGAGAAGAGAGAGACAGAGAGAGAGAGAGAGAGAGGGAGATACAGAGTCCGAAGCAGGCTCCAGGCTCCGAGCTGTCAGCACAGAGCCAGATGTGGAGCTCAAACCCGTGAACCATGAGATCATGACCTGAGCCTAAACTGGACGCTTAACCCACTGAGCCACCCAGGTGCCCCGAGTCATAGCTGAATTCTTAAACATATATAATTCTAGAAAGAAAACTTTTAAAAACAAATTAAAATTACATTCTAATTGCTACTTCACTTACAGATCATTCTTGCCCTTTACCCTAGTCCAAGATTACAATCCCCCTTGGTCACTCATCCTGAATTCATTTCTTCACAAATCATATTCATGTGAAGGCTTGTCAGTGGCACCAAAACTTATTTCATGGCAGCCTTAAAGTCCAAATCTATTCAATTACTCTCAACTTGCGCTGGAAAAACATTCCGTGGCTATTCGTTAACTCATGCTGTTGGAGACAATGTCCAAGAGGATTTAGATGGTAGGATCCTCTCCTTTGTTGACACAGGAAAAGGACAGGAAGTTACAGGCTACAGCTAAGCTGAGAGTAGTTTACACTCTGACATGTTACCCTCGACTGGCCATTGCCTTTCCAAAGGAGACAGAACCCACTCTCTTCTCCCCTCCAAGTTTTCTTTAGAGCGGTCTACACTAGCAGTCGGTACTGCCTCACCCCTCCTGAATGGCTCTCACAGAACGTGCTTGCCTGAAAGTAACAGGCGATCTCTTGGTAGCACTCATCGGGTCTGATGTCTTCACGCCATCCAACACTGTCGCCTGAAATGGCCGCTTCACGCAGGAAGGAGACACGTGGCTATTCTTCCATTCCTTGTACACTTCCCTTTTCCTTCTCCCCTGACTGCTCCTTTTTGATCTCTTCAGCTACATACATTTCTTCCATCTAACCTTAAACAGCCGTCACCTACCTTTTGTTTTTGTTTTTGTTTTTGTTTTTTACTTCGTATGCCCACCTTCACTATCATTATTGTAGTAGCTTCAAGTCACGTTATATACCACTAAATACAAAATTTACGACTAGTGCTTCAGACCAAAATTTCGACTGCCTGCTGTCCATCTCCACCTGCACGACACGGAGGACGCTCGGATTCAAAATGTGATCGGTAGCTCCTCTCTCAACCCAAACCCCTGCTCTTCCTGCCGTATTCCATCATCTGGTGAACGGCATTCCCATTTGCCCAGTTACTCCGCTTAAATGCCTCTGATGTGATACCCTCCTTCCTGTGTTCCCATAGCTTGTTCTCTGTATTTTCCCATAGTGTGTATTACAATATTTTGAAATTATCCATTTACCGATCTGACTCCTTCACTTGACCACGGTTCCGTGAGAAGAGGGGCCTTGCCCTTTTCCTCTCAGGCACAGTTCAGTGCCTGGAAAGATGGCAGTCGATCAAAAAGCGTTTGTTGAATTGAACTGAACATCTGTCCTGACTTCAGCATCAAATTTTAGGGAATTCGTTAGTGCTATCATGTAGCTAAGACATAATACCTTCTGTGAGCCTAATACAAATTTCCAATAGTGACAAGGAATCCCTCTCAAAAAACAATGCAGTATTTTTCATTTTGCCAACTAAGGTTCATTATCTAACCTTCGTGATAGTTTAAATTAGGTGCTTTACATATGTCATTTGATTTTTCTTCTCTAGCCCTATAAGGCAGATACCACTGATAGCTCCCTTTTATAAATAAAGATCCTGACTCACAGATAATTGGCAATTTATCTGAGGAGGCATGCTTTAAATCCATTTCTGTCCGGAGCCAAAGCTAAAGCTCTTGAGGTAAGAAAAGAAAGTTTTTGATTTGAATTAGGGAGAGAAAACAAAGAATACTTTGCCAAAAAAATTTTAAGTATTTTAAAGAAGGAAATTAATTTTAAAACTAAATGAAAGAAAAGAGAAGAATCAAGCTCTCTGAATAGTTCCAAGCATGCAATGAAAGGGGGAAGTTCTGTAAATAAGAGTTCCCAGCACATCACAAGGTAAGTGGGAGAAATTTTTAAAAAATATCTGGCGCCTGAAAAAGAGTGGGAGGAAGGGGAAACTTAAAGAGGAAGGAGCAAATGCTTCAAACTGAGAGAAGAGGAAAAGAGTGAAAGAGAAAAGACCCAACTCTGTTGGGAATCTTATTTTCACTCTAGTGATAAAGATTTGCAAGCTGGAGAAAACCTCTAACTATATGAAAAACCAAGTGACCTGGGCAGGCTGACATTAAGCAAATGTTTCAGAGAACATATTAGACAGTAAACTGCACTTGTTGGGCCTTTGAGAATCATTGTCAAGTACTAATTCTCTTCCTCTCTTCTAGAATAGTGGATAAGGAGTTTCAGAATGATGGAGAAAGTTTACCCTGCAGGGTGAGAATCTATCCTTCATGTGAGGGTAGGTTTGGTATAATGTTGATCCTTATATTCTAAAATTTATTATTCCCAATTACAACTTGATATTAAAACAACTCGGTTGAATGTTGGCGAGTCCAAATTCCATTGAGTTAGATAAATATTTTTCCACCACTATTCTAATAAAATGTCACTACTATTATTTTAGAAAGCATATTACATTGGAATTTAATTTAAATAGCAAGCGAGTTGCTTTCCTTTAAAGAATTACACTGTTTCCTGTGTTAAGCAAATAATAATTAACACAAGTACATACAGTTATAATTAGCAGGGAATTTAATTAAACAAATACGCCAACATAACCAGATGCATGACAAAGTAATTGTAATATGTCTTGCCAATGCATTCTTTTCCACTTCACAGTTCTTACATAGTAATTATAAAGCTATCTCTCTCTTTTTTTATAAGAACAGAAGTTCTAAATATGAGTCTCCTAAAAGCAAGTAACAGAAAGCAAATAGAAGAAATCTTACTGAAGAGGAAGCATCGGATAGCTCCGCCTGAACTTCACTAGATTTCATTCTACTTCAGTTTTATGGGGTTATATCCCTAAGCTGAGCAGATAGATAATAATATAATGTAATATAACATCACATAAATTATAGTATTATCATTAACTGTAAATATAGGTTTTTAAGACTGATTTTACATAAATCTCCTAGAGTTAGGTACTCTGTCCTTAGAAGAGAAAGCAAGTCGCCCAGAAATCACGTGCCACTTTGTGTCCCAAAGGGGTCTCCGAAGAGAATAAGGAAATAAATACAAGAGGGAGAGTAACTATAATTCACAGGTAAAGTTTAAAGTGTGTATGTTTATTTAACAATGAGGAAATAAAAATGATGAGTTAATCTGATAGTTTCCTTGTAAGAAAGATTATAAATACAGAGGAAGATGATTCATGCAGAAAAAGGAAAAGTTTTATTAGGTCATTTCTAGAAAAACTCCAAGTATAAACTTTATCACAATGCTATGTTATGCAAAGACCTTAAAATACATTTCCTTTTCTTTAAAAAAATTGTTTTTAAATGTCTGTTTTTGGGAGAGAGAGACACAGAGAGCAAGCAGAGGAAGGGCAGAGAGAGAGAGAGGGAGATACAGAATCTGAAGAGGGTTCCAGGCTCTGAGGTGTCAGCACAGAGCCCGATATGGGGCTCAGACTCACAAGCCATGAGATTATGAGATTATGACTCAAGCCAAAGTCAGACACTTAACCAATGGAGCCATCCAGGTGTCCCATTCCCTTTTCTTTTTAAAGATTTTTTATTTTTTTATTTTTAAGTAATCTCTACACCCCATGTTGGGCTCAAACTTACAACCCAGAGATCAAGAATCACATGCTATACTGACTGAGCCAGCCAGGTGCCCCAAAATACATTCCCTTCTTATTTTTATCCTATACTTACAAAAACATGATGCTTTTAGTGATTAAGAAACAAATGATATGCTCATGGTAAAAAACAAAACAAAGAAACAAAAACAACCCCCACACACATCTAGAGATATATTACAACTTCTGAGTCTACCATAGTTAGAAGTATGCCATTAACTTTGGGTTTTCAAAATAAGAACCAGCCATTTTTAAATCTTATGTACACTATAAAGCTATTCTGCTTTAAAATTTTTACCTAGCACAGGTTACATGGAAACCAGTGATAAATTCAATCAAAACGCAGGTGGGTTGTGGCTATATCTGCTAGAGATCACTTCCACTTAAATATTAAGACCTGAGGGGCGCCTCTTAAATATTAAGCCACTGAGGGTGGCTCAGTTAGTTGAGCGTCCGACTCTTGATTTCTGCTCAGGTCATGATCTCAGCGTCATGGGATTGAGTGAGCCCTGCATCAGGCTGTGTGCTGTGCACAGAGCCTGCTTAGGATATTCTCTCTCTCTCTCTCTCTCTCCCCCCCAACACCCCCTTCCTCTTCCTTTCCCTCTCGCACTCGCATGCACTCTCTAAAACAAATAAATAAAAAGAAATAAATATTAAGACCTGAAACCAAGGGGAAGAAATAGTGATTCTGATTTCATACAACAACCAGTTAAATGAAAATGTAAGATCTCCTTAAGCAACAGGATTAAGCTCATTCCATAGGAAAACAAAACAAAAGCTTGTACTCACAAACAATCTTAAGATAAGGATAGCAGCCAAAGGCCTAAAAGCTTCACCTACCTCTATGTAGGACTTCAAGGTTATAAAAAGTTTTCACACATTTTATCTTACCTACTGCTGGTAACCACTGCAGTTACCTGGTGATTATCTGTATTTAATTATACAGGAATTGAGACCTGGAGAAGATAAATGTCCTACCCAAGATCGCCTACCTAATAAATGGCCCAACTGGGATCAAAACCCCGTCTTGGAATTTTCAATTTACTCTTTCCTACCACCTTGCAGATGTCAAAGAAGAAAGGTCTGTGTGTATGTATAACAGATCCCAATAATCCCCAGCTTAGCAAAAGCTTGATCAATATTAAGCAACTCCTTAGCTAATAGAAAGTAAATCACCAAGCTACTCAATACACTTGAAACCACTAACTTTCTCATTATTTCAAATATTACCCAAAAGAAAAGTGAACATATCTGACAAAGAAAGTTTCTTTGCTGACTGTCTCAGAGGAAATCACTCCTCTAAGACTAGGATGTTTTTGAACTGAGAGGCTCACGTCAAACGAAGCCAGTGGCTTGTCTGCCTCAGTAAAACGCCATATTCTTGGGCCAAATCCTCTCAGCCCACAGCATGCTGGAGCCCTCCTAAGAGGGGTCAATGGATTTGTCCCCACGTTAGAGACACCATAGTGAAATGCCCATGAGACTTCCTGCGGTAGAAGAGGGTAGAGGGCTTCATATTTTCGCTGTATGGATTAACTTCTCAGAGCACCTCTTCTCTTTTTTCATGGCAGGAATATCAAAAGGATATATATACAAATTTTTTTTCAATTGCAGCGTTTTGGAGAAGTTTTTGGAAAAGGACGCCAATCCTAATGAAAAACATGTTAACCCTGTTCAATGTATGAAAACTACATAGAAACTGTGGGGTGCAGAAAGATGAGCAGAAATGAAAGTGAGGAGGTAAAATAAAATGAATAAGCATTTATTAAGTTGAATCAACTGTTTGCCTGACACTCTAATTCATTTACCCGCCATCCCTCATTTAATATTCACGTGTAACATATAAGGGAATCCGTATCGTCATCATTAACGTTAAGAGATGGGGGCAAAAGTCATGAGATTAAGAAATTCTACTCCACAGAGTTATGTTCTCTGTAGTTGATTTTTATTTTCTATGGCTACAAAAATCAAAAGAAAACCAAGAAACTTTGAAGTACTTTTGAGAGGTCCCATAGTAGGTAAGTCCCGGGACTGTGAGGGTCACTTGAAGCAGAAATGTCCAGCAGTAATCTGTTAAATTGCTTTCAGAGAACTCTATTTTCTCCACAGTCCTTTTCCTGAGATTTGTTCTTTTTTTTTTTTTTTAATGTTTATTTATATTTGAGAGAGAGAGACACAGAGTGCGAAGGGGAGAGGGGCACAGAGAGGGGGAGACACAGAATCCAAAGCAGACTCCAGGCTCTGAGCTGTCAGCACAAAGCCCAGTGGGGGCTCAAACTCAGGAGCCCTGAGATCATGACGTGAGCTGAAGTCAGACACTTAACCAACGGAGCCACCTAAGGGCCCCTCCTGAGATTTGTTCTTAATAAAAGGGTTCTAATTTCCCTCTCTTAAAAGTGTTTGGTGTTGCAATGTCTGTTGTTGTTGTTGTTTGTTGAAAACCCAGATATCTTTTCTTTTTTGGAAAACATTACAATGCAGGCAGTCCTGTATAAAAGCAGTAGCAGCTGCTCCCATTATTGAGCATTATTCTAGAACTTGTATATTTGTATTAATGCATTTAATCCTTCCAACAACCCCATGAAGTCATTTTCAAATGGGCACCAAGAAGTTAAGGAATCTGCCTACTGTCACACTGCTGATAAGTTAAGGGAGCTAGGAGTCCAATTTTTTTTTTTTTTTTTAGGATTTCAAAATTGTGCTCTTTACCACTTAATCCACTCAATAAACCAAATGACAGAACGGAACATTTTTCTTGTTGCCAGGTGCTGTGTGAGGTAAAGAGGATACAGAAAGGAAAGACATGGTACGGAGTCCTCAGGGCAGACACCTAACAAGACGCTGAACAAACTATACTCCAAACTTTCATTTGCTAGAGACAGGTGACTGAAAGAGACAAGCATTTATACTTGGTGCTCAGGCCTGTTTCAAATAAACCTAACCACCATTCATAATTCTCTGTGTGGCCCCCAGACTCTCAGCACCAACTCCTCCAGGAAAATAGTTCGAAACGCAGATGCCCATGGTTCTTTGTAGACACGCAACCTTTGCCAGAGAGATATCCCGACTTTATAAATTGATGTCCAGCAAGCAATTATTTTAAATGTCCTCCCACATTATAAAAGCAATACATGTTAATTGCATAACACAATGAAAAGCGCCAAGAAAATAACCACTGTCAATGTTTTGTTGTATTTTCTCCCTAGCTAACACACAGTTAAGATCACGATACATATATCATTCGGATACTACTTTATTCCTCCTTTTTTTCTTTCTGAAAGAGGTTAGAACTGTTCCTTCACTTAATTTTTTTTTAATTTTTATTTTTTTAATTTGCATCCAAGTTAGTTAACATACAGTGCTATAATGATTTCAGGAGTAGATTCCAGTGATTCATCCCCTATATATAACACCCAGTGCTCATCCCAAGTGTCCTCCCTAATGCCCCTTATCCATTTAGCCCATGCCCCCACCCACAACTCCTCCAGCAACTGTTTGTTCTCTGTACTTAAGAGTCTCTTATGTTTTGTCCCCTTCCTTGTTTTTATATTATTTTTGCTTCCCTTCCCTTATGTTCATCTGTTTTGTATCTTAAATTCCTCCTATGAGTGAAGTCATATGATATTTGTCTTTCTCTGATTGGCTAATTTCACTTAGCATAATACCTTCTAGTTCCAACCACGTCATTGCAAATGGCAAGATTTCAATCTTTTTGATTGCCAAGTAATACTCCACTGTATGTATGTATGTGTGTGTGTGTGTATGTGTGTGTATACCACATCTTCTTTATCCATTCATCCTTCGATGAACATTTGGACTCTTTCCATACTTTGGTTATTGATAGCACTGCTATAAACACTGGGGTGCCTGTGCCTCTCTGAAACAGCACCCCTGTACCCCTCGGATAACGTAGTGCAATTGCTGGGTCATAGGGTCGTACTTCTATTTTTAATTTTTTGAGGAACATCCATACTGTTTTCCAGGGTGGCTGCACCGCTTGCATTCCCACCAACAGTATAAAAGAGATACTCTTTCTCCACATCCTCACCAACATGTTGCCTGAGTTGTTTATTTTAGCCATTTTTACTGGTGTGAGGTGGTATCTCATTGTGGATTTGATTTGTATTTCCCTGATGATGAGTGACGTAGAGCATTTTTTCATGTGTCAGTTGGCCATCTGGGTATCTTCTTTGGAGAAGTATCGATTCATGTCTTTTGCCCATTTCTTTACTGGATTATTTGTTCTTTGGGTGTTGTATTTGATAAGGTCTTTATAGATTTTGGATACTAGCCCTTGATCTGATATGTCATTTGTAAATACCTTCTCCCATTCTGTCGGTTGCCTTTTAGTTTTTGATTTGTTTCCTTCGCTGTGCAGAAGCTTTTTATTTTGATGAGGTTCCAACAGTTCATTTTCGCTTTTGTTGCCCTTGTCTCTGGAAACACATTGAGTAAGAAGTTGCCGCGGCCAAGGTCTAAGAGGTTTTTGCCTGCTTTCTCCTCGAGGATTTTGATGCCTTCCTGTCTTATGTTTATGTCTTTCATCCATTTTGAGTTTATTTTTGTGTATGGTGTAAGAAAGTGGTCCAGGTTCATTTTTCTGCATGTTGCTGTCCAGTTTTCCCAGCACCATTTGCTGAAGAGACTGTCTTTATTCCACTAGATATTCTTTCCTGCTTTGTCAAAGATTAAATGACCATATGTTTCTGCATCCATTTCTGGGTTCTCTATTCTGTTCCATTGATCTGAGTGTCTGTTTTTGTGCCAGTGCCATACTGTCTTGATGATTAAGGCTTTGTAATACAGCTTGAAACCCGGGATTGTGATGTCTCCAGCTCTGGTTTCCTTTTTCAGGATTGCTTTGGCTATTTGGGGTCTTTTCTGGTTCCACACAAATTTTAGCATTGTTTATTCTAGCTCTGTGAAGAATGCTGGTGTTATTTTGATAGGGATCACACTGAATATGTAGATTGCTTTAAGCAGTATCAACATTTTAACAATACATATTCTTCCAATCCCGGAGCATGGAATATTTTTCCATTTTTTTTTGTGTCTGCTTCAATTTCTTTCATAAGCTTTCTATACTTTTCAGTGTATATTTTTCACTTCTTTGGTTAGGTGTAGTCCTAGGTATTTTATGGTGTTTGGTTACTTTATTCCCTTCTTATATCCTAGACACTTTTCAGTATCATTAAAAATCCATGGTAAATATTATTTTAGTCACCATATAACGCTACGTCATGTGGCTATAGAACAATACCATTTTCCTACTGCCAATTTGGTTCCAAATTTCTGCTGCTGTAAACAAGCTGCAATGAACATATTTGTGCAAAAATATTTACTCACATATCAGTATACTACCTGGATATAAATATCTATAAGTTTAAGTATTTCCATACTTAGTGGTTGTATTAATAAATGATCCCTCTGGCAGAATGTAAGACTACCTGTTGGCTTGCCATTTGACAAAGGTAAGGAAATGGTTTACGTTTTAGTTTTTTGTTTCTAACAATGTTTAATATGCACCAGCCAGCAGACATTTTTGCACCCATACAGGCTCTCATTTGTTGATTTTTACTGCTTAACTTAAGCCATATGAAATTGCCCTTTTACAGGTAAAATATAGTTGAAAGTCAGCAATTTCGTACTGTTCAAGTACAATAGGTTAACTTTCAGGATTTGAAATTTTATCACTTAAATTGGCAAGTCTGTCACTGTATATTGGGACAAGGACATATGTATCTGGAATCAAGAAAAAGACATCTTGTCACTGGTTTCAGTATCATCTTGGGTCTCACTCAGAGCTCTGTCTCCTTCTGCAACCAAGTACACAATGGGATTATAAACGTATAATCCCATTTTACGTTTTCCCTTAACGGTGTGTCAGTTCCTACAGTATAAATGGAGAGGGGAGGGAGGGCTATCAAATCATTGAGAATCTGTCCCCTTCGAATCTCAGAATCCTGTGTCTTCCAGAACAGGTCTCTATTCCTCTTACCTCTCTACCGGATGTTCGTTACTCCACACCTGTGCTTTTTCTCTTCCGTTCCAAAGATGTAGACAGAGAAGGCCAGACACGAAAGAGAGGAACTTAAGGAGGCAGTGAAAAGCATTCACATTATCTCTTCAGGAGCCTTTTGCTCACTGCTTCTTGGTAAGCCACTTCAGGGAAGTTTCAGGCAAGGAGGGAGAAGAGGAACCTTCCAAAAGGAACCTAAATCGTCCCCTCGGTCAGTCTCTTCAGTCTAGGCCAAAATCACCGCACTCAGGTCAAAGTGTTTGCCTTAGTAATTAGTATTGCTAGTAGGTTATAAAGGGAGGTAGGAAGAACTGAACCAAGTCGTACAGAGAATACGCTTATGAGCTCTTATCTCAATCAACAAAGTTGATTTCACACTGTAAAGTAAGTCCAATGCCAACCAAGCAACATGGTAGGTAGGGTGGGAAAAGCAGTCAACTTCATCTTGTAAGCAATCTGGGGTCTAGCCCTGGCTCGCTACGGGACCTTCGCTCAGTCCAGAGCCAATCTAGGTATCAGTTCACTCTTTGGTAAAAAGAGATAGTGTAGAAGTGCCCTAAAGTCTCTTTCCAGTTCTATGAAGACACTGACAATTGGATAATACTACAGGCAGCCTTTTCTATTTTTTATTTTTTAACTCTGGCAACAGTACATTTTATCAAGGGAGTTTCATAGCAAATCTTTCAAAGTAGGCTCTGAGGCACCCTTAAACTCTCACATATGCTAGAAAATACAAGGGTTTTTATGAGTTTCAGGAGTCTATTTCAGATGCTTTAGAAGAAATAGTGTTATCCAAGCTAATTAATTCATTTCATCTGTGTGGCTCTATGCAATTGTTGGGATTTTTCCAAAAATGCTCCTTAGGGTATCTTCTGCTGACATTGTTTTGTTCAAAATTTCAGAGGTAAACATCAACACAAAATGCTAATCTTCCTTTAAGACTTCTTAATTAAGGGAGGTTGAAGCCCCAGTAGATTTGTTGTTACTACTAAATTCTTAATTTATCGGTTTGTGTGCTCCTTCCCTGATCACTGATAGGCTGAATCATGCAAATTTTCGTGTGGGGTTTGTGAACTGGCCATCTTGTTTTTGCCATCAAGTTGTAAAGATGGTATTTCAGGTTAAATATCAATAATGGAAAATCCAAGAGATGATACGTATCTGTTTTTTTTTGTTATAATTTTGTTGCATCGAGTACTGCTTGCAGTAAGGAGACCATTTCCTAGGCCATGGAAATATTTTTGTTACACAGAACTTTCTGATGTCCAGGAAAAAGACTTCTTTTTAAATCAGCCTGAAAAGACACTGACATGCTGTGTTAATTCTAACTTCTGTCTTTCGGAAAGAAAACTCTGTAGTATAGTGGAGATGATGGAGGAATGAAAACCAGGAGGCCCCAGTGCCTGGCTTTGCTACAAGTGTCTTTCCATAATGAGGCCTAGAATGGTACAAGGTCAAATCAGCTGGGCAGAGGGAAGTCACCTGAGCAGCAGAGAGAAAGCACAGGTGTGGGTAACATCAGGTAGAGAGGCATGAGGAGTGGAGACTTGTGCTAGAAGACATAGGATTCTGAAATTCGAAGGGGACAGGTTCCCAGCGATAGGACAGCCCTCGGGGCTCCACCCTCACTCTAGGGACTGACATTCTACTAACGGAAAACACGATGATAGCGTATGTCTTTCCTTCTCCTATCCCATCACTAAAACAATATTTGGAAAACATTTCTGTGTTAAGAATATTACATACTCAAATGTAGTTACTGTCCACAAACACTCCATCAAAATGCTACTCTCTTCACTAAAAAAGACCAGCTGAAAAAGGGCAAAATTTTCTGAATGTCTCTGTTGTTCGAATCTGCTGACTCAATACCATTTGCCGTGTCCATGGGGCCTGTGAAGAGTCTCACTGCACAGAACTGGGCATTACAACAGGATGTGTCAAAACAGACGTTGTCTCCCCGTGATTTTTTCCTGTAAGGGATTTGACTTGTCCTGTTTTCATCTTTGGTCAGACTGCTGCTGACTTGGAGGCAATGATTAATTTTAACCTGTACTCTGCTTTTTTTTGGCCACCCCTCCCCCCCACCACCATATTTCTTGTGTCTTCTTTTCTTGTGTTCGAGGCCACCTCCAGACCAAACTGGAAAGCGGGTGGAGTGCACCACCACCCTCGCCCTTGACTTTCTTCTACAGTACTCCTTCCTGAACTCTGACCACACCGCTCCTCCCCAACATTCAAGGACAGCCTCCTCTTCTGACTGCTTTCTGTCCTCGTTCATGAGGACGCCGACTCAGCAAGGTGCTTCTCTCTGCTTGCTGGCGTGGAAAAAGGGGCCAATAACAGAGTCTCTGGAACCGTGCTACCAAGGCCTGAATCCTGGCTCTGTCATTTACTAACTGTGTGACCAGGAAACAGGTGTGTAAATCCTGTCAAGCCTAAATCTCTTCCTCTGTAAAATGAGGAAGGTCACAGGATTGCTGTATTTAAATAAGATAACACATTAAGGCCACTTAAGATCTGTGCCTGGGGTACAGTAAATATGCACCGAAGCTTAGATATTATTGTATTACATCATTAATATGTTACTATTAATCAGCATCACTGATTAGCTTCTCCCAGATACATCAGAATTTTAAAGGAAGATTCTTCAGAGAAATAATATCGTAATCTAATATTCCATGAGAAAAAGAATTATGTAGTCAAATAAATGTGGGAAGTACTGGTATAAATAAAGATTTTTTTTTTTTTTCTTATGGGACTTTCTAGGATCTTTACTATCTGAAGGAGTAATGAATTACTAAGTGGGGTATTAGCTGTAGTATTTTCCAGCCTTGTTTACTTATGGAACTATTTCCCTGCCTAGAACATCTTTTAACATTTCACAAAATACTGAAATTCTACAAAACACAATTGGGCAAAGCGCCTTCATCTAGATTTTACTGGCATAATTTCAGGCACTGTTATAAGCTGGAGGGAAGGAATCTTTGGCATGGGGAGCAGTCCCTGAATCCTACAAAATGTCACCGTATTTCAAACCGTCTAGCCTCTAAGGTTGCACTGGCCCTTCTCCTTATTCTTCTGTACCCTCCAGAAATGCCTCAAAGTTTCGACACTTCTTCCTTAAGTACTTAAAACTGCCAATGCACTTTAATTCTTGATTTTCCCTTAAGAACAACGTGATCTTTATACTCTTTATAATCTAAAGATTGAAAAGGCACAATGTATCCCAGAAAAAAAAAATGCTATATATTTTAGTTATGTCATTAAACTTCAAAGATTAAGAATCCCTTGAGTATCCAGGCAAGAAAAAAATTAATGCTACTTTATACATACATAGACCAGGGGTGCCTGGGTGGTTCAGTTGGGTAAGCATCCAACTTCGACTCAGGTCATGATCTTACAGCTTGTGAGTTCAAGCCCCACTTTGGGCTCTGTGCCGACAGCTCAGAGCCTGGAGCCTGCTTCAGATTCTGTGTCTCTCTCCCTCCCTCTCTGCCCCTCCCCACTTGTGATCTGTCTCTGTCTCTCAAAAATAAATAAAAATTAAAAAAAAATGTATACGTACACAGACCATGCTTGTATACACCCACCCACACTTTCCAGAGTATAACTGTATATCACGTTTCTGTTTTACTTACTTAAAATGTATGCAGGAGTGCCTGGGTGGCTCAGTCAGTTGTGTCTGACTCATGATTTTGGCTCAGGTCACGATCTCACGGTTTGTAGGTTTGAGTCCCATGTTGGGCTCTGTGCTGAGAGCTCAGAGCTGGGAGCCTGCTTCGGATTCTGTGTTTCTGGCTCTCTCTGCCCCTCCCCCCCTTGCACCCGGTCTCTCTCTCTCTCTCTCTTTGTCTCTCTCTCTCAAAAATAAATAAACATTAAAAAATATATACACAAATACATAGAATAGGTGTGAAAAACAAGAATATGTGTTCTTTTCCCATGTTCTCACTACATTTGTACATATTTCACTCCAGAAACGAGAGAGCTTCTAGAGTGTACCTGCTGTTTGCATGTCTGCCTCCCCTAGACAGTGTGACAGGCCCCTTGAGGACAGAACCCTGGCCTTTGCATCTTTGTATCCCTAATGCCTGGCATGGTGCCTGAGAGATCACAGGCAGTCAATAAATATCCATTCAATCCAATGAATAAATAACACATTGATTTAATTACTTTATACAAGCTTCTTGACTTTCCTTCTGGGTCACAGTCGCAGACTGTAGCATTAAAGATGTTTCCTAAAAAGGCCAGCAATTTGGAATTCCCCGACTGAACGGAAAATAAAAGCAATCATGAAAGCGATCCTTCTGTAACCTCTAAGAAAGAAGGATCTGGATCCAGTTGGCCTGAGTTCCAATCCCTGCTTCACAATTTACTTGCTGTGTCAACTCAAGCAAGTTCTTTACATTTTTAAAGGCTCAGTCTCCTTGTCTGTTTGAAAATGGGCATGATAACAGTACTATATTAGTCGGGGTTCTCCAGAGAAACAGAACCAATAGGACGTGATAACTGTTAGAAGAATCCATTATCTTGTTAGTGCAGTGGAAAGAAGTCACTCTTAGTGATAACTCGACAGTCTCTCAGGAGAAGAGCTGTCTGCTGATCATTTTCTCTCTCGGCTCAACTCGGGCATTTCCAGAGCTGGAGCATCCTCTTGATACTCCTTTAAACATCTAAATCTCAAAGCAAACACCATCTACATCTTAAAAAATGAGACGCTTCATATTTTGTTTTCTAAAACGACTTTCTCCTCCTATCTTCTCTAACTCAGCAGAAAAATCTTGAGCAATTTAACTGGAGCCATAAAATGCAACTTACATGCAATGGCTTGCATTCAACATTACATCATTGCCCCATTATAATCGCATTTTAAAGGAGGATCTGCTATCTGCACGTGTAGGAAGGGGGTCTTGGCAGAAAGAGTGGTCTCCTCTGCATAAAGTCAGAATGTCAGTATGTGCTTATCCTCTTACGAACAGAAAACAAAATCTCGACCAACCACTTGCACAGATTTAGCATTCACGTACAATGAAGCTAGGGAACATATCTAGTCCTTTAATACAAATTTTTAAAGCACATCCAGACAATCGTGATCATGCCCATTATCCCCCTCTCCTCCTGGAAGCCTGTGTTTAGTATACTCCACATATGGCTTCAGGAGTCTTTGACTACAGCCACAGTGACTGTCCTAAATAATCAAATCACACTCAAATATTTAAAAAAAATTTTTTTAACGTTTGCTTACTTTTGAGACAGAGACAGAGCACGAGCAGGGGAGGGGAAGAGAGAGAGGGAGACACTGAATCTGAAGCAGGCTCCAGGCTCTGAGCTGTCAGCAGAGAGCTTCATGATGCGGGGCTTAAACCCATGAACCACGAGATCATGACTTGAGCCAAAGTGGGATACTTAACTGACTGACACACCCAGGAGCCCCCCCCCCCCCAAATACTTAAAGCTCATTTTAGTCAATATTTTTCTGGAACTGTGCAATGTTTTATGTACGTGTTTTCAGAATTTCTTCCCATTTTTTGTGTCATTGGTTGCACAGTATTAGAGAAAAATGAACGTCATTTTCCCCACCTCTTGGATATGAAATGCTTTCTGAATCTGTCATTTCCATAAATGTTTCTTTCCTGTGCTTAGAGCAAAAGATTCTTGGTCCCCAGATGGTCTTGCATGAAACATTTTTTTATGTTTGTGCGTAGTGGCATTTTTAAGTGGAGAGGGTCCAAAGCTCTCACCATACTCTTAATGGGGCGTATGACCAAAAAAAAAAAAAAAAAAAAAAAAAGGCAACCAATTACCAAAGCCATTAAGGTTCATCACATTAAAACAGAGTCACACTCTGGCTACACTGTAAAAGGACTTAGGAGATAATCTTAGAGACAATAAAGCTCCATACCTCGTCACCCTACAGGTGGAATGATGGAAATACAGGCAGGTTAAGTGAATTCTGAAAGAACTTTTTTTTAATTAAGTTTATTTATTTATTTTGAGGGAGAGAGAGAGAGAGACAGAAAGTGCGAGTCATGGAGGGGCAGAGAGAGAGAGAGAGAGAGAGAGAGAGAGAGAGAGATAGAATCCCAACCAGGCTCTGAGACTTCAGCGTGGAGCCCAATGCAGGGCTTGAACTCACAAACAGGGAGATCATGACCTGAGCTGATTTTGGATGCTTAACTGACAGAGACACCCAGGAGCCCTGAAAGCATTTTTTTTTTTTTTTTGAGAGAGAGAGAGAGAGAGAGAGAGAATGTGAGCAGGGGAGGGACCAAGAGAGAAGGAGACACAAAATCTGAAGCAGGCTCCTCGCTCTGAGCTGTCAGCCCAGGGCCCGACGTGGGGCTCAAACTCGCAAACTGCGAGATCGTGACCTGAGCTGAAGTCGGACGCTTAACTGACTGGACCACCCAGGTGCCCCAAGAACTTTTCTTTTAAAATGAACATTATCAAAATAAAAACATGTCAATCAAGGCTTCCTTGGCTATTTAAATACCCCCACCCTCCCCTTTAACTTGTAACACAGGTACTGAGAGAAAACAAGCAAGGAGTGTCATCAAGATGGCAATTACGGGTGATTTATTTTCTGTAATGGGGTAATACTGTTTTTATGATGAAAATGATAATTATGAAAATTATATGGAAATATGAGAAAATAC
This sequence comes from Leopardus geoffroyi, assembly GCF_018350155.1. Taxonomy (NCBI): domain Eukaryota; kingdom Metazoa; phylum Chordata; class Mammalia; order Carnivora; family Felidae; genus Leopardus; species Leopardus geoffroyi. The sequence continues at coordinate 149,910,868 of NC_059331.1, read as the reverse complement.
GATGTGTAAGAGGAAAAGCAGAATACAAATTAGTAATGCGGTATTGTACGAATAACTATGCAGGAGGAAAATTACTGGAGGCTATGGAACTAAGAAAGGCTGGCAGGTTGGAACAGAATGATAATTTTTTTCTTCATCCACATGCTTCGTTGGTATCAACACTGTTTTCTCAGTGATCTCACGGGGAAGGGAGCCACCATGCAGACTGTGGGGCAATAAACTTGGAGGACGACGAGGCGCCACAGAGGAGGGAGGGCAAGGTATTCAGAGCAAACATCCCACCTGGAGTCACGAAGTGAAGAAATTACAAATGGGAACATCTGGAGGGAGCGTCTGAGCAGTTCAGCGCGTGTGGACACGCAGTGGGGAGGGTAAAAGAGAGAAGGCACGCGTTGTGCCTATTTGTACAGAAGCTAGCACATAATAAGCACTCAGCAAATGGAACTCAGTGTTGCTGTTGATATACTGTAACTCCTTTAAAAACTTCTACACAGAAGGCTTATGGATTGCCTCCTATGGCTTTCTAACATCGTGAAGAACTTTCTTCAGCATCTAGGAGGCCTCGTGGTAACAATGCTGGTGAACAGAAGATCTGTTAGCACCTATTTTCTGGTGGTCTTTGGTCTGATTCTCAGCAGAGGAATTATATTTGAAACAGATTATGTTTATCGAGAAAGGTGTATGGGAGAAATGCAGGGTCAGCCTTTATGCCAAGCTTTTCTTTCTCTAGAAAAAGGATCATTTTCAATAAACATTTACTAATCAGCAACTAAAATACTCTATTTATAAACCTGTGGGAAAACGTGAACTATTCTTCCTTGTTAAGAGCAAGGACACGTATGTAGAGAAAACCAAATCATCAATTCAGTTTCTTTGAGCAGCTTTAGACCTGGATTTTAGAAACAATACTTAGTAACCCTTTTAATTCTAAGAGAGTGAGAGAAAAATAGTCAAATTTAATAATTATTATTAACTGATGGTCTATTACTAATTAGGAACGGGATGCTTTATCATATTTGCTAGGATTAAATGTAACATAAAATCAAGTTGGATTTTAAAGTGTTACTATACATCTTTCATAGTACACCGCCTCACAGAATCAATCAATACTGAACATTCATGATGTCTGAACAATTTTAAACATTTTTTTTTAACGTTTATTTATTTTTGGGAGAGAGAGAGGGAGGCAGAGTGTGAGCCAGGGAGGGCCAGAGAGACAGAGGGAGACACAGAATCCAAAGCAGGCTCCAGGATCTGAACTGTCAGCACAGAGCCTGACGTGGGGCTCGAACTCACAAACTGGGAGATCGTGACCTGAGCCGAAGTTGGACGCCCAACTGATTGAGCCACTGAGGCGCCCCATGATGTCTGAACATTTTATCATGGTGAAGAACCACAGAAGTTTGCAGTGGTATCACTTAGTCCTCTCTCTGCGACCATTCCTCAAGTGGGGATATTCTCTAAGGTGTCATCCTTGGTAAACTCCCTAGTCCATTTCAACTATTGCCATAGATTCAACCATTACCCAAATATCACAAACGCCCTGACATATACCTCCTACCCTACACGTGAGCTCCTGAGAGGTGTTCCTAACCAATGCACACCCCCTTCGTATCCCATCAGGACCAAACATGCCAAGTTCAAACCTAAACGTAACACCTTTGGCCTGAAGCCCGCTCCTGCTGTCATAGCCTCCAGCACAGAGAAAGGCACTGCCACCTACACAGCTGTCCAAGGCAGAAGTGGAGAGGCCATCCTAGCCTCCTGCCTCCCTCTTTCACCACCAGCAGACGGCCCAAGACCTGTCAATTCTGCTGATGAGACGCCTTCATTCCAGCCTTACTCAAATGATCTTAGTTCAAGACCCCATCATTTCTCAACCAACCTGTATAATAAACTATTCTCCTTGCCTTCGATTTTGCCCAGTTCAGAATATTCACTGACACACGACCGTGGGAAATGGAGGTGTGGGGATTCAGTAAGTCTATACAGAGGGCATAGATACTGTCTGGCATGCTGTCGTTAGGCACCATTATCATTCCCCCCTCCCTTTCCTCCACTGGCTTCTTTACATTTCTGATCATTCTTTGACTTCACTTCCTTCATTGCTCCCCAACTCATGGAGTCCAGACTTACTCTACTCTACAGGCCCCCAGGCTCCAGCCATGGCCCATCCCTCGAGCCTCATGCTCACCGTGCCCCCACCTATACCTAGCGCTCTCGGGTTCGCTCTGCAAATGTGTGAGAACCTTTCCAATGCTATGCGCTCTCTGTACATTTCTCAAGTTAGAGTGTGATTCCTTCCTTGTTCATGGGGAGAAATCCTGGTCATCCTTCAAGATTCATGTAAATGATTGCTATGGTCCAAATGCTCGTGTCCCCTCACATCCATACACTGAAACCCCAACCCCCGAAGGTAATGGTATTAGTAGGTGGGGCCTTTGGGAGATGATTAGCTTAGGAAAGTGAAGCTCTCAAAAATGGGATTAGTGCTCTTATGAAAGAGATCCCACAGAGTTTTTTCACCCTTCTCCCCAAGGGGTGGTGAGAATACAAAAGTCTGCCCCCTGGAAGAAAGCACTCACCCACACTTGCTGGCACCCTAATCTATGACTCCCACCCTCCAGAATTGTGAGAAATTAATTTCTGTTGTTTATAAGCTGCCCAGTCTGGTATTTTCTCATGGCAGCCTGAACGGATGAAGACAATGGTATTGTGGTCACAGAGGCCTTCTGGATGTCCCGCATAGAGGTCATTTACTTCCTCTGGTACATTGCTACAGCACTAATGACATCTTACTAGACCTATTAGACGTTAACATATCTCATTTCTAGAGTTTCTGTTTGTGGTTTAGATGGAATCTAAGCTCATCCTTGAATGTTTGTTAGTATGTTTCCTTACTTAAAAACATCTTATCAAGTATCTGCCATGTGTCATAGTCTCGGCTGTGCTAGTGATACAACAAGGAATATTTTCCAGCCCCTGCTTCAGCGAGATCACTTTAAGGTAGGAGATTTTTAAAAGTAAATAGGTACAATGAAGACTATAGAATCGGTCTTGGGAAGAGAGCAGTTTTTTTCAATTTCCTGGTGTCTGCGTTCCTAATAGATGAAAGATTGCTATGTTTATAAATTTAGGCCAAAAAGATTCACAACACACAAATAAAGCACATTCTAAGAAGATTAAGCTCTTTGATCTTTGAAAGAGGTGGTCAGCACACTGGAGAAAAACATCAAGAGTATTCTGCAGGATAAAAGGAACGTTGTCAGAGTAGGAGGAGTGCCCACATCAGAGAACAGGGAACAGGGGGACACCAACAAAACATGGGGCCGGATACAGGCAATGGTGCGGGGTACCGTCTGACAGAGCCAGAGGAAGAGTTCAAAGGTTGAAACAAATTGGAAAACGCTGTCCTGGTGAAAGACTTGGAAAACTTGCTAAGGGCAACAAAGCATGGTCTGTTGTAGCTCACCTTCTGGGACAACATCCCATGAAGCTAACATTTATTTGCTGAGCAAAGTCGTCCATGACTTCTCTGGGTCTCTCTCTCCCTGCCAAAACCAACCAAACAGAACTCTGATGGCTACAGACCGATGTCTGTCTCCCCCTAAAATTCATATAATAAAACCTAATGCCCCCCCTCCACCCCGCCCCAAACAAGCCAACAAAAACCTAATTCTCAATGTGACAGTATTGGGAAGTAGGGCTTTGGGGGAGGTGATTAGGTCCTGAGGGTAGAGCCCTTATGAATGGATTCGTGTCCCTGTAAAAGACACCCCAGAAATCTCCCTTGCCCCTTCTGCCATGCGGAGGTCCAAAGGACGGCAGCCATCTATGAACGAGGAGAGAGACTCTCACCAGACATTTAATGTGCTGGTGCCTGGTTCTTGGACTTCCCAACCTCTAGAACTGTGAGAAAGGAATGTCCCTGTTTACGCAGTCTACGATATATTGTTATAGCCGCCTAAATGAACTAAGACAGCTTCTCATTCTGTACTTACTTTATTTTGCTCCTAAACAGTGACGGTACTTGTAACTACTATTTCACGTCCATTTTCCCCACTGTACTGTAGGCATCGTAAGAGCGTAGACCGCATCCACCCATCTCGACAGCACTACTGTGTCGGCACAGGGCTGGATGCAGAAGTGCTCCACGCGTATTCTGACTGAATGAATCAAAGAATGCACACACACACCAAAAAATGAGCATGTGAAAAAAGCAAACATCTCACAATGATGGGTGCCCATCACCATGGGCAGAATATCACCACTCTGCAAGGTTAGGGGACCTGACCAAACTCACAGACATGGTGGGCGGCAAAGCCAGCTGTGAACCCAGGACGACTCAGACTCTGGCACCCATGATCCTTCCTCCATTCCCTCTTGATTCCAGAGCTTCCCTTAGATTGCGCTGCAGTGAAAGAAATCAACTAAATGCATACAGGTTACAGAGACCTAAGTGAGTCCCCGGAAATAGGACGACTAACTGGAAGAAGAGATTTTAGATGCTGGTCCTAAAGAAAGTAAGTGAGAAAACTCAGCAGCTACCTTAGAGGAGCAATCCCAAATGTAAGAGGGTAGTTTCAGGGGCTCCTGAAAACACGTTAACACGGAAAGTGAGATGTATTTCACACTTGTGTGTTAAGACAATACGCGAAGACCAGCGTGACAAAAAGAGCTATCCAGGGGACTATGGTTTTGATGGACACGGAGACCAAAGACTAATAAGCACTCAAGCCAAGCTGCTGTTCTATATGGGGCTATTTGCTCACTTACGTCACCCACCCAACTTTTGCTTTCCTGCTTCAATTCAGTCCATGAAAACCAATCATACTTGAGTGAAATGGAAACCAAGCAGTTTCTTAGAAGATGTAACACCCTCTTACATGCTGACAAATCAAATTTTGGGGGAGGCAAAGCAGCAAGGAAATTTCAAACTATTTCGGGCAGTGTGTTTTCTCGGGTCTTTCCCTTGCTAACCCTTCCCACCCCGGATATTTGACTAATTGGAACTCTAGATTTCAAGCAGAAGCCTTGAGCTGTAATTTGTTACATCTGCTGCCAAGTGTGACTGGAATCTCAAATGATTTAATTGTAACATTTGGGAATGGCGAACATTAGCGCAATTACAAATAACTACCAGAGAAACGCAAATAAATGTCACTTTGTTGGAAAAGGAGAGAGACAGGATCCAACGTCACGCAAGCAATTAAAGGTGCTTTTGTGTCCGTGAAATACACTGGCCTTCCAAATATTTGGATGATCTTCAACGAAACAAGAAACTCAAAGGATTCAGTGTACCAGCTCAGGGGGAAAAAATTACTTTCTGTGTGATGGTCCTCCTTCATGCTATTACACATGTGTGGGTGCACAGTACAAATGACTTCTCCAAGTGGTTTGACTTTTGCATGTCAGTAATCTTTGCATTTTCCAAAAACTGGTTTTCTGAGGTGTTTCTGTTGAAAAGTTCAAAATAAGTCTATAATTCCCTCACACATCAGCTACTCATCTCACACGTCCCATGCTATCTTATTCTAAAACTGGCCTTCCCACACAATGATGCACCATTGGCATTTCTGCTTTCTCTATATATTCATTCCAGAAGAAACCAGTGATCTAACAATGGTGCTCTGAGTCTCCATCCAGGCAAGCACATATAACACCAAAATAGCCTAAAACTTCCTTAGAAACTGGTATTCTATTGGACACACTGGAAAAAGCGTCTTAGGCCAATGATTCTTAAACGTATTGGCATCTAAATATGCTTGAAATACAAACTTCCATTAACGTTAATAACAACGGCTCATTATTAAGGGCATACAGAATCCCTAATCTTGGGGACAGTGGGAGGCAGAGGCAGTAAAGAGAAGCCTATGTGTTCTGAATCCCCAGATAATTCTCACACACACTCCCTTCTCTACAGATGACTAGAAAATCACAGCATTAGGCCTGGTGGCTTTCCTTCACTTCAGCTAAATTTCTGGAGATCTCATTTTGGTCTCAGAGGCTTATCTGTTTAGTTTTCATGGCAAGAAAATCCACTGGCAAAGAAAAAGCTAACTTACATTGAGAGAGGCCAAGAAGGGAGGGCAAGAATATGTTCAACAAGTGACTGGGATTTTTCGTTATTTACCGAACCTCAAGGTACTGTAAAAAGGGAACTAATCAATGTGGAAAAAGAATCTATCCTTGATACGATATTAACATACTAGATTCTGCTCGGTGCTTAAACTAGGGAATTTTAGACATAATATTATCCCTTTGAAGTCTGACCAGATCAAATTGCTTATGACATAGATGGAACAAAACTCAAAACAACTAATTCACATTTTGAGAATCCTTCAGTCTGATTAATACATAAAGCCTTTTAATATGGGCTACCGTCCATCAGGATCCAGAGGCATGGATAAAATTATAAGGCAGGCCATCTGGAGGAAATCTCTCTCCTTTTCATCACCCCTTGGACTTCACTGAAGTCTATCAGCCAAGGCAGGGATTCCCAGAACGAAGAGCATGACACTAGGCTCTTCTGATTTTGATGTCCAAGTGATGAAGATCCCCCAAATTGCTACCACAATGAATCATCTTTACTGACGTAAGATGGAAGTATGTCATACCTATGACAACAGCTATCATACCTAAAGCCAACTGTCCTAGCTGCTGTCATGTTGTCCTTAAGCTGTCTAGCAAAAACACTGAAGTTTAGTACCCTTGTGCGGAAAATCGCTAAAAGAGCAAGCCTGAGAAGGGCTTGCTTGCAAAGTTGGCCTTTGGCTAGTACTTGGAAAGTGTTCTCACCTTTCTCTAAATGATAAGGTTTGCTGCGCCTACATTGTTTGTACAAACAATGTGGTTTATGCGAAACACTTGGCTTTCCTTCTCGGATTCTGAAAATTCGGTATATATGCTAGGCAGAGGGTGTCTAGGTGCCCAACTGACCAGTCCCTGACTGAATATCTCATACGCATTGTTGCATTTTTGTTGCTGCGAGAAGGGTGTGCTCTGTGTGATCCCCCTCACGGGAGGGAGAAAGCATAAGAAAGCCAGTGCATGAATTCCTATAGACCTCACTTGTGCTCCCCACCCCCCCTTATCAGCCAAATGTGTATCCTTACTGTAATAAATCTTAGCATGGGTACAACTACATGCTGAGTCTTTCTAGTGAATCTCCGAACATGGGAGTGACCTTGGGGACCCTCTAATGAAACTATGAAATAACGTCCCAATCTGGGGCTTTCCAACTGGGACTTCCCAATCACATGGTGTCTCTCATCACAAGGGCTCACTTATTGGTAGGCTTCACATTCTCTCTTGAAGCCTGTCCTAGTTTATACATAAAGTGTATTAACAAAAAAAGAGTCATTATAGACCTCTAGGATCATTCTAAGGTCTTCCTTCAAAAATATACAATTTTATTTTTATTTTTTTGAGAGAGAAAGAGCACAGGAGGGGGAGAGAGGGAGGGGGCAGAGAGAGAGAGAGAGAGAGAGAATCTTAAATAGGCTCCACATGGAGCCTGATGCAGGGTTCAATCCTATGACCCTGGGATCATGACCTGAGCCAAAATCAAGAGTTGGAAACTCAAACTACTAAGCCACCCAGGTGCCCCAAAACTCTAATTAAAAAAAATTTCTTTAATGTTTATTTATTTTTGAAGGAGAGAGAGACAGAGTGCAAGCAGGGGAGGTGCAGGGATAGAGGGAGACACAGAATCTGAAGCAGGTTCTAGGCTTCGAGCTGTCAGTACAGAGTCTGACACGGAGCTTGAAGTCACGAACTGTGATATCATGACCCGAGCCAAAGTCAGATACTTAACTGACTGAGCTACCCAGGCACCCCAAAACTACAATTTTAAACAAGTGACTTTCTGAAGAAAACCAATTCAGGTTGACTGACTGATCCAAAGTATTGATTTTGGTACTAGACACCTAAGGACAGGTAGAAAGATGTTAGTTCAGTAAGTGATGAGTAGAAAGTATTTTGTCTACTGTCCTTTTAATATTTTTTATAAATAATCTCTACACCCAATGGTGAGGCTTGAACTCATGACCCCAGGATCAAGAGTTGCATGCTCTACTGACTGAGCCAGCCAGGCGCCCTCTAGTAGAACATATTTTGGAGTGACACAGGCTTTGCAGTGCCTCTGGTCATATGACAAGGGCAGTTCCTAGATCTGCAAATAATGGGGTTGCCCTAGCACAAAAAGAAGGCTTAAGAGAAATACCCATAGGAAGGGAAAATCTACTGGTCTCCTAGCCTCTGAAGTTTCCTCTTTTTCAGCATGAGATCAGGGAGCAAAAAGTTAACTGGCTATTCTAAATCTAAAAGACTAAAATTTCAATCAGGATGTAGACGCTGCAGTTATGTGGTGATGTCTTGTAGGCTAGAAAATAATAAATATTCTCTCTCGTTGCTGGGTTTTCTTGCTGAATCATACAGATTTTGGACCTTGCCTCAGAATAGGAACAGTTATGTTGAGTTGTCGGTAAGGAGCCATTGAGAGGCTAACTTAGGCTGCATACTTGGTTTGATCCTGTGAGGGGCAAAATAGCTCAAACCACCATTATTTTTGAGAAGAACAATTCAATACATAAAGGTCCTGAAAGATATATCGTTATTTTACCGAGAGATATTTCAGTGTATGTGAATTTCAAAACCAATTCACAAATTATTAAATATCTTACATATCTTGCCTTTTACCTTCAAAATACATAATGTTTTACACTGACAATCAGAATAGCCTAGGGGAAATTCTTCAAAGTAAAGTTGGATTTAAATGATATTTGAAAGAAATATGGAAGGAGGGCTTAAGGAAAACATGAAGAATTGGCCACTGAAATTTTGCAATTGAAACATAATGCTTTTGAACTAACTTTCTTTCTTTCTTTCTTTCTTTCTTTCTTTCTTTCTTTCTTTCTTTCTTTCTTTCTTTCTTTCTTTCTGTCAGATAGTGTGTGCATGCGAGCAGCAGACAGGGGTAGGGGCAGAGGTAGAGACAGAATCTTAAGCAAGCTCCACCAACAAGGGTTCAATCCCACCACCCTGGGATCACGACCTGAGCCGAAATCAAGAGTCGGACGCTCAACTGACTGAGCCACCCAGGTGCCCCGACATCAACTTTTTTATATCACTATGTTATGCATGGTGGTCTTCAGGGACGGGAGAAAGAAAAGCATCCAGGTACGGTGAACCAAGTCAGTAGAGAACCGCCATCTAGAAATGAAGAGGCTCTCTTTGCCACTTTTTACTCTTCTCAGATGATCCCCAATCCACGTCCTGGCTTAGGATAAAGGTCAGCAGAATGTTACTTACGATTTATTCTTTGTGCTAAGTCTATAGCTGTCTGTATTCTAGACTACGTTACCTTCTATAGTAATTGCACCTCAGTGTGTTCATTGCAATGCATTCCAATATTATATAAAAGTAAAAAATAAGAGGTCTTAACATAAAGCAGTAATAACATTTCAGAAATGGGATCATTAGCAAGTTGGAGTTAACCTGACTTAAGGACTTGAAGAAGTCTCGGACCTTCAGAGAGACAAAATGCTACTGCACGATTCACTACATGCATCTAATTTATGTCACTTCTACCATGGATGTAGAGATGTAGATGGTTTTCTAAACGCTGCTTGAAACAACCTATCTTTTGTCTTGACATCCCTGAGTCATAACATGCCCCCGGTGTGATTGCACTAGAGTCATGTCCTTCTCCCCGGAACTTGTTTTCTTCTCTCCTTCTCTTCAGATCCTTCGTTTGGGGCCCTCTCCAAAATGCTTCAGTGAGCCCCTCTTTAGAAAAGAGAAAATTCCGCGCTGACTTCTACGAACCATGGTAGACAGGTCGCTGTCAGTCTGGCTGTTGAATGAGGAATCGTGGGGAAAGGTGGGTTGCATCTCCGCAACTTTGAAATTTTTTAGCAACAGATAATGAGGCTTCCGCATTCTCTCTGAATTCTCTCTGTATGAAGCTGTGTGTATTGTTATAGTCCTATTTGGCTGAGGCTGCTTTTTCAAAAATGAGCACTGAGTTATGGAGCTACCAGAAAATCTTACGAACGTCAACACTGAATGCAAGGCCTACTTTTACCGGAAAGCAAAATCCCTGGGACAGAATCAAGTACCTCCCTCGCCTCACGTGCATTTAACTCAGCCTTCGGCAGAGAGGTGCCACAGCTCAGCGGGTCAGAAACACACGAGGTAGTGACGCGGGCAGTGAGAGGGGTAAGGCTGGGTAAACCACTGAAGGAATCTACGCCTCAATTAGCCAGGCAATAATAATTTGAATTTAAAAACTGGAATATTTCTTCGTTTACGGTAAAGCTTTACGGTTGTACAGAACTACCAAAATAACCGAAGCTCTCTCTGTAACTTGGAACTGGCAATTATTCTAACTAAAAAAGAAGAGCTTTGATATGGCTAAGACAAAATCGTGGAAAATCAACCCACTTAGGATTTTCCTAGATGGATTAAAAAGCTTAAATAAATAAATAAATAAATAAATAAATAAATGAAGGCCGTGAACTGGAACAGCCTTCAAATAAATCAAGTTCACGTGTAATGTGAGAAACATTTTCTTAGTATTTGCTACCTTATCATGAATTGTAGAGCAACCGCATGCCTCTCGGAAGGCTGAGATATGCTTTTAAAACAGCTTTTCCCGCCCTATTGTCACAGAAATTTTCTATTAGCATAATTGGAACACATGGAACAGTAAGAAATAAATACATTCATTCAACAAATATTTACTGAAGGGATCCCCTCTGGCAGACACTAGACACAAAACACCCAACGGTGAAGAAGACCACCGTGAGTTCTTTCTCCTATAACTTGCGTTTTAGAGGGAGAGACCATCAAAAATCAAGTAAACAGATCAAGAAAACAATGTGTTCTGTGAGAAGCACCTCAAATTTACCACCCACCCCCCCAAAACCCCTCAAAAAACAACAGATAAAGATTAACAGGAGGCAATGGTTCTAAAACAAACCCCTGAGAATATTCTGGCCCATATTATTAAAGTCCTTTTATAGATGTTTAAATGCTTGTTTTTATAGCTGTAATCCTATGCCACTTTATTTACAGTTATCTTTCCTTTAAAGTTCTCTCATGAACATTTTCTATACTGTAATACATGCCTAAGGAGTAAGTTTCAACAAAATTTTCTTAATGTTTATTTATTTTTGAAGGAGAGAGAGAAAGAGTGTGAGCAGGGGAGGGGCAGAAAGAGAGGGAGACACAGAATCCGAAGCAGGCTCTGGGCTCCCAGCCGTCAGCACAGAGCCCGATGCGGGGCTTGAACCCACAGGCCGTGAGATCATGACCTCAGTTAGAGTCAGACGCTCAATGGACTGAGCCACCCAGGCACCCCATGAATACAAGTTTAATAACAGTTTTCTGTTATTTTTAAAACACGGGGTAGAAGATACTTTCTCTGTTAGCTCATTCAATCTTCATAACAAATCTGTAGGATAGGTACTTCTATTATTCTCATTTCATAGATTAAAAAAATAAAAACTAGAAAGTTTAAGTAATTTATTGAAGAGATATAGTTAATTTGGAGCATAGCTAAGATTCAAACCAGGTGGATGCAATCACATCGAAGCTCTTGTCACAAAAGGAAACTAAACTGCCTTAATGGTTGCATAATATTCCATCACTCTTATTTGGTACTTGGTACACAAACTTCTTATAGGATAAAAAATGAAAACCACAAAGACAAAACATATGGAGGACAATTGAAGCAACAAACACATTTTTTAAAAAAGCAGAGAAGCAGAAAAAAGCTTCCTTTGCAATTTCTAAATAAAATGGGTCTAGGGAGAAGCAGAAAAATGAGCTTTCAGAAATTATCCCCTTGGCAAATTTCTAAACATATCTAATCCAGAAGTGATTATGTATTTAGAATAACTTTTTTTTTAAGTAAAGGAACAAACGCTTATTATGTACTATTTTCTCCATGAAAGCATCAGCTAGAACCTTCCAAACACTTGGGATCATGGACAATAAGCAGCCAAGAATGCAGCCACCAGATGTGTGTGGGCTTAGCTGCATTTGCAATGCCTTGGCCTCAGCTAATCTAAGAGGTACACGGAATCTTCTGGGGGCCCTGACACAGTCTCACAAAGATGCCAGACCCACATCACCAAGCAGGAAGTTGTACACAGAGAAGGCGTTCCCACATGAGGCAAGCCACATGCGTGGTGGAATAACAGAAGACCGTTTGTAATAGTAAAAATAAATAACCGCTCTCACCGAAGCTCTAGTTGTAACTTAAGGAGGCATCTGTGCTCAGTGCCTTTGGGGGTATGTGTTTCATTCGATACTCCCCCACCCCACACCCCAGCGACACTATCATTACTTAGATTTGGAGTTCACGGAGTAAAAACCATGCTTCAAACACTTCATCTTCCCCTAGACAGTCTTTTTATCAAGCCCCAAGTAAAAATTGAGATGTAATAAAAGAGTTCAGAGTTTGTGCTTTGAAACTGGACTGTCCTGGATTCAAATCTTGGCCCCGTCAGTCACTTCTGATTTACAAACCTGGACGGGAGGCACAGAGTTGATGATTTCCTGTATCCAGGTAATCCTCTAGGATGCTTTCGACGTAGAAGATGTTCGATAAATAGCTTCATGGTATATTCTTGCATACCTACATTTTCTGTGTATATTTAACAAGATCTAATTTTCTTCTACATTTTTTTTTTTTTTTTTTTTTGCCTCTAGGAAATATGTACCTGGCAGATGTTTAACAGCTACATATCAGTAGTGAATGAAATGATGTTGGTACATAATCTGCTTGTAAAGTTTATAAAGTGCTTTGGGCTGACAGAAACAGTGCAAATGAAGACTGTAAATGGACATAAAACATAAAATAGCTCTCTCACTTTCCTCCCTAGATTTATCTCTCCCAAACCAGGGATTCCTCTGTTGTTGTTTTTTTCCCCCTTCCCCTAAGAGGCAGACACAGCAACCTCATTTGCAGCAGGGCAGAAACAGGGTGGCTCTGATGTATTCAGGACTTCCAGCACCGGGGGGCACAAAAACACCAAAGGAGCGCGAAACCAAACAGCAGGCCAATCCACTTATGGAGGCCCAATAAACAGACAGTAATCCCTGCCAATTACGGCCACAAAGAACAACGTCCAAGGTATGGCCCACACTGGCAGCCACGAGATTTTGAGGTACTTCACGGTGTTTTAAAGGACGACATCCGATTTCCACAAAGATCCTGTTTCTGGGAGAAAATTCATTCACTGTCCTCCTCGGGAGCTTTGATACATGACATGTCGCAGCGCTTTGAGTGGGCTTCTGCCAGTGGCGCAAAAACCGATGACACGAAAACAGGTACCAACAATGGCACAGCTGCTAATGGGTAGGCTGAAATCAATGCCTATTCTTCCCGTGCCATGGTGAGAAGCCCCTCTGACTGCTCTAAAACAAATACGGCTTAATTTCATTTCCTGCCTGGCTTTGTGTAATTTTGACATGTCCTCAGTCAAACACGACCCAGTCCTTCAATCAGGCCCCATTTTTCTGGAGATGGGAAAACAAGAGGCAGCTAAAGTAATTATTGAAAACTCATAAGCAGCAGCTTCAGCCTAATTACCTTGACTTTCCTTTTTAATTTTTCCATCGATTGTCTCTTGTTAATATACAAGTATTGACCGAGTTGCTGGAGCCTGGCGCTGCTATGATAAGAACAGATGCCGTCGGGAAGCGAGATGCAATTAGGAGGCCCGATACTGTGCTCCTCCTCTTCAGAAGCGCACACGTAGGGCACAGACTTTGGTTGGAGACCCTCTTAAGAGTCACCAGCAGCATCACACGGCAAGCATCTTTGCTCAACGCCTTTGCTGTCTGCTGTGCCTTTGCCACCAGGGGGCAGCTGGGAAAAAGGAAAACAGCCCCTTCTCCCTTTGTTCCTCTTTTGATGTTAAAATGGTGTGTTTCCCCTCTTTTCGGCACAGATTCTGCTAGAACTCCCAGGTCAGCAACTCCAGGGGGGATGAGCAACCCAGGAATGAAGGTGACATCCTTTCGAGCTACACGTGTTGCCTTTTAAATGCTGTTGTGTTTAAAGTCTCAACTTGAAAATAACGAAGCAATGCTGGATGAGTGGTCCTGAATATTAATGTATCCTTCACAAACACTTGGAACAGTTCCTGATTCCTTTGTCAGGGAACGTGAAGCGTTTTTGTGGTAAAATAGAAAACCCGTTTTGAAAATAATTAGTTCTTAAAGGACTTGCAACTTTTCGATTTCTCATATACCTACGTGTTCTAGAACAGTAGTGATATGTGGTAGGGTGAGAGTCTTAAACTGCTATCAAGGTGTACTCACTACAAGCAGACACAATTTAGTAATGTTCGGTGGAACTCCGTTTTCTAGGAGCCACAAAAACCTCGGCAAGCCTGGATGTCATGCTGCGTTCTTCTATCTTATCTTTTGAAGCAACTCTCAGAGAAAATCAAGCAGGAGCAGTTACCGGTGCTAAAAAGCAATCACAAATATCTGAAAGGAGGAATTCCCCAAGAATAAACCCTGGCTGCAAATTCTATTGCATATTCCAGAAAGAAAGGAGCATTCTTAAAGGCTGACAATAGCCATAAACACCAAGTTGGTGGGGCGAAACCCAAGAAGCATTGAGGAGAGCGGTAGGAGAAGGAAGCCAATGGATACGAAGGGGAAAAATGAAGGCAAGACATCATTAAAGAATGGTTGGTACACAGAAGAAATGGTGCACCGAGCAGCAGAAGCAGAAGTAGCGGAGGCAGTTTAGGACCCATCAAGCGTATTATGATGACAACAAAGGCACATCAACCATAAAGTGACAAGTCTATAGACTTTGGGGTAGTTAAGTGAAAGGGCAAATGGATTTCTGTTAAAAAACGTCATCAGTTCCTGAGGGCATCACCGTATCAGCTAGTTAAAGACATAAATACATCATCAATCCGGAACAGCAAATGACACAAAATTCATTGGAAGGTACTGAGAAACAAAGTCATACTATAATCGATACGACAGGACAGAACCATAAAAGTACATAATCTGTGTTTAAAAAGACAAGGCTGGGAGAGGACTATAGGAGATAAAGGGAAAGGGAGACAAAAAAAGAAAAAAAAAAAAGTAATCTTCCAGGAACTGAACTATAGCTCTTATTAACATCCTAGACGTGGTACAACGGAAAAAGCTATGGATTTGTTGTCACGTGACCTGGATTGAAATCCTAGCTCCACTATTTACTATGTATGTGATTGTTTCAACCAGGATTATTTTACCTACAAATAATAGGAAACTGACTAAAAGTCGTAAACAATTTCATCGTAACAAACAGAAACCACTCTGGTTGTTTTAAGCAGAAAGAGATTTAATGTAAAAAATTTGGTGCTTAGAGTATCATAGGGAGAGGTGGTGTAGTTGGGTCAAAGCTGGATTTCCAGGAATTATCCGAAAATAACACTTAAAGAATTGACACACCAGAGGAACTATTACACCTGTCACTCACCAGGAAAGTGAGGGATTAGGCTACAATGATCTCTCCATAAACCTGAAACTATTCAGTGACTTTTAATACTGTTGCAAAAATATCAACACCTCCATACTTGCTCTCAGAAAACATCCAAGCAAAAAAACAAAAACAAAAACAAAAATAAAAAAAAACATGGCACAAGAACAGACACTCAGATCAATGGAACGGAATAGAGAACCCAGAAATGGACCCACAAACGTATGGCCAACTAATCTCTGACAAAGCAGGAAAGGATATCCAATGGAATAAAGACAGTCTCTTCAGCAAGTGGTGCTGGGAAACTGGACAGCGACATGCAGAAGAATGAACCTGGACCACTTTCTTACACCAGACACAAAAATAAACTCAAAATGGATCAAAGACCTCAATGCAAGACAGGAAGCCATCAAGATCCTCAAGGGGAAAGCAGGCAAAAACCTCTTTGATCTTGGCCGCAGCAACTTCTTACTCAACACATCTCCGGAGGCAAGGGAAACAAAAGTGAAAATGAACTATTGGGACCTCATCAAAATAAAAAGCTTCTGCACAGCGAAGGAAACAATCAGCAAAACTAAAAGGCAACCAACAGAATGGGAGAAGATATTTGCAAATGACATATCAGATAAAGGGTTAGTATTCAAAATCTACAAAGAACTTATCAAACTCAACACCCAAAAACCAAATAATCCAGGGAAGAAATGGGCAAAAGACATGCATAGACACTTCTCCAAGGAAGACATCCAGATGGCCAACTGACACATGAAAAAATGCTCAACATCACTCATCATCAGGGAAATACAAATCAAAACCACAATGAGATACCACCTTACACCCGGCAGAATGGCTAACATTAACAACTCAGGCAACAGCAGATGTTGGTGAGGATGCAGAGAAAGAGGATCTCTTTTGCATTGTTGGTGAAAATGCAAGCTGGTGCAGCCACTCTGGAAAACAGTATGGAGGTTCCTCAAAAAACTAAAAATAGAACTACCCTACGACCCAGCAATTGCACTACTAGGCATTTGTCCATGGGATACAGGTGTGCTGTTTTGAAGGGACACATGCACCCCCATGTTTATAGCAGCACTATCAACGATAGCCAAAGTATGGGAAGAGCCCAAATGTCCATCGACAGAAAAATGGATAAAGAAAATGTGGCGCATATATATATACATATATATATATATATGCATATATATACATATACATATATACACACAATATGGTATTACTCAGCAATCAAAAAGAATGAAATCTTGCCATTTGCAACTACGTGGATGGAACTGGAGGGTATTACACTAAGTGAAATGAGTCAGTCAGAGAGACAAAAATCATGTGACTTCACTCACATGAGGACTTTAAGAGACAAAACAGATGAACATAAGGGAAGGGAAACAAAAATAATATAAAAACAGGGAGGGGGACAAAACAGAAGACACTCATAAACATGGAGAACAAACTGAGGGTTGCTGGAGGGGTTGTGGGAGGGGGGATGGGCTAAATGGGTAAGGGGCATTAAGGAATCTACTCCTGAAATCATTGTTTCACTATATGCTAACTAATTTGGATGTAAATTTTAACAAATGAAAAATAAAATGATGTTAAGATTAAAAAAAACAAAATCAAAAACAGAAAAATAAATAAATAAAACAAAAATCAGCCTTCACCTCAGTCCCCCCCTTACAAATATCACATGAATGCATCTCACAGGAAGAACCTCATTTGTCACCTAAATTCTGCTGCAAGGACACCAGGAAATATAGTCATGGAGGCACACTACCTTGGAATGTTCTCTGAGCACCAAGCTTCCAGATTCACAAGCAGACTGAACAATAAGGATAGAAATTAGAATCCATGACCAGAATCCCAAAGGCAAGGCAGTTTCAGAACTGGTTAATTCGGTGGCTCTACAATATCAAGGACTCATGGTTTTCCCATTTTTCTACTCTATTATCAGAAGCTTGTCCCTTTTTGTTTGCAAAATGGCTGCCACGGTTCCAGGTAACTCATGTACCTCTGACATTGCTGACAGAAACAAACAGGCCTATTTCTTCATATTAGCTTCCAGTCAGAGAAAACCTTACCCAAAATGCCTCAGTAGGCCCTCTCTCTATCTGCTGACCAAAACTGTATTGTTTCTTCGCAGCCTAGACCACCATTTGCAAAAGAAACAGCATTAGCATGACTGGCCTAGACAAATCATGTTGCACCCTGAGGCAGAAGAAAGGATCTTTCCCTCAGCAGATCACCTTGCAGAGTGCAACCCCAACAAAATTAGCATTTGACAAAATTAGCTAGGAAGATGGGGTGTGGGTATGGGGCAGGAGGCAATGAACAGATTAGGCAAGTTGCTCGTAACTCACTCTCAGTGGCTCACTTTCCTCAATTCGAACATGAGGATGCTAATATCTGCCTACTCAGCTAAGAGGGGCATCATGCCAAGGTAACATGCGCCTGTGATCTGACAGGACCATCATTCCCGGAAGATCACAGGAAGTGCCATATAAAGACTTCTGCAGACAATGCCGGAGACCATCGTTACTACGCAAGGGGGAGTGTGAAGGAGGAGACTTCTGTTCTCACAAAGTACCACCCACTCCAAACAGTGTTAATCAAAAGGGCAAATAATTGCCTTGAAGGAAAGCCACTTGCTGAGATGTGTTTCTGAAGCATTTTATATTGTCATTATGGGCAAGACGGCTACAGCCTACCTGAAGAAAGACGACCAATAAACCATGAAATGTCCTTACAGTTGGAATATTGCCACAGAACTTTTTTGTGCTGTTTCTGACAGAGACTCTCTTGAGCCGTATCACTATGCTGATGAAGCAACTATGTCTGTGACGCATGTCAACCACTATTGCAGCAGGTGATAACAGATAGGGCTTACTATTAATGCACATGCTAACACCCATCCAGGCTTTTACGTATAAAATGTGCGGCTAATTGCAAATTTCACAGTCCTGGGTTTTCAAAGAGTCATATGCTTACCTGTTGCTTTCAGGGTACAATCTAAGCCATATAAATTCCTCCTGCCAAATTCACACTTTTACGTACACTCGGTGGAATTTCATTTCACATAGTTATGTGAGGGTAGCAAGGGTGACTGCTTATTAATATGCTTATAGTATCTTTCTGCTTGCCAAAGTTAATTCACTGAATCAAATCACATTATAATACGAAATATTATTATATAAATGATCTCATAAATTGATGAAACTTTTCAAAGGAACTTCCCCTAATATCCTCATTTATTTACTCTCAGTTTCACTACGTTAGAATCCCATACCTTCAAATACTTCGAGCCATTATATAGGAGTTTCAGTTCTCTGGTAACATTAAGGATGCAATTATATAAAATGGCTATACCTGGGATCTTGTCATGCTATTATGAAAATGCTGGGAAAAACTCTGACTTGTAGAATAATAGGATAAAGAAGTGGGCGATGGGCTAGATGGGTGATGGGTATTAAAAAGGCACTTGTTGTGATGAGCACTGGGTGTTGTACGTAAGTGATGAATCACTGAATTCTACTCCTGAACCCAATAACTCAATGTTAAATAACCAAAATTTAAAAACATACAATAAAAAATAAGTTGATAAAGAAGACATACAGAAGGTAATTTGTTATTATGGTAGTAGCCTTGTAATGCATACACTTGACTAAGCTAAACTACGTTTCCTTGAATTCTCTTCCCTGTGTGTTTCCAGTTAGGGTGGGCTACAAAAGACGTTCCTGCTTGAGATTTGAAGGATGGGAGTGACCCAGTACTGACTGCTCTACAGACTCAAGATGTTGGGGTCTTACTGTTGTTGCTGGTTCCCTGTTACTGTCCTTGGCCTTGAGCTGTCCCACCTTCCCCTGGCCCTCCCGCAGCCTCCTGGACGGCCTAGGCCAGGTATGTGTTTAGCTCAGTGATGTGAAGGCCAACTCCTCCTGTAGGCCACTCACATCATCGGGGATGGAGAGAGTGAGAAGTGACACTAATTCCAGCCCATTCTCATGGGTTCTAGCTTGTCCTGGCTCTCCCTCGCTGGCTATCTCTCCCTCCTCCTTCCTGTATGCCCCTCAGTCTTCAAGTTTTAGCATGAGCTGTGTTTAACCAGAGCCCATGATTGCATAAGGCCAAGTCCTCACAACAAATTTTTCCTTATATGTGTTTTTATATGATACACCCACAAACCTACACGTGTTTCTGCTTTTCTAATTGAACACCAGGTTTTGTTTTTTTTTAATTTTTTTTTCAATGTTTTTTATTTATTTTTGGGACAGAGAGAGACAGAGCATGAACGGGGGAGGGGCAGAGAGAGAGGGAGACACAGAATCGGAAACAGGCTCCAGGCTCTGAGCCATCAGCCCAGAGCCCGACGCGGGGCTCGAACTCACGGACCGCGAGATCGTGACCTGGCTGAAGTCGGACGCTTAACCGACTGCGCCACCCAGGCGCCCCTGAACACCAGGTTTTAATGCCATAATTAATTTGTTGGAATATCATTCCATGGCCTACTGCCCATAAAAATCTTTATTTTGAAGAGAAATGACTAAAAGTAAGCTTTAAGGTCCTATAGTCAAGTAATTGACGGATGTGTGAATCATCAAGAAATGGACAGATAAGGCTTACAAAGTCAAGAAAGATTCCTACACATTTAAGAGAGGTTCAAAGCTAAGTTTTAGTATAAAAGCTAACCCTCAATTATCCCCTAAATTTGGCTTCCAGACTTATTCTCCAGTCCATCTAGAAAACTCTGCCACTGATATATTTGAAATTTTGACTTTTCAAAATATACGCACTAGAGAAAACTATAAAATGAAAATAACAAAGAGTATGTTAAATATATAGATCTCTATATCAGGGGAGGGTAACGGCTGCCTCTACTGGGCAAAAGGGTTACTAATAGGACTCTTCCAAAGAATATTAATTATTATTATGGCAAATATTCCTATATAGGATTCTTCAATGGAAGTCACTGAAAGTCTATGAGTTTTAGATGTAACGTTTTACCACCACCACATATAGGGAAGACTGTGATTACATAACCTTGTACGAATGAGGAAACTAAGAGATAAATAACTTTCCCAGTATCACCTAACAGGAAAGTGGCAGAACAAGGCATTTCACCAACTCTGAGATTCCTACTCTCATGCTACAACTTTGAAAACTTATACAAAATGTTTCGAAACAGAAATACTCCTTACAAAATTCAATTACTCACCATACAATGCCTCTCTGTCTTATCTCAGTTCCTCCTCTCAGGTTCCCTAACCAAACGTAACCTAATCATGTAGGTGTAACCGGTTTTCACCGATCACAGTGTAAGCTTCCTGAGGTCAGGCCCATAACTTTTTCATGACAACTTCCAGACACTTCCGAGTAATACGCATTTAGTCATGGTTTTTGTGAATCAGTGGTCTGTGGTCCTTAAGTGGCATCCGGTGTAAGCCTCTTAATGGCATAGACCATATCTTCTGCTTCCTAGCATCGTCTCAACTGTACACAATGCTTTGCAAAAACCAGGTACTCAGTAAAGCCCTATTAATTTTAATAGTCAACTGGCTCCTTAATCTGGCAACACAAAGCTGAAAATAGATGCAAACCCCAAATTTTTCACTTAAAGAATTTACAGAAAGGATATGCGGACCCATTCACCAAATGGCTTAACTATACCACAAAGGGGGGTCTATCCTGAAGCTTAAAGGTCATTTCAGAACAATTCCAAGAAACTATTATAAACAATGGGTAGATGAACAGAACTTGCTCTGATTCAAGGAAGCAATGCAGGTTAAAAATAATAAAGATTTCAAAAGAATTGTGATAAAAGTATACATTCATTGTGAAAAAGAGAAGGTAGACTGATGTCATGAAGTTCAACGTTGTCCTTTCACAACATGTCTTTTGTTGCCTCTTAGAAAGCATAGTCCTAGCCTATGGTGGGTATTCTTAAAAGGCAGTAGAGGGAGGAATATGAGGTTTCAGGCCACCACATTTGATTTGCGTTTCTATTACACTTTATAGTTTAGATTGCAATTTTGGATCTCAGTTCAAAGTTTTTTTTTCAGTCTCCAGTTGGGCCAGTTAGTTTCACTCTCTGCCAGAGCTATGAACTTTCAAAATAAGCTATCTATTTTATTAAAAGTTCTACACATACAGGGGTGCCTGGGGGGTTCAGTCAGTTAAGCATCTGATTCTTGATTTCAGCTCAGGTCATGATCTCACTGTTGGTGAGCTCGAGCCCCGCATGGGGCTCCGTGCTGTCAGTGTGGCGCCAGCTTGGGATTCTTTCTCTCTGCTCCTTCCCTGCACACATGCAGTCTCTCTCTCAACTTAAAAAAAAAAAAAAAAAAAAAAAGTTCTCCATATATAAAGGAAAATCAGAGCATCTTCATGTCAGTTAGTTGGGGTAGAATTAAAAGGAGTGGAAGTAACAGCACAACTTGGAAGGGAGCTTAGACATGCTGGCTGCTACAGCAGCCCATCTGCAGCATCCCTGGACATGTCAGTAACATCATCCTCAAACCGGAAGAAGCTAATAGTGGAGACAAGTTCTAATAACTTCTACTTGCAAAAAGGTTTTATAGCAAATCACTGTGATGTACACCTGAAACTATTAAGATAATATGTCAATTATACTTCAAAAAACAAAAAAAGATAACTTCCTAATTAAAAAAAAAAAAAAAGCATTTAAGTCCTGTTCTTTGAAAATAATGTTCTTAAGACACCAAAAATACATTTCCAAAATTATCTATGCAAACAGGTCATGGTAACTGGAACAGCTCGGCTTTTGCAGGCATGCAGCGTCCATTAGTTAATCTCTAAAGAAGGCTTTGGGGCAGGAAGTTCCAACAGCAAGAAGGTATCAGTTTGTCATTGCATTATCCACACCTTCAAGTATAAAACTCATTCTGCTAAAAGAATTCTTCTTGTCTTTTAAAATGTTGCACTAAGCACGGTAGTGCTTCCCAGCAATGCTAACCACAAAGGTAATGATGCTGTACATTTAATTTTTCCAGCCTCCGTGTGTCTGCCAGCATTATAAATGAGTCATTAACAGTCTCAAATAGATTGACATTGTTTGCTACTGCTGAGAAATCTCATTTCTTTCAAGACAGCAGGAGACAATTTGGGCTTAATAATTGAGGGGCACCAGAAAGCATGCAAAGCTAAAAGAATCTAAAAGCATATTGGTCCAACTTTCTAGGATATTTATTTTGGCACTGAACTCAAAAGCTAAATGGTATATTTCATGAAAAGGTCCAGGCGGGGAAGACAGACTCTAGCCCACAGGAAACATGGGAGTTGTCTCTAATGAGAAAGTGAAAGCCTCATCTTTACCTCATATAATTGAGGCATGCTAAAGAGCAATTTGCTAGACAAGTCCCAGGATGTCCCAGGCCTCACAGTCAGCCACCAGCGGTCCTCTAATGTACAAACACACTCTTGTTAAATGATATCCAGGCAACTAGAAACCTTAAGCTGCTTAATTCCACATCGACTTTGGAAGTCAAGTAACAAGAGGAAGATCCACACAGCCTAGAACTTCTATGGCAAAAACCTACCTTCCTAAGGGATTCAGAGAAAAAATAAATAAATAAGAAGCTTCCTAAGGTAGAACATTTATATAAGAAAAGAATGCCAGGAAGAAAAGTTTAGAGGGGCGGGAACAGCTAAGAGCCCAGTTTAGCTGAAGCATAGATTCTTATGGAAGGGTGATGGTGATGGATCTTAAAACGCTGGCAGAGACCTATTATCAAGTGCCTAGACTTTCATAATTGTATTCAATTATAGTCTGTAAGGAGCCACAGAAGGTTTTAAGGGGTAGTGAAAATAATGGAACTGTGACTCTAATGTGCATAGGACACAGTAAAGACCAGCAAGTGAGCCACTGTAATTGTTCATATGCAGCCAGGACAAGATTAATGACTGTGAAAATATTAGAATAGCAAACTGAGGAGTGATTCCTAAAATGGAATCTATAGGATTTAAATAATAACTGGTAGTGATAAAAAGGAAGATAAAATTGAAGACAAATATGGTGCTTGTGGCACAGGTGGCTGAAAAAACAGAAGCGAGAAAGAAAAAAGAAAAAAAAAAAAACAAACCTTAGAGCAAGATAGTAAGTTCTTCTTTGGACCCCAGTACCGATGGTACACAGAGGTGAAGATGTCCGGAAGGAGTCTGTCATGAGGAATCTGGGTTTTGGTACAGAGGATGGGGTGATGTTACATAAATACAAAGGTAAAAGCAAGGAAAGATCACTGATGTAAATTGTATCGACTAGAAGACCTTCCTAAGTTAATAATTTGGGCAGAAGCAGTATTTTAGGAATAGGAAGGAGGAAGAGGAGGCAAGAGGATAGAGAGAATAAGCAGTCAAAAAGGTATGAGACAAATACGGCGCAAAGGCTCCAACCAAGAATGAATGAGCTTCAGGAAAAGGTTTTCACCTATTTTGAAAGAACCAAAAAGACAAGGAGGACACCTACTGGGGAGAAAACCCATTGGATTTAACCATCAGAAGGTTATTACAATCATCATTAGGACTAGTGGTTCTAAACCCTGGTAACACGTGGGAATCTTCCCGGAAGATTTTTTTAAATTTTCAATGGAGATACTTACCACTGACCAATTAAATCAGAATTTGTCCAGGTGGTGCCCAGGCATATGTAATTTTTAAAAGCTGCCCAGATGATTCAGCCACCGCCAGGGTTGAAAACCACTCTTCCAGACAGAAAGGTGGAAGCGACAATATCAACAAAGAAGAAGAGGAAGAAGGAGAAAGATTAGAGCTAGCGAGTAGTGGAGAAAAGGAGCACAGTGTACTCTTGGGATAAACTTTGGATAAAAGAGAGGGCAGTATCTTGAGAAGATCTCCGGTCAGCCTTAGGATAGAAAGAGATGAGGAGATGTAGAGAAAGGAACTTCTGGAAATGAAGCGAGGGTTGGAGGGTAGATAGGGGACAATGGAACAACATTCTGGAAAATTTGGGAGAGGACACAATCAAAGCACAAATGAGGAGCTGAGCTTGATATATGGTTGAGGGGGATTTACTCTTCAGGGAAAGGAATACGGGAAGGGAAGGGAAATTTTTGAGGTAGAGTGTTAGCGGGGGCATGCTACCGGAATCCCTCTTTAGATGATGTCAATAGGCAAATAAATACGGGAAGACTTGGGGCTTCAGGAAGTGGAGAAGGACTACAACGTCTCAAAAGGTGAAGAACCAAAGATCCCCTTGAACTAGGGTAGGTAAATCATCTTCTCATGTAACTAATCAGATTTCTTAGGAAAACAGACCAGGAAGAGAACTAGAGTAGTGAAGAGGCCTCAAGATAAACTTGTGAGTCATCTGGTAGAGGTGGTTTTTATTACATTTTTTTGTTTATTCATTTCTTTTGAGAGAGAGTGCACACAAGCACAAGTGGGGGAGGGGCAGAGAGAAGGAGAGACGGAATCATAAGCCGGCTCCGCGTCATCAGTGCAGAGCCCAACGCGGGGCTTGAACTCAAGAACTGTGAGATCACCACCTGAAGCGAGAAGCATAACCAATTGTGCCACCCAGGCGCCCCCATCTGGTAGAGGTTTAATAAACGATGTGGCTCAAGATCAGAAGTCAGGTAACAAGGATCCACACAACCTGGAGCTTTTGTCGCCAAGACCTTCCTTCCGAAGGGATTCAGAGGAAATTAGTAAGACTGCCTGAACCAAAGTTTCACCTCAAATCTACATTATGTGTCTTGAAGAAAGCTAAGTTCTGACGGAAGTTCTAAGTTAGGAATGGCTTTCAAAACAGTTGATTAACGCTAAAATTCTTTAAGCCTCAAGAAACGCTGACCATGAACTGTGAGTCACAGGGTTTTAAGTCCCTAAAATTTCCAAAAGTTGCATGAATACAGAAAAATTAGAATGTTGAGGAATTCCTGGATTTCTGAAAAACATGCAGAAACTAGAAGAAGAAAAAAAAAAAAAAACTCTAAAGAGAATTTTCCCAATAAATGGAGTCTAACAGAAACAATCAGAGATCATCTAAAGTTTCAACCTTGTACTCATGTTGCAAAGAAAGGGAATTATCAGGAGATAAGTGAACTTCAAAGATTCCATTTACATTTTGCCAAGTCCTATTAAAAAAAAAAAAGGAAAACCAATTTATGACCCATCACCATCTCCCTGCTTAATGTGATAATGACTGCACAGGCCTAAAACGTTTAATTGTAAATTCTTTCTAGTACCTGGGATGTTCCCATCAATAATCTGAGTTTTTAAGTGTCACCAACTCTCACCCTGGGCTGCTAAGGGAAGCTGTCCCAGGAATACAATGAAGCTCTCCTGTGGATAACAAACAACCCCCTGCACAAATTTGATCTGCCAAAGGCGCTATTGTCTAGTGCTTGGTAAATGGTTTGTATAAAAATCCATATATTGAGTTGAGCAGAAATGAAATAAAGTCTGAGCAGTGACAGAATGTCAATTACAGAGTTGGTAAAATAGCCCTTTTAAAAAGTTGTTAACTTCGGCACTTTTTTGAGTCTAAGAATTTTATTTAAATATCATATTCCTCTGTCACAAGCCACATTTTGAAAAACAGCACCGACTATTTAGTGACGGGGGGAAAAATTATTCTTTTAGGTGATTATCTTCTTGGAACATCACGAAAAAGTAAGTTAAGATGTGCATTTTATTTTTTTTTTTATTTTTTTTTTTTTCGTTTTATTTTTTTTTTGGGACAGAGAGAGACAGAGCATGAACGGGGGAGGGGCAGAGAGAGAGGGAGACACAGAATCGGAAACAGGCTCCAGGCTCTGAGCCATCAGCCCTGAGCCTGACGCGGGGCTCGAACTCCCGGACCGCGAGATCGTGACCTGGCTGAAGTCGGACGCTTAACCGACTGCGCCACCCAGGCGCCCCAAGATGTGCATTTTAAATGGCGTCTGCCGGACATGTTTGGAAAAGAGGTCAAAGAAGCAATACTCCCCTTGCCGACCTAAATAACAACAGGTTATGTCTCTGTCATCTGGAGCTTGAAGAATTAGAAGTGAAGGGCAGTCGCAACAGATCACTCCCAGTGTATCTATCTACGGAGGTGTGGTGGGTTCCATACACCGAAAAGGACAACGTCATACTCATAAAAATTAAAGTTTAGGGGTGTCGGGCTGGCTCAGTTGGAGGAACATGTGACTCCTGATCTTGGGGTCGTGAGTTTGAACCCATGGGGGGTGTAGAGCTTACTTAAAATAAAACTTTAAAAACAAATTAAAGTTTAGGGACGATAATAATTGAAGAATGCCGGATCTGTCAAACATAATAACAAAACCTCAGTGTAGGATGATCAGATTCGGCAAGGAAAGACAGAAAGAGAAAAACACCCAGGTACGTGGCTTCATAACGGGCTTTTGAAACGGGAGTTCTGATTTTCAGGATACTTTGACCTAATTAACTCCTTGGTTCCTGTGAGGTACGTAAAGCAAGCTTTTTTTATACCCATTCTAGAGCTAAGGCAACTGAGGCTCAGAACAGTTCCATAACTTGCAAAGAAGCAACTATCTGGATTAAAGGTTGGGGCCGGGAATCACAGCAAGATCCCCACAGCAGATTCCATGCTGGTCCACTCTACCAGCAAGGGTTTCATTTGGTGGCACAAATTACCATCTCTCTGTTCATCCTCTCTCTCCACTGTTTTTTGCAAATTAGGTAGTCCTTCCTAGAAGTTAGCATGGTTTTTTTCTTTTCTCATTCCAATGCTAAAAAGAGTGTCTTCAGTCAGTACCTATTACTTTACCAAGAGTCCAAGGACAAAGAACATTCTTTTATTTATGTCCCACACAGAAGACATCAAAAGCAATACAAAGGGAAATAGGGTTCCGTCGCGTAACGGGTAGGATTTCAGTTTGGGAAGAGGAAAAAGTTCTGGAGATGGGTGATGGTTGCACAATAGCGTGAATATACTTAATACCCTGGAACTGTACGCTTAAAAATGGTTAAAACGGCAAATTTGACATTACGTATATTTTATCACAATAATAGAAAGCAAGAGACCCTCTTTTAAATCACACTAAAATTTCCAAAATTCTGCTGTAAGAAAGATAAATTACTACAGGGTAAAATCTCCTGTTTTTGATTTATCTGTGTTAAATACACAGCTGTTCTATTTAAATATGACCCATATTTTAAGTAAAATCTGGAGTGAAAAGAAAAAAACGAAATCCCATTCTCCATTTGAACAACTAGATTCACTTTGTAATGATTATCAAGCGAGTCTTGTAAAGTCAAATGAAATCTAAGAGAGAAGACTAGAATATTTAATCTTACTAAAAGCTTATGGTCTTTTACAGCATTAAACATGAGATGACTGAGGCTCACCATAACAGCATCTATTAATGTGAGTTAATCCGTACAAAACAGGAAAAAAATATAAAGCTCATAATTCTAAATGGTTTAATATTTGATATTGGTGTTTTTGGACACTTTTGTCAAAATACTTTGGATTGTAAGCTCCATGGGCAGAAAGACTTGCTCTTCGCTGTATGTTCAGAATTTAACAAAGAGCAGAAGGAGGGGAGGGAGGGGAGAGTGGGGAGAGAAGGAAGACAAATGGATTTATAAACACATCCAAACAAGCATCCAGAAAACTTGGGATCTGCCAAATCTGAAATAGTTGGTAGCTGAACAAGTTGACCTGATTGTATCAAAAAGCTATTTTTTTTCCCTAGAGCCATGCTCAGCAGATATGGCAGCACCATTAATAATATTTTACCAATCTATCATCTGTTTGAAAGGAATAATGGGAATTTAGAACATTTCAGTAAAGGTTCATCATAGGCAGTTAATCCTAAGACTCTGTACTTGTGGATCCTGCGGACTCACCTCTAGGATTTCCCCTGTAAGGCCCTTGTCCAGGTATCCAGGTGGAGAATATGATTTCAAGCCCATTTAGCAAGCTTCCCCTTAGTGTCACCAGTAACAACTGCCTTGTTTCCAATAATTTCATTTGTCCTACGTAGGTCCGCAAGAAGGTCACTACAAAGCTACCTTAGCTGCCTTTGAGATCCACCGAGTGATTTCTTTTTCCTTTTTTCTTTTAAAAACCTTCCTTGCTTTGTGATTGTTAGAAATGGTAGCAGTTACTAGAATAGCAGAAAATCAAAGCCAGGCTGTTATTTGGGCAAAGCACGCATCATTTATTCCTTTCACCTAAATCTAAGAAAAGC
This sequence comes from Leopardus geoffroyi, assembly GCF_018350155.1. NCBI lineage: Eukaryota > Metazoa > Chordata > Mammalia > Carnivora > Felidae > Leopardus > Leopardus geoffroyi. The sequence continues at coordinate 149,882,164 of NC_059331.1, read as the reverse complement.
AATCACAGTTGCCAATAATTATTCATCTGAATGCTATAGTATTTAATTTCTAGAGGTCAATTACTTCATATCTTGCTCTGGGAGATTTCCAGATTAAGATTTAATTAGTCTTACCAGTCTGACCATGAGACTAAGCTATTTTAGACCTGGAAAAGGAACTTTTCTTAGTCTTCTGCGGGTAAGGGGAGAATCTGTCTACTGAAGTCATAGGAATATTTAGAAAAGGAGAAGAATGAAAGTTGATTTTAACTACTTCAATTCTTCAAAAAAAAAAAGGCATGAAAATATGACAATGAAGACTTATTAGATCTATGGCTATATAAAAATGTATAACTAAAAATAAAATGACATCAGGAAAGCTTGAGAAAAGTCTTACTATGCCCCAAGGACCCAAGAAGATCTCCTGTAGATAAGCACTTCCTTCCAGCCATGCCGGCTTTCAATAGGAAGCTCAGTGAGTCCTTTCCATCACTCCCTAGTGAAAGGACCACACTGCCTCTTTCTACTAAGTATTGACCCGACACTATCTTTTATGTATTTCTCCCTTCCCCCACTCCTTCAAATGGCAGTATGCAAGATCTGCATTGTAGGCCAACATGAGTCCAAACCCATCGATTAGTGATGAATAAGCAAGTAGTAATGCTTCAGAACTATAATGCAATCACTGATGCAATTACTGTCTTCTCAAAAAAAGATTATTTTTGAGGCGCCTGGGTAGCTCAGAAGGCTAAGCATCTGACTCTTGATTTCAGCTCAGGTCATGATCTCACAGTTTGTGAGACTGAGCTCCATGTTGGGCTTCGCACTGAGCATGGAGCCTGCTTGGTTTGTCTCTCTCTCTCTCTCTCTCTCTCTCTCAAAATAAATAAACCAAAAAATAAGATTTCTTTTAATAGCATAAGTGTGTATTTACTCAACAGAGATTAACCAAGTCAGCTGTCGATCACTCCCACATTTCTTCTTACAGCCTGCCCAAGTTTGTACTTAGCAAATGGGGGGTGGGGGTGGTATTTATTGGCTGTAACTCTTCCTGAAAATACTTCTAAAGAAAAACAGAGGGAGAAAATTCATCCATAACCAGCATTATGGAAACTCTATAGGGTTTATACAACAGAACCATGTGCTTGTCATCGAAATATTCCAAGGACTGTTATGTGGAAGAGGGACTACTCTTTGAGTCTAGTAGTCTTTTAAGGGACTACTTCCCTTAAAAACACAGAGGCGAGAGCTGGACTGGACAGGTACGGCCGCCAGGAGAAAGAGTGTTCTGCACTAAAGGAAGGCTTTCATTGAATGATAAAATGAATTTCCTCAAAACGTGGAAAGTTTTGTATTATTTTAAGGTCTAAATATTGGAATGGACAAAATTTAAGAGAGAGAAATACTATACAGAAAAGATCATATGTTGGAGGATGGCTGGGTTAGAAAACCCTAAAGGTTCTTAGTAAAATGACCTATACATGGAAGTCATTCTTCCTCTCTTATTGTTGTTAGCTAACTAATAAGTAGGTTAAGAGCCCAAAAGGAGTTTATAGAATAGAAAAAGTTTATATCATGTTAAGGGGGAACAATACATAGGTTTTAAATAGTTAGAAGGCAACAAAGTAATAATCGTTGCTTGTCTTAATAACAAGACAAACTACCAGCCTATAGGACCGTTTTCCAAAGGAAGGACAGAAAATCCAGACTAACTCTGACAGGGGAAGGTACTCTTCGGTTGATTCAATATCGTCAAAAAGGTTTGAGATATTCTCTAACTCCCAATGTTATCTACAGTTCTGAAATGAAAAGCTGTCTTCAGTAAACACTCTGTGACAACATCAATGGGAAGTCTCGGTAAAAATTTCCCCGGTACACCCTGTCCCAGAAACAAGCCTTTCAAGACAACTCTCTAGCAAATAGTTATTTTCGGGAAAGAACAGTGATGATTCTTCCCGCTGAAGGTTCCCAAAGCCCCTAAGGAGAGGTCCGGCTCCCACGTAACTCTCCCTTTCTCCACCTGATGCACTACCATAAATTTTTAATGTAACGTTTTAAGGTCTAATGAAAAAGTTATAAGTATTGACTTTAGCTGCGGCTCCCTCTCACTCAGGGATGCTCTGTTGATTAACACGAAAAGTGGTGTTTGGGGGCAAAGGAAGAATTAGATAGTCATGTGCTGTTACCAAGTTAATAAACAGCCAAGTGGCAATTATCTAAAAGAACTTCAACAAAGATTGTAAAATGAAAAAAAAAAAAAATTCATCTGTAATTAACTCAGCATAAAAGTTAATGCTTGATCCTTTCAATGTAAATAATTTAAGAGGAGGTCTGAGCAAGAGAAGGTGATAAACACCTTAAGAGAGAAAAACAACAATCTTTATGACTTTTCCTTGTACAAGCTTGTTCGTTAAATTATTTACATTGGAAAGATCTTGCTTTAATCTGACACACAGTAAATGCAATAAATGCATACAATTAATACGACTATCTCATTTAATTCTCACGAAACCTTATTTGTCTTAATTTACAGGTAAAGAAATGGAGCCTCCAGGACTTCAAGTTACGTAGCGAAGTCACAGGTTAGTAATGGCAGAACTGGCGTTTAAAAACAGGTCTGTTTTATACCATTCTCCACGCTTACGATCACTCCACTCCGGAGCCATCCTCCTGCTGACAGAAAGTCTAAAATATCACATGGGAATGAATTACAACGAACAGGCAGCATCAGTTGCAGAGTGGGGACATGTTTCAGGACCATGACAAGGATTTAAGAATGGGTGAGAAGGGGAGTGCCTGCGTCGCTCAGCCGGTTAAACATCTAACTTCAGCTCAGGTCATGATCTCACAGTTCGTGAATTTGGGCCCCACCTCTGGCTCTGTGCTAACAGCTTGGAGCCCGGTGCCTGCTTCGGATTCTGTGTCTCCCTCTCTCTATGCCATTTCCTCTCCCCCTGCTCGCACTCTGTCTCTCTCAAAAATAAAATAAAACATAAAAAATAAATAAAATTAAATTAAAAGAATGGGTGAGAAGCCACCTGAGTGGCTTAGTCGGTTGAACATCTGACTCTTGATTTTAGCCCAGGTCGTGATCCCAGGGAGGTGGGACTGAGCCCTGCATCGGGCTCTGTGCTGAGTATGGAGCCTGCTTGAGATTCTCTCTCTCTCCCCCCCTCTCCTCCTCTCCCCCACTCACACACTCTCTCTCTCTAAAATGAAATTTAAAAAAAGAATGGGTGCAGAGAGATGGTGGGTGAAGTGAAGAAGTATTAACAGAGAAGAGGGCATCTGAATTGGCCCCTAATATCCTGCTAAGATTGTAATAGGTAAATAAGGACAGAATGGCATTTCAAACATCAAGGAATCTGAAGAGGACGAGTAAATTAAAAACTGTAAAATTGCCAGGCTTATTGGAGACCTGTGAAGAGGTCCTATAGTTCGGTTCACAGCCATACTGAAATATAAAGTCCTGGTTAAGGACTTGGGACTTTATTTCGTAGGTAAAGGGGATTCACGAAAAGCTTCTGGGGGTACCTGGTGGCTCAGTCGGTTAAGCGCCCAACTCTTGGTTTCAACTCAGGTCATGATCTCAGGGTTCATGAGATGGAGCCCCGTGTCGGGCTCTGTGCTGGCAGCGTGGAGCCTGCTTGGGATTCTGTCTCTCCTTCTCTCTCTGCCCCTCCCCTGCTCGTGCTTTCTTGCTCTCTCAAAAATTCATTCATTCATTCATTCATTAATAAGTTTCTGAGCAGGGAGTTTGCATATTACATCTCAACAGAAGTCAGAATAGAGTAGTGTGCCCAGTGATTGACTGACTCCACAAATACGCATGTGCCCACTATGTTCCAGGAGCATTTAGCAAGTATCGAAGAATCTCTCTTTGACGCACTTTCACTTGGTTACTAGGACATCACTTTCTGGGTTGCTCTGACCCTTCCTTACTAAGGTCTCCTTGGCCGTGGTCCCCTTACCTGTCTTACTTTTACACACTGGGGTATGCCAGGGCTCAGCGCTCAGACCGTTTCTCTTCCTCATCAGACTCTCACTCTAGGAGACCTTATTCACACCCATGGGTTTAACGCCATTAATTTCGATGACCATCAAATGTATCTCTGCAGTCTAGACTTCTCTCAACTCTAGGCTCCCCCAGGTTGCCAGACAGATATCTCAAACTTAACAAGGCCAACATCACTCGGGCCTCTCCTTCCAAATCTGCTATCAAGCCTTCTCCATTAACTTGATCTTTGAAGTCACTAAGCCCTGTCATCCACATCAGAGGCTGGCCAACCACAGCTCAAGAGCCTAATGTGACCCACCAATAAAGTGTTTTTGAAAGATGACCATTTCAGTTCGCTTATATATTATCTGTCCTGACGTCAGGTGGTGACGATGCACTTGAATAGTGGTAATGATGACCATATGACCTGCAAAGCCTAAATTTTTACTACCTGGCACATTACAAAACAATTATTTGCTAACCTTCTAGTCTGGGTTACTACTGCTGCTTTCCCCACAAAGCAACCAATGAAAATTCAGAACTATGCTGTCCAATATGCTGGCCACTAGCCACGTGTTGCTCTTCAAATTAAAATCCTATTAAATAAAAATTTCAGTTCCTTAGGTACATTAGCCCCAGTTCAAGTACACAACAGCCACAAGTGGTTAGTGGTTACCTGTGGGACGCTGTAGATTTTAGAACATTTAGAACATTTTCACCAAAGTTCTGTTGCTCAGCAGTGCTTTAAAATCTAAGATTATCTCCCTCCGCTTCTCGAAACTCTTCATTAACTTCTTTTTTTATTTGACGTCAAATTCTTTGCTAAGGCCTACTCTTTGATCATCCCCTGCCCCCAGCCCTCTCCCCCCCCAATTCTCTGGCCTCATCTTCTTTCACTCCCCCTTACTCACTGTGTTTTAATACTATGGATCCTCCCATGGCACCCTCCAAACACTAAGCAAACACTCCAAATGCTAATGTAACTGCTTTTTTTTTTTTTTTTTAAACCCAGACTCGTGTTCTGACTGAAGAATGGAACTGAAGACTGGAACCGACGGACAAGGTTAAGAGCAGCACAGACACCAAGTGTATCAGGACGAGAATGAAACAAGACTCCTGGGGAGGAGCTCCTTGAGGAGGAGGCCTGTTTAGACAAGCAACAGGGAGGGAGTTTACCAGCCTGGTTAGTGGCCATACACATTCTACAAGAGGCCCTTAGATCGGGGTCTTGATTTAGGGCTATTCAGGGCTGGGCACAGGTAAGTCAGTCTATTTGTCCCATTTCCTATAGAAGAGATAACTTCAGCAGTCAGTAGGGGACACATGAAAAATAGCAAAGACAGAAATCCACCATGGTCTAAGCAACATTCCAACACATGTAGTCTTTAAAGCCAACTTCCCTAGGAAATGGTCTTCAGTTGGGTTTTAATTCAGTTGGGTATTGGATTCGACTGGCTCGGAGGGGAGCTCTCACGGCCAGAAGTGGCTAGACCAGAAGTGTGGAAGGGATCACATTCGACCAATGAGGAGGAAAGGTCACACGGCAGTCTTTAAGACTGCAGTCGTCCTGGTGACTTAGGTGGCTGTCCCATGCACAAGACAGATAACCTTGTATAAGAATGGGAATGAAGAGAGGGCATCAAGTTTCTGGGTCTTATTACCATTCCTGCCAGAGTACTAACTTCCAGCCAAAAGGCAGGCTTTCTCCTCCTTGTAGAGTAGCCACAGGCTAGAGGATTGCAGCCTGAGCAACTGACACGAAAGTGACCCAGTAAGACCAGACTCCTGGAAGAGTCCCTGAAACAAAAGTAAGGCAAGAGAAGAGGAATTACTCGTCAGGTTTGCACCGAGGCTCAGAGTCCAGATGAAAAGACTCAAAGCCCCACATAAGGGTGCCAAAACGATGAAGTCATGAAGTGCGCATCATGAGCAAATGGCTAAGAAAGAATTCTTGAGACGTTTTTGGTGCAAAAAAGCGATTTTATTATAGCAGGGGGACAGGACGCATGGGCAGAAAGAGCTGTGCAGGAATTGTGAGGACTGATTCCCTACTTTTAAATTAGTGGCGGGGGGGGGGGAGGGGGGGTGGGGGGTGGGGTAGGGATAGCATAAGTCTCTAAGGAATTTGGAAGCAGGGCTTTCAGGACCCTGAGGGGGTAGTTGTCATTAAGATAAGGTTACTTTTAATCTTTGATAAAACAAAAACATGAGGGAAGTAAGGCAGCCATGGGTTCCTTGAGCAAGGTCACGCTTTCCTTTCTGTGTTTCAGGAGCCTATCGCTGGGCTACAAGCTGTAAGGGGATTTAATTTAAGCTACATCTCTCGTGCCTTTTTGTTATCACTAACAGTCTCAGGGTCTCAGGTACTTCACTCGCTGTTCCTTCCACCTAACCATCTGTCTCCAGATACCTGCATGAATCATCTCCTCACTTCCTTTGGTCTGCTCAGAGAACACCTTCGCAGAGAGCCCTTTCCTAACTGGCCCATCACTCCACTTTCTCTGTCTTCCTGGCACACTGGTCACCAGATGGACTGTTTTATCTACAGTTTATTATTCCTAATAAAATAGATATGACATTAATATCTATGTTTTCCCATCAGAGTGTGAGCTCCAAGAAGCAGGGATTTTGTCTGCTTTGTTCTCTCACATACCCTCAGAGCCTAGGTACACAGTAGGTACTCAATAAATATTTGTTGAATGAATGAATAAGAATACCTTGCACAAGAGGCTCCAGAAAAATTAAGAAGAGGTTCTGTTTTAAAATCTGCCTTGCTAACCTATCTTCCAGATGTGGGTTGAAAATTTTGTCTTTGAATCCTACCAAAGCTTAGTTGATCTTTCAGTTAAGTGAAAGTTGCTCAACAGCCCCAAGTGAGTCCTTTCTGCTTCAAGCTATTCAACAAGACAGGCTGTAAGACTGGAAATATCAGCTTGGAAAAACCAGCCCCGATCTAGCTGCCCAAGGCCTGAGACTAAATTTGCCAGCCCCAGAGCACCAATGCCATTGCCAAATCTGCTAGCCTGGGGCTAATTATTAATCTTGATAATGGGATTTTTGACTCACATAATTTAGATTGGCATGACTAGCAATTTACATGGAAGATTTTTTCATTTATATAACTCAGGGCTTCATCTCAATTTGGAATTAAGTCATTATGGAAAAAAAATTAAACCTCTTTACTAACTCAAGATATTATTCCCGATCAAGTCCAAAGGTATTGTCACACCACTGCCCAGAGGGAGACACCATTTCTTTTATTTATTTTAACTTTAAAAAATTTTTTAATTTATTGTTGAGACAGACAGACAGACAGAGCATGAGCAGGGGAAGGGCAGAGAGGGAGGGAGACACAGAATCTGGAGCAGGCTCCAGGCTCTGAGCTGTCAGCACAGAGCCTGACACGGGGCTCAAACCCATGAACTATGAGATCATGACCTGAGCCCAAGTTGGACGCTCAACTGACTGAGCCCCCCAGGCACCCCAAGGTGTTCTGTTTCTCCACCCCAATGACTCCACTGAGTGACTAATGGAGGAAATGCACAGGAGGTAGAAAGGTTAACACAACTGCTCAAAGTTCAGGAAGGTGCCAGGAGGTCAGCTGGTGCCAGCTGTAGCAAGGCAGACTTTGATAGGGACCACCTGACCTCTTCTCTGCCCTTCTGAACACTTTGTATTTTTCCCAAACCAGCTACTTGAATGGGCAACAGAGGAGGAGGGCAAATATACGTGCTCATCTGACAGTTTTCATCTGGCCAATTTGTAACATATGAATTCCAAAGCAGGTGAATAATTTAAGATTACTGATGTAAATGGAGAAGTAACATTTAACTTATAAATAATACTCATAAAGAAAGGAATTGTTATCCTCTGAGGCATGCGAGTAAAAGCAAATCCATGAGATGATCACTGACCTAGGAAAAGGTTAAGAGCAGCTTAAATAATAAATGCACAAGGAGAATTCAGACTGACATAAATTTATTTTTCTTGCTATTGCAACCATATGGCAATAATCCAATCTGAGAAGCTGAATTTATGTGGTAAGGGCATAACTCAAAGCCTGCTTGTTTAAAAATTCAACAAATTTAGGGCAGTTTGGAGTTATCCACCACTTTGCATTTTGAATGGCGGGGAAATTTTACATTGATTTTCACAGAAGACGCTTAAATGAACACTCTAGTAAAAATTAATGGATTCTTCTCCCTTTCCCGATGACCTTTAAAATGCCTAGAATTCAAGCCGAGGGACCTAACAGTTTTCACTCCTGCTTACAGCACCAGTTACGTTATACAAAATCCCTGAGGTTTCAATAATGTTTCCAAATTGGCTACTGATAGAGACATGTAATTGCCCAAAGCAGAGTTTAACAACAGCCAGTTTGCCTTTCCTTGTGAAAAGGATACGTTTTTTCTTTAACGTTCCTCAGTCTGCAGAATCTTGATTTTTTTTCTAAAGAAAGAAAGTAAGTAACCCTTTTCTCCATTTAAAGGGCCTCTGATTTCCTCTGAACCCAGTATAAACCCAAGAGCAACAGGACTAACAAACTCAGGTAAAGGAGCTATGTGTAGCCAGAAAAACTGGTCTTCCCTCATTATGTATCCTTAATTCTCAAAATCAAAGTGCCTTCTCAATACATTTCCAACATTTCACTGCAATGAAACAATGGTTTTAAGGCAAGCTCCAAATGCAGTACTAGGTAAGGTCTGTTAAGCGAGAAATCGTAAAGTTACATCTTCTATTTTGAGTTCCGACCTCTTCTGGCCAGAATTTCTATGCACTTTGCCAACTGCCTCAGATGTATAACTTGATCTATGTACCTTACTTCAAAATCAGTACGTTCAAACTCAACTCGGTCACAAACTGTGATGGTCTGAGTTTTTACCCTACTTACAAGCTAACAAGTTAGCCTCCCAGTTTCAAGAATGCTGCCAGGAAAAAAAAGCCCAATGGGTCAGAGACAACATTTTACTGTAGCAGTAACAGGAAGCCAGAGCATCATCAATTCCTTCCTGTGGTTCCTTGAGGCCTACCTCCCACAGAGCCACGTGACAAGGGTCAGGTAATGCATGACACATAGTGGGTGCAGGACAAGAGCTGAATCCCGGGGGAGAGGAAACCTGATCCTTCATAATGGGCTGCAAGCAAACCCTCTCAACCTTTTCTCCTATTGGGAGACATTATTTTTATGAGACTGGACAACCAATAAACCTGTCCCTTTGCTCCAGAGAGGAGACATTTTTTTTTTCCTTATCCCAAGGCTGTTCACTGAACAACTATCATCGAGAAGACAGTCTCCAATAAAAACCTGCCGTGCTTTTCTGTTCACAAGACGTGCAGAAACACAAGAAACCCATGGAAAACTGTCTCCCAACAAACATCTTCTTACCACGTATACCTGCCAAGTGGCTACATGTAGAAGAGACACGTGACTCACTAGGGGGTGAGAAACTCACTGCAAGCGTTCAGAAACTTCATCTTAACACCCAGCATTACATTACATCTGCGTTTCCATTTCTCTAAATCTCACAAAGACCTACATGGAAGGAGAGAAACTCTGTTCTCTGACATAGTAACAGTATTAGGAATAGGAATGAGACCTCTTGACTTCCAAACATTTTTTCTGCCACACCACACTTCCCTCCTATTAAGAGACTTTTAAAATCTTATTAATGGTTCCAATTATAATTTTGACTCCTGGTTCATCCTCTAAGGATACCGTATGAACCCCCAACAGGTAACACTCAGAATGTATGCTTGATGATGTTCCAAAGTATTTTTCTTTATAATAAGCTCCTAAGAGTATGGAAAATAGTAAACTGCAAGGTGATGCCACTGGTGATAAATGTACAAAATGCGAATGTTTTTCTTAATGAAAAAAAAATGGAAATGAAGATCCACATTTTCTCATCGTTCCCCCAAAACCAAGGCCAGTCCATTAATTTAGTGACAAAAAGAATGAGGTCTCTGAATTTCAAGTTCTCCATTTTCCCCCTTAATTGTATATAGATAGTAAATGTTAAGGACAAGTTTACTGAGGCAAAAGGAATACAGCAAAATGACAACTGTAACATCAAACAACACTTAGCTACTTAGGAAAACTGAAGGGTGTTATTTATACTAAGAAGTTCTATTTTAGCCCCAAAATTATTTTCTCTTAAAATTATCAGATAAATTTAAGCCCCAAATAAAATTGCTGTGTTTGAGGTGGCATATTTCAAATGGTGATCCAAGTCAATCCAAGTTATCTATCCCCTTGCCCGAATGTTCATTTTTCTACATCTCCAAGTGGTCTATGTTCTGCTTATCTCCCATGGAAACATGGTTTCCTAAACACCACAGCTGGACTGCCATAAATATAAGCAAGTTAAGCAAAATATTGCTCTTAAAAGTTTTGGGTTTTTTTTTTTCCCCTGTGATATTTTAACAGGAAACAACTGAGGCAGGAAAATCTACATTGCCAGAAATATCTAGAAATTTTACAACCTAAGCTATCTGCCAAGTAACTAATTCTTTTTGCTTTGCGTGAATAAGAAAATACCTTCCAAATCAGATCCTAAGGCTGACTGGTTTGCATGTGAAAGTTGTGAAGATGAAGCCTCACTTGAAACGGAGTGGGGAAGCCCTGAGGGGAGCTCTCACACACTACCTGTAGTCGACTGGAGATCCCCAGAGGCACACGAGTCCCTTGCATTCTCCAGCAGGAAGAAGCTTCCCCTACTAGCCCAGCAAGAGGAAAGATTTCCACCTCGCCCAGCAACAGCTCCAGCCGATGAGACGCCACCACTCCTGGTCTCCTCCACTGGACTTTTAGTCAAGGCAACCCCTTCCCCAGCCTCCCCCCTTTCCTTTATACAAGCAAGCTCCTCTCCTTTGTTCTCCAGACTTGCCGGCTCCTCACAGTTTGCATGTCTAATAATGGCAATTTCTCTGCTATTCCTGAATAAACCTATTTTGCTGGTAAATTAACTGGCTGTTTAATTTTCAAGGTAAAAAAAAAAAGGTGGTTTCTTTATTGGTGGTTGTGCCTTAAATTCTCATAATTCACAGGCAACACTCTTGAAACGATAATCCCTATTAGCTGCATATTTAGATTTAAATATAATTCTGAACTATTTTTTGTTATCTTTTAAGTATCATTTCGTAGCAAAATAGGTGTAATACACGTTTTTACAAATAAGAAAACTAGGGCTCAGAGATCTTAAGTAGCCCAAGGCCCAGAACACAATCCTTTATTGATAATGTACTCTCTCAAAATCCCGTATTTTATTTCAGGGATAAATTCACTTAAGAAAGAAAAGACTATTCCAGGCAGTAATTCTGAACTCTTTTGCAACCCATCAATTCATTCATTCGTTCATTCATCCATCGTTTCTTGATTAGTTTCTATAAAGCTCTACACTAAGCAGGGTTGGAAAACAATGGTAAACAAGACATTGCAAACTTTTATAAAACTCTCCCTAATTAAGAATATTTATTTCTTGAAAAGGGGTAGAACTGTTCCTAAGTTTGTCAACTCATTTTAATGAGAAATCACCAAAACCCACTTCTAAGACACACCTTTCGTACATATTGCTTCCCAGTATTTTTATTTGTTACTATGCTTTATTAAAAATGGTTTTTTAACTGTTTTTACAATGCTAAGCCTTAAGCTGTGCACACAGTCAAGAATAACAGCGGAGGGACACGGCTCGGAAAGCATACTACAACTGGGATTATAACTCACTGGGTGAAGGCTAATGGCAGACAGAATGGAAGTCAAAGTTCAAGCAACTCTAATCCACAGCTTCCTGGAAAATAAATTACTTTTAGCCTATAAGGTCTTTCTGCTTTCGGTTTCCTTACCTTTTAATATACCTGGAGTGCCTACCACCACATTATTTTTCTGAAAAATTCCTCTACATGTCATATTTTGACAAGAAAATCTTCACTGGCTCCAAACTGATGGGAGGATGACTCTTTGGTCTTACATTAAGGGCCCACCACAAATCCAGTCCTATTCTCCCCAGAATGAGCCCTTAGCCTGACAAAACTGGTCCACTCACTGTCCCCAGAGCACGCCTGCTCTCACACATTCTCACCTTTCCCACCTTTCTTGGAGAATCATTATCCTTCCTTTATAGCTAATGTTCACTGAACAACTACTAGGTGCTACCTGTCTATTTTATTTAATCTCACTACAACCCTATGAAGAATCAATTATTATTATTATTATTATTATTATTATTATTATTATTCTAATTTTCCATCTCCGAAAACTGAGGCTTAGAGAGACTAAGGGTCAACAGTCACATAGCCAGTAAGCAGGCAAGCTAGGATTGGAATTAAGGTCTCTACTTCCAGGCCCCAAACTCTTGACCACTCTTGCGCAATGAGCAGGATTATCTGATGGTGACCCCCAGAGCTCACTCAGTGTTGCCTGGAAACACACTAGCTGGAGCAGGTGAACACCTTTTTCCCAACAGAAGGGACTGCACTCCAGGTGAAGGTTAGTTATCCACAGCACTGACGGCTTTGTCCTTCAGAAGAGGAGACTGAGACTTCAGTCCCAGTCTGAAAAGCATCTAGAGACTAGGCAGCTAGTCTGAAAGCATCTAGAGACTAGGCAGCTAGTCTGAAAGCATCTAGAGACTAGGCAGCTAGTCTGAAAGCATCTAGAGACTAGGCAGCTAGTCTGAAAGCATCTAGAGACTAGGCAGCTAGTCTGAAAGCATCTAGAGACTAGGCAGCTAGTCTGAAAGCATCTAGAGACTAGGCAGCTGACATTCTCAGACAACTTCTGGAGGCAGCTGGGACTCCAAACTGAACTGCTTGGACCTAAGCAGCCCCAGTGCTCCCTCAATGACAAGGATGCTTTCTCATTCCTGGTGATGGTAAGGCAGAATAACAGAGATCTCAAAGCCACTCTGGAAGCTCGCCAGAGCCAAAGCCCCCATCCACTGCTCTGGGGGATGACGGAGAATGGGGGGAAACTGGGCTTTCTTTTGTCTTGCTGACTTAGCTGTGTAAGCATTCCTCTTCCCCAGTAAAATCTATTCCCTGACTGATGCTGCGTGAGGTTGTGCAATCAGTCTTTGAATTGATAACAAGATGGAACCTAATGGACAGAACCACCCTCTCGCACGCATCTTACCCACTCTTTCAAGACTGAGCTAAAATCTCATTTCTCAAATGACAAAGTTCCTGACTCTCCTTAGCAAAGGGAGATCCTTGAACCTCTCAACAACAGCATAGGCTACCCTTTGGTGTCTGAACAAAGCACATCTTTGCTATATATCATTAGTTTAGGCATCTTTTCCACAAATATGCATTTGGATTTTATGGAAATTTTAAGTTTCCCAAATGTAGGGGAGGGACCCTATATACTTAACACCTTCAACAGTGGCAACACCACGCATCTAATATAGATTTTCTGGCTGTATGTGTGTTAAGTCTGTACGTATATTTTGTTCTGCAGAAGGCCACATTTCATCCACTCATTGCATACATATGAGCACCTGCTATATACTGAGCCCTATGTTGGGCCTGGGTTTACAAGAACACTGTTCTGACACAAGGAACTCCTAACATAGCAGAAAGATGGATATATGAGTGTTGTATTATAATAAAATTATACAGATCTATGGGGGGGAGAAGATCGTGGAGAGCTTTAGATTGGGGGTATGGGGAGAAAGGGGGACACACACAGAACACTCACAGTTTTGTTGGGCCTTGATGAGTAAAACAGACTAAAAGGGAGAAAACTTCTACAACTGAATGAGAGAAGTATATCAACTAAAGAGTTGATAGGGGCGCCTGGGTGGTGCAGTCGGTTAAGCGTCCGACTTCAGCCAGGTCACGATCTCGCGGTCCATGAGTTCGAGCCCCGCGTCAGGCTCTGGGCTGATGGCTCAGAGCCTGGAGCCTGTTTCCGATTCTGTGTCTCCCTCTCTCTCTGCCCCTCCCCCGTTCATGCTCTGTCTCTCTCTGTCCCAAAAATAAATAAACGTTGAAAAAAAAAAAATTAAAAAAAAAAAGAGTTGATAAATGAATAATGCTAATTTAAAAGGAGATTATTCCTATCACTTGTAAAATTATAAAGCTCACTTAATTTTCAAAGTTCTTTCACCAGTTATTAACCTTGAATTACACAGAAAAGGGCAATTTTACTTATTTCATTCTTTGGCATGAGCCACCTGAAAGGTTACCAAAAAAAAGTAGTGAAGCTTTCAGAAATTCTAACAATTCATCTTTGTCTGGATTGATCTTTTCTTTTTTCTTTTCTTTTTTTTCCTTCTTTTCTCTCTTTCTTTCTCTTTCTCTCTTCTCTCCTCTCTCTCTTTTACTCTTTCTTTCTTTCTTTCTTTCTTTCTTTCTTTCTTTCTTTCTTTCTTTCTTTCTTTCTACAGCTAAATCTGAATCTATGGAAAATATCAAATACAATTACTTGCTATCAAAACAAAAAAAAAACCTTAAAATGAACTTAAAAATAGTTTATTGTTTATTTATATCTGAGTCTAAGGAACATAGAGCTGGTGTGAAATATTGCCAAATAAAGAAAGCTACTTTTAACGAACATTTTCTAAAACTAATGTAAAGGGGCGCCTGGGTGGCGCAGTCGGTTAAGCGTCCGACTTCAGCCAGGTCACGATCTCGCGGTCCGTGAGTTCGAGCCCCGCGTCAGGCTCTGGGCTGATGGCTCAGAGCCTGGAGCCTGTTTCCGATTCTGTGTCTCCCTCTCTCTCTGCCCCTCCCCCGTTCATGCTCTGTCTCTCTCTGTCCCAAAAATAAATAAACGTTGAAAAAAAAAAAATTTAAAACTAATGTAAAAAAAGTCAACTCTTTAATTACATGAAAATACTCTAGAAGAAAGCTCCAATCCCAAGGTATTTTTCTTTGTATATCTCGTGGCAGGAGACCAGATCTTTATTAAAAATCACTTTAAATCTTCAAGTCTAACAGTTAAGGTCAGATGTGCAAAATGCATCCTGCCAAGATGATCAGGGAGGACTTTGCTCACAGATCCTTCCAAAGCAGCGCTCTCCTCTCTCCAAATTTTCCAAGTGCACGTGTATAAATAGGTTGTGCTCACAGAAGAGTGAATACACACAGGTACTCCCACTCTAACAAGCCCTTGCAATCCCTGGTTAAGTTTGCTCTTTCTACCGTACTGAAAGCCTCTGGAAGGTAGAGTCCCATGGCAACTTTTTCATGGCTCTGTCCCCAGCACTTAGCAATGCTCTGCATACAGGAAGTATTCAAGAAATATTTGCTGAGTGAATTGCTGAATGAATGGAATGCTTCTAGGAAAAGAATATTGGCTAAGTATCAATACTAGAACAAACCTCTCTGAAGGTAGCAGTCTAACATATCGTCTTTGAGAACTTGCCTATAATATTTTTAAGAAGAAAAAACTTATTTTTTAAAATGCATATTTATTTATTTTGAGAGAGAGAGAGAGAGAGAGTGGGCGCACGAGTGTGAGAGGGATAGGGGCAGAGAGAGAAGGAGAGGGAGAATCCCAAGCAGGCTCTGTGCTGACAGCACAGAGCCTGATGCAGGACTCCATATCACAAACTGTGAGATCACAACCTAAGCTGTAATCAAGAGTTTGATGCTCAATCGACTGAGCCACCCAGGAGCCCCAAGAAGAAAAAAAGTTCTTGATTGGGATATACTTTCTATGTAACTTAAGGCAAAGCTATTTGCTTGAATGACTGTGCATCACCTATAAATAGTGCTCCCCATTTGAAAAGAAATAATATGGCTCTTGGACAACAACTTTCCTACAAAGAAATATGCTTTCTCCAGTAAGACTAAGAGTTTCCACAAGAAGTAGCCTGCCTAGTTCGTGTCTGTACCACAAATAGCTCTTCATCCCCAAGTAAGATAATTCAAGGCCCTAGCATTCTAGCCTCATCATCCCCCACCCCCCAGACCCAAATGCCCCTGAAAGTGAAGAGAAGACAAACAATCAATGTCTGGTGAAATAACACACAAAATGCAGAAGAAGGCACCATGTTTGAATTTATCACAATTAGGACAGAAAGTCCCTAAGAAGTAGGAATTCAGAGAAAAATAAAAAAGAAGAGCAAGGTTAGGCCAAAAAAAAATTTCAAGTCCCTAAATTCACTCCAAATACAGGGGCCTTTATGTTTAAGATTCTAAATTACTCTTACTTTTAATCTCTAAACTGGGATCTCTCCCATTTGTTGAACTCCCAATATGACCACCCCCCTTCCCCAATCACTGGAAACCATTAAAGACTCTAATGGCTACTTCAGGGTCAACAGGGAACGAGTCACAGACAGATCCATTTTTGTAGTCTACAGTCAGGTAAAGAAAGGCCATTTCCAATTGGGAGTGTTCAGCGGTGGCAGCAAGAGATAAGAGAACAGTGAGACCCCTGAAATCCCCAAGTAACTGGCTTGGCAGCCCAAAGCCTAGAATGCTCAGCGCAAGGTTATCTACAATTGGTGTTCTGTCCTCTAGCTCTCCCCTATTTACTCAAGCCAGCAAGAACCAGTGGCTCTTTTGAGGATTTTGAGAAAGGCCAAATATGGAGGAAAAAAACATTAACTGAAATCAGGCTTATACAAAAAGTTTTTTTGGAGATCAACAGATACAACCTACCCCATTACATAGAAGAGAAAAATGAGGCCCAAAGATGGATGTCTTTCTCAAACTCATATAGCGACAGAGGAGAGACATATAAAAACATCCAAGGTGATCTACACATCAGCATGCTTTCAGCAGCACCAGGAAGAGGATGTATTTTCTCATGTAACAGTAAGTCCCAAAGGTGGTGAGGGCTGCAGGAATGGTAAAATCAAGGCTCTTGTTTCAGCTGTCTGTGATTCTCTTGGTTCTTCACTCCTCTGTAGTCAGCTTGTCTTCCCTTATAATTGCAAAGCAGAGAAAACCTCTCTCCCAACTCTGGAATCCTTCCTTTCAGTCTGATGGGGCCAGAAAATAATTTGGACTTCGTCTTCTTCACTAGCTAAGCTTCCTTAAGAGCGCCTAAACTAGCACAGTATTAGAAGTATTCAAGGGCTAGTATAATGGCACCGACTATAGGCGAGCAGACCCCAGGCCAGCAGAGTCTGTGGTCCTCACACTGCAGGGGGTCTCATCAGTATCTAGTTGAGTCTATTTTCCCTATAAACATCCATGAATTGCTTAATACCATGTACTTCTTTGAGACACTCAAAAGTGATCACGTGTATCTTATCTGCGTTTCAGTTTGTGCATTCTTCTTCAAAAATCCATGAAAGTCTCTGCTTTGAGTTTCACTAAATCCATTTCTCTCTCATTTCAGCCTGAACATTGCAATCCAGCTCTACAGGTAGCAAATTGAAATGTTTAGTGGCCCATTGCAGACAGATTGAATCTGAAAAGAATACGGCAATAAGAAAGAAGCAAGGCATCAATATCATACAGTAAAGCTCTCGCCAACGACAGTGATGATGTAGGTGAATGATTGAGCATTTGTTAAACTTCTCCCATTGTGAGAGTAACCTATTATTTTCCTGGTTGTGCAACGAAATGCCTCAATCACCAAAAGAAGAAGTCAGTAAAAAATGATATAGCTTATTTTCTACTGCTGTTGTTCTATGGGGACGGTATGGCATGTCGTACCTCGCTCCCCAACCCCCCCGCCGCCACTGACTCCACTAAATTTATCCCTGTGCTAAATTTATCCCCGCCCGTCATTCATTTTGTAAAATGTTTGATATCTTGGTGGTGATGGCTTTTCCTTTTCTTCTCCTCCTTCTTCGTTTTTGTTTTTTGCCGTTGATAGAATTAAGCCTGACATAGCTTAACTTTCAGGCTAACATGACATGGTTATCTGATTTAGGATTACTTATAAAAAGGAAAATAAAAAGCACGTGGCAATAGTGTTAAAGCAAAACAAAGAGGAAGTCAGTAGCAACTTCTCTGGAATTCGCTTCTTTGTCTGACTGCACAGTAAACATCGCTGGGGTTACAGAAAGGTCTCATATAGTAGCATTTCATATCTGCAACCACCAGTTTATATCCCAACTGGTTTCCATCTCCAACTCAGCTCGCCTCTCTGAGAAATCCCCACCTACAACATGAGCCACAGCAACTGTACTGCCACAGGGCTGTGAATGAGAGGGAAGACACAGGAAGGCACCTTACAAGGTCCGATGCAGAGGAGATGAGCCTATTCCTGAGGGCCACCCCAATCTGAGATGTGAGCCTTACCATTACCCGTGCGGTTGCTACCGTGCTTCTCCCCAAGTGCTATGGACCGAATGCTATGTCCCCCTAAAACTCATGTTGAAGTCCTGAGAAGCCCCAGTGTGATGGTATTTGGAGGTGGGGACCTCCCAAAGTAATGGAGTCATGAAGGTAGAGCCCTCAAGAACGAGGTGAGGGCCATTATGAGTCAGGAGAGAGATGATCTCTCTCCAGCAGGCGAAGACACAGCAAGAGAGCGGCCACCTGCAAATCAAGAAACAGGTCCTCACCAGACACAGATCTGCTGGCACCTTGATCTTGGACTTCCAGCCTCCAGAACTCTGAGAAATAAATTGCTGCTGTTGGCCACCTATGGCATTTTTGTTACAGCAGACTCAACTGCCTAAAATAGCACATATTGTGTCCTAGATGCCTGACAACTACCCCACGCACTGTTTTGTTAAATTCACAAGGTCTCCCAGGGCTGATACAAACTTGTCAACATTCATAGGCAAAGTGCTAAGAATCTAAAGGTCAATGTTCTTGCTCACCTGCCATTCGATGCTAAGAAAATAATGGTGGCCGATTTACGTGTAGCATGATAACACGTCTGTAACAATAACCACCATTATAATAACAGTCCCCTAATACATGTAGCATGTACTGGGGGCTACGTATTGGTCTAAGTGCTTCACTCACAAAAATCCTATCAAGCGGGTTCTATTGCTGTCCCCATTCTACAGATGAAGAAATGGAGAGATTGAGCCCTAAGTCATCTGCCCAAGGTTCCAGAGCCAGGAAGAGAGTGGCACCAAGGCAATCAGGCTAGAGAGCCCCAGCTTCTTTACCCTGACGCTAGGATCTCACACCTCCCTGAAAAAGGAAATAGAAAACACATGATGGTAGTGATGACTGCATCCCGGGAAATCTTAAACACAACGCTAAGCTCACACAGGCAACCAAGAGATGTAATCCTCCAGTACGTAAAGTCTGAGATTCGGCCAAACACATTCTAAACATGACTACGCCCCCTCCCTTGGGCCGGACGTAGTCAAAACCCTAATCTGCTAAGAAAGAAGATGATTAGCCAGGTAACAACTCTACGTGCTAGGGCAGAACCCAACAACAAGCTGATGGGGATCATCAGCATGCAACACGCTTCACTGTAGCTGATCAGGAAGTGTGGCTCTGTCTTGCCTCCTTTCTATCTATTTTACGTTTTTCTCTTGACATCACCTCCTGAATTCTGTTCCTTCACAAAATCTATTTCTATCGTACGGCCACCAGAGTCAACCTTGGCGGACGCTGCCTGATTATAATGGGCTGTCCTTTGCTATGACAGACTATGCTATTAAAGAGGCAACTGCTTATCAGAATCACATCCTGAAGATAGAGCCCATTAAGAACCGTCCTGTTGTTACTGAGGGGAAGCAGTCATTTGTGCAACCAAATAGACTAGACACATCACATGTAATTTCTTCTGAAGATAAAGCTAAGCCCAATACTACAAAATGATTGCTTTGAATAAAAGCAAGTAAAGGATGAGCAGACTTACAAGGTTCTAACATTATTAAATGCTGACATTTGGAAAGGTACTCTCATAAAGAGGGTGACCTGGGAGACAGTATAGTAGTGGAACCATGGGGTAAAGGGGTCAGACAGAACGAAGTTTAATTACCATTCCTGGGGCTTACTGGTTGTGCAATATTGAGCAACTTACTGAGACTCAGTTTCTTCATCTTTAAATTGGAAACAGGATAATGCTAGAGGCTGCATGGTCATGGTAGGACTTTTGAGAGTATCAAATACTCAGCAGAGTGCCTTCAGTGAAACAGAAACTTCTCTTCCACCAGAATTGAAGCTCCATGATGGCAGACATTCCTGTCTTTGTTCTCCAGAACATAATACATGCTCAATAAATATTTAATGAATAAACACACTGGTTGCTTTTTTCCTTGAGACAACATCAATTCAAGTCAGTTCCTCTTTTTCAGTGACAAAGAAATTCTTATTAGGACTAGATAAGTTACGGAACCCTTTCAATCAGTATGGCCCTATGTAGCCAACTGGAATAGATGTTCTTTCCCAAACTCTATTTTCAACTGAATCTGAGCTTCAAGCTAATCATTCATTTTAGTCTGTAAGTCACTTATGAAGAATTTCTTTTTCCCGTACTGACCACATATTCTACTTTTCTGTCTTCTTTTTCCTATAATTCTTGTAAATCAGGAAAGTCAGCTGCATTCTAATAGAAGAGCTAAGGGTTTTCTAAGTCAGAAGCAGGACTTATCTTGGCTGACAGCTGGGTGGCCCAGGCTCAAAAGTTCTCGAAATCTGAGGGTTTTCATTAGGTTCTATCTTGAGGATTTCAAAAAAGCACTTTACAAATAATATGAACTGTAAAGCACCATGCAAATTTCAAGTACCATTTTTATTATTCCATTATCTAAGTAATTGTCCACTGTCACTTAAGATAAGCAGAATTTCAAAATTTCAAGTCCTTGTATCTGTCAGAAACAAAAATGGTAACATACATTTTTCAGAAATAAGCATTTGAGAGTTGAGGGGGAAAAATGAACAGATTTCTATAATCTAAAATAGGAAATGTAATCGAATTAATTGGTATACCACTGTCAACTCTCTTTTTCTTTGTTTCTACTTAACAAGTGTCTTGTCATTAAAAAAAAATTTTTTTTAATGTTTATTTATTTTTGAGAGACAGAGAGAGACAGGGGGCAAGTAGGAGAGGGGCAGAGAGTGAGAAGGAGACACAGAATCCAAAGCAGGCTCCAGACTCTGAGCTGTCAGCACAGAGCCCATTGTGGGGCTTGAACTCAGAAACCGTGAGATCCTGACCTGAGCCAAAGTCGGAGGCTTAACCGACTGAGCCACCCAGGTGCCCCATGTTTTTTGTCATTTTCTTAACTAATCACCAGTATAAGTTGATTTCTATCAAAGCACCTGACAATTAATTATATGCTAAATGAGTCTCTTGGCCTCAATTTTTTGTCAGTTTAAGAAAAAAAAAACAAAAAAACCAGGTAGGAAAAGGCCACTGAGTATGTACACACAAACTAGCGTAAGAACTGATTTGTTTTGTTTTTTACCAGAAATGGAGACAGTGAACACCTGAGATACGAAAGCAGTCCCTCTGTGATGAACTGAATGTTTGTGTCCCCCCCCCCACCCCCCCGAGAATTTGCACATTGAAGCCCAATGTGATGGTTATTTGGAGGTGGGGTCTTTGGGAGGTAGTTAAACTTAGATAAGGTCACGGTAATGGAGCATCCCGATGGAATCAGGGTTCGTTTACGCAGAGTAAGAGACATCAGCGCGTCCTCTCCACCATGTGAGGACACAGCAAGAAGGTGGGCCACCTGTAAACCAAGGGAACTCACCACCAGAACTCAACCAGTTGGTACCATGGTGACCTCGGACTTCCGACGTCCACAACAGTGGGAAATAAATTTGTTTCCTAAGCTGCCCAGTCTAGGGACTAAGACACCCCCTTTCATATTCATATGAATTGGGCCTAAGAGTCTAAAGTTGCAGAATCTTCTGTTTGCAATCTCTTTTGAGAAGCGGATTACTCACGTAACCCCACACCTCCCCTCAGAGCTGCTGGGGGGGGGGGGCAGCCCTCCCCAACAGGAATGTTCATGAAAGCTGCTGATGGCTCCAACGGGGAGGCAGGCAGACTTTTCTTCCCCAACCTGAGAAGGAATCAGCAAGGACTGGAGCTTTCTGTGGTTCTTACTTTGAATTTGGAAAATGTGGCTTCTGTCAGCAAACAAAGAAAAATAATTCAGGCAGCTCTTTGGCAGGTAGTCTTTGCGTCCACGTGTATTTAGAAAGCTATTTTTTTTCCCCCTACCCTGTGTTTTGTTTTCTTGTTTTTGAACTTTCTATAGTAAGGAAGCAGCGATTACTGAAGAAACTGTTAAATGATCTCTGATTTCATCCTAACTGCATTGTTCTCAAAATCCCCACCCTCCTTGCCCCTCACGCTGGGCGTAGACGCGGACGTGACTGCGTGGTCCGATACAGTGGCGACAAAAGCCACGTGCAGCTGTGAAGTCAAATGTGGGCAGCCTAAACTGAGATGTGCTCTAAGTGTCAAATACACACCGGGTTTCTAAGATTTAGCATGAAAAGAAGAATGTAAAATATCTTGTGATTTTTATATTAATTACAGGTGGAAATTGTGGAAAATTAATGGAAGGAAGTCTCATTTCGAATGGAGACCGGCAGGGGGCGCACACAGGAAGAGAAGGACCTTGCGCACAGACTTCACTCTCCCCGCAGGCAGAAGAAAGGCTTTCCTTCTCCCCCAGCAACAGCCCAGTCAAGGAGAGACCTTCACAACTCAGCCACCGGAAAAAACAAGGATACTTGGCACTCCAATGGGCTTTTTGTTTGTAACAGCCTTCCCAACTCCCCCCTCTTCTCTGTACCCTTCCTTGGTTTTCTGGAATTGCCTCTGGTTTTGACATGGCTTGCTTGTCTCCGATTGTAATTCTCTGGTATTCCGAAATAAACCCATTTTTGCTGATAAAATAACTGGCAGTTTTATTTTTTAAGATTAACAAAATGACATTTTGGATGTGTTGGGTGAAATAAAATATTATTAAATTTATTTCACCTGTTTCTTTACCCTTTTTTTTTTTTTTCCTAACGTGGCTCATATTATCTCTCTCTTGGAGAGTGCTGATCTGTACACTTAGTAGGCAAGCAAAAGCTACGTTCAGTGTTGACCTAGGAGTCTGTATAGTTGTATACATGTACACACAAATACAAATATACGTATGTGTGTCTATCACCTTTGCAGTAGGCATTTGTAACTGATCAATCAAATTTGTAAATTCTTATAAAGTACATATACTTTATAAATTCTTATAAAGGTACCATGCTGGAAATGGTTTAACTGGATGTTTTCATCATAATAATTTAATTATATTGAGGCTAATGGAACAAATCAAATAAAAAGGTATACACATGTGTAATTTTTCACATAGAAATCTGCATGCATCATGCATACATCCACAGGATGGTCATCAAGTGACGACTCAAATTGGATGGGAGGGAAGTCCATTAACACGTTATCAGAAAGGCCAAGTGAATACCATACTTTTGTCTTAAAAAAAAACTTGAATCACTTTTAAAGCTATAAATGCAGCGGAACTTCTACCTAAATGCGGTCTGGTAGAAAATATAGTTTAATACACAAATACAGCACATGAGCAATTGGCCCAGCAAAGCCCCAGTGGAAGCAAGCTCTTTAACAGTGCCTAAAATGATCTGATTGTTAGCTTCTGATCTGGTTGATCTTGTTTAATTGTGTTAATATTCAATTTCATTAAAATCTTTAAGGTAATACTATGCTTCAACTCAGCTCCAATTCAGATGATCCTATCAGAGATTGTGAATTATGCAGTCCTATTATATTCTGCTCAGGTCTTTTGGAGGATAAGAGTTATGCGAATAATGGAAATTTTCTGAAGTTTAGGACTATATTTTAATTTTAATTACTCAGAAGAATTCGACGAATTAAGAATTCGGCAAATTAAGACTTGCTAGGTATTTTTAACCCTTTGATGGAATACCACTTGCCAATTTAACATACTGTTTATTTTCATTGATACACATCTCTGCATTTTATTCACAAACTCCCTGCCTATCTGTCCTGTTTCTTTCACCAAGTAAGAATATGCTATAATATAATTGCTGTTTTTTAAAAAATTTTTTCAATGTTTATTTTTGAAGGGGAGAGAGTGCGTGCGCCTGCCTGCGAGCATCAAAGGAGGGGGCTGGGGGTGGGCAAAGAGAGACACAGAATCATAAGCATGCTCCAGGCTCTGAACTGTTAGGACAGAGCCCGGCAAGGGGCTCAAACCCACGAACTCTGAGATCATGACCGGAGCGGAAGTCGAACGCTCAACCAACTGAGTCACTCAGGCGGCCCAGATAATTGCTATTTTTTTTTAAAAAAAAAATACGATAATGTAAACATCCAAATAAAAGTCGTTCAAAATATTTGCCTATGGATGTTAGATATTAACCTCAGAGCTACTGACACTGTTAAAACTATTCTACTTCAGAAACTGCCTTTAAAAATGAAATGGTGGTGTGCCTGGGTGGTTTAGTCAGTACAGCATCGAACTTGGCTGAGGACAAGATCTCATGGTTCATGTGTTCGAGCCCCACGCTGGGCTTTGCGCTGACAGCTCAGAGCCTGCTTCGGATTCTGTCTCCCTCTCTTTCTGCCCCTCCCCCGCATGTACTCTCTCTCTCAAAAATAAACATTTAAAAAAAAGTGAAGTTGTTACATATCTTTGTCTATTACAGATTTTTTGGATCATTTAAAAACATTTAAACCTCTAATGAATATAAAAGTGAACAAATTAGGTACTTTCATTTGGCATTATAAAAATATGTGTGCATGTGTACATACACATAGACTATATGTAAGTATATATAACATATATGAAGATACATAAAGCAATTGTACTTAACCTTTGGGTCCTTACATTTTCTGTAAGGTAATTCCAAAGGAAGATTAAAAAAAAATGTTTAGGGGCACCGGGGAGGCTCAGTTGGTTAAGGGTCCAGCTCTTGGTTTCAGCTCATTCGTGAGTTCAAGACTCACATCCATCTCTGCGCTGATGGTGCGGAGCCCCCTTGGGATTCTCTCCCTCTCTCTCTGCCCTTCCTGCTCTCTCTCTCTATCAAAATAAATACATAAACTTAAAAAGAAATGTTTGGAGCAAGGGTGGCTTTTTTTTTTTTTTTAGAGAGAGAGAGAGAGAGAGAGAGAGAGAGAGAGCACATGAGTGGATGCACTGGAAATTGGCAGAGAGAGAGAGACGATCTTAAGCAGGCTCCATGCTGAGCCCGACACAGAGCACGATCCCATGACCTTGAGATCATGACCAGAGCCAAAATTAAGAGTGGAACAGTTAACCTACTGAGTCACCGAGGTGCCCTGGTAGAGTTTTTTATATTAAAAAAATAATCTAAGGAGTTTCATGGATAAAATTCAACTAGATGATCAGATCTGGAATATCTACTAAAAAAAAATCAGTCCTTCTATGATCTTTCTTTCTTTCTTTTTCTTTTTTTAAAATATTTTTGAGAGGGCGCAAGCAGGGGAGGGGCAGAGAGAGGGGCACAGAGGATCCAAAGTGGGCTCCACACTTACAGCAGTGAGACTGATGTGGGGCTTGAACTCACAACCGTGAGATTATACCTGAGCCGAAGTCCAATACTCAACCAACTAAGCCACCCAGGTACCCTTTATGTCATCTAAAAAATCAGCTGCAGACATATTTACTTTACTTTCTTTTACACTCCTAGGTTATAATCAGAATTATAGTCATAGTCCACTTCCTTTTAAGTAAATATAGACAGTGAGCTGTGCAAGATCATTAAGCTTGAAAATGGTGGAGCCTGTTGTCCCTGGTCACACTATTTCCACACTAATTCACAGCTGGAGCTCCCCTTTCCTTTTCAAATTCAAATAGGCCAGGTATTCTCATTCTCAAAGTCACAATATTTATTTTGTGTGGATGTTTTTTTTCCAGACTACATTTAACCAAATTAAGTTACTTAGTCCCTGGAGGAAACTATAAAAACTCAATTGTCCCTTCTACCATCACGAATTCCATACAGTGATGGCAGTAATAGTCCCTTACACTGATCACCCTGGACACTAATGGGTTCTTTTCTCTTTACAACTAGTGTTGTGGATTCTCTCCCCAAAACCACAATCTCTATTAGCTTTTGGAGATTTCCTTCTGAAATCACAACTACCCCTAACTGCCCTCTTGTAATTAAACTTGAATTCATGTTAAGCCTAGGATTTGAATTTGATCAGTTGAATTGTCTTAAAACAGATACTATCAAGATGATATTTAATAGCAGAGAAGAACTCTGTTTTTTTCCCTTTATTAACAAATAAACTACAACATAGAGTGGTCCCTGCAATGTTCCTTGGACCACATTGGATAACTAAGTCTCCATATAAAAAACAATTACCAAGCCAACCTACTTCAGGAAATAAAACATAAATTCAGTAAAATAAATGAATGTGGATTGTCCATGGTTATTTGTTGTAATATAATCTGGCATATACATGTTGACTAGGACCTATTAGCACAACAATAGACTTACAGGCTCAAAATCACAAATTCCAAGGTTGGGTATTTTAACATGTGTCTTCCCCAGAAAACCCCTTTATTAATGAATAAATGGAAATGATTTCCTGCACTTTTGGAATTTGCAAAACTCAGAGAGTAAATCAGAGACAAATCCAGGAAAAGAGTAGTCCACAACCAATATCTTTCAATTTCTTTTGTTCACACACGAAGTCAAGATGACTTTGATATAAAGAACTTGAATCAACATCATACAGAATTCATTTAGTGCAGCTTCTCTAAACTGTATCTTAAAAAAAAAAAAGTCTCTCAAGAGAAGAGTAAATTTAAAGATGGGGTTAACACGTAACTTCGTAAAATACTCTATGTTATATGAATCTTTCTGGCACTCTGCACTTCAGTACATTATAGTTCAGAAAAGTCCTGGAGTTTAAAAAAAAACCAATCCCCCCCCCCCCAAAAAAAAAAACTACTAGATTTCATTTAAGCAAGGGTTTCCCCCCGCTAAGTTCTGTCTTGTCCCTTACAGGCCATGACTCCAGCTACGTTTCCTGGGGCACTAGTGTCTTTTGGAACAGTTTGGCAAATGCTGTTTTGTTGAAAAGTATATAGGATTGAAAGACAAATGATTACAGTGTCAGACTAAATTTAAGGAACCTTCTATATGACTCTAACAAGCTTTTTAGTTACTCTGGAACTCAGTTTTCCTAAAAATAAGAGTCACATTATGTATCTCACAACTATAACGAAAAATCAATTGCTCTAGTACGTTTTCCACTACAACAGCAAGTAATAAACTTTATTCATGAAGCCAAAATCAAACATTTAGGGAATGTGCAATACTTTAGACTCTGCTGGAGCACCTACAGATGGTCCTTACATCTCACAGTAGTAAAGAAGACACACGTTCAGATAAATCTCTACAGGAAGTGATGCACCTAATCACTGATTCAGCATAAAAAGGGTCAGGCAGGCAAAACTCTACTGAGGAGTGGATCTGAAGGCTGATCATAGATTTGCACGAGGGGCTAAGGCAAAGGGCATCCCAAAGACACAGAGGAGTTTAAGAATATGAATCTCTGAACAGTCTAAATGTAAATATCACCCTCTGTAAATATAGTTCACACTGGCCTGTTTAGTGTGTGTTAAGATTTCACCCTTGCAAACATTTGCATCATATCGTGTGGCTCTAAAAACGTGAATGTTGATACTAATTAACAGTAACAGTACTTTTCAAATTTTTTTTTTTTTTCATCGTTTATTTATTTTTGAGACAGAGAGAGACAGAGCATGAACGGGGGAGGGGCAGAGAGAGAGAGGGAGACACAGAATCGGAAACAGGCTCCAGGCTCTGAGCCATCAGCCCAGAGCCCCACGCGGGGCTCGAACTCACGGACCGCGAGATCGTGACCTGGCTGAAGTCGGACGCTTAACCGACTGCGCCACCCAGGCGCCCCAACAGTACTTTTCAAAAGCAACCTCAAGGTTACTGCATACCTTTATAAGAAATAATATATTCATGGCATCAAACTGGTAAAACACATGCCTACTCTTATTGACTAAGTTATTATCATGACCCTATTTTTAATTTCCATATTATAGATAGAGGACACGCACAAATAAATTAACCATCGGCCTCCAAACTTTAACATTCTATGCAAAATCTAAATACATGGCCTTAAAAACCATTAAGAGAGAAAAACAATAGCCAACATACTTGACGTAAATAAAAAACCAAGACATTAGATCCTGGTACAGAGTAACATGCCCACTAAATGTTGGTAGCTCTTTTCACGAGTTGAAAAGATATATAATGTATGGCGCTAAAAAATAAAGTTGTACAATACCCCTAAGCATTGTCTTTCATATTAGTAGTTTCAACTCAAAAATGAAATCACTACTTAAAACTATACACACCGAATAAAAAAAAATAGCCGAAGGCATTCTTTTCCTGAAAAGGCACAAATACACAGAGCACAGGGGAAAAAAATAAAATCAAAGGCCACAAACATAAAATCAACTTCATCCTCTTTTTTCCTAGAGCATTTGAACTCTTTTTAATGAAGCATTCGACTTATTTGCATTTTTCTTTGTTCTTAAACCTGAACACATATATGCAGTTTAGCATAGCACGTTTATAAAACAACTAATTTCCATTGTATGGTAGTGCTGGTTATGTTAGGGGAAAAGAACGTGGGCTCCTGAGTTACACGCCTCTGGGTTTTAAAACCCATACTGTAGAACTAACTAGATGCATGACCTTGTGTAAGATTTTGTAACCTTCGGTGCTTTACGAAAAAAATTATGCAAATAATAGCATTTACCTCACAGGAAAACTGTAGCAGTTAAGTAAGATAATCTGTGAAGGTGCCTTCCACTTCTGTAGCATTAACATAAGCCATCATCTCCCTATTTTACTTCGCTTGTTTCTATGAATGAGAACAGAGATAAAGAGTAACAGAAAAGATAAGGAAGAAGACTAACCAGTCTAGGGAAAGGACCATCTCTTTATCATTCAGCCCTAAGAGAACACTAGAATTACCTTGGGAGCTTTCAAATACTAGCTTCTCAGGTCCCAGTCTTTAACCTGTAGTGTCTGAATCATTAGGGATGGGGCCCGGAGGTAGTAATTCTCACGCAGCCAAGTACAGACCAGTCAGTGCTTAGAATGTTTCCTAAAGCAATTAACACACAAAGTTGGTGCTCAGGGAATGTTTATTAAATGTATATATTGCATAGGGTCGACTGACTGGACCATTTGTGACACGACTTAAAAAGAAAAAAAGGAATCCAGTAATTACGCCCTAGGCATGGGACACCAACAAGATTTTCTGCCTTCAGATTCGAAAACATGCAAACAAGTAAGTTAAAATATAACTGTAATAAATATAATAGAAACACAGTAAAAAGGAGAGGGGAATTAATGTGCTGTTCAAAAGCAGTTAATTTCAAGAAATCAGTAAATTATGTCACTTCAATGTCAACTACCACAATAAAAAACCCAAGAGATTATAAAGAAAAAAAAAGACCAAAATGTAAGGGGGACTATTAATTTGTTTTACATTTATAATGTCATGCTTAAATGATCCATAATCAGTACTATATTTTGCTTTTTAATGACCTGAGAAACAGCACAGATAATCTCTGAAACGTGGAGAATACACCAACCATATGTTAATCTTCATATAAGACAGTATTATTTCTTTTTTTTTTTTTTTTTTTTTTTTTTTTTTTTTAATTTTTTTTCAACATTTATTTATTTTTGGGACAGAGAGAGACAGAGCATGAACGGGGGAGGGGCAGAGAGAGAGGGAGACACAGAATCGGAAACAGGCTCCAGGCTCTGAGCCATCAGCCCAGAGCCCAACGCGGGGCTCGAACTCCCGGACCGTGAGATCGTGACCTGGCTGAAGTCGGACGCTTAACCGACTGCGCCACCCAGGCGCCCCAAGACAGTATTATTTCAAGTGATACTTACTACAGTCATATTTCACTACAATAAATGAATCTGGACAGGCCTTTGGCTTTTACTATAACAGGATGTGATGCACAACATTAGTTGCTCAGATAAGCATAATTCAGAACTTCTAGAATTGCATGTCAATTCTAGACATGGGGGAAGGGGGAGAGAGAGCAGGCTTCACACCCAGAACAGAGCCTGATGCAGGGCTTGATCTGACCTGAGGCAAAATCAAGAGTCCAACGCTTAACCAACCGAGCCATCCAGGCACCCCTGCATGTCAAACTTTTAAAATGAGTAGACATTTAATGGACATCAGTCACTGTTAGTTTAACAAGGATCAACAATGACTTAAGCTGTCAATGGTTTGGTTTTGACCCAGACATTAAATAATGGCAACAACAGTAAGTTTTTCAAGACTGACAGGTTAGTTGAAAAGAGGCTCAACTCTTTCAGGGTAAAACATTGGCTCTTGCTACCCATAAAGTGTACTTTTTAACTAAAAATAAATAAAAAGAGAATATATTGTCAACTGCTTCTCTTTGCAAATACTATTGGACCAGAGACAGGCAAGGTGGAATCAGACCCAGGTCTATTCCTTCTGGTTGCAAGGAAGAGAAGTGAAAATAATATTCAAATTCTTGAAATAAGTCTTGGTGTTCTCACCTGAGCATTTACGATGACTCTCAAAATTGAACACATATCAGGATCACCTGTAAGGATTTGCAACAAAGCAAAATCCCGGGCCTGACCTCTAGTGTTTCGGATTCCACGGGTCTGGGTGGGACTGAGAGTTTGCATTTCTAACAACTTCCCAAGAGATGAGACGGCACTGGTACAGGGGTCACCCTCTCAGGACCACTCCCCTTTTCTCTTCAGCCTTGAGCCACGCTACACAATCTGGCCACACCTACTGAAACTTTGCTCGAAAATAATTTCTTCTCTAAAGTCTTAGTGTTTTGCTATCCTGCTTCTCCCTTCCTCTAATAGACGCCCCCCCCCCCACCTGTTTTTAATAGCCTTTCTTTTTTAGAGGCTACTGAGACCGAGTTGAGTATGGCCATCTTTCTTTCTATCCTCAGTGTGCGGACACAGGCAGAATTACACACAGTTTTACTGATTTCAGTGCATATGACCATCAAGAGAGCAACTTCTGGAATCAGATCAGACTGCCTGGGTTTGAACCAGGGTTCCATGACTTCCTTATTGTGTAACGAGGGGTATGTAACTCAAAGTCCCTGAACCTCGATTTCCCCTTCCAAAACAACAAAGATATCAAGAGAGCATACCGCAAAAGGCCGCTTGGGCAAAGTAAAAATAATGCCTATAATGTGGTTAGCGCATCGTCTGACACGAAGCAAATGCTTAATAAAGGTGATTAAGTCATTGACAATATTAAGAAACACTGATTTCTAAGAAAGAGAGATGACCAGGGGCTGCTGGAAAACGCTTGAAGGGTGTTAGGAAGAGCTATCCGCAGAGGACCCCCCCTCCGCCCTGTCTTCTCTGTACTGGGAACTACTCTCCTGCCAAAGCCCCTCAGTGCAAAGTTAGTCTCCGTCCCTTCTTGGTCAGGAGCACCTCTCAGCTGCTGAGCCCATCACTGTCTGCAGTGTCGCTAAAACCACTGGAGACACTGACAGATGGAGCCTTGGCAGCTTGGCAGTCCCACACCCCCCGACCTCACGTATTCCCAGCCGCAGCTTCCGAACCAGCGCCATTTCAAGGGACAGGACACAGCAGCCAAGTGCACTGGGGCTGGGGCTGCCACGGTAGGGGTGGCTGGCTCCAGGGCTGGAACTGGGACTGTGTTTGGGAGCCTCATCATTGGTTATGCCAGGAACCCCTCTCTGAAGCAACAGCTCTTCTCTTACGTCATCTGGGCTTTGCCCTCCCGGAGGCCACGGGACTCTTTTGCATGATGGTGGCCTTTCTCATCCTCTTCTCCATGTGACAGAGCTGTCTCCACTTCCCATAGGTCTTTCCCCAGTGTCTCATCTGCCCTGTGTGTTCCTTTTGGAATACCTCCCTCCCACTGCCAGGCAGCCTGGGGAAAATTCTTGACTCAGGGTTTGACAGAGGGAAGACAAATAAATACTGTGTTAATAAGGAAAAAAAAAAAAAGATTTTTATAACGTTTGGCTTTCAGATGAATTTTAAAAAGTGATTCTTCTCCCCTTCAAGAAAATCAGGAATAAAACTCTTTATTACTTCAAAGCTGTCATGACTGGGCAGGTATGTGAAGATTGGGGCCATGAGATTGCTCAGTTTCCCTTACTTTGTCTGTGTTGAGAGTTGAGAGATGGGAGGGGAACTGGATGAACACTCAAGGAAGAAGCCGAAAATGGTCAGGGAAAGGACTTTCAGCATGGTTCCGCGCAATCGCTCCACTGCGAGGATTACTTACCAAGATACAGCTGGAGGAGTAGGCTGCTTTGCTTGGAGATCAAAACATAGTTTCAGGAATGGATTTCTTAATCCATCCAGCAATAAATGTGGGGATGAGAAAGACCGGACTGTATATGGAAGACACTACAAAGATGACTAGTAACAAAGAGAAATCTAACAAGAATGGTAATCAATAGTATCATAATAAAAATATGTAAGGAAAGAGGGCATTTCAACGATTTCAGACCATACACAGAATACTGCAAATGTCTGACTGACAGAGGAGACACCATTATTTAATCCCAGAAGAACTGGCACCCTTTGGTTTCTCAAGTACTCAGAATGTAGCATAAATGTCAAAACTTTCACCCAGGAACCAACGAACCATCTCCTGACAAAGAAAAATGGGCCTGGACCATGGGGCTATGTCTCCAGAAGTGTTTAAAATGACAGACAAGCTAAATTATGTTTGAAGGTTTTCTTTTTCTAAGGCAGACAAACTACGTTTTTACTAATACTGAAAGATAATTTACTTGTTTAAAAAAAAAATATTCAGGCCATGTTCTTCCAGTTTCAGAGCTTCCCATATCACTTATAACAGAGAATACTAATGACTAATAAAATTGGGCACCATTTCTTTTCTTATCCATCCCAAAGGAGCAATAACCACCACTATACTGTCATTTCAAATGTAAAGTGAAATCACTAATCCACTGGGACTCAGAGTAGAAAGCTTCAAGGTATTGTTTTATTGGTGCCATTTTTTTCAAGACATATTTTCATTTTGTGGAAGACTTCATTCCAGTTAATTAAACGCTGTGTTGATCAAAGGAAAAATGCATGTAGATATGTACACCATATAATGCCTATTCTATACACTGTGTGCCTACACACAGAATTCGATTTTCAGCTGGCTTCCCAAAAAGGCCAGCTCTTTTGGAGTTAATCGTGCTAATATAATTTACTACTTTCTTCTGGGCTTTGGTGAAGAGCCCTATAAAATTACACAATGACCTCAGGACATTTCTATTTGCATTATGGGGTGTCTCAATCATGATTCTAAGTCTGAGTTCAATGGCATATAAAGCAATGCTAAAGAGTTCTACTCTAGACCAACTACTTTAAGAGGGCTTCAAGGCAAACATGTCCTCTAAGCCTACTGTTAAAAATAAATTTTACATATGCCTGTACACACACATCGTTTCCTAGATTCATACACTAGTATTTTAAGATCTGATGCAGATATTTATGCCAAACAAATACCTTTATCCAGTAGGTATTTCTTTAAGTTACATTTCCCGGCAACTGATTAGTAATAGGTAAGCTAAAATATAATGAACAATGGCTTGAATTTATTTTAAGGCCGGATTAAAGAAGTAACTAGTTTGGAGAAAGGTTAGTACTTGTATTAACAATCAGGTCATGAGGTGTGGGGAACACAGGTTCTAAGAGGCACTAGAGAGGGGCAAATACCATTGTAGAAATTGAGAATGAAAACATATGAAACAATAAGGTTACTAGAGAAAGCCAAACATTAAACTTAGTAACGTTAACTTTGTACCAGATATTAAACTTAGTAATAATTCTTTGCCTACAGACTCATCAAAACTGTGGTAACCCCATCAAATCTTTGCTTGTACTAGCTGATTAGGTGGAAATCACACTCTGCTGATGGTACACTGCTGGGCGTAAAAATGAGACCAAGTAACTGTCACCATCACTGAGTTCATCTAGTCCACATATAATAAAGTCCCTGTTGATGGGGTCAGACTAGAGACCTTGTTCTACAGCTAAGTGGACCCACGGCAGCTGATTCGAAGGCTGGCTAGAAGCCAAGATCATATGCTTACTCGTATAAAGCTAAAAATTGAAATGAGGTAGAGAAAAAAGCAATTGAAGCATCATGATGTAGAAGTCCAATTTTTAAAAGAATCCAAACTGTGAGAACATAAAACTACAGTAGGGAAGGCAAACATGAAAGTTAGCTGCATCATTTACTGGAAGATGAGTATTTGTGGGCCAGCTATCATTCAGATTCTATTTTCTTCTTCTACTCAGCTTTATAATGTTTACTACCATTCCTGTGATTCCCCTGTATTTTTTAATAACTCCCGAGTACATCACATACTTGCCATAACACTTGGCAATAATCTAAAGGAGTCTCTATTGGCAAAGAAAAGATCCAACTAAAAGACTGAGCAAAAGTTTTGCCAAAGGGTTTAAAAATCAAGTTAAATCTCCAAGTAAGCTGTCTTCCCATAACTCATGCTTTTCCATTTGACCAAATTACCATTGGAAAGAAGAAAATGGTGTTAATGGCCTTGGAACCACTATTCTTAACAATTTAAAAATCAGTGAGTATTTTGCTTCTCACCTGTCTTTCTCTAGTCCCACCCACGCACATCCCCCTCTTTCCCATTCATTCTTACTTACAAGGACTTCATTTATGGTTGACAAATCACAGTGACGGACAGGTGTTTGAGTAATGAAAAATAGTCACCTTCATCAAAATGGAGCACGGTATTTGTTATTATAAATATTCAGAAAGATCAGAGGATTTTTAAGAGTATAAAGACGTTTCAGTGGTATCACTAACGATATAGAAGCCCAAATTCTACCTTGTTCATTATCAAACAACACATCCCATTCATCAACAATTCCTAGACTTCAGCCATAAGGTTCCGAATCTCCTATTTTACTTCCTCCCCTCCACCAGTTCATCAACGCCCACTTGCCAAGGCTCAAAAATGTCTCGGTCAGGTAGAAGTGATTTCATGCCAGATCTGCTTTCATCTTTCTTCTATGTGTTTAACTATTTACTTAACCCAAAAGGTAAACAGTGAATAGGGAAAGGGTTAACATTAGGCAGGGAGAGGTAAGGGACCTTCAGGGAGTCAGGCTGCAGCTGCAGGGGGGAGGCTGAGGGAGAGTCAGTGGCAGCAGAGTTTGGGAAGAAAGGAGGATGAGATAAACCTGTTCCTGACCTGCCCGAGCTAGATGCCAAGCATCAAGTCTCACAAACCTTCTGATAAGGTCCCAATAAAAAGTCAGGGGCAAAAATCCTTGCTGGCTACCCAGTTGGGACCCCTCTCACTCCTGAAAGCTTTACACTTTCTCTCAACAGACTCTATCACTTTGCTCACTCTCTGTTGTCCGTGAGATGAATTCTTCGACTCTGTGAGACAAGGACCAGTGTCTCTCCCACCCTCCTGTGACAATAGGATTCACATAATTTCTATTCTCCAAATCTTTTCACACTAAGCACGTATTTCCTTCAAGAAGTCATATAGCTTCCTATTCACCCTATTCATTAAATCTTCCTATTCCTGTTCAAAATTCTATTATAAAATCTTCAGACATACAAGTACAAAGAATAATGAGTACTCATGCAGCTGCTACCCAGGTAAAAAAATAAAACATCTGGGGTGCCTGGGTGGCTCAGTCGGTGAAGTGTCTGACTTTGGCTTAGGTTACGATCTCACGGTTTTTGAGTTCGAGCCCCGTGTTGGGCTCTGTGCTGACAGCTCAGAGCCCGGAGCCTGCTTCGGATTCTGTCTCCCTCTCTCTCTCTGCCCCTCCCCTGCTCGCACTCTGTCTCTCACTCTCTCTCTCAAAAATAAATAAACATTAAAAAAATAATAATAAATAAAACATTCAAGCCTCGAGTGTAGTCCTCTCCAATCACATTCCTCTTCCTTCTCTCACCCCTAGTAGTGACCACTATACTGACTTTAATGTTTATCCTTCTGAACTATGTCTTTATATCTTATATACACATGGACTACGAAAGAATACACAGAGACATATGTACAGTTTCTCACATTTAAACTTTACCTAAATGCCATCATATTATATTCTTCTTCCAACATTATGTTTGGGAGATTGATTCCTGTTGAGGTACACAGTTCCTGTTCAACCATTTTTTATTACTGGGTAGCATGGGTAGCTTTTTATTGTTGTAGCGTATCACAATATATTTATTAATCCTTCTGTCAATTAACAGAATGTTTCCAGGTTTTCACTATACTTACTGATGCAGGTTGTACTTCATTGCTAAGTAATCTATTTTTATTTTCTCTCCATTTGCTTTTAACGTATTATCTTTGACTTTAATGTTCCATAGTATTTTGCTGCATTAAAGTACGGTCTCTTTTATCTTTCCTGTTTGGAATTCATTATGCTTCTGGGATCCAAGGGTTTTTGTCACTTATCAATTCTAGAAATTTCTCAGTTTCTATTTCCTTAGCTATTGCCTCTTTCCCATTCTATTATCTTCTTTCAAAACTCTCTTGATGTATGTTTGAACTTCTCGTCTTCTCTGTTCCATTTACCTACAGCTGTGTAAAAACTCGCTGCAAAACTTAGTAACAACCACTATTTGTGGGTCAAGAATTCTAATAGGGCAGAGCACGGATGGAATGTGTTTGTTCCATGATGTCTGGGACCTCGGATGGGAACACTCAAACAACTAGGAGTGACCTCAAGAGCTAGGACTGGGCTCTGAATGGTTTGGTATTCCTCAAAACATCAGAGGCTCACAGTAATTTAATGGATTTCTTTCATGTCAGCTCAGGGTTCCAAGAACAATCATTCTAGCAAACAAGGTCGAAGTTGTATAGACTTTTATGACTTAGCTTCAGAAATTATATAATATTTACACCATACTCTTGGTCCAGTCACAAATCTGCCCGGTTGCAAGGGCATGGACTCCATCTCAAGATAGGAAGGGCATCAAAGAACTGGTGGTCCCTGGAGTGCCTAGGTGGCTCAGTCAGTTAAGCGTCCGACTTTGGCTCAGGTCAAGCTCTCACAGTTCAAGCCCTGCATCGGGCTCTGTGCTGACGGCTCAGAGCCTGGAACCTGCTTTGGATTCTGGGTCTCCCTCTCTCTCTGCCCTTCTCCCTCTTGCACTCTCTCTCTCAAAAATAAGCATTAAAAAAAATTAAAAAAAAAAAAAAAAAGAATTCGTAGTCCTTTGTAAAAGTGCCAGTGCAGCCTACATATTTTAACTTCTCTTCCATGTTTTCTAAATATTTTGTCTTTATTCATTACTTTTAAGTAGTTTCTTCAGATTTGTCTAGTGGTTTGCTAATTCTCTCGTGTGTCTAATCTGATGTTTAAACCATGAACTAAATTCTTAAGGCCAAGATTAGAATTTTCACTCCTAGAGGTCCTTTTGGTTCTTTATCAAGACTGCCTAGAGTTTTATTTGGCCAGCAAAATATTCTTTTTCTTATTCTTTTATGTTTTTGATGCAAATTTTAGTTTTTAAATATTTGAAACACATCTGTTTTGTATTCTGTAACTACTAATCCCATTTCTACAATTATTAGGAACTAATTCAACTGCTTATTGTTTCTGCTTGACTCTAGCTCATGGTTACATTTCCCCTGTGTACTTCCATAATTTCAGGTTGTGAATTCATATGTTAGGCAATTTTATCTATGGACAGAACTGAGGTCTGAATTCACAGCATATCCTTCCAGAGAAGAATTGTTTGCTTTGCCAGGACGAATTTCCTCGTCATTTCTCTTTACTGCTAAGTGGATTTTTTTTTTTTCTATTCTACTCTTTTACTAAAGTTATAACTGTTCAAAAATTCTGTGCTTCATATGGTGGTTTTAATTCTAAAATCCCTTCTTGTGCAGGCCCAAGGTCCTGTCTCCAGTAGTGATGCAGCTGTTAAAACTCAAGCCTCCTGGTTACTGAGACTGACAAATGCCCCAAGCAGCTGCAATATTGGTATTAGCTTTACTGCTCTGGTTTTTGGTTTTCTCTTTAGTTTCGTCCCCAGGAGACCTCTTACTAACAAGGTCAGCAATACATTTGAAAGGACCTTTATTACATTACATCCAGCATTTCTAACTGTTTCATACTGGGAAATTTTCCAGACTTTTTAGCTCTCAACCTTGCCAGAAATCAAAGCCCCTTCATTTTGTTTTTATGTGGTCATTTCGAATAATTTTTCTTCCCCATTTCCTTTAACCTAGGACCCACAAATGTCTCGTATTATGCAAAATCTTTTCTCCTTCATCAAACCCAGTCGTTAAAAAGTTGAGGTAATGTGGCATTTTTCAAACTACCAATCCTTAAAGTTGAAAATCAAGTAAGAATGTGGTAGTTTTGGGCTGAAATGCTTGGTCTTTGTAAGTCTATCAAGCTTATAAACAGTATAATGAAACCATCACTTTTTCATCTTTCACAAAGTTACAGAAGTGCATTAAAATCCAAAGAATAATGCTTTCTGGCATTTTAAACACATTTTAATTAATTAATTAATTTTAATATAGTAAATTATCATGAAGGATTAATACTTTACCTTTCATTTGTAAAACACTATATCACAGTTTACATGCAGTCTTATCAAAGGCAAAAGAAGGAGATGACATCTAGAGGCGTCTTTTCTGAGCTGTGACCAGTCTCTTACAAGTTCATCACATCTGTGCTAAGTAGCATCTGTTAAAGTTTTGGTTAAGCGGAGGTGTCTCAACTACTTGGATAAACCGTACGGATTATGTTGGCAGAGTAATACATCTTTTTTTTTTTTTTAAACATTTATTTATTTTTGAGACAGAGAGAGACAGAGCATGAACGGGGGAGGGTCAGAGAGAGAGGGAGACACAGAATCTGAAACAGGCTCCAGGCTCTGAGCGGTCGGCACAGAGCCCGACGCGGGGCTCGAACTCACGGACCGCGAGATCATGACCTGAGCCGAAGTCGGACGCTTAACCGACTGAGCCACCCAGGTGCCCCAAGTAATACATCTTTAAAATAGCAAATGTGATTTTGTGACTTTCTTTATAAATGATCCAGGACAGCTTGCTAAATGCATATAAAGAAACCCGGGAGCACGGGGTGATCATTTGCTTAATATGCCATGGTTTAATAATAATTTTGAAAAATGGGTGGAATTTCTGTTTTCTAGGTATTTTATTTTATATCCCTGTATCTTGGAGGTGGAGATTTGTAGGTAAAATATTCACCAGCTTTTCATATTTGATGCTAATATATACCACCTCATTTTTTTTTCCCCACGAGTGGACGTATCATAAAGTGACAGCTGTTTTAACAAAACTGGCAAAATTGCTTTTCTTGATTAAAGAATGCCTAGAATCTCACAAATGCCCCAAAACTTGGTAATTATGTGCTGTGCAGAGACCATAAAGCCATATTAGAGGTAGGGCTTTCAAATGAGGATTCAACTTAAAATTATTCTAACCTTAAACAATACTTAACGATCAATGAGAGAGTAATTATCACCATGTGTTTTAGTCTGATGCAAAAGCCACAGATATTACTTATAATGGCTCAGATGAGTAAGTTATAAACCATTCATTCTTGCCTTGCCAGCCTCTTGACAGTTTAATACGTATGTTACATACTGAGCCCTAAGAGAGAAGCCAACACCGCTATGAAGTCGGCACGCGGTGAGTTAAATTAACAAGCCAGATGTAGAATATGCTGCCAACTTGATACTGATCAATTATGCCCCAAGCAGAGCAATCGAGGAGTGCCATCTCTGAAAGCAAGCCCGTTGACCTAAAAGAATGAGAAACAACACTCACAGTGATTTTACTCCTTCTCATCTGTCTGTGAACACTAACAAAATGTGTCAGCTGGAATGAGCCATGTAATACAAACACACAGGGAAGGAGAAGCGAGGCCCCACGAAGAAAGACCGGAGTCAAAGAAGAGGAGAGATGGCATTCAAGAGAGCCACGGTGCTCAGAAAAATCAAAGCGGGAAGGGCAGTCTTTCAATCGGGTCTTCACACTTTTTCCCCTTTCATAGAATGATAAAGTCTTTTTGAAAAATCAGGACACGGACTTGTTTAAAGAAAAGCATTTCGTGGTGTTGGCACAGAAAGGAAATCCATACATGCCTTTGCCATGTGTGGACCAACTCCTTTCCTTCAAAAGCACGTATTGGTGCTGGAGAATATAATGTGCTCTGGGACCCAGCAGGTGTAGCTTTTGAGTCATTCTGACTGACGGCCTCAGCCCCTAGGAGGTGGTAAAAGGGTCTGATGGCAAACACGACTTAACATCTGGTTCGGAACTAGCAGGCAATGAAATTACAATGT
Source organism: Leopardus geoffroyi (assembly GCF_018350155.1). Classification (NCBI taxonomy): domain Eukaryota; kingdom Metazoa; phylum Chordata; class Mammalia; order Carnivora; family Felidae; genus Leopardus; species Leopardus geoffroyi. Next base: position 149,841,923 of record NC_059331.1, on the reverse strand, counting down.
GTGCATGGGAAAAGTGGCCTACGCCATTGCTCAGGGAATGCTTCTCTTCTGGAAAGCCACGCAGGGTAACCTCGGTGTTTCTTTAGTACATGTTATGGCATGAACCTAGCATATGGATTCTCAGAAATAGGGAAACACCTCTCGAGGTGTCAAGTTCTTCACCTTGAGAACTTTAAGAGTACCTCATAGGTTGTAAGTTTTCATTGTAAGGATGAAATAAATGCATAGCTATCAAGTGTTGAAAACAGTGCTAGATTTGTGATATCCCATAATTAACTATTCTAATAGCATGGCTGTTATCATGCTTAACAGACTTACTTATTTTTCCTGACTTCTACATCATTTAACCAACTCGTAAAGTTTTAAGTTTCTCGCGAGCTTCCATTTCAGCCATTTTGATATAGCATTCCTTCTCCACAGTAAAAGGAAAGTGCTTGTTACTGTGCATATTTAAAAATGACCATCAGAATAAAGGACGTATACAAGAGCTGATGTGCCAGCAGAGAAAACAGCCCAATGAAAATGTATGATAGAATTGCTCTAAAATGGTAACAAAAGGTAGTAAGTCAAAAATTTCATCAGAATAATCAAAAATTTTTAAAGCTTATTTATTTATTTGAGAGAGACAGAGACAGCATGAGTGGGGGAGGAGCAGAGGGAGGGAGAAAGAGAGAGAATCCCAGGCAGGCACCACACTGACCGAGCCGAGCCCGACGCGGGGCCTGAACTCACCAAACCGTGAGATCATGACCTGAGCCAAAACCAAGAGTTCGGTGCTTAACTGACGGAGCCATCCTGGCACCCCAGATTAATCAAATTTTTAATCACACAGATTATACAGATTCTATTAAATACAACTGAATATAGTGCACAGCATACCATTTCTTTCGAATTAAGTTATACACCTGTGTGTTACTTCCCGAGTATTAAGTTTCTTTTTCTTTTTTTTAACATTTAATCTTGAAAAAATTGTTCACTTCCGGAGGAGCTGCGAGTACACTATGGAGAGTTCCGGGTGCCCTTCACCCACTTCCCCGTATTTTCCCAAGGGTGCCATGACTAAAACCAAGTTAACATTGGGACAATACTACTAACTCCACTACAGACTACATTCTGATGTCCCCGGTTTTTCCACCAATGTCCTTTTTCTGTTTCAGGGTCTACTCCTTGATGCCACATTGAATTTAATCATCATGTCTTAGTCTCCTCCAACCTATGACAGTTCCCAGGCTTTGTCTTTCACGATTTCAAAACTTCTGAGGAGGGCTCACCAGTTATGTTGTTCCTTTGATGTTTTCGCAGGATTAGACGGTGGTTATGGATTTCGGGGAGGACTACCCCAGAGGTGAAGTGCCTTCCTCATCTTATCACATCAGGGGATACATGATATCAGTAGGTCTTATTACTGGTGATGTAAACTTTGATCACATGCAAGGCGGTGTCTGTCAGGTTTCTCTACTATAAAGTTCCTCTCTTTCCCTTTCCAGGGGTTTGTCACAAGGTCCAGCCCACACTCTAGGGCAGGGGAATTAGGTTTTATCTTTTGGGGGGAGGAGTGTCAAGGCATCTGTGGACTTAGGTTAAAACGTCCATGGTAATAAACACTTTGGGAGAGATACTTTGAGGCTATACAAATATCCTGTTTCTGTAATTTAGGTGTTTCCGAAAGCCATTTTTTACAGATACCATTTCCTTTGACGTTCCCAAGAATCCTCTACTTAATAAACAAATAAACTGAACCTGAAAATGATGGACACGTCCCAGTATCATTACAGGTGAAAGCAGATTCCCAAGTTCATGCTATAGTCATAAACCTACAAGACAGTGCGACTTTCGTTGCTCAACACCAGCACTGCCGGATTTCACTGTCCAAACAGCAGGGGCGGCATACATAGGCATGCACACTCATTGGGATTAACTCACCCTCCTAAAGACTACGTTTGAATAACAGAAAACAAGGGAAGAGGGATAGTCTAGGAGACAATTAGGGTTTTGAGGGTGGAGCTGGGTGTGCATATAATGGCCACTCTCCTTCTAAATCAAGAGTATTGTTTAATGACCTAAGAATGTCTATCTGATTTTCTTCCCATAAAATGAACTGGACTCTGGGCTACCCAATCAGTACTTCACAGATATCTAAATCCCAGTGTGGAATACAGTTTAGGCTTAAGTCTAAGATACAGTCTTAGGTAAACCCATTTTCTACTGTTGAGTCATACGTCATTCGTTTTTTGTTAAAAATTTCAGTAAATCTCTTTAGTTAATACCATTCACACCTGAAAGTCCCTACCATTTAAATCTAGAAAACAAAGCCTAGATAGAATATTTTGTATACTGTGAGATAATATTTGTAAAGCACGTCCATATACATTTCCCCATGCAACCCTTTCAACCGCATTATCAGATAAGTGGAAAAAAATGACCATATTTCTCTTTTACAGATGAGACTTTTAGGGTTTAAACAGTTTACCTATGACCAACTATCTAGTAAGTGGTAGGGTCAGGACTTGAAACTAGGTAGATATTCACTCTTTTTATTTAATCTGAATTGCCTGAGCAGACTTGGATGTATCAGATCATTTCTTTTCGACAAAATTTTTGGACACTATTGACACTTTCTAAAATCACATTTTTCCCCCCATCATAGAACATAGGCTCATCTGATGAAAATATTAAAATATAGAAAAAATCAAATGCTAAAAAGGAAAAAGTAACACTCAGGGACAACTACATTCATTATTTGTTATATTAAACAATATAACACTCCTAAAAGTACTTTACATAGTTAAGATCTCATTATGTCCATAATTTTGTATTTACTTGAAACATACACTCCTTGGGGCGCCTGGGTGGCGCAGTCGGTTAAGCGTCCGACTTCAGCCAGGTCACGATCTCGCGGTCCGTGAGTTCGAGCCCCGCGTCGGGCTCTGGGCTGATGGCTCAGAGCCTGGAGCCTGTTTCCGATTCTGTGTCTCCCTCTCTCTCTGCCCCTCCCCCGTTCATACTCTGTCTCTCTCTGTCCCAAAAATAAATAAATGTTGAAAAAAAAAATTTAAAAAAAAAAAAAAAAAAAGAAACATACACTCCTAACAAACATACTTCTCTTTGCTAACAAAAGCTCTTCGTGTGTAAAATTTTAACATACCACTAATAAAAACAGCAAACAGCTCTATGATATTTATGTGCCAGTCACTATTTGAAGTGCTTCACATATGTGAACTCATTTAGTCTGCATCTCAGTCCTATGGGGCGGGTACTATTCTCTCCATTCTACAGATTAAGAAACTGACTTCATGGCTATATAATAGTACATTACCTGAAAATACCATAACTTACTTATTAGCTTCCACACTATCGCTTGATTTTTATGTTTTTTGCAATTTATAAGGCTGTAATTAGTATAGGTGATGTTAAGTTCTAACTCTGCACATATTTAAAAAAATTTCTTTTAAGTTTATTAATATGAGAGAGAGCAAGCGTGGGCGGGGGAGGAACAGAGAGGGAGAGAGGAGGAGAGAGAGAATCAGAATCAGAAGCTAGCTCCATGCACTGTCACAGTGGAGCCCAACGCAGGGCTCGATCTCACGAACCGTGAGATCATGACCTGAGCCAAAGTCGGAGGCTTAACCGACTGAGCCACTCAGGCGCCCCTAACTCTGCATGTATTTCTAACATAAATCTGTGCCGGTTTGGCTGAAACTGTGGATTAGATCATCTTAGAAGCGAAGCACATTCTTTACTAGACATTGCTGAGTGTTACCAAAATACAAGGTAACAGAGAGCAAGGCTGTCTTTCTATTTTCAAATGTCGTGGACGGCCTATAACGTGGACTGTGAGTCTCATGGCCAGGAACCCAGTGAGTCACATTTTTGCCTGAAGAACAGACATCGTAGGTGAGGTCACCCTCCCTCCGTGACCGCAACGCTTGGTGGTGTGGTTTAGGTCAAGGAAATCGTGATGCGGCAAAGCAGAAGCATTCACGTACGGTCAGTGGATAAACAACCAGCAGGATCCGAAAATCACCCGGATTAACTATTTGGGGCTGGCAGACCACGTAGCCTTTGAATTTTCAAACAAAATAAAACATTCCAAAGTCCTTCCGAAATGTTTCTCTGAACCGCAGTGGGAAGACTGAGGTCCCAAAGCAAACAATCCTGAATGTGAGCTAAGGCCCGTGACGGGGACACTCGCTTTGCTACTGCCAGTTTGGAATTCTTTGTAGGAATTAGGTGTCCTGTTCTGTTACAAACACGAACTTTCCTCACTACAGATAGAACACTTCTTTTTAAATTAAAGGACAATTCCCCTTTGTAGCAAGCCTCCATCATTCAAAAAGATATCTGGAGCTGAAATGCCCTTTACAAGCCTTATTTACATGAGAGACACGATGGAAAGAGACTTTATGCTCTCGACCACCTAATTTCTCCAAGCTACGGCCATTGATTCTTCGTAAGTTTATTTATTCAAAACAACAGCACAAACAATTCTTTTTTCTTGGGTCAGCAGCTTCCGGAATTAACATCAATCATCAGAGGAGACGGGGCTGAAAGGAAGCCCATTTTCTCAGAGATTGATTTTTTTTTTAAGCCAAAACACACAGACATAAGCAGGAGGCTGTTTACCATCAAAAAGGTTCAACTTGAAAGTCAGAACCAAAAACTGGGTCCTCACAGTACAAATCAGTATCCTTGAAATCTCAAAAACGTTCCCCCCCCCCCCCCATCACTTACATTTCTTCTTTGATGGCCTGGAGAGTCTGATTACTTCACTAGATAAAGCCCACCTGAATAGCTTAAAACAAGGGGAGGGAAGGTTCCAAAGGAGACAGAAGTAGATCAATGTTGGTGTTTATTATAATGATTTTCTAATGGCTTTCTCTACTCTCTTTACTTACTTTGATGTATTTAAAGTGGGAAAAGTTCATCAAAGACCTCTGTGATTAGAGTCTTAAATGTATTTAAGCAACTACTTTTGGCATGTTTTAAAGGTGACTTGCTTCATAGGTCCCAGCAAAATTATTCTTTGAAAACCTTGATCTGCTTCTTGCTTGGAATTCAGCTCAATTATTTTTTCTTGCAAGGTGGGGGGTGGAAGGATCTTGCCTGAAAATGAAGTCAGAGGGGTCAGTATTCCTGAGACTGCTCTGAGAACTGCAAAAAGTAATTGGTTTATATCCATTTTACATCCTGTCGTGTCAGGGGAATGTATTTCCTTCCTATAGCTTTCCTGGAGATTTATGTAAGGTGAGGAATGCATTAGACCAAGCATATATAAACTACTGGCCTCCTATTTCAGTAGAATGTGCTATATTCTTTATTTCAGATATTTTTAAATGTTTGCCATGTTGTTAAATCAACTTTAAGGGAAAATGCAAGATTTTCAGTCTAGGGTACAAGTAAATGGAGAAGGACCAAAAAAAAAAAAAAAAAAAAAAAAGAAAGAAAACATTTCCGTAAGCCTGAGATGGTCAGCAGTGGCCCTGTGTTATCACTATTTTCTTTCAAATTGAGACAAAATTTATTTCAGTTAAGACTTTGATATCAAAGCCATCAATCACCCTCTTGTCTGAGAATGAAGCAGAACATCCACTTGTCCCCTAGGTGTAAAACAAAGATTTTTAGCCTCTAATTCACAGGGATTGCTGAGGAATAAAGGTGGTTCCTTAGAAGGACAAAATAAATTCATTAAATAAAATCAATAAAAATCACAAAGGACTTTGACCTAATTTTTCTAAAAACACCCACTACTTAACAGTGAGATATTGTGCTCTGTTAAGTATTCTACACTTTCATGTCTATTTACTTCCATACTTAGGTCATAGGCAGATTAACAAGCTAATGCTGTCTTGCATACATTATCACCTCTGGCCACTTCAGAGTCATCTTTTAGCTCCGGGATTCTACAGAAAGTTGCCCACTGAGAAAATACAAACGCTAGGAGAAAAAAGGCCTAACACAAATAATGACTGGCAATGCCAACCAATTATAAAGCATTACAATTAATAGAATGTCTCCACCGTTCTATGGGGAGAAGATGGGATTCAAGCGAAGCTAAAAAATAAATAACCAACCCCAGGACCAGGTCTTGGGCACGATACAGCACCTTCAGCAGGAGCTCTGGAAGGAACACCAGGTGCAAAGCTCTGCTCTAAGTGCCTCTGTGGTGGACATCTATCACTGTCAAAACAAGTCTCAGAGCCTTCAGAGCATGAACAGAGGGATACCTGATCACCATCAGTTTTGAGAAGGAAAGATTACCAGACAACATTATTAATAAAAATGCTCTGAGGGGCACCTGGGTGGCTCAGTCGGTTGAGCGTCCGACTTCGGTTCAGGTCATGATCTCGCGGTCCATGAGTTCAAGCCCCGCGTCGGGCTCTGTGCTGACAGCTCAGAGCCTGGAGCCTGCTTTGGATTCTGTGTCTCCCTCTCTCCCTGCCCCTTCCCAACTCGTGCTCTCTGTCTCTCTCTGTCAAAATTAAACAAACATTTAAAAAGTTTTTTAAAAATGCTTGGAGACAGGGGTGCCTGGGTGGCGCAATCGGTTAAGCGTCCGACTTCAGCCAGGTCACGATCTCGCGGTCCGTGAGTTCGAGCCCCGCGTCGGGCTCTGGGCTGACGGCTCAGAGCCTGGAGCCTGTTTCCGATTCTGTGTCTCCCTCTCTCTCTGCCCCTCCCCCGTTCATGCTCTGTCTCTCTCTGTCCCAAAAATAAATAAACGTTGAAAAAAAATTAAAAAAAAAATGCTTGGAGACAAAGATGAAAAGCATGATTAGAACACAGGTGGCAAAAGGTTAAAAAAAAAAAAAAAGGTCTTTGTAAAATTCTGAAAACAAAATTTCTTCAAATTTTTGCATGGTGTGTTCGCGTTCAGCATGATGGCTCATCTCCAAATGAACAATTTATGGAAGAGAAGCATCAGACTTCTAGGATAACAAGTGAAAATATGTCCTGCTTTTCCAACTTTGAGAGTGTTGGCAAAAACAACCCCAGGCAAGGGCCTAAATGATTAATATGTGATGACCCTGAACTAAACACAAGTCCTGAGATCAGTCTGAACATATGAAGAATAACCAGGGAAATATAAAAATCAAATATCTAAAATGAAACAGACCAACCAGGCAGGAAGAAAGAGGGCAGGAGCCCTCAAGAGCTGGTGTGGTGACACAAGGAGGAAATTTGAAAGGGGAAAAAAACAAAAGGAGAAGGACACCAGGTGTGTGATTAAATTTATGACCTCCAAAAAAAAAAAAAAAGTTTCAAAATAAACATAACCTTGAGAAATCAGTAACTTTAATAAAGGGGTCAGCATGAGGGAAACAGTTGGGAGTAAATTGCATTAAATTATTTCCCTTTGAGTGAACACACAGTGTAATAAGCTGTGAAGAGCGTAATTCTGTACTTGCATTGTGTTTTGCAAGCAAAGTGGGAAATTGAGAATTACTGAACCTTGCTGAAGTTCTTATCCAAATGAGTGTTTCAATTAGTTAACTCAGATTTCCCTGTGTTTTAGAACTGGAACTAGTCTATGGAATAAAGCAGTCCATCTATGGTGCTACAAAATGGCACTGCCGATTTGTTAGACATATGATTAAATCCAACCAAAGAAGCCTTTTTGTATTTATAACACACAGGAACATTATTTAGATAAGATCTTTTGTGTGTGCGTGTGTGTGTGTGTGTGTGTGTGTGTGTGTGTATTTGTGTGTGTTAAAAAAAAAAAAGCCTTACTAAAATATATTTAATACAATTTCCATAAAGTTCACCCTTTTAAAAAAGGTTATTCTTAAACTGGAGAAAATAGAGCCTTATTAAAAATGGCCAATGAAAGTTTAAGAGTACAATTAGAGTGAAGCATTTTAAGCCCGGTATACTGCTGAACGCATTATAGGTTCGAAATAAACATCCTAATGCGCTAAGTGATGTAGGCTCTCTAAAACATACTATCGACCAGTGGAGGAAACGTAAGCAAATATGTATAAAATCTTTTAGCTAATACTAACAACAACAACAAACCAAAGCTTTCTATTCTGAAGCAAGTTAGCAGAAAGGCAAGGATTTGAGAGATTACTTTTTTGGGTTGCTTTGAAGTGGGGAAAAAGGAAAGGAGCTTTCACTTACCTTTCTAACTGTCAAGGTGTTGAACACAGTGGTTTGCATGTAGTGAGCATTTTAAAAATATGTGATAAATTGAAGAATAAAGGAAGCTGGAACGCAGGAGGAAAGCAAAAGCCAAATTAAAAAACAAAAGCAAAACAACAATAAAACAGAAAAGCAAACTTAAAATTCAAGCCTGTAATTCCAAAATGAAGCTTTGGAATTTTACTATGGCTGACTCAGATGATGTTCTTTTTTTTTTTTTTTTTTTTTTTTTTAATGCACGGAATGCACTTGACATATGAGAAATACTGCTACATATCCCTTGTGGGGAGATCAGTATGGCCCTGACAAAGATGGAAGTGTCTAAAGATGAAATCATGGATCAGATCAAGCACAGTAAATCACCTGGATAGGGCCATTTGACCCATGGGTTTGGTAGAAGGTTTGTGCAGTGGTAAAGACAAGGGGATTTGTCATTTGTTCCTGGAAACAGCAACACATCGTAACCATAACAAAGATGTCAACAAGAATATTTTCATTTTTTTTTCTAGAACTTAAAAACCAGAGATAAGAGAAACACTAAGAATTACCAAACCAGTTCGTTTTATTTCGTGCACAGGAAATAGGGAGGTCAAATAAAACAGAATACTATTCTACAAGGATTACACAGATATTATCAGTGTAAACAAGTATGTCAGAAAATTAGGAGGCAAGAATGTGGAGCCTTGGAGAGTCATCACTTCGTGCTCATTTTCCCTTTCCCCACCCCCTCTTTCTTACAGACACACTTACTGTATTTCTGTATCCCCAAAATGGTAATCGTAAATGACTTCTTGAAAAGCTTTCTGTAATGTACATGATAAGAACCTCCTACTGAAAATAAAAGGTCTTTTCGTTAATGAAAATTATCAGGAAAACAGTTCAGGAGTATACATATTTGGAGCCTGTACACAGACATTTAATACCCTATTAGTTAATATATTTACTTAACGAAAGAGAGAAAAGACTGCCTTGGGGGATAAAAGGAGAGGGTGCTGGTTAATAAAATGCCTTATGGGAAATTCATGAATCACAGGAAGTACAGTGCTCTCCTCTGCACTTAACATACATACATCAGATCCCATCCTGAATACGGTACTCACTCCTGGTTCCTACACATGAAAAGGGAAATACTCTACTACAGAAGAACCAAAGAAAGGCGATCGAACTACTTAGGAAAAAGAACTGTTGAAGAACTAAGGTCACTTAGTCCGGACAGAAGGCTAATGTAACTAATTTATTTAATGGCCGTCGTAAAGGGATTAGTTCTACTCTATGGTGCTCTCCAAAATAGGCATAGTGAGTCTTGTACTCATTTAAAAAATAAAATCTGAACACATTCTAAATGTAACGTGCTGTGCTAGATGAAGTGGAATATACAGAGGTAATCAGACAAAAATTCTGTTCTCATATAGTCTAAAGGAAACGAAGACATCCAGTTAGAGTAGGAGTGCCATCTAGCATCTGGAACAGTGCCTGGTATATAACAGGCACTCACTAAATATCTGTCTGAATGAGTAAAGGACTGCAACTCTCGCCCCACTCGTCTTGCAGCTCCCTGCGTGACTGAGTTGCATCAGCAGATGTGGCTGCCTCATCTTCTTCATCAAAGCTGCAGGCTCAAAAAGGAGGCAGCCTTCCCAAAGAGGGACGAGCCATTCTTTATTCACGACAGAAGCACAGATAACGCACAAGGCAGAGACGATCGACTGCCAGAGAAGAGAATCAAAAAGTGCTACGTGAATTTAGAAGCTGAAGAGATTAAAAGTAAAAATTATAAGAAAGCAGGTTTCAGCTCAATCTAATAACTGAAGATGGCCAACAAAGAAGCAAGTACTCAAAAATAAGTAAACGTTAAAAAAAAATTTTTTTAAAAAAAAGAAGCAAGTACTGAACTCCCAGCTCCCCAAATCAAAATTGTGCCTTCCGAAGCCTCTCATCAGAGGGTTACTCTACTCTGTTCCCTACTCCCACCCCATTATCTGGAGACACAGTCTGGGGCTATTCATCTTGCAGGGCCATCAAGAATATAGTCTGCTATACAGTTTGCAAAGTAGAATGATCTGTCCACGCCAGAAGCAGATAACTAGCAAATCAGGCCTCAAAATCTTTCAGAATAAAGCCAACTCTTACCTGATCAAGAACCACAGCATTACACACAGCCTATAGTGTATTTCTAGGATATACTGCCTGGTTTATATGAATAACCTGGGGTCTTCTAAGGCGATATCACATATTCTCATAGACCTATGAAGGCAAAAAGTCTTCACCGATTGGTCACTATTACATACATACATGCACTGTTCCAGGTGATACTAAATACATTTTATCTAGAGAAACATTGGGTTGTACGAATAGATCAATATGAATTCTCCTGAGTATCACATGATAACAGTAAAATTATGACTTTAGCAAATGCCTTTGAATGAAATGAGAAAACCCTTTGATACCTGTTTTTAAAAAACATTAAATTTATAGTCGATACCTCTTTTTGGTGATGACTCTGCTTATCATTTGCTAGTAGCAAAATGCAATCACCAAATCATATATGATTCTGTTACCGTAAGGGTAAACCTCAGCATATCCTTCTACCATTTATATACTTCTAAATAAATAATCAACTGAAATTGAATTATATTCATTTTCTTTATTTTTTAAACAATTTTTTAATGTTTATTTACTTTTGAGAGAGAGAGACAGAGCACAAGCAGGGGAGGGGCAGAGGGAGAGGGACACACAGAATCTGAAGCAGGCTCCGGGCTCTGAGTTGTCAGCACAGGACCCGATGCAGGGCTCGAACTGACAAACCATGAGATCGTGACCTAAGCTGAAGTCGGGCCCTTAACTGACTGAGCCACCCGGGCACCCCTAAATTATATTCATTTTAAAGACTGAGAAGTAAACATGCAATATGAAAGAAACACTAAGTATTTTTGTGTTTGTTGAAGTATATATACCTGTACTTTGCAATATCTAACTTCATTCAACAGTCTTCCTTTAAAGGTGTGAAAAGTTTTGAGTGATTTGATGTCAAAGAAAAGCCCTAGCAATATATCACGTGGCAAACATGCGTGGCCAGGGAGAACGAAAATGGAGGCACACTGGAACTGGTAGTAAATGCCTCAAACTAAAAGTATAAGAGCCTTGACTGTATAAGCATTTGCATGAATTTATAATTTAAAACAAAACTATCACACTGGCAACCGATGAACCGAAACCAGAATGCTGACATATGTGATAGGAGACCACACGACTTAATTTTTAAAAATTAGATGACTGGGGCGCCTGGGTGGCTCGGTAGGTTGAGCGTCCGACTTCGGCTCAGGTCATGATCTCGCGGTCCGTGAGTTCGAGCCCCGCGTCGGGCTCTGGGCTGACCGCTCAGAGCCTGGAGCCTGTTTCCGATTCTGTGTCTCCCTCTCTCTGACCCTCCCCCGTTCATGCTCTGTCTCTCTCTGTCAAAAACAAATAAACATTAAAAAGAAAATTTAAAAATGAGATGACAATTGAATGTCTAAGGATTTCGTACAGTAATCAAAGGCATCTGACTTTTTCCTTGTTTTTCAACTTTAGACAACCGGGCACCACTGGGATTATCTTCTAAATGACAGTGATTAGCTGCAGCCGACAACAGCCTGGCCCCTTCCGTTTGCCTAAGTCTCCATTTATGCCAAAGACACTTATTTAACAGTCAAGCTCCTACAGGCATGTATATTTGCCTCTAATTTCAAGGAACAAACGTCTAATGAGGGGAAATAGAAGCAAAGATGATACACAGATAACCTGAATAATCTCAATATAATCACGGACACATTGCTACACACAGAGTTTTAAACATTCGTGAATGTTAACTCTGTTTGGATTTCAACCATGAAATACAATGGCCCTATGGACCAATGACCACAGTGAGATATTCCATTTATGGAGAGTTGACAGGGTCATCTTGAAAACCTCCAAAATGATAAACTGATAATGAAGAAAATGTGAAACAATGTCCTCTGCCTACCTCCCTCTGCTCCCCCCCGCCAAAAAAAATCCAAGGATTTTCCATGGATGAAGATGGCAGAAAATACTAACCTAACACGTATTTATCACAAGAAATCATGTGTTATATACTTTTAAGAACTCTTCTTTACTTGAAGCACTGATTTGGAGTTGTTACAATCTTCCGAAATGTTGCTAATATAACTGAGTCTTTTCCTTCCCCCGGTCTCATTACATTCAGATGCTGGTACTAAGCATAATGTTAAGCATTGTAATTCTGCCTTTATTAGATTCAGGTATATAAATGGCATCCCAGGGAGCGTGGTGAATTTTGATCATTATTTCTCCACTCAAGTTGTGTTCATCTTCCTGCTGAGAGGATGATCACTGAGTTTTACCACAAGCCCAAGGGACCCATTATTTATTATATTACATTTTATGGTGTGGAGTAAATAAATAGCATTAAAGTGCTAAATTCATTCACAGAGATGAACTGTGTTCATAAACTGGAGAAATTCTTTAAATCAAGCCTAGGCTGCTAATAGGCTCTTCATAAAAATGCAGAAAACATCCATTGTAATATGGCAGCAATAAAAGGAGGCAGCTGGGTTAACACACAGAAATATTAGAAGGCAAACATTCTAGGCGAGGCACACAAATGGCATATAACCAGATCATGAGGTTAAACACACAAACCTCACTTAGTCATCTGTCATTTTCATGTAACTGGATTATAAAAATTCACACTTCAAAAATAATATAATTATCATAATAGAATTCAAAATAAACTAAGTGTATGAATGTGAAGACTTCGGCAACCCCAACCCCTCTGAAGACGTGCCTTAATTACTGTGCATTTTGTCCTAATCAGCTTGTCTTACATTAAAAGGCCATTCCATAGGGAATGTGTGTGCATTTGTCTTTTGTATTATATGTAATCCACTCCCATTTCCATCTCTGATTTCTAGGGTCTCGCACAATTGCTTTCGGTACAGCTTCTGACTATAAAAGATTGTCTAGCCACCAATCCTTAGGGGTTTTCTTTCCCCATCCTTCATGTGACTTTTAATCATTTAAGGCGACCTACAATTCTGCATTTTTTCCTTGGCAGATTTAAACTCTGTAGTGCTTGAGAGTGACACAAATTCCTTGCTGCCCTTGGACTTCACGACAGAAAGTCACCGTGGGTCTCCAGCATCAGGCCCCATACCACCCTAGCATCTGTTCCTTATACAGTGCTGCACCAACACCACCCACATGACTGCGAATGTTTTTAACAATAGGGATGATAATGAATTTTGTGTCGATTATAACACTCACTGAGTATTTGAAGATGGTATAATACAGAAACAAGGAACAAGGAAAATGAGTATTAACAAAGTACCATGGTAACTATTTAAAATCATACTTAAGAGGATAACCATAGAAACTACAATCGACATATAAAAGGGGGCAAGGAGAAAGACAAGCCTGTTGTGTCTTTGCTTTTGAGACTTCTCTCCCAGCTCATCAGGGATAATCAGAAGCAGTGTATCAAATACAGAACAGAAGCTAAGGCAGGGCCAGGTGCACAGAACAAAGTGAGAAGTCTGGGGGCAAGGGAGAAATTCCAAATGAAGGCCTATGAGGGAACAGCAAGACAAGGCAACAGTGTGTGGTTAGAACGAGTAACAATCTGAGTCAGGGCACACATAGGAACGATGAATGGAACTTTTCAAACCAGAGGAATAAATGGAGAAAAAAATCGGGAAAAAAAACATACAAGAGAAAAGGCAGAACACACGAAGTTGACAGTCAACACTCAGACTCCGAAGAACTAACAGGGAATCTGGGAAAAGGGGGGGGTGGGAAGAGATCCAGGTATCACAATAACCAACTTAATAAGCCACACCAGTGTTTCAGGGATTTGGGGTAAAATTATCTGCTTCTTCCCAGCCATCCCCAGGGACTCCTTTATTTGACCCTGAAGGCTGTGCCGACAGGCCAAGTGTGCATACAGCGTCTAACTTCCCGACCAGGAATCCCCTTAAAAAGGGATTCCTTTGGGGCGCCTGGGTGGCGCAGTCGGTTAAGCGTCCGACTTCAGCCAGGTCACGATCTCGCGGTCCGTGAGTTCGAGCCCCGCGTCAGGCTCTGGGCTGATGGCTCGGAGCTTGGAGCCTGTTTCCGATTCTGTGTCTCCCTCTCTCTCTGCCACTCCCCCGTTCATGCTCTGTCTCTCTCTGTCTCAAAAAAAATAAATAAACGTTGAAAAAAAAAATTAAAAAAAAAAAAAAAAGGGATTCCTTTAAGGAACCAACATCTGAAGGGCACAGTAAGGAAGGGAGAAGTCAAGGGCTAGGCAGATCATTGGTTCTTTCACTTCCACTGCTGAGACGAGAGGTGCTGATGCTGTCTCCAGACCGGCTTCTCCAAAATCATGTTCTATGAGGACTAGTGAGGGGGAAATGGCGGGAGGTTCCGGTGGGTAAGAGGTCATAAGCAGAGTGGGGCATTTCTAGAAGGTAGTCCTAAAACTTCGGTGCCCTGACAATTAAATAAGGGAGCATATTTCCTGAAAATGAGTTTGTAAAAGCTGATGGAGCTGATCCATTCATTTGTTCAACGCTCTTCATTTTACAAATACTTATAAAGCAACAGCTGCTTGCTAGGCTGGGGGAAGTCCTTACGTGACTCGCTGTGTAATGACGGTGATGGACAGCCTAGCAACATCTGACATAGTTGCTCACTCTCCTTAAGACACTTCCTTCACTTGGTTTCCTAAAAACCACCTTCTCTTGGTCTTCTGCTTCCTCCCTGTCTGTTCCTTTTTGCATATTCTTTACCAGGAGCTCTGTATCTTCCTAACCTGCACATTGGAGGCCTTTTCTTTACCTGTGGTCCCTCCCAAGCGGATTTTATCTTGTCTCAGGGTCTGAAATAGCAATGGAATGTTGCTGGCTTTCAAATTTGTATCGAAGGTCTCCCATGCTGACCAGTACAGTAGCCCTGATCACACGCAGCCGTCGCATTTTTAATTTAAATTCATTAAAACTGAGTAAAATAAGAAATCAGTCTCTCAGTTGCACTGGCCACATCTGAGATGCTTACTAGCTATACATGGCTAGTGGCTATCATATCGGGCAGTGAAGTTATAAAACATTTCTATCATGGAAAAAGTTCTATTGGACAATGCTGGTCTAGTTCTCACTTCCTAACTGTAGAGCCTTGTATTCAACTACCTACTCAACATATAACCCGGGCTAATCTAACAGACATCTCAAATTTCCATCTCCAAAACTCAATTCAGGATCTTACTCTCCAACTAGCTCTTCCTTCACCCTCTCGAGCAATCCCATCTTCATTCTTCTTGCTGCTTGGCTCAAAAACCTTTGCAATATGCTTGGCTCCTCTTTTTCTCACACTCCTATCCAACCCGTTGGCCGGTCTTAGCAGTTCGTCCAGAGTGTGACCGCCTCTCTCCTCCGCTGCTAACAACCTAGTTCGGGTCATCATATCTAACCTGAATTATTGCAGTGGCTTTCTACTCTCTACTACTTTTGCCCCCCGATGGAATATTTTTTTACATGGCGGCCAAAGCAATCCTTTAAAAAAAAGTTGAATCAGATTATGACATTCCTCTTTTCAAAACCCTCCAAAAGTTTCCCCCCTCACTCAGGATAAAATCCTAAATGCTTACTGATGGGGTTCTTGAGCAAACGGCTAAGAAAGAATTCTTGAGGTGTCTTTGGTGCAAAAAGGTGATTTTATTAAGGCACAGGGACAGGACCCATGGGCAGAAAGAGCTGTGCTGGGTTGTGAGGAGTGACTGATTACGTACTTTTAAGTTAGTAGGGGTAGGGATAGCTTAAGTCTCTAAGGAATTTGGAAGCAAGGCTTTCAGGACCTTGAGGGGCTAGCTGTTGTTAAGATAAGGTTGCTTTTAGCCTCTAATAAAACAAAAACATGGGGGAAGTAAGGCAGCCATGGGTTCCTTGAGCAAGGTCACGCTTTCCATGTTTCAGGCGTCTATCCGTGGGCTGTAAGCTGCAAGGAGATTTAATTTATGTTCCATTTCTCTTGCCTTTGTTTCCCTCAACATTTACCACCATCTAAAAGGCCTTAGGGTGGGGGGTTGGGTGAAATAGGTGATGGGGATAAGGGAACACTTGTGATGAGCACCAGGTGTTGTATGGAAGTGTTGAATCACTATATTGTCCACCTGAAACTAATATTACACTGTATGTCAACTGGAGATTATTTAAATACATTAAAAAGTGAAAAATGAAAATAAATTTAAAAAAGGCCTTATATAATCTTGGCTTTATAATCTCTCTCACCTTATCTTTAACACACTCCCTTCCTTGCTCACCTGACTTTCAGTCATTCTGGTCCCAGAGCTTTGGTGTTTACTCTGTCTCCTACCTGGAATGCTTCCCTCCTAGGTGTTTCATGGTTTGCTCCCTCATTTCATTCGAGTCTTTGCTTGAACGGTTTCTGTGAGCTCCCTATATAAAACAGCATTTTATTCGGCTCCTTCTTACCCTGCCTTATTTTTATTCATAGTATTTACCATATTTTAATTTGTTTATTGACTGAATCTTCCATTAGAATATAAACTCCACCAGAGTAGGGACTTTTTTTTTTTTTTGATTGCTTGGCACATAATAGAAGCTAAATAAATATTTGTTAAATATAAACAAAAAACTGTATCACTGTGGCAAATGCCCTAACAAAGGAATGTACAAGAAGAATGTTCTCCAGATCCATCGACTCACAGCCAACCAGTTGGGATTATCTCCACTGGGCAAATACTAACCACAAATGTAGAGAACTCGGGTACTAACAAACTTTCAGGAGAGCTTCCCGCGAATAACAAGTTACATTTGGGGAAGAAGAGGCAGCATTAGGGAATCTAGGAAGGAAAGCAGCCAATCGCGAGAGCTGCCACTCCTGACACAGAAGCTAAGTAGTTTTCCAGGCTGCCCCCAGCACTGAGCGGCTCAACAATATCTTCAGCCAGATCGTGCCTCTGCTTCTCTGTCTGCTGGTCAGTAACAGGCCAGAAGCACACAGTCAGAAGTGCAGTCAACTAAAACAAGCCAAGTATTCACTCATAAATTCCAGGAGCCTTCCCCTGTGGCATCTGAGCTGAGACCAAGAACACTGCCAGCTGGTTATTATTTGCCCCATTTTACAGGCGAGGAAACAAGTTCAGATGATTCAAGACCGTGTTCAAAGTCACAAAGGTGGCCAGGCTAGAATTTTAACCAACACATGACTCCAAAGAATTCTGAAGTCTGTGGTAACGTGCTAAGTGACAAAGGTACTGAGGACAGCACCCAGCTCAGCAAAGTAGACCCCAACCTTTGAACTGGACACTGAAATCACAGTGAAACAGCCACTCATACCGGTTACTTGCAGTGGGAACGGTCATAATACTAAAACCAACTGCGAAATCGTACTACCAAAAGTTGAGATAACGAACCTACCAAAACTTTTACCAGAAACCTCAGTCTTAAAAAATAAAATGACTTTCCAACCGCTCACTCTCCTAAATCTCATAGCTACAAAACCAAACTAGGCAAAGAAAATAACTATACGAAAAGAAAATGTTTTGATATAAAGATATATTCAGAGAAACGACATCCTTTAGAGTCCTCATAGGCGTTCCTCAGAAATGAGAGTGTTCTCTCTTGATGACCTTTGAGAAGTTTTAAGTGACTCCAAGAGACTCTCAGAATATTCTGAAGGACTCTGTGTCAGCCTATCTATCCTCCTCCCTCTCTTTCCAACCATCCTATCTTACCCCAAACACATACAAACTGCCTTTTACTGCAAATTTCTGTCTTTGAAGAATATAAATATTTAGAAGATTCAGGGTAAAAGCAACATCCCTTCTTGTAAGATCAACACAGGCCATTTAACATACATGGTTCTTCATCATGATGTGTGACTATTTCCTAAAATCCAATTTTCCGTACTCAACTTTCTGGGATTGGTCACTGTACCACAAATTCTGGTTCACCAGACAGCACGAGAGACTCTCTTCAACCCTCCACCCCCGCATGCATACAGATCCCCCAGCTTAGCCACGAGGTTAGCACCGACTTTCTCTCCCCGCCGCTTTATACCAGCCTCCCCCGTGCGGATGCAGGAATCCATCCCTGGGCTCGGGCAGCCTCATGACCCACACACCTGCTCTGGGATGCCAGACGACTCCTCGCCCTCACCCACTGCTAGAAACATCCTAGTCCATCTCCTTGCTCCACTGTGGGCTCTGCAGGCACCAAAGACAACTTGTTTTGCTCCTCATCTCTCCCCTCCTGCAGACATGGCCTCCTTGAGTAAGGGAGCATCTGCTTTGACACACTCATAGTGCCAGAGCAGAAGAGGAAGATGAATGCTGTCTTATCAAAACAAAGCGGGTTCCCCCAGTGTGCCTCCGTGACTATGAAGGGGAAGAAGACAGAGTAGGGTACAAAGAGAGAGGCAAAAAGTGGAGAACAATTTTGTGGCACCTACTAAGGATTCCATATACATCCCGCCACGCCCACACCCCCGTCACCACACTTCCCTCTCCCAGAACGGCCATCTCACCCAGGCCACACCTTGCTCTTCATACCAGCGACCCCTGGAGACTCTGCCCCTCACCACCTACCTCTCTCAAGAAGGAAACCTCTGCCCCAAGTCTTTGGTAACCACGAGTAGGGCATGTTGAAGGTAATGTCCTTATTCTTGAAAATCAGAAAGTCAGACCGGATGATCTCTAAAGTCCCTCGTATTTCCCACGTCCCAACACTGCGTATGGGCTTCTGACCCCACTGCTAGGCCTTCAGTAGGAAGAGATGTGCTCCCAGAATCTCAAGCCAATTCTAAATCCATTCCCAGGACACATGCTAATATTTTAGTTAAATTTGAGAGAGCAGTAAGACACTTATGATAAGATATAAGATATATTATGGATAACACTGCTTCACAGAGGTTTGCACCAAACAAGATTATTTCTATGAGAAAACAGAGTTCTAAACAACTAACTAATAAATGAAGCAGACATACGAACTATAATCTATTCACAAGCATGAAACTATATTGTTATGATGCCATCAGAAAAGCTTCAGAAAATAGGCAGTTTGGCAAATGACCATGAAACATGACCTAAACAGGCCCACAGACTATTATACAATGTATGCACACACTTTTATTTGACTTGCATGCATTTTTGGAACACATTTATGAGAAAAGCAAGTTCTTCTTAGAACTTCTTTTCCATTCATACATTTAATGGTTTTTATTCCCCTGCCTAGATTTATTGCACTTCCTTTGACATAAAAAAATATATATTCAGAATATAACCTACACAGGGCTTCTGCAGTGCATCAGATTTTAACAGTGAGTCACTATATTCATTTGTGGAGCACAGAGGAGGGAAGCCCCCCAGTGCCCAAGACACAACATGCTTATTAGGTAAAACATTAGGTAAACATTATGATGGAATAGATGGCAGGGGAGCAAACCACAAAGTAAAGCAGGAATAGATATTTTGTGGGAAAAGGGCAAAAAACATTTGATTGTAAAGGCTATCTTTAGTTAATCTGATTATAAAGACTACTATAGGAGTTTGTACCAAATGTACTGGTTCTTAAAAGTTCCAAGTATTTGAGGGGCGCCTGGGTGGCGCAGTCGGTTAAGCGTCCGACTTCATCCAGGTCACGATCTTGCGGTCCGTGAGTTTGAGCCCCGTGTCGGGCTCTGGGCTGATGGCTCAGAGCCTGGAGCCTGTTTCCGATTCTGTGTCTCCCTCTCTCTCTGCCCCTCCCCCGTTCATGCTCTGTCTCTCTCTGTCCCAAAAATAAACGTTGAAAAAAAAAATTAAAAAAAAAAAAAGTTCCAAGTATTTGAGGGGCGCCTGAGTGGCTCAGTGGGGTAAGCATCCAACTCTTAATTTCAGCTCAGGTCATGATCTCACAGTTTGGGAGTTCGAGCCCCGCTTCAGGCTATGTGCCGACAGTGCGGAGCTGTTTGGGATTCTCGCTCTCTCCCTCTCTCTCTCTTCCTCTTCGCTTGTGCTCTCTCTCTCTCAAAATAAATAAATAAATAAACTTAAAAAGAAGAAGAAGAGGAAGAAGAAGTCTCAAGTATTTGAAGTAGAAAATTTCTGATGAGGCATCCTCTGAGATGGAGTATGGTATAATGGAAGACTTGGGAGAGTTGGATTTTTTTTTTTTTAGGTTCCGCAGGTACTTCTGTTATCGTAGGTAAGTTACAGAGCTTTTCTACACTAACTTTAATTCCTCTCAAGTTGAATATAGAGGCAAGACTAGGTGATCGCTAATCTTTTCAATGAATCTCATGCATAAAAATACATAGATTGAGTATAAGTGTGAGGGGGTGGGGGGAGGCAGTCCATTTCTCTTTCACAGGCTGCTACTCAGTTGGGAAAAACCAGCTTCAGAGAATGAGGAGAGATTTAAATCCTAAAGGCTGTTCTGGCAAAGTTGGGTTGTCTGCCCATGATCACCTCTACTGCCTCGTGGCAAGCGGATGGAGAGAAATGGCTATGTCCTCAGTTCTTTCAAGGGTGTTCTAAAGAATACGAACTCCAAAATCTACTCCTTGAATAACATGTTTATGGTTCATATAACCTTAAAAAATGTAGTGTACGCTATTTGCCTCTGGAAAGTCACAATATATCTTATGAATTTAAAGGCTCTGAAAAGTTCTGCAATAAAGAGTTGCTTATTTTAGTATCAAACAAAAAGTATATTTCAGTTTCACAGTACTAAAAAGAATTTACTAGAAAAGAGTTTCTCGGGAGCAAGAACTGTGTCTTAATTCACCTTTCTGGCCATGGGCCCTAGCACAGTATCTGATATGTAACAGTGTTCACGTTTTTTGAAAAACTGAGTGACTGAACCTAGAAAAGCCTAGAATCTGGAACTATGGCTGATGTTTCTTTCCTGGGTCTTATATAGCTAAAGTGAACAGTAAAATGTATTGGGAAAATTCCAACATAAAAGTGAAATGTACAACAACCAAACAATAGCTTTCCAAGAGGACAAAAAGGTAAGTTCAAGCCGGTACGTTCCATGGAATGCTTTCCTTGGGAAGTAAGGAGGAAAGCTAGCAACAAAATCTACTGCACAGGGCTTATGAAAGTATTACGCACCACATGAGTTCAATCAACATTAGCTGGTGCTTCCCAGCAATGTCCATAACTTATTTATTTACCTACCCACGCTCATGTTCTCAATGCCTTAATTTCTCTGTCTATAAAATAAACAAATATTTACTGTGAAATCAAACAGCAATCCACACTCTCTGAGGAGCTGGGAGGCTTAATTTATGTTACAGGAGCATTTGGGGAAAGGCAGATGATGGATGGGATGCCAATCATCATCATCATCACAACTGCTGTTGTGATGAACAGGTTAGAAAGGCAGCATGCCAACTCCTCCGGCTCCTATGTTTCCCGTCATGGGAGATGTGTCCTTTTTATATAGCCACACACTGCTCAGTTTCTCAAGGTTGGGCAGAAAAGATGAGAACTGATTGCTAAGGCAATAAAACTGAATACAGCCAAGTTCCAGTGATTTGCATTAATAAAGGTTCCCTTTATTAATCTTTGCCAAATACTTCTGCCCACAAAGCATTTATAAATTAAATTATTTACTAGGAAAAGCCAAAACAGAATAGAACAGGTGAAAAACAAACAAGGTACAGATCAGGGCTTCTGAATACAGAGTTGAGAGAGAGAAAAAAAAAAACTTTGATTAAAATCTTGACTGTATACCACAGGTTCCTAATCCATCAGTTTGTAAATTGCTTGAGAACAGGGACTGTGGCAATCGCTCACACATCCCTAGTGACTGGCATAGTGTCTGAAATACATTAGGCACTAAGGAGATGTTGAAGGAATGAAAGGAAGGTTGCCCATGCCTCAAAGTTTCATCAAGCAATAACGACAGCATAACTGGCTACGTAAAGGCTGACGCTAATGATTCAGTTTGTTGTAAAATGCTTAAAAAAAAAATTAAAATGTATCCACCCTCATTAGCATAAGCTTTAAGTGTAGGAGAAGAGGAGGGAAAAAAAAAAAACCCAGCAACTGTACACTCTACATAATGTCCACCAGCTCAATGTACGACATGGTTATCAATCTGTACACCAGTCACCTCAATCCATTCTGCAGAAAAATCACTGCTTTCAACGTAATGCACTAAAACAAATTTATAAATGTTAATAAAATTTTTAAAAGGTCAGGTCACTACTTCCTGTAACATATGTCAGGGGGAGCCTAAAACATCTCAGTATCAGGTCATTGGCAGGACAGCTATGACATTAAAGAATGGAGAAAATGGAATTTTTTCCTCTTTTAAAATTAGTTAACCAGCACATCCGTCTGTTTCCCCCTTGGCTGCCTGCTATGTAGCAAGCACTGTAACAGGGGAAATTTATTGAAACATACCATTAAATCAATATGGCAGAGCACTCTACTTTATAAGGGGCTATAAAAGTCATGCATGTGGGAAAGCTGAAGGAAACAAACTGACACTGAAAATAAGAACAAAACTGTTTTTAAAAAGTAAATGGACTCCTAGAATTTACCAATTTAATAGATCAGGCAGCAAAACCAGGGTCTTGAAAGTCGCCTTATAATCCTTTCTTCTTAGGCTAAAATTAGAAATAGCTCTCTTACTCAAGAATCTAGCATGAAAATGACAAACAAAAGTGAAGGTTCTGGCTGAATTACCAGAAATTACTTTGGAAGAAGGTAATAAAACTGGATTTATAGGAAAGAGTCATACCAGGGTTTTATTTAGTAACAAATGGAGATGCTATTTTTTTGTAGATCATCCATGGAGATTCAGAGGGCAGGGAAAGATGTTGTCAAATAATTCTGCTGTAGAGTAAAATGTGTTCTGAATATCTGAGAAGCAAACAGTGGAAATACAGTATGTGTAGGTCATACTGACATTCTGAATAGATTAAAAATAAAGTCCTGGGCCAGGTTACTCAGTATTTCATGGATGGAGGTATAGATTTATATTTCATATATACAAAAGACACACATAATGTAGAGCCAGGGGTTTCTCAGAGTTGACCATAAAATATACATACATAAATACCATAAAATATAAATATGTACAATAAAATATATACATATCCCAATTATCTAGATTGATAGAATATACTAGGAAGATTGCTTTGGAAAGTCTTAGAACACTTTAGTTCTACAATTGAAAGGAATCTTAGAGATCAACTGGTCTAATATCTACAATGGCATCATTAACTTAAAACGCTTATAAAATATTTATACGGCATATTTACACATACGTATTTGATCCTCATAACAATCACATGCAACAGAAGAAATTAACTGGTTTACCCAAGACTACTCAGCTGACCATGTGAAAGTCAAAAGGGGAGAAGGAGGTCTAAGTAAAGAAGCTTCTCACTTAAATGAAGAATGGGAAAGAAATCTACAGACAATAAAATCAATCACTGTAATAAAGGTACGAGTGCCTATAAGTAAAAATAACAAGCAACTAAAAAAATCTGCTGTTACCACTTGCATGACAATGCATATGCCACAGAAAAGGAAACAAATGAACTACACCGAGTTGCTACTGAAGATAAAGAACACTGAATTCCTGTTTAATATGCCAGTGTCCCGTATCACCGTATGATGACAATGGCATATGTATCTTTTACAGTCAAAATGCGTGTGCTTACCAAAAGGAAAAAGGAAAAACAGAGATACCATGAAAATCACCTTGAACTCGGCCTGTAAGCTGTTTCTTTGCATCTCTGTACGTGATTTTGTTTTGTTTTTTCCATTACCATTATCAAAAAGAAGGAAAAATCCCCACCTCGCATGGCAGCTGGGCCGACAAGAGACCCATTTTGTCACAGGCCATTAGTGTTCATCATTACACAGCTTAATGCAGTTGTCTGTTCCCTTTAGTGAACTCTGCATAGATTTATCTTCAGCTAATGCAGCAGAGGCTAAGGGAAACTACAAAGGTCTCTGGGTATGTTTGCCTTTATGGGACAGCATTTTGAAATCACTCTGGGCTAAAGGACTCTCCAGAGTTGGAGAAAGTAATATGTGCCTCTCCTGTCACACCGGCTCTAACAGGCAATGCTTGCTCAAGGGGAAAAGGATCTGGGCACTCAGAGGCACCTTCGTTTAGAGGTGGAAAACTCTTATCTCGGCACTGTAGGTCAGAAATCGAGAGAAAAATTTTATTCACAGACACACATATACGTGCATACCCTGGGCTCCAGAGCCCTATTCGAGGCTCAGAAACTTCATTATTCATTCATTCAACAAACGTAAATTGAGGGCCTACTCTATGTCAGGTACCATTCTAAGTAATAGGAAAACAACAGTAAACTAAGTAAACAAAAATCTCTACCCTTATGCAACTTACATTCCTAGCAGGGATCGGGGCTGGGGGAGACAGTAAGAGAGATACGAGATAAAGTAGGCAGACGGTGACAAGGGAAATGGGGCAGGGGGAACAGGCATACTATAATGTTCAACAGGACAGTCAAGGGAAAGCTTCTGTAGGACAGTAACATTTGAGAAGAGCCTTAAAGGCGTTAAGGTAGTGACTCACAGGGGTATCTGGCAGAGGAACAACAGTGCTGTGCAAAGGTTCAGGGAAAAGTTCAAGGAGACCAGTGTGGTTGGAGCAAAGTGATCTACAGAGAAGGCAGTAGAAAATGCACTTAGCAACAACGGTAGGGGCAGATCACGCAGGGCCTTCTAAATTACCGTAAAGAATTCTGTTTCTCCCTCTGCGTGAATTGCTATGGGAGAATTCTGAGCCCAAAAGTTGGCATGACAGGGGCGCCTGGGTGGCGCAGTCGGTTAAGCGTCCAACTTCAGTCAGGTCACGATCTCGCGGTCCGTGAGTTCGAGCCCCGCGTCGGGCTCTGGGCTGATGGCTCAGAGCCTGGAGCCTGTTTCCGATTCTGTGTCTCCCTCTCTCTCTGCCCCTCCCCCGTTCATGCTCTGGTCTCTCTCTGTCCCCCAAATAAATAAACGTTGAAAAAAAAAAAAAGTTGGCATGACATAACTCACATTTAAACAGATCACTATGGCTAAAAGGGCGGGGAGCAATGGGTTGCGCACGAGACTGGTTGGGAGCATGCTTCAATTCCCCGGGCAAGAAATGAAGGTGGCACACACAGATCAGGATAGTGATTATGAAGGTGGTGAGCAATGGTCAGTTTCCGGGTGTTTTGTTTTGTTTTTGGAAAAGCCAAAAGGACGTGCTGATTAGAGTGTGGGAAGGGCACACTCCCAGATTTTTAGCAATTGTCTGAGCAATTGGAACAATGGTGGTACCGTCTACTGAAATGGGGAACTCTAAAGGGCAGCAGTTGGCGAACAGAGAGTGTACAATACTGGGATGTCAGTTTTGGACATTTTATTTTTTATTTTTTTAAATGTTTATTTTCGAGAGAGAGAGGGAGAGAGGGAGAGAGAGAGAGAGAGGGAGCGCGTGCGTGCTTGAGTGGGGGAGGGGCAGAGAGACAGGGAGACACTGAATCTGAAGCAGCTCCAGGCTCTGAGCTGTCAGAGCAGAGCCCGATGCAGGACTCGAACTCACAAACCATGAGATCATGACCTGAGCCGAAGTGGGATGCTTAATCGACCGAGCCACCTAGGCACCCACGTTTTGGATATTTTAAATTTGGGATTCTCATGTGACAAAGAAGCAGAAGAGTCAAGAAAGCCCAAGACGTAGGCTTTCAGGCTGTGGTTCACTGGAGCAGTCCAGGCTGGAGATAGGAATTTGGGAGCCATCAGCTTGAGATGGTTTTTAAAGTCCTGAGATGGGCTCAGACCGTCAGGAAAAGCGAGGGTAGACTGAAAAAGAGAAGGCAGTCGAGAACTAAACCCTGGGTGCTCCAGGCTAAGAGGTCAGGTAGGAGAGGGGGACATTCATGAGGGTGGAAGGGGAACGGGCAGAGTGTGATATCCTGGGGGCCAAGTGAGGAAAAGCCCCAAGTGAGGAAGAGGCAGATATAAGCTGCATCTCGTACCGCAGTTGTGGAGACATGTCTAAGTAGCCGGTCACGGTCACAAGAAAGGGGACACCGTGCTGACTAGCAGGAAAAGTGCAGACTGGAGAGAATGCACAACAAAAGGGAACTGGGGGTTATACTGGTCTATGCCATCCCTTTCTCTGTTTCAATTTCTCCAGTGAGGGAAAAACTAGAGGAAATTAGCCTTGCCCCCTTCTCCATGTTATATTTATGAAAACTGACCAAATCTGTAACCTATTTTGAGGTCTTTGTAAAAAGCTCAGGAAAACTCCCTCTCGGGAGAGTCCACTAACACATTTATCACATCACCTGTTGCCGCGTTCTATCTACTACTTTACGTAAACCTTTTCAGGCAGACAAAGCCATTCTGGCATTCGTCTGCTGTTCTCAGTAAGGCAGACACTCTTTTACGTTTCCCCCTGTGTTCTATACCTGGACTTGTTGATATATCTTGAAGGAAAGAAGGAAGGGGACGAAAGAAAGGGAGTGTCATACGTGCCCTCGTTTGCTAAAAAACGTGCAGCACTTTTGTCCTCAACTAAGTAATGCCCTTGAACCAGCCTCAAATGACATCCAAGGAGAACGACTGAGTAAATAAGTCCAAAGCGGCAAAACAAACCACATATTGAGGTGTGATTAAATGCCACACTCAAAATTGCTCTGCTCAAAGTTCCCAGAGACACATCTTCGCTCTACCTAATAATTTCTCTTCTTCCTGATTTCTCTGCAGCTTTTAATAACTCTCTCTTCCTTTAAACCCTCTTGTACGGTTTCCATAACTGGCTTTACTTCTATGTCCTTTGCTGCCTCATCATTTCTCTCGTCCTCTTAATATGGAGTGTTCCAAGATTAAATTGACCTCAGTTTTCAACTCTATTCAGAGGCTTAAAAATCCCCTCTATGCAGAAACCATTGGGATTAAGAGCTTGGACTTAAAATCATCAAGATTTCTGCTGAAATCTCACTGTAACAATTACTAGTGGTGTGACCTATGGCAAATTATGATAATCTTTTCTGCACCAGTTTCCTCATCTGTAAAACGTGAGTATCATTATTACTTGCTTCATGGAGTTCTGTGAAGGCTTAATGGGCTAATCCATGTAAGGCTCAACAGGAAGACCGGCACGTATTAAGCATGCAAAAAATGCTGACTGCTATTGTAACCTCCCGGATGTAAAGTCCTAGCTCCAGCCTCTCTTTATTTCAAGTGCACTTCTATCGCCTACTGGAATTAGTCATTCGACTTCCTCAAACTCTCTGTGAACCAAAGACAAAATAATTTAGGACATGCAGAATAAAGAAAATCTACTGCTGAATCATTAGTGAGTCAATTACAGCAAATCATTCAATGAATGTTAGCCTAAGAGTATGATGAGTGAAATGGCATTTCAGTATTTGAAATAACCTAACTTGAAATAAAGAGAGTGTCTACAGGCACCCGGGTGGCTCAGTCAGTTCAGTGTCTGACATGGGCTCAGGTCGTGATCTCACAGTTTGAGTATGAGCCTCACACTGGGCTCTCGGTTGTCAGTGCAGAGCCTGCTTCGGATCTTCTGTTCCCCTCTCTCTCTGTCCCTTCCCTGCTCCAGCTCACACCCTCTCTCTCAAAAATAAGACATTAAAAGAAAAACAAAAAGAGAGAGTGTCTACAAAGCGTTTAGCATATGCCTCCTGCAATGCTGTCCAGCTCCTTCTTCTTTACTTCACCAGCCTCCATCCAAGTTTCATTCTTACAGTTTTTACTAATAAAACAGTATGTTTATTCAATCAATCATCCTTTCTCATCCCCGATGAAAATTGCTAGTTTAGAAACTGTCACAGGGAGCTTTAGGATTCTAAGGCATTTTCCTCTTAAAAAACAAAACAAAACAAAAACAAAAACCCTTCTATTATTAATGTATTTTAAATAACAAATCATTCCATTTCAAATATTTTATCCTATTATCCAAAAGTTGTTTGGGAGGGAGTACTAACAGAGAACACTGAGCACGCACCCAGAGCTGTCCTGTTCTCGCCTATAAAAGCACTCTGAAGTGTGTTATCACACGCAATTCTACGGGACACCTAGCTCGTTGCTTATTTTTCTTTTTTTCTTTTTTGAAGCTATTATGTATTTTCGAGCAGGGGAGGGGCGGAGAGAGAATCTGAAGCAGGCTCGCACATCAGTGCAGAGACTGACACTGGGCTTGAAACCATAAACCGCGAGATCGTGACCTGAGCTGAAATCAAGAGTCGGACGTTGAACGACTGAGTCACCCAGGCTTATTGCTTATTTTTAATGGGATACTCTGTTAGTTGTCAAAACCTGAATTGGCCAGTGGTCTTTTCTGAAATAGAGATTCTCACTGAAATCAAAATTCTTCTTTTTCACAAATATATAGCCCCTCGTCAGAAACACTTGATAAGACATAACCACGGGGCCAGTAAAAGGTGTATTTTACCATTTCTGTGTGAGCATTGTATCCTTTATAGCTATAAACTTTTTGCCCAGAAGAAGGAGGTGGAAGGTCACTACAGCTCAGGTCTTGGAGGTAGTTACTAAAATGCACAGGATTCCTCCTGTATCGCTCCATGACCACACACAGTAAAACATGTACACGGTTCATGGTGATTTTGTGTTTCTTTCCCTCCAACGGCAGTTTGGTTTTTCACTTGAGTACGGCTGACATACAGTATTGTATCAGTTTCAGGAGTACAACGTAGCGATTTGACAATTACATACCTGACGCAGTGCTCCCATGATAAGTATAGTTACCATCTGTCACCACACACAGTTAGTGTTATTGACCATGTTCTCCCTGCTATACTTTTCAGCCCCATGACTTATTTGATGACCAGAAGCTTGCCCCTCTTGAAGTGGGACTTCCCAGCGCCCTACTCTTTGACTACGCGGGGGCTCTGCTAGCATGAAGTGACAGAGGCCCTGGAGAGCATGCAGGTAGGCTGAGCTCACGCCCCTTGCCCCTCTCTGGGATGACACGGAACCCCTCTGCTACTTCAGCCATCTCAACTGCCCCTCGAATCCTGAAAATGCCCTAGCTGGCAAGCAAACTTAAAGCCAGATGAACAGGAGTTCAAACTTCAAATTCACCGTAAGGTACTGTGTTCAGTGACCTTGAGCAAATCACTTTATCTAGTTCTCAGAGAGATGCCTGCTTTTAAATTAAATGTTCTGGAAATGAAGAAAAGTCAAGATGGTATACAGCAAACACTTAATAAAGAGCGGTTCCCAAGTCCAGCCCGACACAACCACCCTTTTCATCAAACCCTGCACTCCACTTTAATGAGGTGTTTGTTGTGTATCTGCACAGAATCCGAGTGGCATTGGGTCTCCCCAAGAAGTAATCAGAAAGGAAAAAGAGAAGAATGTGCAGTGGCGGGGGGGGGGGAGCCCTAAATTGCACTCAAAGGCTTAATATTCTTCAGACTGGATGCTTTTAAAATTTGCAGAGTTCCACTAAGCCCATTCAGTAGGGAATATATGCTTTTCCATGGCTTACAGAGATCAACATAAAACAAAAACAACAGGCATTTGAGTGCTGCCTGCCTGCTATCAAGAGGCCTTTCACACAATGTGGCAGAAATGCTATCTCAGAGGGACAGGCATCTTCACCAGCAATGTTTCTTCCCTTCCATTTACTCTTTTTAAAAACTACTGCAGTCAACACAGGCAGGCAGCTGTCCTTCTATGCCTCAACACTTCCCTGCACCCTAGCTCACAGACAGTAGTTTCCCCATACTCACCTTTGCTTGGAAAATACTCAATAAAGAAATGAGTGGAAACAAATTAGTCATTCTGCAGTCTATTGATTAAGCCACATTAAATCAGGGTCACACAGGGTATGCGTTGGGGGAAGGGAAGCAATCAATTCAAGGCTGCAAAAAAATTAATGAACACACTCAGAAGTTTTAGTCCTTTTTTACCTTGTCGTTAACAGTCAGGCTGTGAGTCCTGAACATACTGCCCAAGGGCCATAAAAAACCCTACAACCGGGAAAGGGAACGTGCATTATTAACTATATTACACTGCAGGTTGGCGGCAGACGGGCGTAAACTTCTGCTTCTGGAGTTTTAGACAGATGGATGCTGAGACGACATCCAGAGACAAAGACGGTTCAGACATATCTTACTCATCACTGGAAAAATCCATGGAATTGAAGGCTGCTAAAAAAGTTAACTGCTGTTTCCCCATCTAAAGTACGACAAGGGGGCGCCTGGGTGGCGCAGTCGGTTAAGCGACCGACTTCAGCCAGGTCACGATCTCGCGGTCCGTGAGTTCGAGCCCCGCGTCGGGCTCTGGGCTGATGGCTCAGAGCCTGGAGCCTGTTTCCGATTCTGTGTCTCCCTCTCTCTCTGCCCCTCCCCGTTCATGCTCTGTCTCTGTCCCAAAAATAAATAAATGTTGAAAAAAAAAATTAAAAAAAAAAAAAGAAATTATAAAAAAAAAATAAAATAAAATAAAGTACGACAAGGAGGGGTTTTCAGGATCCAAAGTCATAGAACGCTCGTATCATAGCAAGAACAGAGGAGTGACCGCTCGCCTTTCCAAAGTGTAGCACCAAATGAGAGGTCAGTGGGACCACATGATCCTAACAGACTGCCAACCTCAGTGTGTTTAGAAACCACCTGGAGAACCCGTTTAAAATGCTGATCCCGTCTGCTGTGTCCAGAATTCTGAACCAGCAGGTCCAAAGCAAGGACCAGGAACCCACATTTTTAACAAGTTCCTCCGCTGATTTTGATACATACAGGTGGTTCTCGGAACATACTTTCACAAACACTGAAAAGGTGTAAGATAGAACCAAAATGAGCAATAATTTTGATCTGGGGTCGGGGGGGGGCGGGGAAGGAGAAAGAAATCTAAGTTAACAAGACCATCTCCTCCCTCTGGAACGAGGCTAGATGATGAGACCTTTTGAGCCTCCCTAGTATATATTCGCTTTGTGACTAAATGAGCAAATGAGTGAATGAATGTTCTTATAGTGGGGTAATAGTTACCATTTACTGAGTACCTATGTAATCCTCAACAACTCTATGAAATGTATACCACTACTATATCCTCATGAAAAAGAGAAACCAAAATTACACAACTTGCCCAATGTACATACTCAAAACACGGTGGAGCTAGGTTTGACTTACACAGTCTGCTTGTTCCTGTCCGCTATGGACAGTCAGTGCCCAGTGATTTGAAAGCGTTTTTCCTAAGAGAGGACACTAGAGCTGCTTCTATCCTGGAAAAAACTAGCCCAAATAAAGGCATTTTCTCGCATTTATCTTAACCACAAAAACAGCTTTCCCGAATTCTGAAACTCCTTACCAGGACACAGGGCAGGTTAAAGAGTTTAAATGTTTGTTTATTTTTGAGAGACAGACATAGAGAGAGACACACACAGAGCGTGAGCAGGGGAGGGACAGAGAGAGGGAGACACAGAATCTGAAACAGGCTCCAGGCTCTGAGCTGTCAGCACAGAGCCCGACGCGGGGCTCCAACTCACGGACTGCGAGATCGTGACCTGAGCCGAAGTCAGATGCTCAACCGACTGAGCCACCCAGGCGTCCCTAAAGTAATTCTAGTAACCTGCTAGAATTCTGTTAAGGCCAAAAATGCACTTGGGAGGGGAGTGGCCTATAAACACCTGGTTGCACTTTCTAGCCACAGTCAAGGAAGAAAGAGCAAGGGCTTAATGACCAAACAAGTTCATACCAGCACATTCTGGTGCTGGTAATATGGAATCACTGAACTTGACAGTCAAGGTCTTAGACCCCTCTAAGTACTCCTAGATGTATATAGATCTCTCTCTCTCTTCCTCCCTCCTCTATCCCTTACTACCTCTGCATATGACATATTCTCTGATAGGAAAGTCCCCTCCCCCCCAACTCCTTGGTACACCTCGTGTAGACAATTTATTACATTATGAGGACTTCTCTTGCCTTAAGGCTGTCTCTACTGTATTCTCCCATTCTTTGTGGCACTTAACTGCCTTCTTCGGGAATTCTTAGCCTTCCCGCTAGCCTGTAAAACATGAGGGTTGGGAGTGTTATTCACGTCTGTTTTACTCCTTTTGGTGTGCACAGGACCCAACACATATATTGGTCTCCCTGTAGCAATACGAAGTGGCTAAATGCAAAGACCATGACTGATTTCTTCTGAAAGCACAGACCAATGCAGACCATTAAAAGATGAATAAAGAAAACCCACATCTCTTGGTTCCAAGTTTTTTCACGTAGCCTCAGTACCAATTCAATTATCTTCCAACACTGATTCCGCACTCAACCCGGGCAGGATCCACACTGACTTGTAAAATAGGATTGCAACTCTGGTTAGATGAGAAACTCAAAAGACACACTTTCCCAAAATAATATGCTCAGGAAATTGAAGATCATTTCTACTTAAACCACAGTTTATCCTAAAGGTATAATGATCCTCTTGAGTGAAAGGGTATTTTCAAATTGGGAACATCACGGAAATTCAGTTGGGACAGATTAACAGAACTTTCGATCAGGTTTAAGATCCATGCTAAAAAACATGCTCTTACTTAACAAAACTCTATGCTCAGTAACAAAATCCTAAGAACTTAATAGCTATAAATGGCAGTCTCTTTTTTGGTGGTGAATGTTAATTACAAGCAAAAAGAAACTGATGTAATTGATTCTCTTTTGCTAGACTTCACTACCATTAAGTTAAAAAGAAGTCAGAAGTGATCAGCGACTATCATCATGCAGGTGGATGACTTCTTTTTGTTTCTATATTTTTAAAATCATGCCTCAGTGACCATAAGAAATGCTATTGTATCTTACCATGCTGAGAACAACAACAAAAAAAACCACACACACACTAATAATATCTGCCACTTCCGATGATTTCTTTCTGGCTGTCTTCCTCGATTCACAGGACGTGTAGATGAGATGAATGAGTTGTTCCCTAAGTATCATTTGTTCTTTGAAATGCTCTTCTGAAATCTCATTTAAAGTCCCCAGATCAGATATTCTTTCCTGCCTCCCACCCCAGGAATTAATTCCTACACCTGAACATCAAAAATAAAATACAGGCAAATATCACACAAAATGTTAAAAGATTCACTACAAACCTGGATTACATCACTTCACAGTATTGTAGTTGGTGTGGATTTACTGGGTCACGTCAGAGAGAGAGAGTCAGGCCTGACTCAACTCGTTCAAATAACTGCAATGCTTATGATTTGGGGGATTCTTTCTGGAAAGATGGAAATGTTTTTATACAAGCAGCTGCCCATCTTTTCATTCTGTGATGGTTCACCACAGTCCTCCCTCAGACTTAACTTGTTTAATGTAAATGTGTTTGTAATGGGCAATTTTATCTGTATTCTGCCGCCATTTCATTTGCAACATTATTCTAATTAATGGGTCATTCATCATTTTACTAGAGCTGTTTTGTGCTTGAGGAGGCTACTGTTACCTTCGGAGCAGTTTTAGAATTTGAAAATAATTCTCACTACTCCAGTCACATACTTCAGATGTGTTATAAGACACCATTCATTTTCCATTTCCCCCCACCTCCATTTCTGCTAATGTCTTTGCCCAGGCAGAAAAGAACACAGCCTACTCTAATATATTAATATGAAAGCCTCCCAAATGATATCTTTGGCACTAAAGCTTAAAATTCAGCCCTTAATAATGTATTAAGTGTAAGCGATCTTTCCCTAAGTCATTCTATGCTAACACTACAGTGGCGCATATATCCCGTTACTTAACGGAGCTCTGAGCAATGGGAAAGGAAAAAAAGACAAGTACTGGGCCCAGGACTGTAGTCAGAGGACAGATATTCAACACACACACCCCGCTTCAGTTTGCCCCACCCACAACCAACAGCCACCAAGTGCGAAGGCCTCACGGATCTTCTAAAAATGGTGATCCA
Source organism: Leopardus geoffroyi (assembly GCF_018350155.1). NCBI lineage: Eukaryota > Metazoa > Chordata > Mammalia > Carnivora > Felidae > Leopardus > Leopardus geoffroyi. Next base: position 149,807,863 of record NC_059331.1, on the reverse strand, counting down.
TTTAGCCATCCATTTTCAGTTTCTATTACAGCAACATCTACAAACATCATTCATTTATCAAGACCTTACTGTTTCAAGTACACGTTTAAGTGATCTATGTAGATTGGCTCATCTTCTAACAATCCCACAGAGTCAGTGGCATTACTCCCATTTTACAGATGAAGAAACAGACTTTTGGAAGTTGGATGACTAGAATGGGAATGGACTAGACTGGTTTGACTTCAACACCTGAATATCGATAGCATTTCTTCAGGGCTAAACAACCTCCTTCAGAGCTCTCAGCAACCTAATAATGAATTGAAGGCACTCCTTCAAATTCCTACTGAGGCATATTCTTTCATGCAGAATTGATTTTTATAAGCCCTTCTTCACGCATGCACAGAACCAGTCCTGGAAAGACAGGGACGGCCCAGTGCACTAGCCTATTTCTTATTAAAGGAAAACTCCATATATTAGAAACCCTATTTCATGAATCCCAAAGGGGGAAAAAAAATACATGATATCTAGGAGGAAACTCATTTCTTCTCACGACTGCCTGTATCTTTCCTGATGAGGTCTCTTTATTATAATTAGATTTCCTCACCTCCTGTTCCTCCAGCCCTGAGTTCTCTGCTGTCTCACATCACGGAAGCATAAAGACAAAGGGCTATGAACAGAAAGCCCACCATTCTCATATACTTCTATTGTTCTCACTTCAATTTCTGCTGTGCAGTTCAGAAACGCAAGGTATTTGGAAAGTGACAAAGAAATGGTTCATCAGGTCAGGCTTCCTCTTTCTTATCTTCCAAAGAGAGGAAAATAGAGCTATATAGAGAAGAGAGTGTCGGGTATACAGGGAAAAGTATTTGCTAAGCTTTGGAGACTTTATAAGGAATATAAGGATGTTTGCAGAGTTAAAGACTCAGAGGTAAAAAAAAAAAAAAAAAAAAAAAAGATTAGAGAAGGTATTTACCCTGTTAACCTGCCAGAAAGAAAGGAATGTTCTAAAAGGTAAATGAATTGCTACTGAAGGGGTTCATAACAAGTCTCCCCAAAACGTGCCACTTTGGCATGTGGACTATTTTGAGCTGAAGGCAATCAAGAACCGGCAGATTCAAGAAAAACTTTCATCCCTCCCTTAAACTATCTAAAATAATTTAGATAGGGGGTCTTGACCAGAAACGGAGCCATACCAAGAGATAACTTTCTACCCGACCTGTCTGTAAAGCGAGACAAACATCAAATTACCAAACATCACTCTTCTTATCATCCTGTGAACATCCTCTGAAGGCCCTAACCTTGACTTCCTTAGTCCAAGATTGCCCGGCTTCTCCTTGGGTCTCATATGCATGTAGGGTTTCCCTATGTATGGAAGTAAATTTTTCTTCAGTTATCTGCCTTATGTTAATTTATGACACCAGTTAAATAATCTGGAAGGGCAAAAGGAATTTTTTTTTTTTCCTCCTCAATACAGTGTTTGTGTGCAAATGCAAAGTGGTGTAAAAATAGTTCAGGGCAGTTTTGTATACCCTTCAAAAATGACTTTGAGACTCTCTTTTATAAATAAAAGGGTCTTGGTACCGTGGGTATTTTCAGTTGGAATAGACAAATATATTGAGAACTTTTTCATCATAATAAAGTGCAGAGGTTTGCTTTGGCCTTTAGGGGAAAGAAAGGCAAAACAAAAACAAAAACAAACTCCTCAAAGCTGAGTTACCCTTTTGGATTCCAGGCCAATTCAATGTAACAGAAAATATAATATCTACCAACAAATATAAAAATTAACTCTCATAATGTTCTCTTTCCCTTCTGAAGTTTCATTAGAACACACCCTCAGGCCCCTCAAAATCTACAGGAAAGTACCACACATGGAAGCAAATAAGTAACTTCAGGTCAAAACCCTAAAAGGACACAATCTCACTTCCTTGCTGATGGTGCTCTCTTCCTAGAATTTTCCCTAATTAGAAAACGGTAAATATTGCCATTGTTAGCGTTTTTGAGTTCCTATAATTTCTTTGTTCTGGAGATTTTCACTCTGTTTTTCTTCTTTTCAACCAGGGAAAAGCAGGGTTAATATTTAAGTCCTAAAAGGGTCTGTTTTACTAGTGTCTGGCCTATGAATTTTTAGGATATTGCTACAAAAGCATTAAAGCTATTTTCATTTTTATATCTCTAAGTAAAAATGAGCATCGCGAATGAGAGTTTGGAGAATGGAAACATAGACAAAATTCCATAAAACAGTAAGAACAGCCAGTTGTTCTGAGGCTGACAAACCAGGGGGGCCACACAAAGCCCTTATCCCCGGGGCTGCCTTCTGTCCACAGCTGCCCCAACGTCTCCAATTCTCTTTTACGAAGTAGGTCTCCTCCTTGAACCAAGATTCATTCTTTCCCCTGCTCTTCCTCCTTCTCTCTGGATCCCTGTCACTCTTCTCTTTCTTCTTTAGTTGGCTTCTCTGCCATTTTCCACTCCTTCCTTTTGTTCCATTCCCTGTGTTAAGTGGCTAAATGGAGTTGAGATGTTTTAACAATTTTTGTGTTTAGTAAGTATGGATCTAAAATCCCTAGATGATATTAAATGAAATATCTCATATTTCTCTTTAGAAAAAAATAAGAAAAAAGAAAGAAAACATTTTAGCAGTACGTGGCCTTCAATTTACTTTTGGATAATCAGAAGGAAAAATTCTCTCCCCCATCGCCCACTTATCTTCATTGAAAAGATACTGTACTTCTATGCTGTTTGTGGCAGTAACCACAATTCACATTTTTTCACAGATCAATTTTTAAGAATATACCCTTATATCACAGGTACTTATATGTGGGTAGCTTTTCATCTACTGTGAGAGCATTTACTGTAGATATCACAGGAAAAATGGCAGTTATAAGCCCTTGACATCATAGCCAAATGACCTGGAAAAGGAAATCAACCAGCTTTTCTGTTTATCTCTAAGCTAATAATGAGAATCAATCTACCAAGCGCTACCTGCCTACCAGAGTTTTGGGGTTACACAGTGAGGTGTTTGTGTGCAATTCTGATATCAGAAAGAAGTCCTCAGAGTAATATTTAAAATCATCTTCTTCAATGAACAAGCAATCTGTATCTTCTTATTATGGTTTAATGCTATGAGGCTAATTCATACTATAAGTGATCCAAAGCCTATTTCTACTAGAGTCAACAATCCTTTTCTTATGATAATGCAATAATTTTTCAGACTAATGAATCATGATGTTTTCCTGAAAATGTTCAATTCAAAATAAATACAGAATTTGTAGGGCTAAAAGACTATAAGTGTGACATTTTTTTTCCATTTGATTTTGATTTTTAATTTTTGGGAGATGGATCATCCTTTTCCTCTAGATTTATTCAAGTTTGAATGAAAAGTGCCTGCTTCAGTTCAGAGCTTTGATCTTCTTGGCTATGATGTCTTCCTTGGCCTAGACTCTAATGAGACTAAGTCTCTATGCATGCTGTCAATCTTCTACATCAAATGCTGGGAGTGAGGAGAAAGCGACTTTTTATTACAGAACTCTGAGGCCCCTCTTTGGGGAGAAAAAAGAGGAAATGTGGTGTAATACTTCTTCCGATTTCTTTCTCACGTGGAGACAATATGTACTTTCTCACATGGAGAGAACATTTTATGGTCATAATAATTAAATCAGTAAAGAAACTCCCTTCCCCCTTTGCTCTTTCTTTAGGGATATATAAGAAATGTCCACTCTAGAAATGAAACTGGCCAATCCCAATACTAAGAAAACTTTATTTATAAGCTAGGATGAACTTTGTATTGTAGGACAAAATAACCAGGAAAATAAGACTATATCTGCTGGCTTTTCTCTCTCTTTTTTCTCCATTATTTTGCAGATCAGAGTTAATCCCCCCAAATAGCGAATATCCAACAGAGTAGGTTATTGATGATATAATCATACGAATACTACTCCCAATTTGGGCTTCCGCACTTTATGAGAAGTCAGCCATGATTCTTAGTATAAAGTCTTAACATACGATTCATTTCCCTGTTCCAGGTGATAATTACTGTAGTAAAGGACCTTGAAATGGCCACTCCATTAGTTTTAAGTGGTACTAATTAGGATTTATAATTTAGAGTCTATATAACACACAGAAACAAACACAGACTGTGTGAAGTTTTGGCTCTTTCTATAAGAAAACACCAATTTGAAGATTAAAAATAAGATTAAGTAGCCTTAAAGGGCACAATTTTCATTCTAGAAAGGAAATAAGCAACCTCAAGTTGCTGCCAGTGGGAGGAACAACTGAGTTTAAAGCTCCATTTCACAAATTAAATTCTGGCTGCATCTTTTAACACCAAGACTTTTTTTTTTTCCCTTCACAGTGCCAAAAATACATTCCAGAGCCAATGTTCTCAAGTGAAAACATACAGTATTTAGACAAGCAGTAATTCGCTAGTAATGTTTCCACATAATCATTTCACACACGATTGCTAATCATGCCATGTGAGAGAAACCTCTAAACAAGGAAACGTATATATGGCCATAAACTTAAATTATCAAACTGATAACAAAAGCAAAAATGGTCAAACAAAAGAGTACATTCTAAGCTTGTTCACAGAATTAATCAATTCTGTTTTGGACAGCTTTGGATATTTACAAAAGGGTAGATATCTGGAATATAACAGAGCCTTAGGAATATAAACACTTTCTTTCTCTTATTCCTGAAATAAGTAGCTAAAAAATTGTTTCCCCAAATAGTGATATAATATTCAATAGGTTCCCATTCTGTCACTGACTGAGATAACTTCCAAGAACTAAGCTCTTAAAGAATTATTTATTGTGGGACTCCTGAGTGGCTCAGTTGATTAAGTGTCCAACTGAAGTTCAGGTCATGATCTCGCGGTCTGTGAGATCGAGCCCCGAGTCGGGCTCTATGCTAACAGCTCAGAGCCTGGAGCCTGCTTTGGATTCTGTGTCTCCTTCTCTCTCTTGGCCCCTCCCCACCTTATGCTCGCTCTCTCTCTCTCTCTGTCAAAACTAAATAAACATTAAAAAAAATTATTTCTTGAGGTCCAACAACATTACCACCAACCACACCACCACCCCCAATACCCTCACGAGCTACTAACAGGAGCAAGAGAGAGAACTCAGAACGACACCAGAGCTTCCAAGTACATTCTCCTGTTGAGAAGCAAGGCATGGCATTCAAACCAACTCCATTTTTCTCCTCTTGCTCAAAAGGAAAGACACAGAAGGTGGTGATTGAAAGCATTAGTGAGGTTTACATAGAGGAAAGCCAAGAGAAACACTCTGAACAGGCACACCATGCCCTCCCTTCTTCAGAAACACAAATGAGCACAGAAGAAGTCAAAGTTATATATAATCTTTAGTGGTTTAAAAAAAAAAAGGAGTAATGCTTCACACATGGCAGGATCTGGCAGAGTGTGTTATGGAGGCAGCTCATGAAATGCTTAGCTATCAAATTAATTCCAGTTGGCTGGGATATGAACCCTGTCACATATATTGAAAACTAGATGAAACATAACTAAATGTAATGATAAAGAGCAACGAAAGTGCTGCTGGAAAAATAATCATGAAGCTTCAGGCTTGTTTAATGATTTTGTCAATATCTGGAGAAGAGAGAATTCCATGGAACCAGAAGAAATCTCAGGGGGTTTTGCAAACATTAGGAAGAAATTATGCAGAGGGTTTGCAACGCTCGTACTTTAAAAAGAGGAGGGGGCATTATTTTATAATAATAAGCTCAAGAAAATGCTAAACTAAATTTTAAAGCTCAAAATGATCTTTCCTTTATGTGTCTTATGCAGAGACCACACTACAAAAAAAGTCTACTGAGGATTCATTGCAATCTACCATAGAGAAGAAATGCATTTCTCTTTCTTCCTAATATTTAAGGCATTTGATGCAAATGCACAGGTAGATTAAGAGGAAAGGGTAAAAAAAAAATTCAACATGTCCATTGTTTTCCTTTCATAAAATTGTTTCTGGCATGGTTTCTCGACAACTACAGTTTTTAACTGATCTTCAAACAAAATATTTGATCAGCTATCTCATGTTCTTTTTAGAGAGGCACAAACAGTAAATGAACAAGTGAATTTTAAAAATAACGTTTCTGAATCAAACTGCTAATCATTTACTCAGACTATCCAAATAAATAAATAGATGTGTCCATTCCTCTTCACAAAAGAGTAAAATTTAGCAAGATGGTACTAACAAATGGCCTGGGTAAATCGCAATTGTTTTCCTCTCCTTTTATGGCCCCTACTATATCATCCTGCTTTCAATAAAAAAACATATGTAGGCAGATATGTGTTGAAAGCCAATTCATAAGTGCCACAGAGACTAAATATTTGAGAATGTTATACTTCTCATATCTCATGGAAAAAAAGAAGGGCCCACAATGGCGGAAGCATTTAAGAGATAATGTAAAACCACAAAATATAGGGAAATGCGTGCTTTTCAGAAGACAACGCCAATAGAGAATGTTTATAAAGAAGGCATTCCTGGGGTGCCTGGGGGCTCAGTCGGTTAAGTGTTCGACTTCGGCTCAGGTCATGATCTCATGGCTCATGAGTTCAAGCCCCACATTGGGCTCTGTGCTAACAGCTTGGAGCCTGGAGCCTGCTTCGGATTTCTATGTCTCCCTCTTTCTCTGCCCCTCCCCCACTTTGGCTCTCTCTCTCTCTCTCTCTCAAAAATAAACAAACATTAAAAAAAAAAAGAAGACATTCCTGCAGGTAGCATAGTTCTTGAAAGTTTTCATTTTACATGATACCAAGACCCAAAGCTAAAATGGAAACCACAATGTTCTATTCTAGATACATTCAAAATATTCAAGTGCTACTTCTTTCTTGTAAGGGGGATATCCCTGACCTGTATAGAGAAATTTACCTTTACATAAATTAAATTATATCTTAAATATAATTTGAAAATCTATCTTGGGTAAAACTACATAATCAAAGTCCTTAAGTCCTGCAAATAATTATGCCTACATTAACCAGTTGAATTCATAAAGTTTCCTTCTAAATCAGCCCCACTGTTTTTAGATGATTATCTTTTAGAAGTAAGACTAAGAGAAGGGCATAGTGATTAGACTAGACCATCGTGAGAAAGTACTCTGAGGTTCTCATTTTGACCGGGCTGCCACCTGTCCCATCTGTCTCTGAGACCCAGAGCTGGTCAAACTGTGTCTTTCATCATAATTTTCTAGCAGAAAAAACACTTACTCTAATCCAGGGGGAGAATTCTGTTTATGAACTGCTTCCAGAGTGTCCTACTGAAATGATATTCCTAACTCAAACAGCCCAATTAGAGCCTCCATTAAAGAATCCTGGGGCCTGAGAAACCTCGTATTTTCAGGGTTCTGAACGGAGAGGAGGAAGTAAGAACTAGGGCTCTGGGGTCCTTCTGCCTGGGCTTGAATCCTGGGGCCTCCATTTACAATAGTGTGATCTTGGTCAAGCCACTTCAACTCTCTGTGCCTCAGGGTAGGTTCCTTAGCTATAAAATGGGGGATAAAAAGGGTAATAATAGTATCTACCACCGGAGTTGCAGTGAGGACTGAATCAGCTCATAGATGCTAAGCATTAAAAACATAATTGGGTGTATCACTAGGGCTCAGTAATTTCAGTTTTATTGTTATTTACTTGCATTGACTGAGAGGCCTTCACCATACATAAGCAGACTGTGAAAGTGAGACCCAGAATGTACACTTAAGGTAATTCCATCTTACATTACCCCAGCATTCCTAGAATGCAGACGGTTTCAAAACCATTACTTACGCTCATGTATATAATCTAAAACACCAGGATCTCAAGATGTATGCTCATTACTTTTGCCACACACAAGCAGGAAACAATATTAATGTTGTAGAAATTCACTGTTGACACGACATCAAACTTTTGGTAGCCAACTGGATGTGGGCATGTAAGCCAAATCACTAGGACTGCATCAGTAACCTGAGTCTTTGTGGCGTTGGTGACAGTTTTGCTGGAGTTTGCTATGGTAATGAGTATAGACAGCCTTGATCCATTAAGGACCACGCCTGCTGTCTTAATGCATTCCCTCAAGTAATTCAATCATGTTTATTTGGGAGAGACTCTGAGTTATCTTGGGGACATTCAAATAACCAGGTTTCCTGAGATATGCTAATATATTTAAATTATAGAGGGGCTTCCTGATTGCATTAGAAATGCATCTATCTTTCCTTTCTTGTCTTTGCAGAGGGCATGCCACCGGCTTTGTCACAACCAAACGCAAAGTGTCCCTAGGCTGGGGTTGCTAATTATATTTTGAAGGGCAACTGGTTTCTTTCTCAGTAGTTATTCATCATCCACCAAATAAAATAATACCTGAAATATGTGGAGCACACATAAATATGTTTCATTCAGCCCCCAGGAAAATACATACGTGGATGTATGTACCCAAGAGTGGGTTTGGTAGAGAGTCTTACAGATTGAGAAGAAACTAACAGGAAAAATCAACAAACATTTCAGAAATATCAAGGTTATTAAGAAAAGCTTATTGGGGCACCTGGGTGGCTCGGTCGGTTGGGCGTCCGACTTCAGCTCATGTCATGATCTCGCAGTCCGTGGGTTCAAGCCCCACATCGGGCTCTGTGCTGACAGCTCAGAGCCTGGGGCCTGTTTCACATTCTGTGTCTCCCTCTCTCTCTGCCCCTCCCCTGTTCATGCTCTGTCTCTCTCTGTCTCAAAAATAAATAAACGTAAAAAAGAAAAAAAAGAAAAGCTTATTCTTTTTTTCCTCTAGAGAAAGTAGACAAAAAGAGCATGAGACGTAACTAATACTTGGAAGAGAAAAGTATCTACTCCCTAGTAGTACAGTTCACATAAATTGCTAGAAAGATTTCAAAATGTCAGCAGAGGCTTCCTTCCTCTCCCGGATCCAAACGATGAATAAAACTTTCCTCAGAAGCCAAAGCCAATGACGAAATTCCTCTAACATTTACATCCGTAATGGTGTTTCTTCTAGAGAGAAGAGAAAATCTGTGGGAATGAAATACTTGACAGGCTTTGTGATGTTTAGTAAGGCAGAAGTATGTTTGCAAACTTCAAACCTGACTGACTCGTTCTAGCACCTTTTCCAACAGGCAGCATTAAAGAAATGTCTTACACAGGAGGTTTCCCTGGTGTGTGCTCTGGGGCTTGAGGAGGGGAGGAGAGAAGGAGTTTCGTGTGCTGTCATGGGAAATTAACGGTCTGCCTTACGGAGGTTTACAGACTATCATTTATAATCAGACACGGGCAGCCCATCCACTAACTTAAGCATTAAAGAGAGCCAAAGAAGCGACATTCTCTCTCTGCTTCACCCTCACCTATACAATGACCTAGGTAAAAATAAGTTGTCCTCGGGGCACCTGGGTGGCTCAGTCGGTTAAGCGTCTGACTTTGGCTCAGGTCATGATCTCACAGTTTGTGGGTTCGTGTCCCACGTCGGGCTCTGTGCTGACAGCTTGGAGCAGAGCTAAGAGCCTGCTTCAGATTCTGTGCCTCCCTCTCTGCCCCTCCCCCACTCGCACTGTCTGTCTCTGTCTCAAAAATAAATAAACATTAAAAAAGATTTTTTTTAAAGAATCAGTTCTCAAGTAATTGTACCACAAGGCACATTTGTAAATTCATATTTGCAATTTATTGATTTGAACAGCAAAAACAACCCCAAGAAGGAAGCCGAGGTGCAAATGTGTTTAGGTGGCAATGAACCTCAGGCACACGGAAGCACAAAACTTGCGTATGGGCGGTCACCGAACAACCAGCTGTCTACCTTCATTACCGTGGCTCCGATGGTAAGAAGTGTAAGACACTGCTCTCCGTGCAAAGTTTACATTATTAATTTCCCCACCCAACGTTTACTGAGAACCTAGTGTGTGCCAGATATCAGCAACGTTCCAGGTATGCAAAGCCAATCAAAAAATGGCCACTCGCATCTTCTTTATGAGGAAGAAACATGACAATAAATAGAGAATAATTATGTGTTGGGTCAGCAAGGGCACAGAGGAAAGAGGAGTAAGAGAGGCGTCAGACAGTCCCCAGAAAAGATCCTACTGAGGAAGGAGTAGAAATTCACCAGGTAAAGGAAGAGGAAAAGGCCATCAGGTAGAGAGAAAATGCAGGCAAGGGAAGAGAGGGGGGACAGAGCATTAAGATTTGTGCAACTTCAGGGGCGCCTGGGTGGCTCAGTCGGTTAAGCGTCCTACTTCGGTTCAGGTCATGATCTCGCGGTTGGTGGGTTCGAGCCCCGCATTGGGCTCTGGGCTGACGGCTCAGAGCCTGGAACCTGCTTCGGATTCTGTGTCTCCTTCTCTCTCTGTTTCTCCCCTGTTCACACTCTGTCTCTCGCTCTCTCAAAAATAAAGATTAAAAAAAAAATTTAAAAAAAAGATTTCAAATAGTTTAGGATGGCAAAATGGACTACAGCAAGTATATATACACACACACACACACACACATATATATATATATACACACACACATATACATATATATATATATATATATATATATATATATATATATATATATACAGCAAGTATATATAGGAAAATGAAGGAAATGAGGCTTAAAGGATAGTTTTACAATCCTGTTTTTCTCATCCACTTACTAACTGGAAAGAATCTGAGGGCCTTACTGTGAGAGGAGCCACAAAATGGAGGTGACCTGGACCCTCTAATCACCTTGCAGTCCATCCCACTAAGTACCTTGGACGGGCTCTCTTCATGCCTGGGCTGCAATGCAACACTGTGCAGAGAGCACAGGATTTAGAGTCAGAAGCCACCGTTACGTCCTTGCCTTGAAGAAGGAACTGACTGTTCGAGCTTTTAAACTGTTTCTCAGGGTTGTTATGCTAACCGAATAAGACAATGGACTTGGAAGTTGCTGTTTTAATGTTAGCTATTTACTGCTATTATATAATTTATATAACTCCAGTAGATGCATAATCATAGTATTAATCTTATTATTTATGTTCTAGTAGATCATGGCATTGTATGCTGGCCTCTCCCTTTAGACCTTTATAATTATAAATATGGCCTCATTTCAATAAATTCAGAAAATTATGAAAAGTATAACAAGATAATCCCACATTCACTTCTAGGTACATATGTACTCATAAATAAAGCTATATATCTATATATTTTGATCAAAATGTGGTCCTATTATACTTCTGTTTTATAACCAGCTCTTTACTCAATATATTTAACCTATCCTATGTTAATAAAAAATACACCTACTCTACTATTTTCAGTGGCTGGACAAGGCTATATGTATAGAACGCAATTTATGCAACCAATATCCTCTAGACAGATCGCCCAATATATGAATATAGATCTTAGCTAAACAATCCCTGTGATCCATTCATTTCAGTCTTTAATCCTTTCTTTTACCCCATACCCCAACACACACACCCCTGTTATCCTTTTGCTTTCTTTGCCAGAACATTTGTATTTGATCTTGAGGATTTTCTGAAAGTCCTCGATTCTGCATCATCAGATTCAATATTATATTAAGCTTCACTTCATTGTATAATTGTTTAAGGACTTAACCTACAAACTCTCATCTCCACTACAAAGGCCATTAGTACATCTGGTTCTCACACCTTTTATCCAGGAATCCCATTCCTGCCCTTCACACATACTCTCTCCTCACACTCATCTCCAACTTCAAACAAATATCTTAAGTTTGAATACAATCCAATTTTTTCTCTCTAGTCTTCTACCTTCTTCCAAAACATCACTATTAATTGCAGATGTTACTGTTTTCTCCTGAGGGGGACATTACATATTCCTAGTCTAAGATTTCCACTGAGTGTGGGTATATTAATTTCAATATAAAACTGTGTTCTGCCTTCAGTCATCTCAAGGTGATGTGTTAAGCACTATAATGAAAATATGCCCAGAGCACAATAATTTTAAAATTTTAAAAAGAAGGCAGGGGTCAACTCACATTTTGCAAGAGTGACTAGGAATAAGCCCAGGTGAAAGTTGAAAGAGGTGATACATGACCTGAATCTTGAAGGATAAATTGTACACAAGATAAGAAAAAGGTTGGTATGGGTAGGCAGATTTATGGTAGAAATAAATAAATATGTGTAACAGTATGACAGACCTAAGAAAAGACTAGGGCATAAAAGGTGAGCATAAGAAAAACATGGCTAAGGTCAGAGAAGGTCCTGCACTCTACAAAAAGGAACGCTGACTCCTTCATTGGCAGACGATAGGAAATGACAAAGAGGAAGGAGCACAATCATTCTGGCAGAGGTGTGGAAGATGGGTCAGAGAAGTTGAGGTTTAGAGTAATGGGAACCAATTAGGAAGTTGGGAATGGAAAGCAAAGGCACCAGCGATGGACAGAATGGATCTGAGACATAATTATGAAGCAGAATTGGTAAAGAGAGTGACTCTGGATGTGTAGGGGCAGGGGGGATAAAAGTTTTCTAGGTGGACTCCCGGGTTTTTGAGGTCTGGATCACCGGGGAGCGGGTGGCATCATCTCTCAAGAGAGGGAACACAGGAAGGGAAGGAGCAGACGCAGATTAGCACTCCAGGATGGAGGTATGTGCAGGGGAGTAAAGGCTGGGACTGAAAGATTTAGGCAAGAAGACTATCAGTTCAGTTTTAGAACTGAAACAGCTTCCTGGAGCTTTCGAGACAGTTCCAGTTTGGAGATAATATTCTGAAAGTAATAGCTAAAGTTACTGAATGGGTGAGACAATGGTGGAGTAAGCAGAAAACAGTCTGAGACAGACTCCGTGGAGGACTTGCATTGAGGGAGTCGGCAGAGAGAAGAGAACCTTAAGAAGCCTGAGAATGAATGGTCTCAGGTGAAACGAGACACCAGAGACAGTGGTAACAGAGAAGGGAGGGGAAAGTCCAGACATAAAAGCACGATCAGCTGCCTCGAATGTTCACAAAACCAGCTAAGGTAAGATGGAAAAATACCCTTGAGATTTGGCACCTTTGAGATGGTGACAGGTCAGCAGAAGGTAGAGTGAACGGGAGGAGGGGAAAATGAAGATCACAGAATGTACTCCAGCAGCTTCGTAGGAAGCAAAGAAGAATTTGAGTGGTAGGTGGGGGTGGGGGGACTGCCATGAAAGTTTAAGGCAAGAGATGTTATAAAGGGCAGTGGCTGAGCACATTTGTAGGTCCCAGGGAAGGACCAGCAGATCAGAGAAGATTGAAAACGCAGGAGAGACCAGGTTGAACAAAAAGAAGATCCTGGGGGGGGGGGGGGGGGGGATGGAGGGGAATGGGATTAAGTCTAGAGAAGGAACAGCCTCTGAAAAAGCAAAGGGCACACAGTGAGATGTGTCTCTCCAACAGATGAATTTCTGAGGGTACAGAAGGAAAACTGAGGAAATTTAGCACTCGTGGAAAAAAAAATTTTTTTTTTTTTTGTCGTGGATTTTCCTTCTTTTTGTTCTCAAATACCACAATACCTAATTAGGAACCAAAGCTCTCTAAAGGCAAGGACAGGGACAGTGTCTGGCACATGGCAAGCACTCAAATATTTGTTGAAAAAAAAATGGATAAATGGGTGAAAAATAATGAACAGAAAAACATGACTAAAATGAAGAAATTTCCAAATTCAGGGTTTTTTTTTTTTTTTTTTTTTTTTTTTTTTTTTTTTATCTATTCTGAGAGACAGGGAGAGAGAGAAAATCCTAAGCAGGCTCCACACTGTCCATGTGGAGCTCAACATGGGGAAATGTGAGATCGTGACCTGAGCTGAAAGCAAGAGTCGGACGCTTAACCATCTGAGCCACCCAGGTGCCCCCAACCAAGTTCGGTTTTTTACAGTACACTCAACTCCTACTGAATGTAGGAGTTGCATCTTGAAAAGTCAACGTCAATCAAAAACACGTAAAAAAAGGAAATGTAATGAATTAGGCGTACAAAGTGGAGGGACTTCCAACTTTCAGAGAAGGATGTTGCCTCCTCTTTACTCTTCAGTGAAATCCTCATTTCAATTTTCCTGAAAGCTTCAAAACAAGAAAAAAACTATAGATTCACTCAGTTGCATTTCCAAGCATGGATGCACCTTTATCCAACCTGCTCAGCATTTATAATTTCGTTTTCAAGAAAGGATAGAGTGGTCTCTTCTTATACAACTTTCTTTGCTTTTCTTATTTCCGCTCTTATATTTAATTTTTTTCTACCATATCTCACATAGATTTTTGCAAAGAGAGCAAAAATAAGGAAAATACGCAAACAAGGCATCGACGGCGTTGCTGGCAGCACCTTGAGCACCCTGGGCAGGGCTGGCATTGGCATCCCTGACGACAGGAGAGGCTGCAGACACAGGAAACTCCAGAAAACAAAGCGGCTATAACACGTGTGACTGCACAGAATACATTATACTTTATAACCAAGCAGCTGAAGGGAAGGCAGTAAATATAATTAACAATAGGTTCAAGATAGTATAGTTAAAAATACGAATGCTTTAATTTGCAAGAATTAAGATGCAAGATTCTAAAGACCTACTGAAAGAATATTTAATGCCCATCAAGTTTATCTTGTGCTTTTAAAACTGGCCCACCCACCTATAATTCATTTGCTCATTTACTCAAAACATTTTTACTCCTTTCCTACTACGGTCCAGAACCACACGATTTACAGCCAGTACCAACGCACTACAATCCTGTTACTGCCTCCAGTCTAGCCCATGCCTGCTCACTGTTTCTTCGGATATTCCCGTATCCCACTGGCTCTTGGTTAATCCTTCAGGTCACACCCCTCCCCTCCCTCCTGGCTGAATTTGTTGTTTCCAAACACTAGCCTACATATTGCTATCTGCTTAAGAATGTTGATTTCAGTTGCCAATTACCTTTCTTCGAAAAGAATCATTCTCAATTTCAAGGCAATATCATTTTTGCTTTTTTTGTTGTTCTATATTCATTCTGCTTAACAAAACTGGCAACCTATTTTAGTTGCCGGTTATTTTTGCCTTGATTCGTACATCTCAAAGTCCAGGAAATACACAGTTGGTTCATTTTAGCTTCCCTGGCTTTTACTTCCAAGGCTGTAGGACAGTCTATATTCATCATCTAGATAATCGGACTCTGGGCATCCTGGCTCACTGCCTGGCTAGACCAGAGGAGAGCCCCCCACGATCTCTTACTTGCCTGAGGGACCCCTTGGCCCCACAGGATAGGAAATCAAAGATTTCTTGAAAAGCTATTTTGAAGAAGTTTAGGTTATAAGCAGTATTTCGGACCATAAGATCCTAATAAGTTCTCATTTATTCCAAAATAATGCTTGAATATTGTGTTTTTATATCTGCGGATTTCAGCGGTACACTGATACAATGGCCAACATGAAAGAACCAGTTACTGCTGTTACAACCATAGTGTGGGCGACTAATACAGGCATCATGTTGCATAAGAGCCACCAGACACCGAAGAGGACATATTGTATGGTTTCATGCATATGAAGTTCAAGCACAGGCAAAACCTATCTACATATAATGGCAGTGATGGTCACCTCTTCCGGAAGGGGGTTGACAGTCAATACGAGAAGGTCTTCTGGGGCACTGATAATGAGCTGTATCAGTGTTCTTTATTTTGATCTGGGTCACGGATATACTCGCGTGTACAAATGTAAACATTCATATAAGTATATGAATATATACACAAATACATACGTAAAGATTTGTACGTGTTGATGCATATGTATCATCAATAAAAATGAAAAATAGAATAGCTTTTAAAATATTTATAGATTCTGAATTCCCAGAATCCAATTAAGATGCTTCCATATTCTTTCACTCAAGAGTGATAGCTTAGAAACTTGCTGGCATTACACTTTTTTCTTCTTGCTGTGTATCAAATACTTTCTCACCTACTCATGATGTGGTAGCTTACAGGAATAGGCTTTAGAGAGTGCTCACTGAATTTAGAAATAGTAACCACCAAACGATTACTATTCTTCCACAAATGCCAAAAACAACTTGAGGACATCAAGAACTCCAGGATCTATCCCAACTGCAAAACAAAAAGATCCAGCATTTCCAAGTTCAAAACCACCGCTCTCACCAAAAAATGAAATTAAGGTCATTAAAAACTAAATCTTCTCTTATGACCTTTTCACCTCTATTCTTTTTATCTGGCTGTTCTTGCCTCTTTTGCTTGAAATCAAAAACCTTGCTTTGCTCACTTACGAAATAACAAAGTTTCAAGAAAATACTGTTGCTCGGTTTGAAGTTTCTTCTTGTTTGTTTTTAACTACAAAAAGAAGATAAAAAGGGTTTCTTGCCCGTGAAATGGAAAATATTTCACTTGCAGTACTACAGATTAAAAAAAAAACACACACAGGAGGCAATATTAATGATTAAATGTTCAAATTACAATCACTAAAAGTAAAAAAGTTAAAAATGACCAGGAAGAGCCTTGGGTGTTATACATAAGCCCTGGAAACTAAGTAAACAAAACAGAAATAAGAGAACAAAATGAACAGGAGTGTGTGTGTGTGTGTGTGTGTGTGTGTGTGTGTGTGTGTATGAGAGAGAGACAGACAGACAGACAGGAGAGAGAGTCTTCTGAGGGGCAAGGAGAACAGCAAAATAATTTGCTAAATCACACAGAGAAGCAATGTAGAGCCCACACCCCCAAAGGAATAGAAGTTATATATAGGAGACTGTGATTTTCCTGTAGGCATTCCTACATTATTTTGATACCAAATTACATTATCAATTTAGGTTTCAAAATCAGATGTAAATAGGCCTGTGGCTGGATATAAACATATTTCAATGAATGCTGAATGGGCATGTTTTGGCTGCTACAGCCCAGGACAAATACATGTTCAGAATATGTAAAAAGCAGCACACAAATTACGTAAATATTTTACAAAGAAAAAACAATTTTTCTCTGCTGTCTTTTATATGTAAGCTTCCAATAACATTAAGTGATAATTATAAAATTTAATTAGTAGAAAACACTGTACCATGAGCCTATCCAGGTCAAAATCAACAGCAGGCATGAGTTTAGGTTCATTACTTATAATGTTATTTTATTATTCATTTATTATTTAGAAAAATAAGAGAGAGAGAGACAGAGTACAAGCAGGGGAGGGGCAGAGAGAGGGAGACAGAATCTGAAGCAGGGTCCAGGCTCTGAGCTGTGAGCACAGAGCCCGATGTAGGGCCTGACTCACGAACCATGAGACCACGACCTGAGCCAAAGTTGGACGTCCACTCAACTGAGCCACCCGGGCACCCCTATTATGATTATTTATTTATTAAGTTTTAGTCCCATGTTAGCTGACTGCAGAGGAGACCCAGCTTTCTTTTTGCCTTAAACATCACTAAGAGTCAACTTATACTCACACGAACCATTACTGGCACAGGAAAAAAAAAAAAAAAATCAGCAAAATACAAAAAAGAGAAGAGAAATAAAAAGCAAAAAAGAGGAAGGGTGGAGACTCTATAACCACTGCTCTGCAAACAGCCGTCATGTGAATCTCTTTCCTACCCTGTGTCAGAAAGAACAAAGGTGATGAAATGATGTAGAAGTCTACAATAACTCCTTGGCCTAGCCAACGACAATCATCAGCATTAAACTGCAATATAAAAAAGTAACCCAGATGAGTGACACTGGAAGAAACCGATCGAGGTGGAGCTCAGAAGCTTCACAGTGGATCAGAAACCCCAGATCTACAGAACGCAGACCTGACAGCCGAGCACATAGTTAGCCACATCTCCAGGAAGGGTCTTGTCTTCCAAGCAAAGCTTTCCCATTTTTGCCGAATTCACTAGAAAGTTCTTGTTGTGGGGAGTACAACCCCTTTAACATCCAACCAACTAACTGGTCCTAACCCTGATGTGTGAAGCGACAAAAACCCAAACTACTCTCTCCCTTTTAAGTGACACACATTTACATATTTGAGAACAGGCATCAAACGTTCTGGTTTTCTTCTGGCTTTCACAAACATTGCCAGTTCTTTCTCACGAGGAACGGCGTGTACTCTCCTCCTAACCAGACAGGCATGCCTGACTTCTCCTAACGTCATCGCTCTAATGTGCATTGCTATTTGGCTTGGCGCCTTGATCGTCTCTCCACCGCGGTCAGTAACATAAAATTGCCAGTTAGTCGCAATCCGTGAGCAGCCATGTATCACACAACACGGTTTGGAAACACAAAAGTGGAAGAAAACTACAGTTGAACCTCTGAAAGTTAATTTGAGGATTAAAAACACTTAACGTTTATCACGTAAATTCAAAAGCAGTTTCTCAGCGGGGGGGTTTGAAATCTAAATGTACCACGACAGTGTTTCACAGCCCTTCACAGGTCAGACCGTCTGAAAACATAGCAGTATTTTTCATAATTCTGAGGACAAGGGGAAAAAAAAGGTATGTTTCATAAAAATGCAATAGGGTAGCCACATTTCCTACCATGCATGAATAATGTATGATCTACAATGTTATTTGCTAGACTGTCTAATCACTAGCATCTTTCAAAATGTCTATATAAGCTTTAGCTCATTAAGAACAAACATGTATCCGTATAAAAATATCACATACCTGTGAACACTCAGAATAATATTCTGCCAAATACCAACACACACATCAAACTGACACGGGTACCCTACTTTTGTGCATTTCTCAAAGATAAAAACATTGGGAAATGAAAGACTAAAGAATTATTTCAGCTTGTGACATTCATGCTTACTCCAAATAATCAAGCCTAGCTCCCTCTTTCAAAACAAACCACACATAACACACACACACACACACTCACTCACTCACTCACTCACACACACTACATATATAATCAAAAAAAATGATCTAGGGACTATGGCACACTTTTTAAATAAAAGTGGGAAGAAAAAAAAACTAGCAGAAACAGAAGAGGCTAAATAAAAAAGCTTTTAAAGCAAGGCTTCTCCTATAAGAAACGGTTTTATAATCTTGGAAGGAGCTTCTACAATTCATGAAAGAATGATAAGGCAAAAGCACTTCGTACGACCATAAGCTTTTGACGTAGTAATAAGAGAAAAAAGAGTGAAAGGACAAAGTATCTAGGTTTCTGATAAATCACTGTAAGAAACAAACTACGAAGCTAAGTTACAAGAGTAGTATGTTAGGATCAATGTTTAAAAAAAAAAGGAAATTTCTAAGTTCACCTTTATATTTGTGTATTTCCTGTAACAGACACTTTCTTATTATAACAGAGGCAACACACACACACACACACACACACACACACACACTATTCTACCACTTCTAGGTATGAAAGATTGATCTATTTCAGTAACATCACTAAAGAAAAATATAATTTTCCTTTATATTTTTATTGTTAACTGACGAAAAAACATTCAAATCAACAGACATTTGCTAAGCACCCTTACAGGCGACACATTAATTCTTCCAACAAATATTTATTGTGCACCCCGTTCATGTAAAAGGTGCATTTGAACCACTTTCCTTCCTGAATGGTGGAAGTAATGTTAGGAAAGGAGGTGAGGAAAACAAAGACCACAAAAAGCAGAAATCGAGACTGTTACAGGAATGCAGATTTGGAGTTCGGTAGACCTAAAATGGTCTAAAATGGCCTAAAATGAATGAACCAGATTCAGTCACTAATCAGCAAGAGTTAGTGCCAAAAAGTTGAAAAGATCTTCCGTGCTAGGCCAGGTTTAAACTAATATATGTAAGATTCGTAAGTAGTTTATGATCACCCAGAATTATTTTCTATTAAAAAAAAGATTAGATTTGTTGGCAAAGTTTGTTTCGATAACCCCACAGGCCCTCTACAAAGCAGCCCACCAAAGCATACTACCCCTTTACGAGGAAACGGCCTCGAGTTCGGCCACAGCTGTTCTTTAAAAACTCCCAGATATCTGGAATGTCACACGGAATAAATCCTTAATAACATGTTGATAAGCTGATGGCATACTAACAATGGCTCAGTATCTTTGGATAATATCATCAAAGTGGGCTACGTACAAAAGACTTATTTTCCGTCTCAGGAGACACAACTGTCAGCAGGGACAGAGATTTTCACCATACCAAACAGAGTCGTGCTGATGACTTCACTCCTGAAAACAAGCCTTCCTGAGTGCCCCAAATCCAGTAAGATGAGGAGTTAGGAGAGTATTCGCTGACAGTCACTGTGTGGGGCTTTCTCTAAACCTTCAGAACTTCTGGAAGTTTCAGATCTAGTCCCAAAAGCTTCTAAAAAATCTAACATGACGCCTTCCTTGTTGTTTAGACAAAAGAGAGAAGTTTCTACCTTGACCATCCTGTGTACTTATCTTCCCCCACACGCCCGCCAGCAACACACACCCCTCTTCACGTTCATCTGTTCACTGTTCCCCGACCGTCGCGTCTTTTTCCTTTTCACGCACCATCTCCTCTGCCCAGGTCACTCTGCCCCAGATATTCACACAGCTTCCTCCGTCTCTTCATTTTCCACAGTCCAACCAAATGTCATCTTCCCAGAAAGGCCTTCCTACTCCACCCTACCTGTAACAGTGCCCTCACCTCCAGCGGTCACTTTTCAAATTCCTAACTTTGATCTATTGTTCTTCCTAAAACTATCACTACCTGATACTGTTTCCCATGTGTGTTAGTTTACTGTTTTATTGTCTGACTTTTCCACTGGACTAAATTCCACAAGGGTAGAGACTCATTACTTGCTAGATGGAGAGGAGTTGCACCAAGTAAGCGCTCAATAAATTTTATTAAATGGATGAGCGAATGGATTTTTATTATGCTTAATTATCACAAGGAATTTTTTATGCCTTTGATCTACCAGCATTGTCGACGCGATAAGTACCGTAATTAATAAAACAAAAAAAAAAAAATACAAAATGCAAGTGTTAATCACAAATGCCATTTACTTTGGAATATCATGTTGAGAAACCTGACCTGCTGCATTAATGGCATCATCAATTTCGGTGCCTTTCACTGTCCGAGCTTTGGTTTCAACCACTTCCTGACCTCCCGACTTCAAGCCCTGCGTTAACAATCACAGGCGTCTCAAAGCAATTTCACAGCCCTGACTGCCCCTACCCAAGCTGCTGCTAACTGGCTGTTGCTACATATGACGAGATTAACTTTTCGAAGTTACTGTTCTCTGTAATCGGAGACAAATATGATTAGATATTATGATTACGATTACTTGTTCCTACTGCTGTGTGCCCTCAAGAATGGCACACAGCCAACCACAGAAATTCTGACCACCACCAAAGCTCAAGCTGCCAAGAAGTTTCATCCCCCTAACTAATCTAAATGCCAACCTGCTCCTTACTGACCAATGAATATTTCATCTTTTGTTCTACCCAGAGAGCCTTTAATTGCTGTCTGGTTTTAATGAAGTGTGGCTGATAATAAATAGTGAAAAATGCTCACGGCCCGGATATTCAATATTCGAGCTGTGTTCAACAGAGGAAGCATCGGTGACATTTCTGCAACTCAAATACCATCATCATCCACTCTGTCTCCAGCCTCTTACCTCTGCCAAGTCACCCCAACTGCAAACATCTGTTCTTCAACTGTCTCATAAGAAACATACTTCATATATGCAAAGTGGTCATTACCCTAAACAGCCAAATGTCTTTCAAAAGCTAGTTGAAGCAAATAAGCAAAAAGAAACACATTGTCATTTGGATTTTTAACTTTTAAAATGTCAGGCCTTTGGAGTCCTTAAATATTATAAAAGCATGTCCCAGTCACAAAAGCACAAACTTTTGAAAGGTAGAAAGCAAAATCCAGACCAATCAACTCCTTTATTTTATAGACACGGAAAACTAAGACACACAGGAATTTTTTTTTTTTAATTTTTTTTTTCCAACGTTTATTTATTTTTGGGACAGAGAGAGACAGAGCATGAACAGGGGAGGGGCAGAGAGAGAGGGAGACACAGAATCGGAAACAGGCTCCAGGCTCTGAGCCATCAGCCCAGAGCCCGACGCGGGGCTGGAACTCACGGACCGCGAGATCGTGACCTGGCTGAAGTCAGACGCTCAACCGACTGCGCCACCCAGGCGCCCCGACACACAGGAATTTGGCCAACATAAAATATTAAAATGTGGTCACTCCTACCCACCCCCAGCCCACATTCAGTGATCTGTCCGCTCCATTGGGCGATACAGAAAACTCCTTTCCGTCGAAACAATGGCTCCAGTGCTGAAAGAATGATTAAATACATCATTTAATAAATTAATTTCCTGAGTTTGTTCTCATTGCAAAATGTAGTGTACATTTTCCACAACAGAGAATTAAGGTTAAATGAGGCCATAAGAGTGGGACCATAATCCAGTAGGGCTGGAGTCCTTATGAGAAGAGGAAGAGGTCACATCAGGGTACAATGAGAAGGCTTCCTTGGACTCAGGTGTCCTTATTCCTGCCCTGTCCTAGCTCTAAAGTCCGAGAACTTTTCTTTCTCAAGCAGTGATGAGCTACATTAAATCCCACTACTTCTCTTCGATGAGTCCACCTTTGAAAGCGAAAACCTCCAGTAGTGAGAAGGTTGAGTGCAACAGACTCGAATATATAACTTCGTCTTTTTTTTTAAGTTTACTTATTTATTTTGAGAGAGAGAGTGAGCAAAGAGTGAGTAGGGGAGGGGCAGGGAGAGGGAGAGAGGGAGAGAGGGAGAGAGGGAGGGAGGGAGAGAGGGAGAGGGGGAGAGAGAGGGAGAGGGACAGGGAGAGTAGGGGAGGGGCAGGGAGAGGGAGAGGGAGAGAGGGAGAGAGGGAGGGAGGGAGAGGGGGAGAGAGAGGGGGAGGGAGAGGGAGAGGGAGAGGGAGAGGGAGAGGGAGAGAGAGAGAGAGAGAGAGAATTCCAGGCAGGCTCCACACTGTGGAACTCATGAACCACGAGATCACGACCTGACCAAAGTCAGATGCTTAACAGAGTGAGCCACCCACGCATCCTGGTAACTTCATTTCCATTAGCAACACTTCCCACCAATTTGCCTCAATGGCTCAGAATGTATGCAATAACAAATGCACGCAATAAATAAATAAATGAGAGACTAATAAAGCTTGCGGTGGTTTTTTTTTTTTTAATGTTTACTTATTTTTGAGAGAAAAGAGACCGAGAGAGACAGAGAGAGAGAGAGGGAGAGAGAGAGAGCCAGCAGGGGAGGGGCAGAGAGAGGGAGACCCAGAATCTAAAGCAGGCTCCAGGCTCTGAGCTGTCAGCACAGAGCCCTACAAGGGGCTAGAACTTACAAACTGTGAGATCATGACCTGAGCTGATGTCAGATGCTTAACTGACTGAGCCACCCAGGCGCCCCATCTAATTTAGTTAGATGCTGCAAGCATTTAGACTTTTAAAGGAATAATTTTTGTTGTCACTCATTTTTTGCTATATGAAGGAAGTATACTAGCAATCAAAGGAACGATATGTTCTCTGGGAGCTTTTAGAGAATAAAGAATAGTGATAAATGAAAAAACAAAGGGAGAAATAATTTCTCCTTCCTTCCCTGCAAAATCTCACAAATAGCAACCACAAGGTAATTTCAAATTTCCAGAAATGCCTACATTATGTATTAATTATAACTAAAAAGTCTTACTTTGTCAAACTGTGATTGATACCTCAATAAAATGCACTTTGTTGGCAAAGTTTTTTATACTCAGCTCACAGTTGATAATTACCATGATGTAACTAGTCAGAAATAATTTTTGTAAAAAAAAATCCAAATGCATGTCAGATCTAGACAAAAGGAAGTACGTCACTCAGATTTCACCAATAACATATTTTCTTCCTGTTTCCCCAATTCAAAGCCTAGAAAATAAAATCCATTTACTAGAGCGAATACATCCATTCCTCATGACTATTTCCAGAGAAAACTAAAAAAAGCAAATATGTCAGTGGGGAAGGGAGGGTGGGGGAAGGTATTAGTCCTATCATATTCAGGGTCTCTATTTTGGTGAAATTATGTCAGAATCTACCTAAGTATAAGAACCTCTTCACTTCAGTATGTTTTGTTCAGTGAGACCCAGAGGTAGCAAACTTGATGAGATGAATCCTTGCCATCAAAAACTTCCATTAAGGGTTTAGTTGCACACAGTGTCTTGCCAGGCTACGGGTAAAGCAAGCAAGATAATACTAGATACCTCATCTTTCTAAAACTTCATTCTCTGTGGCAATTTTCTGATTTCTTAACCGGAATGAGAAAATAGTAAGGAAAATCATTAAATACGCAAGTCAAGGAGGCAGCAGAGTAAACGCAGAGTGAATAAACTGGAAGTCGGCATATTTGTCTCCAACACCCTATGACATTTCCTAGTGAAGAAATGGCAGTACTTAGGAGAAAAGTGCAAAAATACACTAGCAAGGTTGCCAGATCCGGGACCTTGTACAATGATGTCATGGGAGGACAGGAAAAATGACTGCTAAGAAAACAGAAAACATAATGCATAATGGGAATAAGCATCATGGGAATCCACTGTGCGGTGTTCTCGAATAGGATGGTTCGGAGTTCTCAATGAAGAAAACTTCTGTGCTACAGAGAATACATTGGCAATTAAATGAAAATTACGAAAAGAATATTTTTTTAATGTTTATTTATTCCTGAGAGAGAGAGAGAGAGCGAGCAGGGGAGGGGCAGAGAGAGGGAGACACAGAATCCGAAACAGGCTCCAGGCTCTGACCTGTCAACACAGAGCCCGATGCAGGGCTCAAACTCATGAACTGTGAGATCATGACCTGAGCTGAAGGCAGACACTTAACCGACTGAGCCACCCAGGCGCCCCATGAAAAGAACATTTTTAATAAATGAAGGGTAGACTAGCCACATGCAAAGTTCAGGAAGACAGAATACGAGTATTGCTAGACACAGGGGGAAAGTAGCAAAGGAAAAGGAAAGCCCTACACACTTAAAATGGTTTCTGGCTTCCAAAGAACACTATCTCCGTTCACGGAAAGAGAGAGTGTAAGAAAACAATGGCAGTGTTGAAATGGGTGATAAAAGCCAACTTGTGATAAGTTCCTTCTGAACTCACTTTCTGAACAGGATGCCAGTTATAAGTAAAGATGATTATGATCCATTAGGAGAAGAGTTTGGGGAATGAGGATGGGAAAAGAACAAGTCGCTGCAAGGGAGCAGAAGCACACAAGGGAGTCGAGGCGGTGCAGTACTGGGTGGAAGGGATGTGACTGCTCACTACTGCCCAGTTGGCTTCAGGAAAGGCTGTGCCCATTTGCACGTCGGGTGTAAGAGATCATCTCCGTCCGCGCCAATGATTGGCCTTTTTGGGCTTCTCGGTTTTTGCCACCAAGGCAGCTACTGAGTGAGTACCTTTTAGGCAAGAATTTCGTGTTATTTTTTGTGTGTCCCTGGGACCTGGCACAGAATCAGAGTCCAATAAATAATCAGTGAGTAAAACCGAACAGAAGGAACCTGGATCTGCACCTAATTTGTTGAGGCTTTCACTTTAAATTTCTTACCCTGTGTTTTTCTCCCCTCTTTCCATTCTTCCAGGCTACCTCTCCCATAGTTTATCTTGTCTTGTAAATAAGAATGTGCAAAATCACATTCACTTTGAGCTTGCATGGAAACACAACAGGGGGCATTCTAGAGGATGGAAAATATATGTATACGTATTTTGTTGAAATAATCCCATAGAAATAAGAGTGACTATTTCTAAATTTTTTTTTTCAACGTTTATTTATTTTTGGGACAGAGAGAGACAGAGCATGAACGGGGGAGGGGCAGAGAGAGAGGGAGACACAGAATCGGAAACAGGCTCCAGGCTCTGAGCCATCGGCCCAGAGCCCGACGCGGGGCTCGAACTCACAGACCGCAAGATCGTGACCTGGCTGAAGTCGGACGCTTAACCGACTGCGCCACCCAGGCGCCCCAAAAAGTGACTATTTCTAAAGAATCCTCACCTAACTTACAGAAGGGAAAACATGTATCATAAGTGCTCAATACACATTTGTTGATCATGAATGACTGAGTGGCCAGAGGAGAAATGAAAAATTTAAACACTGAGTAAAAATGAAATGCACTGGTATGATAAGGTGCACTTTCCTCTCAATAACAAAACTAAACTTCCAAACTTTAGAAGAAATAATAAATCTAATAACTGCCAAATCTGTAAGTGTAAAAACGAAAATAAAAACAAAACAAAACAAAACTGTAAGATCTTAATGATTTGAAGTCCCTTAAGCCCATTATGAAGTTTCAGCTGAGACTCTATATGGGTTTGAGAAGCAAGGTTTCCATTTGAGCCAAAGGCTAATTCAAAATCCATAATGATCACCTGCTTAGAAAGGAATTCACTCACCTTGCAGACCACATAAGATTCTTGTGGCTTCCATTAAGAGTTACACAGAGAATGACTATAAACCATGGCATGCAACAAACATTTCTCCAATTCTAATCAATAATAAAATACTGAATAAAAATAGAGACCAATCAAGTGTGTAAAACCAGTACGAGCACTACCAAGCCTTAAAACCTCTCTTGTAAAGCAGGATAAATGCTAAAAAATAATAGTCAAGAACTGTAATACATTAAACTCTATGAGTATTTTTGCAAAAATGCAATTTATTAAGTGTGAAATAAGGATAACTTTTTCCCCCCCATTCTAACTTCACCTTAACAAAGGGGAAAAAAAAAACAAACAACCTTAGGGGGAAAAAAAAATCTCTCGAAAAGTGGTTATTGACAATATAGCTAAAAAACTTCCAAAGATCTTCCTCTATGCTTTGGAACAAATATAAGCATAAGGATTTCATTTATCCATGCAATGGCACAACTTACCAGTAAATTATGGCGCTACATCTAGGTTAGAAGATGCCTATAATGATTAAGGTATTTTCCCATTTTCCTAACAATTAGCAGCTCTAACTAGTTAGAAATCAATTTAATTGAAGAAGAAAATGAGTATTAAACTAAGTACCAAAGTCAGGTGAAGTAAATATGAGCACTGTCACTTAATCCAGAAATTCCATATGTTCCAATTCATATGTTTACATATAGAAAATCAACTTGATTTATAGAGGAATAGTCTTAATTCTCTTAATTCCGTGATTCTTAAATTACACGATTTACTTGTTGTGAATGTTTGCTGAAACAGGTTTTTCGAAAGATTAATAATGCTTCTT
The DNA here is from genome assembly GCF_018350155.1 of Leopardus geoffroyi. Lineage (NCBI taxonomy): Eukaryota > Metazoa > Chordata > Mammalia > Carnivora > Felidae > Leopardus > Leopardus geoffroyi. Next base: position 149,780,820 of record NC_059331.1, on the reverse strand, counting down.
TAAAAATCTCTTCTTTGGGGTGCCTGGGTGGCTCAGTCAGTTAAGGGTGCAACCCTTGGTGTCATCTCAGGTCTTATCTCAGGGTTGTGAGTCCGAGCCCCGAATCGGACTTCACACTGGGCATGAAGCCTACTTAAAAAAAAATCGGGGTGCCTGGGTGGCTCAGTCAGCTGACTGAGCCGACTTCGGCTCGGGTCATGATCTCACGGTTCATGGGTTCAAGCCCCGTGTCGGGCTCTGTGCTGACACCTCAGAGCCTGGATCCGGCTTCGGATTCTGTATCTCCCCCTCTCTCTGCTCCTCCCTCCCTCCCTCTCTCTCTCTCTCTCTCTATCAAAAAATGAATAAACGTTAAAAAAAACTTCTTTGTTACTGCATGGAAGGATGTCTTTATTGTTTAATTTACATATTTGTGTTTCTGCATTTAAAACTAATTTTGAGTAAAGTATTTCAGCATAATTTTTAAAACTCATTGCTTAAATAAGAGATCTGAATCGAACTCGTTCCAATGATTGCAATTTAGTAAGTCTTGGTTAATGAAAAGGTAGGGTAATTCCAGTAGTAAACTGCTCATGTTTTAGAAAAGTACATTCAATATTCTATCTGGACAATTTAGTAGCATCTGCTTACCTGTTATTTCAAATGCCTCAAATATTATATTAGTTACATAAGAAAGTGAATGGGATGATCTGAGGACCTAACCTCTAATGAACTCAAGAGTTTCTGGTCCATTATATGAACAAAGCAAAAATAAATACTGGCTCATCACAGAGAAAACATACACTTAATATTACATCAGATATCTGTGTCCAAAGAGTACCCTTTTTAAAAAAAAAAATTTATTTTGAGAGAGAGAGAGAGAGAGGACCTGCACGAGGGGTTGAGAGGGGCAGAGAGAGAAGGAGAGAGAGAGAATCCCAAGCAGGCTCTGTGCTGTCAGTACAGAGCCCCACATGGGGCTCGATCCTACGAACTGTGAGATCATGACCTGAGTCGAAATCAACAGTCGGACACTTAACCTACTGAGCCACTTAGGTGCCCCAAAGAGTACCCTTTTTTTATTGAAGTCAACAATGCTTACCATTTAATTCACCATCTTAATTTTTTTTAGGTATACAGTATAGTAGTGTTAACTCTATGCACATTGTTATCCAACAGTTCTCTAGACATTTTTCATTGTGCAAAACCAAAATTTTAGAGCCGCTGAATAATAACCCCCTTTTCCCTTCTTCCAAAAAAGTTTCTTTTTAAAGGTATTTAGGGCTTTGAAGTTTTTTAAATGGAAGTATCACAGATTTTTATTTTCTTATAATCACAGTACCACAATAAACGGAGCAACAGATTTTATTCCAGTTAGCATCAAGCTGTCCTCTAATATATAAAACCATATATGCAACTGCTATAATGCCTTTCAGTTTTGATAAGTCATATTTGTTCAAAGATTTGCCAATCCTCAAAGGATATCTGAATCATTAATGTAAATTAGGGAGACAGATCATGGGTCTGCCATGTTTTCCTGTAAAGGGCCAATGTGTCAATATTCTAGGCTTCGTAGGCCATATGGCTTCTCTTGCAAATATTCAACTCTGCAACACCATAGCACAAGGCAGCTATGGACAATATATGAATAGATGAGCATGACTGTGTCAATAAAATTTTATTGAAAAAAAAAAAAAAAAACAGGTGGCAGACTAGATTTCTCCTGTGGACCATAAGTTGCCCCTCCCTGAAATAAACACAGAAGGGAAGGGAGGGACAATGACAGAGAGAGGGAGAGGGGCAGGGACAGGAAATAAAGAAAATTTTTAAAAAGTATTCATGGAGTATTATTCCTGAGAACAAATAGGTACTAAGATGAGTTGACATTATTTGTTTTATTGACAAACTTTGATAGTAAAGCCCTAGGAGATGCAACACTCTTTTTTTTTCTTTAGGACTTGTTTCAATGCTGACTGACCTATTGGCATTCAGTGCATCGGCATAAATAATGAAAATATTGATTTTTCAGTAAGTACATAGGATTTGACTTACCTTAATAATGGATGGAATATGACAGTAATATTTCTGGCTCCAGGTTTGCAGACAAATTTTGTTCCTCCACCTTCAATTAGGTTGTCATCAGGACCCCCTTGCAGGAAAAGGAAGAGAGACTGAGCTTACTAGAACATTCCCCAAAAAGAAACCCGGGCTATCTAGATGAATGTTATACTGCCATAAGAAGGACTGTCTTTGCAAACAGTTGCCTTCAGGTCTACAAAATTATTTGGAATGACTGGATCCAGTCTTCTTGATGACGTAAACCGCAGGGGAGCACTTTCACTCTGGAGTGAAAACGTGGAAGCACAATAAAAATAAATTGTGTATTTAAAGAAAGAGGGTAAGGCATGACCCAGTTAAACATGAAAGTTAGGATCTGCTCTCAGCATTGTCCATCTTGGATAGTGCAGCACGTGAAACTTTCCCAAAGAGGAAGTACCATCCAAGTTGTCTGGGGCAGAAAAGGTTGGAGCAGAGACCCATACAGACCTAACTGACCACACTTCACCAAATCTCAGACCCCATTCATTGTAAGACACATTATCAAGTAACACTAAATTTAAGAAAATCCTGTTAATGGGGGCGCCTGGGTGGCTCAGTCAGTTAAGCGTCTGACTTCGGCTCAGGTTATGATCTCACGGTTCATGGGTTCGAACCCCGCGTTGGGTTCTGTGCTGACAGCTCAGAGCCTGGAGCCTGCTTTGGATCCTGTGTCTCCCTCTCTTTCTGCCCCTCCCCCACTCACACTCTGTTTCTGTCTCTCGAAAATGAATAAACGTTAAAAAAAAATTTTTTTTAAATCCTGCTACTGAAACTATATAATGCATCCTTATCTTTTTCTCATTGAAAAGCTTCTTATAGTTTCAATACATACAAGTATGTTATATAATTTATAAATATTTATTTAGGGTTTTTTAAGACTTTAAGGTTTTTAAAATAAATAGGTGTTTACCATAGATCTCTCATACACATTTAATATGGGAGAGTGAGAAAAATGAATTATGATGTTCTTAAAATTACATAATTTTCAGAATCCAGCTTTTCTTAATGACTCACAGTTGTCAATATCCTTGTTTTCTAAACGGTGTCACTAAGTGGGTTTCTTACAGGAGTTCATCCAATATTTTATGCCAGCTGCTGATACCGATCCTGCAAGGTCTAACACTGGTATGCACTTGATGCTATCAGAAGGTTTAAAGAGCAGGTGTTCCAATACTGACCAAGACTCATGCTCTTTCCTCAAAAGGCCCCTAAGAGGTTCATTAATTGAATCAGTGAAGGCTCATGGTATGAGGACTATCCACTCAGCTCACAAACACTGAGGCGAAAACAACTCATTTTGACCGTCTTCTGGTCCACAGCCATTAATAACATGCCATAGACTTAATACAACATCCTGATTTCAGAGGGTTAAAATGCGCAGAAGTGTGCATCTTCGGGTGTTGGGAGAGGTGCTCCCCCTCCCTCCCACACCATTCACATTACCTTCCATTAGAATGAAAATTAACGTAATCCCTGGCCTCTCTCTGTCTTTTATGCGTTCCAGGGGAAGTGAAGTGACTCCCTTGGTAAAACTGAGAAGAAAAAGCTGAGTACGCATGTCTCAGCAACCTCCTTATTCCACTTTAGAAACCAGAATGCCTGTAGTAGATGGTGTTGTCTTGTCAAGTTTAACCAGAAAGGTCTTGCTTTGTCAGAGAGGGATGGAGTGGTCCAGTCCCTTCTGTAAGTGGGTGAGTAAATTTGTCTAATTTTGATTTTCAGTTAGCAAACTCCTTTGGCTCTCAAAGAAGGCTACATCTTTCAGTCTGGCTTATACCAATAAAAGTTGGTATTTCAGCTTCCATCTGCCCGACTTATGTTATTTCCTAATAGTTTCAGAACTCTGACAGTAAAGATAGATGCTATTTCATGGTCTTCCTCAAAATCCTAACAACCTACACTTAAATTATTTCATTTCTTTTTTTGAAATTACATTTTCCTTCTAATTATAGTTCTTTGCATGATACCAAACACAACTAAATCTCATTTGATTTATTATCTACCTTAACAGTCTCTGAGGTATCTTGGAGATTGACTGATAAAAACGTGTGAAGCCTCAGAAATCCATACCCTGGATCATCAAGACTTCCCAGAGGCATCAGAGTCTAGACAAATCCCATTTGGATCAGTTGTCTCTACCAACTAATCAGAGCAAGGCTTTTCTTAAGAAAAACAGAAAATATAATAGTATGTACAGCTCTTGGTTGAAAGTCATAAGCTATTTTTCTCATGGAAAAAATCCATGTTGTATTTACTAGATTTGCACCAGAGATATTAGTGTTCTGCTAAGTCAGTGGTTTTGCATAAGGAGAGCATCAGGGCTACCACAAACATGACTCTTTTAACAAAATCCTTCTCTCGAGGACACACGGTATGGTCACAAACAGAATAAATATATCGTCTTTATCAATACCTCTCTAAGATCATAAAATGAAGCCAGCGCTGAATTACCAAAGAAACGTGTGTGTATGTGTAGAAAAAAAAAAACAGGTTATATTCTGCACTCCAGGAGCAACATCAATAACTTCCTATGAAATAAATCTACATAACAATATAATACCTTCATTTACTGAATATGAACATTTCTCTTAAGAACAAATGTGAGTTAAGACTACATGATTTCCATTGATTTCTAAAAAAGTCTCAGGTTCAATGATTTTAGGTCCTCGATAATTATATATAGACCTGATTAACTTAGCTCCAAACTAGTATGTTCATGCCCACCAAATGCACTGAATACACACACACCTCCGTGCCCTGGTCCACAATGGGCTTCCATTTCCAGGGCCCTGCCTCCTCCCACCATTCCTTCAGGCACCACATCTAGCCTTAAACTTGTCAAATGGGGGGGCACCTGGGTGGCTCAGTCAGTTAAGCCTCTGGCTGTTGGTTTCGGCTCAGGTCATAACCTCACGGTTTCATAAGTTCAAGCCCCACATGGGGCTCTGTGCTGACAGTGCAGAGTCTGCTTGGAATTCTCTCTCTCCCTCTCTATACGCCCCTCCCCCACTCATGCTGTCTCTGTCTCTCTCAAAAATAAATCAACTTTGAAAAATTAAAAAAATAAAGGTTTAAACTGTCAAATGGCCTTCTCCCAGGGTCCACAATTCCCTTAACTGTGACTTCATATGTGATAACCTATATAACCTTAACTTAGGTCACTCTACTTCCATTTCTTTTCTAATACTTACGTAACATTTTCGAACCTGGAATGGAACTTCCTGGAAAATGGTTATAAAAGCATACATTTGCTGAATGAAGGAAGAAACACCTAACTTAGATGTTACTGGAATTATATGAGAAAGTATACGTGCAAGTCCTTTGTAAACTGTCAAAAACCTAACAAACATAAGCAATTCTCTCTGTATGCCCAGAGCCTTATGGGTAATAGGTGTGTTTAATCACCATTTGTGGATGGCAATCATATGAGAAACGTAGATAACAAAAGATCCAATACCAAAAATAAGGCCCAAGGGCCACTAGAAATGTCAGTGACAGGGAGATTAGGCTGTGAAATGGCCAGCATCCGGCTGGAACCTAAGTAATAGTTGCATTTGTTCCCTGTTAGCTCTAGAAAGGTGATTACTGCCTTCCAGAATAGGGTGAAACTAAATAAAAAGTAGAGCTTGGGAAGAAATACCTCAACCTCCAACCAAAATTCCACCTGTAGGAACCTCATACATGCTTCCAGTCCCGTCGCAAACACCATCTGCCCTCCATCTGATGTGATTTCCTCTTTGCGACAAGTTCAAATCCAGCTTACTATATATTACCAATAAACAGCACCAACCCAATGAAGATATTCTTGTCAAACCATCGTCCTAAAATAAACAGGTAGGAACCAAAAGTAAAGGCCGTGGCCAAAGACCATATGGTCTGAGTCTCTAATCCTCCGAGATTTAGTCTAGCATTGCAATATTCCGGGTGAGAAACACACGCCTCCTCACACGCCTTCCTGTAATCAAGCAATCTGGGAGCTGCTGTCACGAACGTTCTTAAGGAACATGTTCAATCCTGAGAAGAGCACGAAAGGGGCCAGAGCATCTCCTTCCCCTTCATTCATTATGCTTACAGTCTAATCTCAGCTGTCAGAGGCCGGGTGATAGGCACCAGAGGAAATGCGGAATGATGATGGATGGTTAGAGAGAAGGAGAAACTGACAATAGTATCGAGTAGAATACATATTGTGCAGAAAGGGGAGGAAATGCCCCAGTCACATTTTAGTTTCTAACAACGAGGACAATGGTTTGACAGGCTCTTGCAGACAAGTGGCAAGAGGCCCCAAGGCCACCCAAAGACTGCTGGGATGGCAGCATCTTAGTGCTCACAATCTGGGCTTTTTAGAATTCGTTGACACAGAAGTGATTAGCTCCTAAGCTTATTTATTCCTTGATTCTTCCCAACTGGAATTTGATGGCATTTATAATGAATATGGTCATGTTAATAAAACAGAAATCGAAAAGCCCAGCCTCAGAAAGAAATGGAAACAAATGTTCTCGCTGCGAGGACTACATGGTATGGTGGGAAAAATCAGTAAGATCGATGTCAGACCCCAGATGTGCTACTTGATATTATAAGTGACAGAATTATTTAAATTTTCTGAGCCTCAGCTTTCCCATTTATAAAATACATACTGAAATAAACTCTTCCAAAGACTTGTGGTGAGAACGTACTTAAGGGGATTCAGTACAGGGTTTGACACCTAGTGTATCTCAAATAAATGGTCTCCTTTTCTCATTAGAATTACCAAACAGTTAAGGGTCTAACTGATCACTCACACACACAATCACCGAAACATAAACTAAAATACAAAAGGTCCAATTTTTAAAATGTTATTCCTGCTACTTTAGGCAGCACTGGAGGAGTCGAGCGTTAGCAAGGCCATTAGAACATGTCTGTCTTATTTGGGGGGCATGATTATTGCAGTGCAAGGTTAGAAAACTGCTGAGAACACTTAGAGCATGACAGAATAAAATCTGCCTTTCTCTACTTTTAGTTTTTCAATTAAAAAGAGTATTGAGGGGAGCCTGGGTGGCTCAGTTGGTTAAGTGTCCGACTTCGGCTCAGGTCATGATCTCACGGTTTGTGAATTCAAGCCCCGTTGTCGGGCTCTGTGCTGACAGCTCAGAGCCTGGAGCCTGCTTCGCATTCTGTGTCTCCTCCTCTCTCTGCCCCTCCCCAACTTGTGCTCTGTCTCTCTATAGCTCTCAAAAAATAAATAAATAAATAAATGTAAAAAAAAAAATTTTTTTTTTTTTAAATACTACTGAGGCACCAGGTGGCTCAGTCGGTTAAAAGTCCAACTTCGGTTCAGGTCACGATCTCACTCATGGTTGGTGAGTTCGAGCCCCACATCAGGCTCTGTACTGACAGTGTGGAGCCTGCCTAAAATTCTCTCTCTCCCTCCCTCTGCACCTCCCCAACTCGTGTGTGCATGCTGTCTCTTGCTCTCTCAAAGTAAATTTTAAAAAATAAAAATAAAATAAAAAGTAAAAAAATAATATTAAATGTATAGATATTATGATTATGAATTGTTTGTGCCAAGTGCTTGGATGGAAACAGTACAGAGTCTGATGGTCAACTGTGCTGAGCCATAGAAAGCAGCATGCCTTATCTGACATGTTCAACATGGCCTGGATTTCAACTTGGCCTTTCCACATTGAAAAGAACCACACTGAAGATGAATTTCTTTTTACAGCAAATACTTTGCTTCATAAACACTTTTGAAGGATTATAAAAATGCATTCTGATTGCATCAATAAACAGGGTCTTTAATTGGCTCTAAGAGCCTGCTGAATGTTCTAAGAATTCCCTGAATTCACAGCTGTCACCTTGCCAGAAGCCTTCTCTTAGATTAAGTTCTTTAGCAAGTTCCCATTCTAAAGCACAGATTATCATTAGGACTCAATGCTGTTGCTGCTGTTACCTCCAATGCTGGGAGCTATGACAGGGACTATCTATGAGTTTGGGGTTTGGTGCGAGATTAAGAAGAAAACAGACGTACGATATTTATTCTTACACTCAAATAACTTACTATTACGGTCAAGTCAAGCAAATCAAGATTGGTGGTAACATCCCATTGCTCATGGTAAGTTGCTGTTGGACCTGGGAATAAACCCCTTCAAGGAAAGGATCATCTTTTGGACTCAACTCTCACTAAGTCTATAATGATTAACAACAATACAATCTTGTTCATGGATGTATCTCTTGTGCTTAGGATAGTTTCCGGCACACAATAAGTACTTGGTAAGTGTTTGTTGAGTATTTATTATTTACATGAATAAACAAATGAACAAACAAAAAAATGATAATGTCTTTTTTAGATCTAGTGAATTCTAAGTGCAAACCACGTAGGAACAAATAGCAAATGTGTTTTGCATAAAGTATGCAAAGTAAGGAATCATGTTTCAGCAAAATGCTAAAAAATTATAATAAATATTATTTATAGAAAACAATCTCCCAAGTAGAAACAAATTAGTTATCCCCACCATTAGAGGAATAAATGCCTTGTCTATATTTCATTGCTCAATTATATTTTATTCCCAGGTAGCTCTAATTTTGTACTGTGTAGATAAAGAAGACAGGTGTCAAGTATATGCAGATATGAGGAAGAAGGTCAAGAGGGGGAGAGGGGATTCGTGTTTATTAAACATCTACCAGGAAACTGACACTGTGCCGGACCCTTAGCATAAAACATCTCACTTAATCCTAGTAATATCCCTGTAATATTATTACTCAACATAGAGACGAGGAAATGGGAGGCTCTGGGGCAGGGGGTGCAGAGCCTTGCTCAAAATCAAAACCACACATGGCAGGTTCAGTATTTAAACAGTTTTTCCCAATATACATACGCTACAATGTGCTTAATATCACTTTATGTTCCAAGAAACTCACAGGTAGAATAAATTGACACAGATGAGGAGCACCTGGGTGGCTCAGTTGGTTTAAGCATCTGACTTCGGCTCAGGTCATGAGGTTGCAATTTGTGAGTTCAAGCCCCACGTGGGGCTCTGTGCTGACAGCTAAGAGTCTGGAGCCTGCTTTGGATTCTGTGCCGCCCTCTCTCTCTGCCCCTCCCCTGCTCGCACTCGGTCTGTCTGTCACTCTCTCTCTTGCTCAAAAATAAACAAATATAAAAAAATTAAAACAAATGACACAGATGATGGGTGACATAGGAAAACTCTAAAACTGGGAGTAGTAAACCCTGATTTTACAGTGGTTTGACACCTAAAATCCATTTTCCACGGAATCGACACTAAATAGAGCAGTTGATTATCCAAGTCAATGTACAAAAAGCCTCTCTGATCAAAAATGTAAGCGAAGCCTGACAAAAACAACATTCTACAGATAAAACCATCATGTAAGCAATGATTCTGGGGGGAAGACACTTAATGGTCCAACTGAGGCCAGAAATAACTTTCCTCTCTAATGTAGTCCCAGCAGCAAGACCCAGAACTAACTCTATTTCTCCCCATCTCTCCTGACTAGCCAGCACTGCATATAATGACCCCTCCAACTCCAAACTACTGGTGAGGGTTCCTTGGAGGTCCAGGAACACGAGGGTAGGAAGACAGGAAAGGGTCTGGCCCTTCATCAGGAGGGAGCTTTGGAGCGTCTGCCTGCATCAATACCCAAAATACAAACAGAAGCCCACTTTTTTTGCTTCCTCTTTTTAAAGGAATCCCAGTGGCTCTCCCTCGCTTTGTCTTTTCCTGTTACATCTGAGGAAGGATTTCTTGATAATCCCTCTATACTGTTGAGGGCCCAGGTGGGCTGAAATAACTGCAATTTATAGCAGCACCATATTGCTGTGGAATATTCTAGAGCAGAAGTAAGAATGGAGAAGAGACACAAGACTCTGAGAGCTAGAGGTGAGGATTTACCAGCCGAATGGAGCAAAAGAACAAGGGGAAAAGGAGTCAAAGGTTCTCGTAAGAAAGACATTCCAATGATCCACCACAGAGGGGTCAAGGCTTGGTGAGAAATAAATGAGACTTGGAAAGCGCCCTGACTGATGATAAGCAGTGCAAGCTGTCACGTGGGGATTTCTCGCGGATCAGAGTTTTTATGGCTGAAGTCAGAGACAGAGAAGATTTAAAAGGAATGGAGGTTGTAGTCAGGGACATACTTAGAACTATCTCTCTCCTCGCCTTCCCTGTGGTCATCACAGGAAGCCCTGAGTTAGAAACAAGGTGAGGTGGGGCAGTAAGTCTGATGGTCAGGAGTTACAGAATTGGGCAGCAGCAGAGGCTGGGGGCGGGGCAAGGCTGAGAAATGAAAGAAATAAAGGAAATTCCAAGGACCTCAGCCCTGAGGAAGAAGGGGAAGTTCCTTTCGGCCCCTCTCTAGTGTCACCCACAGGTAAAAAGCGTAACGTACAGAAGGAGGATCTAAATTACAGACTGCCTAGTGACAGGTTATTGTGAGACAAACAGTCCATGTTCTGAAGTATAAGGAGCAGCGCATGTGTATGCGCAGTACCTTGTGTCGACTGGAACCTCAATGTGAGCGGACTGCTAGGAAGCAAAAACCTCACCCGAGTCTTGCTTCAGGTAAGACTCTCTCTCCCAGACGTTTGGCGACACAGCATGAAATCGTTATTTTTTGGTCACGTAACAGGGTGAATTTCTCGTGGAGAAATTTTTATAAAGCCAGAAATACCATATTCGTTGGTGGTTCAAGAATGCAATACATTCTATTTCCCAAATAACACGTGAATTTATAATTATTTTTCTGGGGTGGTGTCTTGGCTTAAAAAAGAAAATAAGAAAAAAATCTTTAATCATCTTGCTAACAATGAATTCAACGATGTTTCGGACGGAGGAATGACAAGGAACCAAAAACAACGAAACAACAGATTTTAAGGTTAATGGAGCTCACCCTGAGCCATCGGTAAAACGTGTTCACCCGGTGCTCTTCCGTGAGCGTAAGTCAAAGGCGGCTCCATTAGTAACAGTACAGACTATTTCTCTAATGGAGTCTGAAATGGCATGCTCTATGAAGAGCATAATGTAAGATATGAGCCAATTACCGAAGGATCCACAGTCCCTGCATGCATATTTTTAAATGGTTGATCAATAAGGCACAAGGGAACTTTAATTGACCATTTTTGAGAAGCATTCCTATCTTAGTGACATTACCCTGCAACTCACTTTATTTTAAGGCTACATAAGGAGACGGCATTGATTCTTTCTCCTTCCACTCTTTAACTGATTCCCTAGTTTTAATTATCTTGAATCTACTAAATAGGTTTTAGCGGTTAGCCGGGTATATCTAACGCAAAGATTTTTGTGTGGGTAAGCTGGAGTCCCCTCCTTTATCATGTGTCTGATTTCTGTCACTTAGCATGTTTTCAAAGTTCATCCATGTTGTAGCATTTATCAGTACTTCATTTAAGTTGGAGTAATATTCCAGTGTGTGTATATACCACAGTTAGTTTATCTAACTCACCAACTGATGAACGTGGATACTTTCACTTGGGACTATTATGAACAACACTACTAGGAACATCCATATACAAGTTCTGTGTGGACATATGTTTCCAGTTCTCTTCCATATATACCTAGAATTTGAATTGCCGGGTCATACAGTAACTCTATGTTTAACATTTTGAGGAAATGGGAGACTGTCTTCCAAGCAAGCTGCACTCCAATGCTCACTGTTGTTATTCTCTTTAATAACTATTTAAAAGAAAATCTGTGCATTGGGGCGGGGAGGTGATGAGTAGCCCACAGAGGAAGTGTAAGTATTTTGTTCTCCAGAAGAACCCTTTCCCACCAGCCCCAGATGTCCCCCTGCCTCTTGTAGGGGTGACCCTGTTTTGAAGGATCACTGCAGAAACATTACCAGTGTAACAAGTGGATGGCAGGGCAGAAGTCTTTGGAAATTGGTACAACCGGGAAATTCTCCGTCCGATCTGTACTGTTTCAACTAAGTGTCTGTGTTGGTTCACCGACCACGATTAAACCTGACAATAAGGATTCTCTCCTCACTCATGTTTCAGATTGCCAAAGATTTTACCATTAGCTCAGTAGTTCTCGTTAAAATAAAGCCAAGAGTGATACGAAGGATGACAGGATGCAGTGAATTTCTCTAATCAGATGAGCCCATCTCAGTGCTGACCTAACATGTATGTTCGACTAGTCAGGAGTCTTCCCATGATGGCTTGCCAGCTGAGTAGTGGATTTATGGTGCGGATGAGTATCAAGCTGAACACAGACTGAGCCCATTAATCTTATTTTGCCTGTGAAATGGTCTATGATGGTGCCCAGGCCACTGGAAATGACTGGTGCATAAATACACTAGTTCGTATAGAAGAAATGGTATTGTTAAATGTTGTCATTGTCTCCATGCTCACAGATGTGCTTAAATCTAAGGATGCCCATAGTAAGAAAGAAATTATTTTGAAGGGCCTAATGTGACAGGTAGGAAGTGTAATAACCCTAAATGACTGTAAGAGGTAAGAGAGAGAAAGGTCTCCTTGAAGACAAATTTAGAGTCAAACTACAAGTTGCAAAACATGGTAGGGTTTAACTTACTGACAAAGATAATGAGTGCTGGCATCCAAACAGAAACAGCATTATTTCATGGCTCATTGGAAGCATCTGGATGACTAAGGCACAGGTGGCTTTAAATAACTTTCCCAGCAAACCCATGGTCACTCTTTAGGGTTAATCAGCAACAGTCAACTTTCCAGGCACTCTAGGCGACAACTCTTGGAATATTCCCACAGAATTAAAATCAGCCTTCCAAACCAGCTAAGCATGAGCCGTGACATGATCAACACTCAAAATTACAGCTGGCAGGGGGTTTATTTTTTCCCCCTCTGTGTCTATATAAATAGAGCATAACATAGGATTGTGTCTGCCCTATGTTCAGCAAAAAAATTGATTTAAAAAATTGTGTTTTACAATCTATCCAGACTGTCCATCCCCTACAGCTCTCAAATGCTATATATATATATTTTTTTTACCTAAACCAAATAAAAGAGTAGTGAATTTTTCCAGTCTTATTTCCTCCACATTTATCTGGCATGCTTATATCTTGCACTTGTCAAAATTTTTATTTTCCATTCCATCAGTCATGATTGTCATAACGTGTGTATACATACATATGGATATATATATATATATATATATATATATATATATATATATATATATCTTCATCCCTCCTTCAACGTTAACATTTTACATATTACTTAACTCCATAATTCTGGCTCTAGGCATTTCCTTCCATCCTCAATAAAAATAAACACCATCATGGGGGAACTTAAGATTTGGCAACAAGCATGTTCATCATAGAACAGTAAATTCAACTTTTAAAAAGTCAATTAAAATGCAAAATAACAGGGACTTAGTTACAAACATACACACAAATCTACATATACATAAGTGATACAAACATGTATGTATGAATGTATGTATGTACGTATGTATAACTGGAATATGATACAGCCATTAAAAATATACAGGCTGCAGGGTGCCTGGGTGGCTCAGTCGGTAAGCGTCCGACTTCAGCTCAGGTCATGATCTCACGGTTCGTGAGTTTGAGCCCCGCGTCGGGCTCTGTGTTGACAGCTCAGAGCCTGGAGCCTACTTCGGATTCTGTGCCTCTCTCTCAATCTGCCCCATCCCCATTCATGCTCTGTCTCTCTCTGTCTTAAAAAATAAATAAAACATTTAAAATTTTTTTTAAAAATACAGACACTGCAATAAGGCAAGAAAAAGACATAACAGACAGGAGCCATTAGGGCAAAAGTTATTAACTAAAATATCATTGTGAGATAAACCAATATTAAGTGTTTCATAGCTGCAATACTGAATGTCTGATGATTTGATTCTTTTGTAAACCATCTCTGTTGAATCTTGCTCCTGGATCCTCATTTTCTGGATATATTGTGTATCGTGTATGTGTGCACATATGTGTGGAAAAGTGTGTGTTATACAAGTTCATATTCCTTAGAAATTTGTCTGTAATAATTCTTGAAGGCCTGGTTTAAAGATAGGTTCCATCAGAAAAGATCAGCAATGGCTTCTGCTAGTTAACAAGAGAACTACCAACCTGGAGCCCAAACTCTTGCTTTAAAATTTTCTCACACCACCCAGATGATGTTTATTTTGGCAGCAAATGTGGTTTTTTCTGGGGATTTTTCCTGCTTTCAGCCTATGCCAAGGTGACCAATTTTCTTCCAGTCCCTTACAGGAGATGGGAAGATTATGGAGAAAAGGATGGTATTTCTAGATGATCCATGTACTCTATATGGAGTTTGGGGGTAACTTTCTGTTAGACTCCCCAGGCTGGGAAGGTTCTGGGCTTTGTTCCTACTCTGTGCCTTGCAAGTTCACTTGGGTTTGGCAAGTACTTTCAAGGTAAAAACTGGCTTGGAAGTACTTTCCCCAATACCTCTCTGGAGTCCTTTTACTGCTTCCAATAATCCTAACTTTCTTGCCAGCTCATCAAAGCAATTTAACACATTGTTTTTTTTATTTAAAAAAAAAATTTTTTTTTTAACGTTTATTTATTTTTGAGACAGAGAGAGACAGAGCATGAACAGGGGAGGGGCAGAGAGAGAGGGAGACACAGAATCTGAAATGGGCTCCAGGCTCTGAGCTGTCAGCACAGAGCCCAACGCGGGCTCGAACTCACAGACCGTGAGATCATGACCTGAGACGAAGTCGGACGCTTAACCGACGGAGCCACCCAGGCGCCCCGATTTAACACATTTTTAAGTTTTCACCCAACACTTGAAGTTCTTTCACGCGACGATCAACGAAGATACCAGTCATACTGCTAGAAAGAAAAGTCTCCACACAACATACTCTTTATAGAACAGTCTACAATTCCCCCCTGAATTCAACTATTCCGACACAAGTATCTTTGGATTCTATATAGATATCTCTATTCCTGTTTGCTATTGGTTTTCAGTCAGTTCTCATGGTTAGCCTAAGATAATCATTACAAATACACAAAAATTAATAGAATAAAAATAATACAGCTTTTGCCTTAAATGTTATCAGTTAACTTGAAAGAGTGAAATAAACAATATAGAATAAAATGGAATTTGATATAGATTATAATCAGATGTAAAGAAATGAAGTCCTCCTTCTTTGATATCAAGTAATTTTATGTCACAACAAGAAAGCTGTTTAACCTCCCTGAGGCTTCTTTTTCTTACCAATAAAATAAAGAGAATGAACCAGATAGTGTAGTCTTGAGAAACCATTCCATTTATGAATTTTTATTTCCTAGATCATAAAATTTCCTTTGGAATATATTCTACCCATTGGTTTTATTTACATTTTCTGATACTGTGTAACAATATGGTAGCACCTTTATCAAGTAGAAATGTATGCCCAATTATTATAATCATTGAGATACCATATGCAATAATCCTAATGGGATTTAAAATGGGAATGAACGGTATTTTTGCTTTGGGATATTAGTTACGCTTCAGGAAAAAATAATTAGTATCATTTTGGTCTGACATTTTTACACCATCTAATTATGATTATATATGCTCTCTTTCTCTTATGGGAAGCATCTTAGATCCTGCCTTGATTATCACAAGAATTCCCCAATGCAGAGAAATAAAATGGGCAAACTCATGGCATGTCTGTGCAATTTTAACCTAAAATGTTTCTTAATTATTCACCCCAAACCAGGTATCAGAAGTGTATACAAATCACTATAATCAATGGTTTTCAAAATAGCAATTCTGACAGAAATGCATTTAATATGAAAACACTATTTAATTGATTTCAATCTGTAATTAGGAACTGAGCATCTCTGTGCCTAGGAGTGGGCTCACAAGCATATAAACCTAACTAATAGACACAGTACAGTCCGTGACCTCAAGAAATTCACATTTTGATCGGGGTATAAAAAAGAACACACTAAAAGTTGGAGTCAAAGCTATTATAAAATGTAGCAAAAAAGGATGAAAAATAGCATTCCAACAAGACACAAGTACTACACTTTAGTTTGGAAACCAACTTACATATGCATAATAAAATTCACGGAAGATATATAAAGTTACAGTTTTGGGGGAGAGAAAATACGACAGTGATCCTCTACAAAGTAGCCCAATATTAACAGAAGAAAATAGACTGACAAAAATAACATGTAACACAGAACTCCTAATATTGGTATTATTGGTTTTACTGGTATCAGGTCAATACTCCATCAGGCTGAGAAAAAATAATGACTCGATCACACAACAAAAGAGCTACTGATCAACATTTTCGAAATACATCATATAAAATTACTGCTACAACTTTCTTCCTGGAAAAGTATGTTTCTTTTGTATTTCTTCAAAGATCAGTGAATTTGCTTTTTAAATGTTGCTTTTCAAAAGCCTAAAATATAGACAAGGCTTTTCTTAAAATAAAATGCACAAAAGAATGCCTTGTCAATTTAGCTCAGGAGGGACCAGAGAAGAGCTGAGGTTACTAACAAAGAGGCTCTGAAGATTCTTAGACAAAGCAACCTAGACCTATAAAGTAATGGTTCGTGGACACAGCTTTAGTGTAAACATTAAAAAAACAAACAAACAAACAAACAAACCAAAAAAAAAAACCCCTCAACCAGCAAGCACCACTCCAGCAATAGAGAACTAAGGGGAGAAAGAACACAGAGACTGGAGGCAGATAAATTCAAATGCATTCAACAAATATTTATTAAGTACCAACCACGTATAAGTTCCACATGAGGTCCCGCCAATAGGAACAGCAACATCAACCTTTGGTCGCTCATGTCTAAAACCTTGGAGTTATGCTCACTCTTCTATTTTGTTCATGCCTCCGGTCATCCCATCCACCGGCAAATCCTATCAGTTCAACTCTCAAAACACAGAATCCAGTCCTTCTCACAACGCTCACTGAAAACTCCTTTCTAAACCACCACCATCTCTCTCCTGATTATCGGTGTTTTAACTGGTTTCCCTGTCCCCTTTCAGGGGATTCTCAACATACAAGCCAGTGTGATCCTGTTCCAATGCAAGAAAATGTTGATCAGTAGCTCTTTTGTTGTGTGATCGAGTCATTATTTTTTCTCAGCCTGATGGAGTATCGTGCTCTCCTTCCTGTCTCATTCAGAGTAAAATCCGAACGCTTTACAATGAATGACCTAGAAGACTTCCTGTGATCTGTACCTGTAATTTTCGGGGTTCAGATCTGCCTGCTCCCTCCCCGTCTCACTCAGCTCCAGATACAAGGAAACTGTGCTCTTTTGTGAACACCCCATGCACGTGCCTGCCTCGGGGCCTCTGTCCTCCTTGTTAGTACTCTTCCCCCAGGTTTATATAGCCTCTTCCCTTACCTCCTTCAAGTTTTCACTCAACTATTTCCTTCTCAGTAAGCCCTTCCCTGGCGTGCAAAATGAGAGTACAATAAGATATAAATAAAATCATTTAAGTAATAAATTTGGCTAGTAGAAAGCATACATTTCTATATACCAGCAACTGGAAGTCTATAAAAAACTAAGTTTCTGAAACCCGGCCATGATGATATAATTCTGAGGAGGATATTACATAGGGAGTAACCACTAAAACAATACACATACACAGAAAACATTGAAACCACGTGCATATAAATGTTTAAGCCAGCTTTTTGCTCCTACCACTCTATCCTGGGTGTTTTCCCAAGTTATTAAATATTCTTGAAGAGTATGATTATTAAAAGGACACCTGGATGGCTCAGTTGGTTAAGTGTTTGACTCTTGATTTCGGCTCAGGTCCTGATCTCACAGTTCACGAGGTCAAGACCAGACACGGGCTCCACACTGACAGCAAGGAGCCCACTTGGGATTCTTTCTCTCTTCCTCTCTCAAAATAAATAAACTTAAGAATATGATTATTAAAAATTGTGTAATACTGTAGAGATGCACCAAACATTCACCATTCAAACAATTACTAGCAAGCGTGCTTGGCACTATGCTAGGTACTAGGAAAAAAGTGGTCATAAAGACGTAGCCCCTGCCCTTAAGGAGTTGACCATATTGTATTAAGACATGAAGCTAACACAGAAATATGTAATTACAAATTGTCTTCTGTGTTATGAGACTGGAACAGACTAGCAGGACAGACCATGATACCTCCGTAATATTTAACAATAATCTCCATAGTATATATTAGGGACTAATTTACTCCAAGACAGAAAAGACTTCTTTGAGGGAGTGATATTAACAGAGTCTGAGGGATAAGGAGGAGATTGTCTGTACAGAGTAGAGGTAGGAGTGTTCGAGGCAAAGGGAAGAGTATGCGTGAAGACCCTGAGGCGATAAACAGCAAGGCACACTGGAGGCACCGGAAAAAGTTCAGCCTTAGAAGGCTAACGAGGAAGAAGAGTTAGCTGGAAGGGGAATTAGGCAAAACCAGGTCACAAAGGGCCTGGGAGGTCATGCTGGAGAAAACAGATTTTTTTCATCCTGAAGAGGAAGCTGTTAAGATCTGGAGAAGGAGAGTGATAGGATTTAATGCAAATATAAGAAGATCATGTGTGTTTTTGAGTTTTAAAAATATTATTTAATTTAGTTATTAGAGAAGGTATAGACATCTTATTTGACATTCCCTGTGTGATTTTTTATCTTCACTGACTTTCCCGTTTGACTCTGTTTTTGTTTACCTACTGTACCAAGTTCTTTGCACACAATTACTGTGGGGAAAGTCAAGTTAAAATGTAAAAGTCCAAACACCTTGGTTCTTATTCCTTTTTCTATTAACAATAACCCCTGGCAAGTCATTTAACTTCATTTCTCCTTTTTCCCCAGAATTGAAAAATAACAATTTAGGTGTCAAATCTTCAGAAGATCATGTTTTAAAGACCCAGAGCAATCTCTAACACAACCTTCTCCTATTTTTTAGCCTGACATAAAGTCTTGCTTCAAAATGCCTCATGTATCTTCTCTGAAGCCAAGTCTCTGTATCTGCCGCATTCAATTCTGCCAAGCAGCACATGGAGTCTGCACCTTCTGGGACCACCATCAAGCAAGCCAAAGGTGGCATGGCCTCTGGCCACTATGCCCAAAGCCTACCCCACCTCTCATTCCAATGTCATTGCCCAATCAACCTCCTTGGAGAGTAACTGACCATTACTATCCCCGCATAATATTCTGAGTCTCGTTGCTCCTGATCCAGATCCTACTCACCTCCAATCTCCAAAACCCCTCACTATTTATTACCCCTGGTTTTCTCCCATGAACACCATTTCTCCACAAGCTCTCAAGTGTTGGTTATTTCCTCTCTCATAGGAAGAAGAAGTGAAAATCTACACTGGGTGGCATCCCAAAGCAGCTTCCAGACCGTTGTACTTCCAGCACTTGATAAACAACATACGTACATACACACACACACACACACACACACACATACATGTATGTGTGTATATATATATATATTTTTTTTTTCTTTTTAATTTTGAGACTTCAGGGTCCATCTCGTTGTGCTATGTCACCCTGTCTTTTGCTACCTCTTCCTACCTTTGGCTCCTGATTCACAATCTAGTATCTAGCATGATGACCTCGACATTCATGTTTATGGCCTAAACACAGAGGCTTCTACGAGCTTTGACATTCTTATCACCAATGGCCTCCTTCATTCCACCTCGGCACTATAGTCAATAGAGATATGCACTACCCAGCATACAGTCTCTAGCTATCAGTTACTTCAGAGTCTGCTTCAGCCACAGAGAGCCTTTTCTCAGAAGGCTCACATCCAGGGACTAAGCTAGGAAGGAATATTAAGTTCCAGCTATTTCAGCTGAATGCAAGACAATTCTGATGGGCAAGATCCACTCCACCGATCTCTGCTGGGTTGGCCAAGGTTCTAAGAAGAACCCCTCCAATTTGACTTTTCTTTCTGCTAACCCCTATTTACTCCCCACTTGCTTTCACAGGTGGTGACTTCCGAAAGATACCTTCCATACCACTGACTCTGTCTCAGTGTCTGCTTCTGGAGGACCCAACCTGTAACAGCCACCCACTCTCAGAGCCAACCTGGACTTATTACCATCTGTTACTGCTCTAGTTACACATTTACCACTCTCCTCACACCATCTTGACACCAATATGACTTCCAACATATAGGCCCTTTACCTTTCTCCCATGTCATCACCTTTTAAAATTTTCCACTTCTCTCTGTATTCAACAATTCATGATGTGTAATGCAAGGAGCGCTCTTGCCAATGCCACTGTTGGTCCTTCTGTCCTTTCATCATACCAGTCTGGTAAGAGCCAAACATGGTAAAGCCCGATTACCTGCCTTCTCAGGGTTTTCACCAACCACTCCTGTAGACAGTCAGCAAACAAGGTGTTAACGGCCAACTAAAATGGACCCTTCGGCAACTCAACTCCATTCTCTGGATAATTCATTCTCCCACTGTCTACAACAATCCTCCACTCTCAAATATTCACCACATGACTTTCTCCCTAACTCTAACAGGTGACCTTACAGAGAAAATTATTTTTACTTTACAGAGAAAACAGATAAACAACCTGGACAGCCTTCATCTCCCCATGGGCAGAAAAACAAATGTTCCTACATCTATACCCACTTTAGTTCTTCTGAGCATTTCAAACAGAGTCCTCCCAACCTAAAGCCAATACCTAGGAGTTCTAGAACACTTCTAAGCTTATGACATAAGTGAAAATTCAGCCCCACTCAAAATAACCAAAGGGAATTGACGGCACACATTAAACTCTGACGAAAATTCAATATTATTTAATGAGGTGGGGCAGAAAAGTAGTAAGACCAGTTCCATATACCAAATTTATTTTCCCCAAATTTATTATCTTATTGTTTATGAAACGAACAAATTTCTAAGGTTAAAAATTTTTAAAGAATGGAAAACATATTCAGAGAGTATGAAATATATATATATTGTGTGTGTGTGTGTGTGTGTGTGTGTGTGTGTGTGGGTGAGACAGAGAGAGAGCGAGCGAGCTCTGGTTGGATCTAAAAACTGTGAATGTTTATTATGTATTTCATATAATATAGTCAGCTGCTTCAGCCTACAGAAAGGCATCTTTGCTCTATGCCATAAATCTCAATGAAAGCTGTAGCTCTTCAAAAAGGAAATATTAAAACCCAATCTTTTATTTATTGAAGATTCTACTTCTAAATAATTTCCTGATAAATAATCCCTCAGAAGCACAGGCAATACAGTAATACTTCTTCACCTTTCGTGAGGTCACGAAAGCCTTTCAGAATCTGATCTCAACTATGGATCTTCTCAGAAAAAATGCACATACGCATTAAGACAAAATGTGACAAGTAATTCCAGAGGAACACAGAGAGGCTCCAAACAAGAGACCCCAGGTATAAGAGAATTACCAGAGTTTCAAGAGTCCAAACGATCTGGGTGCAATTCCCACTCAACCACTTCCTCTCTCTGTCTGTCCTTGGTCAAGGCATTTAAACTTTTCCAACCTCTGTTTACTTATCTACAAAGAGAATAATACTCATCTGTGCCCTCAAAATATTGTAAACAAATACAAGCACGTATGTGAAGCTTTTCATCAAATTTTTGCGAAGCATGGTATGAATGATAGTTATTATGTAACACGGAAACAACTATGTGTTTTGCTAATCCCTACTAGGAAGACGCTCCAAGAGTCAAATCCTCAGAGGGAAGTAGGTTCAAGTCATTGTTTTATTCTGAGGCATTAAAAACACCAGGGTAGAAGCAAAGGAAAATGTTTATGTGGGAGGAATGGGAGTGTGGGGAGGAATATGACGATGGTCTTCAGACACGTAAATGCTACATCATAAAAAAGGAGTTGACGGTCATTCAGAATAGAAGGAGAGATAAAAGTTTTCCCAAACAAACAAAAGCTGAAGAATTCATCATCACTAAACCGCCCTACAAGAGATCCTAAGGGGGATTCTGTGAGTGAAATGTTACAAGGACCACAAAGTACCAGCGACATCACTACAAGCATGAAACCTACAGATATCACAATGACTCTAAATCCGTATCTTTCAATAATAACACTGAATGTAAATGGACTAAATGCTCCAACCAAAAGACATAGGGTATCCGAATGGATAAAAAAAAGCAAGACCCATCTATTTGCTGTCTACAAGAGACTCATTTCAGACCTGGGGACACCTTCAGATCAAAAGTGAGGGGATGGAGAACTATCTAACATGCTACTGGAAGTCAAAAGAAAGCTGGAGTAGCCATACTTATATCAGACAAACTAGACTTTAAATTAAAGGCTGTAACAAGAGATGAAGGAGGGCATTATATAATAATTACAGGGTCTATCCATCAGGAAGAGCTAACAATTACAAATGTATATGCACCGAATATGGGAGCCCCCAAATATATAAAACAGTTAATCACAAACATAAGCAACCTTATTGATAAGAATGTGGTAATTGCAGGGGGCTTTAATACCCCACTTACAACAATGGAAAGATCATCTAGACACAGGATCAATAAAGAAACAAGGGTCTTGAAAGATACATTGGATCAGATGGACTTGACAGGTATATTTAGAACTCTGCATCCCAAAGCAACAGAATATACTTTCTTCTCGAGTGCACACAGAACATTCTCCAAGATGGATCACATATTGAGTCATGAAACAGCCCTTCATAAGTATAAAAGAATTGAGATCATACCATACACACTTTCAGACCACAGTGCTATGAAACTTGAAATCAACCACAAGAAAAAGTCTGGAAAACCTCCAAAAGCATGGAGGTTAAAGAACACCCTACTAAAAATGAATGGGTCAACCAGGCAATTAGAGAAGAAATTTAAAAATATATGGAAACAAATGAAAATGAAAATACAACAATCCAAACGCTTTGGGATGCAGCGAAGGTAGTCCTGAGAGGAAAATATATTGCAACCCAGGCCGATCTCAAGAAACAAGAAACATCCCAAATAAAAATCTAACAGCACACCTAAAGGAAATAGAAGCAGAACAGCAAAGACTCCCCAAACCCAGCAGAAGAAGAGAAATAATAAAGGTCAGAGCAGAAATAATATAGAATCTAAAAAAAACTGTAGAGCAGATCAATGAAACCAAGAGTTGGTTTTTTGAAAAAATAAACAAAATTGATAAACCCTTAGCCAGGCTTCTCAAAAAGAAAAGGGAGATGAACCAAATAGATAAAATCATGAATGAAAATGGAATTATTACAACCAATTCCTCAGAAATACAAGCAATTATCAGGGAATACTATGAAAAATTATACGCCAACAAACTGGACAACCTGGAAGAAATGGACAAATTCCTAAGCACCCACCCACTTCCAAAACTCAAACAGGAAGAAATAGAAAACTTGAACAGACCCAAAACCAGCAAAGAAATGGAATCAGTTATCAAAAATCTCCCAACAAATCAGAGTCCAGGACCAGATGGCTTCCCTGGGGAATTCTACCAGACATTGAAAGCAGAGATAATGCCTATCCTTCTCAAGCTGTTCCAAAAAATAGAAAGGGAAGGAAAACTTCCAGACTCATTCTATGAAGCCAGCATTACTTTGATTCCCAAATCAGACAGAGACCCAGCAAAAAAAGAGAACTACAGGCCAATATCCCTGATGAATATGGATGCAAAAATTCTCAACAAGATACTAGCAAATCGAATTCAACAGCATATAAAAAGAATTATTCACCACGATCAAGTGGGATTCATTCCTGGGATGCAGGGCTGGTTCAACATTTGCAAATCAATCAATGTGATACATCAAATAAATAAAAAAAAAGATAAGAACCTTATGATCCTGTCAATCGATGCAGAAAAAGCATTTGACAAAATTCAGCATCCTTGCTTAATAAAAACCCTCGAGAAAGTCGGGATAGAAGGAACATACTTAAACATCATAAAAGCCATTCATGAAAAGCCCACAGCTAACATCATCCTCAATGGGGAAAAACTCAGAGCTTTTTCCCTGAGATCAGGAACACGACAGGGATGTCCACTCTCACCGCTGTTGTTTAACATAGTGTTGGAAGTTCTAGCATCAGCAATCAGACAACAAAAGGAAATCAAAGGCATCAAAATTGGCAAAGATGAAGTCAAGCTTTCACTTTTTGCAGATGACATGATATTATACGTGGAAAACCCGACAGACTCCACCAAAAGTCTGCTAGAACTGATACGTGAATTCAGCAAAGTTGCAGGATACAAAATCAATGTACAGAAATCAGTTGCATTCTTATACACTAATAATGAAGCAACAGAAAGACAAATAAAGAAACTGATCCCATTCACAACTGCACCAAGAAGCATAAAATACCTAGAAATAAACCTAACCAAAGATGTAAAAAATCTGTATGCTGAAAACTATAGAAAGCTTATGAAGGAAATTGAAGAAGATATAAAGAAATGGAAAAACATTTCATACTCATGGATTAGAAGAACAAATATTGTAAAAATGTCAATACTACCCAAAGCTATCTACACATTCTACTAACCAAAGCTATCTACACATTCAATGCAATCCCAATCAAAAGTGCACCAGCATTCTTCTCGAAGCTAGAACGAGCAATCCTAAAATTTGTATGGAACCACAAAAGACTCCAAATAGCCAAAGTAATGTTGAAGAAGACCAAAGCCGGAGGCATCACAATCCCAGACTTTAGCCTCTACTACAAAGCTGTAAGCATCAAGACAGAATGATATCTGCACAAAAACAGACACACAGACCAATGGAATAGAATAGAAACTCCAGAATTGGACCCACAAAAGTATGGCCATCTTTGACAAAGCAGGAAAGAATATCCAATGGAAAAAAGACAAGTCTTTTTAACAAATGGTGCTGGGAGAACTGGACAGCAACATGCAGAAGGATGAAACTAGACCACTTTCTTACACCATTCACAAAAATAAACTCAAAATGGATAAAGGGCCTGAATATGAGGCAGGAAACAATCCAAACCCTAGAGGAGAAAGCAGGAAAAAAACCTCTCTGACCTCAGCCGCAGCAATTTCTTACTTGACACATCTCCAAAGGCAAGGGAATTCAAAGCAAAAATGAACTATTGGGACCTCATGAAGATAAAAAGCTTCTGCACTGCAAAGGAAACAATCAATAAAACTAAAAGGCAACCGACGGAATAGGAAAAGACATTTGCAAATGACACATCAGACAAAGGGCTAGTATCCAAAATCTATAAAGAACTCACCAAACTCCACACCTGGAAAACAAAATCCAGTGAAGAAATGGGCAGAAAACATGAATAGACACCTCTAACGAAGACATCCAGATAGCCAACAGGCACATCGAAAGATGCTCAATGTCACTCCTCATCAGGGAAATACACATCAAAACCACACTGAAATACCACCTCACGCCAGTCAGAGTGGCTAAAACGAACAAATCAGGAGACTACAGATGCTGGAGAGGATGTGGAGAAACGGGAACCCTCTTGCACTGTTGGTGGGAATGCAAACTGGTACAACCGCTCTGGAAAACAGTGTGGAGGTTCCTCAGAAAATTAAAAATAGACCTACCCTATGACCCAGCAATAGCACTGCTAGGAATTTACTCAAGGGATACAGGAGTGCTGATGCATAGGGGCACTTGTACCCCAATGTTTATAGCAGCGCTTTCAACAATAGCCAAATTATGGAAAGAGACTGTCCCTCAACTGATGAATGGATAAAGAAATTGTGGTTTATACACACAATGGAATACTACTTGGCAATGAGAAAGAATGAAAACTGGCCTTTTGCAGCAATGTGGATGGAACTGGAGAGTGTTATGCTAAATGAAATAAGTCCTACAGAGAAAGACAGATACCATATGTTTTCACTCTTAGGTGGATCCTGAGAAACTTAACAGAAGACCATGGGGGAGGGAAAGGAAAAAAAAAGTTAGAGAGGGAGCAAGGCAAACCATAAGAGACTCTTAAAAACTAAGAATAAACCGAGGGTTGATGGGGGGTGGGAGGGAGGGGAAAGTGGGTAATGGGCATTGAGGAGGGCACCTGTTGGGAGGAGCACTGGGTGTTGTATGGAAACCATTTTGACAATAAATTTCATATAAAAAATAAAAATAAATTAAAAATAAAAAAGGAGTTGAGTTGTATTCTGTGGTCCTAGAGACAGTATTAGGACAAATAGGTTGGAACCTTCAAAAAGGCAGATTTGGCTTTATAAAAGGGCAAATTTCCCAAGGATTAGAGGAGCGTGAGAAAGCAACGACTATTTTAGAAGATAGTTTCTTCATTGTAACTGAAGGTCTGTCTTTGTTTGTTTTTCCTAAGACAAGATGCATTTGTCGTGGTACCGTGAAGGAGATTTAAGGCAATGATTAGAAAGTAAGAATCAGTCCCAACAGTGAGATTCTGGCATTTCACAAAAACATCCTGGGATTAAACCCATAAATATAATTAAGTCAAAGCCCATCACCAAGGATTCTGCAATAGTCAACTTCCCTAAAGAATTCTGTCACAGTTATGTAGGATCATAAAAATGGAATTAAACTTATAACCTGTCTAATTATATCTAGTTATGTCTAGTCATATCAAGAATAAAAGGGAGTACTACCCAAATTAAAGAGCAAATTATTACAAAGCAATGGGAACACTATTTTTTAAAAACAGGTTAAGAGTATAAAATAATAAAGCATTACTTGAATCTCTCATTTTACAGGTAAAAAGTTTTTGATGGACTATAACCACTGCTGTGCTGGTAAATGTTTAATAACCAGCTCTCTGAGGGCGGCAGAAGCCCTGATTTGTAGCCTTGGCTGATTTCTGTGGGGTAAATACTGCCATCAAGGCCAATTTTAAGCTACCAACATGGTATCACTGAACACACAGTTGGGACAAAAGGTTCTGAGTCAGCTCCAGCGAGCTAGTATGAGTCTGCTCCAGCCCACCACTGAGTCTAAAACTATCCTCAGGATTCTTATTATATAACTTTACTACAACCCTACTCCCTCCCCACAAAAAAACACATGTAACATAACGATACCTCTCCTTTACATACAGGATTTTCCCATTTGGGCAGTAACTACGTTTTGCACATACAAATTTGTATTTATGTCTCAATGTGAGAGCTGCAGTTTAGATGAAAGTATTCTTCTATCTCTATTTCTCCTCAGCTGACTTCTACATATTCCCCGTGCTTATCACACAGGGGGAGAATAGAGAAATTGCTACAGACCTATTATGGACTAGTACTATCAGAAAATTATTAGTTTCCAACTCACTGCAGGCACAGTATACATGTAATTGGAACATGTTAAATTCACAAAAGCTAAAAAATCATTCAGGGTTAATATCCGAATCAAAATCTTGAATAACTGCAAGTTCAATTTAAGTTCAACTACAAGTTCATTTTCAGTACGTAAATAATATGAAGAGGTTTTGTATTTTTATATTGAATTTCATATAACAAAAGTTATTTCCTTTCTTCACCACTGCCTTTCAATGGATGTGCCCTAAATAAAGGCAAAATACATAATTAGAGTCCTCAAAATTTCCATATGGCTCAGGACAATATTAAACAATTGTCAGAATTGTGTACATCTAAGAAAGTATTCTTAGTATTCAAAGATGCATATTTAGGGGTTCAGGGATAAGGTGACATCATGTCTGGAAGTTGCTTTAAAATGCCTCAGCAAAGAATTAAAAAGAAAAAGAAAATAGGAGATGAAGCAAATAAAATCTTAATCACTAATAAATGTGGGTGATGAGTATATACAAGATACGCACACACCCCATTTCCCCAACTTTTGTGTTTGTTTGAAATTCTCCCTCACACCCTAAAATAAACAAAGCTGCCAGAAACACACTCGTTAGCTTTAACACAGAAAACATTTATTCATTTTCTGCGGCTCTATTAGAGACCTTAGTAAACATCCTCCTAAATCCTGTTTGGCATGTCTGAATACATATTTATTATTATTAACAGTTGGAGGATAAGAACACCATTTAACTACTCAGGACAAACCTGAGTCCTCTCCCATTCCAAAGTAATGTAAAGCCACAAGGCCTTCTTGGAGTTCTGTATTTGACCTTGCACAGATATCTATCACTGCGTTTATTCATAATATTAATTGTTCTCCTATTAAAGGAAACTACCCCAAGGTAAACACCCACTGTTAGTCATTTTACATTTGTTTTGCTGAGTACTGGCCTGGGAAATAACGCACACTCAGTAAGCCACGATTTGGGCAACCTAGAAGGCTTGACTGACGGCAGGACACTCCATGTTCATCATCAGAAGCACGGAGTTTAACAAGAAATGCTCAGGGGGTAGCACTCAATAGTCTCAAAAGTACCCAACGGAAGAAATAACCTGACTTAACATATGCTTACAGTGTCAAGTCATAAGACAGGCTGAGAGCAAAACATCACAAATGGGTACAAGTTGGTCACAAGTTTATTATAACTGGAGAAAAGTTTTACATTCTATGCCCAGGACAAATGACTGTCCTGCCAAACAAATCTCATGCATCTTGTACTTTGATGTTCAATTTCATCTTTATCTTCATGGCATTTTGGAACCATTCAATGTTTTGTTTTTTTCTCTTTCCACCCAGGGATTGTGACCATCTTGAAGGCAAGGTCTTTTTATCTCCTATTTACATATGATGCCTAATGCACTAACATAGTGTTCAACTGATGAGCACAATAAATATAAAACTATTCTGAGAAGACAGAAAGAAATTGCCCACCAACTCAAATGAGGTAATCAAACAAATTGTTAACCGAGGTATCCTGGAGGAATATGAGAGAAGATGTTCACTATATTCATCCTCCTGGTTTTTCCAAGAGAAAATAATTTTTTTCCTGTTGTTTATTTATCCAACCAAAAAACAGTCCTAAATTCAGATTAAATTGTTCTATATTAAGCTAAAGATCCAGAAGGTAGCTTAAAACAAAATCCCAGGAAAATTATGCTATAAAACTTTGAACAACTTCAAGTTGAAGCATATTCTATTAAAAATGCTTTATTACACCTCACGCCAGTCAGAGTGGCCAAAATGAACAAATCAGGAGACTATAGATGCTGGAGAGGATGTGGAGAAATGGGAACCCTCTTGCACTGTTGGTGGGAATGCAAATTGGTGCAGCTGCTCTGGAAAGCAGTGTGGAGGTTCCTCAGAAAATTAAAAATAGACCTACTCTATGACCCAGCAATAGCACTGCTAGAAATTTATCCAAGGGATACAGGAGTACTGATGCATAGGGGCACTTGTACCCCAATGTTCATAGCAGCACTCTCAACGATAGCCAAATTATGGAAAGAGCCTAAATGTCCATGAACTGATGAATGGATAAAGAAATTGTGGTTTATATACACAATGGAATACTACGTGGCAATGAGAAAAAATGAAATATGGCCTTTTGTAGCAACGTGGATGGAACTGGAGAGTGTGATGCTAAATTAAATAAGTCCTACAGAGAAAGACAGATACCATATGGTTTCACTCTTATGTGGATCCTGAGAAACTTAACAGGAACCCATGGGGGAGGGGGAGGAAAAAAGAAAAAAAAAAAAAGAGGTTAGAGTGGGAGAGAGCCAAAGCATAAGAGACTGTTAAAAACTGAGAACAAACTGAGGGTTGATGGGGGGTGGGAGGGAGGAGAGGGTGGGTGATGGGTATTGAGGAGGGCACCTTTTGGGATGAGCACTGGGTGTTGTATGGAAACCAGTTTGACAATAAATTTCATATAATAAAAAAAAATGCTTTATTAAAAAATCAAAGAAAAATTTTCTTACTCCACTTCTAACTAAAAAAGGTCAACAAAGGACTTAAAATTACTTAATGATATCAAGTTTTGCTTGCTTTTTCTCCCCCACCTCTTCAGAGCCATGCTTGTTCCCTTCTCCAAATCTATTTTATACATGAGATGTATGTAGTTTTATACAATAGTCCATTTTAAATCACTCTGTGAACAAGAGATCATACAGCATACATTCCAGGCACAAAGCGGGTTCACAAGCACTGATGCAAATTTGTCCATTATAATAATTAGCATTTCTACTGTTAAATGCTTCTGATGAGAAGCCTATAAAGTGATTATAGTCTTCTGATCTTCTTAAAGCACAATAGAGAAGGAAATGCTAGAATGATCACAGAATGCTTGTGGTAATACAATTTCACTCTGATCTCTTTCATGTACAACTCCATGGAGATCTCCAAGGCTCTCCTTGGCACACTACAATTATTTGTTTACTCAATTTCTGAGCCTGATGCCATGATATGGATTTAAATATTGTCATGCAGATGATGCTTAGGGACAATGTCCTTCTGATGCTACTTTATCTGTTTTTACTCCCAGTACTATCTTGTCTAAGATCCAACCCCATATGCATTGAAATAAGTTGTTCTTCGATGTTTCAAAACCTGATTTATTAGTTGTTCACATTCCATCTGCCTCAGAAAACTGCAATGTTTCACTTTCACTGGCTGCACAAAAGGTTGAGGCTCGATTTCCCTTCACTTTATCATTTGATCAGCATATCTGACACATGCGTTAAGTTCTCCTTTCAACTACACAAACCACTTAAAATTCATGCATTTCTTTAAGATCAGGTCAGTACACCAGGAGCTTGACTAATACATTTGTCATCTTCCATATTTACTAATGTTTCAAAAACCCAGTCTCAAAAAACTGTCCTTGCTTTTGTAAAAAACAGTGAGGTCGGACTGAAACACTGAGGTTTGCCCAAACTGGAAAAACTATTATTAACAAGTACATATGGCATGATCTACAGCTAGGAAAAGATGGAATAGTCCTAGGGTCTCAAAATAACTACAAGGAGTAATAACAGACGGAACCATCTGCAGGTGTGGGAATTCTTAGGGAGAAGAGAGAGAAAACCGTCTGGAAGAGGCAAGGAAGGCACCTATCACGTGTCTCTGTGGGGCAGAAAGAGCCACTATTTACAACAGCAGCAAGGGAAGCAGGCTCTCAAGGTGCTAAGAGGTTTTAGTTCCAATTGCTCTAGGAAGAAGGTTAAAGGAACATTCAATACAGGTGTTTGGGATGTAAGAGATTCGCAATGGTGAGACAGGTAAATTCAGACACAAGATGGAGGAGGGAAATGGAAATGTGGAGCACAGTACTGGGGACAAGGGGCCTTACTATGCTGGGTAAGTGGGGGACCCTGGGCTCTTTGTGGTCACTGACATGGATGAGATACAGGGCATGATGACATGGAACAGACTACAGACATGAGCCTGTTAACAGTTGTGGGGGGAATGAGGGCTGTGAAAGTGCTAAGAATATGCATAGTTCTAGAACCCTCATGTTCACTCTTTGGATGGTAGGATGGAAGCACCCTCTCAAGATGGTCTTGGTCAACGAACATTTCTCAGTCTTCACCTTTCTCGCTGGATCTAGCAGCACCATTCCTTTCTTGAAACAATTTCTTCACTTAGCTACCAGGACCCTATAATCTCTGGATTCTCCACCTTACTCACTGATCAGTCCTTCTCCATTTTCTTGCTGATTCCTTCATCTTCCTGACCTTTTATCATTCAAGTACCCCAGTGCTCAACCCCTGAACCCTTCCGTGCTCTAGACACAAGAACAGGAGATTCTATTTAAGTATCATCTACATACGAATGATGCCTCAATTCATGTCTCCAGGCTAGATCTCTCTCCTGAACCCCAACTTGGATGTCCAGCTGACTACTCAGGATCTCCACTGGAATTCTAGTAGGCATGACTCTAATGTAGTATGTCCAACAACACAATCTGTTCCACCTCCCATTCCCTACTTGTTCCTCTGACAGCCTTCCTTATAGCAGCAAAACAGGACAAAGTCCTGACTCATGCTACACAATAGATGAACTGGAAAATTATGCTAAGTGACCAAAACCAGACCCAGAAGGCCATATATAGTTTCATTTATATGAAATGTCCAGAATAGGCAAATCAATAATAGATTAGTGGATGTCAGGGGGGGAAGGAGGGATAGAGAGCGAGTGCTAATAACAGAGATGGATTTCTTTTGGGGGTGATAAAAATCTTCTGGAATTAGATAGGGGTAATGGTTACCCAGCTCTATGAACATACTCAAACTCATTAAGTTTTACACTATAAAGTGGTGAATATTATGGTATGTGAATTTTATCTCAATAACATTTAAAATTAAAATAATAAAAGATTATAGAAACTGTTTTGTTTGTCCTTGTATCTCAAGCACCTATAACAACATCTGACAACAGTGGCTACTCAAAAAATATTTACTGAATAACTGATGAATTAGTCTCTAAATTTCACACATATATACACGCCTACTATTGTGCATATATCCCATGGTCCACTGTTCTATCTTGAAATCAGCCCTAAAAATTAAACATGAAACAAGAGCTGAATAAGAACTATCAAGTATGTCAATTCTTTAAGTTCGTAACTCTCTCAAGATAATTTTAGGTATTTGCATATCACTGCATTTAAGCTTAAAAATTAAAATTTCAATTTATATTTTAGTAGAGCACAAAGCGTAAATTCTAAATCAACCCACAGATAGGTATTATAAAACCATTTCTGAATGGTACAATGACAGAAAATAAAAAGTCTACCCTCAAGGAATTTCTAACCTACATGGTTAGAAAATAAATACCTAAGGCCTAAAATTTCCAAAGGTAAAAACACTAGGAAGTATGGGCTGCATATAGTGACATTCTCCCCAAAAAAGAACATATGGAATGGACTGGGGAAAAGAGGAGGAACCTGAGAAACCCCACCTCAACCAGATGACCAAGATCAACATCAACAGAAATAAGTCATCTTGAGAACATGTGCCTTTGATAGGAAGTGCTTTCTGCAGTGTTTCTCTTCAAAAACACGTAGCTCCAGGCTAATTTTAAGAGAAACATCAGGTAAATACCAACTGGAGAACAAAATACCTGAAAAGTACTCTTGAAAATCCTCAAGACCAAAGAAACTTTTTATAAACTCTAACCAAGAATGTCCTAAGGAGACATGATTGCTAAATATAATAATGAGGTATCCTGAATGAGAACACAGAGGGGGAAAAAAGTAAAACTAAGAAAATCTGAAAAAAATGAACCGTAGTTAATAATAGTGTATGTAGCACATTGGTTCATTAATAATAAATCATAATGAGATGAGACAGTAATAAGACAGGAAACTGGATCTGAGCTAATGTGAAATCCTGCACTATCTTTGCAAATTTTCTATAAATCTAAATCTATTTTAAAATAAAAATGGGTTAAACCACATGTTTATAAAAAAAAAAAAACCAGCAAGTCAAAGAATAAAATTATGTATGATTTAAATTTGGTAGCAATGGGGGAAAAAGCACATATCTAACATCCTTCATTTTTTTAATCTGATGGTTTTTCTTTCTATGTGGCAGAGACCTTATCATTAACGGGGAGGGAGGGGGGCGGGTAGTAGATATTCAATAATTGCTTTCATTTAGATGACCATAACTTCATAGTACAGTAAAACCTCGGTTTGTGAACATCATTCATTTGAGAAACATGCTTGTAATCCAAAGCACTTGTCTACCCAAGCAAATTTCCACATAAGAAATAATGGAAATTCAGAGGATTCATTCCACAACCCCAAAATATTGCTAAAAATGATAATACTGTAATATAATACAAAATAATAAATACAAAACATAAAGGAAAATAAGCTAACCTGCACTTACCTTTGAAAACCTTCATGTCTGGTGTGAGGGACACGAGAGAGAGGAGGGTTACTGGATGAGTTTCACTATCATTAATGAACTTCCACTACCATTAATGAACTTGACTACAGTACAGTATTAATAAACTCTTGTCATAGACAGTATTGAACGTAACTGGCAATAAGGCAGCAGAGGAAAGGGTCTATAACTGCAGGCAGCCTGACCTAGAATGAAGCAAAGCATTCCTAAGCTTACTCTTGCACAGAAGAGCAAAGGACTGTCCATAGCTGCTTTGAAGTCACAAAAAAGATACTTCAGGTGCCAGTTGTGGGCACCTTCTAATGTTCTGAAAAATCACGGATTTCTGCCAAACACCATGACCTGAGACCAAGCATCTGAACATGGGAGACAATCACCCACAATCCCACAGCGAGACAGAGAGACAGAGAGAGAAGGACCATTGACTCAGTTGTGATCACGTGACGTTCGGCATCATGTCCTCCTCTATTGCGAGACGTCGCTCATTCATCAAGTTAAAATTGATTAGAAATGTGTGCGGAACACGCACAGAACGAGTTACTTGCAGTCCAAGGTTTCCCGGTATATCTTCAAACCTAGGGAAGCATATCCCTGCACACACACACGCACACTTGTTTTCAACACACATAAGAAAGAAGCTCATTTTCCATTCCCCACTGGCAGGCAAAGTTCCTAAAAGCATGGTTTCCCAAGCACGCTGCTGCCCAGAGCGCTTGCGCCAAGGGAACACCACCCCCGTGAAGAAGAAAGCCCCAGCTGAAGCTGAAATATCTGATTGCCTAGACTTCCCCCTGCCGTATCGCATTCCTCAACCTGTTCATCCATAATCTCTTTTGGATGGGTTTCTCTCCCTTCTCATCACGGCAATGTTGTTTTGTCTGAAATTCAATCACAGATGAATTGGACTTTAGGAAACATTCCCATTCAGGCTCTGTAGTCACATCAGAAACCCTAGACCCCGTGTTAATTTTGTTACAGCTTTTGGTTCTCACATTTCAATGGAAAATCACTCTTCCCTCGAGAATGCCACTGGTGTTGGCGAGAAAGCACGAGGGGCTGCCACACGACTCAATCGCCAGTAACAACCAGGGAAACTCAACCCTCAGCAGACATTAGTAATCATGGGAAAACAGCCAGAACTTTAATCACAATTCTTTCAAAAACAGCCAGGGATTTCGAAATGCTGTTATTCTAGGATATGACCCTAATACAGTGCTTAATCAAAGCCACCGCCGGTACAAGAATAACCTGCAGACTTTGATAGAAACCAATTTCATAAGAGCCAATGTGTCAGCGCCATGCTGGGCCCAATTTAGCAAAACTCTAAAAAGTTTACGTACATACACATTCTGTAGATAACGTTTCTTTGATACCATACAGCAGTTCTATATTCACACGTCTATATTCTACAAACACACACATGCACATCCACAGAGACACCACCGAGGCACGCAGTCACACCGTTAAGGTTCTATGGTCAACGAAAGTACTGGAAAATGTGAACCTGTATGACTGGTGAGCAGCTGGGTGGGCAGGTGCAGGATCTGGATTGGGTTGTCCCCATGTCCCAGAGATGATCTGGAGGCTTTCTTCAAAAGAGAAATTTGGGGTAGAGTGTTTTTGGTGCCGAGCCTCTGCCAGCAATAGACACAGGGCCCAGATGTTCAGGAAGCCATGAAGCTTGACTTAACTCAGCCATCAGTTCGATTTTTGGACTATGTCCTGGTGAAATGGCAAAGGCCACGGTCATACCTTAAGCTACAGCAGCTGCCACAACTGCTACTGTAGCTGGAGAGGGCACAGTAGAGCTGTCCTCTGTCCTCAAGTAGAAGGAAAGAAAGAACAACAGAAAACTGACAGGTCATCGTCTCTGCTATCCTCTCACTTATAGGACTTGTCTCTTCTCACCAACCAGGAGTGCTGAGGAGAGGGGCAGAGGGCGCAGAGAGGGAGATGCCGCTTTGAAATGTTTTATGTATTGATAAAGATTATTTCCATCAGGAAATGTATGTATATATTATATAATGGTGGAAGAAACCACTCAGGATGACTTATAGCCTATTCTAATTGAAGGGGATGAGTTTAGTCTTAATTCTTAAAAAATATATATGCTCATATATGTACACACACACACACACACACACACACACACACACACACGGAAATACACATCTCCAAACGTTTCCACAGACTGCTTTAGAGCACCAAATATTTCCACCGGATCATTCTGCTAATCAAAGAAATTCCTCTGAATATAAATAATGTGACTATGAGTGATATTCTAGGCCAATGACACCAACAGACATCAAATTTCAGCACTGCAATTAACTAAAAATCCAATCAGAGTTTTTATCCTGGAAAACACCACTCCAATCACAGAGAGGTCTATGGAAAAGAGAGAGAGAGAGAGAGAGAGAAGAATATGCCAAATAAACTATGTCTTAGTTTCCTTTTTATTTATTTATTTTTTATTTTAGAAAGCGAGAGAGAGTGTGAGTGGGAGAGAGGGGGAGAGGGAGAGAGAGAGACTCTTAAGCAGTCTCCACACTGAGCATGAAGCTCGACATGGGGCTTGATCTCATGACCCTGGGATCATCACCTGAGCCGAAATCAAGAGTCGGACTCTCAAACGACTGAGCCCCCAGGCACCCCAGTTCTGTTTGTTTCTTTAAGTAACATATAAACAGGACAGAGAGTGGGCCAGGGAGTATGTACCTGTCACACTTCCATGCACTGTTACCAGGACAATCTTTAAGAGATGACCCCCCAGGATAGAGGACTCACAGCAAACCTGCTTTCAAATGTATATTGACAACATTTAATTATGTACTTTTCTTGGCATAATTTGTAAGTAGTTGACACTTCTATAGAAGCTAAAAAAGAGGCTATTTGTCAAAAGCCTGTTACTATCTGACTAGACAAAGGTTTGAAATATTAAGAAAATAAGCCTACAACGCTTTAAGCTAGAACCCTTGGCTGGTTAGAAACATACGTGCATTTCTGCCCCACAATAGGCTGCAGGGTGAACAAAGGGCTGAGAGAGCAAAGTTGTAAGGTTTCTTATTTTCTTCTGAACATGACTGATTTTTGTTGTTGTTTTTGAATCTGCAATTATGAATTCCTGGAACAGCAGAAAGACCCTTATATAAATGAGAATGCTGAAATATTTTCTAAATGATTTTCTAATGATCTGCCTTTTTGGAAAATGTGCGACACTGCTTCTCTCCATTAGTGTGAATAATAGAGGGTACTCCACATCGAGATGACCGGGCGAGGGGGAAACTATGCAACCCTCATTTCACTGAAGAAGAAAACAGGTCTACATAAATAATAACACTTGAAAACGACACAGCTACTTAATGTCCAAACTGCTTTTGTAATCATACTCTTATCTGAGCCTCACAGTACTGAGGGAAAGCAATTGATGAGAAAAATCAAGACACCAAAATGTGAAGCACCTTGCCTAAGATCTTGACAGATGGTTAGTACTTTAAAACAAACGAAAATGTTAGGCAATGCGAGGAACATTCAAACATCTCAAAAGTCAAAGGTTCTGTCTAGTTTTCAATACCTGCTCTATAATTAACCTGCAACTTGGTAGTTAGGGGGAAATGATGTCAAGTTGGACATGAATTTGTACTCTGTAGACTAAGAATCATACCACTTCCCTCCAACTATCTCATCGCAGATACCAAAATAAATGAAACAATGAAAGGTAGGCTTTGAACACAAAACATTCCACGAATTCCAAGAAAAAGACTTAATCTGTACTCATCTATCTCAGAAACAACCAATGTTCAGGACGAGCTCATAGCAGATTTAGAAGTCAAGGTCAGAAAGGCTGATTTGGTATCTGTCTTCAAAACCACAATACACCATATTCAGTGAGCACATGAAGATTTCACAGTATGGTCATCTTCTGTCTAACAGCAAGTAGACAGCAGGGCTTCTCAGAGGGAGGGGAGGGCCAAAGGGAAGCCAGAAAGGGTCAGAACAATGTAGAAGAAACAAGAGGAACAACTGGAGAACGAAAGGAATGCAGCAAAGAGAAAAGAATATAGTAACATTCAGCAAGAACAATATGACAGAAAACTAAAACACAGCTTTCTCTACTCATCTTGGAATTTCTGCTTCTTCCAGAAAAAAAAAAAAAAAGGAAATGTTAGCAAGCCTCTTCATTTGCACATGGGAGTCATGTCCTCTACTGAGAGGTGAGGCTTTACAAAAGTGATAAACAATGGAAATATGTGACCCACATATGTCACATATTTAGAAAATTTAGAATTTTCCAGCAGCCACATTAAAAAAGTAAAAAGAAACCAGTCAAATTAATTCCATTAATATTTTAACTTAACCTAACACATCCAAAATGTCATTTGAACATGTAAACACATGTAGGGGTGCTTGGGTGGCTCTGTCGGATGAGCATCTGACTCTCGGTGTTGGCTCAGGTCATGATCTCGCGCTTCATGTGATCGAGCCCCATGCACTGTCAGTGCAGAGCCTGCTTGGGATTTTCTCTTTCTCTGTCCCTCACCTCCTCCCTTAAAATAAATAAATAAACATTAAAAAAACAAGTGAATACATTTAACAATTGACATATTTTATATTCTTTTTTAACACTGCCTTGAA
Source organism: Leopardus geoffroyi (assembly GCF_018350155.1). Classification (NCBI taxonomy): domain Eukaryota; kingdom Metazoa; phylum Chordata; class Mammalia; order Carnivora; family Felidae; genus Leopardus; species Leopardus geoffroyi. The sequence continues at coordinate 149,742,483 of NC_059331.1, read as the reverse complement.
ATCTAGGTTACTTTTTATACTTAGAGCACAACCCAATCCAGACATTAAATTTTCATCAGAAAAACCCTGATCTGTATTTCAGCTTCATAAAATTTGCAACTGAAAAAGTGGATTTCATATACCTAAGGTGTTCTAGATATAATTATAAGTTTTCAGTGACTGAATCAGTATCGGTTTTAATTTAAATTAATTAAAATTCAATAAAATTTAAAATTCCATTCCTCAGCTGTATAATGAGCCTTCTGTAATTCATGCTACTATGCCGGACAGCACAACCATACACATCAAGTTCTGCAGTTCCTAGAACATCACGCATCATTTTGCCAAAACTGGTACAGCTTCCAAAAGAACAAATGAAGGTGAACGAAGTCCAAATACTAAATAATTGGTCATCTGTTCACTAACAGTACTTAGACTGGGAGGGTGTGGCAAAGACTTAGTTGTCGCCAACAATCACTCTCCCATACGAACAGTTCTCCTGAGTTAAGGTGGAGCATGTTGAAATTCCGACTGTATTTCAGGCCCTCCATCAAGTAAGGTGTGGCTCTATGACTGAGTATGGTCAATGGGACATAAGCAGAAGTGCTGTGTAGTAGTTTCTTGGGATAGCCCTTAAAAAACAGCTGGACCAGGCCATTTGTCCCGTTTATAATTTGTCCCTTTTTCATTCAGTGGCTGCAATGGCCATCATCTCGGACCATGGTTCTGCCACAGAATGAATTGGAACTCATGCCAGGGCCATGACTTGGAAGAAACCAAACCATACAAGGAGTCGTGGAACCAGACCATCATACATCCCTGAACTACGTAACTTTTGACTTCTAAGTAAGAGGGAAAAATAGAAAAACAACTACATTGTAGAAGCCGTCGTTATTTTAGGTCTTCGTTACTTAGAGCAGAAACTAGCCACACTGACAGAGTGGGTACTCTATGGACATCAATTCAGCAAACTTGATCTCCATGATCTGACTGGTTTGAAAGGATAGTTCACATATACTGAAGAAGATGAACAAAAGTGAAAATTTGGCTGGTTACAAATTCACATCTGCCCCTGAGTTTCTGCCTTTCAAAAGAACCCTGACTTTGTTCTTTTGGACAGCAGCACGCTATATGGGAGGCTGACCCCAATGTTCTTAGGGCCAGAGCTAGATTTAGCCAAGAGTCTGTACTTTAGGCCAGTGAGATATGCCGTCTTCTGAGAAAGGCTCTCTTGTTTTATACAGGAAATTCAAGAAGAGGTGGACCTTTGTTTCCTACAAGCTCTCGTGATAGCTGTGAAAACTAATGTGCTTGGACACTGGTGCCATCTTGGAGCCAATGTGAAAATGAAGTCCACACTTGGAAAAGGGAAGACCCCAAAAGAACAGCAGAGAAACAAAGCCTGAGGCAGGGTCTCTGTACTAAACCAGAAACCTACCCTTCCAAAGGGGCTTCTTGCAACACTGATTGGGAAGCCCCTTTATTAAGGGGAAGATGTGGGATTCATTTTTTTTTTTTTAATTTTTAACGTTTATTTACTTTTGAGAGACAGAGAGACAGAGTGTGAACAGGGCAGGGGCAGAGAGAGAGGAAGACCCAGAATCGGAAGCAGGCTCCAGGCTCTGAGCTGTCAGCACAGGGCCAACGCGGGGCTCAAACCCACGAACTGTGAGATCATGACCTGACCGAAGTCAGACGCTCAACTGACTGAACCACCCAGGCCCCCCGAAGATGTGTGATTCTATTACTAATAGCTAGAGTCATATAAAATGATACAAGAATTTCCCCACAGAAGCATACCATTTTTCCCAAGCCCCAAAACAAAGAAAAAACATGAATTTACAAACAAAAAATACACCACTGCATTAGGGGAACACAGAGGTTGATGACAAAGGATGGAATTTAATAGCAGGAAAATCTGACTTTAAGTAGTTCTACTGCTCATTTTGCAAATATGAACAACTTAACACATATTTTCCCTATCTTTAAAACACAGTTAAAAAATTAAAATATGGGGCACCTAGGTGGGTCAGTTGGTTAAGTGTGTGACTTCAGCTCAGGTCACGATCTCATGGTTCGTGAGTTTGAGTCCCCCGTTAGGCTCTGTGCTGATAGCCCAGAGCCTGGAGCTTGCTTCAGATTCTGTGTCTCCCTCTCGCTCTGCCCCTCCTCTGCTCACACTCTGGTCTCTCTCTCTCTAAAAAAATAAATAAACATTTAAAAAAATAAAAATACTTTAAAGAATAAATTTTGATAAATTTAAAAAATAAAACATAAAATAAAACAAAGTTAATGTTGCCTATTTTTGCCTTTTCTCCAAAACGAGGCAGCACATTAGGAAATAAAACAACAGCCAGAACTCTCACAAAACTTCTCGTGAATCCATGGTACAATTTCTTTTTGCAATGTAAAATAAAGTAACCAAAGAGCATTGCTACTATTGCAGTTAAAGGACTAGAAGAAATCCAGGATTTCTTAGGTCAAGGATTGACCTAAGGATAGGTCAAGGATCGAGCTATGGAACAACTGGAGTACCTACACTATGGGGGAAGGGAACAAAATGGCACGAGGGAGTGAGGCCGGAGACGGGAGACACAGGAAGAAAATTGTGGGGTGAGAGAAAAGCCGGAGGAAGACAGATGGTGGAGCAGGGGAGGTGGCCAAGGCCACTTAGAAGCCACGCTTTGTCAGCTATGACAAAGACAGGCAGACAGAGGTGCCAGAATCTGGGTTTCAAGTCTTCGGAGCCAGAGAGGACAGAGGCCTGATGGGGAGGATCACGGCTGAACTCCAAATCTGAGACTCTCCGTGAATGCCTTAGGAAAAAGAAGAAAAAAAAAATAAATCGAAGAGTCGAGAAGTTTGGTGAGAAGATATAGGAAGTGGGAGATACAGGAAAGAACTTCGTGTTGGAGTTAGGCGTGCTTTAGAATTAGAAAGACCAGAGTTCAAACAACAAAGTTCAGCACTTGCTAGAAGAAAGAAGGGAAAGTCCACATGGAAATCTTTTCTCAATCTTTTTCTGCCCCATCTCTTCTAACCGGCTTTTAGTTTCTTCCTCTTTAGATCTTACCTACCGTCTCTCTAATCTGTAAGCCTCACATACTTTTCCCCTTTTTGGTCTGAGGAAAGCACCATTTAACCTGCATCAACCTGGTTTCCCTTTAAGGTTTCTGGCAACTGCAAGATTCTTTTTTTTTTTAATTTTTTTTTTCAACGTTTATTTTTATTTTTGGGACAGAGAGAGACAGAGCATGAACGGGGGAGGGGCAGAGAGAGAGGGAGACACAGAATCGGAAACAGGCTCCAGGCTCTGAGCCATCAGCCCAGAGCCTGACGCGGGGCTCGAACTCACGGACCGCGAGATCGTGACCTGGCTGAAGTCGGACGCTTAACCGACTGCGCCACCCAGGCGCCCCTTGATTCTAAAATTCTTCTCTCATTGACACCCGGAATCATCAAAAGGAGTATCTCTGGTTTGCAGATAGTCTCTTGATCACTATGCCCCGATTCTACCTCCTGGGAGCACGTTACTTATTTTCATCTAACATACAGCTAGGCTTTGCAGGGTTTCTTTCTGATAAATGAGTTTTTAAAATATTATTAAATTTTACTACGTCTTTATGTAACCACATGAAATGTGGATTCTGATAGGAAATTAGAATGCATTTATTCTTGTTTTAATACTTAATAATTCATTTTAATATTTAATAAACAAAGCAGGTTTCTTTTTGTTTGCTTAATAGATCCTTTTGTATATTGTTTCTAAGATGTATATTTTACTGTATTTGCTCAAATATGCTTGCTCATCTATTATAGAAACACACCGTTAGAAGGATTTTGTGAAAGTGAGGTGCAGGAGTTGTGAGAACTGCATGTGACAAACAGGATTGTCTTTTAAAGCCAACCCTTCGATGTACGGAAAATACAGAACCGGAGGATCTAAAACCGGGAGGGAACGTCATAATTCAAGAGCTCCAGCCATCAAGATCTGCTACGATTTTTTACTATACGGATCTGACAAGGGGACTTCATCAGCTATTCTCAATCCAGACTCTCCAAGACAAACTGATTCCCATTTTATAATTATACACACATTACTAATTCAAGGAGCAAGATGGCCTATGGCTTACAGATTTCTAGCTGGATTATCTCAGGCTCTGAAGGTTATGCCTGCTAGGAAAGGATTAGCAGAGTTAATTTCAGATAGTGAATTGGAGATACCAAGACTAATGAAGAAACGTCAGAGTCTACAACCGGAGCAATAAAGCAGCCTCTCCAATCTCGCCTTGACAAATCTCTCCTCGCGCAGATGTTACTCACTCCGTATCACTTGTAAAAACAACAAAACGGCAGCACCATACTTATCTAAGGCACAGGGGCAGTGGCTATTCGCCGCATCGTCTCCTGCGCGTCACATCACACCAAGTCGGAGAAGAATTACGGCCAGCGAAATGGAAGACTTCCTCGATTTTCTGAAAATTTAAGCCCTTTGATTAACATCTATCAATTCGGTTGTTGGATGGATCTTTCGAGGGCTCTCCAGATAACTGCAGGTGTCAACACTCCTGTGTGCAACACAGTGGCCGAAAAAGAATCCTTTCCAAAGGCTCCTAAGGCTACAGAGAACTGAAGTCCACACCTTGCTGTACTTTTGTTGGCTAACGAATAATTACAGCAGGTGAATTCTATACAGTTCTGGACGGGAAAAATGACAAGAACTGGTTAGTCCCACAGACCCAAATTACGCTCTCAGGACACAGTACAGTTACTGCCCCACGTCTGCATGTCTGTATGCACCTTGTTGCCGTGGTATGAGGCAAAAATGAACCAATTCTCAAACCTGCATTCATTCACTGTCCCAAAACCCAATGTCACCTTTTGTAATCCAATGACCTGCACCTTCTGTCCAACGGGGTGCAAACCTACGAGAAATCACTTCCAGAAACTAACGGTTCAATAAGCCCCTTAAGAAATTCATATCAGCAACTTTGTCCCAGAACGTGTATTTTTAAACAAAATAAATACAGTGTCAGAAATGAAGGAAAAGAGGCAGTATTGCTGGGAAATACAGCTAGGAAAATATGCTATATCTCCATGTGTATGTATATGGAATATATTAATAATATATCCATTAATTAAAGTAGAATTACATCAGATTAGCTAAAAAGGGAGCAAAAAAGTGTTAGGCCTTCATTACTTTTTTTTTTTTCTTTTTTTTTTTACTGGACATTTATATAAAACAGATAAAGGATAATGGCAAAAAGGCAGCCGTCATTCATTACTAGTGTACTTACTGCTAATAAATTCTTATCCTCCCAAACAGACAACCATAAATAACACGCCAGAAATACTGAACCAAAGGTATTTTGTTTGCTTTTAAGATGTTATTTAATATTTTCAAAGGGTGGGGTGGAAGGGCCAGGTGAGGAAGGGAAGGGAAAAGGAAATCACTCATTTTGTGTACATGGTATTTAATTTCTTTGCTGGATTGAGCCTGGGATCTGGGTCTCATGAATCTAAATGCTGCCACATGGCCCAGTTCCTAATGATTGGTCTATTACACTATAGGTGGATTTATTTGAACAATTAAATGACTTGTCCAAAACAGAAGGCATTCCTGCCTTCCAGTAGATAAAATACACAAATTCCCTGAGGGGATGAATATAGGGCAGGAATACAAAGACGTGTGTCTAACAATGGTAAAAATGTCAGGAAACAGAAAATGTCAAATCCCCAAGGGAAAAACAAACTCAAACTTTGGCTACAGCTCAGGCACCACTTTTCTTGTGATGAAATTATAGTCTACAGTCTCCCCTAAGGGAACAAAATGCTCGAACTAATCAAAGTGTAGTGTTTGCTGGGTTTTCTGTTTTCAAAGTTCAAAACAGAAGCAAAAGCAACAACATAGCTTTCATGTCACTGTTGGCAGGAAATTTACCTCTTCTCAGGATAACTTTTCTTTGGACAAAAATGAACCAGAAGTAAGAGTTGCACATTCTGAGTTCCTCTCTCAGATTCCAATTTCCTGCCTGGTATGCGGGAAGCTAAAGCAATCCAGAGAACAAATTTAACTGTTAATTACAGATGCAAGCCATCATCGGATTTTGCGGATGGGGTCAAACAATGATGGTAAAACTTGGCCATTTACTCCATGAGTTTTGTTCCCTCTGACATGTAAATACCTTGTAAAAGACAAAGGATTTGAATAAAAATGGCTGTGGACTCCCCAGCTTTCCAAGGCCAGTCAAGTTGGGTTTGTGTGTGAGCAGTGACATTTCACTTAGTTCTGAGCTCAATTTCCCCTGAGAGATCCAGTTTTCCCTATGGAATTCAAAGGTACTTCCTTCCTCATTCAGTCTCTAAAGAACAATTAACAAAGTGGCGCCTGGGTGGCTCAGTCGGTTAAGCGTCCGACTTCAGGTCACGATCTCGCGGTTCGCGAGTTCAAGCCCCGCGTCGGGCTGTGGGCTGATGGCTCAGAGCCTGGAGCCTGCTTCCGATTCTGGGTCTCCCTCTCTCTCTGCCCCTCCCCCATTCATGCTCTGTCTCTCTCTGTCTCAAAAATAAATAAACGTTAAAAAAAAAAAATTAAAAAAAAAAAAAAACAATTAACAAGGCCTAACCAATGGAGGCAACTAGTCTTTATCTCTCTGGTTCTGATTTTGCAATCCTGAGTGTCTGGCCTGTTAAAAATCAGATGAAACAAGTTATTAAATATTTAACTCCCAGGGATTCCACCAACCTCTTCTTAGATATGAAGGTCTGGCTTTTCCCACCATTTCCAGTTATATTTTGATATTCTATCAATTCCTTGTCAGGATGATGTATTTCCACTGCAGGGTAAGAGGGATGAGGAATACAAAGAGCTAATACAAACTGTCTGTCCCTCTGCGCAAGGAGCCCATCAGGGAACTGAGGTCAAAGCTGATTGCACACACACATCGAGACACACAACAGCATGTCACAGCCTAAGTACTGAGTTTGTTCTGAATTTCTAATGAGAAAACTTCTCAGAGAGGCCTTCTCCATATACCCCATCTAAAATTTCAACCTTCCCTTATGCCTCCTCTCCTGCTTTAATATTCCTCCTTAGCCTTTATCATTGTTACAGCATTATAAAAGATTTCTTATCTGACTTATCATCCACTTCTGCTAAGTTCCATGAGGGCAGGGACTTCTGTCCACTTCGTACAATGCTACATCCCCAAAGTCCAGCATCCTGCCAAGGCAAGTAGTCACTGAATGAATAAACGAGTGAGACAACCCCAAGGGACAAAAATCAGAACTATTAACTACTATGGTTCACATTTCACTTTTTAAAAATTTTAATTCAAAATTTACCTATACAATAGTCTCCTTTACAAATGAAGGATCTAAACTTGAGGAAAGTACGTTGTTCAAAGTTACACAGATAATAAGTAACTGACGAGGATCTGCACAAAACTCTTAAACGACACCACACTGCTTCCTCTTCAAGGAAGAAATGAGACTTGAATCCTTGAGTTGGATCTTTGTGTGAAAATGGCCTAAGAAAACACACACCTGAAAAGTCACGAGGATCAAAGACAGCAGAATGGCAAACCCCCAACATTTAGGTAGAGATTTACGTTGAGAGAAATTAGAGGTAAGACTCTGAGGGGCTTTGAATGCCAGGGCCTGTATTTTTACAAATGAACACTTTCAAACTTTTATTTTTCTTAAATGGTAGATGGTTTTTTTTTTTTTGTCATCTGAAAGCTTATATAGAATTCTGAAATACTGTCAATGAAAAATCTGAGAGAAAATTCTGGAGAAGAGAGGTTAAAAGAAAACTACAATAGACTAAAAACAAAGGCCTAAAAAACAATGATGCAAGTGGAAGAAATAACAAGTGACAGGTGTGAAAAGTGCTATCACAGAAAAAAGTAAAAGAACTGGGTAAGAGATGAGGCAAAGACAACCAACCACCAGAGAGGACTTGCCATTTTGGATTCTAACTACATTGCTAATGCTGCTATCTTGGGAGAACAGGGAAATTTAGGAAGAGAAGGGTTTTAAGGGAGATGATGACTATGATTGTAGATTAATATGCTCTCCTCCACCTCCATACGTCCCTAACTTGAGAGGCCCCCAAGATTCTGTTCTCCAATTCTTTGCTCTTCTTAACCCTCACCCTGAACGATCAAATGCACCATCAGGGCATCAATTACCACCTGAATGCTAATAAAAGCCTGCTAATAGAGCCCTGACCTCTCTCCCAAACTTCAGATTTCATCTAAATGTCTCGGACATTTCAAATTCAACAATCCGAATGCCTCGTCTCTACAACCTGGGTTTCTTCCCCCCAAACTGGACGCTCGACCACCCAAGTTCCCAGGTCAGCACTCACCTCAACACTCCTTCCTGTCCTTTACACGTTCGCCTTCCCCCACCCAATCGGTCAGAGGGAGTGAAGGAGTTTCAATTTTACGTTACACCTTTTTGTACTGCTTGGAATCTCTACATAACTTAAAATCTATAAACAGAGGGCACCTGGGTGGCTCAGTCGGTTAAGTATCTAACTTTTGATTTTGGCTCAGATCATGATCTCTTGGTCCTGAAATGGAGGCCCGCGTCAGGCTCTGAGCTGATGGCAAGGAGCCTGCTTGGGATATTCATTCTCTCTCTCTCTCTCTCTCTCTCTCTCTCTCTCTCTCTCTCTCTGCCCTTCTCCCGCTCATGCTCACTCGCTTGCTCTCAAAATAAATAAACATTTTTTTAAAAACCTAAAAACAGAAAATAGCGAGTGTTGGTGTGGCTGTGGAGAAATTGGAACCCATGTGTGCTACCATTGGTAATGTAAAATGGAAAATAGTATGGCAATTCCATAAAAAAAATATAAAGAGAATTACCATATGACCCAGTCATTGCACTTCTGGGTTTATTTCCAAAGGAAGGGAAAGCAGGATCTCCGAGAGCTATTTGTACACCCTTGTTCACAGCAGCATTAATCACAACATCGATATATTATTATCTACATAGCCAAAAGCAGGAAGCAAATAAAACATCCATCAGATAAATGAATGGATAAACAAAATTTGGTATCACATACAATGCAGTATGTAGTATCATGCAGCCTTGAAAAGGAACAAAGTTCTGGCACCTGCTACAACAAGAATAAACCCTGAGGACAGCATGTCAAGTGAAATATATCAGTCACAAGAGACAAATACTATGGGTCCACTTACAGGAGGTAACTACACTAGTCAAATTCAAAGAGACAGAAATTAGAATGGTGGTTGCTTAGAGGAGGGGGTCATGGAGTGTTAGTGTTTCATAGCTATAGCATTTCAGTTGGGGAGGATAAAAAATCTCTGGAGATGGATGATGGTGAATGTACCTGATAACATTGGCAAATTTTATGTTATGTGTGTATCGCCACAATTAAAAATAAGTGAAAATTTAAAAGTCAATGAAGCGATTAAAGAAAATCCCAGCTACAAAACACAGGTAAATAGTAGCGTTTAAACAAACCAAAAAGAGTACTCGGGCACCAAAAGATATTCATACTCTGTCAGTGCCCATTTCTTATCAAAAGAAATGATACATGGCAAGGATAAACAAATCATTTACTCATGTCAGGTACTACATTTTCATTTCAGAGACAAAAAGCCAATATATTATACTTTATGCTGAACTATCCCTTCACTGTTAATCAACTTTAAATGAAACTCTTTATGGATGACTAGAGACCTAAAACTCAAGTATCAGTATACCATTAATATTTTAATTGAATACATGAATATTCATAGGCATTTATTTCTTTAAAGAACATGGTAAGATAACCGAATTATTCTAATATGCAAATTTCAACCCTGACAAGACATCTTACCTTCATCTACATTACAAAAACCAACGCATTGTGGGCCCATTCATTATTTATGTAATCCTAGAGTCTTTCAGGTTAACAAGAGCTACTGAACAGAAGCAACATTCTCTCAGATGGGGGCAGAGTCAACAGTGGTATTCCAAAGTCATTTTACCCTAACCCTCTGAAAGAGTTGTATTTATTTCTCGGGATTCCAAACTAATTTCAAAACCACCCCCAACACCTGTTCCTCACGACAAGCCCAGGAGAACCAGGAGAAGACAATGTTATCAAAGCTTTGTTTCTCTGGGGCGCCTGGGTGGCGCAGTCGGTTAAGCGTCCGACTTCAGCCAGGTCACGATCTCGCGGTCCGTGAGTTCGAGCCCCGCGTCGGGCTCTGGGCTGATGGCTCAGAGCCTGGAGCCTGTTTCCGATTCTGTGTCTCCCTCTCTCTCTGACCCTCCCCCGTTCATGCTCTGTCTCTCTCTGTCCCAAAAATAAATAAACGTTGAAAAAAAAAAAAAAATTAAAAAAATTAAAAAAAAAAAAAAGCTTTGTTTCTCTGCTTTCTCTTTCAAGCCCTGGGACACTCCAGCTCTAACACTGCAAAACATTTTAAGAACTTTGACAGCCATGCCAACTGTTTTATAAAACTAATTGCACATTCCTTCCATTTCCAGTTGCAAATACATTTATGCAAATTGGTAGTCCCCCAAAGTGAAGCAACACATTTTAATGCAAAGGGACAAATAACCTATCGATTCAAAGAGCTACACAGAATATGTCACCGCATCAGGTTATATACTTTTTAAATCATGTTATTATTTGCAAGTTAGCCATGGTGATAAGAAATATAATGGCTAAAATTCTATGAAAAATTCTGATTCTCACTGATTTTGAGATACAAAAATATATCGTTAAGTTCAAAATCTTGTGAGTGGAAAACAAGAGGCTGGAATTTTATTTTTTCTTAAATGTTTATTTATTTATTTTGAGAGAGAGAGCACGCACACACACAAACATGAGCAGGGGACTGGCAGAGAAGAGTGGGGGAGAGAGAATCCCAAGAAGGCTCTGTGGTGTCAGCCCAGAGCCTAATGTGGGACTCGATCTCACAAATCATGAGATCATGACCTGAGCTGAAATCAAAAGTCAGATGCTTAAATGACCGAACCACTCAGGCAGCTCAAGAGGCTGGAATTTTAGTTGCCTGATAAATAATCAGAAATCTGGGAACTGCACTCAAGGTTTTGGAGCACCAAGTAAGGTAAAAATATTCCTTTCTATGGACTTAGGATGGACAGGTAAGTCATGAAAATCTCACCAAATATCTGATGAGAGGTGAAACTGATTTCAAAGGGAGGAATGTGGCCAAAAGCAGGATAGAGAACCATGGACTTCCTTTTCTTTGAATTCAATATGGTAACTCCATTACTTATGTATTTTAATTTCAACACATTAAGCCTGTAAGAATAACAATTTCACATGTACAACAAATCGGAAAAAATTTACATTTACCTATTTGGGGCGAGGGGGTTATGAAAGGAACACCTGTACAATTTTCAAAATCTAGAATCTCTACTACGCTGATTTATCTCCAACTATGAACACTTAATTTGCATAATGTCATTGTACTGGTATCTTACTATGCAATGTACTTCCAAATAATCAGAGGGATCCATCTTGGTTTCTTTTTTTTTAATTTTAATGGGTTTTTCGGGTTGGGGGGGTCAGAAAAATTGCATATGTAAAACAAAACTACCAGTTTCAGTCAGTCAACAAATATGTATTGAGTACATAAGGCCCGAGGAAGTAACAAATTTGAAGTGTATAATTCGATTATTACAACATGGATGATGACATTGATAATAATCGGTAGACTAAAAACTGCATCCTCTTGACTCTTACAGGCAATTCACCCAAACTGAGATGCAATGGGACTAACATAAACCACAAGAGAGTCCTGAGAAAGAACAAAGAGATCTAGGTTCCTTCTCTGGACTCTGTGACGTAATTTGTTGTGCAATGTCAAACAAGTCGCTTTAACTTTTGCGAGCCTCAGTTCTCGCTTCTGTAAAACACTCTAGACATTTTCCAAGACATCTTCTAACTGCACAGTAATCACTGGAATAAATGCGGCGACAATTATTTTAGGACGAGTTATTACCAGGAAGAGAATGAAAATGTTTTCGATGGTGGTCCAGGAATTTACACGGTGGCATTTTTAGAGTTCAAAATTTTTTTCATGGAACAAAGAAAAATTTTTTCTGGGAGAAAAGTATTATTAAGTTGAAGGAGAAAGAAAGACATACAAGTTTGTTATTACATCATGTATTTGCTAGCTTCCTAAAGTCTGACGGATGCAGCGAGTAAATATTTGAAGGCAAAGGGAGGTAATATATTCTACTTTTCTAATCTAAAATATTATCCCAACTTTAACAAAGGTATATCCCAGCTCTGTCGCGTGTATACTTTATTTTTTGATTATGTCTATCTTTTAAAAAAAATTTTTTTTAATGTTTTTATTTTTCAGAGAGAGGGAGACAGAGCACGAGTGGGTGGGGGGGTGGGGGGGGGGGCAGAGAGAGAAGGAGACACAGAATCCAAAGCAGGCTCCAGGCTCCGAGCTGTCAGCAGAGCGCCTGATGCAGGGCTCAAACTCACGAACTGCAAGATCATGACTTGAGCTGAAGTCAGACACTTAACCGACCAAGGCATTCAGGTGTCCCGATTATGTCTATCTTTAAACTACATTGTAAAAGAGACTTCCAAGTCCAGCTTCTGTGCCTGTGAGTAGGAACATCTTCTTCCATTTATTAAGATATGAAAATTAATCTCCAGACCTGAGCATATGTTTGTTTTTTCTCTCTCTCTCTCTCATGCAGCACTCACATGCATACGGTGAGTAACAGAAAGAAAACATGAAAACTAAGTTAATTTAATTTTAGCATTTTTTAATAAGCAGAAATAATCATCATCCCCATCACAAGAATTTGGTGTACAAGACTGGTGTAGTACAACTCCAGTGTTTACACAAATGTTAAATGAATAATTATCAGAACTATGGATATTTCGAAGGTCATCCTCTCATCTGTCATCACTGAAGTTAAACAGATGAATTAATCTGCTCTGCATCTCAAGGACTTCTACCAAGACTTGCTGTGTTATATATATAAGGGCTGCACGGAGGCAAAGGCCTCATGGTTACCTCTCCAACAGCACACTGTAGCACAAGACCTAGTCTCCACATTGGTACCCAGAGGTCCCATTTCTCAGTTCTGGCTTATTTTTCTACGGAGTCTGAATGAGATTACCTCTAGCGTTATCTGGATGCTAACTGTCACCTCCTTAAGTAACCATCTTTATAGACTTGGGATTATTGGGATCCCCCTCTTTGCTCATTTTGACTTTGCTGGCGGTTACTAAATGGGCCAACGTAAGAGAATGTTTTAAATAATTCAAGCTCAACTAACAGATGCCCCCTATAAATGGGTTAAATAAGTTTTTTAAACAGGCATAGTAATACACTACATAATGGTAATTTGACTGTGATGGAGACAGCAGATTAAAATGAAAGAGACAAGCCAACCAATCACTTTTCTTAAGGTGTGATCTGCCAATTATCTCAACCAACACAGATCCTAATATTATCATTCTAGGCCATATGTGTAATTCGCAGGCAAAAAATAAATCTTTTAACAAGTCTGTAAGAGCTGTTGGCACCCATTCATGCCAGCCTGCACTAACATCTTGAGAATTTCGTCTATTCCAAAAAATACATAATGAGGAGGGAGTCGAAGAGGTGGGAGAGAACCTAGCCATAAACGTGATTTAGTTATAGGTTCAAAGAAGATGTAAAGATCCGAGCAATTCTTTTTAAATATGCTGATAGATAATAACAAAAATGCTGGCAGTGCTCGCCGCTCGTGAGCTGAAGAAGTATGTGGAGGTCCAGAACGCTCTCGGTATTCACTGTGCCCATCTGTCAGCCACGCAGTCACCGAACAGAACGAGCCATTACCAAAGCCCTTTTCAGATATAATCTGTCAACCACATCTCATCTTCCTGCCAAAAGAAATCAGAACGGAGGAATGCAAAAACAGACTGGCCTTATGGGACCAGGGAGAAGTTCATTTAAGATGAACCTGGAGGTGAAGAAAGGAAACAGGAAAATTAGAGAACTGTTAGAAGCACTCACCAGAATGTATCTGAACTGAACGCTGGGCACCAAAGAAGCATGAAAGGAGAGAGGCGCCACTATGATATAAACCCTCTTTGCTCTACTGCGCTTATTACAACTGTAAATTCAAGGAATTGTCTACTCATTCCCAGAACTGGTTCCCTCTGGACAGGGAACATACGGAACTGACCCCTCTACAGCCATCCTATTCCCATCCCCTACCACCAAAACGCGATTTTTAAATCAAGGCAACTGTTTCAATTCTTGAGACATTTATGACATGTGCTCAACATCTAAAGTAGTATTGTAAGCTCTATGGCTCCATAATTTTAAGGCGAGGAGAGCTCTTCCAAAGTTAATGTTCTACTACAAAGCAAAAAAACTCCTGTCTACTTTGTGATCATGCCAATACTCGAGGTGAAACTAATCTGCACTGAAAAATGCACTCTACAGATGGGTCAGGATTAAGAGAGATATCGTTAGGTATATATAACTCAGTACAAGTTGATGAAAACTTGGACAAGGTGGCAGCAGTGAGATTAGGAGTCACAAGAGGTGAATCTAAATGAAAGAGGAAATGACAAGATATGAAAGTTCTAAGGGATCTAGTTCTAGAAAGATCTAGGGGACAAAAGAAATGTGGTACCTTCAAAAGTACATGTGATTGGACACATACTGATTTCCCCGGGGAATGGGGTGGGGGGGGGGAATCAGTTTAAAAGGTGATTTTTAAATTTTTTTTATGTTTCTTTATTTATGGGGGGGGAGAGAGAAAAAGAGAGAGAGAGAGAGCGAGAGCGAGCGAGCATGAGCGTGTGCAAATGGGGGAGGGACAGAGAGAGAGGGAGACACAGAATGTGAAGTAGCCTCCAGGCTCTGAGCTGTCAGCCGAGAGCCCAATGCGGGGCCCAAACCCAGGAACCATGAGATCGTGACCTGAGCTGAAGTCGGACGCTTAACTGACTAAGCTACCCAGGTGCCCCACTTTAAAACTTTTTTAGCTAAGAATTAAGCCCACCTCTTTCTTTTCAACAAATGTATATAACCAAATATAATTATCTGATTATCGATGAGCACTTCACTGATATAGGTAATATAGGAGCACACTAATTTTTATGGATAGTATCTATTTCATCATCTTTATTGTACTATTCCTTCTAAAAAGTTGGTTCTAAAACATTTGTCATCACCACTGAAGATAAAGGGCGATATTTTAAGTCTTAAGAGGTTCCAAATCTTCACCAAATAGCATCTCTGCAGGTGATGTCTTTTCAGATGCATTTGGGTGCAAAGGGCAGAGGCAAAGCTGTAATGAAAAAAAAATGAAGAAAAGGAGAGCAGCCAGCATGAGATCAAAGAACAACATTAACAAGAGTGAGGATATTTACATTTCAGAGAAGCAATGGCTATGCTGACCATGAGCTTCATGTCTCATACAAGCAAAGAGCAGACACTTCAGGATAAAGACAGTTATCAGTGGCGGCATGTCAGCAGCCCTTTAGACAAACTGACTGACTGACTACACACACAGAGCCCTGTTCTTTAGGAAAAATGTCCACCATACTTGGTAATAAAATAAAATAAAATACTTGCAATCAGCAAGTATTTTTAGTGTCCATTAAGCGAGAGATGCAACAAGATAACTTAAAAAATGCCTACTCTCAAGGAGCTTACAATCTGGTTTAAAAGTTTATAATCTAGATTCAGTCTAATCTCTCCCTAAATATTTAAAGAAGTGTTTGTGTGTGTGTGTGTGTGTGTGTGTGTGTGTGTGTGTGTGTATCGGTGTATGTATAAATATTTAAATGACATGTATGTATATAGATTTTACATACGTATACACTGAATGTATAATCATAATATGGGACTGCGTAGAATTATATATGCGCGCACGCACACACACCCACACGCACACACGCACACGCGTGCCTCTGATTCCATTCAAGATCCAGAGCCACGTCACTATACTATACACTTTCTACTTACTCCTGTCAGATACTGGTTATAAATAACAACATGTAATTATCCAAACTACTAGTAAGAACAACTTATCAGAAATCTTACCTAATAACCAATGATATTAAGAAGTACTTTGAGGGCACAAAATGCTCTATACGTGCTAAATAACACCTGGAAATAACTATAACATGACCGAAGGGATTTTAAATTTTTACGAGGCTGAAGAATCTCTCTTCGCAGCAGAAGTTACATCCCAACATCTTTACTTCATGCTCAACACAGGAACATGCAACTGTAGGGCTTGCAGCAAAACCCAAGGTTGGCAGTTAAGGACTCTGAGTCCATGAACTTCTGCAGGACTGCATATGGTGGGGCACATACCACAAGCTTCCTGGGCCCCTGAATCCCCAGTGTTGGACTTGCCCTTGTAATTCCTCAGATGGACTCAAGTAGAAGAGCAGAGGTGAAGACCTACCAGAGAGGAGGAGACTGAAGCACTATCTGTCGTGTCACCGCATCTGGTCCTTCTTCCATTCTCAGAAGTAGCTCTATGGTTCTCTGGACTGGTGCCCAGAATACCTAAGTTCCTCCTTGTCTTTGTCAATAACCAGTCAACTCACTTCTCTAGTATTCTTATCTTTAAATTTATTTATTTAATTTGAGCGAGCGAGCGAGCGAGAGAATATCCCAAGCAGTGTCTGCACTGCCAGTGAGGAGCCCCACGCGGGGACCAAACTCACGAACCGTGAGACCATGGCCCAAGCCGAAGTCTGACACTTAACTGACTGAACCACCCAGGTGCCCCCCAGCTCTAATATTCCATGGGAAGTTATGAGTATCACATACATCATAGACTAGCATTGGCTTTTTTTTTTTTTTTATTAATCAGAAACTTCAAAGTCAACAGTGTTAACTATATTCAAGATCTAACTATTCATATATTATTGTAGCTACATATGACCATACTCTTTTGTTTCAGAATTGGTACAGTTTCAATTTATCTATCTATCTATCTATGCTTTATCATATGGTCATATCCCTAAATATTACCTTAGAATGTGGCTAGGGCTTCCTGGTAAGTGGAAGGTGTCTAACTGAAAAATTTTAAATTAGATTCTTTCCCAGTCTGCTCCTTCCTGCCGGCACCCAGAAACCCTGCTGCCCCCCTCCATCTCAGGCTCACCCAGGGCAATGGTCCTCGGTGTACCCCTTTCTCTTCACCTCAACATCTCCATCACCACTGGCCCTAGCTTAGAATTCAAGCTGCCTGACCCTCTCACACCTTAAAAAAAAAAAAATCATCTTTTGTTTTCTTCACAGCAAAATTCTTTAAGTTGATGTTCCGAGGCCCCATTCCCAGCTCCCAACTCCCATTCACTCCCTAAACAGGCTTCTGCTCCCAGCAGCTACCTACAAAGCTCACCCCAAGGGCATCAGGGCCTTGTTTTCAGCCCTCTCCTATTGGAAGAAAAAATAAAGAAAGAAAGAAAGAAAGAAAGAAAGAAAGAAAGAAAGAAAGAAAGCCCTAAAACCAAACCAAACAAAAAAAAACAAACCCAAACTCCCCATTTTCATAGTGGGGATGTGAGTTTATTAAATTGTTGAATTTCTAGAAGTTATGAAAAAGAGACTGAGTCATAAGCCTTAAGTCACTATAGATCATATTCAAATACCATTGTTCCTGGACTATCAATCAGAAATCAAAATCATGCTGTTTCAGCGAGATGACATTTAGAGATGTCCCAAAAGCTTCCCCAGAATCCTAGCAGCTCTTTGGGGCGCCTGGGTGGCTCAGTCGGTTAAGCGTCTGACTTCGGCTCGGGTCATGATCTCGCGGTCCGTGAGTTCGAGCCCCGCGTCGGGCTCTGTGCTGACAGCTCAGAGCCTGGAGCCTGTTTCAGATTCTGTGTCTCCCTCTCTCTGACCCTCCCCCGTTCATGCTTTGTCTCTCTCTGTCTCAAAAATAAATAAACGTTAAAAAAAAAAATTAAAAAAAAAAAAGAATCCTAGCAGCTCTTCAAATCAGTAACCTATCTTCCTTAAAGTTTACTATTTTATTTTACTAAAGTGATTTTTGTTATGCCAGAAGGAATTCCTTTCACGTACCTTTTTGTTTGTACTTCCTTTATTCTTCTACAACCTTTCAAATGCTAGGGATTTTTCATATACGCACACAAAAACTATCAATTTTTTTGCTTATGTTGTTCAAAGTAAAACGATTATCCAAACAATTTGATTGTTTATTATTCTTGATTTATTGCTATTTTATATTGAGGAAAGCTTTTATAAGTTTTTTCCTAACCTTATTGATTTTTCAGTTCCAGTCTTCTTTTCCAGGCAGGCTCATGTTTTAGCCTGTTCAATTATTCAG
The DNA here is from genome assembly GCF_018350155.1 of Leopardus geoffroyi. Lineage (NCBI taxonomy): Eukaryota > Metazoa > Chordata > Mammalia > Carnivora > Felidae > Leopardus > Leopardus geoffroyi. Next base: position 149,724,165 of record NC_059331.1, on the reverse strand, counting down.
TGCTAGGATTCTGATTTACTGTTTGCAGTGCTACAAATCTGGAGGAAAAATTTAGACAGCCCTCTAGACAAGAATTTAGCTTGTAAAGGTGCAGAAACAAAAGAAAACAGACTGGGATGTTGTGTTAAAGTACCTCTGAACACAAACAAGTATAGCCATTCAAATAACGTCCTGGTTTCTTCAACATCCGCTGGCACTTAAATTCTCGTCTCATGAACACTACTGCCTTTTCCATTAGATTCTCTCAACCATCTTCTGGTTTATTTTCACCCAATGACTTGGCAAAACAGAAAATCTCCATACCTACTTTCTCAGTGAATTCTAATTTTTCATTATCCTTCCTTCTAAAGGATTCATTTTTACTAGCAATTTCCACTCTCACTAGCTCCCTTCTGTCTGATGACATTTGGTCTGTAGGGACCACCAAAGGGGCTTATCTGGTCACTCCAAGGGCTCATACTTGTCTCTCTCGTGAAGAGAGACATGTACTACATGACCTACAGACACAAGAAGCAATTACTCTCATCACTTTAATAATGTTCCTTAATTATTTATATATTTAAGTTGTATGTTCCAGAAACCGTAAAGGCAGAGTTCTTAAACAATTCTAAAGTCCAGCATCTAGGAGGGGAAGGCTACCCAAGATGTTCAATAGGAGAATGACTGGAAAGCATGGAGATGCCAATACTTAAAAATCAGCGTCTCTAATCAGTTTCAAAATAAATTGTGGTTGAAAGCATTAGTTATCATAGCGTTACTTCTTTTAAATGCCTGTATAAAGGTGGCTCATGTTGGGCAACTGTACTTTGGTTATTAACAAGCATACATCACCCTGAGCGGTGGGTTATGTTGATTTTAGCTGCTTGCTGCATCTTGTACCCAACCTCTAGCGGGAGTCAGTCACTTCCCTTTCCGTAACATCAAAGCCACACAGCAAAAAGATACTGAGGGATGGGAAAGAGTCTTGGTTTTACCACTTCCTACATGCGTGACCATGGATATATAACATCTATGTACTCCGGCTTTAAGCATGACATGGGCCACCCTTCGCAAAGTATGGCGCAAATACAATCTTCATCTGAGTGGATACTTCAAAATATAGATTCTTGGGGGGGACCTGGGTGGCTCAGTAGGTTAAGCATCTGACTCTTGGTTTCGACTCAGGTCATGACCTCTTGGATTGTGGGCTCAAGCCCCCTCATCAGGCTCTGTGCGGACAGTGCCTGCTTGGGCTTTTCTCTCCTCTCTCTGTCTCTGCCCCTCACTTGCTCTGTCTTCTCAAAATAAACAAACTTCAAAAAATGTTTAAACAAAATTTTTTTTAATATATAGATTCTTAGGCCCAGATATCAGACCTGCCAAATCAGAACATCTCTGGGTTGGAGACCAGGAATCTCTATCTTCGCCAAGAATTACTTGGGGTACACTGAAATTGAAAACCAGTATGGCAAAGTAGCAACGCGTGCTGAGGAAAACCAGTGAAGCCCATCAGCAAACCTGACTGTTAATCACATCTCTGCCACCCAATCTGCCTTATCCCTTCAGGAAAAAACAAAAACCAAAAAACAAAAAAACAAAAACAACTTCTTTAGGTTTTACTCTCCAAAACTATAAAATAATGTGACTAAACCAGGTGATCATTAGCTGCTAAGGCTGTACAACCTTAGATTCCCGAACCCCAGTCTAAAGACATATGGCGGCCTTATTCCCCCATAGTTTTAAAAGTCTGCAGAGGTTCTACGTACATGAGGACGTCAACATCTATACAGCGCCATATACCACATATTATATAGTGACACCACTAAGCTGACTTATATACACTGTTAGATCTTTCCAGTTAACCCACAGAAGGCTTTCCTGCCCGCTCACAATTCAATGTCAGCAACACTGCCATCTTGGCACAGTTAGGCAACTATTTGATATTTTCTTGCATTTTGGCGTTATCTTATCAAAATTAGTGGTGCACAGCAAAACAAGTGTGCGTACTGCTGAGAAGCACACAGGTCTCATAAATATGTTCCAGTTGAGACATAAATGTAAAATATTAGGTGTGCGAAAGTATAGACTCTCTAGCAGTCACCACACATTCACTAAGAGAAGCCTGTAAACCTGAGGGTTTGAGTACAAAAGAATATTAATCTTCATGCATAAAATGCAAAAGATTGTGCCCCAAACTGAAGCATTAGTAGGTACTTCATACTTCTTTTGGCTCTCTGAGAACAAAACTCAATGCTTTACCATATCTGTGTGTGTACCTATATACATACACATATACATATATATGAACATATACATATATATCCATATATATACATACATATATACATATATACATACATATATTTGAAACATAATCTACTCCATATACATTTGGAGTTTATTCCCCCAGTGCTGGGTCTTCTTCACTGTTTATTCTCGTAAAACAGTGGGTTAATAATGCATGCTTCACTGTAAAGTCACAATCTCTACTCCGCTTTGCAAACGGTTTGCTTCCTTTTGCAAATGACAGCAACTACCTGCTGGTACCTGACATCAAATTTCATTCACTTTTTTGAAAGTTACGTCAACTTACACATTTCATCTTATGGTCAAAACTTAAGCTGTTCTCTTATCATTCGTGTCCTTTGGACATCATTCGTGTCCTTTGGACATTATTGACGTCCCCTTCATTCAAGTCCTGTGGCGTGACGGAAAACTCTCTGCTTACTTTCTCTTCTTGTACCAAGTATTACACATTTCCCCACATGATTAAGCTTCTCTTTCTTCATCGCCTCACAACTTACTGTCACCTTTCTAGTTATCTGAGCTCCTTTTTACTGATATATTGACCTTGAAAAAAATTAAACCTTAGTTCATTCTTCTTGGTTCTTTCTCAAAGGGAGTTCCAAATGCATAAAGTTGGTAGGTTACTGTTCTTATAGTGCCATCTTCTCCCTCATCTTGAAAACTGGCTCTCTCAAATTGGTTTCCCTAGTTCTTTTTTTCTTTTCTTTTTTTTTCTTAGCTAAAAAATATATCACTAGGGACGCCAGGCTTATCAATGTGAATCATATCATTAATCTATTCATACCACACACTCAACGTTCTTAGAATTCAGACTGTACCTGTTCTTCTAAATCAATCTTTCAATGAGCATCTTATAAAATGAAATTGCTTTGAGACACTAATTGGTTCAAAAATTATTATGATCTGCATATTTCTTTATGAGTCCTGTCCCTTCTTATATGCAGAAAAAAATTAAGCACTCTTTTCTTTGCATTCCCAAACATCTCTACCATTGAACTGATCACACTTGTTGTGTTATTATTTGTATAATTTGATTTGGAAATCCTATCAATGCTACTAAGCTATAAGGTACCCAGTAAGAGGGTGTGCAGCAAGGTTTCTTGCATATAAATGTACTCGATAAAAATTAGGTGACTTGGTGAGATCACAAATAAAGCAAAATCAAAGCAGAAGTCAAATGATTTTTTCCATCATTTATATTTGGATAATTTCCATGTGGATTGAAAATTTGAATGTAAAAAAATTAAACATAAAAGTAATGAAAGAAATAATGAGAAAATTCCTCATATTATAACCTCAGCCAGTAGAACTCTTTTGTAATTGAGTCACAAAGAATCCAAAGAAGAAAAGCTTGTTATACTTAACAGAATAAAAATCAAACATTTCTGATGGCAAAAACTATGGTAAGGAAAGTCAAAAGATCAATAGGAAAAAACTGGAAATTCATATCTCAAAGTGCTCACTTACCTGTTAATGAATCCCTACAAATCAACAAAAACGGGGGAAAATGAGTTAATTAAAAATTATACAAAATAATATAAATAGGTCACACAAAAAGGAAATATAGAAAATTCTTAAACATATATATGTGTGTGTTTGTGTGTGTGTGTATGTGTGTGTGTGCGTGTGTGTGTGTGTGTGTATATATATATATATAAAGTTGAACCTGAGAAGAAAAATACAAATTCAAACTAAAACACTGTTTTCTGTTACATGTCAGAAAGGGAATGAGTCAAGAGCTTGGTAATATAGTGGATAGTGACTGAATATCCATTATACAGATATGGATGAGAATGCAAAGAAATAGTTTCAAACCTAGTTTGGTGAAACTATAAGCTGGCACAACCACCATGGTGGCCAGTATGACAGTGTCCATTAAATCACAAATGTGCATAACCAGTGGGGTCTGCACTTGATCTTAGCCAAAAGGCCGAGAGGCGACACCCAGTGGAGTCTGCAGACTCCTATATTCATACATTTATATTGCAGCTCTGCTTGTGGTAAGAAAAAAATCAGAAACAAGTTGAATGCCCATTAACAGAGGAGCAGTTCTCTAACTTATGGTGTATCAGTTCAATGAAATGCTCTCACCATAAAAAGAAGAAAGAAAACTCCATGATACATCCAATGAAAGCAACCATGTTCAGAACAGTATTTCTAATGTGCTACCACCAATGCAAAAAAGGAATAAAGAATATAGACATATTTGCTTACTTATGCAAAAACTATCCCTGAAATGGTACATAAGCGACTGAAGGTATCCGCTGTCGGTGGGAAAGATGGTAGAGTGGCTGGTCTACGCGGGTCACAGGGAGATGTTTACCATGCACACTTTTAAACGTTTGAATTCTGAATCATAAGGGTGTATTACCTATTTACGTTGACTTTTTCAAAATAGTAAAATCGAAGGCTTTTTTAAGGGCAGCACAGTGTATCAAAGTTTTAAAGAAAGAAAAAAAATCCAAATGATTTTATTCTCACATCAGTACTTTGTCACTCCGTACTTTTACGGAGTACACAAACACATGTGAAAACTTCTGTTTTTCTTCACATCCTACATGACTCCATAGAGATGCCCAGATTTGTCATTTAAAATATTCTAAATCTTTAGTCCAATATTATTATATCCATAGAAACATAATTCTCCAGTATAACAAGATTACCGATGCATAATCATAAAATCCTTTAAATCTAGTTTCTTGAAAGCATTTACAATGGCAGGCATCCTTCATTCTTTCCACAAATATTTACTGAGCACCTATTATGTGAAAGACCTTGTTGAAGGCACAAAGGATAAAAGAGAGAAGAAAACAAGCATGGTCCCTGCCCTGCTAGAGCTAATATTCTAGTGGGTAGAAGACCAAGTAATTGAGTTTCAACATGCACCTTTAGTCAATGCATACTGATCATGCATCACGAATAAATGATGTTTCTTGTTAAAAAAAAAAAAAACAACAAACTTAATTCAGAGGATTGATTTACAATGGTTTAAGAATTTGCTCACCAGAAAGAACATTTGAGTGTTGTTAAATCCTAATCCTATTCATGTACATACGGCATGTTAAGTCACGCTGTATGTGTGTTCTTCTCTATGACGCTCACAACCACCCTGTGAGATAGGTCCTATTATTGTTTCCACTATACAGATGAAGAAACTGAGACGAAGATGGGTTAAATACCACCTACCCCTACAGCTCATGAAATAACCACTCAACACTGCCTCTTGCGTGTCTCTCACTGCTGGTTTCTGACTTCCAGAGAGATTACAGATAAAGTACACAGGAGTTTCAAGTCTAGCCCTTGGCCCTCTTCACTCCAAACCCAAAATATAATTCCTGGCATTAGAAGGCTATAAATCTAAAATTCATGAAAATGTGGCTAAATTAAAATCATGCTAAAAAAATGGAATCTATTATCTTCACTCTCATTCAGGCCAATGCATTTGCATACCTTCATAAATGATACTGAACTCATGTTCTTGTAAAAAATTAAACCATTTGGGCACCTGGGTGGCTCAGTCAGTTAAGCGTCCGACTTCAGCTCAGGTCATGATCTCACAGTTGGTGAGTTCGAGCCTCACATCGGGCTCTCTGCTGTCAGCACAGAGCCCCCGCCTTGGATCCTCTGTCAACCTTTCTCTCTGAAACCACCCCCCCCCCAAAATAAACAAATCATGCCCGAAAGAGTAACTCAGCAGCAAATTCAGATAGAGAGTGGTTGGGGTCAAAGAGAGTGGTCTCAGTGTATAATTAATTCAATTCCTGGCAACTGTGCCTAAACAATTTTCTACCATCACCCAATTTTGCATTCATGTTGAAAGTGTGAGCAAGTATATTTGAACCACTATGTTTTAAGGCCCAATTTTGCAAGGTCTTCATCTAGTATTGGGTTTGTCTCATTTTTCTAACTGATGTCACTTAGTTTTACCAAATCCATTTCCATGAAAACACAGACAGGAAACACAGACCATGTATCAGACACCTCCCACTCAAACCACACATAACGAGGCTACAGCTGGTGCAGATTCAATTCAACTGTTAAGAGGTGTTTGGAGGAAGCGTTCTAACAGATAAGTGTACTTGTCTTTAGGTTCTTAAAAATAACTAGAGCATCCTAATTGTTCTATACAAGCAAACCCATCTGACCCAGGCAACAACAGAAAAGAGGAAATAAAGTGACATATAATGATGGGGAAGCAATGGAGAAATAAAACTGGAAACCTCACAGCCAATAGCGGTTGCAGCTCAACGAAACTCAACGCTTACAGATGTTCATGAGAGAGCTCATTTGCTAATTCTTTAGAAACATACACTTCTTGGGGCACTTGTGTGGCTCAATCAGATCATGACTGGCTCACATCATGATCTCACGGTTTGTGAGTTCAAGCCTCCCCTCCGCCCGCCCCCCCAGTCGGGCTCTCTGCTGTCAGCACGGAGCCCACTTAGGACCCTCTGTCTCCCTCTATCTCTGCCCCTCCCCCGTGTGCTCTTGCTCTCTCTCTCTCTCAAAAATAAGTATTTTTTTTTTAAATGACCATCAGTGGCAGAGTTTGACAACCCACCAGTACACATGAAACCAATGCAATTTAACACTCAACCTCCCAAATGCTGACCACAAACAGTCCTCCTTGCCCTGAAACAGCCATTTGAATTTTTTTTTTAAGTGGCACTGAAATGACCACAATGATTTCATCCTCTTCCCATGACTTCATGAGTCACCAGCCTATCCCTGTAGGCCAGCACATTCCGAATGAGTCTATTATTAAAATTAATTAGTACTGAGTTTGGCCACAGGGGGGCTAGCAGTACAAAAATGTGATGACTAACCCCGGGACTAAAAATTAAAAGCTCTTATTAAGAGGCACAAGGATTAGTAAGGACACATTAAGATCCTTTTATTTTAGATTTCATAAGTAACAAGGTCCCAGTATGATACATGAGCCCCATAATGCATTAGTTGTATCATTAGACACTACAATGACTCAATGCCCTCAATCCTTCTTTCAATTTGTTGCCTTAGTACAAAACAAGAATATTTCATCTGTGCTTATCTGAAACTAATTGCAATTTTCCAGCTCTTCACACACTTGCAGAAAACAGCTATGGTTAAACTAAAGCTAATATTTTTCCTAGGTAAGAAAGAACTCTATTTGTCAGGGGTATGCCATAACTGCTGGAGCAATGAGACCTAATAAAAATGACAAGTCTGGAAGTGCCAGATGAATGGGATTTAGAGAACCACGCGAACCAGAAGCACAAGGCTGCAATTTCAGGAAGCAGAGGAACTGAGGAAAACAGAACCCGAGAGTCAAGAGAGGCACCATGAGGCTAATCCACAGGTCAGGCATGGCCCAGGGAAACTTCTCTCGCTGCCTTCTCCTTGTCTATCATGGCAGCAGAAACCAAACTCTGGGCCTGGGCAGCGTGGAAGAGGACAGCAGAACTGACAGAGAGCAAAAGCACCCTTCACAGAAGCTCAGCTATTTTTTTAACAGTAAAAAGCAAACGAGCAAACACAACTGGAGTCATCACTCCAACTCCTGGGCAACAGCCAAGGTCATTCAGTCTCAATGAGTCAAGGAATGGCATTTAAAACTGAGGGAAACCAAGTATAAATTATTTCTAGGATTTCCAGGGCTCTGTCCTGCACTGTACAGGTGGTAGCCAAGTAGAGAGAAAGGCTTCTTAGAAACCCCTTGGGGTGGGGGGGAATGAAGACTTAATTAAGGGGTATTGGGAAATACTGGTTTAAGACGTTATCTCGGTATCTCTATATCTCTACCTCTGGTACAAAACTGGGTTTGTACAATTTAAAATATTTCCAACGGTGATTTTCACCTTTTTTGCAAAGACAGGTAGTGTTGAATGGCTATCCAAGGCAGATCCAACCTCACTTACCACAACAGAGGCTAAAATGCCAAAGGCTGGCTTTTGTCAACCTTATCTGCATAGAGGGATGGTCAGGTGAGCAGACATAAGGTGAGATTATCTGAAAATGCGTTCCTTTTTCTTTATTTTTTTAAAGTTTATTTATTTTGAAAGAGAGAGTGAGAGAGCAGGAGAGGTGCAGAGAATCCCAAGCAGGTTCCACACTGTCAGCGCAGAGCCCGATGTGGGGCTCGAGCTCACAAAACATGAGATCATGACCTGAGCCGAAATCAAGAGTCAGACACTCAACTGACTGAGCTACCCAGGTGCCTCAGAGCCTTCCTTTTTCTAACAAAGGGACAAACCGATGCATCCCATCCCTTACCCTCTTGCCTCAAACATGAATATAATGACTGCATTGCAGCAGCCATCTTGTGACCACCTGAGAAAAGCCAAAAGAACTGTACAGAATTAGCTCTGATTTCATTGCATCACTGAACCAACCGCCTATCTCCAGACTTTTTATGTGAATAATAAACTCCTACAGTCATCAGGTTTCCTGTTATGTACAACTGAATGCATTCTGAACTGATACAAGTGCCATTTCTGTATCCTAAAATTCAACCCCTGTGCAAGGAAGATGCAACCCCATCATGTACGTCAATGTAAATAGTTACTTCTGAGTGGCAGGACTATAGGAAACCTTTATTTTCTTCCTTTACTTACATCTGTTCCTAAATTATAATTATTCCATGAAGCTTTATTTGGTTAAGGAGAAATCGCAAATATTCATTTGACACTAATACAGCCATGTAAGATACTTTAACATAAAGAGACAGGTTGAAAAAAAATGCAGTTATACCATGATTCTAGAAAGTAAGTCTCAGAATAGGAAGCCAATTCTGAGCTTATATATCTATGTATTCAATATATTCCCATCAAAAAAGAGATGTGTAATAGAACCTGACATGCTAATTCTCAATTTCATCTGGAAGAACAAACACCAGCCAATAATATTTTCTAAAGGAAAAAAAAAGAAAGTACTTGTCCTACTGGTTTCTAAGAACAACAGCACACCACACTGAACTGGAACAGGCACAGGCCAATAGCTAAATTATAATTTCTAGAGAGCCCAGAACCATATCCATGCACCTAAGCTACAGCAGGCAGGCATCTAAGGATGCCTTTTACGAGTCACTACACTTTTATCCCTGTGGTTCTGGTTGGGGCTGACCATGTTCTTGCATGACTTCATTTCTAGGATACCATGAAGGGTAGCTGACCCAAACTGAGATTTTTGGACTGAAGAGCAAAAGAATCAGTCTCTTTCTGGGTAGATGAAAAGCCCAGGAACCACTTACAAAAGGATGGTCTACAGCAGGAAGTTAACAACGAAACCAACTTGTAGACAGGAAGATGAGAAATGGAGAGAAAGAGAGAGAGAAAGCGAATGAAAACATGATGGCATCTGAGTCCCCAAGTCATAGCTGTTTTTCCAGGGAAGGGTTATTTTAAAAAGGTTAAAAACCAATAAGCTATAAAGGAAGAAATAGAATTAATGACATAAATCCTTAAACTTTTGCATAATGATAGACATTGCACACAAGGTTTAAAAAATGAGCAACAAACTGAGAGAAAATAATTTTGTCATATTTAATGAAAAAGGATATCCAGAATATATACAAGTAGAGAAGTAGAGACTATATCCAGAAGTAGAGAAAAACGGTCAAGAGATAAGAATCTGACAATTTGGGGAAAAAGGAAAATAGAAATACATACCAAATGCAAACCAAAGCTGAGGGTAATTGGCTGAACTGCTTAAAATCAGATACACATTTTATATAATTACTGTGTATTATCATACATTTCTCCTCATGAGCCCTTCAGGCTTAAAATAGCAGAGAGGGCTAACATGGCCAGTCTTATGGGATCCCGGAGGCACCCTAGCTGGGTACAGAATTTCATTCTTCCACCCCTCATACATCTCTTAGAGGCCACCACCAGGAGCATTCTCCTTCCGAGCAACTGAAAGTTTAGCAGATGACAGGAACAAGTATCAACAGCGTTAACTCTCAGACATCTTAAATGATCAGGATTCCGTTACATACAATTTACATCTTTTCTCTCTTCAGTGAATACATACATCTATGTCCATGGGGACTATCAGAAAAACATAAAACATTAATTCCTTTAAAGCTGAAAAAAGAGAATAGGAAAGAGATTTAAAGAATACATGTAACATTTGTTTGTAGCTTCCAAAATTATTGTCCTACCATTAAAAGCAGGGAGGTGTCAGCTTAAACACATTTTTCCCATGAAGTAGTCAATATCTACACACCCACCCCAAAATACCTCAGGTATTTTATGAACTTAAAAGAAACTTTGTTCATACATCTAATTGAAGACATTGATTATTATGAAGTTATAACTCAAACCTGAAATATAAAATATGCAATAACTCTTAATTTTAAGTTATACCTGAACTCCCAGAAGCCACAATTCTAACTAACACTTTTATTAGATTTCCCTTTTACACATTTCCTGGGAACCACATTTATAACAGATTCCAGGACAAAAATATTTTTACTAAAAAAAGAAAGAAGAGAACCAAAATGTCAGCTAACATTTCCTTTCAGGAAGCATCTTACCGTGGGTGTTATAACAGGCATATTTCGGCTTTGATCAAGGAATAAAAAGCAGATGAATTAACAAACATATGACATAGGTCAGAAACAACGCGTGAGGGGAAAACACTTACCATACTAATTCCCCACGCGTGTGCTCTTTTAAGTACAATGAAAAATGGACTGCGGGATTTGAGCAGTTAGTATCAGGAGAATTTTCTTTACGCTTCACATCTTGACAGGTTCTAACGGTACAAATCTAGTAACTATTTATTTAAAGTAAAATTCTAATTTTTTTATAAGCTCGTGAAAAATGGAAAGCTTTATTTTAAAACTGAATCACGAACACTGGACTCATGAAATCCGCAGGCCATTTATAGAATGCATATGGCATGTATCAATTAACTGACAGAGAATCAATATGCAACTTAGGATTTTTGTGTTTGCTGTACTTGGGAAGGAGGAGAGGAGGCCAGGTGGTACTTAAGAGAGTGTGATACCTACAACGTTCGAAGAAAAAGGAGTTGAAGAAAAGCTGTATAATTTAGTTGAAGGGATGAGTATGTGTCTCCGTGGTCAAACACCCCAGTCACCTGCTCTAGGTTAGCTGCTGTTTTCGGAAGAGCTCAGTGGCCAAGATGCTGCTGAGGCTGCTGAGGCGAGAGGCACTCAGACTCCAAAGAAAGCCCACCCTCTACCGAACCATGTAGTTTCTCCGACTTAACTCCGTTCATACTCACTCATTGCGGAAACACATGGGAACAGAAAGGATCAACGAAAGACCTGGGCAGGAAACCCAACCCTGGCCTTGGATACGGGCAAGGTTCCCTGGCTTGCTTGGCTTCCTCTCTTTTCACTTCTACTTCACTGTGGATTATCCAGAGACAAAGTCCTTAGTCCTCTGCTCTTGAAAATACCTACGGCTTCAGCATTTCATTCATCATTTCCACTGATACCCACCCAAACCACTCCATTGGTGTCTTCTTTTCCTCACATCCAGCCCCATGATCCTTCCTAAAGTGGTTAATTCTCCTCAGACCCCCTTTGTAGGTCTCCAGCATCTAAGCATCAGTGCCCATCTTAAATGCCAAAATTCATCCTTTACATGGTATTTATTTTGTTTCTTTAAAAAGCTGATATGGCGTATTCCATTGACTATAAAGTTGGAACCTGACTACTCTCTTACCGGTCAGGGCGGGAGTCATGAATTTGGCGGTGACACAGGGACAGAAGATGGAGGGGAACAATAAGGAACTGGACACTAAAATCAAGTTCATCTTAACAAAATGAGATGGAAAAAGTAGGGCAAGAAATCTCTTCTCAAAATAAGAAGAATTAACTCTAGATATGTATGGAAATTCCATTTAGGATAAGAATCAGCGACAGGAAACAGCCAGAAGGGACTATTTGTACTGAAATACAAGCCATTAACTTGAGCCAAGCTAACAGCAAATGACTGCACTGGCAACTGCTGGCTGCAGATAATTAGTTTAGAACCTATTTTAACATGAATATTTTATCATGCAGCACAAAACTCGTTATGGAGAAGAATTAGAGAGCCAGGACGTCTGAAAGCTCTGGAGAGGTGATCTGTCAGCTCCCAATAAAGAGCCTTCTAGGAGAAAGCAGGTTTAGTGATTCAGCAAGACTGGATTTCATTAAAGTTACAGCAATCCATTAGGAACATTCTGGCGACGGAGAGTACTGGTACCAAGCTACCCTGCAACAGCATCACTATGGGCACCAAGTGACAGGAAAAATGAAGTCCCTGAAAAGCCACCTCAGGTGTAACAATTTTCTCAGGGAGGTACACACATCCTGTTTCTGTCAGCCAGCAACCTAATTTGCCTGGCCAATTCTTTCATAAGAGCCTAGCTACCTTATATGTTTACGTATATAAAAGGTGAAACATTCAACATTCTGAAAATTAAAAAAACTGCATTTTGCCAGCTATGTAGAAGTGTCATGCCATTATTTTTACTTCAAAAACAGTTGCGTATCGAGTGTGTGTCATCATAGTTAACAACCACTGGTAACAGTCTTCTGTGCATTATCTATTTAATCCTCAGAATTTACCCTATGATATAGGTAACCACTGTTGTCCTTGTTTTGTAGATGACAAAATACCAATGTGATGCCAAGTATTTGTCTAAATTCATGAAGCTGAAGGAACAAACAGCAGTCTGGGGCACCTGGGTGGCTCAGCACCTTGAGTGTCTGACTCTTGATTTCATGATCCCGGGGTCATGAGCCCGGTGTCAGGTTCCATGCTAAGCACGGAGCCTGCTTAGGATTTTCTCTCTCCCTTTGCCCCTCACCCTCTCTCCCCTGCTTGCCCTCTCTCTCTCTAAAATAGAAATATACATACATACATATATCTGGCAGTCTGATTCTAAAGTCTGTGTTCTAGGTGTATTTCATGGGACCTTAGGGCTTCTGAATATAAAGCTGTTTCACAGAAAAAATTAATGTCTGTAAATTTTATTGTGAAAATAAAATAAAAATAGGAGCATATAGGTATTACTCAAAAAAGAAAACTCTAGTGAGGAAATAAATACACCTAAAAATAAATTATAGGTATCTTTGAGGGTGAGACATGAAATGTCTTGCCTGGGAAAAGAGTTAACACATAGCTAATGTACTACCACCTTCTTAACCACTACATAGTCAGTGACCGGCCAAGAAAAAAGGTATTTTAATCACTGCTGTTTTGGGGTATCTGGGTGGCTCCGTTGGTTGAGCATCCGACCTCGGCTCAGGCCATGATCTCGCGGTTTGTGAGTTCGAGCCCCGCGTCGGGCTCTGTGATGATGGCTCAGAGCCTGGGGCCTGCTTCAGATTCTGTGTCTCCTCTCTCTGTCCCTCCCCCACTTGTGCTCTGACTCTTTCTGCCTCTCAAAAAAAAAAAAAAAAAAATGTAATCATTGCTACTTTTTCAATCTATCCAGACACCTTACTCTCTGCAAAGAACAGGCAAATCTCCACAGCTCCCTAAGCTGATGGAGACTCAATAAATATTTGTTCATTGTTATTTAGATAAATAACTTGCCCGGGCCATTCTGTGTTACAGGAATTAATCCATACCCCGGGGCATTACAGGCTAGATTCAATTTTCCAATAACTTCTAATCCACTGCTTTCCCAAATATTTTCCATCCATAGCAACGTTTTAGAGGTTTCTATATATTTTACACATACTGCTATACATAAGGGGAGCTAGAAGATGGGAGAATCTTATGCTCGCTAATCTGTCATTTTTTAATTGAAGTATAATTAACATACAGCGTTACACTGCTTTCAGGTGTATAAGAATTCACCAATTCTATACATTTCTCAGTGCTCATCAAGGTTAAGTGTACTCTTAATTCCCTTTATTTACCCATTTCCCTACCACCTCCCCTCTGACAACCACCAGTTTGCTCTCAGTTAACCCATCTTTTGATTCTATAAACATTTACTGCTTGTAAGTTGCAAGGCACAAGGTGATAAAAAAATTAGTAAGATAGGATTCTTGCCCATAAGGATCTCACAGTCAAGTTGGGGAGACAAATGTATAAATAAAAAATTGTAATACAATGTGATGATTATTAATATATAAGCAACTACTGAAATAGGAAAGAGAAGACATTAGACTCTAAGAGGTCAGGTAGGACTCTATGGATGAAAACTGACACACAGAATGACAGGCAGACCTGGCACAAGAGCAGATTCAAGTACATTAATAAAGAAAAAATGGCAATGGAGACCAAGTCTAAAACCTGAAATATGTTCTGTGATTAGAATCCTGATGTATGGTAATTTTATTAGAGAAAAGTCAGTTTGGTTGTATTTTGAAGCACACATCAGGCAGAGTGGTTAGATACTAACCTAGCACCAGATGAAGGTTGAAGGACAGAAGCAATGAACTTCTCTACCAGAGATCAACTTATTTTGATGTTGACAAAAATTATAACATTTCTATTGTTGGAGCAGCAAGCTTAGGAACCTAGAATTTAAACATATTTCAAGATTCTTCTTGCCCAAACCTTATTAACAATAAAGACTTTTAGAGAATAGTATTTCATCACCAAACGCTAAACCTTAAAGTTTGATCAACCTATGGTAACACAGTCTATAAAATTTTATAGCTTTAAGGAATTGGCCTGGGCTGCATTCCTACAGATATTAACATGGGATAAAGTATGACCTGAGAGAAGCTGACATTCAAATATCTCAATTTATGTAACAGGCAACCCGAAATTTTTCAATGTACAATTGAATTTTCACTTTCAAGAGAGCTTACTTCTGCATTCCTCTAAACAGCACATTTCCCAAGGAATTTACATTATAAGATTTAAAATTTGTATTACTTCATTTTATAAAATAGGAATATTTATAGATCTACATAACATCTACTTACTAGGTAAAACAAGGTTTAAGCACCATAGAATAGACACGGGTGGTGGCACGAGGCACTGGTGACATGCTACCATCGAGTTAAAAACCTACCACAACTTTAGATTTTCCAACAGCAAAATAAACCCTGTGATCACCTCTCACCATGCTGGGAACATGGAAAATCTAGCTGGGTCATACTGACTTGCCCTGGTCGTCATCCCTTATTCCTGGCTCCCCTTATCTACTCCATTTCTATTAAAGAAAATGTGGGTCTGGTAGAGTCCGGAAGATACTTAAAGGCAGAAAATCAGATTTGAGATGGACTTTGGAAGACAGACTTTATTGAGTGAGTACAAATTGAGTTTAAAAGGGAGAAAGGGTTCAAGGTAGAACTAACAGCACGTGCAAAGGCACCATGGGTGGCAAGTATAAAGAGCCGGAATGTTCAGGGAATGCAATGAGAGGAAGACGTACAAAAAGAAAGCAGCAACTGGAAGAGTAGACAGGTGGCATATTGAAGTCTTGGAAAGGAAAGCAACATATTTATAATAGTATTTGAAGACCACTCAACGCAGTCCATAAAAGCAGAGGGAATTTCTTTAACAGAAGACAGATGTAGTCCGAGTGCGAGGCAGCAAAAGGCCTGAATCAACTGGGGCCATGGGAATGGGAAAATATGAATTACAGACATACTGTGATTTAATAATATCTTTTACATGTATATCATACTTTATAAAAACCACTTTCTATCCATTATATTTGATTCTCATGATAATCCTGTAAAGTTAAGTAGGATATAGAATACTGTCTGTACCTTATCAATAATGACTCCGTGCCTGAGACGTGCCCAGTGTCACCTGCCTGCTATTAAATGGCAAAGACAGTATTAGAGCTCAGTGCACGTCAACCCAAGGATCCTTCAACTATACAAAAAAAGCAAAGAGACCAGACATGAAGAAGGGTAAATTCTGTTCCTTCCTTTGTTATCTCAAACATATTTTGTTCAAAGATTTCTTAATTTTTGAAGAAGGTAAACAAGATGTGCCTTGAATTCATAAATACCTAAGATACCATGAATACCATAAGAAAAAATTATGTTTTCTTGTCAAGAAAATATGGTGTTTAGTGCTTCACACCAGACAGCGTGTAACAGGCTATGAATACCACGGTGGATAGATTCATGTGGGCTGATTGGGCTGACTGTATTGATTAGATGCATATGATCAATTCTACCACCAGTCCCAACTAGAGATATTCCTCCCTCCAAGCCCATTCCAAGTAACCATTGAGTCTCAGGAATAACTAACCCTGGGGGTGTCTGTGATGGTAAGGAGGTAATTCCTAGTGTATCTGGCTTTTGAAAGAATTTCAAATATCAATAATAATGCCTCAATTTCCCTAACATGTGGGTATCAATAAAAATACCCCCAGTTAGGGGTGCTGGGTGGCTCAGTCGGCTGAGCGTCTGAGTTCGGCTCAGGTCACAATCTCACAGTTCACGAGTTCAAGTCCCACATCAGGCTCTGTGCTGACAGCTCGGAGCCTGGAGCCTGGAGCCTGTTTCGGATTCTGTGTCTCCCTCTCTCTCTGCCCTCACCCCCTGCCTTGCTCTGCTATGTCTCTATCTCTCAAAACTAGACAAACATTAAAAAAAAGTTTTAATACCCCCAGTTAAAAGTCTCAGATGTTTGCTAAACTGTAAACAAGAAGTACATTTTTGTTTTTACATGACAACAGTAACACAGACATCCTCAATGATTTCTGCCCTATTAAAACACCTGCTTTGAAGAAAAGCTAAAACATTTAAGACGCGATGTAAAACAATGCTAGCTGACATATAAACCAGTAACTCTGTCTGGAGCTTAGAGAGGCATTTATATGAGGTCTGAAAACCAGGTTCAATGAAGTTTTTTTTTTTTTTTCCATTTCTGAAATCAACGTTCTTAATGATATAAAACAACCGCAATATCATGCAGTCAGAATGCAACTAATTTTATTACTTCTTATATTCAATCAAAATGCCAAATGCTATTCACAACACCATTATCCCTGAACCATGAAAACATGTTTAAATTCATTATTATTATTACATTTAAGGATGTCCAAAATGATCGAACTCTATCTTCTCTAAAGACTCAATAAGATTAAAAAAAAATTAATTTTCCTCTCCACTCCCCAAGTCAGAAATGGATACACTGCTCCCTGCTGTTAATGAGGTAATAGAAACCCTACTACTATAGCACTAATGCACTTACTTAATGAATTATTTTTTTCTTGGTAATTACTGTAATAACAGTAACTCATCCCAAACTTCAGCATTTTAACACTGGCATATTATTTCCATTTCCATATTTAGTTTGCTTACCTCTTGGACAAATTTAAATGAATGAAAAGCAGCTAGATTACAGGTGGGAAGGACCCCAAAAGAAATACCATATGGAGATCCATATGCTTTGGCACTTTATCAGCATGTGACAGAATCCTGGAATATAGCTTCAGAATAACTGACATCCTCTATGTATCAATTCTCTGTACTGGTGCTCTAGAACGTTCACATTTTAAACCTTATGCTAACATATTCTCTAACTACTGAAGGCAGTAAATCAAAATGCACAGCAGTTACTTTTCTCCTTCCAAAAAAGTAAATAGAGCAATTTCAAAACAACTCAAATTACAAAAACATTATCTCCCTATCCTCTTCATGCAGTAAAATTGTAAGATGAACCTTTCTTTCTGAAGAAAAACCTGGAAAAAAAAAATCAAACGTCAAATTACGGCAGTGCGGTTGATGTGTGCAAAATGGAAGCATCTCTCACCTAGCAAAAGTCACATAGCAACAGCCTGATGTGTTAGGAAGCGTGCTTTCGTCACATCTTTCATTATAAAATGATCAGAAACCCCCTCTCAGATGGGTAATTTATCCGTCATGGTTCAAGCAGAGAAAGAGTATCAGTAGGAGATAAAGGTGAAGAGATTACAAGGAAGTGACTGGGGGCTGGCTAGGCAAGTCGGAGACCCACAGGGCAGGCTCTCCAGGAAGGGCAGGGGCTCCCTCTCGGGCCCACGCGGACATTGTCATCCATGGACAGAATTCCTTCTTCAAAGAGGTAGGGCAGCTCTGCTTTTAAGGCCTCTTGCTGGTGGAATCGGGCCCACCCATATTACCTAGGATCCCCCACACTTCAAAGTCAACTGATGATGGACTTTAATCATAGCTACAAAACTCCTTCACGGCAACAGCTAGATTAGTGTTGTATTGAACTAACTAGGGACTGTAGCCTAATCAAGCTGACACCTCAAAAAGATCATCACAGGTAATCATCTGGAAGCCAGCACGAGTCCCTCACCTGCGGGGTTAAGGCACAGTGGACGTCACTCACACAGTTCTGTCGGCTAAATTTGAAAGCTTATGCTTTTTTAACCCATACAAAATGGACGCTACGATACAAAAAGCCTTAATGATGCTGCTGGTGGTAATAACAGTCAGGCCATCACTCTTGAACAAGGCTGATGTCATTAACTACTAGAAATTGCTCAAAGAGAGGTTTTGCAGTCTCAACCATGGAGCTCAGTTAAAAAAACAAACAAAACTTTATTGGAAATCCAAGCCGGTAAAATAACTAGCATTGTAAACGACAACCACAACTGTGTCACAAAACAAGCCTAAACAGGGTGTGGTTTTGAATACAACGGAACACAGTACATTCTTCTATGAAAGGGTTGAGCTACGGGAGAGATTCTTTCTCCGGGAGTGCCTACTGCTGTCTTCTTGGTACTAGGATCACAGTGGTACACAGGGGAGACATGGTCCCTGCCCTCAGAGAATTCATTTAATAAAAATAAATCATTTACTGCAAAACATCTCTTCCCTACCAGTGTAGGGTTGTTTAATACCTAATGAAAGTGACAAGAGTTTCATAACAGAAACCATGGCTTCAATTCAAAAACAAAAACGTCTTACAGTATACCTCACAAAAATTTTAAGTTGTAAGAAAAAAAAAATCAGTTGAGAAACAAAATTCATGCGTTTCTTACCTCTTATGGTGAATGGAAAGTACTAGGCATACACATTTCAAATTTAAAGCTGTCAGGGAACAGAAATGTCAGGAGAAATGTGTATTTTAATCAACAATGTATCATATGATAGTTTCAAAATCATATCGGTAGGTGGAAAAGGTTAGACTAGTATATAATAGAAATGCAGGATGAAAACTGTGTTCCAGACTTCCACCTGCCAAAATTTCTTGTGTTGTCCTTGGTTAACAAATATATATATAAACACAAGCAGAACAATATTCTTGAACAGAACACAAAAAGAGACTGATAAGTAAATGTCAGCTTAGAGAATGTTCTGTAGCATCAAACAAAAGTTCTGTTCTTAGCTCTTCTTTGGTCAGCCTTTTACTTTTCCACAACATGGACAAAAAAAAAAAAATATATAGCCAAGTGCATATCAAGTTCATGCATGCCATGAGACTGGGAAGACAATAAAAACAATTAAGACCCCAAGAGATCATGATAGTCTAGAGCTATGTACCCAAGCTAAGATGAAGAAAATTTTAAAAAATAAAAATCAAGTTCTATAGTAAAGCAGAAAAATCAGCCATGTAAGAATACAAAAGCATCTAGAAAAGGCAAATTCATAGGGACAGAAAAGGTACCAGAGGCTGGGGGGTAAGGAAAGAGAATGACTATAAAGGGGCATTAGGGAACTTTTGGGAATGAGGAAATCTTCTATATATCGGGTGTGGTGCTGGTTACATGACTAAGTATATTTGTCAAAACTCATCAAATAGTCCACCTAAAAAGAGTGAATTCTGCTTTAATTAAACCACAATAAATTTGATCTTAAAATGGACAAACCTAGCTTTGAAACAGCACCAGTGAAGAACTCTTAAATGAATCAACAGAGTAACTAGCTATGATATATCTAGAGAAGGGGTGCCTGGGTAGCTAAGTCAGTTGAGTATCCAACTCCTAATTTCGGCACAGGTCACGATCTCACAATTCGTGGGACAGAGCCCTGTGTAGGGCTCTATGCCGACAGTGAAGAGCCTGTTTGGGATTCTCTCTCTCCCTCTTTCTCTGTCCCTGCTTTGCTCCCGCTTGCCATCTCTCTCTCAAAATAAGTAAACATTAAAAGAAAGACATATCTAGAGTAATAGTAGATAAACAGATATACAGTTTTTAGAATAAGAGAAATAAATCATCCAACTTTCCTCTAGACAGATCAAATCATGTCTGTAGTGAGAATCCATTTTCTAAGAGTGATTTGAACCAACCTAACCAGTCAAGAATGTCAAGCAGAATATCTAGAGCACTGGAAACCCCAGAAATATAAAGTAGGAACTGAGGGTTTTCATCTGGAAAAGAAGAGGCTCAGTGGGAACGTGCTGGCCATCTTCATGTATCTCAAGGGCTGCCATGAGAGACTGAGATGACATGACCCTCTAAGGCTAGAAGGGGTCACACTATGAACAGCATGATGAAGCACAGATGTAGACTGGAAAACCAGCTGAAGAAGTAACGGCGAGAGAATCCAAGCATTAGGAGAATAGTCAGTCCAGATGGCTTTGAAAAGCCTTTAATATTGAAAATAGTTCCAGGGAGTGATGAAAAGAATCTTAACTGGGAAGCTGTAGCAAATATGGAAAGACAAGACAACTGGATGTAAAATCTAAATGTTTTTGGGACGGTAAGAAATGTGAAGAAATAAGAGAAAGAGAAGGTAAATCAAGTTATGACATCCAACGGGAAAGAGGAAAGAACCTACTGTGTATTAAATGGCTAGCTGATATCAAGTGCTTCTCTAGGTATTTCATACACATGTAATCCTGAGAATAAACCACTGAAGTGTGCATTACTACAAGTCCATCTTTAGTAAAGAGGAAATTGAGGCTCAGAGAAGTTCAACAACTAGTTAAACCTCTAAAAACTGGTGGAGCTCGGATTCTTACTTGGATTTGCCTCAAAAGCCCACACCACGTCCACTGAACCCCGGTGTGATTCCCAGAGGTAGGATTTAGTTATCTGGAAAATTAACTTTTGAGCGACACTTTGTTTCTTAATGATACTAACAAATGAGGCATTACTATCCTTTTTCCTCCACAAAGCAAGAGTCTTGAACCTAAAGTGTTAGAGGGGTGAAATATCTCTTTTAAAAGTATTTGGCAGAGAAAATAGCTACCATGCACGCCAAAAAAAAAAAAAAAAAAAAAAAAAAAAATTAAGTAATCTTTTTATCCCTTGCAAATTTTCAACCACCAAGCATATACAAAGATCCCCTGGCTTTTAAAAACCCAAAGTGAAACGGAATTAAAAACAAAATAATCAAAACAAAAGGTGAAGAGTTATCCTCCTACTCATTCAAGCCTTATCGCTCTATTATTTCATGTATGAGATACAAAGCTCTGAAGCATGCTGACCAGGAAAAAAGAAGGAAATCTACAAATGGAAGATAACATTTTTTTTCCGCACCCAATCAACCCAGCACATCAATATCCTGTTGCTTTAGAAACGGAACATAAAAAGGTTACTGCTTTAATTCCCTTGATTTGGTTAAACCTCAGATTTGACAAAATACCACCTAACAAACTTATTAGCATGGTCTTGGAGAATAAGAATTGAGAAAAGGGGAAAACTGACAGTGATGAGGTTCTGAAATTTCAGTTAAAATGCAGAAGCAAAAGGCATTAGACACTGTGAGGTGACCTAATTTAATTTGTTCTAGGAGCTGATAAAAATGGGTTCTGAAGTCATTGATCCTGACTGACAAAGAAAAGACCATTTCAAAACAAAGATATCAGAACCACATGGAGAAGTAAGGTAAATCAGTTTCCTACTGGGAAAACAAATGAATGGCGGAAGTTACTATAAAAGTCACTTTACCAGCAGGAATTGTACTAGATTTCAATTTAACTTGATCTTTAAATGATTAGAGGACTAGAAGGAAGACAGATAAAACATTAGTCCTTCACATGCTGTGATTATCAAGATTTAAAAATGTATTTTAGATCTGAAAAAAAAAATCAAAGCACAAATACCTGGTAAAATTGTATCTTCAACATGTATTTTTCAGTGTATCTGAGTATAATTTTCACGTTAGGTTGCAAGCAGGGACGATGAGGAATCTTTTGTTCTCTTCAGGAAATATATGCTGAGTTCTTTACACTTTCATTTTCCCAAAGCACCATTATTTGGTGCTAAAAGCCAGGCAAAAAAAAAAAAAAAATTTATACATGTATATAATAATAATCAAAATGTAGCCCCTAGCCTTTACTATTTAACTCCATTCAGAAAGGCATAATTCAAAATTTTCTAAGTAATGCTATTTCTTGGAGAAATAAGATAAACCTAATTTCATTTATAGGCTAACTAAAGACTGAGGGTCCATTTATCATTTTTAAAATGCTAGCCAGCAGATAAGATTAGTTTCTGTCACTCACAGCACTGTCAAGATGACTCAATATGATTGCAAAGTCGATTTTTATGGCCATAGTTGAACAAATAATAAATGTTCCCATGGAGGCTTCAGTTTGAAGATCTCCAAGAATTTGACTGATATAGAGGATACACGACAAGCACACTTCCACCGGTAGGTTCATTTTATAATCTCATACTACTGTTTTCTAAAGATCTAGAAGAAGCCACTAAAATTATTAAAGCCTTATAAAAGCAGTATAGAAATAAAACTCAAAGCAACTGTGATTACTGTAGCTGAAGAAAAGATAGCATAAGGGTAACCTAATAATAGTTATTAAATATATGAAAGCTTATTGTCTGAAGGATGGGTCAAGCTGCACAACCCAAGCAAAAATGGAATGAGAGAAATCAGGTAAAATGAAGAAAGGAACTTGCCCACAGTATAACCATTAGATACTGAAAGTATAAAAATTCTCCTCTGAAACTCAACACTAGGGAATATCAACTGAACAAGAGCTTGGGTGGAGTCAACAGAATTAATTACATTATATCTGGATTCTCAAGGTAATCTACTGAAACTCTCAAGAAATAATGAAATGAATAGAAATAGTCGATTAAATTCAAACATGAAAATATGTCTTAGGGAAAAAATCTTAGGTTGTAGAGATTATATCGGGATACTGAATTTATATGCAAAGGGAGTTTTGGAAGAGTTATAAAAAACCTGATTGCCTTCTTAAATTATTACCAAGGAGGACTAAATACCAAACACCAAACTGCAAAGCCAATCAAGAGTTCAGGGACAAAAGCTAAGGAGCTCAAGTTTCCCAAAACACTCAACCTGTTGTATTTGCGGACTAATGAAAATGAGCAAAAAAGAATTTTGACAACTGTGGTCATCTGACAGCTCTCAAATGACATGTTTCCAGTCTAAATATGCTTATTATTAATACTTTTAATCTCTGAGTTTTAATTCTGAATCCATCAACAGGTTTGAAAAGAACAATTCAAGTGGTCCTTAATGAAAAGAAAAATAAAACTGGTACTGATAATCAAATATAAAGTTAATGCCATTCGCTGAATCAGTGTGAAACTATTTCAAATCATTTTTATGAATACCTTTAAATAGGCATTGTCTGGGCACCGGGGGGGATCAGTCGGTTGAGTGTCTGATACTCACAGTTTGTGAGTTCAAGCCCCACGACAGGCTCGCTGCTGTCAATGCAGAGCCTGCTTAGGATCCTCTGCCCACCCCCCCACCCCTCCCCTAGTCATGCTCTCGCTCTCAAAAATAAAACATTTAAAAAATAATAATAATAAATGGGCACTGTCTGACAGTCATCAAGAACACAAGATATAACAAGTGTTAGCAGGGACGTAGCAATGAGAGAACACGTGTGCACCATTGGTAACAATGTAGATTGGTGTGGACACTATGGAGAACAGTATGGAGGTTCCTCTAAAAATTAAAAATAGAACTATCATGTGATCGAACAATTCCACCTCTGGGTATATATCCAAAGGAAATGAAAACAGGATATCAAAGAGATACCAGCATTCCCATGTTTATTATAGTATTATTCACAAGAACTGAAATATGGAAACAACCTGTATGTCCACCATTGGGTGGATGGATAATGATGGGTATATATACACGATGAAATATTATTCAGCCAGGAGAGGGAAGGACATTCTGCCATTTATGACAACACGAATGCACGCTGAGGGCTCGAGGCTAAGTGAGATAAGTCAGACAGAAAAAAAGCAAATACTGTACAATATCATTTATATGTAGAATCTAAAAAAGCTGAACTTGTAAAAACATTGAGTAGAATGGTGGTTACCAAGGGGAAAACTGGAGGATGTTGTTCAAGGATATAAACTTATTAGCAACTAGTAGATAAGTAAGCTCTAGAGACCAAATGCACAGCATAGTGATTGATGATAGTCAACAATATATCATATTATAAACGTCAAAGGTGCTAAGAGACTAGATCTTAATTGTTCTCACCACAAAAAAAGAAATTAAAATTATGTGATGGGACAGAGGTATTAACTAACACCACGAAGGTACTCACATGGCAATATACAAATTTATCAAATCAACATGTGGTACATTTTAAATTTAATGTTCTATGTCAACTACATCACAACTTAAAGAGAAAAAAATGGGCACTCTCTAAGTGACATATTATTTCCAAATAATTTTTAAAATAAATTTATAGGGGCACCGGGGTGGCCCTGTCGGTTGGGTATCCAACTTCGGCTCAGGTCATGATCTCACGGTTTGTGGGTTCGAGCCCCACATTGGGCTCTGTGCTAACAGCTTGGAGCCTGGAGCCTGCTTCAGATTCTGTCTCCCTCTCTCTCTGCTCCTCCCCAGCTCACACTCTGTCTTTCTCTTTCAAAAATACATAAAGATTAAAAACATTAAAACAAAATAAGTTTGTAAAATGGAGTTACACTGTATACTAAACAAAGAATCAGAAATCAAAAATGCAGAACCACCAGAAGAGAGAACCGAGCCTCTATCTTATTACTGGGAAGGTAACCCCACACACGATGCAAATATCGTGCTGTGACAAAAATTCTTTCCCCTTGTCAAATTACTCCCTAGCTTTTTTTAACTTTATCATACTGCTAAAATATCTACCAAGTAAAGACCACAGGAAGTAAGTCCACAGATAAGACTTTTCTTTATTTAAAAAAAATTTTTTTTTAATGTTTCTTTATTTTTGAGAGAGATGGAGACAGAATGCGAGTGGGGAAGGGGCAGAGAGAGAGGGAGACACATAATCCGAAGCAGGCTCCAGGCTCCGAGCTGTCAGCACAGAGCCCAACGTGGGGCTTGAACCCAAGAACCGTGAGATCATGACCTGAGCCAAAGTCGGACGCTCAACCGACTGAGCCACCCAGGTGCCGCAAGATTTTTCTTTAAAAAACAAATATTCCTGGGTTGATGATTCACACCTAAAAGGAACTATTTATGGGGTACCATACATTGTTATTCCCAAGTGTTTATGGTCCATGTCTTTCAAATGTATCAGGGGGAAGCCAACCAGTAGTGCTAAATAAAGAATGAAGCAGGTAAGAGTGATGGACATTCGGACACAGAAAACTGACCAGATGCCATTTGGCACAGAATTTCGGAGATGGCATACCAAACTTGTGCTTCCCGGGTACTGTTCAAATTCTCCAATTGTTTGAAAAAGTGGGGGGAATCCTTTCCAATAAGAAAAAAAAAAGTAAATAAAGACTATAATTAGCTTACTTAAGCCTCATGATTTCATACAGACATAAAAATTCAGAAGATGGGCCACGAGTTTCCGTATTGCTACCTACTATAATGTGAAATCTTCCAGGTTCCTAATTGTATTAAAAATACAATTGTTAGGGGCGCCAGGGTGGCGCAGTCGGTTAAGCGTCCAACTTCAGCCAGGTCACGATCTCGCGGTCCGTGAGTTCGAGCCCCGCGTCAGGCTCTGGGCTGTTGGCTCAGAGCCTGGAGCCTGTTTCGGATTCTGTGTCTCCCTCTCTCTCTGCCCCTCCCCCGTTCATGCTCTGTCTCTCTCTGTCCCAAAAATAAATAAACGTTAAAAAAAAAAAATTAAAAAAAAAAAATACAATTGTTAGTACTGTCAGAAAAAGAAAAATAACTAGCAAGAAGTGCTTTGATTCATTATGTAAAAATACCTCACACACCAAGGGATTTCAAATTTGAAAACAAAATATGCTTTTTAAAAAGTTTTTTGATGAGAAGTAAATAGAGACTAAATCAACATATTTCTCAGCAAGAAAGCCTTTCCCTGCTTTCTAGAAGGAAGCTATTAGTTGTGCAAGTGAAACTGGCAAAGTCTATCAGGTCAATACATTGTTCCATAACATACAAATTGGTAACTGCTGGCAGAAATCTTTCAGAATAAAAGACCCCAAGCTTTTGAACAGGGAAGAAACAGCAGTTTACCAGGAAAACGCACACACACGTACATATATACGATGAGCTATGCGTCAGCAAATGAAAGCCACAAATTTTATGTTTGCAAATCTGAAAGTAAATAAAGGGGCAAGTGAGCAATTTAGCAATTGGTAATAAAAATGAAGCCACACATGGAAAACTTATTAATGTTCTTTTAATAGTTTTCTGAGGTAATCAGAACTATGATGGGGTGACCAGTTGCTGTTACACTGGTTTTTAATGTTTTCTTCTCCTAGGCACCAGGCAGCATATATTCCTAAGAAATTCCCATCCGCGGCTCACTGACAAATGGGATGGAAACAGTATTCTACGGCTGGAGTTTGAAGAAAAAAAGAAATCCACTGGCAACATTCAGATGGTATGTGGTTTACCAGAGATTACACAATGACAAAAAGTAGCCATCAGGAATAAAATTGCAGCTCCCATAAGCAATTGCATTAGTGAGGCAGGTGGTACATAAATGATAACAAGTAAGGGCAATCGTTATAACAAAAAATGCCTCATGTTTATCTAATGCCTTCCCTCTAAAGTACTCAAAACTACCAACAGGCAATAGCTAACTGTTCCTCCCGGGTTTTGGAGGTTGCTGGTGGTGATTTTTTTTCACCTATCTGAATTACAGAATGTTTACCAAAGCATCATAAAGCAAGAAGGGATTCTGAGAGAGAGTACCTACAGTGAATCCATTACCTCTAGAGCAGATGTGCCCCTACAGCATGCTTCCTTCGAATTTTCTGGGAGAAAGTCTACAATTCTCAGATCTAGGGATTCATAAGCAATGGACTTCTTCCCAAAGGACAATTAAAAATTGAGGTTATATCCATGACAGGATCTGGGGAACGCTTTTATGCTTACAAACCATATTATAATTTCCTTTCCTATATTTGAAAACTGCTAAGTCACACACAAAAAAGGAAAAACTCCAAATTACTCAGTCACAACCTACACAGATATTACGGTTAGCTCTTAGAGAGAACCTATGCCTGAGACAAATGGCTTTTCTTGTTCTTGATTAACGAGGTACTAAAATAGCCTGTCTTCCCTTACATCAGCAAGGAGTACGAGGCAACTGAGATCCAGAACTCTGTGAAGTCAGTCTTGCCAAAGAAAGCTAGTTCCTGAGTTCATAAGTTGAGTTCATTTTAAAGTTCACACATTGGCAGTCGTGCAAAATGGAAAAATACCGCTCAAGAGGTAAAGCTAAAGACAAATTAGATACAGGAGAGACGGCTATTTGCATCAGATAGCAGCTTGCAACAATAAGGAAAAAATTCTCTTACCTAATCAAAGCACCACGGTGGCTGAAATAGCACAGAAGGAAGAATGACACTATCCCCATTTCTGGGCACAGCTGGGATACTCTGCCAGCACCTTCTGTCTGACCCTTTGTAATTGTAAGATGATAAAGTGTGTTCAGGTGTGAATCTAAGATTGTTCTTTCTAGACATAACAGAGTAAAGCAGAGTTTTAAGCATACCACAGGTACGAAGTACAAGGGTAAAACATAAAGACAATTAAGTACACATTTCTGAAACAGAGGATGACAGAGCTGTATCAATTTTAAAATGTACCACATTGGGGCGCCTGGGTGGCGCAGTCGGTTAAGCGTCCGACTTCAGCCAGGTCACGATCTCACGGTCCGGGAGTTCGAGCCCCGCGTCAGGCTCTGGGCTGATGGCTCAGAGCCTGGAGCCTGTTTCCGATTCTGTGTCTCCCTCTCTCTCTGCCCCTCCCCCGTTCATGCTCTGTCTCTCTCTGTCCCAAAAAAAATAAATAAACGTTGAAAAAATAAATAAATAAGATGTACCACATAAAGAACAGTAAAACAACAACAACAACAAAAAAAAAAACAAAAACATACACACGCAGCAATTTCACTGAGACACGTATGCCAACGTAACCCCCATAAAGAGGTTTTAAGCTCCTTGAGAGCATGGACACAATTTTAAAAAACATATTATAAATTCAATCCCAGAAGACAAAGAAAAAGGACTACAGGTAAAAGATTTTAAAGAGGGAAGAGGAGATCTTTGTTAAGCTATAGATGAAGATTTAACAGCAAATCAAGGAAAACAACCCTATTCCAGCTCAACATTCTGCTAGAAATGATGGTTCTCCCTTCAAGGATGGTCCATCCATTCTGGAAAAGCAGGAACAGGGAGTTCTGAGAATTCAGTCTGCACTAAGCAAAAAAAATGCCCTTACTTTCCAGCTCATATACCATAGTGCAAAAGGAAGTGATTTGGGATTCAAAAGATCTGGGCTTGAGGCTTAGGTCTGCCGCTTACTCATTATATGACCTGGGACAAGTTACCCGACCTCTGAAACCAGTTGCCTCATTTATTAAAATAAAAATACTCTTATGGCCTCACATATCTGTCAATCACAATACATAATGTGAAAAAAGCAAAGGTTCTTGTAGTTGTTGCCACTGAAAAGAGGAAATATTTATAAAAGAAAACAAAATGAACCAAAAGTATGGGCTATTACAATTGATACATAAAACTGTTTACAATTTCATCTTCAATACAATTCATAATTACACTTGACTACCTATACATCTTAAATACGGACTCTATTTCCACAAATGCTTTGATAAAAATCAACTGAAGAGTGCTACCATTATTCGGGTGGAAGACAATCTTAAAATTCACACGTTGGACTACTTTCAGAGGAATGTGGAGAAAAATCCAACATGGCACTCTGCTAGGGGGCAGTCGACGGTCAAAATAGCTGATACAGGCGGGAACAAAGAATCCGACTGGTAAAGACACTTAGGCGATATTCTGTTTCCACAGGTGGTGTAGACTTAAGTGATAAAGTGGTATGAGAAGTAAATAGGCAGCAACAAAGTAGCCTTAGGAATGGAGCACACACGTGATGAAATATTAAGAAAAGTGAGCCTAGTTCCTCAATGACGTCATGAACCAAAGCCACTAACCAGGACCTGACTGCCAGACTTTGATGTGGAAAAAGAATAAAATTCCATTTTGTTGATGCCACTGGGGAGTCTCTGCTGTTCATAACTACACCTGCCCCTACGGCCAAGTTAAAGACGTCTGGCAGCCAAGTGCCTCAACCTGGCAGGGAGAGTTTTAACATGAATAGATAGGAGGGAAGAGACAAGCTTGGATAAAAATAGGCAACAGGAGAGACAAAAGGTGTGACAGGGAAAAGTGCTATGACGCAGACTATACCCAGGACTATTTTCGCTGAAATGAGAAGTCTGGCTAGAAACAATATCGAGGACCCTATTTGTCTAACACTGATGACCAGAGCATGGTCAAAGTACTCTTGAAAGTGGATAAGTGTGATCTCTTAAGAATCATTAAAACTTCGGTGGGGTGAACAGAATGAGAAAGACGAAGAGAGTGGGGGGGGGGGGCAAACACACAAAGTAGGACTGCATATAAAGGAAAATCACAATTTATTGAACATTTACTCTAAAAGGGGAATATAGGAGCCATTTCTTTTTGGTTGCCCTATTTAATCCTCACAAAAACCCAACTAATCCCTATTATTACAGATCATAGTAATGTGGCTGGGAAAAGGTTCAAAAAGTAACTCAAAAAGCCAGTAAGTCGAGGAGCAAGAATCCTAATTCAGGCCTTTGTCTCAAAAGCTCACACTCTTCCCATTACATGATGATGATGATGATGATGCATCCTCAATGTTCTATATCTCAACAAAACTCACCAGACTCAGAATAGAAGCAAAGTAAAACACCCAGTCTGGCATAAAAGACCAGAGAAACAAATGTGACAGCACTCTGTTAATCTGAGCCATCAGAAAAGAAAGAGATAATGTGATAGTAACAGACATCCTGGAAGAAAAGAAGTATGTTCAGCCAGTTTGTAACAGCAACACAGTATATGCTGGAAATACTTGAACATGCACTTACTAGTCTTAGAAGAAAGGAAATGACAATAGGTTTAAAAGACACAATTCCAGGACTAGAGTCTATAAAAGAAAATAAAAATCTGTAAGGTAAAATTTTTTTTTTTAATTTTTTTTTTCAACGTTTATTTATTTTTGGGACAGAGAGAGACAGAGCATGAACGGGGGAGGGGCAGAGAGAGAGGGAGACACAGAATCGGAAACAGGCTCCAGGCTCTGAGCCATCAGCCCAGAGCCTGACGCGGGGCTCGAACTCACGGACCGTGAGATCGTGACCTGGCTGAAGTCGGACGCTTAACCGACTGCGCCACCCAGGCGCCCCTGTAAGGTAAAATTTTTAAGAAGATAAAAGAATGAATACTACCTTAAAAATATGCACTACACTGGTTTCCATAAAACAGTACCAGAGTACTGATCTCCAGGCTGTCCTCATTAGTTTGAAGGCAAATCCTACCATCCTTCCTGAGAGTGTTGGTGCAAACTTTGGTTTCATCCTTGCTGTCTCCAATGTTTCCAACGTCTGTGCTATCCTGAGTGAAGTCAGGATTCACAATGGCTCTGGTCATTCAGATAGGACTGTTAAGCGTCAAGGTATGGGGAATTTTTAAAAACCTGAAACCCTCATCATCGTAGTCGGGCATCGTGTTAACAAGTCACGGAAACGAGGCAGCTGCGGTGCGGTTAAAAGACAAAATCACCACACCCGGAGTCAGAAAGACCTGTCTGCGAGGCCCAGCTTTTATGTGTGGGTCGTGTGACTTTGTCACTTACCCGCTCAGAACTTCATCAGTAAAGTCAGACTGACACTTCCCTCCCAAAATAAAAATGCCATGTCAAAAGTCAGGTGCACAAAGACATTAGGTTTTACAGTACATACTCAATATACAGCGTTTGAGTTTAACTGATGCACAAAGAAGGTTGTTTCTGAAAAATAAAATATACTTGTATCGTGTGCTCAAGCAGAGATTTTACATAATGTGACCTCATCTCATCCAAATAAGGACTCCCGTGCCTCTCAAGCACAAGAATCCAAATGTGTGTTTACACACCTGCACAAGGACCGCTGAGAAATAAGCAACTACTTAGGGTAATGTCAGCTCTGAACATAAAATCTACCCCATCTGCCCCATAGTTTTTCCAGTTTATGTCCCCAATGATAGTATATTGTCAATCAAACAGTTCTTCAGCTGGGTATGAATGACTCAATGTGACCAAAAGTGAATACGCTGTGTGTGTTTGCTGACTTGAAATCACAAGAAAAGCCATCTTCGAAGTCCATTCTTTCCTTCATTTGAGTCGGCCTGATTGGCTTTGAACACTGATATAGCATTCCTTCTGTGTGTGTATGTGTATGCGAGCGTATATACACATTAATGCAATTCAATAGTACTAGGTTAAACTGCAGAGAAAACATTTCTCAGCCCTTGATTAAGGCCTGCATTAAACCATCAGACCCCATCACAAGCCTTGCTGATGAGTAGCTATTTGGACACACACAGAGCTGTGATTTCCATCCACTTTACTAATCAGCAAGTTCAGATTTGCTGCTAATGTGACATTGATGAACAGGAATGATGCTAATGTGACAGTGATGAACAGAAATGACAGCTCAGGGTTGATTAAAATTAGCTAAGGTTCTTCAACCCAGGACCAAAATGGAAGGGCTTTGAAAACAGCTACAGCCAAGCACGCATCTCTGAAACAGAAAGGAAACACCAAAAACACATGTTTACTGATTATACATAAATTTGAGCAAATACACACTGCAATGAGACATCGTTTAAAATGGAGGCAGTCATTATTCAAATCCTACACTAAATCAAAAAATGGCAATAAACATCGATACACAGAACCCAAGTGCCAAGGAAAACAAAATGTCAAAAGGTAGAGGATATGGTTTGATTATGAAAACACCGGGCATACTAGAAACACAAAGCAAGTGGTTATCAGAGTTGAAATAAAAGTCTCTCATCTACAGTAATGTCGGAAGAGTGTTCTCATATGCCATGTGAACTTCTTGCATAGGTCGCTGTGAGAGACTTGGAGTTGGAGATCTTATCCACAGCCTTCGGGACAATCACCTCACCTTCCTCACCTCCCCCTTCCCCTCCATCTACTCCCAAGCCATCATGGCCAAATGGGTATGTCAGTACATGGCGAAACAGAAAAGTCACTGAACTGGGTTTGTAAGAGTCAAAACGTACTCCTGGAAAAACTAAAGAAGTTGGTAACGTATGTCTCTTTTCCAATAGAGTGCTCTTCATCCACCAATGTTTCCAGCAGCATAATCCAGTTTCAAAAACCCCAAAGCCAGAAACTGAACAAAAACAGAAATCTACACAGAAATGGCATGGTCAGCTGTGGAACTACCATAGCTTTCCATGGCAAAAAGCTGACCATAAATAACCCACCCTGTACAGGCTTACTCTCAGAGCTAGAGTAAAACAGAACACAGATGTGTTTGGTTTGTTGTTGTTGTTTTATTTAACTTTTTAAAATTTATTGTTGAGAGAGAGAGAGACAAAGACAGAGCATGAGCAGGGGAGGGGCAGAGAGGGAGGGAGACACAGAATCCAAAGCAGGCTCCAGGCTCTGATCTGTCAGCACAAAGACCGATGTGGGGCTTGAACCCATGAATTGTGAGATCATGACCTGAACCGAAGTCGGACGCTTAACACACTGAGCCACCCAGACGCCCCGGTTTGTTTGTTTTAAGCTAAAGTCCACTCATACACGCTGCCACTGTTAATTTCTAAATAAAGTGACCAAATTCTCATGTTGACAGTATTGAATAATTAATTCCCAAAGGCAGGTTTACTTAAAACGTACCCTGCACCAATGAGTCTTTCTAAAAGGGTTGGCATCCAGAAGCTACAGCATCCACCCACATGTCCTCATTCTAGCACAGAAGATCAAGAAGTGTTCCAGTATAAATATTTATCTGTATGAAGTAGTATAAGAAATAAGTGTATTATATGCGAAAAATATCGGTCTCTGGGGAGCCTGGGTGGCTCAGTCGGTTAAGCGTCCAACTTCAGCTCAGGTCACGATCTCGCGGTCTGTGAGTTCGAGCCCCGCGTCAGGCTCTGGGCTGATGGCTCAGAGCCTGGAGCCTGCTTCCAATTCTGTGTCTTCCCCTCTCTCTGCCCCTCCCCCGTTCATGCTCTGTCTCTCTCTGTCCCAAAAATAAATAAATGTTAAAAAAATTTAAAAAAAAAAACAAAAATATTGGTCTCAGATTTCTAGCAAATTCTAATTCAAGTACTGTATAATGTTAATATTGCTATCAATCAAAATATTCTACTGGTAAACCCTGAACAGAAATGGTTAAGTGGCCCTCTAAGAATCCAAAAACCTATAGATAGACCAGACCTACTTTACAAGCATTTCTGAAGAGGTAACAAAGGAGATCAAAGAATAAGATACACTGCTCAGAGTTTCTGTAATCAGATATTGAAAGTCAATCAACACAGGCAAATCTTCAATTACTGTATTCCCAGTGGCAATCACTGACAGGGCTGTTTCTGGGTCATACTCCATCCATGTAATTTTCACCCTTAAATCTCAGAGAATAGACAATTTTCAAAGAGAATCTCTTGTTGTGAACTCTAACCATCTATAGTAACCTTACTTACTCCCTTTTCAGTAAACAATCTTTTCTCGTGCATAATTATCTAAATTATCCTTTATTAGAATTCTTTCTCAAAAGTAAATTTTCTGAAATTATCTGAATTACCTTATTGCTTCTAAATAAGTCAATTACAGGAACCTCCCAACAAATTTATATGGGAGTAAATAATTCATTTTGTGTGTGTGCTAAGATTTAAAATCTAACATGGTTTCCAAATTTAACAGATGTGGCCAATTTATGACTTGGCTACACCGAAGTCTTATTCACTTCTCAAAGAAAAGGGTATCAGGGCGCCTGGGCGGCTCAGTCGGTTAAGCATCCGACTTCAGCTCATGTCATGATCTCACAGTTTGTGGGTTCGAGCCCTGCATCGGGCTCTGTGCTGACAGCTCAGAGCCTGGAGCCTGCTTCGGATTCTGGTTCTCCTTCTCTCTCTGCCTATCCCCAACTTGTGCTCTGTCTCTCAAAAAATAAATAAATGTAAAAAAAAATTTTTTTTGGAAAAAAAAAAAAGAAAAGAAAAGGGTACCAAAGCAGGCTTTCTCCTAGGTCAATGGTTTCTTTTAGCATTGCTCTTTGTTTTGTGG
The DNA here is from genome assembly GCF_018350155.1 of Leopardus geoffroyi. Taxonomy (NCBI): domain Eukaryota; kingdom Metazoa; phylum Chordata; class Mammalia; order Carnivora; family Felidae; genus Leopardus; species Leopardus geoffroyi. The sequence goes on along the minus strand of NC_059331.1, from coordinate 149,689,499 downwards.
CATTAACTTACCACCATAGCACCATGTATGAAAAGCACTCAGGCAAATAAATTACCTAAGACCCACCTCTCGGTCAATGTGGTTACTCTGCCCCTCTCTGTTTACACAGTGGGAGAATACAACAGATACTCATTTCCCAAGAGGTTTTTCACTTATGCAATTTATCCTAAATCTTCTCACTCTAAGCTCATCCCTTCTTGTATTTTTCTAAAATACTTAATTTTGATCAGCCATATGCTAATGAATACGGTTAGTAAGTCAAGTGCAGGCTAATGGAGAGAGAAAAAGTTCGGAGAATTTTGGGAAGGAACTGGGCTCCCCAAAATTATAAGCAGTAAATACTGGGTACCTGTAGGCCCCCTAGGCCTCTGATTCCCAAAACTGATTTCTAAAAACCATCCAATAGAAGGTTAATAAAAAACTACCACGTTATTATGAGGACAGGTTCACTGAAAAGCAGCAGTACAACTGAATTCTCAACTGTAACCCCAAGATGCATTTATGTTCCTAAGGACTACTGTATTTTTCACATGAAAAGAACTTTTTTCATGCCCCCTCTTTTTTTATGGAGTTTGAAAGATCTGCTCCCAAGCCTTCCCTGGGTCCCCAAGAAGTCATAGTGCCACAGGCCCTGACGCCAGCCAAGTCTTCCTTGGTTTTGTCACCATGTTCCTTTGTCTCCTCTCCAGTTTTCACCTACTTGTCAACATTTTACAAATAAACATAAATTCAGCTAATGAATCTGTAGTTAGCAGCCAAGTGGACCATACTCTCAAATGCTAAACATGAAATACTTCATCATATTAAAGAAAACGAATTTAAAAAAGCATGGACACTCTCCAACATGGATGGTTAGATGCCATAGAACACTGAAGGCAAATTCTGTGGTTCAGGACTCAACCTAGTAAAGACCACATACAGTCAACAAAATAAAGACACCTTCTTACACAAAGGAAGTATCAGGTATATTTTAAAAGCTATGAATAATAATAGGTACTATACTATTAATTTTAATTGAAATTATTTCCTCGCTAGAAATGTAACTTTGTTCCTTTCCTACAGTTTTGCTGTGCTCAAGAAAATATGTATATTAACAGGTATGTGTTTGTATACGTCTACCCAAACGTGTCTACTACTCCATTCACTTTTAGTGATCACTGTCTCTATTAAGTCCTGCCCCCCTGAATCTTGCCATGATGGCTCATGTCTAATAGGACTTAAACCAGGAAAAAAAGGTTAGGGTAAGCCCCTCCACCATGCTCAAGGTATTTGCATAAGCAATCAATATGCCAAAGCACCTGACATTGTCTATTCCTTCCTCACAGATGCCTTGAAATGGAAAGTGAATTGACTCATACCCTTCACCGCCTTTTACCTTGGGTGAAGACGCATACATGCAAAACCTCTAGCCTTTCTCTGTCCCTGCTTTTAACTTTAACTTTTTTTTATTATCAAAACCCCTAGCTCCTTCCATTTATACCCAAATAGAGTGACTTAGAAATCCTATGACCAACTTTCTTGGATTAATCAAAAGTATACAGAATAAACTGACCCGCACTTTAACTTCTCTTTAGGAAATCTGTTAATTGAGGAGGGGCAAATGTACCTCCGCTTAAAGAATATTTTTATTTAGCGGATGGAAAAAGAAAATGCCAGGTGCTCAAATCATCTGCCTCTTTTCTAGGCTATGGCATCACACCACTTCCATGTTTTAACTGCCACTTCGTGGCAGCGTAGCACATATGGAGAGTGTGAGCCCTGGAATCTGATGGTCGCTCTCACCCCACAGTATACCTGCAGGCTATGTGACCTTGGGCACATTACTCAATGGTTCTGGATGCCATTTTCCATATATATTCCTACACTTCCTAGAGGATTAAATGATGCATGCATGTGGTTGGCACGTTGTACTCTCCCAGTAAATGTTCGTGCAGACGTTGCGATGTTTCTCGCTCCAATTACAAAGGAGGCTCCAGGCTGCTATTCCTGATTGTCCCTGCTTATTTCATTTGCAAAGACTGAATAATTCTCCAAATTGAAAAATGATGACCTAGATATGCATCTGAATCTCCAGATAAAAGGGGTATTTTAAACATGATTTCTCTAATTGTCTTTTTGTTCTGAATAATCATCCCTCATAAGCAATGATGCCACATGAAAAATGAACATGGACATATACCTCATCAAAAGGTAACATAATAGGTATCAGAATCAGAAAGACACAGGTGTGAATCCCTGCTCCACGAATCATTAATGAGTTATTTGATCTTCCTAATGCTCAGTGCCCCATGCACCATCTATAAAATGGGATAACACTTATATCATCAAATGAAGTAATATGAGCAAAGCACCTGGCACACAATAAAGACTCAAAAGTAAGCTCCTTCCCAGATAAGCGTAATGAATTTAAATTAAACCCCTTCCCCAGCAAAGTTGCTTTTTATCCCCAAGGGAGCAGGGATGTCCGGATGGTAGGGATTTATTTGTGGAAATCTGTTCTTAATATTGTTCTAGTTACATAAACAAGTGATATGCACTAATTACACTGGGGTTTTATTTTTTGAAATAAAAGGCACACCATACACCATAAACATAATAAAAAGCGAAATAAGAAGGAGAAGAGGCTAACAAGGGAACAGCTGGTATAAACTGTGCACATCATTCAAAGAGGCAATGGGGCCAATAGAATTTTTCAATAAAAGCAAAGAGAACACTAGGTGGTAACGAAATGGATACTTTAGATCTTGGGAAGCAAAACATATTCACTCCTCTTTGGGATGCCAGGGGAGGCTTGGATAACATCTCCTATCTTAATGAGCTATCTTCTATTCCCAGCTGTTCAGAACAATGACAGAGTTCACTGCGGCAGAGGATCCACATACAAAAACTCCACAGTCCCTACAGCCAGAGGTGCAGGGCAAATGCTAAATCATACATCTGTTGGTGTTTGGATGTATAAATGAATAGGGATTAAAAAAAAAAAAAACACCTTGCACATCCGGGATCTTTCTTGTCCAATAACTGTCAAACCTATGTATATTTTCTAATCCCTTTTCCTTTTGTTCAGTCAAATGTGTTGGCTCAGAGCAGTTTTTATAAAAAACAAAAAACAACTAGTTTTTTAGACTAGTTTTAGGTTTACAGAAAATTGAATAGTGCAGACAGGACCCATATACCCTCTCAATCTGAGCAAATTTAAGGGTCCCAGCTCATTTAAAATATTAAATGGTCATGTAGAATTTGAATAAACCACTAATTTAAATGACCAGAGAAGAGAATTTTGAAACACTCCTCATTTATGTTTGCATAAATCAAATGATGGTAACAACAATCTGAGAACAATATCAGCCCCCCCCACACACACACACACACAATGTAGCTGATAGGTATCCAAGGCATAACTAAAGCCAAACTCAAAATCAAAATAACTGATAAAACATTTAAGTATATTTGTAACAATCAGAATTTTCACAGCCAGTTAACAATATTAACATTTACTTAAGCTACATATTTGCTAAGACTACAAGAAAACATTTCATAATGGATCAACCTCCAATCTAAAGAACTCTGAATGTTCCTGAGATCAAGGCACAGGGCCTCGTGTTCATCAGACAGCCTCTTTGAACTATGGAACCACTCCCTTGTGTTTTAATAAGATGAGACGGTCTGCTGGGCCTACTGGGTCATACTGGGTCATGCAGACACATGAAGCAAGCCATCAGGTAAGTCATCACTACCAGCAGGAGATAACTAGGTGCATAAGATAGCAGAGAGGTTCTCGAAGTGTGGTACCTAACTTGTTAGAGATGCAAATTCTTGGGTCCTGCTCCTGACCTAATAATGAATCAGAAGTCGAGGGGGAGTGGATGGTACCCAGAAGTCTGTGTTTTAACAAGCCCTCCAGATGATTCGGATGCAAATAAAGTTCAAAGAGTGACTAGTATATTCGAGGATGTCTGACCATGAAAAATAAGTGAAGATGAAGAGTAAACATGTCCCCTAACCCCCCTCCCTTTTTTTTTTTGTTAAAAATAGAATTTTGAGTATTTTTAGAACAATGTTGCATTTCATTTGGGAATTTTGAGGACTATTTCCTAGGGCTTCCTACAGTGGTTTACTGAATAGAATACTTTCAACTGCTGCCATTTTTCTTAAATGGGTGCAATTCACATTTTTCATTGCACTCACAAAATGAACTGAAACGTTTTGTTTCATTCATATACAATTTTTTCCTTCTATATAATCGGAAAGTAATTCTAACCAGGGTTTTTTCCCTTTAGTTTTACAGTGACTTTCCAGCTTTCCCGAACTACACTCTACCACACTGCCTACATCTCATTCCTTTGACTACAGCTCAGGGTATAACACAACAGACATATCATAGGAATACCTTAGGTTCAGAAATCAGGCAAAGGTCTCTGTTTGTATGTTCAAGCCCTTAACCAACATAAAAGTCCCAACTATTGCATGACTTAAATATAAATACAAATATATATATATATATATATATAAAATATACATTTTTAATATATAAAATCATATTTATGTATATATATGTATATACATATATATAAAATATATATTATATATGTGTGTGTGTATATATAGATATATGTATGTGTGTGTGTGTATATATATATATATATATATATATATATATATATATATATATATAAAATCAACTACAGCTTGATGCAAGAGAAATCCAACTAATGGGAGTAGCATTATGGTTAGTGTCCCCACAACACTGCTCCCTTTTCTACTGTCCTCTAAATCGATTTCCCATTAAGTCTCGAGCAAAATTAGTTATATTCATACTGCTAATCCTCTCTGATGTGCGCAGAGAAGTGAAATGCTTTGCAAAAAGAAGTGAATCAATTTGTGAAACTAGATAGTCATGATGTATTTTTGTTTGCTACAGGAAGCTCTATCCTGGTAAACTTCTAAGAAACAGAATAGAAGATCAATGGGAAAACTTTTATAGAATCTTAGATCATGTATTAAAAAAAAAAAGTCTCCTCAAATCAATTTGATCTTTCTTCTTAGACCAGTGAATAACTGGTTGACTTCAAATTACTGATCCTATATCACAAATTCCTAACCGGACATCAACTTGGATAGGGGAGGAGTGGTCAACATTTATAAATGGGATTAACTTATTTCAGCAAATTGGAAAGAAAAAGGTTGGGTATTTCTGTCAAACTGATTTATGCTTTGGTCTACACCATCCCAAGGAAATAAGAATTTCTCAACAGCTTGGGGAACAATTTTGTATTGGTCTCTCAAGTGAAGAAAGAGCCAATTACTGGGGAAAGGAAAATAATGCACCAAACATACGTCTCTTCTGGCAGAAGAGGCCAAAGACGGTGAAGCCTTAGCAGTATTGCAGGACTCATCTGCTAATGTTTAAGGAAGTCTGTCCTTCAGGAACAAAAGGCAAGTAACTGTCTCACTCTCTCATTCCTCAGCTCAGGGAAAATACTGATAGGAAAGCAGGAATCCCTTTAGGAAAGGGCCTCTTAATCTGTGATCCATGGATAGAATTCAAGGAGTACATGACCTTGAACGGGGAAAAAAAAAAACCCCTTATCTTTATTTCACTAACTGCTAACTGAAATTGGGCATTCCCTTCAGTTTTGGTCACAGGCAACAACTACAACAGTATTAACATACCTGCAACTTTGTCACCAATAGAAATCAACAATATTTTCACATCCTTACAGTTGTTCCACGTATCTCAAAATTACACTCACAACGGCTTCAAAAATATCAAACTTTTTTTGTCATCAAACTTGCCACTAGATCTTGTTATTTATTATAACTGCATTTTGACATAGTCGGTCCCTTTTGTATTCCTGTGCATTTTTAATCCATTTAACAGTATTGTGACAAGTCAAAAGTGATCATGATTCAAAAACTGTTAAGAACCCTACTTTAGAAAGAAGAAAGTAGCATGGGGAAAAGGAAATACTCCCAAACAGTCCCAGAAACTCATCATAAACCCTACCACAAAGAATTTTCTAAGAAAAACATATACCCATTGTTCTCTTCCGAAATACACAAACATGTCAGGAAGCAACACCAGCTCACTATTCTCACCTGGAAACTACAACAAAACCTTTGGAAGTTTCAGATGGATTATTTGGTCTGAATAGGAATAATTTCTAGCAATCCATATGACCTTGGAAATACTACCCAAACAGCAGTGGCTATTCTGGGAAAAGGAAAAGGCCACTCAGAGATAACTCGGCAAACATATCGTCAGGAGCCACATTTTCCACAGTCCAAAATACCACCCAAGGTACCGCTGAAAGGACACTATGAGGCACTCCAAGAACCAAAGGCCTTACAGTATGAAAGTAGTAACTAGCAAATAACCTGTGGTGGGTATTTCAAATGGCTAAATGTTACACTTACAAGATGGAATAGGTCAAAAGCTCTCTGTATAGAAAAGATTTCAAATGCCCTGACAACAGAATAGCTTTGCGAAATTCCACACAGGAGATGAAAACAGTCACAAACTAACATCTTCGTAATTATCAGCTATGTTTTGATAGGCCAATCTCTGTACATAGTGGCTATTCCTGAAATAAAGGTTTGTAAGTCCGATAACCTTCAATGTGCTAAGAATGAGTGCATTACTGAAAGGACTCTTATAGTAAGATTTGAGTTGTCTGGGACCATGCTTTGAAAAAACATGTCAGTAAACTATGATATCAACATTACAAGGATCTACCCAAACTAATTCATAGGAAACTATTAACCATAAATATATACAAATCCTTACAGAATTTAATACGCAGTGTCTGCTTTAACAGAGATATGCACTAGCTACGTCATCATCTGACTTCTATGCCATGACATTCCAAACTTCAAACTTTTCTTTCTGGCGTGATCTTTTATTCTAAGCTCGCCCCAAAGTGGGGGTAGTCTCAAGCAATCAGTACATAAGAAGCTGTGGCATATGACAGTTGTTAGCTGGAATTGTACCTAGGGGTCAATAACAATTATCACTATGATGCAACTCTAAATGGATTTCTTCATGACATCAGCAAAAACAAACACCAAGTGGAGAGTAAAACACTAGTGGCAAAACATTACTTGATTTGGTGCAGAAGGGAAATGTTGCAGAGGCCCATTACACAGGATGGTTTCTGAAAAGAGTTCAAAACACACAAGTCGGCCATGGCTTTCAGACAGGCTTCAATTTCCTTATCATCCCTACAATGAAACAACTTAAAGTCATGTGTATGCAAGGATCTCACAAAGGGATATTTCTGAGACAGAGCCTGTGCATTTAAAATTCTCTGCAGCTGAAAAGAAACATTTTTTTCTTCTCTGAACAAAGAATTTTCTATTTTCTACACAACTATGCTATAAGCCATCCCAATTCTTTAAAAATCTGAACACACAATTATAATCCAGTTGAAAACAAAGACAGTGCCACTGTAATTGTGCCCAATGAGCCCAAAATATTAAACTTTTATTTTCAAGTATGGCTTTCATCACTCCCTTCTCTAATGTGGTATATATGATAATATATTATTTGTTATTCAGAAGAGGAAGAGTTCCATACAAAATGAATGACTTCAGTTGCCTTATAAATAAAACATGGATAAATGTCTTGGCAAAATAAATTAAAGGAGCATTTGTATTTGATCACTTCATCATATTACTGTCTTTATCTACAAGCAGAAGAAGCTGTTGTTGCCTATTTCCTGAAATTTATTATGTGTAAAGTCCATAATGGAGAAAAATCGCTACTAAGTTATGGCTGAAACTCAAACAAATCACACATATTATGTACCTTGGAGAGATTCAAAAACACATTAACGGCACAAAACTCAGGAAAGATAATGGCGGCCCACACCTGTAGTTTGGGGGTTTGTGTGTTTGTTTTGGAAGGGCTTTTGCTAGCTTGACAATTTTTTTAAAAATTAACACATTACTGAAGGTTGGTATTAAACTCATTTGGCACTTCTTAAAATTTACTAAAATGGCTGAAAAGGGCAAATATTAGTCTTCATGAATACCTTTGCTGATTCTGATTTAACGACTAGAAGTCATAAGATAAACTACTTACGTCCATTTTTTTAAAAAGCTGAATCCATACCATTATTATCATATTGTTTTAGTTGCAAATACATATGAAACAGAACTGGAATAAATCATAAATAATAAATAGTATATATTACTCTGGAGGTATAATTCTAGGTTATCTTTCATTCAACACCCCCATTATTGTTTAAAATGCATTAAGAGCAGTAAAAATTTCAAAAACTATGGAAATAAGGAGCACTCATTGTTTAAAAGAAAGCATTTTTAAACAGAAATGGCTAAAACTATTTTCAGTGAGAAAATCATTGGAGGGAAAAAAAAAAAAACAACTTTTTTCTCACAGGCTATGGCAGGGTGATTTACAAACCTAACACCTTAATTACAGCCATCATTTAAGATTAGGTAAAATGAAAATCATCCAATTTCTAAGGATTTCAAGTTTTCAGCTAGTGTTTCCCATAGCATAAACAGTTCTAAAAGAAGAATATTAAAGTAAGTATATTCAATGCAATAAAACTTAAAGCCTGGTTCATACAAATGTCACTCTGCAAATTTATAAACACCGTCATTTCCACTAGCCAATATTAAATTGGCTCAGTTTACCATCCAAATCATGTCGTTTGCACGTAATAGCCCTGAAGGGTCAACATTCCGCATAGCATCCTTTTATTTATTTTATACATCACCAAGAGCAGTCATCCTGTGTTTGGAGCTCACTTCCAAATCGTACTGGGATTCTCTGTAACACACACCTGGTTGATTCTTATGGCCAAGTGGGGAAAGGCATAAATGAAACTCAGAATCTTTACTTTCTTGCTGAGCTTGTTGTGGGGAGGAAAAGAGGGCACAAGATAGGAAAAGCAGAAGGTGGGAGAAAGAGAGAAGATGATAAGGAAAGGAGAGAACTGAAATCAGGACCAGAGGCATGAAGGTAAGGCTTTCAGGAACTGAAAGAGAGAAGAATTATCAAGGACAGCAAAGAGATCTCCCATTATTTATAAAAGTAATAATTTATAGTATGACTCTAACAGCCATTCCATTTTTTGTTGGAATATATATTTTATCTTTTAAAATATTTTACATCGAAAGTCTACATTTGTACAATAATTGAACTGAGCACCTTTCTGCCCTTTACTCAAATCGGTATCATCAACTGCAATGCAATTATAAGCATTTCACACCTCAGTAAAGCAAGGGCCTTAAAATCCTATTCCTTCATACTCAGACATTACTGGGTTCCTTCCAGGGGCTAGATTTTGTGCTTATCTCTAAAAATGTAAAAATGAATACAGGACCCCCATCGAATGAGACAGAGAGAAAAACGGCAATTAAGAAACCAATGGATGGGCATTGGCCCACCTGGGTGGTTCAGTCAGTTAAGCATCTGACTCTTGATTTCGGCTCGGGTCATGGTCCCATGGTTCGTGGGTTTGAGCCTCACGTCGGGCCTTGCAATGACACTGCAGAGCCTGCTTGGAATCCTCTTTCCGTCTCTCTCTGGCCCTCCCCCGCCATCTCAAAACAAATAAATAAACTTAAAAAAAAAATGAAGTCAGTACATTAAAGAGACATGTACAGGATATACGGTACATCCAAAAGAGGCGTACGAAAAAAGCAGAAACACACCCATAAATAGAACAAACTGGTAGGTTTGCCAGATGGGAGGCGGGGGTGGAGATAGATCAAATGGCTGAAGGGGAATGGGAGGCACAGGTTTCCAGTTATGGAATGAAGAAGTCATGGGATAAAAGGTACAGCATAGGGAAAAGAGTCAATGGTATTTTAATAGCATTTCATGATGACAGATGGTAGTTACACTTGTGGTGAGCATAGCATAATGCACAGAGTTTTCAAATCACAATGTAATACACCCGAAATTAATGTAACATTATTTGTCAACCATACTTCAATTAAAAAAACAAAGGCTTGTATCTGATAAGAACATAAGCCTTTCTGCCACTATTTGTTGCGATATTATTCAATTTATTTTTTTAGCTTTTAATGTTATTAAACATTAAAAATTTTTTATTTAAAAAATTTATTTTCAATGTTATGTTTTGATGATAAAAAGGTTTTACATTTTTATGGAGCAATATTAAACGATCTTTTTCTTTATTCTTTTAAGTCTCTGCATATCCCAACACCTAATATTTACTTTTACCTTCTAATTTTTTTTGTTTTCTTACATTTAGTCTTTCAACCATCTGTAATTAGTTTTGTCAGATATTTCACAAATTAAATTTTTTTCCAAATTGTTCTAATACTGATCATTAACCACATATCCATTCTACATTGAATTATCATATGCAGTAAGTTCTTAAAGAAAATAACATGTCTACTCATTCCCATTGGTCTAGAGGTCTGTTTTACAGTAAGAATTAGACCTGAAAACTGCTTCCTAATGCCACAGGTTGGCAGACCTGATTTCCTATAAATGCTCAACCTCTATAAACTATTCATTCATAATTCTCACTTGGAGACAAGTTAGGTTGTAGTCAACTTCTGTCCAATTTTTTGTCCATTTTGTATAAAGAAGTCTATGTGGATTCCTCTCTGGCTCGGCTTTTCTACTTTCTGATTATTTTTTCTATCTACTTTCTGATTATCTTTTTTAGAAACTTCTCTCATAGTTTCAAAGGTAAACACATACCTGTTTTTATGTATTTTATTTACATGTTTGTACTGAATATGTAATTTTCATTTATAACATATTTCTTATTAAAACATTTGTTATATATATATATATATTTTTTAATGTTTACTTATTTTTGAGAAAGTACAATCAGGGGAGGGGCAGGGAGAGGGGGACAGAGGATCTGGAGACTCCAAGCTGACAGTAGCAAGCCCCACCTGGGGCTGGAGATTATGACCCGAAGCCGAAGTCAGACACTCAACCAACTGAGCCACCCAGGCTCCACACTCTCATAAAACATTTAAATTAATACCTAATGCTTCCTAAAATTTTGGTGAAATATTCACTTAAGTATAATTTCTTTATTGTGAAGCATCTGGGTAGTTGTCACTATTCCATTGCTGCAGTGTATATATTTTTTTAATAAAATAATACATGGGGGCGCCTGGGTGGCTCAGTCGGTTAAGCAGCTGACTTCGGCTCAGGTCATGATCTCGCGGTCCGTGAGTTCGAGCCCCGCGTCGGGCTATGTGCTGACAGCTCAGAGCCTGGAGCCTGTTTCAGATTCTGTGTCTCCCTCTCTCTGACCCTCCCCTGTTCATGCTCTGTCTCTCCCTGTTTCAAAAATAAATAAAATGTTAAAAAAATTAAAAAAAAAGATACATGACATAAAATTTGCCACTTAACCATTTATTTTATTTTTATTTCTTATTTAAATCCAAGTGAGTTAACATATAGTTCAACAATGATTTCAGGGATAGAATTCAGTGATTCATCACTTACATGTAACACCCAGTGCTCCTCCCAACAACTGCCGTCCTTCATGCCCATCGCCCATTTAGCCCATCCGCCAACCCAGCACCCCTCCAGCAACCCTCAGTTTGTTCTGTGTACTTAAGAGACTCTTATGGTTTGCCTCCCTCTCTGTTTTTATCTTATTTTTGCTTCTCTTCCCATATGTTCATCTGTTTTGTTTCTTAAATTCCACATATGGCCATTTAACCATTTTTTTTTTAATTTTTTTTTTTCAACGTTTATTTATTTTTGGGACAGAGAGAGACAGAGCATGAACGGGGGAGGGGCAGAGAGAGAGGGAGACACAGAATCGGAAACAGGCTCCAGGCTCTGAGCCATCAGCCCAGAGCCCGACGCGGGGCTCGATCTCACGGACCGCGAGATCGTGACCTGGCTGAAGTCGGACGCTTAACCGACTGCGCCACCCAGGCGCCCCAATTTAACCATTTTTAAGTACATTCACAATGTCACGTCAGTGGGTGGAACTCCTGTAACTGTGAGAAGCTCTCATTTAGTCACTCTTGTCCAATATCAGTCTCTTCGTGGTTATAGTATATCTCATATTCCTTAGTTCATGAGGACATGTAATTAGACATATGTACTTGGGGTAGAAACAACAGATTTAGGTGGATATGTGTCTAAATTGCAGTCAGTGATTGAGCCACATTATAAATAGACAGGTTCACAAGGTAGGAGAACAAAGGGTAAACAACTTACCTTGAAGACAATGACCTGAAACAAAAATACCTTAAATGATTATTTTCTGTGAATGGTTCAAATTCTATGACAAAATGAATAGGTAGTTTGGCAGTAAAAACTGTTACCTAATCTTCCAACCTTCTGACTTCTAGGTATATATGTAAGCAAAATAAAGTTTACATGCACACAAAATCTTACACAGGAATGTTCAACGCAGCCTTATTCATAGTAGCCAAAAAGTGGAAATAACCTCAAAAGTGAAAATAACCCAAATTTCCCACCACTAGTGAATGGATAAATAAAATAACCATACAATGGAAAATTATTCAGCAAAGGAAAGCCATGAAGGATTGATGCATGCTAAAATATGCATGAATCCTGAAAACATAAGTGAAAAAAAAAGTCACAAAATATCACACACTGTATAATTCCATTTATATGAAATGTCCAGAAAAGAAAAATCTATAGAGAAATAAAGTAGATTACTGACTGCCAAGGTCTGGGGAAAACAAAAGAGTATTAAAGGGTACAGGACTTGTTTTGGGGATGATGAAAATGTTCTAATATTGATTGTGATGACGTTTATACAACTCTGCATATCCTAAAAACCACCATACTGTATACTTTAAATGGGTGAATTGTATGGTCACGTGAATTGTACTTCAATAAAGCCATATTTTTTTAATTTAATTTATTTATTTTGAGACAAAGAAAGAAAGAGAAAGAGGTTGGTAGGGGCAGAGAGAGGAGAGAGAGAATCCAAAGCAGGCTCTGCACTGACAGCACAGAACCTGATGTGGGGCTTGAACTCACCAATCATGAGATCATGACCTGAGCCGAAATCAAGACTCAGATGCTTAAACAACTGAGCCACTCAGGCACCCCTCAATCAAGCTATATTTTAAAAAAAGGAAAAAAAAAAAAGCTCCCCCAAACCTTCTGGTGTTCATACAGTTGCAGAAACTGCCATGTGACCTACACTAGAGATTGTATTTTCAACATTGATGCATCAAATTCCTTCCAGTATTTTATTTTTCAAATGTTTATTATTTTTTTTTTTTTAAATTTACATCCAAGTTAGTTGGCATACAGTGCAACAATGATTTTAGGAGTAGATTCCTTAATGCCCCTTACCCATTTAGCCCATCCCCCCTCCCACAACCCCTCCAGCAACCCTGTTTGTTCTCTACATTTAAGACTCTCTTATGTTTTGTCCCACTCCCTGTTTTTGTTTTTTTTGCTTCCCTTCCCTATGTCCATCTGTTTTGTATCTTAAATTCCTCATATGAGTGAAATCATATAATATTTGTCTTTCTCTAATTTTGCTCAGCATAATACCCTCTAGTTCCATCCACATAGTTGCAAATGGCAAGATGTCATTCTTTTTGACTGCTGAGTAATACTCCATTATATATATATAATATACACCACATCTTCTTTATCCATTCATCATCAATGGACATGTGGGCTCTTTCCATACTTTGGCTATTGTCGATAGTACTGCTATAAACATTGGGGTGCATGTGCCCCCTTGAAACAGCACACCTGTATCCCTTGGATAAATATCTAGTAGTACAATTGCTGAGTCATAGAGTAGTTCTATTTTTAAATTTTTGAGGAACCTCCATACTGTTTTCCAGAGTGGCTGCACCAGCTTGCATTGCCACCAGCAGTGCAAAAGAGATCCTCTTCTCCACATCCTCGCCAACATCTAATATTGCCTGAGTTGTTAATGTTAGGCATTCTGACAGGTGTGAGGTGGTATCTCATTGTGATTTTGACTTGAATTTCCCTGATGATGAGTGATGTTGAGCATTTTTTCATGTGTCAGTTGGCCATCTAAATGTCTTCTTTAGAGAAGTGTCTATTCATGTCTTTTGCCCATTTCTCCACTTGATTATTTGTTTTTTTGGTGTTCAGTTTAAGTTCTTTATAGATTTTGGATACTTTATCTGATATGTCATTTGCAAATATCTTCTCCCATTCCATTGGTTGCCTTTTAGTTTTTCTGATTGTTTCCTATGCTGTGCAGAAGCTTTTTATTTTCATGAGGTCCCAACAGGGGACATGTTGACTAAGAAGTTGTTGTGACACAGCTGAAAGAGGTTTTTGCCTGGTTTCTCCTCTACGATTTTGATGACTTCCGGTCTTACATTTAGGTCTTTCATCCATTTTGTGTATGGTGTAAGAAAATGGTCCAGGTTCATTCTTCTGCATGTCGCTGTCCAGTTTCCCAGCACCATTTGCTGAGGAGACTGTCTTTATTCCATTGGATATTCTTTCCTGTTTTGTCAAAGATTAGTTGGCCATACATTTGTGGGTCCATTTCTGGGTTTTCTATTCTGTTCCATTGATCTGAGTGTCTGTTTTTGTGCCAGTACCATACTGTCTTGATGATTACAGCTTTGTAACACATCTTGAAGTCTGGGATTGTGATGCCTCCAGCTTTGGTTTCTTTGGCTATTCGGGGTCTTTTCTGGTTCCATACAAACTTTAGGATTGTTTGTTCTAGCTCTGTGAAGAATGCTGGTGTTATTTTTATAGGGATTGCTCCAGTATTTTAAAAGTACTGGCACTGAGCAATGATTCAACTCAAAGATGTGTTGATGAGATGTCAATTAAGATCAAAGACAATTTTTCTATTTAGATTGATGAAACCACCGTGATTGACAATAAGGCTCTTCAATGGCCTGTTTTCATTACCTTGATAATAATTACAAATTGTAAGAAGACATGCTGTTGGTAAGTTCTTTAAGAAAGTGGCTGTACTGGAACTTTTATTTTTGCTACTGTAAAAAAAATGGATTGGTGACAAACAAATCCATTGGGAACTCCTGTGTCCCTACCAATCTCCAAGGTCATTAGGTGAAAAGACTTAGAGCCCACCTAAGGGAAGTAGGCAATACTTGCAATTCTTGCAATACAGTGTACTGTGCATCAGTATTAAGTTAATAAATATTAAGTTAATATTAAGTTACTAATTACAACCAACAATAGTATAAAGTCATACCACAAGAAAATGACAAGTAGAGGAGCCTGGCTGGCTCAGTCGGTGGAGCATGCAACTCTTGATCTCAGAGTTGTTAGTCTGCACACCGGATGCAGAGCTTACTTAAAAATGAAATCTTAAAAAAAAATGAGCAACTAGTAATCAAAATCAATTACATTGTAGAGACATGTACAAGAAAAACAACATGCTCTAAAAATTTCTTTTGACATTAATAAGAACTAGAGTTAATACTTGGTTATCAATCTGAACCTCTGATTAATAATACATAATAAACTGGCAGTGGTAACAAACATTCAAATATCCTTAGTCTAATGCATGAAAGGAAAATTTCCTTATTTGCAGAGAATTTAGTATAACAAACAAAATACAGATCAAAATAATCCATAGCTCCAGTTTTTCTCATTTTAGTGCCCAGTTCCTAGTGCCCCTAAGTCTAAGCTCTGAGAGGTTCACTGCTATTTAGCCAACTCAAAAATGCTAACATATTCTTAGTTACACACTTTTGTACTTTTATTTCTCTCCTTTTAACAACGTTAATGCTTCCTGTTGCCCCCATGAACAGTCTCTAAATCTAGATTACGTAGCCTCTCATCAATAATTTAGATACTGAAGAGGTTATCTGATGCTGCACAGAGCACCTCTTTGACAAATTTTCTAAAACATTCATTCCAGAGGTAGATGTATCAGAAATTACCTGGAGGAATTTCTATTTGTTATAAATATAGAGATGTCCCTGAGAGTTGAATATTAGAGCAAAATTTATCAACTTGAGTTATATAATAGTAACAAAATATTATCACTATCACTAATGCATGTAAATCACCTAGAACAATGTCTGGACATAGGACCCAACAAATGTTAGATATCACACTACATGCATTAACAAGCATGATGTAGGGCCCTGAGCCAGCCACAAATGTGCTAGAAAAATACCACTCAATGGAACAACCAATTTTGTCCTCTGCCCAATTATCTTCCAGCAATTTGGACAGCAGACACAGCTCGCATACATTCAGCAATTTGTTGACTCCAGATAATAATCAAAAATTGAAAGTAAACAAAAAATGCCTCTTAAGGGACAAGATGGATGTTAAAAAATTCATAAGCCTTACTACTCACCTCAGGTCTATTTACTTTTACTTTACAAAGAACAATTTTGTGAATTTTGGACATTTTTATATCCAATTTGTAAGTCTAAAAGAAAGAATGAAAACAAGATTACTAGAAGAAAGTAAGCTAAAAGCAGAAAAAATGCTGGAAAATATGGAAACAAGACATAGGAAATAAGTAACAATTAAATTAAAAAGCTGAACCTAGAAAACAAAAAAGATAGGATGCTGGATGATCTAAGTCAAGGACAAAGAGACCCAACCTTTAGTACAGTCTACTCTTTAAAGTTCATAACAATGACTCTAAGTTATGAAGAAAAAGTTGCATTATGTTTACAATATTCTGTTCAAGCAGAGATAAAACAAGTAAAAACTAGTCAGAATGAAATAAAAAATGCTATAACTCAGCTGCAATCATGAATTGATGCTGCAGCGGCAAGGATGGATGAGGCAGAACAGAGAATCAGCGAGATAGAGGACAAACTTATGGAGAATAATGAAGCTGGAACAAAGAGGGAGGTTAAGGCAAAAGAGCACGATTTAAGAATTAGAGAAATCAGTGACTCATTAAAAAGGAACAACATTGGAATCATAGGGGTCCCAGAAGAGGAAGAGAGAGAAATAGGGGTAGAAGGGCTAAAGACACAGACATCAAACTCCAGGAAGCACAGAGGACTCCCCTTAGATTCAACAAAAACTGACCATCAACAAGGCATATCATAGTCAAATTCACGAAATACTCAGGCAAGGAGAGACTCATGAAAGCAGCAAGGGAAAAGAAGTCCTTAACCTACAAGGGAAGACAGATCAGGTTTGCAGCAGACCTATCCACAGAAACTTGGCAGGCCAGAAAGGAGTGGCAGGATACATTCAACGTGCTGAATCAGAAGAATATGCAGCCAAGAATTCTTTATCGAGCAAGGCTGTCATTCAAAACAGAAGGAGAGATAAAAAATTTCCCAAACAAAAATTAAAGGAGTTTGTGACCACTAAACCAGCCCTGCAAGAAATTTTAAGGAGGACCATCTGAGGGGAGAAAAGATGAAAAAAAAAAAATTCACTCTCTCTCTCACACACACACACACACACACCAAAAGCAACAAAGATTAGAAAGGACCAGAGAACACCACCAGAAACTCCAACTCCACAAGCAACATAATGGCAATAAATTCATATGTTTCAGTACTCACTCTAAACATCAATGGACTCAATGCTCTAATCAAAAGACAGAGGGTAACAGAATGGATAAGAAAACAAGATCCATCTATATACTGTTTACAAAAGACCCACTTTAGACCTAAAGACACCTTCAGACTGAAAGTAAGGGGATGGAAAACCATCTATCATGCTAACGGTCAACAAAAGAAAGCCGGAGTAGCCATACTTATATCAGACAATCTAGCCTTTAAAATAAAGACTGTAACAAGAGATGAAGAAGGGCATTATATCATAATTAAGGGATCTATCCACCAAGAAGACCTAACAACTGTAAACATTTATGCACCAAACACATTTGGTGCACATTTAGCACCCAAATATATAAATCAATTAATCACAAACATAAAGAAACTCATTGATAGTAATACCATAATAGTAGGAGACTTCAACACCCCACTCACAACAATGGACAGATCATCTAATCAAAAACTCAACAAGGAAAAAATGGCTTTGAATGATACACTGGACCAGATGGACTTAACAGATATATTCAGAACATTTCATCCTAAAGCAGCAGAATACACACTCTTCTCCAGTGCACATGGAACATTCTCCAGAATAGACCACATACTGGGACACAAATCAGCCCTCAGCAAGTACAAGAAGATCGAGATTATACCATGCATATTTTCAGACCACCACGCTATGAAACTTGAAATCAACCACAAGAAAAAAATTGGAAAGGTAACAAATACTTGGAGACGAAAGAACATCCTACTAAAGAATGAATGGGCTAACAAAGAAATTAAAGAGGAAATTAAAAAGTACATGGAAGTCAATGAAAATGATAACACCACAACCCAAAACCTCTGGGACGCAGCAAAGGCGGTCCTAAGAGGAAAGTATATAGCAATCCAGGTCACAGATACACAACCTAACCTTACACCTTAAAGAGTTGGACAAAGAACAGCAAATAAAACCCAAAACCAGCAGAAGACAGGAAACAGTAAAGATTAGAGCAGAAATTGATGCAATTGAAACCAAAACAACAGTAGAACAGATCAATGAAACCAGAAGTTGGTTCTTTGAAAGAATTAACAAAATTGATAAACCACTAGCCAGTTTGATCAAAAAGAAGAAAGGAAGGACCCAAATAAATAAAATCAAGAATGAAAGAGGAGAGATCACAACCAACACAGCAGAAATAAAAACAGTAAGAAGAGAATATTATGAACAATTATATGCCAATAAAATGGGCAATCTGGAAGAAATGGACAAATTCCTAGAAACATATACACTACCAAAACTGAAACAGGAAGAAATAGAAAATTTGAACAGACCCATAACCAGTAAGGAAATCGAATTAGTAATCAAAAATCTGCCAAAAAACAAGAGTCCAGGGCCAGATGGCTTTCCAGGGGAATTCTACCAAACATTTAAGGAAGAGTTAACACCTATTCTCTTGAAGCTGTACCAAAAAATAGAAATGGAGGGAAAACTTTCAAACTCATTCTATGAAGCCAGTATTACCTTGGTTCCAAAACCAGACAGAGAGCCTGCTAAAAAGGAGAACTACAGACCAATTTCCCTGATGAACATGGATGCAAAAATCCTCAACAAGATATTAGCCAAGCAGACCCAACAATACATTAAAAAAATTATTCACCACGACCAAGTGGGATCTATACCTGGGATGCAAGGCTGGTTCAATATCCACAAAACAATTAACGTGATTCATCACGTCAATAAGAGAAAGGACAAGAACCATGTGATCCTCTCAATAGATGAAGAGAAAGCATTTGATAAAATACAGCATCCTTTCTTGATAAAAACACTCAAGAAAGTAGGGATAGAAGGATCATATACCTCGAGATCATAAAAGCCATATACGAACGACCCAACGCTAATATCATCCTCAACGGGGAAAAACTGAGAGCTTTCCCCCTAAGGTCAGGAACAAGACAGGGATGTCCACTCTCGCCACCTGTTATTCAACAGAGTATTGGAAATCTTAGCCTCTGCAATCAGACAACACAAAGAAATAAAAGGCATCCAAATCGGCCAGGAGGAGGTCAAACTTTCATTCTTCGCAGATGACATGATACTCTATACGGAAAACCCTAAAGATTCCACCAAAAAACTGCTAGAACTGATTCATGAATTCAGCAAAGTTGCAGGATAAAATATTCTGTTCGAGACAATGAGAAACACACAGAATACCTGAGAAAGTTTTTTCTAGAAGATGGATCAAACTTTTAAAGATAAAAATAACATCAGGCATAGGGCTAAAAGTTTCAGATAATTTATCTTCAATTCTAAGTGCTTCCCAAAAGAAAATATGTATTTGCACACTGCAATTTAGAACTACAAGATGGTTCTTACCCGCAAAACTCTAAGAAGCAAAACATCACAACTTGTGCATTACCAGAACGATCCTAATAGAGTCACTACAGCTTCTGCTGTGATCTGTACCGTCCTGTCCATAATGAACCGAACAAACTATCATGACAGTACTAATTAGTCATTTGCAGCCCCGTGGGTCCCATTATCACCACCCACAGTGCATTACTAAAAATCACTGTAATGGTGTGATTTGTATTTAATGTATGCTCTTAAAACAATTTTTATTGCTTGTATGCCCCCAGTGTTTAGATTTCTTAATAAATGATCTCTTACAGGATTTCACCCTCACAGCAACTCCACGAGGAAGACTGTAACATCATCTTTTGGAGACAAGGAAATCACATCTTTTAGAGATGAGCAGTTGGTAATTCACCTGAGGTCACAGGACTTTAAGTGTAGGAGCTAAGATTCAAAACCAGGTGTGCCAAAGCCTTGCAGAAGAATGTTCACAGCAGCCTTATTCATAACAGCCAAAAAGTACATGGAAGGAACCCAAATGAATGGATAGGCAAATGTGATATTTGCATATAATGGAAAGCTATCCATCAATAAAAAGTAATGAACTACTGATATACACAACACGAAGGAACCTCAAAATACCATACTAACTGAAAGAAGCCAGATACAAAAGATCACATAATTGTAGGATTCTATTTATGTGAAATGTCCCAAAAGGCTAATCTATAAAGACAGAACACAGATTAGTGATTGTCTGAGGCTGGGGCAGGAGCTCACTGTGAACAGGCTCAAGGGATTTTATTGGGGTGACAAATAAGTCCTAAAATTGGATTGTGCTGATGTTTGAACAACTCAGTAAATTCACTAAAAATCACTGAATTATACCCTTAAAATGGGTGGATTTTGTTATTTTAATGATGCCTCCATAAAGTTGTGAAAAATCAAACAGGTGTATCTGACTTTGAAACGTGTTATTTCACAAGGAAAGAAAAAATAAAAGGTGTGAGATGACAGGGATGAAGTTATACGTGTGGAATCATTTTTAATGAACTTACAGGTGCAGCAGTGAACATCTCACAGGTTTGGAAGGCATACCCTTCTTTAAAAAGAGAGAAAACACAATCTTCAATATCAAAGGTTTGAAGGTTTGCTTGCAAATAACAGAAGCCACATACAAACTGCTTAAATATGACAGAGGCTTATTTCTCCCTCCTGTCTGAAAGTACACGGTCCTGGGCTGAAACGAGGACTCCTGTGTTCACCAGCGACTGAGGCTCCTCCCTGCTCTACCAACACTACTGCCTGGCTTCCAACTTGGAAGATGTCCTCCCAGTTGCAGTTGGCTGTTGAAATGTCAGCCATCCCACCCAAATTCCAGGCAGAGAGGGGGAGAGAACACTATAAAGGGATACCTTCCAGCTGAGTCAGGCCTGTTAAGGAATTTTCTCAAAGCCCCGTCCAACCACCTCAGGTTAGATTTCATTGGCCATGCCTAACTGCCAAGAATACTGGAAAAATTCATTTACTTAAGCTGGTAACATTACCATCTAGAATACACTCAAGAGGTAGAATGAAAAGGAAAAGAAAGGGGCCCGTGAATGGACACCGCTAAGCAACCAGCACTTTCTACTGGGTTTTGTTCAAAATCGCCCAGGACCAAAAATAATCAGAAGAAAGTCTAGAACAGAAACTCAAAAAATACTACTGTACAATTAAACACCTAGGATAAAAATGGCATATGTGTATTTTAGTCTTTGCAAGAATGCCATGAAGCATACTGACTCTCGTTTTCAAATCAAAATTAGAGTCCAAAATTTCTATTAGGATAACAGTTTGAAAACCAACCTTCTCCTAAACATTCCCCCATCTCCAGTCTGTAACTGATGCATAAAACCCAAATGAAGGAGACTTGTACAAACACCCAATTATAGAGCCTGGCAATTGTTAACTGGTTACTATAGCTACAGGTTTTATGTCATTTGATGGGAATGTCTCTTTTCAAATTGCTGTAGGCCCATGGGAAGAGGTATAAGGTGGATGATCTCTTAATGCACATGCATAATTCTATTAGATTTGATCTCCAGGGGAAATAAGATGATTCCTAAGTGCTATCGTGTAAAAGAGGCAACAAAATCAGCTGGTCAGAGACAACAGGGCTATCCTGACTCACAGCCCCATTTTTCATTTTACTCCAAGGTTGAGAGTAGGGTTTTCAAAATGAATTCCTTGGACAAGCAGCATGAAGGGCCATGTAAAATTAAGTCCGAAATGCAAATTCTCAGACCCCACCCCAAACCTACTAAATCTGAAACTCAGGAAACAGAGTCCAGCAGTCTGTGTTTTAACAAACCCTGCAGGTATTCTCATGTGCCTTCACATTGGAAAATACTGTCTCAGGATACACATCGTGTTTCACATCTTCCATGGAAAATGACCCAGTTTTCATGGACAAATGAGAAATATCATTACAAATTCAACTAAGTGCCTTTCTGGTCATACATTAAAATAACTTATGTATTTGTTGATTTTTTATTTTAAGAGAAGAGGACTTATAATGCCTTAGTTTATTATTTATACCTCAGCACTAGCTGCTGGTGATGGCAAAAAAAAGTCAGTCAACTAGTCATGCTAAAATTCTTCCAGCCCTACTCAGCTATGGTCCTCGGCCAGGAGGTAATTCTTCAAGGAGGTATACAACACAAGGAATAGAGGAATAGAACACAAAGCTGATTACCATGCCTTCTAAAGGAAAATACCACATGTTGGACCACGTATTGCTACACAAGATAACTATGCCCTATTTGCATGGCAAATGTGTTTTATCTCGAGAACACATCTCAATAGACTGAGATGCTAACTTATGGTTCTGCTGTGGTATGACCTATGGCAAGTTACTAAACATCTGGTCCTCCTTTCGAAAAATTACAGAGGATGCCTATTCATTCACAATCAATCCATAAGGCACACTATGATGACCACGGTCTATAAAACAGACTAATTTTTAGAAGAAAAACTAGAGTCAAATTGCTACTTAGTTACTAATGATTTGAAATATTAATTAAAAGACTTAATAAAATTTTGGAATTTTAGGTTAATAGGAAAATTTTTGACATTGCTAAGTAAGATTAGTTGACCACATAAGCATGAATTAATTTCTAGGTTCTCTACTCTGTTCCATAGATCTACGTGTCTGTTTTTGTGCCAGCACCATACTGTTTTGATTCCTACAGCTTTGCAGTATATCTTGAATTCTGGAAATATGATGCCTCCTGCTTTGTTCTTCTTTCTCAAGACTATGGTTATCCAGGGTCTTTTGCGATTCCACACATATTTTAGTATCGTTTATTCTAGTTCTGTGAAAAATGCTGTTGGTATTTTGATGGGATTGTACTTAATCTATAGATTGCGCTGGATAGTACAGATATTTTAACAATATTAATTTTCCTAATCTATGAGCATGGAATAGCTTTCCATTTTGTTGTGTCATCTTCAGTTTCTTAACATTTTATAGTTTTCGGAGTACAGGTCTCTCATCTCCTTCGTTTATTACTACATATTTTATTCTTTTCGGTACGATTATCAATGAAATTGTTTTCTTAATGTCTCTTTCTGCTACTTCATTATCGAAGGAGGCAAGAATGTATAATGCAGAAAAGACTGTCTCTTCCATAAAGTTTGCTGGGAAAACTGGACAGCTACATGAAAAAAGAATAAAACCAGATGACTTTCTAACACCATACAGAAAAATAAACTCAAAATGGATTAAAGACCTAAATGTGAAACCTGAAATAAAAATCCTAGAAGGGAACATGAGCAGTAATTCCTCTGACATTGGCTATAGCAACATTTCTCTAGATATGTCTCTTAAGAGAAGTAAAAGCAAAAATAAACTATTGGGACTACATCTAAATGAAAAGCTTCTGTACAGTGAGGAAACCATCATGAAAACAAAAAGGCAACCTGCCCAATAGGAGAAAATATTTGCAAATGATATGTCCAATAAGGGATTAATATCCAAAACATAAAGAACTTTTACAACTCAAGACCAAAAAAATCAAATAATCAGATTAAAAAGTGGGCCGTGGACCTGAATAGACCTTAATTTTTCTTTTTTTTTAATGTCACGAAACAACATTGGTAAGAACTATTAGACACTCCAGGAAAACTACTAAAGGAAAACTGAAATATCTACTTACTTGAGAATCTTTTTTAAACATCTAGCCATCCATCTGAAAGAAATCCTACCACCAAAAGCACTGCTAGTTTAATAGCTCTAAAATTATTTTTACACAAACATTATTTCCCCTCAAAATTAAATCTGATCTAAGGGTCAGACTAGGGAGGGAAAAAAAACACAATACATTCACCTCAAGAACACATAAAAATATCTAAAAATCATTAAAAAGACTAGCAAAAATAGACAACTCAATAAAAAGTAGCAAAAGGGTTAAAGATTCAATACTTTTAGACTCTAATTCAATGAAAAAACGACAAGAATCAAATAAATGTAGAAAAGGTGGTAAACCTGGCTAAATTGAGTATGCACTCAAAGTTCTTAAAAAATTGATAATATCCAGTGATATCAAGGATATAAACAAGTGGATGCTTTCACAGACTTTTGGAGAGAATGTAAAATTGCAAAAACTGTTTTGAAATGTAATTTGATCCTCTATTCAAATTCTACTTTTCATATTCCAATTTTGTTGTTGGTTCTTTTTCTTTTATTTTTATTGTTTTTGAGAGAGAGAGAGAGAAGGAGAAACAGAATGTGAGTGGGGAAGGGGCAGAGAGAGAGGGAGACACAGAATCCAAAGCAGGCCCAGGCTCTAAGCCTTCAGTACAGAGCCTGATGCAGGCCTTGAACTCATGAGCCATGAGATCATGACCTGAGCCAAAGCTGGACCCTTAACCGATGGAGCCACCCAGGCGCACCTCATATTCCAATTTTGAACGGGGTTATCCTCTTGCACAAGAATTCCTCTTCTAGACACCTATTTTAAGGGAGTGTTCACAAATGTTCATTGAAAGTGCACACTGCAACATTTTTGAAAGAGCAACATTTGGAAACCGTGTGTTTGTGAAATCATGTAATACATATAGAAGTGCGTACAGCAGGAACTGGAAAAGGATGCACAGTAGATTCCTTACAACGGACCGTCTGGGCAGAGGAACAAAAAGAGTGAGAGGATGAACGGTTCTAAACTTTTTTAAAAAAATTACATCAGGCATGAACAACAGTTTCACACATAAAATTCAAAAAAACATAGGGGAGCCTGGGTGGCTCAGTCAGTTATGCATCTGATCCTTGGTTTCAGCTCAGGTCATCATCTCACGGTCCATGAATTCGAGGCCCAAGTCGGGCTCTGTGCTAACAGCGCAGAGCCTGCTTGGGAGTCTCTCTCTCCCTCTCTTTGCTCTTCCCTGTTGGCTTTCTCTTCCTCTCAAAATAAACAAAATAAAACTTAAAAAAAAAAAAATTCAGAGGCTCCTGGGTGGCTGAATCGGTTAAGCACCCGACTTCTGCTCAGATCATGATCTCACAGTTTGTAGGTTCGAGCCCCACGTTGGGCTCTGTGCAGACAGCTCGGAGCCTGGAGCCTGCTTCGGATTCTGTCTCCCTCTCTCTCTGCCCCTCCCCCGTTCACACCCTGTCTCTCTCTCTCACAAATAAATATTAAAAAAATAATAAAATTCAAAAAATTTAAAAAAATAGAAGTATACAGAGGAACACTTAAAAGAAAGTCTTATACATCTATATACTTAAGGTGATCATAGCATCACATACAGAGTTGTCCAATCACTATGCTGTATGCCTGAAACTAATGTAATATCATATGTCAACTCCACTCCAATTTAAAAAAATCTTACACTAAATCTCAACATACCAAACAAAACAATAAACTCGAGCCTCCCTGGTTGAAGCTTTCAGGGGAGGATGAGGCATCTTGACTAAACCATTTCTTGAACCCTTTCAGGCCTGGAAGTGTTCCAGAGGACAAACTCAGTTTTCAAACCACTAGACTCTATGAACTCAGAACATGATTCCTAGTCCCACAGGAGAATATAATGTTTTTGAGGCATTTAGTATTACTGAAGTCTGTCCAAATTTCAGTCACATATGTGAGACTACATTTAGATTTTAGAGGCACCGACATGGAGTTTGACCTTCAACTGAAATCAGTCATGTGTCAATATTAAGAAACATATCTTCCTAGCCATTTAAATATTCTAAGACAACCTGTCAGCCAACTACCAAGCATAATACTACTACCAAATAAGCCACCTGCTATTGAAAAAAAGAGTATTTTTGAAAATATGTCTTCAGCATGTCTCCCATTTTAAAGAAACTCTAGTTGAGGAAGACCATTTGAAAGTATCTGTACCCTCGCTGAACACACAAGTAAGGGATTGTTCGTTCATCCCGTATTAAATGCCTTCTAGGGGCAATGGCTGCACTTGAGTAAGCAGGAGCCCTCAGTAGTGGTTAATGGCAATTCAGCTGAACACAACCACAAAATCATAGCAATTTAAGACTCCCAAAGAGAAATGTGGAAAGTCATCCAAGCTACTCATCATTTATAACATTTTTTACATTATTTAAGAGAAACCAGCTACAGAACATCAAGCTTTTGTTCTTATACTATCAAGGTTTTGTTCTTATACGATCAAGGAATTAACAAAAAAATCTGAAAATATTAATGTGATTTGCAATAGTACTTCAAGCTTACAAGAATCAGAGGATGGGGTCCTCTCAGGAAGGGAGGTCTTGCAATCACCTGGGCCTCAAAGAAGGTTCATATAAGAGATGGAGAGAGGAACACCTGGGTGGCTCAGTCTATTTGGCATCCAACTCTTGATTTCGGCTCAGGTCATGATCTCATGGTTCATGAGTTCAAGCCCCGTGTCAGGCTCTGTGCTGACAGTGAGGAGTCTGCTTGAGATTCTCTCTCTTCCTCTCTCTCTGCCCCTCTCACCCTCTCTCTCTCTCAAAACTAAATAAATAAATAAACATTAAAAAGCGAGAGCGAGAGAGAAGTTCTTATTTTTTTACTAAAACTTTTTTCATGGCTCTAATCTATTTCATGTCATCAGAACAAGTTATTTCCATTAAAGACAAGATGCCATTATTTAGTCCAACCTTGTTTTTCACTGACCGTTATTCTCACAATGGGTGCAAAAGTCCTACCATTCTAACTCAGGAACTTGTAGTCAAGAGCAGACTATTAAACCATTAAAAAATCTTTGTTGGTAATGTTTGGAAAAGACAGCTTTAATATTTTTAGATGTATTTTAGATATGTTGGGTTTGCAAAGGCATAGTTATCAAAAGCAAACATTTTTTTTTTATTTTTTTTTTCAACGTTTATTTATTTTTGGGACAGAGAGAGACAGAGCATGAACGGGGGAGGGGCAGAGAGAGAGGGAGACACAGAATCGGAAACAGGCTCCAGGCTCTGAGCCATCAGCCCAGAGCCTGACGCGGGGCTCGAACTCACGGACCGCGAGATCGTGACCTGGCTGAAGTCGGACGCTTAACCGACTGCGCCACCCAGGCGCCCCCAAAAGCAAACATTTAATTATGGTTACTGGGAATCATTAAGGTTTTTAAAAAGCTGATGGTGGAAGATTTTTATACTTATAAACTTTAACTGTCCACCTGTCTGTCCTCCCCCTAACTTACTGAAGATCCCCCTCACGTTTCCTCAGGAGTGAGGCGGTCAACCAAGGCTTAACCTTGAGCTTCTCTTTGTATTGATCCTGACTTTAAAAACTCAGCCACACCAAGGTTTCTATCTACCACACAAATGCCTCGTTTATTTCAACTCCTGACCTGAACCTCTCCCAATTCATTGCTTGGAACCCCCAGGTCTCAGCTTTTCATTTCGCTGGCCTGAGCATCAACTCATCAAAATCTGATTTTTTTTTTTTTTTACATTAGATTGATCAGGATAAAAAGTAGGCTTCTTTGTTCCCACACTATTTCTGCTAGAATAAGCTATCCTTATCAAATCAAGTATTTCAATGAGAAATGGTATTAAAGAATAGAGAGTTTTAGGCACTTCATAACAATGTAATTTTCCCAGTAGAAATTTCAATAATAATTAAATATTTACCTGCATACTTAATATCTGTATCTGTACAGAAAGATATAATCATGCAAACACACATGATTCAACCACTGTTAAAGACTATGTGAAACTTAAAAGTAAAAGCTATCTTTTCCAAACTTGGCCAGCAAAGATTTTTCAACAGCCTACACCCAAGTCCATCATCCACCATGATACGAACTGAGCACACAGCAAACCGAACAAAGCAGAAATGTTGCCAGAAGACCAGCTGACATCCTCACCCTGTCACTGGGAATTTCAGAATGGAATAAGGTTATTAATAACTGGGAGCCTCTTAAAGTAAATCAAGTTCCTTAATTATTTGATGAATTGAGCTATATCAAACTATAGTTTTTAAAAACCTAACATTACAGGAGACAGGGGGGAACCCTAGAATATGCTCTCCTTTTCCACTTCACTAAATAATAATCCTCGTTTTCCTTAAAATGGCTTCACTTTAATTAGAATGCCTCTCCTGATCAATTTTTCCGGTTTTGATAAATTCCATTACTTCTATCTTTGATGCTGAAGTAAACATTTGAATATAGGTATGTCCACACTTATTACAAAAGGATATCATTTCATGCGCTTTTGTTGGAGTTATTTTGTTGTTTTCCTCTGTTGCTTTCATAGATGGAAACTGTTTTTATACACATACTGGGGAACATGTGCGTGTCTATGTGCAGTTACAAAATCTGGCAAACCTAACGAACACGAGGCACCTTCTTTCCTCTTCTACCACAAATCTGCGTACAATGCAGAAGTCAGGCTCCCCACAGGTCATCCATGCCCCCTCCTCCAAACACGCACATGTAGTGAAAATCCCTAATTCATCTGCTTAGGCTCCCCATGTTATGGATCCGGAAATGTAGGAACATTTTCCAACAAAGAAAACATCCATAAACATAACCCTATAAATTCTTTCAGCAAATATTTATTGGATACCAAAATAAGCCTATAGAACCATTAACATCCAAAAACACGAAGACCAGCATTCGAGGCTGATGGCTCCAAATCTGACAGGATCAACTCTTCAGACCCTGAATGGCAGTTTTTCCTCCTCCTTTCCCCAAGATTAAACTGCAGCCAATTCTCCTCCAGCCAGTGATAGATACTCTTCACCAACAAAGGAAGGAAGATTAAGCAAGACTGACAAAGCTGAGAATTCGTTGTGGGATTGCAAGAATGATAGACTAGATCAATGAATATTGTTCCTAAATCAGAGATGCTTTAGGGGGAAGAAATGCAATGACAGAAATCACCGATTATACAGTCACCATATGGTCTCTTCCATTCATGGTTAGCACAGTCCAAAAATTGCTTATAAATCTGTTTTTTAAAATACCCCCCAAGATTCTAACAAAAGCGCCTATCCTTTATATAAATAGAGACGATCAACACTGGAGAGCATGAGAAAAGCCACATTCACAGCCCCACCACCACCTCAGGCCTAGGCAGGGTTCGTCACCTGCATCCCATCTTCTGGATACAATCTCCCTGATGTCAATAAGCAGGCGGGCCATAAATGTATGTATTGACAGCTTCGGATGTGCATATCACCATCGTGAGTGCAAAAAAAGCACAAGAAACAAAAAACAACAAACAAACAACAACAACAACAACAACAAAACAAAATACCAGAGAAGCGAAGACAATGCTGGATGATTGGAAAGTACTGACAAGGTCCCTTTACTTGGAAACCTTAGAATCTAAGGGGTAAAGAAGACAAAGAAAAGAGCCTCACCCTGGCAGAGTGAGCTAACACAAAAGATACACTGCTCCTCTATTTCTCAATCTGAAATGAGATGTCTAAATTAAGAAAGGAGAGGATGAAAAATATTTTCCAGAACAAATGAATTTTCATTATGTTGAATTTCCACGGGGAGCACCAATTATGCTGATGACAGAATACGCTGTTTTACAGGACGCGTGGGGGTGCCTTACTTATCATCTCAGGCCCCTAAGCTTGACAAAGATCACCTATCATTAAGTGGTAAACTATGTCTTGAGATAACTCACCACCTAAATGATGTCTCAAATGATTTAAAATAATTTAAAACACCCCCCCAATAAATAAGTAAATAAAATAGACTCCCCAAATAACAAACCACCATTTAGAAAAAAAGGTTCCTTTCCTAATGAAAGAAATGCTGGCTTCTCTCCAAAGCATATAAACACTAAGTGTTTGTTCAGCAACTGAATATGCAAACGAAATTTATTGGAGGAAAATGGAATAATAAGTAATAATGCAGGAACAAAAAATACCACTGTGCTTCTAAAACATTTTCCAAGCAAACATTTACAACAGAGATTTTGCATAGCAAACAGGCCACTAAAGAATCAGGCATTTTAGGTTCTTCCATTTCTGATTTCTTGCTCATTCCCTTCTCCAAATTTTCCTTTGCTTTAATGGTAATCTCAGAATTAAAATCAAAAGACAATTTTTTTTTTTACATATAATTTCACACTCCCCCACCCCCGCTTTGCTGTCAAGTGTCTGACCCCAGTTTGATAATCTCATTTCCTGAGAATCAAAAAGCTGGAAATTTAAGCTTCCTAGAGTGTTAATTGCAGCCCTGCTCCATTGCTAATCAAAAAATTGGATGTTTTGCATGAAAATGCTTCTCTAATTAATTCTCAGTCATAAATCGCCCTGGTTTTAATAACCCCTCCTTGATTGGATAGCCTTTGAAGAGACAGTGCAGCTAATCCGCTAAACTAGAGAAAACACACGCAGAAAGAAATAATAAGTGGGCTTACAAGGTATGAACTAGATGATTGCATTAATACTGTCAAACTAAAAAAGTGAGTCTCCTTCCCGGGCTTTTTATGCCTCACCCAGCACCCCAGTAAAATAAACCATGAAACTAGGCATCATGAACAAAGTCAACTGTCACAGAGGTCATGCATCAAAAGTCAAATCTTTTTGCCCTCCTCCCGTAAAACAGCTATTCCTATCATTTTTTTAAAAGAGGTTTCCCTTGGCATTTTTTCCCCCTAGAAACTGGAGATCCAACAATGTCCACGTGTCACACTGTCTATTTTAATAAGACAGGGTTTTTGTTTCTCTCCTTCCCTCGGCTTCTGACTGACAATATATTATCATACATATCTCTAAGAGGTGCTGAACTGGATTTTCATTATCCAAAATGTCAAGATTCGTTTTTGTCATCACAGAACACAGCTGGTCTACACCAGCAGCCCTTTGATTAATTCAAATGGAACAAGTCACCTATACATAACTTCATTTTCCCTAGACTGGGTCTTGCATTCTGCAGATTTTAATTTACAGCTTGTCAGTATAAGATACCATTTGCTGCCATGGTGGCACTCAAAGAAAAAAAGCAAGTCTTAATTAGCAGCACTTTGCATTAATCCTATGATTACTAATAAGGCAACGATTGGGAATTTTCAGCTTCAGAGCAGGAATTATTCAGAATTCACTCACTGCTGTTTAATAATATTATACAAACTTTCAGAAGATGTTGGAACAATATAGATGCACAATGAGTACATTTAACAAGCACTATTTTTAACATATAAATGAAAATAAATGTGGTTCTCCAGTTGACTTATAAAATAGTTATGTCTACGTTGCCTAAATTTCATGAAGGCAGATACAACAAAAGTTATGCTAAAAGAAATGACGGAATAACAGGCCTGGATGAATTATTACAACAAGAGAAAAAGGATTTCAGGTTGATTCTGACTTGAACACAGAATGCTCAAACCCACAGTTGTATAGCCTTCTACCGTCAATAAGATTACATTAAAAACTTCACAATCCAATACGAGATACCACTATATACCCCCCAGAATGTCTGAAATTAGAAAAACTGACAATACCAAGTGGTGGCATATACCGCTGGTGGAAATGCAAAATGATACTCTCACTTAAAAAAAACTAGCAGTTTCTTAAAAAGTTACATATACACCTACCATGGGACCCACAACCTCACACCTAGGTATTCCCGAGAGAATTCAAAGTTTATGTGCCACACAAAGATTTGTACACAAATGTTTAGAGCAGCATTATCACAGTGACCAAAAACTGGAAACAATCCAAACACACACCCGCAGCTGGAAGGATAAACAAAGTAGTAAATCCATTTCGACTGTGGTATATCCATTCAATAGAGTACCACTCAACAGTAGAAAGAAACTACTGGTATCTGCAGTAATATGTATGTAGGTCAAAATCATTATGTTGTGAAAGAAGCCAGTCACAAAACTGTTTACTATATGAGTCTATTTACATAAAATTTAGAAATTGCAAGCTAAACTATTGGGACAAATCATTTCACTAGTTACCTAGAGCTGGGAACAGAGAGAAATAGTCTATGAAAGGGCACAAGGAAATTCTTGAGTGATGAAAATGTTCTGTATTATGACAGGTGAACATATCTCAAAACTCATCAAATTGTTCATTCTAAATGAATGTGGCTTACTGTATACAGATTATCTCAATAAAAGAAAAATAAGCACCCGCTATTTCAAATGCAAGTTATTTTGCAAACCCTATATAATGAACTCTATGATATCAATTGTTCAACTTTGTGTGACTGGTCAAGTTATTTAACCTCTACGAGCCAAGCTGTTCTTAGACGTAGAAAGTTAGAAAATAAAGGCCTACTAGACAAAAGGATTATGAGAGTCAAGTGTTAATTACGTATGTACTCAAAAAACTGACAGCTCAGTAACTTCACCCTCTTCTCGCAATATTAGTTTCCCTTCTCTTCCTACTATAATCTGTGATATATTCATGTATCTCCTCAAGTATCATTAACATATTGGAAAAAGTTCCAACCTTGAAGAGGAAACACCTAGGCTTCTATCTAGTTCACCATTTGGTTAATGTGTAATATTGAACTTCTTGTCATTTGTAAAAAGCACGAATATTTATTGTGTGCACAGCATATTCCAGTCACTGTATGAGGAACTTGAGATGTAAGGTAAGCTCAACTGACATGGACCCTGCATGCTTGGAACTTAGAATAAATAATGACTACACATTTTACACAAACAAAAACAAAATACTGAGTCATTACAGGCATGTCATGGGCTACAACAATATGAAGCTAACCTAGTTCTGGGGGTGGGATGGGGGGAGGGGGGTGGTTGAAAAAACAAAACAAAACAAGGTAAGCCGCCTCAAGGAAATAACAGTTTACAGATTAAAAAGAGACACTCCATGTAAAATCTTTTAGAATACTGGTAAGTACGTTAGAATACTGGTAAGTAATACATGGTAAGTACTTAATAAGCATTATTTAAAAATCATATAAAGCAGAGAGCTACCTTAAAGATGACAACTAGTTATCAAGGACAAAGAGAAGATGGGCAAGTCAGTTTTACGAATAGGGAAGGGCACATAAGGTGTTCCCGGGGCCTGAATGAACATGGCATGTTCAGAAGCCCAACATGGCTGTGATCAGAAAAGGGGCCACACAATGAGAAAGAATGAAATCTTGCCATTTGCACCAACGTGGATGGAACTGGAGGGTATTATGCTAAGTGAAATAAGTCAGGCAGAGAAAGATAGATACCATATGTTTTCACTCCTATGTGGATCTTGAGAAACTTAACAGAAGACCATGGGGGAGGGGCAGGGGGTAAAAAAAAGTTACAGAGAGGGAGGGAGGCAAACCGTAAGAGACTCTTGGATACTGAGAACAAACTGAAGGTTGATGGGGGGTGGGGGGGTGGGCGAGAGGGGAAAGTGGGTGATGGGCATTGAGGAGGGCACCTGTTGGGATGAGCAATGGGTGTTGTATGGAAACCAATTTGACAATAAACTATATTGTAATAAATAAATAAATAAGAAATATCTCAGTGGAGAAGAAGAAGGAGGAGGAGGAGGAGGAGGAGGAGGAGAAAAGAAAAAAGAAAAGAAAAGAGGCCACAAAGAGGCTGGGTGTAAGTGGTGCCCAAATCAGGCAGAACATTATTAGGCATATTAAGGGCATGGTACTTGGTACTAAGAGATATTTTTTAAAAAACCACTAAATACTTTTAAATTACTCTGGTTCCAGTGTAACGAACGGTTTGGAAGGATTCAAGGCAGAACCAACCAAGAGGGGAGAGCAGTCAGAACCTGGGTAAGGGGGCAGTATCGGTAGGACCTGGTATTAGATTAACTGCACGCCGCACGGGTGGAAGACAAGGGTGGCGTCCAGGTTTAGCAACTGCTAACTCGACAATCACATTTAATGAAATCAAGTACATACACTGAAAGAAGAGCAGGTTTGGGGGGCAGTGGGGAGAAGGGGAGATTGTGGGTCTGACTTGGCCATGTTCAGGATCGGGTGCTCAAGAGACAGCCAGCTCAGAAAATCTATACTGCTTTGCCTCAGAAGGTTATCGTGACAGTGACGGTTTTGTATTGCTGTGTGCATAAATTATTATCAATATTTTTAAATTGTTACTCCCCACTGTAAAGTCTACAGAAACACTGAAAAACAACTAGACCTCCACACTTTCTCAAAGTCTGTCTCAGCTTCCAAACTAAAATCACAGAGAACTGGAAACGTAGGAAATAAGACTGACAACTAGAATAAATACGGTTCTTTTCCTTGCTTACAGCAAGAACTATTCTAGCAACTTCTACCCATGAGTCTGAGGAAATATTTGAGAGTCTTAAAGGGGAAATCATGGGGTATCAAGATGGGGTGCTAGATTAGCTTTCTGTTGATGTGTAACAAGTAGCTCGCAATT
This sequence comes from Leopardus geoffroyi, assembly GCF_018350155.1. NCBI lineage: Eukaryota > Metazoa > Chordata > Mammalia > Carnivora > Felidae > Leopardus > Leopardus geoffroyi. The sequence continues at coordinate 149,654,856 of NC_059331.1, read as the reverse complement.
TCTGTGGGTCAGAAGTCCGGGCATGAGTTAGCTGGGTCCTGTGCTCAGGGCCCCATTAAAATCTAAAATCAAGGTATCAACCAGGACTGCAACCTTATCTGAGGCTCAAGGTCGTCTTCCTAGCTCATTCAGGTTGTTGGCAGAATTCAGTTCCTTGTGGTTGTAGAACTGAGACCCTTGTTGTCCAGCTGGACTGTTGGATGGGGGTTCCTCTTGGCCCCAGAAACCACCCTCAGCTACTTGCCACATAGTACACTCTTTCTGCAAGAATGACTTCCTCAAGGCAAGCATCTGTTACTGCTTCTTGTCTCTTTTAAGGACTCACGTGGTTAGGTCAGGCCCACCAAGGACAATCTCCCTTTTGAATACTGTAAAGACTATCGTCGGGACTTTAATCACATCTGGAAAATCCTATGACAGTTGCCATATAGAGTAACCTAATCATGGGAGTGATAGTCCATCATATTCACAGATTCAGCCCCACACAAGAGGAAGAATTATAAAGGTTGCAGGTCATTGGGGTCATTTCAGAGTTCTGCCTACCACCAGCAGGAATAGCAATTAGATATGTGTAATAAAGGTATAATTCAAAGTAGAAAGCCACTGACCAAAACAATGGCATAGGGGAAGAGAGAAAATATCTTTATATTCTACCTCAAAAGTTGTAAGAAATTAGTAAGTGATTTCTAGCAAGAAAGGTCACCCAAGAATTCTGGGTAAAAATGTATACACAGTCAGGCCTTCCAAGGAAGAACAAGGTTACTCCCCTACGGAAAGCGTAGAGAGAGCCTAGAGATTCTTTTTAAAAATGACAATAAGGTAGACTGCACATCCACCAGAAGGACACAAACTTAAGAGGCTGATAAAATCCCATTTTAGTGAGAATGGAAAGCAACTGAAATTCTCAAGCAATTTCTCATTAATTTCTATGATTTTAAAATGCTTGGTAGTATCTTCTAAAGCTAAACGTAAAGCTGTCTCATGACCCAGCAATTCCACTCCCAGGCACATCCCTAAGAGAAATGAGTGTTTATGTACAAAGTAATTTATAGCAGATTTGTCACAGCCCCAAAGTAGAAATGACAAATGTCCACTAACAGGAGAATGAATAAATTGTCCTACAATCATACAATGGAATATATGACAAGAGCAACAAACTGATACATACAATAACATGAGTGAATCTCACGGACATCATGTTGAACAAAAGAAGCTAGTACACAAGATACTGTATGACCCTATTTCTATAGGTCTAAAGAACAGGCAACACTAAGTGATGACATTATAAATCAGAAGAGTGGCACCTTGAGGGGGTGGTACTGACTAGGAAGTGGCATGAGAAAGCCTTCTGGGGGCTGGTTACACGGGTATGAGTGTGTGTGTGTGTGTACAAAAACCCAGCTGTATATCTAAGGTAAACAGCACTTTACACACTTTTTTGTAGGTATAGTCCACTTCAATATAAAGAGAAATAATAAAATAAAATAATAAGCTAGAAAAAAGGGAGAAGAAACAGAAAGGATTCAGTTCATAGGAACTAAAGCTCAAAAGTTTACATAACATATGTTATCACTTGTAAAAGTAACTGAGGCAGTTACAAATTGAAAGTGTAAACAAACAATGATGCCTAAAATCTCAGCAAAGTCATCTAAAACTGAGTAATTATTCTCCTTGGGCATTATATTTGCCTAAAAATGTCCTAGAAGTGAAGGTACAAAAGGAACACTACTATCATTTAGGTGACAAAGGATTTCAGTTTCTCAGGAAATAAAACCAGATTCTGTATCTGTTCTGAGGAAACTGTATCTATTGAGTTAACCAGAGTAAACAGTTTAGAAATGATCAGAGACGGGGCACCTGGGTGGCTCAATCGCTTAGACGTCGACTTTGGTGCAGGTCATGATCTCTCAGTCTGTGAGTTCAGGTCCCTCATCAGGCTCTGTGCTGACAGCTCAGAGCTTGAAGCCTGCTTCAGATTCTGTGTCTCCTTCTCTCTCTGCCCCTCCCCGACTCATTCTGTCTCTCTCTTTCTCAAAAATAAATAAACATTAAAAATTAAAAAAAATGATCAGCGACAACCACTCAATCTAGATACTAAAGAATTCTTGGGGCACAAGATCTTCTCTTGAGAATTTTTTTAAAATGATTCAATAAGGTTTTCAAGAGGTGTTAGAATGACTGATTCCCAATAAGAGTCACAGAATCTAGAAAGAAGGGATAATCATAGATGACTGGTGGTCTGTCCCATCTACAACCTCACTTTTATCCAGCCGCTTCCTACAGCCACGCTGTCGCGAACTAGGTAAACAATTCGTTGCTCATCTTCCAAGCCAAGTCAAAAACTTCCCTTTCAGATTAGCTGTAACCTACCTTTCTTTCTTTCTTTCTTTCTTTCTTTCTTTCTTTCTTTCTTTCTTTCTTTCTTTCTGCTTGTTTCAGTCATACACCTTTTGTTGTTTTCAAGAACTTATGTTGTTTTCAAAAGATCATTTCCTTTATGGTACTAATTTGAGATCTGTGCTAGTTCTAGGATTTTTTAGTTTAAGAATTGTTGGCAAATTACAAGTGAGCCTATGACTCCTTTTTTTTTGTTTTTTATTTCCCCCATGGGTAGCCAGGATGTGACCTCAGAATGAAGGCAAGGGGCAGGCAAGACAAGAGTGTCCTAACACATCGCCAAATGATCAGATGTAAGGTAGTTCATTTATAAAGAGAAGGAATGACCTTTCCATTTTAACCTCCTTTTTTAGCCATATGCTAATCATTCTCAATTACTTATGTAGTACAATTCAGAGTTAGTGGCACTGAATATCAAAATGACTTTGAAGAGGAATGGCCACTTTGATTATTGCCATGAGATTTTACCTCTGGGGTGGATGTAAGTGGTTAAGAGCAGATCACTAAGGAGTCACTAAGTGCTGCCCTCTTGGTTAGAGACGTTATGTGAATTCCACCCGGGCCACCACAGTGGATGACACTTAACACTGCATGATTGGGATGACCACTGATGTAAGCACATTTTTTCAACACTCCTAAAGAACTTTTGTCAAATAAGAAAGCAGGGACTTAAAAAAAAAAAAAAAAAAAAAAAAAGAGTTTCTAAGAACCATTCTAGGAGATTTTACTTAAATCTATTTTACTTGAGTCTCATTTTCATTAATTTTTAAAAATGTAATGGTCTCCTATGTGTGAATTTAAGTGTCTCCTATGTGTGAATGTGGCGGGGGGGGGGGGGGAACCCCAGATAAATTAACAACAGTTAACACTTCATCATTACTTCATACGTGCCAGGCACAGTTCTCAACACTTTATACGTATTCACACATTTCACTCTGGTCCTATGACATTAAGTATATTATATACTTAAGTATATTACATTCCATTTGTAGAAAGTGAAATTGACACACAAAAGAGCCAATTTAGTCAGTCACCCAGGTAGGAAGCCTGACTGCAGAGACCACACTCTGAACCTCCAACTAGTCTTCAGATTCCAATCTTTAGGAATAGTGACCAAATACTGAGAATCCAGAACCCAGAGTTTTGGACTTGATGGAGAGTCATAGAAATTATGTCACTTCTCTCTCTCGGAGAAAACCAGTTAAGGGACTTGCACAAAACCCCAGAGCAAGCCGTTAAAAAAGATGAATGGTAGCTAGATTTTAATAACACAAATACAGGTCCTTCTTGGAATAAAAAACATAAAGAATCGTATTCTACAGATGGTTTAAAATGAGCACTCAAATTAACAGATCAAACAAAGCCAAAAGGAGAAAGTGGTATTTGCAACCTAAAAGGAGGAGGAGGAGGAGGAGGAGGAGGAGGAGGAGGAGGAGGAAGAGGAAGAAGGAAGGAAGGAAGGAAGGAAGGAAGGAAGGAAGGAAGGAAGGAAGGAAGGAAGAAAAGAAAACCTGAACTCCGACACCGGATGTCAGAAAGGGAATGGTGACAGGTAATCAAACACTGCCGAATGCCTTATTTGTGAGGAGCTTGATAAGAGATTAGGCTAGATTAGATGTCGTTAGATTAGACAGATCTAAACAAAATTAAAAGAGAAACATGAAAATATATGTTTATAAAAAGCTATCTTCACCCCTAGGTAACACTCCATTAAAACTACCTTCTTCTTAGGGCAGGCACCTGGGTGGCTCAGTCAGTCGACCATCTGACTCTTGATTTCCGGTCAGGTCATGATCTCACAGTTCATGAGTTCAAAGCCCCATGTCAGGCCCTGTGCTGACAGCAGAGAGCCTGCTTGGGATTCTCTCTCTCTCTCTCTCTCTCTCTCTCTCTCTCTCTCTGAAAAGTAAATAAACTTAAAACAAAAAACAAAACAAAACAAAATAAAAAAACAAAAAAAACCTTACCCTTTTCTTGTACTGCCTATCCTAACAAATAACATCATTATCTATCCAAGTCGCCAAAGAGGAAAACTGGGAATCAGCCAAAACACTGATCTTTGCTCAAGTTCCACACAGGAAGAGTCATCATGTCCACTTGATTCTACCTCAGAGTTGGCTTTTAGATGTACTCCCCTCCTCCAACCTCTCCACTATTGCCTCCTAAAATGCTGCCATGATCTTCTATAAGCTCTCACCTGACATAACAACACAACTCGCCCCCCCTCTCCAGCTTCACTATACTCAATGCATCCTCCACAGAGCTCCCACAATACCTTCTCTAGAATGCATTTCTGATTATGTCACTCTCCTGCTTTAAACCCTTGGAGGACTCCTTATCACCCAGAGGACAAACCGTGCCTTCTTGCTGTTACACCAGGTCCCCTGAGACCTGCCCACCGGGCCTCCCTTTTCTAAGCCCAATCTTCCCTACATTCTCTGCTTCAACCCCAACAAAATACCGACTACCCCACGAAGCTCTCACACAACAGGGTGTTGTTTTCGTCTTCTCCCTACTGGCAGTGCGTGCCCTCCCTGGACCGTCTCGCTTTTGGATTACGACTCCCCTTGGCAATGTTCAGTGTTTCCTCCTCCGTGCTCCTGAAAGTGCTTAAGACGTTCATTAAAATTGTATCTGTTTGCAAGCCTTGTCTTCCGTGGCACCTAGAACTCTCCTACACGCAGATGTTCCAGGAGCAGGCCTAGAATACAGGTGGCCTAGAAATGTTGACCGTATGTTGTCACTTTTGTTATGTCAATTGGTACAACAACCCTAAGAAATAGACAGGGCAAGTGCTGCTAACTTCATTATACAGATGAGCAATCTAGGGCCCAGAAAGGTAACGTGACTTGCCTAGTAAGAGCAAGATGAGTAATAGCTACTCCTTCCATTAAACCACCGTGCTCCCCAAGCTACTCAAAGCACAAACAGCTGCACCAATATTCCACATATGAACATCACTAACCAACTGAACAGGGATATGTAAATTAGTTAACTGGTGCTGAAATCAGACGTTAATGTGCAAACAAACAGGGACTTATTTGAGCTAAGTGGGCATGAATATGCAAATGAACTGGCTGCAATTCAGTAGATGTCATCACAATTCTAGGAATGAACATCCTATATTATGACTGTTACAATATTCATGTAGCATTCGTACATACTATCATATATTACTGTAATATGGGCTTTTTGAGTTTAAAATTGTGGTGAAGCCAAAAGTAACTTGATGCGTATTTTCACCCACACAATTACAAGCTGGAAATCAGATGTGAGCACACAGAACTCTGCCGTCTGCTGCCATTTGCAGTCCACGCTGAACGAGGTACTATGATAGCATTAGGGTAGGCGGGTCCTTCGTGATCCAGCCCCTGCCAGTATCTCTGGCTAAATCCACCGTGCACAGTCTGATATGGAACACTACCACAGTTGCATTCAACACCGTGATTTTTCCTACAGAAATTTTTAATAAGGGGGCACAGCTATACCATTTGAATACGCTTCAGAAAATCCAGTATGTGATTACACTTGGCTTTTGCTCAAGTGTAGCACGACTTCTATTTCATTATCATCACCAGTACACCATTGGTTCTATCGATTCTTAATGTCTTAATTGTTACAATGAACAGTGGCCCAATTGTTATTATGAACAACAGCTTTAGTGTCCCATCTATTATCTCTGGTTCCTGAAAGTAACAAATTATAATCAGTAAAGGTCTGTATACATAAACTGATTTCCTTAAATAGAAAAAGTTATATCCATCTAACTCACGTTATGAAACAAGGAAAGCCTCTATCTACTCTCACACTTGTAGACGTTTCTACCTGCCATGACCACTGCCTGAAACGCCCACCTTCTTTACTTGAAAAGCTTTCCACCTTCTTCTATAAGAAGTTTGAAACTTCAGTGCTCCCAAGAGCCTCCCTGCCTTCCCAGCCCTGTACGCACATCTGTTACAGATCTACACAATTCCATCATAATGCGTTTCACAGTGCTCTGATCACTTGTTTGCACTGCTGAATTAAACAGAATATAAGCAGGGCTACAAGTAGCAGAGAACCAAAATACCAGTGACTGAAACAAGACAGTTTATTCCTCTCTCGTGGAGAAGTCCGGGAGGCTACAGTGGCTCTGGCCATCAGCGGTGTGACACAGACCCCAGCAGCCAACTCAAGCTGCTCCGATCTCATTGTTCTACCACCGACAGGGGCGCCTCGCTCGCACAGTCCAACATGGCTCACCACCACGTGTCATTAGGGCTGTGTGTGAGGACACGTCCACACACACCGCGTTGGGCAGAAAGGGGGCAGCCTGTTCCTTCTCTTTAAATGTAAGGCCTGAAGTTATCTCACTTCCACGCACATTCTACTGGCTAGAATTGAATTACATGTTCATGGCTGGCTGCAAGGAAAGCTTAGAAATGTTTTATTTTGGGGGGCCACGTGCATGGCTAAAAACCAGGGGCTCTATTCCTATGGAGGAAAGAGAACACATGCTGGGGGGGCGGGCAACTGACCATTTCTGGAACACAGTCACGGCCCCTTTCTGCTCCTTTGCCCTCCAAAGACAGAACTGGGTTCTGTTCATTACTGTATTCTAAAGGCCTAGTGAAGCGTCCAGGACAAATAAATGTAATGAATCTGTACATATTCAACAAATAACCAGCAAGTCCTAGAAAACACAGGAAATGAAAGAATAGCTGCTGACGTCACTTAACACTAGGTTCTGACTTGGCCGATGAGGATGAGGGAGAGGAGGGGGCAGGAGGTCAGCAGGGAGCGCTCCTGCTCCTGAGTCGTCATCTCATGAACGACTCAAGGGACAGCTCCAGCCCAGTAGGAATTCACAGCGGTGGCACGGACCTGGCATTTCAGTGGAAAGGTACAGGCCAAAGAACCAATCCAGCTCTCACAGGACACTCCAAATTTCCTGCAGACTTCTAAATGGGAACATTACACTACATATATGGTTGTGTCTCTGGAGGTTTCAGAGGCCTTTTAAAAATTGTTGTATTTATACTTTTTATGAAATGTATAATAGCTGAATGTATCGGACATTTAGTACCGATTGTGTAAAAACACAACAGCATTTCCATCACGTAGCTGAAGAAACAGAACCAGCACCATTTTCCTTGAAGTCCTAGGTGCTCCTCTCTGATTATTCCTTCCTCTATCCTTTCCAGAGGTGATCTCTTCCCTGAGCTTTATGTTTATGCTCCCTCCTTTTCCTTCTTCACATTTTTACCACATAAGGACATACACCTGAAGATATTATTCGGTTCTGACTGCTTTTGACCTTTATACAGATGGAATTTGACTATACATAACATTTGTGATTGCTTCTGAGATTCAACCATGTTAATATACAGTCCGGTTCATTCATTTTCATTGCTACATGGTATTCTACTGTGTGGCTATGCCACTATTTATGAATCCATTCCCCTGTCTATGGTATCTGAATGGTTTCCAGGTTTTGTTATTCAAACAATGCCACTATAAACTCAAGTGTCAACAGATTTTGCCTTTCAGTTCTCAATGCGCCAAGGATTTATTTTCCTAAATGATAGGAGTTTCAAACTCAACATCTTTTTTGGTTTTTTTTGTTTTGTTTTGTTTGCTTATGGATAATTGTCTGACCACTCATCATTGACTCATCTGTCCTATCCCTACAGATCTATAATGGCATCTGTCTCCCTTATCAATTTTCCTTTGCATAGCGCTCTGCTTCTGCGAGTCTTTAATTTTGTAATGGTACCTTGGGTGCTGTACAGAGGAAGGGAAAAGGGACAGATGTTGGGGGTCTAGGCAGGCAGAGGTCTGAGCCCTGGACCCTCCAGTTAGTCAAACCACCTCCACTTCCATCTGCTTTCTATACTCAACTCTGAAATAAGACCTACAGAAAACAGGTTCTAAGACTAAGAAAATGAGTTCGAAAACTAGATTATGAGTTCCAAATCACTTTCTACCATTAAAATCTACTGCTTTATTTTCTAGACGTCATATTACATATATATATGCATGTCAATTTCTTCTGGATTTTGATAGCAGCTCACTTCAGGTAAGGCCATCTCTAGGAGTAGTCCTGAAAGGACTCAACCTTCATTCTGAAAACGTAAAAAGGCCTTAGGAACCATGTCTTGTTGGGACAATGACCCACGTGTTCTTCGGTGCCCTCACCAGTCTAAGAATTACTTTCCCCATGATGGGTCATAAACGTTTCTGGTCTTCTCTATTTGCGAAAACAGCTGAAGTCAGAATTAGTTGCATCATATAAACTACTGAGGTTGGAAAAAATATAATTTCTTTCAGCCCTAAAGCAACTCTAAGAAAAGGAGTAAAGCTGTTATTTTACATTGAAAAGTTAATGTGAACAAATGATAAAAAATATGACAGAAGCTAACTTTAAAGTTTTTCTGTTACATATTAGAAATTTGTCAACTTTTTTCATATTTTGGGCGGGTTTTTTGACGGAAAAAAACACTTTTAACTCAAGTATAATATAAGGAGAAATGCATATGTATCACTTTCCAATCTCTAATACATATGTCACTTAACAGTATTCACTCTTTTCCCCTATCTGTATGGATGAATGAATAAATGGGTAGAACAAAGGTTACAGGTCATCAACCAGTTCTGCATGATGACCAATGATCACTTCCCAAGAGTGAGGTTCACAGGCTTTACAAAGGCTTTGTGACAGTTGCTCTGTACTCTCAGGATCCATTGTCCCATGACCACCAGGCTCCTCCACACAGTGCAGATACCAATACTCTGTCCCATGGGTAGAAAGGATGTTATAGGAACTAGAATTCTTAGGAAAATAAACCCGCATTATAAATGAAACCCAGAAACAAAGAACGTTTTTAAATAAATGTCTACGTTGCACACATTAAGGCTAAGAGGCGACACACTCAGTAACAAATCTCAGCATAAGAATACTTTTATTTCTTATCTGTTCACAACCTGAGGAACATATACTTATAACTTACCACTTCTTAGGAACACATAAAGAAATTAGCATTTATGAAAATTCTATTATAATTTCATTATAAGGTTACCCTCACATATAAGTTCAGTCTTTTAAAAAAGCAAGAGTGTATGTATATAAAAGGAAGGGGAATCAATTTTTATACCCTATTTTAGAATCTAAACCAGAAGAGATAACTATGAAAGATTAAGGTTATTTTGAAATAATTATATGCAATTTTAAGAAGAAAAATATATTTTTTCATGTGCCCAGCACATTGCTACATAGTTATTAACAAAGTCATTACGCAAAATTTAAGACTACAAAGAATCTTCCAATCTTATTTCAGGATATAAAGCTTTGTAAGTGCTTCTTATATTTAAGGCTGTGGAACAAATGTGTGGTATGAGTGTAAAGGTGCTGTACCTCACTTCAGCCAAAATGCCCCTGAAAATGTGTGTGTAAATGAAATCTTGCTTTAAATGCTCCATTATAGAACAGTTCGCTATCTGAGAGACTTGTATTATGAATCCTTTGGTAAAAAAGGATGATCAACTCATGCCTAATATATTCCAAATATCACTGTATCTTAAGGCAAGGTACCTCCAAACAGATTAATTACATACGATATCATTAAGTATTCACAGCCCCAGATACCAACAACGCCTTAGAGGGAGAGACTAAGAAAATTCAGGTCAGGTCAGGCTAAGAGCCCAGTTTTCCCTGATGCCAGTACTTCCATATTTACCATGTAAAGCAAATCCTCTTAGAGAAGTCAATTCTCAAGTGGTGGGAGCTTTACAGAATATTTTAATGTCAGGGCTATAGAAATGCCACTCATTAGACTAATGGGAATAAAAATAGCACTCTAAAGGTAATATTAGTGAGTACAAACAGAAGTACTAAGTAGCCCCAAGACAGGAAAGAACTGTAATCAAAACTGAGTATACATTTCTACTTGGATCAATGACAATTAATGTACTCTACTCATTCGTGATTTTATTATCTGAAAAGCGAGCAAAGAGGACAAATCACAGGCCTCTTACTCTGTAGTAAACCTCCCACTAGGCCTTCTCAAATAAGTAGGCCTATAGCTACAAATAAGGAGATACTGGGGATAGAGGCCTCCTCCATCATACTTTTTAAGTGCTTAATTCAAGCCAAGCATTGTCCCAGGCACTGGAACGCACTAACGAGTAAGACTTGCACTGTGGGTATTTGGAGAGAAGGGTAGCAAATTACCAAGCGGGAAACACACACACACACACAGAAATTAAGTCTTTTGCAGAAGATAAAAAAACATGTGATAAAGAATGATAGGATGGTGGTGGGAGTGGGCAGGATGCTGGGAGAGGTCAGGAAACAATAATGGGATTTGGGCAGGAGATCTAGATCTGGAAGTCACCCGAACCAAGGCACTAAGCAAAACTCAATTGGGGCTGAGATACCTGGGTGGAGTCTACAGAGTGAACACAGCAAAGGTTCCCAGGACCAAACCTTGAGACACTCAAACATAAGGAGGGGAAAAGGAACGTGGCTGGCCGAAAGATCAAGGGAGATGAACACAGAGCAGCAAACGCTCAATCTGCCAAGATGGAGGTCACCGGTGACCTTGAGAAGAACCAACTCGGGAAAAGTAAGACTGGTGAGGCAGAGAAAACAAGAGATAGAGAAATGGATGCGACTCTCCCAATTCCATCGTGTTTAATATTTTAAAGTGCCGTTTTAATGTAAATCAATTATAACTCTTCTAATTTTACCAGAGTTTTAGTATCTAATTTTACAGTCCCTATGTCCCTCCTAAAGTAGTCAGAATTGATAACAGCTCTATTTTTGCAAATGAAAACACCGAGGCACAGTGGGGCTGATTAACCTAAGAGCTTATTTTGATCTTGAGCAACAGTATTTTGATTTTCTTTTAACCCTCATGAGATACTGTATTCATCAGTTACCTTGTTTCCCAAAGAACCCCACATTAAACCCGAGAAGCTATATTCACCTAAATGTTCATGTAACCTATGACACGGTTGTCTAAGCGGTAAAATGAAGCAGTCAAGAGGCTCAAAACAATGGGAAGTCTCTGATTAATGGAGACACACAAGTTAGATTTCCACCTGTTATTGTGCACACTTTGAAACAGCACCCCCACCTCCTCGGCCCAATTGCCAACAGTGGACTATATAATGAACCAGCTGTACCATAACAGAGCCAACTGAGATGGGTTGATGATACCAAAGAAATCTCATTTTTACATTCTTTTTTCCCCTTGTGTGTCATTAGGGTGGGTAACATTTTTAATTGCATGATAACCTGAAAATGTTGGCAGGAACTTTACTTTCATAAAATTTGAGCTTTTTAATGTTACTTTGATGGTCTTTCTGATGGATTTTCTTTGCCGCAGAAGGAAAGGTTGACCCTGTGAACCAAAACACTAGGAAGCAAAGCCTGCAGCTACGCGGTAGTAAGAGGAGAGACACAAATCTTCTGCCAGTCTTTTATGATTTGACTGACCTATTCAATTATGCCTTTTCAAGGATAAACTGAAATGCAGATCTCACTGTGGCCCTCGTACAAGCCAGATTAATAGAGTAACTGAAAAAGGATGGTCGTTTTCTAATGGAAAATAGGTGTGATTTTCCCCTTTTCCAGCTGAAATGTTAAAAGCATTCATCAGAGATGCTTTTGCTCCTCAATGAAACACCATCAAACTTTTACAAAAACTCCTCAGCTGAGCTATTCTCTCACCAGGCAGAGATCTGTCAGCTCAGTGAAATTATTTAATGATTATTATGAGCATGATATGTTTGCTAACTACTTTCTTCCCTGGAACCAAAGATAAATCCTCCCACTTTGCTGAACCCTGGTAAGGAAAACAGACTACAGAATACAGCTCTGTATTTCTATTAACTTGCTGAAAAATGAGAAAAGTTCCTAATTAGATTATAGTGACTCTTCAACTAACCACCCTCACAGAATAAACTTCCTCCATAACTCACTTGGATTTCAAAACGTTTTCCAATCATATACGGCAGTATCATCCTAGGCCAGACAGCTCGGTGGCCACACTTCTACTTATTGAAGCTAGTTACAAGTGCACAGAACAAAAATGGATCTACACACAGCCTCTGCTTCTCCTCAAACTTAAAAACTAATAGAACCGTGAAGCTGATACCGGCTCTCAGTGGCCTCCCCTCCTTTTGGGGGCCCTTCCTCTCTCTCCATGGTAAGCTCCCTCTCCTACGTTTCACATCGACTGTCCTCATTTGTTCTGTCGCTGAGTCAGTGAGTATTTATTGAATATTTACCATACCAGGCACTACGCTAAGGACAGGAAGTAAAATTGTATTTCTTCACCCCTTGACTTTTTTCAATCCTAACTGTCCTCTGTACCCATGTACCTTAAGACTCCAAGATGCACACTTCACGTTTCCCATGCCCCTCCCCTCCCCCCTCCCCCGCCCGCCACATGGCAACACTATTATTAAATAAAATGCCGGTAAGCTAATTTCCTTTTCCTTGTATCCTCAAACTATTTCTAGGCTTTTTGTTCTGATATATATGTGAGCTATGGAATTATTACTGTGGCAGAGCTATGGGAGAGCACGGCCGCATCTTCAGAAAAATTTACAAGCGTTTAGATCAATAATGAAGGTGTAGGTAGAAATGATTAGGCGGTGGTCCTTAAATCCAGAGAGGCTAGCTGGTTAATTTATAATGTTTTGATGGAGAACCATGATGAATCTTAAAAACTAAATATTTAATTGTGTAGGCTACTCGCTGCAAAATGTTTCAAGTGCCTCTACTGCCTCGCCAAAAGTGGAAGTGTTCTTACGCACCCTTCAAGCAGGAAGCCCACGGTTTTAAAATAATTTTAAATAATCACCCCGTCCTCTCAACTCTTCTACTAGTTTTTATGCATAACACTACTTGGTTGTAAGCACTGACTTCCTGATATTGTTACTGATGTCCATGAACACTGATAGCTGGATCTTAAGGCTTTATCTTCTCTTTCCTTCTATTCGACCTCCGTCTCCTCCCCCTCCATCCCCTCTGATGCCTGGGATGGCTTGCACTTAGCAGGACTTCACAAATCTTTCTTGATTGATTCCATTTACCATGATTAGCATCTTTCTTGTCACAGAAGGAAACGTTATTGGATTTTTGATTTAATTAAATCTACTTACGATTTATTTTCTCAAGTATTTTCTCCTACAGATTACAACTCTTTAGTAACCACGTATGGATATCAAATATCCTGTATATCAGAGCTAGCTTGATTACAACATCCTACTTAGAGGCATCTTTCTTCCTTTTAAATAATGACAGAGCCTGCATCTGCCCTTTTCCAAATCCCAGGCACTCCTGCCACATTCCAGAAGGTATAGAAAACAGCAAGTGTAACACTGACGGCCACAGACTGGCATTCCTGTGGACTGTGACTGGACTCATGGCTGCCATGTTTAAGCACAAAGAGACGGACCTCCTGTCTTTCTGCTTTGAGTTCTCACTTGAATGGTAGCAGGTCTATAAATCCTGTGGCCATAGCAATCGTTTTAGCTGCTCGGCAGCAGATGCTGGGAAGTGATAGAGGAAACAGATCATCAAGTCTTTAAATCTCTGCTATCTTGAAAGAAACTGGTGAATGCGAACGGCAAATTCACATGTGCCACACACTTCAGATCTTCCTCCAGAAACTAACTTTTCCAGAGAAGTTCAATCACTTACCTTGAAGTTCTCCACTGCGACTGTAGAGCTCCCGTCTCTGCTCTCGCAAATAGGCACTCATACTGATGGCATGGGAGGAGGATTCGAACCTGGAATGAAGCGCAGGGTAAACAGAGAGGCAGTAACCAAACAAGCGGTGGCCACCTTTGTACCCCAAGTGTCCTACTCCAGTCTGTGTGGCACTCCCTAGCGTTCCTTGACCCAAACATACTGGCCAATCCATGACAGGGCCAAAGCCGGCCGCCACAGACCTGGATTCACGAACAACACTCCTGGCCAACGCCCCTCCACAACAGCAGTTGGGCCATTCGCTCATTCTTCATTTCAACGGGTACAACTCTTCATCTGTTGCAACTTTCTTCCGCCTCCAGACCCTTTGCCAGGGTCCCTACGCACACGAATAAGGGTATCCTGTAAGGTCATTCTCATTTTGCTGCTATGTGGTTCAAAACCTGTGAGTGACCGCCCCCGCCACAGAAATGTATCTTGCTTTTCTACACTCTCCTGGTTAGAGAACGAGTACAGAAGGCACACTAGCAATGCCGCTGGATAACTACACCAAGGAAGCAAGGCATCTGTGGTTTCTCCCTAAAAGTCCTCAAAAGCAATACCGTTTCTAAATGGTTTCTGGTCTGCCACCTACAACATAAAATATTCTCAAAAGTATCAAGGGCACCAGGATGGCTCAACTGGTTAAGCGTCCAACTTCGGCTCAGGTCATGATCTCATGGCTTGTGAGTTCGAGCCCATGTTGGGCTTTGTGCTGACGGCTCAGAGCCTGGAGCCTACTTCGGATTCTGTGTCTCCCTCTCTCTCTGCCCGTTCCCTGCTCATGCTCTGTCTCTCTCTATCTCTCAAAAATGAATAAACATTAAAACAAAACAAAACAAAAATCAGGTGACAAAGTGTGTGTTCACATCATCCCAGGAATCGTTTGTTTCAGAGGCCAGAAACATGAAGGATAGGCACAGGACACAGAACAGGTTTCTAAAGGCTAAAATAATAATTCAAGGATGAAGAAAACAAAAGAAAAAATCCCAGTCTTAAGAGAAACTTGCAGGTAAGGGGAAAAAGAAACAGGTAAATTTAGGATTAAATCAACAGTAAATCCCCTGACGTGTTAAGAAATTGCATTTCAAACCTGAGATTTTCAAAGTCAGGGGAGCAGGCTGACAGGAGAAATCCTTCTAAGAATGACTGCCTCTAAGTGGTAAACAGCAACATCACGAAAGAGCAGCAGCGATAATGGCATAGGTTTCTGGCAACAAAAAAGGAACGCCATCACTTTCTTAATTATGCCTTCTTTATCCATTCTTTGACAAGGAAGATGAATGTCAGTTGGAGGGAAACACTTGGCCTTCTTGATCCTCTCTCTGCACCCTGCCAAGAACTGAAAGGGCCCTAACAGCCAGAAGGAACGCAAAGTGTGTGGTACTTCACAAGTGCCACCTGCCAGTCAAGTGCAGGAAAGAAGCCGCCGACCTCCAAAAAGCACGCTGACGGCTATTGATCAGAAATGGCGAGGGGGGGACGAAAAATAAACTCTTGAGCAAAGAACAGAGAGGCACAGATTATACAATGAGAGAGAACTTAAACACACTTAATTAACCTTGGCTAAGGGCAATTAAAGAGAGTAATAAAGTCCTTCATGGATGCGATAAAACCAGATTACAGCTCGCCCAAACCTTAATCCTTTATGACGTGATGTATTTTTGCTACTGAGGAACCCTCTTTATGTTTGCCACCACTCACAGATTGGTATGATTTTACAGTAAAAGAGGCACTAGAGAAGATACAGCCTCACCTCTTACTGTATAGCCAAAGGCACAGAGGCCCACTGAGACGGGAGACCTGGTCTGGCATGCACAGCATATTAATGGTAGAGCCGGGTCCGGAAACAGGCAAGTCTGTAGTAACGGCCTCATTCCGTGTGGGCGATGAGTTTTTACTGCTATGCAATAACAATAAATGTTTAACAATTACTTAAGCCCATTTATTCATTTCCAATATTCTACGTTTTCCAGTACCTCAATTTCAGGATTGGCTCAACGTATAAAAATGTACGTGTGGCCTGAGATTCAAAGTTAAGGATGAGGGTTGACAGCATGAAATCTAAACACCCTGAAACCTGCTTCTGCAATACACCTAGATTTACCACAGGAAGTGGAGCTAGGAAGACGGAAAGGGAAGAGGAAGAGACAAAGAGGAGAGGAAGAAGAAGAGACAGACACAGACACAGAGACAGAGAGCGCACACATGAGCGAGCAAACAAGTGAGCAGAGGAAAGGCCTAAGCATTAAGGCAGCATCTCAGGCCGTCTTAGTTGCCTTTGCTCCCTCTGCAAACAGCTGTGTGCTCAGGAAAAGTGGTTCCTTTACAGCCCAAGACCTATCACCAGAGAGAACCCCTGAGTGGATGAAGACCATCACCGTGGTGTGCTCCCCTTTGCCAGTGACTGCTTTAGGAATGGGCGTAAGACCTGAGGAAAACTTGCAGAGAGACTTTGTCACTGGCAGAAAAGATTAATAAATGGATAATAATTATTAACAAAAAAAGATCTGAAGTGGGATAGCCACTTTGTAAGACAGTCTGGCAGTGTCTTACAAAGCTAAATAGAATCTTCCTTTATGGTCCAGTAATCATTCTCTTATGTATTTATCCAAACGAACAGAGAACTTACATCTACACAAATGCTTGCACATTTACAGCAGCTTTATTCATAATGGCCAGAAATTGGAAGCAACCAAGATGTCTTTCAAAAGCTGAATGAAAAAAAAAAAAAACGAGGTACAGGCACACAATGGAATATTATTTAGCAATACAAAGAGATGAGCTATCAAGCCACAAAAAGACATGAGGAACCTTAACTGCATATTGCTAAGTGAAAGAAGCTAGTCTAAAAAGGCTAGGGGCGCCTGGGTGGCGCAGTTGGTTAGGCGTCCGACTTCAGCCAGGTCACGATCTCGCGGTCCGTGAGTTCGAGCCCCGCGTCGGGCTCTGGGCTGATGGCTCAGAGCCTGGAGCCTGTTTCCAATTCTGTGTCTCCCTCTCTCTCTGCCCCTCCCCCATTCATGCTCTGTCTCTCTCTGTCCCAAAAATAAATAAACGTTGAAAAAAAAAATTAAAAAAAAAAAAGGCTACATACCGGATGATTCCAACTATAAGACATTCTGGAAAAGATAAACTACAGAGACAGTGATTATCAGGAGCTGAGGGGGTGGGGGAAAGAGGAAGGAATAAATAGAAAACAGAGGATGTTTAGGGCACTGAAATATTCTGTATAACGTACTGATGCATATATGACATTATGCATTTATCAAAACCCACTGAATGTGTAACACAAAGAGTGGACTCCAATATAAACAATGGACTTCAGATAATAATGAAGGATCACTATCAGTTCATCAATTGTAACAAATGCACCATACGTAAGAACACAAGATGTTAACAAAAGGAGAAATTCTGAAGAAGGGGGACATAAGGACACTCTCTGTATTGTCTGCTTGACTTTTCTGTAAACTGAAAAATGGTGTAAAAAATAGTCTACTAATTAATAAAAAATTTTGTCGCAGGAAGAATCACACCCTTTCCTTGGCATCACTCTATCCTGGAGTAGAACCTAAGGCAGGGAGATGGAAAGGGCGGGGTCGTTGGCCATTCCGCACTGTTGGATTATGGAGTCCTCTACAATCCTCCCCACTGTGTAACATAATAACCTTCCTACGGTTTAATCTCATTCTTTTGGGGTCTGGATTACCTGCGGACTAAGGCATTTTAACTAATAGTGCATCTGTCCTCTGAACAAAACTGTAAAACATCAGAAAAGAACGCATTCAACGAACAGAATGTATTTTATCCCAACGCAAGCACACTCAATCTCCTCTCCTCTGGACCACAAGATAAATGAACTGTTGAAACTTTCCATAATGATTAAGAACTCTATGAAAAAAAAAGAACTCTATGAATCTATGATATAAACAAATCTCAAAAGTGAATCAATAAAAGATACTGGAGCTTCAACTGTTCAAAAAGAATGAATTCAAAATACTTCTGGAGTCACATTATAGGCTTAGATTTACAGGTACAACTTAACTAGTTATCTCCCGACTCGTCAGAAGAATGCACAGATCTGCTAAGATTTAAATCCTGCTTTGACCAATTGCCAGTTATTGCCAGTGAATCTACTTAAATTACTTAACCTCGCTTGCCTCAAGCTTTTATGTGTAAAAAAGGATTAAAAATAAAACCCAGACCTGTAAGGCTGCAACAAGTAAATGAGATAATCCATGAAAATGGCTTAATGCTTTAGCTAGTACTTGGTGAGGATTCAGTGCCAGCCACTACTCCTGATGCCAAAATTTGATATAATCATATGTAAATTATGTTTGAGATTATTTTGAGAAATTCATCTCCCACAGTACCTGATACATAGTAAGCACTCAGTGGTAGCTGTTACTGCTGTTACTATTAATATAATAATATTAACTATGAGCTGTTACCAAATGACATAGGTACGTGGCCTGGTGGTATTAACTAACATAGTAATTAGAAAAAAAGAATTTCCGGAGTGTTCCTTTATTTAAAAATCAAATAGAATCCAATGCTACTTAGCTAAGGAGATTCTTGTAAACTTTAAGGTTACTTCTTGGCACTAGTGTTTTTTTCCCGAAAGCTGACATATTTCATTTCATACAAAATTCCCCAGAAATAGGGTTTTGTTGCCCTTCATTTTATATAAAATGCCACAGAAACAAATCACAAAAATTTTTATTAAAAGTCCTAGACAGTCCAATAACCATACTCCAAAATATCTACTTCCCCTTATAGAAAACAAATGTACACAAAATAAAAAATACATTCACTTCCCATAAATTATTTCAAATCAGCTTTAACTGGGTGAAGCAACGGCTGCCAATAAAGTAGAAAGCCATCCTACTTGGATCAAACATTTCTTGACACCTGCTATCTTACCATCAGGGAGATACTTACTTAAAAAGAGAATTTTTTGGCCTTTGAGGTTTCTTCTTGGCAAAAAAGGCTGCAAAATCTCGGCCAGTGCTGGCATAACTTAGTTGAGCTGATGGTTCAGAGGCCGTACGAGTATTTTTCATATCCAAGTACTCGGTCAACAGCATCTGTACAATCAGATAAACAGTTTAACACACACATTTATGATGTGCTACTAAGAAAAGCAATTTAAAACAATGAAAACCTAATTCTAAATCCTCATCCTTGACATTCAGAAGTAGAGTAACCTCGCTATTCATATTTCTAGTTGTAGATCTGAGGAAAGATTCATCGCAGCCAGAACATCATCTACTTGCCACCTACACCCGAAACTGAGAATAGGATGTGCTAGGCATCTGAACATAGGGGTCAAGGGGGGCGCTTTTAGTGAGGGTCTGCTACTTGCCGTGCGCTGTGCCGAGCGAGTTAATCACCATTCACAGCTTAATCCTCATCACTGCCATTTACAGCAACATCAGCAGCAATACAATAATAATTACTGAGGGCTTACACTGTGGTAGGCTAGGGGCTAATTTAGATGTATTATCTTATTTAAAGCACAACTCTGATCAAGTGAATTCTCAGATTACAGAGAAGGAAGTGAGGCCCAAGAATAGGGCTGGGGTTGCAGAAGGAACCCCGGGAGACTCGCTCTGGAGCCCTCGTCACACCCCTCACTCCACAGCACAGGGGATTAAACAACTCTAACAAACCTGCTAAGAGCTATCGTCAGCCACTGCAGGCTAAGAGGTGCTGACCCGCAAATAATTTCTAGGGCCACACTCATCTTGACGCTCCAAAGCAAGCAAACCAACAGCTTTTTAATCACTATTGCCAATGGGCAATGCTTAAAAAATCAATCCACTTTACAGCCTCATTCGGTGGGGTCTGGGCTAGAATCCGCCATCGTATTTCTAAGACAAATACAAAACTTTTTAAAGTTCCCACCGTTGTGAAAGAAAACAGCAGATCTGGACCAGAAACCATCATGGTTCCTAAGCATATCTAACCTGGGATTAAAGTACATCGACTCATTTCTGAAATCACTTGCCACATCTACAATTTTAAGGTAACCGGGCCGCCTGGGTGACTCAGTGGGTTAAGCATCTGACTTCCGCTCAGGTCATGATCTCACGGTTCGTGGGTTCAAGCCCTGAATCATTAGGCTCTGTGCTGACAGCTCAGAGCCTGGAGCCTGCTTCAGATTCCGTGTCTCCCTCTCTCTCTGTCCCCTGTCTGTCTCTCTCTCAAAAATCAGCAAACATTAAAAAAAAGAAGAAGAAGAAACATTTAAAATTTTAAGATAACCAAGTGTTACAGCAAATGTACACCAGCAATTCTACCCATGACTGAAGTAAAAGCTTTTCAGAGACTCCGGTTCCAAAAACGATTCCTTCCTGTATGGGGTATATATTCATTCATTTGCTTATTCATCCAATAAAGATTTGATGGGGTGCCTGGGTGGCTCAGTCGGTTAAGCGGCGGACTTCGGCTCAGGTCATGATCTCGCTGTCCGGGAGTTCGAGCCCCGCGTCGGGCTCTGTGCTGACAGCTCAGAGCCTGGAGCCTACTTCAGATTCTGTGTCTCCCTCTCTCTGACCCTCCCCCGTTCATGCTCTGTCTCTCTCGGTCTCAAAAATAAATAAACGTTAAAAAAAAAATTAAGAAAAAAAAAGATTTGAGGATCATATTAAATGTTATCATCGAAAAGCATTTATGAAGCACTCTGTGAACATGATGCTCTCCCAAGTTTTAAAGCTAATTATGCCTGTTATGAGCACAGACATTACTAAATAGTTATCAAATATCAGGCATTTTTAGAAAATGATCTTAACTCAATCCTGAAATCTATGAAGTTAGAGCTAATATCCATATTTTAGAGATTAAGAAACAGATTTAGAGGTATGAAGAAACTAGCCTATATGCAGGTGTGGGTGAAGGGATTAATGGGAAATCTCTGTACCTTCCCCTCCATTTTGCTGTGAACCTATACACATACCTATAAATGTGTGTGTGTGTGTGTGTATATATGTACGTGTGTGTGTATATACACATTAAATATAAGTTATATACATATCCATATATACACATACACACATACATATATATGTACACTAGAGATTTCAATGGAAAACTATAAAACACATTAACAAACTGTTCAATTTTTTTAAATATATATATTCACGAGGCTACTAGAGTATCATTCAGCATGGTGATGAAGTAGTATGTTGACAAATACTATCTCTGTGAATACATCATCCAAACTGCCCAAGAGTCAAGAAGGGTATTAAACTGGGTCTCCAGTAACGACTCAACTGAAGGACTCAATTACTTGGTAGATTTGGCACTGATGCTAATAAAGTTTGTGGAGCTGTGTGATCAAAAGAGGCTGGTAAACGAGAACAGAATTTCAAACTGACAGAACACAGAAAGACGTCTACAAAGGCACTTGTTGGTTTTAACACCAATTGGTATGATGGAAGTATGTTTCTGCCAAAGCATGAAGATACACTAGACCAGTAATCCTTCTGAGGTACTTATCGTCCTAGAATTCAATGACTGGCCTTGTACAATAAAATATTGACTGATCAGGGCCTACCTGATGAGCATCCTTAAAATTCAGGTATTTCAGGGGCGCCTGGGTGGCGCGGTCGGTTAAGCGTCCGACTTCAGCTCAGGTCACGATCTCGTGGTCCGTGAGTTCGAGCCCCGCGTCGGGCTCTGGGCTGATGGCTCAGAGCCTGGAGCCTGTTTCCGATTCTGTGTCTCCCTCTCTCTCTGCCCCTCCCCCGTTCATGCTCTGTCTCTCTCTGTCCCAAAAATAAATAAATGTTGAAAAAAATTAAAAAAAAAAAATTCAGGTACTTCAAGATCACTGTTCTTTTTCTCCACGTTAGTAAAGTCCTCTTAATTCTCACCACTCACTTTGTTAGTCTGTTCTTACACACTGGCTTCTTCCTTTCTTTTTACAAACAGGTACTATTCCTACCATCTTAATGAAAATGTTGCTTTGGTCCTCATTCTCTATAATTTCCTTTCTCTTTTGTCATTAGGTTCCAAACTTAAAAGGCAACCTTCCCACATATTTCCATTATCATGATGTAATGTAGTCCCGATTCCTCTCCACACTCCAATCCCACGGATGTGACTGCACGCTTGACATATTCACACATTTCACTGATAACATCAACCCTAAATTCTGAGACCTGAATGCTTTTCCCATAAAATCGGTAATTTCTTCTGTCTTCTTTCTGTGAGTGGTTTCTTATTCTCACCGGCCCCCAGGTTTAAAACTTCCGAACTGTCTTTAGATACATTCCCTCCCTTTGTCCCCATGCAGCAGTTAGTGCCTCAGCCCATTGGCTACTCTTCCTCAGCTCTCTCTTAGTTTGCCCCTTCCCATCCATCTGCTAGCCACCAACCTAGTTCAACTCATGCAGTTTCTCTCCTTTTCTGCCTCACATGTTTTATTCTTCCAGTCCTTCCCATACACCACGGTCAGAGCGATCTTCCTAAACAACTGTTGCCACTGTCATCTTAAGGCTAGTTATTTTGTCATCTACATTAACCTGACCTCAATATCTATTCCCAGTCATAGCTTATTCTCCTCAACACGAACCCAACACTCAATCAGCATCAACTACTTAACTCTTCCCTGAACACGCATGCGTGGGCCCTCTCGATTTTGGAATGCCTTACCTAGATTACCCTCTTTCCTCAGTATCCTGACAAACCCTGCCCAAAAACAATTCCAACGTTTTCTCTCCCACGACACCTTCCCAAGACACTCTAGGCCAGCTGTCCCCTTTTCTGAGTTCCTACAGTACCCATTTCCCACATCATTCGATAAGTATTAGTTGAAAACTGCCCTATACTATTACTTATCGTTTAAGGAAAAGACACCTGACCACCCCAATTTTTATATTTCTTTACTTCAATCGCAGAGCCGTGAAACAAACCAGAAAATGAATATATATATACAAATACAAATACATATATATGAATATGAATATACATACGAATTCATATAAATTCATATATATATATACATGTCTATATATATATATATATATATCACTGAATTCCTAAATTTTACAAAGTATGTGATAAGAAGCCTTGATGGATATGTTTTTAATACACGTATTAGAAATAGTCTCCAGGGACGCCTGGGTGGTGCAGTCGGTTAAGCGTCCGACTTCAGCCAGGTCACGATCTCGCGGTCTGTGAGTTCGAGTCCCGCGTCAGGCTCTGGGCTGATGGCTCAGAGCCTGGAGCCTGTTTCCGATTCTGTGTCTCCCTCTCTCTCTGCCCCTCCCCCGTTCATGCTCTGTCTCTCTCTGTCCCAAAAATAAATAAACGTTGAAAAAAAAAATTAAAAAAAAAAAGAAAAAAGAAATAGTCTCCAAAACGAGCCCTGTAAATGACTCCTCAGTACACAAATCTATACTACAAGTAAAATTAAAAGGGATACCTATGATTTTAATCATAGGCTTTGCCATGTTTGTTTCCTTCACTATATCTTCTTCTTTCCTAATAATGTTTACTACCAGCTAGAAAATATTACTTTAAAACAGGGTAAAGTTTTATTTTGTCACCAAATTATGAGAAGTACCTTTTAAATATCTCAAAGAACAAATAAATCTTTTTTCTAAGATGCTTGAAATTTATCTGAATTAGACTAAATCTTCTACGACCAAGTCTTGACACACACATCAGACACCTGGCATTAAAACAGAACCATGGCAGGGGCGCCTGGGTGGCTCAGTTGGTTAAGCATCCGACTTCGGCTCAGGTCATGATATCATGGTTCGTGGGTTCAAGTCCCGCATGAGGATCTGTGCTGACAGCTCGGAGCCTGGAGCCTGCTTCGGATTCTGTGTCTCCCTCTCTCTCTGCCCCTCCCCTGTTCATGCTCTGTCTCTCTCTGTCTCTCAAAAATGAATAAATGTAAAAAAAGAAAAAAAGAAAAAATTTAAGAAAAAAAAAGTAGAACCATGGCAATTCTTGGTGCTTCCTCATCACTGTGGATAATGTGCTGCATCTTCTAAATTGTACATAAATATCCTAAACCACTACCTATGAGTTCAAATTTCCATTTTTATGAAAGGAAGTAAGCTATACAGCTTGTCTTTTGCCCGGGGAAAGTCACCCAAGCCTGGAAGTCTGGGGCAAGGGGACATTACATATAATAGCAAATACATCCTGGCCACAGAAAATCTGCAGATTATCCCATGTTCTCGCTGACTCTAAATTCCTTCATCTCTCTGACACTCATTTCTTTTCTCTTTTTTAGTACAGGGAATTGCTATTTCTTATTGATCAAGCATTCAAAAAAAAAAAAAGTCAAAGTTTATAGGTGTTTTAAGTTTAACTTGAAAAGGTATTAATTTGTAAAACCAAAGACAAGAAATATAAAAACATGGCTGGAAAGCACCAGATTATCTATCTATATACTCCAGTGATATTATGATTCACCATATTTTTTGAGTACCTGGTATACTGGATGGTTCTGTGGTAGAAACAAAGAAATATGATGCTTTAAAGAACATACACAACGAGGGAGTCAGGCATCTCTTATGCTATAATATTTGATCAGCAGTTGCTAAGATGCTAGTCAGAAATCACATGATATATAAAGCAGGGCCAAGATTTTGAGATTTAGAACTTGCTTAGTATTGGTAACATCATTCTGAATGAACTCCTCATTTACCACTTAACCCTCTTTATTTAACAGATTGCTTGTGGCCGCTTATGGTCATACACCCAGAGTTTTCTAAAAATAAATGTTGAATTTACCAGCTTCCAATGAACACATCACCTGTCTTCAGCCTCCACATTAATCTAAGTAGAAACATTCAGATCCTTCTAGGTGCTTAACACGGTAAATCCCTTTCAGTAGCTTCCCAGGTTACAAAATCTTCACCTCATCTAAGAACTGTTCCCCAACTGCACAGCAGATTCTGGTAACCATGCTTGTGACCATGTTGGAACCATGCCTTCCCAGTCGAAGCCTACTCCACTGGGGGGAACAGCCAACATCCAATTGGCCCGTCAGGTTCTCTCTCCCAGGAATGTGTTAGTGAGATACAGTCTCTGGTGGTCAATACAGGCAAAGAGATGTAAATTCTTTGGGGCAACCACCTTGTACCATGAGAAATCAAAGAAAGCCAACCTGCAGAGAGAGAATAAAAGAATGAACAAGATGACCATACACAGAGAAACAGGAGACCCACAGAACAGAGATTTAAAGGTGGCAACCTAAGTTTTCCATAATTTATAGGTCTCAAATCCAGTTGCTATTCTTTGGTTCCACAATATATCCTTTTGGCCTTTAATACATTTTCCCTATGTTTTTCTTATGACAGCCTCAATGGGGTTGTTTCTTCACCAAGATACCTATGGATAAATGGATATACACTAACATGCATCTGGTGACATTTATACCACAAATCCAATTTTTTGCAGAACACTCGTATCTCATGATAACAAGAGTAGCAGTCTATATATATTTCAATCTGTTCAACTAACAAACCAATTCTCCTCACCACTAACTTTGAATGTCCAATGCTTTTACAGCAAAGCCATACTGTACTTGTCCCATGTGATGAATCTGAGAATTCGACTGCTTATGACAGGAGCAATAATATGGTGGGAAAAAAAAAATCACTTTCAGCTCCCAATATGAACCAAGACTCTACTCATCTTGAGCAATATGCTGAATGTGCCTGTATTAAATAGTATAATTTTCAATAATTTACTTTTCAGATGTAGACGTCTAGGAGTTTTTTTGTTCCGGGAACAGCAAAGTAGCTTCCATTGGACTAGCCCTTATCCTGATAATAATTATAAGAGCTCAACAGTGAGACCAAAAGAATAAGAATTTGAAGGGCGTGGAGAGGAACCAAATGAGGCATAAACTATGCTCCTTAAAAGAAGTAAAGCACAGTAGGTGAGTTCCCCTGGCTTCTTCCCAAAAAGCCCTTACTTCTAATTTCCACGGAACAAGGGTAGAACCCAAGCAGAAACTATAGTCTTAGAGGATGGAAGAGACAAGACTAGGTCCAGGGATGCCAAGACGTCCAGAATTTGAGAAGAGAAATCCAAAGAAGGGGTGGGGGCAAAATCAGTGTAATATATCCCTCAAAATATCACCTTGATTCCAGAAAATATTACAACAGACACTGAAACATTTTAAAAATTAGGACCATTTAAAATTATTAAAAACTATCAGGTTTCCCCCATGTATGTTGCTAGTGAATGGAACGTTAAAGAGGAAGAAAAACAAAGCCAAAAAAATTCTTTTTTTCAATGTAGCACTTTTTCATTTTCCCACTATATAAGGACTAAAATATTCTGCAGTAAGGAAACTAAAAGAAAAATAAACAGTCATTTTGAAAGTGGAATGGCTGCCTGCTTAATTATACTCATTATCAACAGCAATTGTGTAATTAAAACCACTATTAGCATGATCTTGTGAATAGTTGCCTTAGTGTTTAAAGGAAAACAAACCAAAAAATTCAACGAGTACACATGTATTTTCTGGTCCTGTATCAAACACCTAATCAGGAAAGCCTAGATCATGTTTAGTTCCCTGCCAACCTCCAACAGATGAGCTCCTAACAAAGAAAACCCAGTTAATAGCTTCCAGAAGAAAGTTTTCATTTTTTTAATCTAAACATATTTATTTAATACACAAAATATGCAAAGTACTGTGCTGGATATAAAAACAAGACTTAAAAATAAATCCTTCCCTCATATCAAAACAAGGGAATTTTACTATATATAAATAAAATTTTTAAGGTGTTAACATTTTTAAAGAGTTAAAAGCCAAATCAATCAATCAATCCTCCCCCTTCTCACCCCAAGTGCTTATCTAGTGACAGACACACACATGAGTGACCACAATACAAGGGAAAGTGGTAAGCATCAGGACAAAGAAATTGCCGTGAGCACTTATCAAAAGGACAAAACTACTCCTAACTGGAGCAGTGAAATAAGGTTTCAAGATCATGGCACATGTAAGACATAAATACAATATTCAAATGTGTAAAAGGCCAAAACCTAAAATGGTGGAAGGAACCCAACAAATACAGAAATGGAGCTAGGGAAATTCAGAGTATCTTTAGTGAAGAACAAATAGATCTGGTAACGTAAAAAGAAACAGTAAGAGGTAGACCTGAAAAGTTGGTAAACAGACAAACTTCTCAGGACCTTTAACACCAGGCTCAGGTATTGAAGCCACAGTAAAATGGGAAGGCAAAAACGGTTTTCAATGGGTAAGTAAAATGGTGAGACATCTAGTTTAAATTAATCTAGCAGCATATGAAATAATAGATTAGAAGGCAATGGGATTTGTGGCAAAATGAATGATTAAGGAAACAGTCGATGATTGAGGAAGTGCTTAACACATGAAGAGAAAATCTACCAAAATAGTTCAAGAGGAAAAGAAAAAGAGAGGTTAACTAAAGTAGTAGGAATGAGATTGTATAATTAGGGATACCTCTGAGAGCCAATGCAGAGGAAAAACTGAATAAAATTTAACCAGCTACTCAGCAAAGGAAAGATGAAGAGAAATAAAGAATAAACAAAGGACTGCACATCTGAGGAAATAAAAATCTATGGTTCCAGGAACAGTAACCAGGAATGCAGGAAGAGTCTGTTTCATATAGACGATAAATTTAGTTTGAAATATACTCCCTTATGAAGCACATGAATATTCATATTCGTGTGTACCCTCAAATGTATAATTGTGAAAGGGGAAATAATGGTGATGAGATCTCCATGATTTATACATTAATTAACTTGCATTAGGACTATTAAGTATATTTCTATACAGTCTCATAAGGACACTTTGAAGGACATATACCCTTGAATATCTGTAATGTGATTTTGTCCCACAGTATTTGTAAAACAGCTTTGTTGAGGTATAATATACGTACCATAAAATTCACCCATTGTAGGGTACAGTTTAATGATTTTTAAGTAAACGTATACACTGAAATCATCATCACCGTCATTTTACAACACTTCTAACATCTCAAAATTTCCCTTATGGTGTTAGCTGCAGCTTTTCCTAGAACCTTTTATCAGGTTGAAAAAGTTCCTTTCTAGTCCTTGTTGGCTAAAGGTTTTTGCTTTTTAATCATTATCGGGTGCCAAGTGCTTTCCTGTGTCTACAGAGATGATCAAGGGGTTTTGGCCCTTTATTCCATTAATAATTGTGTATTACATTGATTTTTTAAATAAACTCAACTTAATCATGGTGCATAATATAGTTTTAAGTTGAGGAATCCCATCTGCTAATATTTTGTTCTAGAATTTTGCATCTATGTTCATGAGGCATGTTGCTCTACAGTCTCCTGTGGTATCTTTCCCTTCTTATCAGGCTGATACTAATCTCACAGGATGTACTGGAAAATGTTCCTTCATATTTCTATTTTCTAAATGAGTTTGCAAAGGATTTGGTATTATTTCTTCTTTAAATGTCTGACAGAACACCATTGTGCAACCTTCTGTATCCACAGGAATTTTTTTGTTTCTTTTATCGCCCACACCCCTTCACCCATTTTCCAATCTTCCTGCCCTTTCCCCTCTGGCGAATTCCAGTTTGTTCTCTGTACTTATGGATGTTTCTGCTTTTTGTTTTTAGGAAAAAATTACTAATTTGTTTTAGGGCAATTCAGTTTTTCTCCTTGAGTCAGTTTTGGTATTTTGTGCCTTTCTAAGAATTTCTCCATTTAAGTTGTCTAGTTGGTTGGCATAAAGTTGTTTGCAATATCCCCATGTAAGCTTTTTAATTTCTTTAAGATCTGTAGTAATGTCTCTTCTTTCATTCCTGATTTTGTTCTGTTTTTTAATTTTTCTTTTTAACTGATCAATTTGAGATTTCTCAATTTTGATCTTTTAAAAGAATCTCCTTTCAGTTTCATTACATTTTTCTATTATTCTTCTGATTTTTATTTCATTGATTTTCAATTGAATATTTCCTTCCTCTGCTTGCTTTGCATTCTCTTTCTCCTTTTTTCTAGCCCTTAAGGTAGAAAGTGACAGTGCTGATTTTAGGTCTTTTTCTTTTTACCCATGGTGTATTTAGAAGTTTGCTGTTTTGGGGCGCCTGGGTGGCTCAGTCAGTTAAGCATCCGACTTCGGCTCAGGTCATGATCTCACAGTCCATGAGTTCGAGCCCCGCGTTGGGCTCTGTGCTGACAGCTCAGAGCCTGGAGCCTGCTTCAGATTCTGTGTCTCCCTCTCTCTGACCCTCCCCCATTCATGTCTATCTTTCTCTGTCTCAAAAATAAATAAACATTAAAGAAAAATTTTTTTAATAAAAAAAGAAGTTTGCTGTTTTATGTCCAAATATTTGAGAAGATTCAAATTTTCTTCCTGTTGTTTTTTTAATTCCGTTGTGGCTAGAGAACATACTTTGTGTGATTTCAACCCTTTCAAATATACAGAGGGGCACCTGGGTAGCTCAGTTGGTTGAGCATCTGACTCTTGATTTCGGATCAGGTCATGATCCCAGGGTTGTAGGACCGAGCCCCACATCGGAGACTGCTTAAGATTCTCTCTCCCTCTGCCCCTCTCCCCTGCTCACGTGCTCTAATATAAAATTAAATTTAAAAAATAAATGTACTGAGACTTATTCCATGATCTAGTACATGTCTAATATGTCACTGTGAAATAATCTCTTTTCTGATGGTGCTGGGTAGAGTGTACCATGTATGTTGGGTTCACTCAAGATGCTTAATAGTGTTGTTTCAGTCTTATGTTTTCTGTCTAGCTGTTCTATTAATTATTGAAGAAAAGTATTGAAATCTCTAACTTTCATCACTGAATTTTTGAATTCTTTCAAGTTTGTCAGTTTTTCCTCCATGTATTTTGGACCTCACAGTATTTTGATGGTTTGTTACTTTTAACTCATTTATAGAAAACAGAAGACAGGCAGATACCAGGGTAGGACACAAGCATGGTCTCAACACCCAAAGGCACATTTCTATTTCAATACATTTTCTGCCCACTTCAATTCAAATGTATTTTAAAGTTCATTCTATCTATTTCTATCACTTTCTCCCCTTCTCTCAAACTTGACCACCAAGCTCCATGATTTTCTTATATCATTACAAAGTAAAATTTCAGCTACTGGTTCAGCTTTCCACTGCACTAAGATGTTTCATGACAATATTTTAATGACCCCTCTTATCATTACACATCCTTTAGTGTCCTCAATTTCAAAAATGCAAAATGAGAGGGTCATAGAGAAATGCATAAAGTTTATGTTTGAAATCAGCTCTACAACTCACTAGCTGTACAACCTTCCTAGGTTGCTCAATCTCACTAAGCTTTATTTCCCTCATCTGTGAAATAAGGGTAACAGAATCTACTTCATAAAATTAATATGAGAATTAAAAGAAAAAACATAAAATGTCTGGCACATAACAGGCTATTATCTCTGGGGATGAGGCTCAGAAGATCTGCTGTTGTTTTTTGTGATGCATCCCAGGAACCACATAACTAAGATATTATCTCCCTATGCCTCGGAACCTGGGTTTCCTCAACTGTAAAACGGGAGTAATAATATTACCTACCCCAAGGTACTATCATCAGGATGAAATGAGTTAATGCTATCAGTCACTGAGAACACAGCCTGGAGCATACCAAACAATTTATCAGCATTATTAAATAAACAAAATTCTCTCTACATCCTCATAATCTTCCCACCGCTATCACTTTCCTCTTCCTTCCTCCTCCCCTTCTCTCTACGATAAAAACCTCATTTGCTAAGGCTGGGTTTCTGCTAATACTCGTTCTCTAAACTTTTGGAACACTTTCTTTCGCTTCAGTGAATCTGACTACCATATTGTCCAACCTAAGTATCTGAATGCTGAATATCCTACTCTTGCTCTTGTTTTCTCCTGTTTTAGTTAGTTCTACATTTCAAATTATTCCCAAGTCTCCCTCTACCATCATACTTTCTCTCAAGCTACGATACCATCACTTGCAAGAGCACCTGTCTGGTTTCCACATCCTTCTTACAACAAGAAGATGAAAACAGTACAACAGACATTAAAGGAGCGCAGAGGCACAGGGTCAAAGCCAACAGCCTGACCAAACAAACTCTTTCATCACCACCATTCTTCAAAAGGAGGGAGGGACAAAAGAAAGGTCCCCTTAGCTCCCTTCCTTGTTAATACCATTATTTTACTGATCTCCCAAGATCAAAATCTGCAGTTAGCTCTGACGCTTCTCAGTCTGGCTGTCCAAATCATGTGCCAAGCCCTATAGATGTTATAACATACATCTCACGTCCATTTCCCCTTCTAGTTATTTCCATCCCTACACCCATCCTTTTAAATCTGGTCTTCGTTATCTTTGTCATAAAGTCTTAACAGTAGTCTCCCAACTGTCATTCTGCCTCAAACGCCTCATGACGATCTATCCCACAACCTGGCACCAGATTAAGCTCACTCATGCAGAGCTCAACATAATCACTCTTATTCTCGAACCCTTCAATGGCTTCCCCCTAGCCTACAAAATAAACCCCATCTCCTCACTCTTACTCAGCACCTTCCACAGCCCAGACTGACCTCTGTAGCCTCAGTTCCCGTTAACTGTTTTTACACAGTTACTGTTTGGTTAAACCAGTGTCCTGTTCCTTACCCAAGTCCCAAGGTGTTTTGTCCTGTCTGAGTTTCTCTCTTTTCTCTTTTTTAACCCTTACTTGTTACTACCTCTTCCATCTATCAAACATGGGGGAATGAGATCAAGAAAGTGAATTTAAGTATAACTTGACTGATTTTACTTTATGAATTTTTAACTGGACTGATTTTAACAGACTTCATGTGTTCCATGCAGATGTTACTAATCAGAGCCCACAAGCCCAGAGGAGGTGTCAACCCCAGGAATAAGGAAGTAGAGGCAGATAAACACCTTTGAAGCTTTATCTTCTCATGGAGGTGTCATCTCCATCCTCCTCTTTCAGAGTTCTTTTCGCAGTGGTCTCTTAATGTCACTTATCCTTAGTCTTAGGATGACAGCCAGCTGTCTCTATCTTCACATTAGATGTAAATGTGTAACACATGCTGGTGAGCAGGGCAGACCTTTCTTATCTGCTTTTCTACCTGGAGGTCAATATTCCAGCAGTCAACTGACATCCAAACTGAGACTATCAGACAACCAGTGGGCTTATCTCCAAAAGATACTGGCTGTTTTTCCGGTTTTCATATACTTAACATACTCATTTCAGATCAACACTATGTGTGTGGGGAAATCTATGTGAAAATAGAAACGCTTCTGATGATCTAGCTCATGTTTTACCGCTACATGTGCACGTATGTACATGGATACAGATATTTGTTCTTATTGACACATATGCAGATTTATATATGCTGAGAAAATAAACGTAAGTGGGCATGCTGTGTGGACCTGTCATCGATCTTTGCCTTCTGAGAGGTTACCATCTATCTTAATTGCTAATTAGAATGTCCCATTCTCATTAAAACCCATATAGCTATTTGTATTATTCAAGGGTTTTATCTTATAGCTATTTGCTTTCTCTCCTGCCTCTCAGCTCAGGCCATCCCTTTTCTTGGTATCTCTGGTAACATCCAGCAGAGTGTCTTAAACAAAGTAGGTGCTCTCTAGTAGGTCACCTCAATTCAAAGTAAGATGCTCTAAAGGGCAGCTCCATATTGATGTTTTACACTCACAGATGAGCTCCTTGGAGTAGAACTACAACACCCAAGGTGAAACTTCAGGCTTTCTGAGGTACATTAATTTACTCACATCACAGGAATACCATTTATGAAATTTCTGCTCCACTGAGATAAGTGCTACCCTAATGACCTGAAAGAGTTAATGCATCTTGGAAAAGACCCAAATTGCTCTCTGGAGACAGTTTATTCAATTAAGTGGCTCCAACCCAGAATTTTCAATTAGCAGTTCAGTTACTAAAGCCTCCTTCATATTGGTTCTCTGTAATCTGTGAACGGTGACACGCCTATAAAAAAATGTTTGTTTATCATTCATTCAAAATAGACTCTTCAGGAATAACAAGTGCAGATTCAGATTCCATTAACATTTACCTTGTACCTACTGAGTGCCAGAAACTGTGTGAAGTACCTTCTCATTAGTATTTGAGGATAATATTCTGAAGATGGGACGGATAATGGCGTCTGGAGGCACTGAGTGTATAACGCACGAGGATACAAAGACCAAAAAAAAAAAAAAAAAAAAAAAAAATGGCTCCTTCTTTAAGGAGTTCACAAAGATCTCCACTGAATTCATCTAAGGCTTTTCAGAATCTGGTTTCAGGCTACCGAATCACATCTTATGCTCTTCTTATGAATTATGTATATGGTAAATTCAGTAAGGTACTCACTGTTGTGAATACGTGCATATTATCCTTACCTAGAATGATCTTCCCAAATGCCTAAATCCTAGCCTTCCTTCAAGGACCAGTTCAGCTCCTACAAACAGACAAAATCTTCTCTGACCAACGTATCTTAAGTTCCTACAGGAACTTAAATTCCTACAGGATCCACAGATGGTTACCTGGACTCGGTAATTAATCATATACTGCTGTTTATTTAACTTTTCCTGTATTTATCTCTTAAACTCCCAATGTGACCTGATGAGAAGGCACTCTAATATTTCCCTGTATTACCATAATTCACGTCACACTGAAACACCTTAACTAAAGTCCTTTAAAACCAAAGGAACAACTTGATATCACTCATTTCTAGACTCTGTCAACTCCTGCATCTACAAGAATGATTTTTCTATAACTAAGCAAAATTCTTCTATCTGAAGGTGATGAAATACATATACATCCCGGAGGCAAGATACTAACCTGATGAAATATACCTGTCAACAGCCTGGTTAAACAATAAATAATCCTACTTTATCGGTTTTGTTTCCAAGGAAAAAAAAATTCCACATCTATAACAAAATCTGTGATTATTATACATTATTTCTACTGAAATGTTATACGCTAATTCAAAACATGGGGATTAAACTATTACATTTATCTAGTGAACTTGAGGTTAGCCTATAATTGGAAAGGTTAACCAAATTAACCGTACTATTGGTTTAAGTTTATTGAACATTCTAAAAAAGTCAAGGGTTCAAAAATGGAGAACTATTTTACTGATATTTATGGCATCAACTTTAATTCTTTTAGACTGGTTTTCCTATTTAACTTTACTTTTTCCCAAATATTTCTTCGTTTTACTTTGATCTTTTGTTTAAAAGTAATATATGCACACGAAAGTTTCAAATAACACAGAAACATGTAAAGATTCAAGTTCTCTTTAGTCGTACTGTTATATGCAACATATTTCACTGAGATGCCTTTATTGATACCTCATTTCATTATTTTCTCGTCATTCCTCTGGTAATAGTCACGGTGTTCTGCACAAATACAGGACCTAAGAAACACATTATGTCCTTCCAGAGAACCCGACTCTATCAGCAAGTGAAAAAAGAAAAAGAAAAAAAAAAAAAAGCCAGATTGGCAGCATATGGTCCAATAAGATCCTTTTGGCTTTCAATTATTTAGCCTCCGTTTTCCATACATCACAGCACATATCAATTTGTAGACTGTACTACACCTGTCGGCTCCAACACATTTAGCTCCTCCCTTCTGCCCCTACGGTCTAAGGGCAGTGTCTGAAGAGCGGATGCCTAAGAGTTTAGAAAATAAGTGGCATACCTGATTCATTTCTCTCTCCCAAATCTCATCTGTTACTTTTAACTCTCAGAAAGACCACCACGCCCAGCAGAGAGATGCAATAAAATGCAGCACAGTAGTGTGGTGCGCCCGACTTCCTACAACTTGACAATGAATGCTTGTAAACATGACTTGGGAACATCAGAGGGAGGGGGAAATTGAGCCCACCCCTCCTGGGATGAAAACCGCCACAGCTCCGCCTAACTGCCCCCGGCCCTACTCTCACTGGGTAACAAGCTCATACCGTAAAGCAAGTCATTGAAAAGAAAAAGGCAGCGTGCTATTTTAAATACCAACCATGTTAACGCGGAAGCAATACGGTACAATTCGTGTACCTCGTGTTCTCTGCTAATTGCTGAAGACATCCTGCCATGGAGGAGACAGTAACACTAGCCAGGACCTAGTCTTCTTTAAATGCCAGCTCTTAATAACAAACTCCAAAAAGGTCTTAATTGCATTTACCAGGAGCTCATGAACTTTAAGAGTTGTTAATCAGATTCCCATGTAAATGGAATGACGATTAAAGGTTAAGTACAGGTTTCTGAAATTTCAGAAGTTGAGAATATATTGCCCTTCATGGGGGAAAAAAACTATCAGCCTTGACAGGAACCAAACATCTTAATTAAACATGCAGAAGTACCATGCTTGTTTTTATGTGAAGTTCTATTTTCAAATGTCAAAGTTAATCATGCACTCGACTAAAAATGTGCACTATTCACTCTGCCAGAGAAGAAATGCCTTCGTCTTCTTTTCTGAGACAACATCTGCAGGTCTCCAACAACTTCTCCGGTGTCCCCTCAGACCCGCTACACGAGAACCTGAGAATCACAGTGAAATGCCTTCCACACAGAGATCTTAATTGCTCTCCATCCGAGGAGTAATCCGAAGCCACACGTTTTCAATCAAGTCTGCTTCATATTTATGTGGCTTGGGAGAAACGCGAGACGCTTCCTCCATAAATTTGCTGCACCTGTGTCCCTGGAGTGACATGTTGACAAATGAACATGACATCTCCTCAAACTCCAATAAGAATTTATGATTCTTGGAAAGAATATATTTGATCAATTACAGTGCCATCACAGTTGAAAGCAAAACCATGTCTTTGGAGCACACTTCACAAAATCTGCGAGTGCTTGTATTCTGCGACAGGATAAATGACGGATCCCAAACCCCCGAGTCGGGCCCTCCTGCTCCAACGCTCCATCTCGGATTCGCCGGCTTAAGAGGAGCGAGGCACAACGACCGCTGAGTACAAGAATGACTAAGATGAACAGCTGTGTGGTGCCCTAGACGAAACAACAGCAGAACTCAAAATCGGAAAATATTTGTAGTATAATACTTAGCTAGTAAAAACAAATAATTCTTCTTTAAGCCAGGTACCTACTTATGGAAGAGAAAGAAATCTCTTCTGCGGCTCTACCTTCATCTGCTTTTGTCTCTGATTATACTTTTAATTCTCCCTTTTATTCCTTCTAAAAGTCTGAGCAAATTTCAGTGTTTGCGCCATACCGAGTACCTACAGCACACTTTAATAGAAAAACACAGGTTCTTCGTGTTCCTGCCAGAGCTACAGCTACGACTGCTGTTAGAATTCCTGCCAGTAATTGTACTATCATGATGAAACCTGGCCATGAAGCAAACCCAGGCTCTGGTGTTTTAAAGAAATCCAGAAGTGAAAAAGTAATACAATACAATGATCAGCTAATTTGAGGTGAAGAGAGAGGAAGCAGGGAAGAATTTTTAAATGGTTCTTTTTGGGAAACGCTTCTGCTAGACTATGAGGTCCTTTGAGTCACAGCTGTGCTTCCCGAGGACTGGCATGACGGTGGCGTCCACCAACTTTAAACTACAAGGGACTCCCTTTTTTCAGGGCAGAGTCTGAATGTTACATTGGATTCAATCCACCAACTTGTCTGCAAGGCCCTTTTTTTTTTTTAATGTTTATTTTGAGAGGCTGCACATGCACGCACACACACACACAAGCAGGGAGCGGGGGGAGAGACAGAGAGAGACAGAGAGACAGAGAGAATCCCAAGCAGGCTCCGTGCTGTCAGCAAGGAGCCCAAAGCAGGGCTCTATCCCACAAACTATGAGATCATGACCTGAGCCAAAATCAAGAGTCGGACACTTGACTGACTGGGCCACCCAGGTGCCCCAAGGCTTTCAATAAGCAATCTGATTGAGAAAATCACCGCACTCGATACGGTCAACTCTAAGCTACTGGAAGATGGATGGATGAGAAAGCACATTTGCTTCTTGCTAGTGCCCCTTTGTGACCAACGGCACGCAGCAAGGCAGCTGACCAGGAGTTAGGAGACTAGGAAACAGCACTTCCTTCTATGAGACAGAATTTCTCAGCAGAAAAATGTTTCATTCTCATTTGTATTTCCCCAAAGAAGCTTATTATTGTGTGTTTGTTTGTGGATGCAGGTAGGTGTGTACATGCAATTAATGCCAACTGAATAAGCGGTTTTTATGCGGATGAAACTCATAAGCTTGGCCTCACTAGGACCCTGCCCTCCTAAAGTACCCAGCAAGATAGTCAGGGCAGGGCTTCATTAAAGACAGAAGACAAGATTCTTGAGAAGCGATCTTTAAAAACAGCCTCTTACCAACCATTACCATCACAACAGCCACCACAGGCTTCTAAGGAGACTGGCCTAGCCAGTGTCTCACAAAATGAAACCACCTCATTCTAGTATCTGTGCCTCTATTCATAGAGTTTTACTGATTTGAAAAGTAAGTAACTTGAAAAACTGGCTCATTTCCTTCTGCTTACAAATTCAACCACCTTTCAAGACCCAGCACAAATATCAGCTTTACACTAACGTTTCTGTTCATTTTTCAAGCATTTATTGAGTGTAAGGCAGCGTGTTGGATACAAAGGCACAGGAGACAGTGGACGCCCCGAAGGAGCTCTAAGGGTTGCTCAATGGCCTTCCACTCCTTTGAACCACAGCATTTAGCTTCTCTGCTAGCTTAAACAAATAATGCTGCAAACAAAATTAACCTTAAATCTATTACAAACATCACACCCAAAGTATACACGCGAAGGTAGCACTAGAACAGACTTTTCAGCTACTGACTCAGCTCCCATCTCTACTCTCCATACTGTCTGGCTTGTTTTGGTAATTTCCTTTGTTAGTTTAAACAGTAATTGTAAGCACCTTCTATATGGTAGGCATTACCCTAAGCACCTTAATTTGTCACCTAGCTGCTATGTGGGATGAACTAGTCCCCAAATCACCTATCATGCCCTTTATCCCAGGCTCCGTGTTAACCGATTCCATACTGGTGACACCTGCAACCCAAAAGAAAGCTCTAGGAGCCTGGGAAGGCACATCTGCCATCAGGTACAAGAGGAGTATCTGCACCATTCAGAGCAGCTTGTGGAGCTCAATCCATGATGTCTCCTGAGTTTTCTCACACACGAGACATTGATTAGATAGCCTCGAATCTAGTTTTCTGCAGCCCCATCTGAAGTTTCTCCTGAAGCGTTCCTAAAGAACACTCCTGAAGGTGTTCAGTGATATCATCACGTCAATGTAAATTATGATGGTGTGCTTCATAAAAGCAACAGGGCGTATCATTCCTGATAGTGATGTACTTTCACGCAGCGAAGATAAAATAATTAGTGCCTGTTTTTTTGGCCGTGATACAGCTATTCTTTCTTCTGGACCCACGATGCCATTTCTAGCCACACGATGACCCCTGAGAATCTGACGACCCATATGAATACAGGGATTCTAGGATGCAGTTACAGCAACCTGCAAGCAGGAATTAGATTTGTTAATGACAACATATAGACAGGCTGGGATACAGTTGCCCTCATTTCCTTCGCCTTTACTTTCGACAGGAAAACATGTATTTACCTTTAAATAATAGCTTCCATGGATAAAGGAGAATACACCTAGATTGAATGCAGAACGTAGCATAGCAACCAAAGACATTTGGGTTTAGTGCAACGTGAGGGAAACAGACTGCTAACGTAATTAATTTCTTGTATGTTCTCAAAGAGTGAAGCTATCATAATCAGTAATTCTTAAATTAATAAGTAACATAGTTAAATAATATAAATTTATGACTTGGGAGACGGCAGATGGGGGAGTAGCTAGCTGAACTGCTTATGTTTCATGGAATTCCGTTTCTTTTACTGCTTGAAACACCGCTAGGACCACAGACAGATCATTCCATTTTTAAGCTAAAATAGGAGGAAGTTCAAACCCATAAATCTATAGAATGCCAATTATGCATGACACATGTGCTTTTCAATCAGCACTTTTCCATCCAGACAATCAGCAGCTCAGCCTTCTCCATTGATACAGTTCCATATATATATATATATATATGAAAAGTTTCAGACTCATCAACTCTGAAACAGCTCTCAAAGAAACCTAGGCTTCTCATAATAGAAAGGTTCGACAGGTAACAACTTTAGAAAATAAAGACTATTATTTTTTTCGCATGTGTCAGTCATGATACTTTAACTTAAAAAAAAAAAATCAACGGAGTCTAGCTGGTGGTATTCTTGAGCTCTGTCACAGATGGGTTGAAAGTTGGCAAGATAATCATTCTATTAAATAATAATCATATACTGCCACCTTAGAAATATCTATTTCTAGCAGAGAAAAAGTTGTGTGCTGTAACCTTCAGCCTAACGATGAACCAAAGCAAATCTTCTTAAGAATGAAGGCAGTGCTGGAGAAATTATTAAAATATAATACAAAACATATAAGCAGAGCTATCCTCGTATGGTAAAAATTTCCTTCTAGAAATGAATTTTTAGAAGTCTCCTAATCTATTAGAAACTGAATATTTAGAATGTTTTCAGTCCAGTTATGTGTGAATAGGGGTAAAAATGTAATAGCAGCCTGTCTCTAGTTTTCCTTAAGACTGACATTTAAAAGCGGCCTGAACCACACAATTTAGGACTTAATCATATATTGTCTTGAAATGTCAGTGCTGTTAAAAATAATATTAGTTTGATCTCTACTAGGAAGCAATCCAAGAACAAGTACCATCTTATACTTTTTCTTTATCTCCTGCATTATATAGAGGTGCTCAATTCCAATGACATGAATAAAGCACTTTTTATGTAAAAAGAGTATCATCCTGGTTTCAAAGTAAAGTTGTGCATCTAACATCAAACATGTAACTCTTAACCACGTGTGAGTTAAGAAAACTTTCTAAAGCACGAGATACCCTGTTTGCTAAAACAGCTAATTAACCAAGAGGATATTTTAGCAGAGAATATTCAATATACATTTGAGAAGGTTACTAACATATATTTATGATTAATTTTCCTCAGAAAATCTTGTTAAAATAGATACAACAGGGGGAAAAAAAAAACCAAGAGATTCTCTGGATGCTTTTTATAAGTTGCCCAAAAGTTAATCACTAATTTCAGAGAAATGACTTT
Organism: Leopardus geoffroyi; assembly: GCF_018350155.1. Classification (NCBI taxonomy): domain Eukaryota; kingdom Metazoa; phylum Chordata; class Mammalia; order Carnivora; family Felidae; genus Leopardus; species Leopardus geoffroyi. The sequence continues at coordinate 149,614,614 of NC_059331.1, read as the reverse complement.
TTAAGGAAGGGAAAATATGTTTGATATGTTCAATACAGATTTTTAACTTTAAAAGGATTAAAAATCTGTATAGTATTATCTAAGAGCAAATGCAAGAGGAAAGGTGAAGATTTTATTTGAGAATACCTTGAGAGCAAAAGAAAACAGATGCAATCTCCCATAGAAGGAAGCATTAGTGTTCCATGCTATCAATTATCACCAAGAATTTTCAGTATGGAACTTTCTACCACATTCCACAGAAATCTGGTCAACCAATGTTATTAGAACCACTGCTCTTTCTCTAAAATAAATAAAATTTAAACACACATGCACATACATATATATATAAATAGAAAATCACTGAGCCTTATTGTGGGAAGAAGAAATATATATCTGCTTTCATATAAGATGATTTCTATAACCCCTCTGTATTATTTATAATTCACAGTGACTTTTATATTCTTACAGCCTACTACAGATTTTTCTTAGTGATTTATATTAGGCTCTTATATTAGGCTCAAATCATTGACCTCCTTAGTGGTTTTATATTAGGCTTTTGTATTAGGCCCTATTTATGGTTTATTCTCCTCCCCAAAAAGGTAACAATCCATCCCATGTATGCGTGTCATGATAAACTTAGAGAATGATGGGGGCGGGGGGGGACACATGTGGACTTTACATAATGGAAAGGAGACTGATGAACAGCGGGTGATGCCATTATAAGGTACTTTCCGCATGGAAGAAAAATAGATATAACTAAAGAACTCAGCTAACCTCACAAGACAGAATTTTAAATGGGCAGATATTTCAAATGTCCCTATACTGCTCATTTGCTCAGAGCAAACACAAAGGCTAGTAGTTCACACGTGTAACATTTTGTTGGCTCTTCTGTCATTATTGCTAAGAACATGTTTCCACAGTGTACATTTGTTAGGCTGTCAGCCGCTGTCAATAGCCCATGATGGTGGAGAATCAAAACCGTCTAGTTAAAAACAACTTTTAGAAGGAAAAAAACTATTGTCTACGCTCGCGCGCGTTAGCTATTCTGGACATGGGAGACAGGCGGAGAGCTGAAGGTTGGGCGGGTACGGAGGTGGCGGTGGCCGTTGAAGCTGTCAACGTGACCCCTGACACCACTTCACACTCCACGCCTGCGCTGCGGTACCGTCCTGCCTCTTGGGTCACCAGCTTTCTCCTCAGACACGACATTTACCGCCTCTCATCACTGTATGTGACACTTCCCTCTATTTCTTAGATTCCAGGGTACACACTTTCTCACATCTTAACGTACTAAAATAGTTGTAACATCTCTAAAAGTAATTATCAACAGTTGTCTTGTACGACAAATGTACACATTTAGGTACCTTTCCTTTTCCTTCCTAATCTTATATTTCTTAGTATCTTAGAGTTAAGAATAAGAATAGTAAAGCCTATTCCTAATTGAAGCTTTATTCCTCCTCCCTCCTTTCTGCTTTTCTCCCACCATCACCACCCCCCCCCTTTTTGTCTTTTGTCTTTTCGTCTTTTTTTCATATACTTGTTTCACAGGGAAAGCTGGTTTGTTCAACAAATCAAATGCGTTGGACTAATTATCAAACCCTCACCCTTCTCAGGAGAAAGACTTAAAAGCATCACAGCATTTGAGTATAATTAACACTACAGAATTATACACTTTAAAATGGCTAAGATGGTACATTTTATGTTATGTGTCTTTTAACAATTACAATTTAAAAAAGAAAAAAAAGCAAAAGCAAGCAAGGCACAAGGTCTCTCTGGAGTCATCCTGTTATATAGCTATACCTTCTCGACTCAAAATCATTGACCTCTTTCCATCGCATCAATTAGCTATGGGCTAAGCAGATCAACCTCCCTGACACGCAGTTAACTGGCCTCCTGCTGGAGACCCTACTGAAGATACATCAGAATTGGGGTTTCATTTCATGCTTTGCAAGGCAGTTTACTGATGGGCGGCCACCATCTGACCCCTCAATAAATGCCTGTAACTCTTTCTCTGACTCACGCCTTTTAAATAAAATATGCCTGGGGATGAGGAAGAATATACAAAGAGAAAAAAAAATTTCAATTCTATGAGTCTATCAAATGAAGAACGGAAAAATCATCTGGTCAAGAACACAAGAAAGAAAATGTATTAAGTAAAATGTTAGCAAATTACCTGAGTTAATAAATATTTATATTAATCTGTTTTGAATATATACTTTAAAAATCCCATCGAAGCTAACAAAAATGAGATAAAAAGAGGATCTTGACCTAAGCTGCAAGTCAATACAAAATCTTTGAGTAGAAATGAGAAACAACCATCAACCTTTCTTTTTTTTTTTTTTTTAATTTTTTTTTTTTTTAACGTTTATTTATTTTTGAGACAGGGAGAGACAGCATGAATGGGGGAGGGTCAGAGAGAGAGGGAGACATAGAATCTGAAACAGGCTCCAGGCTCTGAGCTGTCAGCACAGAGCCTGACGCGGGGCTCGAACTCACGGACCGCGAGATCATGACCTGAGCCGAAGTCGGATGCTTAACCGACTGAGCCACCCAGGCGCCCCAACCATCAGCCTTTCAAGTCAACATGTCAAGACGGTATTGGACCATAGTTCCCCACAGTCTCATCCATAAGTGCAAGACAAAAAAACAACCCACCATGCTCAGACTCTGGCCCATACACAACTCCTGTCAAAATCTTTGAAAACCTTGCACTAAATAGAAGGCTGATGGAATGGGGTTAAACCTACACCTTTCTGGTTCACATTTAATGGTTTAACTACTGCACCACTGGAAGCAAAGCCAGTCCGCTTGCCTGGATGAGATGCAAAAAGCCTTCCCTACTCTTCCACTGTCCGTACTCTCCAAATGAAACAAAACTGAGCCACATTCATGGGAGCACTTCTTGTACTATGTCCAGTAGAAAGAGCACTTCACAGGAAACAATCTGCGAGCAAGTGGGAGAGTCCTAGCAATGAGGCTCTGACAAATAGAATCCTCTTATGTAAAAGACTGTAGATAAGAACAAAAATAATCATGGAAAATGCATTTGTATATTTTAATATGTCACCTTTTCTCTATGTATCAGGAAGTCAAGAGGAAATGAAGGTTGAAGATTCTATCTCAAGGAAACAGATTTGCATTATATGAAAACTAGGAACTGGGCTTGGCAGATGTACACGTGACACTGAGTTTTAGCAGCAAAAACCCAGAAAATGATTTCCTGAGCACCCAAACATTTAAATAATAAGCTGAATAGCAGTCTTCATATTCTAACAGTCGGCAAACACGAAGTCTCAGATTTCCTCTCATTTGAGAATGAGTAACCAGAAAAAAGGAAAAGTAAGCAAGAGAAATTTCGGTAAACGAGAAGCGAGAAAACGTCAATAAATGCTGGCATCTTCAGGAGCGTACAAGGACACACGGCCTCTTGTAACAATAAAAGGAATCTGTGAAGAGAAAACAGGCCGAAAGGAAAAGACACCAGGATAAGATAAAAAACGGACAATGGAAAGACACGAAGAATTGCAAGGAAAATAGAAATGCTCTAACAAAAGAGAAGCCTACAATAAGAGCAATAGGTTAATAATTTATATGCCATGAAGGAAAAGCAGAGGTGAAACACACAAATCTGAGAAGTACTCCCAAATGTAGATGGGAAAAAACAACAAAGATTGAGAACAGGTGATAGCCATCAAGACTGGAGAACATGGATTCAATCCAAGATGATAGAAACAAGACTTTTTAAAAAAGATGTGTATGGGGGCGCCTGGGTGGCGCAGTCGGTTAAGCGTCCTACTTCAGCCAGGTCATGATCTCGCGGTCCGTGAGTTCAAGCCCCGCGTCAGGCTCTGGGCTGATGGCTCAGAGACTGGAGCCTGTTTCCGATTCTGTGTCTCCCTCTCTCTCTGCCCCTCCCCCGTTCATGCTCTGTCTCTCTCTGTCCCAAAAAAATAAATAAAAAACGTTGAAAAAAAAAATTAAAAAAAAAAAAAAAGATGTGTATGTACACACACACACACACACAAACACACACCATTTAGCATATTTCCTTGCATTGGGGGAAAAATATGTGTAAGACAAAGGAATCTACCAGGTTTTCGGGAGTGGCAGGGGGGAGAGTGACAATGAATTGACCCTTATCTAGTTAGATCTCATTTGTGATGTAAAATTAAAACAAACAGGCAGAATAAAGAACTTCTAGGGATGCCTCAGTGGCTCAGTCCCTTACGCACCTGACTTCAGCTCAGGTCATGATTTCGTGGTTCATGAGTTCAAGCCCCGTGTTGGGTGGGCTCTGTGCGGACAGCTGGGAGCCTGGAGCCTGCTTCGGATTCAGGGTCTCCCTCTCTCTGCCCCTCCCTGCTCATGTTCTCTCTCTCTCTATCTCCCTCTCAAAAATAAACAAACATTAAAAAAAAAAAAACCTTCTAAAAACAAAAATGAGGATAGCTCTATACTTTCTCCAACACTGTATTATAGAAGACTATGGAACACAGTCCACGGGTTTTTAAGAGAAAAGAGAGTGTCCCCTAAAAATTACCCTCACATTTAAAAAACATAAACTTGAGAGACTTCAGAAAATAAGGAACCAGTAGTTCTTGGGAGTATATTGGTTTCTTAGGGCTGTGCTAACAGATTAGCACTAACAGGACGTCTCAAAACAACAAAAACTGTTCTCACATTTCTGGAGAAATCAAGTATGAAATCAAGGTGTTGGCAGGACCACAGCTCTCTGAAGGCTCTAGGAGAGGACACGACCTCACCACCTCCTAGTTTCCGGTGGTGGCTTGGAGACCCATTACTTCAACCTTTGCCTCCAACATCACATGGCATCCTGTCTTTTTGCTCTGTATCCAAATTTTCCTCTTATAAGGACATAAATCTTTAGATTAGAGCCCACCCTAATACCGTATGATTTCATTTTAACCAGATCATATATGCAAAGACCTTATTTCCAAATAAGGTCACATTTATTATCCTACCTTCTTATCTTATGAACTTATCTTCTGGGGGTACACAATGCCACCTACAATGTCATGGTGGGGGGTGTTGGGGAGGTGTTCAGATACTCTAGGCTACCAAAGATGAGTAGAAATTGGGAGTGAAAACGTAAGGAAGTCATGACACAAAGGACTGGTGGGCTTTCCCAGCCCTAACATTAGTAACATGCCTGGGCTGGTGTAATGGGGGGCGCTGAGTAGTGTGGGCAGAAAACGCTCCCCTGATAGGCACCTTTCCTCTTCCGCCCTTTACTGAGAATCACTTATTTTGACTCACAGTCAAAATATCTTAATTAGACACTTGGAACAATAGCAGTGTTATTCTTTCTACCACTAATAGTGGCTCAACTATTTTAAACACATTTGGGACAATATTCCAGGAGAAGCACTAAAATAGTAAGTGTATTGTTCTCTCTAAAAGAGAATAGCTACCTAGAGCAACATAATAGCTCCCCTTTTTTTGGCCTAGAAACTCGAGAAATAACTTCACATATTTCAAACTCACACTGAATTACTTGAATCATTAGGTTTCTTTAATGAACTCTTCTCTCATCTAGGTCCTATGACTACAACTGTATTATATATGCTTAAAAATAATTACGATATGACCTCAACTATGCTTTCAAAAATATTAAAAGTAAATAAACCTAAGTCAAAGTTAAAATTATCCCCAGGATATAGAATTCTGTGTGATTTTTAAATTATATACTTTACATATATTCTCTGCTTTCTAAACATGTCTTTACTGAACATACAACTACATTTATAAACAGAGTAAAATGGATTATTTAAATAAGTGCATAGAATTTTACATTCCCAATACGACGCTGATTTTATGATTTTTAATGAAGTAAAAATTTGGAGAAGAAAATTCACTGATATATAAACAACAGTTATTTCTAGGTGCAGGGAACATGGAAAAATTAACTTTCTTCCATTTCTGTATTTCTGAAATTTCCTATAATGAGCAGGCCTTATTCTTGTAATAGGAAATAATAATATAAGAAGAAAATGGGGAGGGGGACTTCCCTGGAAGACTGCAGGAAGAGCAGACTGAACCCATCGTCCTTTCCCATCTGTAAGATCTACGCACACTCGTTGGGGGAAAAGCAACAAGAAAACTCTGACTGCCTAAAACACTATATAATAGCAAGGAATCAACATTGATGTGTTCATGCCTCAATATGCTTTAGAAAATGATGTATCTTCTAGAACATAATCATAGAGAGCCAAATGCATCTGAATATAAAAAATGATGAAATGCTTACTTGACATGGCCAGACTCACTTAAAAATGGGAACAGAAGCTGTCAAAGCAAACCCAAAACTCTTTTTCCCCTTTGGTTCTTGATTCGTGATTAAAAATCCAACAGTAAACCTGTCAAAATGTTCCTGGGCCTGCAAAGAGCTAAATAAAATTTATGTAAATGTAACTGCAGCCTCAGGAGGACAGTGGAAAGTGTGAGAAACATGCAACTTTAGAAAGTTAATATAGTAAACTGAGGCTGAGTTCTAGGCCGATTCTCACTGCCAGAACTTGAGTTTTTTCCACTTTACAGTTTATCACTCCACATTCTCAAGATAGTCCCAAATCAAGAATATCATCACTGCTCATCTGGGAAAAAGGAGGAGTGGTCCTTATTCCTCTCAGTTTCTACTGGGTTCAGATATCTAATCCATGGCTTCCAAAATTATCCGCGAGGCTGGATCAGTTTTGATACTATTAAAAAAACACAAAAAGTAAAACTTAAAAAACAGTAAGATAAATATCAAAGCTCCCAGTTCATTTTTATTATTCAGACTTATAAAAGTGCTTTGTGCAATCACCTAGAGTTTCCAAATGCATAATCTCATTTCTAAGCTTCTTTTGTCAAGAATAGGTAACTGAGCAAAATGACCCTGGTCTAGAACCATGCCTTGAGTATCACTAGCCTGGGCAAGATAGAAGCAGGTATGTTCTCACCAGGTAACAGTGAGCAAACTAGAGAAAAAGCCACCTGCATTTTACAGATAAATCTGCATTAAAAGCTGGGAGCAACCATTCAAACTACCATCAAATCACCAGAGAGAACTTTCCAGCACAAAGACAAAAGCTTATCTCTCAATCCTAAAAACTGGACAATGTGCCCTTTTAAAAAAGTTTTGTTTTTTTTAGTTTTTATTTACTATGAGAGCAGAAGAAAGAGCTCGAGAGGGGTAAGGGCAGAGAGAGACAGAAGAGAGAATCCCAAACTGGCTTTGCGCTGTCAGCGCAGAGCCCAATGAGGGGCTCGAACCCACAAACTGTGAGATCGTGACCTGAATGGAAATCAAGAGGTGGCTACTTAACCAACTGAGCCACCCAGGCGGCCCTAAATAAGAAATCGAAAGTTTTATTGCCAGTTTTTGGTTGTCATCTTATTGGACTGGAGGGAAGAAAAGGTTGGCCGAGCTTCACTGGTCTCATGGCAGAGAAAATGCTGATGCCAGAGAATGAAAATGTAACGCCTTCACACTCACAACCGGAGAAGGAAAGCAGTCACGGTAAGAGGAGGGGCTCTGTGTGAGATTCTACCGGCAAAGAAAAGAGACGACTTCCTTACCAGTGTCATTAGAAAGGAATTACCAGGGGAGTATAAAAAATGCATTATCGGAGCACCTGGGTAGCTCAGTTGGTTAAGTATCTGACTCCCGGTTTCAGCTCAGGTCATGATCTCACGGTTTCATGAGTTTGAGCCCCACATTGGCTCTGCGCTGACACTGTGGAGTCTGCTTGGGATACTCTCTCTCTCTCTCTCTCTCTCTCTCTCTCTCTCTCTCTCTCTGCCCCTCCCCTACTCAAGCTCTCTCTCAAAATAAATAAATAAACTTAAAAAATTAAAAATATATATGTTATCACCATCCACACCTCTAGAGCAGGGCCTGGGTATAAATAAGGTTGGCTTGGGGCACCTGGGTGGCTCAGTCAGTTAAGCATCTGACTTCAGCTCAGGTCATGATGTCATGGTTCATGAGTCAGAGCTCCACACTGGGCTCTGTGCTGACAGCTCAGAGCCTGGAGCCTGCTTCGGATTCTGTGTCTCCCTCTCTCTCTGCTCCTCCTTCACTCATGCTCTGTCTCTCAAAAATAAATAAATGTTAAAAAAAAAAACTTTAAAAATAAATAAATCAAATAAAATAGGTTGGTTTAACTCCCCAGGATAATTCTAATATACAGTCCAGGCTGAGAACCACTGAGGACTGACGTAATGAAAAAGAACCCCAGCACAGAAATTAAGCCTTGGTTTCTAAGACTTGCCCTAACAACGTTCAGTTGTGTTGCTCTGTACAAGTTGCTTGATAGTCCAAAGCCTTACTCTTCACAATTGCAAGGGAATGAGTACATATAACACTCTCGTACCTCATGGGGGATTCAGAACCTCAGATGTGTGTTAACCGTAGAGCACTCTACACGTGTTCCAGGAATCCTTTTCAAATACAATATTTACTAAGAGAGAGATTTCAGGGACTCTTAATAAATCTGAAGATCAGAAACCTATGACTGCATATGCACACTTGAGTAGATTCTATAATGAGTCTAGGAAAATTTCAATTTGTCAGAATGTAAGCTGAAATCTTTGAGAAATGTTGTCATTTAGAATCAAATATATGGTAGGAGGAACTTGGCAATCAGTATCCATATGATTCAGAAACACGCAAAAAAATACATGCACACAGGAAATCATATTCATGTCTCCAAAGATGTGCCTAATTTGTAAAAATCTATTCTATTTAAAATAAGATGTTTTAGGGGCATCTGGGTGGCTCAGTTGGTTGAGCACCCAACTCTTGATTTCAGCTGAGGTCACGATCTCAGGATTGTGGGATTGAGCCCCACGTTGGGCTCTGTGCTGAGCATGGGCACTGCTTAAGATTCTCTTTCTCCCTCTGCCCCTCCCTCACACACGTGCACTATAAATAAATAAGTAAATAAATAAATAAATAAATAAATAAATAAATAAAAATGTTTATGTGCAGTTAATCCCTAAGCAGACAGACATGATTTTAAAAAGCCTCTAAAAAGTGTGAGTTCGAGATCTCATCTAGTCCTGTGACTTTAAAATACAATCTATCTGCTGAAACCTCTCAATCTATCAGCCCAGACCTCTCTTATGAGTACCCGGAAGCATAACCCACCTGCCAGCTCCGTATCTCACGTCTCACAGACACTACAAACTTAAAATGGCCAAACAAAACCCCAATTCTCATCTCCCTTTCCCTGATCTTAATGTGGCTCTTTCTCATCATTCAGGACTAAAATGTCACCTCTTCAACCAGAGCTTGCTGACCATCCGAGCCTGAAGAAGACACCTCCAGAACAAACCACAGCCTGAAGTGGTGTTCCTTTATCTTATCTTTTTCATAAGAACTCATCAGGAAGGAAATTAGTGTGTGTGTGTGCGCACGAGCTCATGGGTGTGCATGGATGGATGGATGAGTTTATTGTCTCCATCTCCAGGATTCTGTTGTTCATTGCTGTAGCCATGGTATGTGAAACAGTACCTGGTACAGAGACAGTCCTCAATAAATATTACTCTCCAACTAACTATGTGTCCCAATAGAGGCATTTTGAAGAAGGGAAATTCAAGAAGATGACTAGAAAAGGAATAAACTACCCACAAATGGTCAGGCTCTTTTAAAGATTTCCTCCTTTTCATCCCTGATACTCCATGTACACGTATAAAGACATTCACTCTGATGCAGAAAAGTCCTCCAAGCTCTACTTGGTATTTTATGCTTTGATCCCTCCAATTCTGGTCTCCTTAGTCCATTATACTAACTCTCACCCAGAATCTCCCTTGCCCCTTTGAACTAAAAATTCCTTTGGCTATCAGCTTGACTCTATAATTTGGCTTTTCCTGAAGACAACACTCAGATCGAACCCTTGGCCAACCGCAGTCAGTGAGCGAACTTACACTCTACTCTGATGTAGACCTGGTTCTCAGCATACCTTCCTGACTAGGATACCAGTAGACTCAGGTCTCCTGGGAACAAAAGAACAGGAAGTGATCGTAACTCCCTGAACCACACAGTTCCTGGGTCTGTCATTCGTCCTTGGCCCCGGCACAATGGTCAACATAAAGGAAATACTCCATCACAAGCTTCCTTGATCTGGGCACCATCTTCTTGCCACAAATACTTCTTGTACAGTTTGAGCTTTCCGTGCACAGAGGATAACACCTCACTTAGCTACCACTTTGCACTTTGAGGAGCCACTTTCCAGCTGACCTTTCTGGGCATGTAACTTTGAGAGATAAGGATGAAGCCCCAGGGCCCACAGTAGCATGCTTGGTTCTGGCCCCTCAATGCAGCCAGGAAGATGGGGGAATTCTTCCTGAGGGCCACTCATCCCACCCACTGACACCCCTAAGGGGCAAGCCAACAGGCAGGAAACCGAATCTGTAGAGCAGCAGAGTCAAACACTCACCCAGTGTATCTGCTGGATTCTGCACCCTTAACCATAGGAAGGGTCATTGAAAAGTTTATGATATTTGTGTTTCCACCACCAGAAGCAAGTGACAAGACTCAGGTGCAACTATGACGCACTTCACAGACCGAGTCCTGACGTATCCAAGCTTACCCAGCTGCTCTTTGGTCAAGAAAGTGGAGCTGAGCCCGCGCTCGGTACACCACATGAGAGTCTACCAAGGTGTGCTAGTGTTCATCTTTCCCCTTGGGGTGGGCCTCCCCTGCTAGAATTTCCTGTAAACCCATCCTCCTGTATGCACCACTACTTGCATTTCTTACACCAGGTCCAGCCTGGACAAACACACATAACCTCTGGAAGATTATCTGAGGACAAAAGCTGCAGCACCACCCCAACAAGGAAATGAATGGCCTTCCAACTAACTCAATGCCTCCATCCACATCAACTACAGCATCTTGCTCCACCACCTGCCCGGACCCCCCAGCCCCACAGACACGCACTTTCTACTACGGATACGTTACCATTACGCTCCTCTCTGATCAATGGTGTTTGCCCTTATCTTTACCCTGGTCAACCTTATCACCCTTCGCTCCAAGCTTCTTATTGGACCGCCATCATCTCAAACTCGAATGGGTTTAAAACCATTCATCTTCTCTTTATTACAAATAGTCCTGCCATTCTCCTAGTTACACAAAGCTTGGTCAGCTTTGATTTATTCCTTTCCCCGATAACCGGCCAATCTTCAAGTCCCTCGAATGTTTTCTCCTTGTGGTCAAAGTCAATGTACTCCCACCCCTCCATATGTCTGTTCATTCACTAACCCTTCCATCATAAACCCTTCCTTATCTATGAGGCTCTCTCCTTTAGCTTTATAAACAGGCTCAAATCCCATCATGTTCAAGCTCTCCGGTGTCCCTCCCCCAGCTCCACTAAACTGAGGACTCCCTCCTACTTCCATAGTGCTTCAGCCCTGCTCCAACACTTAGCACATCCTGTTATCACAATTTATATGACTGACTGCCTACTGGTGAGTGCTCTTGAAAAGCAGAGGTTCCAGCTTTTCCAACTTTAAATCTCCACAGTATAATCAATTTCAATAAATGTTTACTAAGTGAATAAATTCTCCCTATAAATCTTCTCTAATAACTACCCATTTCTATTCTTACTGTCCTTACAGAGGGGTCTTTTGAATCGGCCTTGAGTCTCATCCCCTCCAGTTTATCATGAAAACCACATCCCACATCCTTTCTAAGACAATAATTTCATCATATCAATTCCAGAGTTAAAAAAAAAAAAACATACATAGTGCACACACACACACACACACACACACACACACAAACACAACAGAAATCCTCCAATGGTTTCCCACTCCTGATGTCAGGAGTCGTGGGCAGGCTGATCATCACTAGTAACAGATCTGGGCAGAATTTCGTAGGTGGTTCGTAAGAACTCAGCCGGCAGAGCTGCTCTCTGCTCTGCTCTGGGCTCTCATCTCAGGAATATCCATTAGTACTGTGTTTGCTCACATGCACACACATGTACAGACCTACACAAAGGCTCGGAGGTTTTGGTCAGAATTAGCCCCCCTGTACCATTCACAAGCCCGATCCCTTAGAGGACGGGTTAGAGCTTTACAGGGAATGATAAATGTCTCTTTCAGATGTTAGAAACTCTTGCTCCATAAAATATAAACTGAACATCTTTAGCTGGGATTTCTAGGTGCTCTATGACTCAGCCTCAGCCTACCTGGACAGGGTTCTCACTCATACATGTCTCCCACGTATAGCCTCCTTCCCAACTCATGCAGTACAGTCCCCCCACTGACACACTCCTTGCCCTCTCCCACCTCTACCTGCGTGGGCACTGCTCCCCCAGACCTCACTTGCTTATTCCTCTGCAACACCGCTTCCATCTTGATGCATTTCCCAACAACTCCGTAATTTCTCCTTTCCTTCAACTCCCCTGGTACTTGGAGTCCATATCACTGGTTTGGCACTTAGCACTATAGCTGTTAAAGCTACAACTTTTGAAATAGAAGATTTCAACCAAAATGTCCCAGTAGTACTAAAATACCTCGAGTCAAATCATGAACATTGATGCCCAAATGTAGCATAAGAAGTTAATTCTAAGGCTAAAAATGCCTGAAAGGGAGAGGGAATTGAATGGGCAGCCAGGGGTAGAGATAAAGGTAGGAAGAATAACAAAGTGAGAGCCTTCATAAAAGTACAGAGTTGATTCTGGTACTTTCCTCTGCATCCCTTAATATATCACTCAGGAACAGTAAGACTCAGTAAAAAGCAGGAAGAGAAATGAGACAGCCCTTGCAGTTTTCAGAAACTACAATTTTTTTTTTTTTTTTTTTTAAGTTTAAAAGGTAGTTGATATTACCTATGCAAGACTCTGGCTTGGGAAGAGTTAAAGTGTGGGGGTGCGGGTGGTGGGGGGTTGCCAGCAAGTGATTATTCAATTGAACCACTAAACTTGTTTTTCAAAAATGCTTTTAAATGAACACATTTAATTAAAAGGAAAAAAATAAATAAAGAGGTTGTAACTCATGAGAAGCATTGTGCTAACTTGAGTTTGGTTTCTTTGAGCTGTCTGAACTGAGTGATAGATGTAAGAGTTACCCACTGAGTTATAGTCACCCTGATTACTTTATTGTTAGAAATCTCTACACACTCCACATTTCAACAGTGAGGCAGATCCAGGGGAAACACAGGAAGGGTCACCTGAGCGAGGAGACTGCTGGTCTCCTACTACATCTTTGCTTCTTTTGTGTTACAGACTTTGTGTCTCTTAATAAATCCTGATTCTTTCACCAGTGCCAGACCAGTGAGACATCTTTTTTGGTCCCAGGTGATCATATGTCAGTAGTTAGACGATAGCTTTCTGTAGCATCATTATTGTCATAAACACACACACACACACACACACACACACGCAGAGGCAGTACTGCATTGATTACATGGTGCACATCATTTCGCGTTTTAACATTTCTGAAATTGGCGGGGGGTGTCTTATAAAGGATGATATATTAGAACTGGTACAATATGAAGGCAGGGAGCAAGACTGAGATTCTCACAATGACCGACTAAAAGGAATATTGCTGATCCAATCCAATCCCCTTCTTTTATAAGTAAAACACACACACACACACACACACACACACACACACACGGTGAGAAGCCAAAATCAATCCTGGAATCCAAACCTCCTGATACAGTTATTGTTCTGTGTTCTAAAATCTCACCAGAGATACTAGAGAACTGACTTGGTGTTACATGTAAACAATAGGAAATCAAAAAAGTTTTGGGATGAGGAAGACATGAAGAAAGCAATTCAGTATCCCATACACATAAAAGATCAGAGACAGAGTCACTTTTGCTCATCATGACAATTCTGAGTGCCCAACACAGTGCCTTGCAGATAACAGGCATTTTACAAATTAATTTACAGATGAATGTCCTGAGATGAAAATCTGGCAGACATCTAAGCTCTTCACCCACCAAATGTATTAGAATTTCTGGGCCTGGGACCCAACATCTTGACTTTTGACAAGCATTCCGTGGCGATTCTCCTGGCCATCAACGTTTGAGAACCCAAATGTATGAGACAATAACGACCTGCAGTGGAGGCAAAGGAAGGTAAGGAACTCCAGAGAAACAAAAATTTTAATCTAAAGCACACAGGGCATTAGAGAGAGAAGAGACAGAACTGGGGCAATGGGGGGAAGAAACAAGGGAAGGTTAGTTATAAAGTAAGAGCCATTTGAATATAAATGTACAAACATTACGGAATCAGCTCAGAGGAGCCCTGGGATGAAGGATTAATTCCATTAGTGTGCAAGAGGCCAGGAGTACCATATGAGACATCATTAGGATAATTAAATAATTAACACACATAGGATTAAAATTCCTCTTGGGGGAAATTATAGCGAACAAGAAACACCTAACGTACTTTCACAAATGACTCTTCAAATACCTACAGACAAAGACAGATCTGAACTAAATATGGAGGAAAGTGAAAAGTATCTTGTTACAGTCAGCTAAAACTTATAAAAGATAATCAGAGGTAGCAAATTAATTCGTGCTCCTCCAAGAAGTCAGACAAGAGAAGACAAGCTTTTAAAATCATCAAGGGGAGGAGGGAAGACTAGGAAAAGTGCTGCTAAAAATGGGGTGGGGGACGGAATGAATGAAGTCTAAACCAGCTCAGAAACTGAACTAATTCCTGCTAATATGTCTTTGACAAGAGAAATGAAGAAGATGTATTTGTATAATTAGAGAGAATGAAGACTTTACAAAAATAGCGACTGACAAAAAGCAGATGGGGAACACTTGACAAAACTGAACTCATCCCAGTGAGCCGGCCTGGATGATGGGAAGCTGAGCCTCTTCAGGGAATTCACTCACATACTTGAGGAGTCATTTACAATCATTATGGAAAGATCACAGAAAAATGGGGAAACAGAAGATTTGAAGGGAAAAGGCTTAGATAGTGAAATATCCTATCAGTCTTAAAATGGTTACAAAGAAAGATTACGGAAGACGTTCATGGTAAAACCAGTGACATTTTCTCCCATGCAGACTGGGAGCTCCATGAGGCCAGAGACCTGCATTTTTCTTCACTTTGTGACACCTGCACCAAGTTTGGAGCAATCAGCAAGTAAGCATCCGGTAGCTGAGTGTATATAAATACAATGAGCTAGAAAGTGAACGGTA
Organism: Leopardus geoffroyi; assembly: GCF_018350155.1. Taxonomy (NCBI): domain Eukaryota; kingdom Metazoa; phylum Chordata; class Mammalia; order Carnivora; family Felidae; genus Leopardus; species Leopardus geoffroyi. The sequence goes on along the minus strand of NC_059331.1, from coordinate 149,599,466 downwards.
CCAAACTTTTCCATTTCTCCTAAGCAGAAAATTGCACCACAGAGGGAGTGATAGCCCATTTTTTCTCTTGTGTATGAAATAATGTAATAAGAAAAGGTAAAATACTTGAACATCTGGTAGCCAATTAAATCATAAACCATAATCAGAATAAAACCATAAATACTCTAGAAACATAAATATAGTAAATTTAAGAAACCATAAAAGCAAAAGAAGTACAATATACACCAGAAACTGAGCAAATATTCTTAGTACTGTCTTTATAAAGCAATCTTCTTAAGAATTTGGAGAACATACCAAGCTTAAAGAGGAGCCAAAAGCAAGCAGAAATCCTAAAATCAACCGTTACTATGATCCTTACAATTCAATGAATCATGGAAGTGAGTCCCATATACACACATTCCAGCCCAACCCCCATGCAATGCCAAACACCCAACTACTTTTTTGATTAATTTATCCTCAACTTATAAACATGGCAGACAGGCAAATTTATTTAAGGCAGAGGCTTTCAGGAGGTTGACACCAGCTAATGGGAAAAGATCTCAAACAGTTGTAAACAGAAGCAAAAAGACAAAACGCTACATTCCCCACAAGCTACATTAAAAGGGGGGAGACACCATCTTTGGGTATATCTTTACGTACAGTGCATTCCATGTGTATAAACTAATAACTACACACTGATTAAGCCAAACTGAAAGCCACTGAACTCAGATAGAGGAAAGGTATGTGACAATTACGAAGGCTGTTTATGTCACAAGTCAGTCCCAGTTGTCTGATCAGGTCGTCTATGGCCTTAGTAAAGGATTAAGCTACCAGACTATCCCTTAAGATATGAGTGATATTAGGCTTTTGACCACATGGAGATGAAGAGGAACAGAAAAGAGTATTGGCCCCGATGACTGAGAAAAGGGGTTTCATCACTGATAAGTCTTTATGCCAAATGAAGAACAAAGGAGAAAACAAACCCAAAGGTAATTTTGTGTGAATAACAACAGCTCTGGCCTACAGAGGATAGAGTCAAATTCAAGACCTCATTCAGAGGGCCCAGCTCAGGGTGGCTGGATGGGCAAGCACAGAGATACCAAGCTGAGAGAGTAAGAGGAAGTACAAGGAAGGCCAGACCACTCTAGGTTTGACCCGTGGAATATCGTTTGTCTGGATGCCAAAAAAAAAAAAAAAAAATCTTTCAAAAACAATCAAGCTGATATAAGTGTACCAATCTCTTGAAATAACTGGCAAGCATAAATTCTATCTCCTTAGAACAGGGCATAACACGACACATGCAAAAAAAAGTGATCAAAAAAAAATTCAAACACCCTATCCCACCTCTAGGAATAAAAGACTGACAGGAACAAACTAAGAGATTGTTTCTGTACCTTCACTATTGTGAATAATGCTGCAACCAAAGTGTCCATCAACAAATGAATGGATAATGAAGATGTATATATACACATACATACACCTACACACACAGTGGAATATTATTCAACCAGGAGAAAAAAATTTAGGAGCAAATTAGAAAAAAAAAAAAAGCTAACCAAGTTAGGACTTGACCCCAAGGCAAGGAAAAAAACCCAAGTGCTTCAATGTCGAAAGAAGCAAGTTTATTTAGTCACTTACTCAGTGAACACAATCTAGGTAGGAGAAGAAGCAATGGCAGAAACTTACCTAATTCAGATACTTGCGGAAATTAACAAATTACTAAATAATGGAGCATTTTTTCCCCAAAACTCGATGTCCATGGCACGTCTGAAACCGGAGTAACAGAAGTACACAGGTGCAGCTGACTAGGAGAGAACGTTCCACAACACACGTGTTTTAAGTGTCATTTGATTGTTATTGTTAGCACAACTGACACCTAATTTATCTGGTAACCTGAACCGCTCAGAACTTAAAGAACAGGAAAGAAAAGGAGACCTCTCCAGAGCCAAAATGTACTCATGTTACAAAATCCACAGCGAAGAGCTCGAGCACTTGATGCCAGGGAGAGTTCTCCTGATTAGGTATTCTGCACGCAATTCTAGGGACCTTGGTTCCTGCCTTCGGAGCTCATACCAGAGTAGTTGGGTGGCTTGGAGAAGGCAAGAGGAGCTTGTCTGAGACAGACATGATAAACTTCTAGATAGGATAACCTACCACCACACGGCAAGGAGAAAAAGACAGATGGCCTGAAAAACAGACAAGAGAGACAGAAAGAAATGGAAGGCTGGGGCGGGTTCAAAATGCAGGCAACACGGTATGAGCCTCTGGAGGGGATGAGGGGACCTCTGACACACCACCATACATTCAATAAAGGGTAGCAGTGCAGAGTTGAAAGGAAGCATCAGTGAACCAGGGTCAACATGACGGCCCTTCAAATCATCAGGATAAGTCTCAATGTGGTCGGGATTTTTGTGGCACAAAGATCTGAAAGAGTTCAGAGCACATGTGCCATTTTGGCATATTTTGAGTTAAAGGCACTTGAAAAACAGCAAGTAAAAGAAAAACACTCTGACTTTCCTTCTTAAGGGCAGGAGATGAAATTCCTCTATGAAAGATATCCTCTCTAGGCCAGAGGGAAAGTGACATTCTTATCGTCAAGGACAAGAATTTGGGAGGGAAAGAACTGTACAAACAGGTCTTGTTAAAATAATTCTCATCTCCTTTAGCCTCCTCACATAGCTCAGTCACTCCCATGGTTGCCTCTCTTTGTTCAACCTAACAGAACAAAGCAAGTAGGGTTCACTATGTCTTTGAGTCTTTCTTGATGAGGGGCCCGTGTCACATAAAAGTGACATTAAACACAGTTGTATGCCTTTCTCCTCTTAAACATCGTTGTCGATGTTCAAACCCAGCCAGGGACCTGAAGAGGGGGAAGGAAAACTTTTCCACCCCTTCATACCTAATTCGAGAACTATATTTTATAAACTTTTCCACTTAAAAACGTTAGAATACAACCTTTGGTACTTAAAGAAATGAGATTTTGCTTTCTAAAATATAAAAATAGAGCTATATTGAAAATCCGATCCCTAGCCAGTGCAAAAGAAACTGAACATTATCAATCTTCTTTTTGGAGAAAATGTGATACAACAGTTAGGAGTTTACTTACAATAAAGCAATCAGTCCCCATCAGAACTGTGGTTGCCATTTAAGAAAAAAAGCAGCAAGGATAAAGCTTTAATTACAAAAACAAAGAGCCATATGGATTTGGCTATTATGACAGCACAATCCTGAGGTCTGTGAAATACAACTCATTTCAGTCCTGGCACACAAGCCTTAAAAAAAGGTTAGACAAGCTCAAAGTATCAGTGTATCAATGGCGCGCTGGGTTTCTGATTTTTTTCTGCACTGAATTAAAAGTTAATAAATGTCGCAGGCAGTTCCTCCGCATTCCTTAATCAGCAACCCCCAAACTCTAGGAAATAAAAGCAGCCCCTACCATCACTTTACAGTCTGGAGGGATAGCAAAATGACATGGTGGGGGAGCTTTGAAGTTTGTTAATAATAGAAAGAGAAATATACCATGAATGCCAGAGGGGGGAGCTCAGAGCAAAGGGAATGATCAGGTTTACAAGGGCCAGAGAGAAATTCTGAAAACCTTCTGAGGTTTCACACAATATCCTTTTTTCTCTTTTTTCAGGGCTCTCTTTTGAAAGATGGGTTCCAATGCCCTTTGAAATAAACAATCTCCCTCCCCCCATTTTTTTCCTAGGTAGAGGGAAAATAAATAAAAGTCCTGCCAAGGGAAACCAGTTTAAACAATGGGCAGGTGTCTGAAACCTCTGCTTTGGGGAAGTCTCCTGCACACAGCCTCCCCTCTCTAATCAGTTTTGTTTGCAAATGAACCTGCACAGAAGGATTGGCATCTAATGATGCTGGAGGCACAGTGAAGGAATTAGCCCAAGATAATCATTATTTTAAAGAGGTGTTTGGCCTCCTCCACATTCCTTTATATGTTTACTTCTACAGACAAAATGGAATTTTAATAGGCTCTTTCCATAATTAAAGAGACTATCTTTGTGTATTCACTGCCCTTTCAGCACGAAGAAAATGCAACGACTTTACCGAAGAAAGGAGCCACTGGCCATTATCCTCTCCCAGAAACAACTTCCAAGTACAGATAGGCTTGCAGAGATAGCGAGGGTCAACCAAGCGCCCTTCCTCTTCCAGAGCGAAATTGTTAGCATTCATTTTTAAGTGGGCTTTCAATCCTGAATGATTTTGTCAGTGACCAGAGACACAAAATTGGCTTTAAAATAGGTACAACCAATAAAGTTTTTGATCCCATAGGGAAAGTTAAGGCTCCCAAATCAGTACATACAGAAAATCTTTATAAGGAACCTGCATCTCTTTGTATCTGTTAGCTACTGCCACAAGAATACTGAGTAACAAATTCAACAACGTACAACAATAAGCATTTCCTTCTCCAACAATATATATGCTGGCTATGTGGGATTTGGCAAAAGACCAAATCCAAAAGCACATTTCAAGCCTTTGCTAGTGGCATTATCTGCTAATTCCACTGGTCACAGTAGGTGACATGTCTGAGCCCATGATCAATGGAAGGAGGAAGTATACTTCTCTCCTAGAGAAAGGCAGGGGGTGGGGGAGGGGGGCTGGGTAGTTTTAGGGAATGACAATTTGCTGAACAATAACCCGATCTACTGCATGCTCAGATGCAGGCTGCTACAGTTTTTTGTTGTTGTTTATGCACACCTGGTATCCTGCTATTAATGGAATACAAAGGTCTACTCGCTACATCATCTTGGTGAAAGAGACCTCGATTTATAAGCTTGTCATTTAGAGGATCATTAGAAAATAAGAATGGGGGTGGGGGAACCTTTGGAATTGAAGTATAATGTATTTCTGAGTACAAATGGACACAGTTAGGAATTTTATTGTTAGCACCTCAGTAATCTGTTAACTAATAAATTGTCTACCTTACATCAGCATCAACAATCTTTTATACAATATGAGCTTTACAAAGAAATAGCCTTCTAGGCAGCAAAATTACAAAAAACCGAGATGGTAGAAAAGATCATGCCAAGATGTAAGTGATAGGAGTAGCACTGGCAGAAACTAGAAAAGATTAACAAATCTTACAGTAAATAACATTATAAAATAATTTTAAAAGGCTCTGGTTATCTACACACATTTAAGAGTTAAATGTATGGCAACTACGTAACCAGTTAAATTCTAGTGGGAACACAATGTGGGATGGAGACAGACTGGTGTGTGTGTGTGTATGAGTGTGTGTGTGTGTGTGTGTGTGTGTGTGTGCACGCACGCGTGCATGTGTTGAATGTATGTATGTATGCGTGCACGGACATATAACAAAACTTGATGAAGACAGGACAAAGAACCCCAGGTTCAGACTCCACTAACAACTACTGAATGCCTACTGTGTGTCCCATACGGTATCTCACAAAATACAAAAGCTACATTGTGAGGAATTACTATTACCCGTGTTTTATACATACTTAAAGTTCTGTGATTTAAATAAGATTATTCAACAAGTTAGTCACAGAGCCAGAATTTGAAGATAAATCTTCTAAACAAAAGTGTGTTTTTCCCCTCTACCACCCCATGCTAATCCCTAAAAATGCCTTTATTTTTTACCTTAACCAAAAAGCAGATTATTTTCCCAACCTCCATGCCAACACTACATGAATGGAATAAACCAGAAACACAATTAATACCTTAACAGCCTTATAATCCTCCCCAGGAGATGTCCCACAGCTATTGACAAACATAAGCAGAGTTCAGGAATCTGTTAAACCTCTTACTCTAATATCAAGTATCAATCAGCTGGTGACAAGTTACAAAAAGAAGAATCTCAATACTTCCAAGTAACGTCTTCCTATTCTGCTTCCTGGAATGAGTTTTAACTGAAGTAATTGAACTGTTTCCCATAAAGCCTTATAAAATAAAGACTTGGTCAAAAGGAAGTGAAATATATATTCTTTGTGTTCAAAGGCTCTAGATTTCTACCTACAGTCTATAGCTTTTGCACAGTGATTCTCAACTTCATTAAGCGTCCAGTCTATAAACCTATCCTTCATGGTGCACAACTCCACTTAACATGCAAATGTGGCTCCAAGAACACTGTCTCAGATACAGGGTAATCTACGCTTACTTACGCTATGCTACATTTAATTTATACATATATTACTCTGGAAGAGCAGAGTAGGGAGGAAAGACGGATAAAATGGATTCCTCTATCCACAAGGGTGATTAGGAAAGAAAAGAATACTAGTAAATAGATAGCAAACCTCCATTAACTTGCCTCACTTTTAGATAATTAGTTGTGAATTTTTTAAAGCAAGTGACTCACAAGGGAGGGTACAAATTTATTGTCTTCCACAATCTAATAATCTTGGCAGCTATGAAAGTTATCTATTTATTGATGGGCAACTGTAATTTATCTTCCCTAGGTAAAATGCAGTTATTTAAATGTTTTTCTCCTTTTATGAATGCTGGCCTCAGCAGTAAACATGTAAATGACTTCACAAGAACAAAAACACTCATTAAATGTCAATAAAGCCCCAAAGTAAAGCTATAAACTGTCAGAAAATGCTATACAAGGTCAGCAGTGGACCACCACGCTTGGAAAGAGAACTGAATTCAAAAGGATTGTGATGCTAAGAGCTGGGCAAGGAAATCAGGACCAGGATTCCTGCTACTGCTCTGCCATGAAGTTTCTGTGCGACCATTAGAAAGTCACCCGATTTCTTTGGGCATAATTTCTCTCATTAAAATACAGAGGAGTTGGATTATACTCATTTATTCAAAAACAGTTACTGAGCAGCTACTATTTTATAGCACTGATCTAGATGGAGTGGACACAGCGGTGAACAAAAGAGACACGGACCTTCCATTGCAGTGGGAAGACGGAGCCATTAAAAACCCTCCAGCTCGAACGTTCTATGACCACTCAAAGCTTCAGGTAGTAACTCATTCCAGTACACATGATGTTCCAAAACGCAGGAAACAAATGGTAAGCTTTTTAACTGTACTCCACTTACATTTCAAATAATATGGCCAGTATGGTGGGAATACAAAATGGTGCAGCCAATTTGGCAAACAGCTTGGCAGTTCCTCAAAAAGTCAAACAGAGTTACCATATGACCTTCAAAATTCCATTCCTAGGTCTATTCAAACTGTAAATACATCTTCGCACAAAAACTTGTACGTGAATGTTCACGGCAGCATTATTCATAACAGCCAAAAGTAGAAACGATCCAGATATCCACCAGCTTATGAATGGATAAATCAAATGTCCACACAATGGAATATTAGATAATAAAAGGGAACGGTATACTGATACATGTCAGAAAATGGATGAACCTTAAAAACAATGTGCTAAGTACAAGATGCTAGTCGCAAAAGACTATCTACTGCATACTCCATTTATATGAAATGTTCAAAATACATAAAGCCACAGAGAGAAAGTAGACTGATGGCTGCCAAAACGCTGAGGAGGAGGAGGAAGAATGGGAGTGAGCTGCTCGGGATGACTTCCTGCCAATGACCAGGTTCCTTTCTGGGGTGATGACCATGTTCTGAAACTAGATACTGATGAAGAAGGCGCAACCTTGTGAACATACCAAAAACTATTGAACTGTGTGCTTCAAAATGATTCATTTTATGGTATGTGGATTATATCTCAATTTTTAAATCTTGAAAAATAAAACAATTATGGAAAAATATTGGCCCCAATATGTAATAGCATCACTTCCCTTTAGCAAATCTTAGAAAATGGTACATTGGAATACAAAGTAGAGGATTTGCTAGTGAAATATTTACAATACTCAGATTAAGATTTCAAAGTAAATTTTACACTTGGTTCATTATTTTGGATCCAAGGCAAACACTGTTAAAGTCAATTAAAAGGTATGAAAAGCCATGTTTCTATCAATTCTTTCTCTAATATTCTATTATAAGATTTCATTGTTCTAGTACGCTTGCACCTACTAAATCAATATACTCCCTATTTCTCCTTCCTCATTGTTCTTCTAACCCATGTTATTAATTACCTCAATCCCTATTCTCAAATCATATCTCTCTTGGTTAATACTTTCCCTGCCTCTCCAGGCTTTCTAAGGCATCAATATTTCTACCATCCCCCTTTAATTGGCTTTTGACTCACAACAAATTAGTATTCTTAGATACATACATCTGCTTTAACGTTCATAAGGCATCTTTTGATTAGTGCAAAAGAACAAGAGATAAAACACAAAAATGAAAAAGTGATGATACTCACTGCAAGCAATTTTACCAAAATTAACTTTAAGTCCTGATATAACCCAAATCAGAACTAAACATACACAGTAAGCACCAATAAATGCGGGTGGAATAAGCAAAGAGGAGTAACAGGAAAATACACTGATGTAGAAATTGGCTGAAGAAACCTCAACATCGGTAAATAAGTCTTCGAGCCACAATTATTGAATCAGTTTCCTAATTTATAAATTCTACAGCAGCAAATTCTGAACATTAAGTTTATGCATACTTAGCCAAACGTAAAGAAGCTCCAGGGGTTTTTACACGAATTATAGGAGGGCCTGCATCATATAATAAAATATTAGCATAGAGTGATGGCCACTTGTTCTGAGATTGCATCTTCCTGATCACTCTCTAGCATGTGCTCCAGTTCCTGGCACTGGAATGGCATTCCTGGCTGCTGGAATGACAAATGGCATTGAGGTGTCCATGAAGAACAAAGTCAAGGGGAAAGAAATGTTAGTAATCCTCTGTGAAGCCCAAGAAGGAAAGAACTCCCTACAGCTCCATTTGGTTGGGCCTGACCAGAAACTAACCTGGGGTTGAGAAATTCACATTCTACTACACAAGACTGCAGACAGGGTAGCTACTCCTCCCATCAGACCAAGTGAACAAAATTGGAAATTTTTAAATCAGGACATTCTCTATGCTGAGGTTTAATAATCCGTAGACATACAGATCACTGTCAAGTGTGACCCAGCAATTCTGAGAGCTGAATTTTAAGCTTCCATTAGGCTGCAGCACTTTTAGCATGATCCTATCAGTCATAAGTTGAGAAGTTAAATACCCAATTTCTCAAACTCTTGAAAACATCGCAGACTGAAAGCAAATAATTTGCAAACACAAGGTAGTTATGTCTCTCAGCCTTTTCTATAATAAAAAAATTGATTCTATCCTCAAAATCTACCAATTGATTTTTCTCCTCCCTTTAATCAGGATTATTAATATTATCAGCAGAATTTCTCTATGTGGGAACCTCAATCTGAAAGGAGGAAGAGCAGCACAGGGGATGCCCAAGGGGTGTGTGTGTGTGTGTGTGTGTGTGTGTGTGTGTGTGTGAGTGTGTACTGCCCTCACTCCTCACTCTCACTGTCCAGAAACACAGTAAGAAAATTTCTGGCCACCCCAGCCTTCTGAATTTTAATCTGCACCATGGTAATGCATGGAAAGGATAGGAAAGAGAGTCCCCAAAGGCAAGATGTTAATTTACAGAGTTCAGTGGTTCAACCTTCCTAGGCCGCCCCATGCTTTCCAGCACCCCAATGCACATGTAACCACTAGATGGCAAAATCAGGTTGGAGAGTAACAGGTACAAACTGATCCAAGATACAAAATGCTCTGTTTTCCTTTCAGACTTGATGTTAAAATTCCTCCTCTACCAAAAATTAAAGCAAAAGTCTACTTCCATTCTCCTTCCTGTTAATCACAGTGTTTGGCATGCCGTAAGATAATAGTTTCTAAATTATATCAAGATGCCAGGGTTGTTGATGAAAATGCACAGAGGTGAGTGAAATGCCTGAGATTTAGCATATAGAGAGCAAACAAAACAGTAACGTTGGGGAGGTACGTATCACCCTATCGAGGGACACATTCAGTGGATAAGCTCAGCCTGGAAAGTTGGACGGAAAACCAATCCCTCCTTACCCCAACCAAAATGCTGCCTAGCTTATGAGGCATCTGATACGCAATACAAGTTAATGACCCACAAGAACTGATCATCTTGAAAGAATAAAAGAACTCACCCAATCACCTCTCAAGTACCTAAGGAGCATACACCTCCAGGAGCGTGAAGAGTGACAGCAGAACGCACAGGTTTCTTGACAGTGTGTGAAGTCCTATGTAGACTTCAGAGCCATCTTTTCAAAATGAACCCAATCACACATTAGCACAAAAGGCAGCGATCCACACCATGGGTCGCACCGTCAATATAAACTGCTCAATTCCCTGTGCTGCCTCAAGAGAGGAAACCTCTGAAGTTCACCAAGAAGCTGACATCAAAAGATGTTCATGAAAACGATCAACAAAAGGTCAATCTGGACTGCACCACACGAGTGATAATATTCAATAATCACAACTTCTGTTACGGAAGCATGTTGATGAGGACATTCGTTTAAGGCAAAAAGGCCCCGCATACAAGTAACAGTTCTTTCTTCCCCATGTTTACATAAATACTGTCTTTAGAACTGCCCTTGGCAAGGCAATGATAGCAAGACAAAGCAACAGTTTTCACAATTTCAAGAAAGTATTTCTGAAACAAAGGCAAAGGAACCAAGTATTTACCATTTTCCGCAGGAAAATTAGCAGAAAATTGAGTCATGTAAATAAACTTGCCATAAACATCCAACAGATACTATTATTATCCCACACTTCGTGAGCAACAGTTATTTGCATGTAATTAATTTGCTTATTTCTGGCGCCTCAGACAATATAATATGTTTATCAGCTTGATTTCTAAACAATAAGTGTTTAACTCTTCCTTTTATATTTATAAGAAAATATTTATCTTGCTCTTTCCTTGACAGATTCTGAGCCATCTGCAGATATAATACACAGAGCTGTTTCTGTGGTGACAGCAGACATAACCCCAACTGGGGCATGATGTCATCAACTTTAGGGTGAACAGAGAATTAGCCAAGGCTGAATTCAGTAACACCTCTACTATCCAGGTAAGCACGTTGATCAGTGATACAATCTGTGCCGAAAGCATCCTTGCCAGAGACAGAGAAAACATCTCAGGGGTAGGATGGAGGCAATCAGCACCAAACCCAACTTCTAAATCCTGTGCTCCCTTCAAAGGGCAACCCCCTGCCACCTTGCCCCACATCCCCTGCAGCTTTTGTGGCTGCGGCTGACTGACTATCTCAGGGCCTCGCCCTACAGACCTGTAACTGTGATCCATGGGGCACATCCCCTCCCCCAGAGAGCACTCTCTCCTGAGCTCTGGCCCTGAGAAAAGAGTCTGCTTGCTGGCACCACTGACTTAGTTTGTGGCTGGGACAATGGCCCTAACCTTGTCTATGTGCTGGCCAACCTAGTCAGGGCTTTGTCCACAGAAGATTGTGGTACTCATTCGCCAAGTCATGGGTTAAAGATCATTAAAGCCCCACATACTGATCTCTCTCTCTTATTCTTCTTTCCTTGTTTTGTTTCACTCTGATAGAATATAAGAAATTAGACTTAACTGATCATATTTTTATGGATTTACCAACCACATTTGTAGTGCTATATCTCACAGCAAGTATACAATATTCTAAGAGACTAAAAATGTTGTGTGTAAGTATTTCTGGCATATCTTTGTATGAGTAATACTTGTAGAGTACAGGGTTATGTGAATAAATAACAAATATGCACTCATTCAATCAACAATTAGTGAGGGCTTACCATGTCCAAGAACAGTGCCAGGTACAGGACACATATTGACAATGAGATAATTACATGGCTCTCATTTTTTTATGAGCTTGAAAGGGAAGAGGGAAGAACCTGACAAATGTGTAACATGCACACACAGACACACAATTCCCAAAGGAGCAAAGTGATATCACATAAGATAAAGAGCACTATGAGGGAACTACACGTGCCTTAAAGAAGGCAAGAAAAAAAGGTGGGATAGAATATCTTAAGCCAGGATTAATGTTACCTGTGGTTTCACTCCTTTGTTTTATAAAGTCTCCAGAACAATTCTAGAATTAATCTCCAGAAGGAGTCTCACTTCAAAGAAAATCACTGAGTTCATCCTTGGGTTACTCCATTAACTCTATTACTCACCCTAATGATATTTTCAAAATTAAGACTCATTACAGTAGTTCCTTTCTTCTCTAAAAAATATAAGCATTTCCCACAATTTCTTTAGTAAGATAAAGCTTCACATCCTTCTCTAAAATTCTAACCACAGATTTTTTTTCTATTATTGAAAAGAATGAGATTCCTAGATTTTTTAATTGCTCCACAAATCCCCAAGGGATTTTCCACCGATGCCCATTTCAATCAGCTCTAAGTTGAATGTCATTCCGAACTGGGTCATTCTAAAAAGCTGCCACGAGCCAGTAAAACATATAACCTACATAACCTCCACGTTAGGAAAGTGTGGTTCTAAAATCAGTCCTATGCAGTTTGACCACAATTTCACTGGCTTCCGTCTCATTTCAGCACCCGTTATGTAACGCAAGCTACAGAGAACACAGAAATCTCCGAGTAGGTCCTCTTTTTTATTACGCAATGCAAGCTATATAAATACCCTTTTGGTTACATAACATGAGCTATAGGGAACACAGAACTCTAAGAGCAAGCTTAAACACAGAAATGTTCAAATCATCCTCAGGTAAGGGAGACCTAAGTCATCTCAGGAGAGCAAATAACTTCACTGAGCATGTTTAAAAAAAAAAAAAAATTGGGGGCACCTGGGTGGCTCGGTTGGTTGAGTGTCCGACTTCGGCTCGGGTCATGATCTCACAGTCCGTGGGTTCGAGCCCCGCGTCGGGCTCTGTGCTGACAGCTCAGAGCCTGGAGCCTGTTTCGGATTCTGTGTCTCCCTCTCTCTCTGCCCCTCCCCTTCATGCTCTGTCTCTCTCTGTCTCAAAAATAAATAAACGTTAAAAAAAAAAAACAAAAAAAATTTTAAAAAAAAAATTAAAAAATAAAAATAAATAAAATAAAATTCAGACCAGAACTTCTGTTTGGTCTTGTTTCCAGTTTTAGCTTCATCACTGTAATTTCCTCCACTTACTTTAATCAAGAAAGGCATACGTGGCCATCCTGCGGGGCCTGCTTGCAGTGCTCAGAGGAACAGACAAAAATGATAGATCCAGAAGCATCAGTCAGGACCCTAGCACCAAGTCAGGGACAAAACAGTTTAGTGGAAAAAAAAAAAAAAAAAACAAACAAGAAGAAAGAAAGCAAGAAAGCAAGAAAGCAAGAAAGCAAGGAAGGAAGGAAGGAAGGAAGGAAGGAAGGAAGGAAGGAAGGAAGAAAGAAAGAAAGAAAGAAGGAAAGAAAGAAAGAAAGAAAGAAAGAAAGAAAGAAAGAAAGAAAGAAAGAAAGAAAGAAAGAAAGAAAGGTTTAAATGGCTTTAAGTAATGCTATCAAGCAGAAGATCAAGACTGCCTCACAGGAGCTGCACATAGGACTTATTTCTTTCTTCTGCCCAATATTATACATGGTCAATTAGATGTCCATCTGCCTCAAGAAATTAAAAATTGCTTGAGGGCAAGGATCATATTTCTTGATCTCACATTTCTAAAACGACTTGGAAAAAAAAAAATACTCAATAAAGAATATAATTGGCCTTTACAAACAAATTATGTAGGGAAGAAAAAGAGGTGAGTAGTTAGGGGATAATAAAGAAATTTTAAGTACCATTCTCATTGGCCTTCACATCAGCTCTCTAGTTGAAAGTAACAGAAAACTCGAAATAGCTTAAATAAAAAAGGGAATTTATATATGAATTTAGAGGGCTATTACGCAACTCAAAGTGTAAAAGTGTAGCCAGAACCAAGAAAAGCAGGCGGGAAATGGGAAGCAGACAAGATCCCTCTCTCTCCATTATTCTGCAGATCTAATTTCCCTCTAGGCTCTGCGACAAGCTTTCTCTACTGCTTCATGTAACAGAAGGCAGTTGCACTAAAGCCTCCTTGGTTTCTAATCTCCTCACATTAGATAAGCCAGGCCAGAACCGTCATCTTTTGGTCCCAAATTCAAATTGCAAGTGGAAAATCTGTGTGGCCCTGTTTGGTTCAACAGGCATCCATCCCCGCTCAGACAGACTGTGGTCGGACAGGCACGACCAAGGCACAATCATGACTTTTAGGGGCCCGTTTCTATGGGAAGAGGGTAGCACTGGGAATCAGGCATGTACAACCGAACAAGTCCACTGCAACGTTACATAAGGCTTTACAGCTTGCCAACAACGGTCATATTCTTTAATTCATTCAATTCACACCGTAACCCTCCAAGGAGGAATGCTAGAGCTCACAAGAAAACAGAGGCGGAGGATAGTTCAAGGACTTCCCCAGGGTTTCTCAACTATTAGGGCAGAGGGAAAAAAACCCATATCCGATACTTCCCACCAACAAAACGAACAGTGAAGGTGAAAAGAGCAACGTTTTTTCAAAAAGCCAAAGTTAGGAACTTAACAAACTCTGAAAGAAACGTCAGGCAACATCACACAAGGGAAAAACACTGTACTTAATTGGAGGGGGGGGGGGTTGTTAGTAGGGGCGATAGGAGATACAACAAATTCCCTGGTATGCAGAAGTCTTTACACAGATTATTTTCAAGTCATAAAACGGTTTACCTAAGCCAAGCCCCAAGAATCTTCTTCTCCCTCCATGAAACTCTTTTGGCATCTACCACCTTTTAACACTGCTTCTTAGCATGCAATCACCTAGGGACTGTAGTTAAAATGCAGATAATGATTTAGTAGGTGCCACAGACAGACTTTAAGATGGCCATCATGATCCCCACATCCTGGTGTCCGCACTTCTGTGTAATTCCCTCCCCGTGGGCCTGGAGAGGGACTTGTGACTTGCAGCATACAGCAAAGATGACAGGATGTCATATCATGTTATATAAGATGTTGTCTTGCTAGTAAACTCTTTCTCTCTCTCTCTCCCCACTACCCTCACCACTAGTCAGTCTCCACAGTTAGCTGGCTTTGAAGAAGCAAGCTCCCAGGAGTCATGGAGCAGCAAGGAAATGAATTCAGACACCAATCGAGGAAGCCTGGAAGCAAATTCTTTCCCAGTCGAACCTAGGAGGCTCACCTAGACTGCAGCCTGGTGACAGACCCTGATGAAGAGGAACCAGCTAAGCTGCCCAGACTCCTGACCCACAGAAGCTGTGAAGTCATAAACGTGTGCGCCGTTTTATGTCAGCAAGTTTTTGGTAATATACAAGGCAACCACAAAAACTAATAGAGCAGGTCTAGCTGGGGGACTGAGAGAAACCCACTTGGAACAGCACTACGAGGCATGTGACACCAACGTTTGCTGCCTGCCCGTTTGGGCTCAGCTTTCAAGTTGCTCTGGTCCCCATCAGACTACAATCTCCTTATAACACAAAGCATTATATTCCATGGCTCCCAGGACAGTCCTCAATAAATACCTGAGTGTTGGCTGTCTTCGTGTCATTGTTACCTTCCTCGTCTCACTTCCACCAGATTTCGGTTTATCCCTTTAATTCAGCTTCACATCAAAACATCACACACAGGTGGTAAATGTCTTTACTGTTGGTTCTCAAAAATTACTTCTTCATTCTTTCAAGGATGAGTGCTAACTTGGAGGGTTGGAGAATTTCAAACTTGCATCTGTAAAGAAGCCCTTACTCTGTTCGCTGCCCTGAGCTTCCTTTCCTTCTCTTCCTTGATGTTTTTCCTGGTCCTACTGACCATACATCAGCTCACCTGCCCCTGTACCGTCCCGTTATTCCATAATCACTAACAGTCTCACGAGATGATTTATCTGATGTCCCTCAGATTGAAACCACCTTGTTATTTTCTTGAAATCACTTTTCCGCTCTACCTTCTTCAATTCCACCCAGATACCTGCTACTTGAAATAACACTGATATTCAGAGGAGTCCGCTGTATAACTCCCTCGGATTCACTCATACCAGAAAGATCACACTGAACCATTTAATCACTTCTAAATACGGCCAAGGATGACCTTTTCCTAACGTTGAAAATATCAGTTGTCCTTACAATATTTCCCCATAAATGTCCGTTTCTTTTCATTTTTAATTTAAATTCTAAAAGCTTATCATGTCTGAGGGCTTTATCTAATCCTATGCCCCACATAAGAGTTGCTATAAAACAGCTGGCCAATCAATTACAATGGTCTCAGCCCAGAGTAATTCACCGGCACTACTGTCCTCAATTCATCTTATACCTGACAATATTCATGATAATCTGAAAAGTAGTTACAGGTAATGGTATACATAATGATTCCAAACAGGCCTTAAAAATACACAGAATCCAGGGAGTGATAGCTACAGCAGGACCTCAGGAGATGGGTCAGGTATATGCAGGAAAGTTTTTACCAGAGATTTTGTCATGGTCCCTTGAAGACTGTGGCCCTTTCCCTCACCCCAAGAGAATCCACATACTGACCCATTTTTTTTCTTCACCGGTACATCCCCAACCTATGTACATGTCAGACATCCTTCGATGTAATTTCGAACACATGGCTTTCCGTGAATGCTGTGACTTTAATTCCACAGTGTCTTAGCAGTGCGATATGAAAGCTAAACCGACTGATTATTCAATCTTCTCTAGGAACCAACACACAACCTTAGCAAACCAAAGGGCTAACTGGCCAACCTTAGGATCCAAGCTATTTTTCCATTCCTTTCACATGCAGATGAAGCAAGAGATCCTACAGTAATCAATGTGAAATTTCTGGGCACTGAGGTACCATATCAAACAAACAAACAAACAAAAGTGTTGAGGTTGAGACCCTACAAGATCACAGCCTACAGCTTATATATGCTAAGCACTGAGCCCGGAAAGAAACCAGTACATGAATTCTATACTAATTAGTTGTTCTTTATCCTGGACTTTATATGTTTGGTGACATTTTCTTCACAAGGTGGGTGAAACTGATAAAACTACTATGTTCTCTCTATTACTAAGAGGAGATAAAGCGAGGAGAAAAGTTAGGAGACAATTATTTAGAAGCTGTTTTCCAGTAAAAACAGAAAAAAAAAAAATTTAGCTACTAACAGTATGGCCTTAACTCAAAATCAAACATTCATCTATTAACTGATGCCAGTAAAAAGAAACCATGCAAAAACCGTCAGTTTATAAAAAATGTTGTTTTACATGCACAATCAAATTTTAAAATCCAGAGTTTTTATTTCAAATCAGTTAATTATAGTTATTCACTCTACAATGACATTTTAAACGAAGGTAAAAGCACATAGCGCCCAAAGGCAGTGCTGAGACGGACTGGTGGAGAATTCCTGCAAACAACGGCAGATGAGGACGGATGAGATCACGTTGTTAATGTCAACTGTGAAGAGGCAGCAAAAAGGAGGTAACTATGGCTTGGGTATTCCCACTTGTCTTCGATCTCTGGCTCTTTTCTGTCTATAAATGATGTCCCAATCTAGTGTGGACTCACAGTCATTACATTTTTTTTCTGCTCTTAACTAGAAACGACATTTTCTTACCCCATCAACCTTGTGATCATAAAACCTTTTAACACCCTAAGTGTTAAAAAAGGTTTTTAGTTGACATGCAGTCAGACCTTCCATTTTCACATCCTAGCCCCTCTTTGAATCCTTCCCCTGACAGGAGACTCCCTAGCTCTCGGAATACTGTATTCTAATATTGGATAGCTCTATTATTTGTAAGTTCTCTTACTGAGCAGAAATCTGTCTTACTTCCAGTTACTTAGCCTGAGCCCTGTCCTCTCATAAAACAGAATTAAAAGAATTACTTATCCATATGGGAACTGTTCAAACATTTAAAAGGAAACTACCATACCTCCACCAAATTTTTCCCTTGCAGCCCTGTGGATCCCTTCGTTTATATTGCACATTCTGGGTGCTTTTCTTCAATCCCCGCTTCCAAAGCATAAAAATCACATATTCACATAGACCTCATCATTCACACTATCTAAATTCAAGTGAACTCTCAATGTTGCCAGACAATGCAGTCAGTCATCCGCTTTTATTTCTTTGCTCTGAGGAAGATACTGTAAATGTTCTTCATTCTCTGTGATAACCTTACATTGCCACCTCCAACTCCACAGGCCCTCACTTCACTACACACAGAGCCATGATCACAAGTCCCATCATCCTTCTCTGCTCCAACACTGGCTTTTCCTGCCTCCCTCCATCCCGCCTTTAAAAAGTCTAATCCTGCCATCCTTTCTGTGTCTTCTGGAATTGTTTCCTCAATTGTACCCTCTCAAATAACTGGGAAGGAAGGAGCTATGAGGGAATACTAATGTTTATCGACCCTGAGTCATGTATTGTGCACACACTTTGTACACACTGTTACCGTTCAGTCGTTCCAACTTTTGGATGGCTTTCCCATAAGGTCTCTCTGTGCTGAATAAAGTTGTTCCTTTTAAAATTAAGATATATCATTTATGCATCTACTATATGCAAAGTACTGTAGCTGGCAGTGGTACAAAGATGAATAAATCACCCATTATTCCTTCACTCAAAGGATCTTAAGAGCTAGAAACAGAAAAAGCCATATATGCAAATACTATCATGCTTTTAACAAGGGAGGAAGGAGAGAAGATATGAATAAGGAAGTAGTCACTCTCGTGTTTCTAAATCAGAACACTGTTGCTGGGGTGCCGCTTAGAAATTCCAACCGGCTCACATGGATGATGGTCAAGTACTGCACCAAGTCTGATATGTAAGGCTAAATAACGTACTTTGATCCACCTCTCCTTTTGAGCTACTGCCCTATTTCTCTCCTTCAATTCACTGACCTTTTGAATGTGTTTTACTCTGATTTTCTCACACACCATATCTTGCTTACCTCCTACAATGTAAATCTGAGCCTTATTTCTAAAACTCAAAACTCTTTCCTTGGAGGGTGTTAATGAGCTGATCACCAAATTAAAAGTTTTGTGTTTATTTATTAATTTTGAGAGAGACAGAGAGAATGGGAGGGGCGAGGGGGGGGGAGAGTATCTTAAGCAGGCCCCACACCCAGCACAGAGCCCGATGGGAGGCTCAATCTCAGTGAGAATATGATCTGAACCAAGATCAAGAGTCAGACACTCCACCAAATGAGCCACCCAGGCGGCCCAATTTTTTTTACTTAGCGAGACCACACTCTCTCCTTCTCTGCAGCACGTGACAATGCTGACAACCATAACTTGTATTTGTACTAACAAACAATTCTTCAACTTACGCCTTTTGACCAAACTTTATTTCCCATTTCTCATACCTCGCCAAACTGGAAGCACGCACTAAAGTATTTCTGAGATTTATTTATTTTTTATTCTTCCACAGAAAAAATTTTCTACTCTCACCACACCAACTATCATTTCTGGGGAGCTGTCTTTCCCTCTCTCTCTCTCTCTCTCTCTCTCTCTCTATATATATATATATATATATATACACATATATACACATGTATATGTATATATGTATACACGTATATATATGTATATATATATAAGAATATGGATTTTTTTACATACATACACACACAACTAGACAATAATGTAACAGAGAACTATGTATCTGTCACCATGATTTAATAAATGCTAATATTCTGCCTTACTTGCCTCACGACTTCATTTTTTTAAGAAGCAAAATGATACAGGGGCGCCTGGGTGGCGCAGTCGGTTAAGCGTCCGACTTCAGCCAGGTCACGATCTCGCGGTCCGTGAGTTCGAGCCCCGCGTCGGGCTCTGGGCTGATGGCTCAGAGCCTGGAGCCTGTTTCCGATTCTGTGTCTCCCTCTCTCTCTGCCCCTCCCCCGTTCATACTCTGTCTCTCTCTGTCCCAAAAATAAATAAATGTTGAAAAAAAAAAAATTTATAAAAAAAAAAAAAAAAAAAAGCAAAATGATACAAATATAGCGAAAGACCCCCTCTCCCATCTCTTCCCATTTTTATACATTTGATTATACATATATGAGACACAGTACATACTAATGTACGTAGATCCATACACAAACATATGAAAAAATTATCAACATCATTAGCCATCAGGGAAACTCAAATAAAAACCACAATAAGATACTGCTTCACACCCACTACAATGTTAAAATAAAACAGATGGCCATTAACAAGTGCCAGCAAGGACAGACAGGACAGACACCCATCATAGGCTGCTGGTGAGAATGTAAAAGGATACAGCCACTTGGGAAGATAGTCTGGTGGTTCTAACACAGTTTCCATATAACCCAGCGATTCCACTCCAATGCATACACCCAAGAAAAACGAACACACACGTCCACACAAAAACTTGTACACAAATGTTCTAGCAGCGTTATTCATCTTAGCCAGAAAGCGGAAACAACCCAAAGGTCCACCAGCTGATGAATGGATAAACAAACGTGGTGTATCCACATAATGGAATACTGCCCAGCAATAAAATATGAAGGACTGTTACAGGCTACATCATGTATCAACACTGAAAATACGATCTATCTGAAAGAAACCAGTCACAAAGGAGCACATAGGGTGTAATTTCTTTTACACAAAATGTCCAGAATAGCCAAATATAGGGAGACAGAAAGTAGATCAGTGGTTGCCTAGGACTGGAGAGGATAGAAGACTCGGGAAGAGGGTAGGGCAGCTAAGGGTTTCTTTTAGGGATAATGTAAAGGTTCTAAAATTGACAGACGCACAACACTGAATATCCTGCAATCCACTGAACTGTATACTTCAAACAGGTGAATTGTGTGATATGGGAATTATATCTCAATAAAGCTGGCTTTTTTATACATACAAAACATGGTATACATACATAGCATTACATTACATATGTATTACATACTCTTTTACGGTTTAATTCAGTACTATATTCCTGAGATTCATCCATGTGGATAAAACTAGTTTATTTTAACGGCTCCAGTGCATGGGGGGAAAATTACACTGCATTTATCAGGACCCATACTTTTTTGTCTATTAGAAGTGGTGCTAGCAAGAACTTCCTTGTACATATTCCTGTAAGTGTGTGACTGTTTTCTAGGCTAACACCTAAAAGCAGAATGGCTGAGTTGCAGAATATGTGCATCTTCAACTGTACCAGATATTTCCACATTGCTTGCTAAATATATTAGAGAATGTGCTCCCATCAGTTATATGCTAGAGTTCCTGTTCCTTTTCATCCATGCCAACACTTGGTGTTAGCAAACCAATTAGACTGCGCCAATCAATAGGTGTAAAACAGAATCTCACCAGGGTTTTACTTTTCATTTCCCTGATTATTAGTGATGCTGAGCATCTTTCATAATTGGCCATTCAATCTTCTTCCTCTGTGAAGTGCCTAGTCACATCCTTTGCCTGTTTTCTACTGAGTCTTTGCCTGTTTTCTACTGCCTGTTTCTACTGGGTTTTTTTCTTACCGATTTGTATAACTTTTTCCAAACTCTGGATACTTACCTTTAATCATTTAGAAGAGTTACAAGTACATACTCCCAGTCTGTGGTCTGTCTTTTCATTTTCTTTTTAATGCCTTTTGTTATATTGAATATTTTTATGTTAATATATTCCAAAATGTCAGTCTTTTCTTCTAGGGCTTATAATTTTTATGTCTTAAGGAATTCTTCCCTATCACAATGTCACGGAAATCTGCATTGTGTGTTCTCTTATGAAAATGTTAGAGTTTTGCTTTCCATATTTAGGCCTATAACTCATGTGGAATTTAGTTTTCTGTGTGCTGTTAAGTGGAGATTTAATTTTATTTTTTCTATATAGATAACTCTATATCCATTCATTATTATTTACCAAATCCATCCTTATCCCACTAATCATTAACTCATGCATTACTTTCAAATCTGTATTAACTATTTTATAATCCCCAATAAAATCATTGATTCAGGCTAGAATCAAAACTGGATGCAAGAACTACCTGGTGAAAGGTTAAGAAAGAGGATCAACAAATGGTCTCTATCACTCTATAGACTGCCTATTATAAAGGAGATCTGTCTCCCTAAAATGGAAAGAATTGGAGGAAACATTTTAAGCAAGCAATCAAACCCAGCATCGCCAATAGCCAAACAAAGTGATAGGTACTTCCTGACACGACCATGGAAAGCACACAACACCTCCCACGCAGCATTAGTACCCAACTTTGCCAAACTGACCCAAGAAGGAGGAATGAATTGGACAAATCCAGATGTGGGACATTCTTACAAGACAACTGGTCTGACCTCTTCAAAATTATCAAAACCAAAAAGGTGAAAGGACTATTCTAAAGAAAATTAAATAGGCAGGACAAACAAAAATGTAAATACAATCCTTGCAGAGATCGTAGGTTATTTTAAAGGTCCAATTGTAAAAGATATTTTTGACTAATTGGAGAAATGTGAACGTGGAATGCATGTTAAATAATATTGTATCAATATCGTGTGTAATAACAGTACTGAATTCAGCCATGTAAAAGAATGCTCTTTTTGTGAGAAGATATAAGCTAAAGGATTTAAGGATAAAGTGTCTTGATGTGTGTTACAAATACACACATATTTTTATACTTGTGTGTGTGTGCATATATACATACAATATAGAATATGTACACACAGAGAGAAACTACATAAATCTGGCAAATTTTAAGAACTGGCAAATCTAGGTGACAAGTCTATAATGTTTATCGTACTATCTTTCAATATTTCTTACAGTTTAAGTTTAAAAAAAAAAAAAAACCCTACAGGTAAAAGTTACAGTGCCTCTCCTAACTTCTATCTTGAACTACTGCTTTTTAAATTTCATCTTTGACACCCACTATCATTTTGACATCGACCTAAAATAAATATGTTTTCCCCAATATAGCCTCCCTTTCTAATTTTCTAATTTCTATCAAGTTGTTTTAGCATGACTTATCCTATTAGACTCAAGATCCTGTACTCAACTTGTAGGGTACTATGAGGTTATTAAGACCAATTTTACTGATTTTGACAATTACAATTTAAAAATTACTTTATCTAGGGGTGCCTGGGTGGCTCAGTCAGTTAAACATCTGACTTGATTTTGGCTCAGGTCATTTTCTCGCAGTTCATGAGTTCAAGCCCTGCGTCAGGCTCTGTGCTGATGGCAGAGAGCCTGCTTGGGATCTTCTCTCTCCCTCTTTCTCTGCCCCTCCCGTGCTTGTTCGCTGTCTCTCAAAATAAGTGAATAAACTTAAAAAAAACAAAAATAAAAATTACTTTACCTAAATACACCAGTGAGTGGAGAAAGAATGTATAACTCTGAAGAACTAAACTGATAAATCTGTGACAGACAAGGTGAGTCCAAGAAAGAATTTCAAAGAAAGCAGATCCAATGACATTCTCCATCAGAGAGATGGCATACAGGCTTGTTCCAATACCAGACCTCCCAGAACAAGAAGCCACCAACTGACAAGACGTCTTGGAGCCACCAGGTGTAGCTGGCAAGGTATCAGGATCTTCTATTAGGCCAGGGTTCTAGAATGCATGTCCTCAATATGCAAAGCAGACTTCCAACCTACCAGAGGATGCACTGACGCAACACAGCCTCTGTGCACGCGCCCCGGCCCGGTGCGGCCTTCCCAGATTCTGGGAACCCTCGGTGCACGCGCCCTGTGCGGCCTCCCCAGATCCAGGGAACCCTCGTTGCACGCGCCCCGGCACCGTGCGGCGTTCCCAGATTCTGTGAATCCTCGGGGCGATACGCAAGTTGCCTTGATTCTGTGCAAAGCTGACCGCTGCTGGCACCGTGCAGAATCCCTTGTCAACCTACTTTTAATAAGCATTTATTGAGGGGCGCCTGGGCGGCTCAGTCGGCTAAGCGTCCGACTCTTGGTTTCGGCTCAGGTCATGATCTCACGGCTTCATGGGTTCAAGCCCCACATCGGCTCTGCACTGCCAGTAGGGAGCCTGCTTGGGATTTTCTCTCTCTCTTTCTGTCTCTGCCCCCTTCGCCACTCACACTGTCTCTGTCTCTCTCACAATAAATAAAGAAACTTTAAAAAAAATTAATAAACATTTATCGAGTGCCCATGATGTGCCATCAACACCATTCCGTGTGCGGAGAAATCAACCATGAATACAACCTGGGAAAGGTCACGATGAAAGCGGTTAAGTATACACAAAAGCATCGCGGTGCGTGAAGTCTGAGGAACAAATGTATACAATATACAGACCAGGAAGTTAGTAATTATTTTTAAAAAACAGGTTATCTGAACGGGAACGTAGAAGCTGGAATAGAAATTCACCAGGGAGACCACAGAGCCAGGGCACAGAAACAAGAGTAAACAGCATGCCCACAAGCAAAGAGGCACGAAGAACATGAAATTTTCTGGCCTGCTGCATGCACTGTGGGAACATAAAGGTGAGGAGATGACAGGCGAGCACCGCGACGGAGGAAAAGCCCTTGGCTGCGACACTTAAGAAGTGTGGAAAAGGCAAAGCTGAAAGGTTTTAAGAGGCAGAATAGCACACTACTACGGGTGCAGAAGGTGTGTGGGCGCGTGCGTGTGTGCACGTGTGTGTCAGTAATGACACTGTGATTAATAAATCTATTTAAAGGAAACAGCACTTACTAAACCCTAAATATGTATGTGACATTATCTCATTTAATCCTCTCAACCGCCTTATGATACATATATTAATTCCCTCATTTCACAGACCAGGAATATAGGGCATAAAGAGGTTAAGATTTTCCCAAGGCCACACAGCTGGTGGGTGGCAATGTGCCATTTCTCCCTATTTCAATAGTGCCTACGGACTCTTGCTCCATTCACCCTCTCATAACGATTACTCCCGCCTCCCCTCTGTGGGATCCACATGGATGCCAGATTACACATCCTAATACACTGCTTTAGCGAGTTACTTCTCTGCTCAAATAATCCCCAATGGGCCCCCTATTACCTACGGGTAAACGTCCAAATTCCATAATTCGGTCTCTATCATCCAAAGTCCCAAACTGGAGTCCTCAGAAAACAGACCAGGACAGAGTTTTGCATGCCAGATGTTTATTTAGGAGTACTCTTGGGATCAACACCCACAGTTTCCTTTCAGAGAAGAGAAGCAGGATGGAGGGAAATGTCAAGGCCCAACAAAGGCCCAAGAAGAGCATGAGCTGACACCATGGGGAGCTTTGGAGCTAGAAGGGCCCTTCAGAGCGAAGATGGCCTCACCTTCACACTCCTTCATTGATCAATGTGAGCGAATGCAAGAATAGGCATCTTGGGCAGTCTCTGAAGAGGCTGACGTCCAGAGTCATGGCCACCAAGATCTCTGATCGGATCCACAATGCAAATGTGAATGGTCCCCTATTTAAAACTCTTGAAAGACTCTATTGGCTCTCCAACAAAATCCAAATGCATTAAGCATGGCCCACAAGTACCCTGAGGTTTATAAAAAACTTAAGTCACTTTCACAATATCCCAGAGCCAGCCAAGACGGTTAGACTGAAAATCAAGTGGCAATCTGACACCAAAGTCACTTTTAATACCTCAGACATCACCAGTACAATGCCAATGTGAGGGTATTGAAGGGGATTCAAGGAAGGGATAAGTAAAGAAAAACCACCTATGGCAACATTTTCTTAAGGGCAGTTTTTACCATTTTACTAAGTCCCAACAAAACACGATTATTAAATGAATTAAGAATGCTCCCTAATAACTCCTTTAGATTTAAGCACTAAGCAAAATGACAAGAAATTTGGTTTTGAAACAACAAAATTACCAGTTTCAGCATTACCTCCATCGGAGCCTATGTATCGGAAAAAAATTCAACGAGCTGTGCAAGAGGAAAATCAGTGAACTCAACAGAAGGAATCATTCTGATATGGGCCTTCGGTAGATGGAGCTCTCCCCTCTGAATTGGTGCTGAACCACACAGAGCAGGGAAATCTGAAGAGCTAGAAATATAGTCATTTAGACAAAGGTTCTGAACATTTGTGCTGATTAAAATGCCAATCACCCTCTCCTAAGAGCACTGGCATTAACCCTGGTGTACCAGCCACATTTCAACTCTGAATAATGTTATTATTAAACATGAACTGAGCACCAACAACGCCTTCAGCACCTGTAAGAAAAAGACGGAGCACTTGCCTGGTAGTTTGCCATCAACCAGTGTTTCGAGAAAGTCAGCACAATGACTATCAGTCACTCTTGGATTTTATTTTCATGGGAAAAGAAAGAAAAAGAGTTTATCTCTCCTTTTAAATTTTAGTATGATTTAAGGATTTATTTATGGAAAAAATGTTCTTTATGAATACTACTTTTTTCTCATGCTTGCTGCTGTCATATGAATTAGGCTTATGACCAGGCTCTGTTTTAATTAACTCAAGGATATTTGATTCTACGTGCTGGCTTGGGATTAACATACAATTGTGAGGTTTCAGAATCAACGCTAAAACACTCTACACCTGGATGTGGAAAAAAGATTAGACGTTACCACCAATAAAGATGAAAATATTAAAATATCCAAATACATTCAAACAGAAGTGTATCTAATCCCCCAAATGCCACCACCATAACATGCTACTTTTTATCAGCTAACTAATTCCCACCCACCACACACTGACCCCAAAAAAGCTGAATTCTCTATGGAAGCAGCCCAAGTGTCCATTGATAGATGAATGGATAAAGAACATGTGGTATATACACAATGGAATATTATTGAGCCATAAAAATGAATGAAATCTTGCCATTTGCAACAACATGGGTGGATCTAGAGAGTATAATGCTAAGTGAAATAATCCAGTCACAGAAAGACAAATACCATGTGATTTCACTCATATGTAGAATTTAAGAAACAAATGAACAAAGGGAAAAAAAAAAGATACATGAACCAAACAATGGACTCTTAATTATAGAAAACAAACAGATGGCTACCATGGTGGGGGGCTGGGGAGGCAAAAGGGTAAAATAGGTGAAGGGGATTAAGACTACACTTATCTTAATGGGCACTGAGTAATGCAGAGAATTGATGAATTACTATATGATACACCTGAAATTAATACAACACTGTATGTTAACTTGATGGGGGGTGGGGAAGAGGGGAAAGTGGGTGATGGGCATTGAGGAGGGCACCTGCTGGGATGAACACTGGGTGTTGTATGGAAACCAATTTGAAAATAAATTATATTTAACTAACTAACTAACTAACTAAATAAATAAATAAATAAATAAATAAAAATTTAAAAGATTTTTTTAAAAAGGTGAATTCTCAAGTACTTAGCAGGTATATATCAGGAATTCTGCATACTCTAGAAACCCTTACAAGGCTTAAAGTTAGACTGGCCACTGCGGAGCAGGACTAACCCTGGCCCGACAGTCAAGTAACAACTCCCCCAAAGCAATATACTCTTATCAACTAGCTCACTGAAGGACAGGTTATTATTAGTTCATGATCCACTTTAACAGTTAGGGGTCCTACCTCCTCCTTTCAAAGGCCACACTTAGAAGTAAACTGCACTAGAAAGGAACAAAACACTTGCAAGTCAACATCAAGGGGAAAAAACTGCTTTGTTATAATGATTTACTCCATGACTTTTAAAAAGACAGACAGCAGATGAGAACATACGTTCAAGTATTTCAGTAAACACGACACTGCATGAGTTCCAAATAAACTAGTTCATGCTCCACCTGACACTGGGGCACAGCTTTCCCTAAGCTGGCATATTTTTGTGACCTTGAAGATAAGTCTCTCACAATCTGATCATAATTTGTACCCAGAGATACCTTCATCGGGCTATTTGGTGTCGGGATTTTTGTTTAAACACCTTTCTTGAGAATGTCAATACGTGTTTAGACGGAATGTAAAGACCAAGAAATTGTTCTACTTTTGCTGATGCTGAGTCTCAAAAATATTAAATCTACAGATTTAAAAATCTGTGATAAGATCTAGTTAGAATTCGGCAAGTGTAAGAATGTGCTAAATGTACTGGCAGAGGTCAGGTACAGCACCGGAAAAGGGAAATGTCTTTATAATGCATAAATGACTAAGAATATTTCTAGATAATAAGAATTCTTGAGTTTACTTCTAATGACATTTCAGAGACTACTAGAGACAACACTGTAGTGAGTAAAGTGATTCAGTGAGGCTCTAAGATCTACAGATGGTTGAAAGATGTTTCAACTTCCTTCTATTTTAGTTAACACTTTTAATCAACTATTTAAGGCCCTTTCATTTGTATCCAAAAATGACTCTACAGATATGAGATATGATGAAGTTTAACTGGGTTTTTTTTCTTACAAAAGTGAATGAGTTGACACATGCTTTTGTCAAGTTCCTTTTGATAGAGAAAATGGACACCTTTAAGACGGTTGACCGTAACAGTTATTTTTGTTTATTTTAAAATTTATCATATGTAGCCAAAAAATAGGTAAATGACAAAGATCAAAAGTATCTCTAACTTTTCTGGTCACAATGGCTAAAATTAACAACGCAGGAAACAACAGATGTTGGTGAGGATGTAGAGAAAGGGGAACCCTCTTGCACTGTTGGTGGGAAGGCAAACTGGTACAGCTCCTCTGGAAAACAGTGTGAAGGTTCCTCAAAAAAACAAAACTAGAGTAACTCTATGACCCAACAATAGCATTGCTAGGAATTTATCCAAAGGATACAGGAGTGCTGATTCGACGGGGCACATGTACCCCAATGTTTATAGCAGTGCTATCAATAGCCAAAGTATGGAAAGAGCCCAAATGTCCATCAATGGATGAATGGATAAAGAAGATGTGGTAGATATATAGAATGGGAGTATTACTCGGCAACCAAAAAGAATGAAATCTGGTCATTTGTAACTACATGGATGGAACTGGAGGGTATTATGCTAAGTGAAATAAGTCAGTATTTTCACTCATATGTGGAATTTGAGAAACTTAACAGAA
Source organism: Leopardus geoffroyi (assembly GCF_018350155.1). NCBI lineage: Eukaryota > Metazoa > Chordata > Mammalia > Carnivora > Felidae > Leopardus > Leopardus geoffroyi. Next base: position 149,570,715 of record NC_059331.1, on the reverse strand, counting down.
GACCATGGGGGAAGGGAAGGGAAGGGAAAAAAATAGTTACAAACAGAGAGGGAGGCAAACCATATGAGACTCTTAAATACAGAGAACAAACTGAGGGTTGTTGCTGGGGGGGGAGGGAGGGTGGAGGGGAGGGGAAATCGGTGATGAGCATTGAGGAGGGCACCTGTTGGGATGAGCACTGGGTGTTATATGCAAGTGATGAGTCACGGGAATCCACTCCTGAAGCCAAGAGCATACTGTATACACTGTATTTTAGCTAACTTGACAATACATTATATTTAAAAAAAAAACAAAAAAAACAGGGTCTGTAACTTTTAAGATCATAGTTGTATCCACTAGCATGCCGGTCGTAAACTTTACTAAGATGATAGATGGTGACCTAGCACAATTTAAATGGTCAAAATCTATTGATGCTAATGTAGATTTCAAAGCAATTTTAGTGCCATCTTTTGGGGACCTTAAATGTATTTATTCAAACGAATACAAAATAAAGACAGGAGACAGAGGCCCACATATGAACATTATGAAGGTATGTATAGCCATACAGAGAAGAATATCACACAAAGACATTCCTCCACCTTAACTTTCCTTTGATAATCCTGCACAAAACTCTAATTTCTCTAAATGAATGCTGTTTTCTCAAATACAATGCTTTCTTTTCTCCCTCCTCTGATATCCTGTAAGATGGATAAGCCTGATAAGGAGACGCTGGACTACCTGGAAACACATGCCCAACACATCACTATGATCCCCACAAGTTAACTGTGTGGGGCTCAGGGGCATAAAACCATTTCAGAAGTGCACTCACTGTGCAGTGGCTCAGGAGGATGGGCTGTCTGGAGCTTGGGGAAAAATGAAAAGGCAGAAAGGCCCAGGTAAAATACAATTGCATTTCTCAGCCTGGAAAAAGAGACTCCCTGCAAACCTGTATGCCTCGTCTTCATGTCTTTATTTTCTAAACAAGGCTAATAATTCTGAATACGCTGTTAAGAATATAATGTACATAAACGAATTAACAACGATTAAGAACAGGGGCGCCTGGATAGGCTCAGTTGGTTAAGTGTCCGACTCTTGATTTCGGCTCAGGTCATGATCTCACAGTTTCATGAGTTCAAGCCCCACAGCAGGCTCTGCACTAACAGCGCAGACCCTGCTTGGGACTCTCTGTCTCCTTCTCTCTCAGCCCCTCCCCACTTGCACTGTCTCCTTCTAAATGAACTTTTTTTAAAAAGTTAAAAAAAAAAAAGAACAAGGAAAATGCAAAATTCTTTAAAAATGTTAACTGACAGCAGGTTTCTCTGCAAGTAAGGTCCAATGACTTCTAGTTTTCAAGCGACTCTCTTCCCTTGGCTCCTCCCCGGTAAGGTTAACTAACCCAGAGTTACCAAGAGCAAAGTATTTCCAACAGGCCAAATGTAACATTCTGCAGAATACCAGATCCCTGGGGTAATTAAAATATATAGAAAAGAAAGAAGGAATTAATTGAACGATCACAGCCTGCCAAATGTCTGAATAAGGCTAGCTGTTAATATGTTCCACAGTAAGAAAAGTTGAGCAGGGGTCAGGATGAGGATAGAAGAAAGTCATGCCCGCTGCTCTGAGCTAGTGAGCTCTGAAGGTAATAACGGAAATGCTCAGAGAAACAAAAGCAAATCAACTCCTCTGGCCTTTTCTGGAAATATTTGGAACATCAACAGAGAAATTTAGCCTCCAGCACATTCTGTCTCTCATAGCTGGTGATACTCCACATGACTGCTTTGAGAAAATTGGGGGGGTGGGGGGGTGGGAGGGGAAGCACTATGCTTAACCTCAACGTGTAGTAGCACAGACATTACACATGCGACTCTCCTCTCACTGAGGCAGTATGCAGCCTCTGTAAGAGGAATGCACTGAGAGAGCAAACCTAACACAGCCAAAATTCTAGTATGTTCAGACTATCAAAATGGTAGCTTTGTAGTAGGAAAACAAAACCTCAATAAAGTGGCAATAAAGCCTGATCATTCTGTTATTGTATTTGAGCTAAACATTTATAAATCTGCTGGTTTATTGTACAGTCCCTCATGAGCAATGCAAAGGCCCAGCCTATGGGTAAAAAGGATGATGATTTATCTATAAACTAACCTACTGGGAGGCTTATCTGATTTTGATGACACTTCTCTTTTTATGCAGTCACTCCAGACAGCTCCAGCAAGAGAAAAGCTTATGTAAGATGGTCGGAACACGGACCACTGAAGGCGCTCCAGAAAGGTCTTTTGGTCTTATAAAGTATTAAATATTAAAATATGAAAAAAAAAATCATCAATTCCTGTTCAATCATCTTCTCCTAGGCCCACAGCCCACAGTCCATGGCTAGTGTCGCTACTCGATGAAAATCCGTAGAATTTACATATGATGGACGGGAAAGAATGTGGGCAGCAATCTAATACTCCAGTGGAATACACAGACGTTGGTGTCAGACTAATTTAGATTCAAATCCAAGCATTGTCATTTGGCAATAACATAGTGAAACACGGACAGAACATTGCAACGTAGGGGAAACAAGATTATGGCAGAGCTCAGAACAACAACAAAATCCTAAGTAAGGAGTAGCTGCCACCCCCACGTCCACCACCATCACGACTCCCAACAGCCGTGTCATCACACCGCCTCCGTCATCACCACCAACACCACCAGCACTGTCACCTACGTCACCTTCACCGGCATCACCAATACCACCACCCCCTGCCATCATCATCATCATCGTTTTACTGGTTTTGGAGTCAGGTTTGGGTTTAACTTCCGGCTGACCTCAAGTTACTTGACCATTTGTAGCCTCAGGTTTCTCGGCTGAGCAAATGAAAATGAATGATGGTCTTGGTTTAACATAAGCGTTGAGAGGACAAAAAAAAATTAAATGAGACCAAGTACACGCTTAAAACTCCAGGTCTTGTTTCCGTAGCGTAGTGGTTATCACGTTCACCTCACAAATCCACGTACTCAACATGGACCCCTTCTGCCTAAATTCTACGTTCTGGGCTTGTTCGTTTTAAGTATCTCTGCATCAACCACGGAAAAATGCTCCATACTTTGGTAATTCTGGTACCATCAACATTCTGTTTAAACTGATCTAAGTCCAGCAATTGACAGCAATCCTTTTCAGTTAGCTGGAGACGTCATGTTACAAACATCTCATCTTGCTGCAGGCCGGTATTCTTTCATAGCTTAATTTTCAAATACTTTGTACTTTCATGTAGCTGATATCCCTTTCCTTTAACATTAAGACACAGTGACTTTAACCTTTACGCCCAGTCACAGACTTGATTACTTGAATTGCTTTTGCTGTTGCGAATCCATTCAAGAGAAAATCATTCCGATGCCTGTTGGAAGGGTAAGAAAGACTATTCAAGACTACTGCAAAAGCATTTCTGCAACAGGGGAGAGAGAGAGGGCTCAACGCTGAATACAGCAGAGACCGTTGGGGATTTATAGATGACAGGCAGAGTGAGGAGGTCAGTGGATCAAAAAGTACTAAAAGGAAACACCAAGGGTAGGGGAATTCTTGCTAAACCCAGGTCAAGGACTTATATATCAAAGGTGGGGGGTGAGGAATTTGGATGAGTTATTAAGAGTGACCAAAAACCAAGGATGAGGAGATCCTCCCTAAACTGACTTAGGATTATTGCTAAAACTGAACCCAGTGAGAACGAACACAGAAGCCCAAGGTCGAGGCCCAGTCACGAAGATGGCTAGAGGACTCTTATTAAAGTTTACTCACAGATAGGATCTTTGTCAAATCCAAGAGTAATCAATCCGTGAATGAGGAAAAAGAGCAACCATCCTAATAAAGAAAATGAGCTTCACTGCACACACTGTGGGACATTTACACTATCAGCAATAGACTATTTCCGGTCACTGTCTAAGTTCAGGGTTATAATACCACTTCACATTCACTAAGCATCATGTACTTAATAAACCACAGTTACATTCATTTTCATCAACTGATACTATCAATAAAAATGATTATTGCCGAAATGCTTTCTGCACAAGCAGACAGAAAAATAAACTAAAGTGAACTGTAAGAACTACATTTTACTTACATGCTAGAATTCCAATCATATAATCACTCTCTCAAGTTCCTTTTGGCTGTGAGGATTGCATCTTTTACATTTTATCAATACAGCAAATTACAAGAGGCAAAGACAAAGAGTCCAAAGAACTTTCAAAAAGTGCAATTGTTTACATTTAAATTAAAAACACCGTCTTAGAAAAACATTAAGGGTAAAAATAAGATTTTAACGCTTTAAAGCAACAGAGACTCAATAGATAGTACAGCGGACACAAGTCAGATTGTATTAATCCACGATGCTCAAGAACCACTAAACATTGGAACACGTGTGGTAAATTTTTTTAAGTATTTTTCAAACCATGATCTTGAAAACTTGTTGGGGTTCTGTGAAGTACTCCACAGTAGCTCATGAACAAAGAATGGTTTAAGAAAATAGCGTGGGATTTGGGATCAGAGCCTATCCTGAATTTCAGTTTACTTTCTCCATGGGTAGCCATGTGACTTTGTGTAAATCACTCTCAGCCTTAGTCTCTTCATCTGTGATGTAGGAATAAAAGGAGATGAGGCTCACGAAAGAGCTTTGCAGGCAGTAAATCACTAAGTACCAACAACATGGAGAATACCAAAGCAGACTCATGCTTGAGATGCCTTTGAAAATTATGTACATATTTTAAGATCATATATATTGTGCTGGCAACCCCAGCATCTTGCCCACAGTAGACTCCAATATTTGCCACGTGAGGCAGATGGATGGGTAGATGGGTGGATAGAATTTCTTTCTCTTTCTAGCTCTAAATCATGATCCCATTACCATCTTATGGTGGCTCATTTGCCCTGTAGGGCAAACAAAAACCACATTCAGAAAACAAGAAGTTATCAGATCAATATTTGTTGGTAATATTTACATTTGGCAATCATCTGAATAGAGAAACCACAAAAAGGAAAAGTAATCTTATTTTTTATAATTCCCACAACCTATCTCTATTCAGATATTTATTATTGGTCTTATGATGATTATTCCAGAACTCTTCCTTCCTCCTTCATATTTAATAAGGATCACTGCCTACATATTAACATAAAATGATAAATTTTGTCTTATTGAAATTTGCTCTACATACATTAAAACTTTACTACTAAATCAATGTGGTATGATTTTAATAGAAAGTTTCCATAGCCACAAAAGCATTGTAAATTCTGCCTTCGACAAAATAAAGATAATACTTAACCTGTAACTTTTTTTTTTCATTGAGTATTTATTCAATAAATACTTGTATGTACCAGGCACTAAGAATACAGCTGTGACTCTTTTTCACAAATGGTGCTAGAGAAACTGGATATCCACTTGCAAAAAACTGAAGTTGGAACTTTACCTAACACCATTTAAAAAAAATAAAAGTAAAAGTAGATTAAAGCCCTAAATGTATGACGTAAATATATAAAATCTTAGAAGAAAACAGGGCAAAAGTTCCATGCCACTGAATTTAGCAATAATTTCCTGAATATGATACCAAAGGCACAGGCAGCAAAAAGAGTAAGTAGGACTGCTTGAAATTTTTATATGTGCATCAAACAACCCACAGAATGGGAGAAAATATTTGCAAATCATACATCAGATAAGGGATTAATATCCTGAATAGATGGAGAAGTCCTAAAACTTAACCCAAAAAACTATCTGATTCAAAAACAGCCAAAGGACTTAATAGAGATTTCTCCAAAAATTATACACAAATAGCCAAGAGGCACATGAGAAGATGTTCAACATCACTAATCATTGGGAAAATGCAAGTCAAAACTATGAGATGCCATCTCATAATCATTAAGATGACTACTATTAAAAAAAAAAAAAACAAAACAAAACAAAAGCCAAACAAATAACAAGTGTTAGTAATGATGTGGAGTCACTGGGACCCTGTGCACTGTTGGTAAGAATGTAAAACGGCACAGCCACTACCAAAAAGCTAAAAATAAAATTACTGTATGATCCAACAATTCCCCTCCCGGGTATTTACGCAAAAGAAATGAAAGCAGGGTCCTGAAGAAATATTTGTGCACTTGTGTTCACAGCAGTATTATTCACAACAGCTAAAACATGGAAGCAATCCGAGTGTCCACTGACAAATCACAATGCAAGCAAAATGTGGCATACACATACGATGGCATATTATATAAAGTTTATTTATTTTGAAAGAGTGAATGAGAAAGAGAAAGAGAGAGAGAGAGCACGAGCACAGGAGAGGGGCAGAGGGAGAGGGGGAGAGAGAATCCCGAGCACGCTCCGTGCTGTCAGCACAGAGCCTGATGAGAGGCTCAAACTCAAGAACCGTGAGACCACGACCTGAGCCTAGATCAACAGACACTTAACTGACTGAGCCAACCAGGTGCCCCAACATTATATAATATTTTAATAGGTGCATTTTACCACAATTGTAAAAACTGAGGCAAAAAAAAGAACATAGCTGTGCACGGGCCTCTGTCATGGCCCCGAGAAAGTTCCCAAATGAGCCAAAAACAAGCATACTGGACACAAACTGCTAGGGCAGCAAAGCACAGAGGCCATTAGGGAAGTCCATGCGGAGTTACGTAATCCTCCCTCGGAGGTTCAGGAACTGCCTTCCAGGAAGCTTGACATCAACGTTGAGAAGTGAGTGATAAATGAGAGCTACCCAGGGAAAGGGGCGGGGGGGGGGGGGGGGGTGCGGTGGGAACAAGTATCTTAGGCAAAGGGTCCAGTAAGTGTGAAAGTTTGGAGCCAAGAAAGAATAGGATCACATCAAGGAACTACAATTGGCCATTCAACACGGCGTTAAACTGTGTGGGTATTTTTTTCCCTGCTGAATACAGCACAGCATTTAGTGTATTTTCCTTATGATTCTCTTAACATTTCCTTTTCTCTATCTTTATCGTAAGAATACAGTATACAATACATATAACGTACAAAGTATGCATTAACCGGATGTTTATGCTGTCAGTAAGGCTTCTGGTCAACAGCAGGCTATTAGTAGCTACGTGTTTAGGGAATCAAAAGTTACACACAGCCTTTCAACCACATGTTGGCCCCTCTCACCCCCACATCATTCAAGGGCCACCTGTAAAGTGAGATGCAAAATTGCCAAGGCCAGACTCAAGAAAGGCCCTATATGCCATGCCAAGGAGTTTGGACTTAAACCAGAGTTTAGATGTTAAGGCGAGATTCATCATTTAGAAAGATAATCCACTGCAATGTGGAGAGTAAGAATAGGGTAAGAAGTTCCATTAATAGTTGGTGCAGTGACCTGGGGGGAGAGACTGGTGCCCTGAACTAAAGCTGTAGCCTTGGGGGTAGAGGTGACGGGAATAAGAGAATTTTAGAGTGGGGCGCCTCCGTGGTTCAGTCAGGTAAGCACTCGACCCTTGATTCCAGCTGAGAGCATGGTCTCACGGTCCGTGAGACGGAGCTCTTATGATCTGGGCTTAAAGCTCTTACTTAGACCTTAGCAGGGGCAGCTGGGTGGCTTAGTCAGTTAAGTGTCCAACTCTTGATGTCATCTCAAGTCATGATATCATGGTTCATGAGATCGAGCCCCGCATCTGGCTCTGTGCTGACAGCACAGAATTACTTGGGATTCTCTCTCTCCCCCTCTGTCTCCCCCTCCCCCACTTGCTCTCTGTCTCAAAAAAAAAAAAATTAAAAACATTTTTTTAAAAGAGTATTTTAGGGACATAAGAGGTGGACTTGTCAGACTCTAGAGGGTGATACGGGACAGTTTTAACTTGGAGCATCTGGAATGGTAATATTCCAAAGTCACTAGGGTAGAAAACACAGCTGGCTTAACACCCAGCACTGGGTGAAGCAAAAAAGGGAGGATCTAATAAAAAACTGGCATCATTCTAGTGGTCAATCACTGGAACAGGCCAAATTCATTTCTGCTAACGTTGACAGAAAAGTTCACAACTTGCATTCTGGGTCAAATGTGATGCCCAGCCAGGAGTCTTTCCACAAATACAGTAGGCTTGCAGTAATTAGGGGAAAAGGATACTGAAGAGACAAGAGTCGAGATCACAGCCATTTAAAAACCCTAAGGAGCTCCCAAACTCTCAAGATAAGAAATGCTCAACGAGGGAGGGGAGGGTGGTATTCTACAAGTAAAGACATTTCTCCACTCGTTCCAGTAAATATCAGAGTCCTGCTATTAAAATTGTGGTCCACGTGATTTTGGCATCACCTGAGAGCTTGCTGCAAATGCAAACTATGCAGCCCCACCCACAACTACTGAAGAAAAGTCTGCATTTTAAGATCAACAAGTGATTCATATCCATGTTAAAGTTTGAGAAGCACTGAATTAGGGGACCTGTCCAAAACTCACCTCCCAAAGCTCAAATGAGCATGTCAGCACTGATGCCCCCACACCTGTTGTTGTTTTTTTAATATTTATATATTTTGAGAGAGAGAAAGCTTGTGCACATGTGCACGAGAGAGCTGGGGAGGGGCAGAGAGAGAGGAAGAGACAGAATCCCAAGCAGGCCCGATGCTGCCAGCACAGAGCCAGACACGGGGCTTGAACTCACGAACCGTGAGATCATGACCCCAGCCAAAATCAAGAGTTGGACAATCATCCAACTGAGCCACCCAGGAGCCCCGCCCCCCACCTGTTTGAAGGAGTAATTCAACAAGAGCTTTCAAATCAGGCAATGCAGGCAGAAGTACGCACTGGTAGTTAATGGCAATTAGCAGGAGTCAAAAAGCAACTCAAGTATTGCGTGTATTCAGTGCACCAGAATGCTTAGGCAAAACTAATATAATTATGACTTGTTCTTGTTTTAAATACCTTCCAGAGGAAAAATTCATTTCCACTTTATTTAGTAGAGCAATAGATAACTTACATACCTATAACTCATCCCGGATTTTCTGGTTTCCCAAAGGGCTTTGCAAAGACCTTAATTATATACTAGTCTGGAACAACTATTTCATTAGCTAATTTTCTGCCCACCCCTTTTGTCAGATGAAAATGTGTTACCACATTTCTCAGTGAAGGCACAGTTAATGTGTTTTGGATAGTGATTTGCCTTAAAAGGGGTAATTAATATTCTAGTTTGAAAATAAACACTACATCTATTAAAAGTACTGCATTTAGGAACAAATTTAAAAGTTGAAGAAGCTAAAGTTATGTCAAAATTTAGACAAAAAAAAACAAAAGAAGTCATGCAAATGTCACTGTATATATTATTTAATATGTTTAGTTATTTCTTTAAATCTTCAGTAAAAAGGCTTATAATTTAGCCTCTAATTATTAAACAATATAAAACTCCATGTTACAAAAGACCAAATTTTAGGACAACTAAGGTCACTGGGAAGTTAACAGAATGAGTATGAGAGAAGCAGATAAGACGGTTCCCTAATTTAGGGATCAGAATTAGTACAAAAGCCACTACAACGAAGCTCAATCTTTTCAGAACGCCCAATAAAAAGACGTGTGCACTATGGCCTCAAGGAACAATGCTGTAAAAAAAATGGTGCTGATAACTAAGGTTCTTAGGCACACCCAGAATAGTATTAAAAATCATGGCAGGGCGCCTGGGCGGCTCAACTGGTTAAGCATCTGACTTGACTCTTGGTTTCGGCTCAGGTCATGGTCTCACACGAGGTCGAACCCTGCATCTGGCTCTGCGCTGACAGTGCAGACCTTGCTCGGGATTCCCTCTCTCGCCTTCTCTCTCTACCTTTCCCCGACACACATGCACGTGCCATCTCTCTCCCCCTCTCAAATAAACTTAAAAAAAAAAAAGTCATGGCAACTCTGCCAGGAGGTTAAGAGAACACTCGAAAGGCATTGTGTCACTCTCATTGCTGGCTGCACAACTTGGTTATGAGTTTCGGAACCTGACGTCAACTATGACCCTCACGGCTACCAACAGCTCCTCATGTCGCCACTCCGAGGTCTCATACCCTCACCTTTCTCTGTCCTGATTTCACCGCTTCACTCCCTGCATCTGTTCTTTCTTCCTTATTTCTCCATTACAATTCAATTTCCATCATACCCACTCGTCTACCAATCTATAGACACCACCCATCTTGATACTCATCCTCCCATCATCTAGTTTATTAACCTGCCATGTAACACAAAACAGGGGAACAAGACCTCTCGGAGGGGTGAGGGAAGGACAGCCCAAGACCAACCGTAGGTAGCTGCTATGGACAACAAGTTCTAAACCTAGGAGAAAGAGGTCAAAAGTAATTCCTCACAGAAATCTGACTTTGGTTCCCAAAATGATGAAATGAGAAAGAAAAAATGATAAGCCCTATACTAGATTCAATGACCTAACGTTAACATGCTGCCATAAAAGAGAAAAGCAACAATCCCCAAGAAGAAAGCAGAGGAGAGAGCACTGTAACACACAATCTCCAGGGGCAGGGCGACTCCTCAGTAACCGGTTGTCTACAAATATTAAGAAGTGACTTATTAAATGGTTGCCCCCAAATTAACCGGGGCCAAGCAACACCTCAAAGCTCGTATAGAGATGTACCTAGAAGAGGTAACTGATAATTATCTGCCACCTAAATAATACTCACTTTATCACTGTTTATCACTTTATCACTGTTACATTAGGTTGTATGTATTAAATGTAAAATATGTATTTTTATACACATTTTATATATACATATGTATATCATTACATATGTAATTATACGTATCATATGTATTATATGTAAAATAATTCAGAAAATCTTAAATCTCTGCTGTCTAGGTCCAGGGTCTTCAAGTAGCTACATTTACACATTTCAAAACCAAGCCTATTCTGAGGTCTCATCATCTCCTGTCACATCAACCACAGAGGCCTTCTAATTGTTTTTCCCACTTCCCGCCTCGCCATTTTTCTCCAGGCTGCTGCCATGTCCCTAGTGCCACTAACCTGTGCATCCCACAGCCCCGAATGACTCGCGTATAAACTCAAAAGGCATACAAAAGCACTGAGCATTATGCCTAACATAGACGGTATTCGGTAAATGTCAGTTTACTATGAAACCTTAGCTGGCATTCAAGAGCCTCAAAAATCTGGCCCCTACTTCCCTCACAAATGTGAATGGTGATGAGGCCTTCGCAGGGCTCCTCTCCTCCAGACAAAGTGGGATACTACCTGTCACCACAACACGCCGCATGCTAAATCTCTCTATTTTCCCTGCTGGGAATATATACCGCTCTTACCCTCCGCCTTTTTTTCCTTCTCTAAACTCGATCCTACTCTTCTGTCCATGCTCTCCACCACCAGGGCCATCCGGCTCGACTCCCACTTCCTCACGATGCTTTCCTAAAAGGGCCTGACATCGCTCCTGTGAGGTCCAAACTGCATTTTGGCCACATCACTCACGCAGTGTAAACCTCTTTCTGTGATCGTCAGGTACTACTTTCAATGGGTGAGATAAAATTTCTGGAAGACATAATTGATGAGTGTCATCACGGAAACAACATCTCAGCATGAAACTCACCCTGCCCCTAATTCCAACTCTACCAACCTATCTCTTGTTCGTAAGTCAGAATCTTGCCCTCAAATGAACTTAATGAACAAGTAAACGGGGAGCCACAGAGATCCTGCCGCTGTGGTACTTCTTGACCTGGGTGTTGATGCCATGGGTATGTTTGGTTTGTGAAAATACATAAAAAAGAATGCACTCTTAGGATGTGTACACATTCTCGGGTGTGTGGGCAAGGCAAATAAGCAGGTGGAAGAGAAATGGAGAGGGAGAAAGAGAAGGGGAAGAGGAAAACCTAAGATCCACCATCTGTACAAAGGAAGAATTCATTCGCAGATATTAGCCTGGCGGCCATCTCAATGTTTACTTTTGAGGTTCAAATGCTATTAATTACTTTCACCCTTTGAACAAGGTGTAGTTTGGCTGAAATAAAAATAATAACTATAAACTAAAAATGTCAACATTTCAGAGGATAATACCGACATAATTTACAGAAATGCCAGGAGGACCAGCTAATTTACATGAATAAAGCACTTTGGAAATGCAAATGGTATACAAATTCTAAATGATGATGATAATGATGGTTGAGTTATCAATATTTTAACCTTTACAAATGTAATTAAAAAATAAGCACTTAAATACCGCTTTACATTCTCTAATCAGTTTAGAGATACTAATTAAGCCACAGGTCATCCTCAGAAATACATGTAAATAATTCCATTTAGAGAAAATGGAAGTCCGGTCACTCAGTCGGGCTCATGTTGAAAGAACCAGAGATAATCCAGTTCTCTCTGGTGCTCAGAATGTCAACTGAGAATGGGGAACACACTGAAATAAACAAAGGAGGACAAGAAAAACTCAACATCCTGTAAACTTTGCTTAAACAAAGATGGGGTGCGGCGCCTGGGTGGCTCAGTTGGCTGAACACCCGACTTCAGCTCAGGTCACGATCTCACTGTTTGTGGGTTCAAGCCTCGCGTCGGGCTCTGTGCTGACAGCTCAGAGCCTGGAGCCTGCTTCACATTCTGTGTCTCCCTCTCTGCCTTTCCTCTGCTTGTGGCTTGTGCTCTCACTCTTGCTCTCGCTCTCTCTCTCAAAAATGAATAAACATTGAAAAAATTAAAAAAAAAAAAAAAGATGGGGTTACTGGGAATGCCTGGGGCGGGAATTTAAGTAAAATGAAGATCAGACCCCACTATGCTATACGCTACACCAGAAGCTCAACATAATCGAATAAAGCAAATGTGGAGAGCAAGTGTGAAATAAAGAAAGGGTTTACATGCAAGGGGACAGAGTCACTATGGTCCTGGATTGAAAGGAACTGCTTCAACTAGGAAAATGCTGACACAGCCCTATTTCTTAACAGCCACACATGCATCCTTCTCACCCCGACCCTAAACCTACCAAAAAATGGTACCCAAGCTTAAGTAAGAACTAGAGTGAGGAGACAGTTTGACCTACATCAAATAAATCCTAACCCGGAAGGCTGTAGCCCATCGTGGCCTCCGGTGATATTCAGGGCCCTTTACTAGAAAATTCTCGAGATTTTAGATGCAGAAGTTCTGGCCTGGAGGGCCTGCCTAGTAATCTCTACACATTTTGATCTTTTTCCAATTGCAACAAGCATATGAAGCTTAATATTCGAGCAAGATACCATAATAAAGGGAAACAGACAAAGCCATAAAGGTTTATATACATTTCGAAAAACAATGGAGACAATATGTCACAGTGGTTAAGTGTCTAACTGGAATTAGACAAAACAGAGTGTGAATCTTGGCCTCACCACTTAGGAGTGGGGTAAGTCACTAAACTTCTTTAAACCCTGTTTTTGGTACTGAAAACGAAGAATAATGGCATTATCAATGTGGCGATTAAATGGAATAATGTATGTGAAGTACTATGCACAGCAGCATGTAGTGAATGCTCAGGAAACATTAGCTGTAATTTTTTTTAAATGTTTTAGTTATTATGCAGAGACTAAATGTAGAGAGAGCAGTGTACCTGTACTAGGCAAATGGCAAGCACAAATGCTCAGAGGTAACACAGGGTGAATTATGAAAACTGAAAGATAAATAGAATAATAGAGGGCAGGCTTCATAATAATAGGAAAAGATAGCAAGATAAGGATCAAAAATATTAATTCTTTATGAAATTATCAAGCACCTTCCATGAGATGACATAGTTTATAGACAAAAAAATGAAGGGGTTGTCTTCAGTGCTACCAGCTCAAGAGCTATTAATTCAGCTGCAGAGCCTGCGACTTTAGGTGACAGGTTGGGGGGGGGGGGGGGCGGCACGGGAACAGCAGCAGCAGAGGATATGTTCAGGCTTAGACAAGATGGGTGGCAAGACCAGCTCTGTTTGTGGTAGATCCTGACCGGTTCACAGGCCGTGAGGAACCAAGGCTCAAGATGGATAAAACCATGGGGCGCCTGGGTGGCGCAGTCGGTTAAGTGTCCGACTTCAGCCAGGTCACGATCTCACGGTCCGTGAGTTCGAGCCCTGCGTCAGGCTCTGGGCTGATGGCTCAGAGCCTGGAGCCTGTTTCCGATTCTGTGTCTCCCTCTCTCTCTGACCCTCCCCCATTCATGCTCTGTCTCTCTCTGTCCCAAAAATAAATAAACGTTGAAAAAAAAAAATTAAAAAAAAAAAAAAAAAAAGATGGATAAAACCATGATAGTTGTGACAAACACCCAGGTTGGAGTCAAACAAATACTCTGGGTTTGCAAAAAGACTCCTCGATAAAATGCAGGTAAAAGTGAAAGTCAGCCTCTTGGTTAGTTTGTATTTCTTTGCTCTTAGAAAGACTGGCAGCAACTTTTAATCCTGCAACACTAATAAGAATGGAAACAAACTACAGTTCTTCCACTGAACAGGGATAATGACCTTGAAAAAGTCACTCCACGATGCTGATTTTTCCAGTTTGAAGTGAGAGCCTTGCGGTAAGAGATGTTAATGCACTATCCAGGGAAGTGACTGACATCCAAGGAACCAGGACCCCCAGGAGGACGCCGATTGAGTAAGACATTAGACTAACTCAATGAATACGAGAAAATAAAGGCAGAGATGGGCTAGAACGGAGCTCTAGGTTTACAGCCTGGGTTGCTCTGGGCACCCAACTTGCTATGCAACTAACTTCCCGGGTGCCACCCTAACACTAGTTGTAAAAAGTCACTACAGTGGTCATTTAAATCATTCTTTTGTAAATCTCCCTATTTGATAGTAGTTAAGACAATAACCGTTGATATCAGACCAGGATTCAAAGCCTGGCTCTACTGCTCACCACTTATGAGGACACAGTTGTCATCCGAGCATGGGAAGAATACCTCCAAGCTCTCTGAAATGTTGTGAGGGTTCAAAAACAGACTATATTTAAGGCTTGGCCTGGGTCACAGTCATTAGCTTAAGTGAGTACGAGTGCTGAAGTTTCCTGAAGTGACATCAGTATCTTCTTTTTACACCCTAGTGTCTAATTCCATGGTTCTCTTGCACATCAGGATAACCAGGAGGGCTTGTGGAAACACAGATCACAGAACTCCATCCTCCCGGAATTTCTCAGTGCATCTGAGACGGAGCCTCTGGAATTTGTACTTCTAACTAGTTCACAAGTGATGCTGATGATGCTGGTCTGGGAACCACACTTGTAACCACTGGTCTGTCTGAAGTCATTCCTGATGCCCCTGTCCAGCCCGAGAACTTTTCATGCTAAGACAAAGGAACGAACCTCTTTCAGGAGTCAGAAAAGGGGCTAACAATTAAAAAAAAAAAAAAAAAAATTGTTGGCCATGTACATATGCAATGAAGAAAAGACAGCATCAGCTGAATGAAGAGCTAAACAGTCCTGGGGGCACCTGGGTGGCTCAGTCGGTTGAGCATCTGACTCTTGATTTTGGCTCAGGTCATGATCTCACCGTTTGTGGGTTCAAGTCCCACGTCGGGCTCCGTGCTGACAGTGCAGAGCCTGCTTGGGATTGCCTTTCTCTCTCAAAATAAATAAAAATAAACATTTGGGAAAAAAAAAAAAAAGGAGCTAAACAGTCCTTAAAGAGAAAGTCTGGGTTGCCCCACGCATACCTCTTGGTGCCCTTTTTCATAAAATATTAGCACAGGCTTATTTTGTACAAATCCCAAGTGATTCATGTCAGATTAAATCCCCACAGAAACGTAGGCAGAATGAACAGATGGCTTCTTCCTTTCTGAATACTGTGTGTAATTTTTTTTTTTTTTTTTTTTTTTTTTTTTTAACTTGAGCAGTAAAACTCACTGCCTCCAGAGTCACACAGGGCCTAACTATGAGTAATCTCCGTGCATTCACAACCACCACAGTGCTGGGGTCCTGTTCACTTGCTCTTTAATACTGTGAACTGCTCATACCCTATCAGATCCCCGTTGGCCGTGAATGGAAATAAAGTAGATACAAAGTCAAGAATAGAAGATGAGGGTTTTTCCACGCTCTTCTGGTTGCCTCCAGGTTTTTATTTTCAAGAAAAGGGCTCTGCTCTTCATGGCATACCCCTTCCCACCCCGCTAGTCCTCTGACTAATGAACAGCTGCTCACACACACTGGAGTTTCTGTGCAGGTAGAGGAAAATTAGAAGACTATTTTATATTAAAAATGCAAACTTTAAGGTGAACACTGTATTTTTTTTAATGTTTTATTATTTTTGAGAAGGCGCAGGCAGGAGAGGGGCAGAGAGAAAGGGGGACAGAGGATCAGAAGCGGGCTCTGCACTGACAGTGGTGAGCCCAGTGTGGGGCTCGAACTCACGAACCAAACCACGAGATAATGACGTGAGCAAAACAGTTGGACGCTCAACTGACCGAGCCACCCAGGTGCCCCTAAAGTGAACACTTTAAATGTCCCTGTTTCACTTCAGGAATGTCACCTTTGCCATTCCACAAGTAAATGGATTTTCATCATCTCCAATTGCTACCAGGTTTAAAAAAAAAAAAAAAAAAAGGCAAAAGTACTGCTGTTTGACCAGAAGCAATATAAAGACTTGGTCACCATGGGAAAATTATACTAATTACCACAGACTGGCTGGACATCCTCAAATTGAGGCTCGCTGAAGTAATTTACTAAACTGACTGAATTACAGCAATTTTAATTTCATATTCTTATAGTTTCTTTTTTCCCCCTTGTAGAACTTTGCTGGTCTTTAAAAAGGCCACTGTTAGGCACTTTGGGTAGGATCTTTTTTTTATGCTAGACTTGTAACGTTCTCTTGAAGCCTGAAATTGAAATTTCTCTGTCTTACCAATTTAGTCCGTTCCCATTTGGCAAACATCTTTTTTGATTCTTGCGTCTCTAATGGAGCTGAAAATTAATGTGACTTTTTTGCTTAATGCTTTGATTACGCAAAAGAATCATCAGTGATGTTAAGCATGGTTCTTTCTGCATAGTAGGGAGTTGTAACAAAAACCTTACATTTCTATAGCACCACAACTCCCAGAAGATCACAAAACACTTCCAAAAACTATGCCCAGAAGGAACATCTCCACACCGCGCACTCCCAGCTGGCCCTCAGGTGAAAGGCATGCTCTGACTAAATGGCATTTATTCAAAAGAATCACGTCACACGAGCTCTGATGATTCGAAAGAGAGACGTAACACTTTAAAGAAGGGAATTACACACAAACGATACCACTGAAGAAAGTGGATTTAATTTACAGCAAGATATGCAGGAAAACTTTAATAAGGATAAGAAAATCAAAATGAAAAATCATTTCCCTTTTTTTCCCGAAAGAACTAAGGACAATTTGGGGTCCTTTCGTTTTGACTTAACCTGTTATCAAATGTGTCACAGTTCTTCCAAATGGGTTGTCACACCCGCACTAAAAATGATGCCAATGAGTGAGGCTGGGTTAGCTGGTAACCATACTGTGATCATCTCTGTCATTAACGGTTTCTCTTGCCAACGTTACTCACGCCCCTTATCTGGAAGCCTGAGCTAACCTGCCTGGCCAACAGAAACCCTGGAAATGATTTAACTACCATCCAGTTTAAGAGAAAGAGGAAGAAATGGTCTCCTGGGAACACAGCAAATCTTGAGTTTTATGATTCCTCTGCTACATGAGTTTTAAATCTACAAAGTTCATCCCATTTACAAGGCATTTAAAATTCAATCTTAAATCAACCAATCAATAGGTATCTATTGGGTATCAAGTACTCATTCATTCAAGAAATATTAGGTACATCCTGCACCTAAGAAGCTGTGCCAAATTCTGGGGCAGCAGGGCAGGGGCCGGGGGGTGGGAACCACGATTAATAAACAATAGTCCCTTCTCTCAAAAGGCTCAAAGAGGAATTGAAAAAGGAGTTAAAAACTACAAGTGTGAAAGCACTGTGAGAAATTTAAAGACATGTGAGAAATGGACCTCCAGGGGACTGTTACCTGCCTGAGAAGGAAAGATGTGGATTCAGTCCAGGAAAAGAAATGACCATGAGAGATGTCAAATGAATAGCAAAAACAAGCAGCACAATGAGTTCTGGAGAGGAAATCATGGCCGCTTCACGGATAAGACAGAACTGACTGGAGCACAGCAGAGAGGGGATTCAGGCACAGGGGCAAAGATGGGGAGAAGATGTGCAGTATAAAGGAAGGGCAGAGTCCTACTTCAAGGCCAGACTAACTTACTAGGACCATTTCTATAGGAAAAGAGTAAAACTAAGCATCGAAGAGTAGGCTCGTCCAAATCGTGGAGGCATTTGAATGCCAAGCTAGGAAAATAATATTATCCAACAAACTAGCTTATTACAGGGAAGCAGAGCATTTGTAATGAACCTAATATGTAGTTTGCATTTGCAATTTCTTTCTTTGATTAAGCAACGATGCTGCTACAAAGCCTGGCATACCCATCATCACCACAGCATAGGGAGTCAAGCTATTCTTCAAGAGCCCTTTCCCATGCAAGAACTTAAAATTAGCACATTTCTACGGGACACAGGAAGGGTCTGTGGTCATTTAGCCTGCGGAATATCCTTTCTCTTTACAGTAAAATCCTAGGGGAACAGCGGGGATAGGACTGGCATTCATGCCTACCACTCTCCTATTCCCAAAGCACCCCGGGGAGGCCAGCTTGCAACCCTTTGGGATTCTTAGGGATCTCTGAAGAAGACCCTGACCCCTCACACCAGCCCACTCTACCAAGTTTATCTGCATTCAGTGAGGGACCCTAGTGACCCCACCTGTGTTACATCCCAGACAGAGGGGCAGTTCTATAAAATCAGCGGGGACGGGGGGGGGGGGGGGGGGGGTACCAAGTCAACCTCAGGGCAATGACTCTCCACTGTGCCCTATTATCAATCAGCAGAGCATCTAAAATGTGCCCGGGTGTGGAAAAACAAGAGATGGTATTTCTACTCACAGCAGGTGAGCAGATCATCAGCAAGGACGCAGAATCAGAGAAGAAATGAGAAAGCCTGCAGGGATATTCAGTCTATTTCCCTAGTGATACACATTCAATCCTGTCAGGATCAAATGCCCAAGGAAATTCAACCCCATTTTCCTAGGGGACTATCTGGTAGCCCAATAATTCTCACTGTGCAAGTATTTCCTGACACTCAGTATACAGCATGCGCTTCTTATTTCTTTCTGCCGTGCTCACCTCTACTGTTGTGAAAAGTAATTCCTTCATCTCTTATCTGAATTTTTTTTTTCAACGTTTTTTTTTTTTTGTTTTTTTTTTTATTTACTTTTTGGGACAGAGAGAGACAGAGCATGAACGGGGGAGGGGCAGAGAGAGAGGGAGACACAGAATCAGAAACAGGCTCCAGGCTCCGAGCCATCAGCCCAGAGCCTGACGCGGGGCTCGAACTCACGGACCGTGAGATCGTGACCTGGCTGAAGTCGGACGCTTAACCGACTGCGCCATCCAGGCGCCCCTCTTATCTGAATTTTTAAAAATTCTTGTAGAACCTCAACTTCGTTGTTCCCAGGTTTACCTTTCACATTTGTATTTCCAATCACAAGCTACCTAAGCTACTTGGTCAATTATTATTTCGTATTCCTTTTCTGAGAACAGCAGGCACTGCCACGTTTATCGATCCCTTGATAAAAACACAGCTGAGGAGCTCCTGGGTGGCTCAGTTAGTTGAGCATCCATCTCTTGATTTCGGCTCAGGTCATGATCTCATAGTTCATGGGATAGAGCCCCACGTCAGGTTCTGCAGATGACAATGCAGAGCCTGCTTGGGATTCTCTCTGTCCCTCTGTCTCTCTCTGCCCCTCCCCGGCTTGTGCATGTGCGTGCTCGTGCTCTCTCTCACTCTCTCAAAATAAATAAACATTTAAAACACACACACACACACACACAAACACACACACACACACACACACACACACACACACACACACAGCTGAGGGGCGCCTGGGTGGCTCAGTTAGTTTAGTGTCCAACTCTTGATTTCAGCTCAGGTCATGATCTCATAGTCGTGGGATTGAGCCCCACATCAGGTTCTGCAGATGACAATGCAGAGCCTGCTTGGGCTTCTCTCTTCTCTGTCCCTCTGTCTCTCTCTGCTCCTCCCCAGTTCATGCACGTGCATGCTCGTGCTCTCTCTCACTCTCTCTCAAAATAAACAAACATTTAAACACACACACACACACACACACACACACACACACACACACACACACACACACAGTTGAGGGGCACCTGGGTGGCTCAGTTGGTTAAGCATCTGATTCCTGATTCCAGGGTCGTGGGATCAAGCCCCGTGTTGGGCTCTGCACTGAGCATGAAGCCTGCTTGGGATTCGCTCTCTTTCACTCTCTCTGCTCCCATGGTGTGCACTTGCTCACTCTCTCAAAATAAATAAACATTAAAAAAATCACAGTTGGCTATAAGCAACTGCTTAATTTTACTTGGAGCTATCTGGGAAATAGCTTGAGTAACTACACCAACGTGCTCTGTACTAAACCAATGCCAACTACTGAGGACTCATAACTCTGTTGTGAGTGACTAACGTTAGAATGACGATGTTTCTTCAGTATCGTCCTATCTCCAAAAAGGTTAACATCTCTTTGCTTCCGTGCTCCTTCCTAAATATGCCAGTTCTAAAAACCGCTGAACTTGCCTCATCTGAAGTCCTTAATCACTGCAGATGCTCTGCTTGGGACTTCCATCCATTTGTCTACCGTTGTGGTGCACTCGAGTTCCACACAGCATCTGGGATACTGCCTCTCCAGAACTGGGTAAACAGGGATGATCGGCCCCGGCTCCGTGATGAGATGCGGTTTTGTGCAGCATAGCCAAAAATAGCGCTGGCCTTTTTCATTGCCATATCACGTTGCTAACACATATCTAATGTGCTGTCATTTATCACCCCCATGAGACTGGCTACTTCATGCTGAGCTTTCGTCATCTGCTATAGTGTGCCTGGCGGCCCTTGTTTTCCTTAGATGGAATCATATCCCAAGCGGTGAGTTTTGTGTGTCGTTGTTCACTTTATATTTTCAAAAGCCTTCAAAACTTTTAAGTAGCTGAACAAAAAAAGGTCCACACCCCTCACTAGTGTGACAACTCTTTGACAATACCAACAAATACTCCCAGAAAGCCCAGAACTACTAAAAAAAAATTGCAGCTTTGAATGCTATGATAATGTAATCTTATCAAGGATTAAAACTGTTAAGTGAGGGGCGCCTGGGTGGCGCAGTCGGTTAAGCGTCCGACTTCAGCCAGGTCACGATCTCGCGGTCCGTGAGTTCGAGCCCCGCGTCGGGCTCTGGGCTGATGGCTCAGAGCCTGGAGCCTGTTTCCGATTCTGTGTCTCCCTCTCTCTCTGCCCCTCCCCCGTTCATGCTCTGTCTCTCTCTGTCCCAAAAATAAATAAACGTTGAAAAAAAAAAAAAACTGTTAAGTGATTTGTGAGAAAATTCCCCTGTGAAGGGCCCATCATCTTTTTGCAATGCCTCGCTGTATTACCAACAGAGATTTGACAGCAAAAACTTATTCTGTCCATCCTTCGACAACTAGGCAATACATACATAAAACATAGCTGGGTGAATATGATGCTATTAAAAAGTTTGAAACAGATCTCTGAATAACACATGTTCTTAAGATACTTTAAGTGAGGAGGAACTTCTTATGACAGCATATAATTTTCGTGGCTTCCCATTAACCACGTTCCCTGGAGTTCTGAGGGTTAGAAGACGGGAGAAACAGGAGAGTGTATCAGGAAACTCTTGATAACCAACCACCCTCACTACCTGCTTCTCAGTCATGGTCAAGGCCAGGCTGGCAAATGCAAGGATCATGAGGGAAAGAAATAAGTATCAAGTCACCTCAACTCCAATGTCTTCTCCCTACCGCGGGCCAAAATATACTTTTGGCCCTGCTCCCTCTGCTTCATTCACTTCCTTCCAGGCTCATTTCTGGACCTGCTCACACAAGCTTTTATTCACTCTCCAAGCTGTCTGTCCCCATCCCCTAAGGAATCGCCCGCGTCGGAAAGCTACCACCCCTGGCTGGAACAGCATGTGGGTCCCGCTCAACGAGCTCCCGTCCTACCACCCGCACATCCTGAAAAAATACAGAAGCGAAAGAAAGGCAAGATGTGGCCTCACGGAGAGAAACTCTAGCCTCGAGGGACTGTGTAACAGGCTGCTCATCGCAAGTGTGGAGAGCTAACTGAGCTGATGAACTGCTCAAGGAAAGACCTCGGTCCACTTTTACACTCACGAGTTTCTGAGCTGGGCCATTTGTACTGCTTCAGCTATTATCCCCAAGCAGACAGATGATCCCTATATTTCTATCTCCCACCCTAGTCTCTCCCCTAGCCTCCCGCGTTCCATCTCTAGTCGCCTGGAGTAACCCAATTCGACGGAGATACTCTGCCGATTCAACAGGCACAAAAATACCATCCTCCTGATCCTAACTGCCAACCACCCATTCCCAAAACTCCATCCTGACTTATGATTCTTTGTTAGAGTCGATGGCAAAAGGTTTTAGAAAATTCACTCCTCTTTCGAGATCTCTTTAACCTCTGTCCTCTTGCTGGTCACTGCCCCTGCCCTAGTCTTCCTCTTCTCTCCTGCACTGATTGAGCTTGACGTTTAACTGGGATCTCTCCATCCATTCCCTTCTCCACCAATCCATTTTGCACACCGCTTCCAGATAAATCACCCTAAAAATATTATTTTCACCATTTTACTTTATCAGAAAAACAGAATTTCTACATCAGCTACGAAGTAATTATGCCTCCCCAAATCAGCCTCAATCTGATGAAGCCTCTAGACCCAAGTTACAAGACAATAATACATAGCAAGCGACACTGTGGAAAAGCAATCAACAAAAGCCAGAATGTGGAAAGTTCTACAGGACAATGATCTGGTTTCTTCAATAAATAAACTGCAAGTGGTAAAAAACAAAATGAGAGATTTAACTTACACATTGATGGAGTTTTAAGAAACTTACCAATCACACCATACTATTTAACCCTTATTTGGATTCTGATGCAAACAAACTGTAAAAAATATATATACAATTACAACATTTGAGACAACCAGAAATTTGAACACTGACTGGATATTTTGGTGATAAGGAAATTATGTTTTTAGGTATGGCTATGTTTTCTTTTTTTAAAGGAGTCCTTATCTTTTAGAGATTCATACTCCAATATACATGAAACAATATCATCTCTAGGATTGTTTCAAAACAGTAAAGGAAAGGGAAATGGGCAGTGGTAGAAACAAACAGTATTACCATCAACTGATAGCTCCTGAAACTGCTGAGACTGGATGATAGGGGTTCATTATATACTTTTTTTTTTTTTTCTGAACACATTTGAAATTTCCCACAATAACAAAAATCCATAATGGTAGCTCACTGCCAAAAGGAGCAAGTCCAAACTGCCCAATCTCTTATTCAATCTCTTATCTCCAAACTTCCCAACCTCTTATTCAATCTCTTATCTCCAAATTGCCCAATTTCTTATCCCTGTCACCCAAAATTATTCAATCTTTTTTTGGTAATGCTTTCCAAAAACCCAACCAACCAACCAACCAACCAACCAAAAACCTCCATTCTCCCCAGCTCTCTAGCATACCACCTGCATTTTGCATTTAACCCCAACCAAATTGAAACATGCCCAGTATCCTCTTGACCATGAACTCAACGGCTTTAACCCATTCTGACCTCCTTCGCTGGTCTTCCCTAGCAATGGTGTTCACAATGAACATTATCCCTTCAAATCATAAACTCTTCTGTAATTGTCCTTGATATATGTTTTTATCTGAACTCCCTGCAAGGTTATACTTTCTTAAATTCCTTTTAATGAGTGTTTAAAAAGGAAGAAATTTCTTTTCCCCCTAAATTAAAAAAAAAAGAAGTTCCGTTAACATAAATTTAGAAACCTCAAATAAGTAGTAAGTGGAGGTGGGGAAAGGCAACATAGAAAACCCCCACTCTTAATGACAGACATTCTGATGTAATTGCTTCCAATCCAAACAAAGTCTCAGATGAAATAATGTATTTGTCCACATTCTCAACTATTCAAGTCAATAGGAATCACCTGCTTGGATGCTACTCTAAATAAGTTGTCCAAAAGCTGTGAAGGGAGATCAGTGACAGCACAATCATTCAGTTTTCTTTTCCCTTTAAAGTGTGTATACTCAAGCATTTTCACATCTTGATGGAGTTTCAACATCTACTCATTCGCTCTATGTCATGGAACACTGACATTCCTGAACATGCGGCAGTGACATTTCTTTCAAAATTAAACCAGATTCGCCTTTTGCGAACTTCTCTTACTCCTGAAGATTGTCTTTAATAGCTCCGGTTTTAACATGACCAAACCTCCAACATTTGCTAATGCTGGCTCTCAACTGAGAACATGCAGTAGAATCCACTGGAATCCTACTGAAACCGGCTCTCCAGGGGTGGGCCGCACAGGGAATTCTGGTTGGAATCCTCACCACTCACCAGGGTCTCTTGGTTCCTAACAAGCCCCCTGCTTCAGCCCAGGTGCACTACAGCGTGATAAGCACACCGTCATCATAGGGACCCTAACAGCATCAGTAGCGGCACAAGCCTAATGGGCATGTGGCTTGTAACACTCCCCTCTCTAAAATCTCAGACAAAACGGGACAGAGGAAGAAGGCTTGGAAGTGGTCGTGTGGATGGAAAACCGGCCATCTCTACCACTGGTTTTTCTAGACCAAGATCTAATCAGACCCAAGCAGACGCTGCCTGGGTAACAAGGAATTTAAGGAGAGCAGACTTTCCACCAGATCTACTTTTTCTGCAGTTTCTGCCACCAAGTTACCGTGTGAGAGTCTGGCCCAATGTATTCAGATGCCCGTGACATGTACCTCCGGTTTCACTGGGCAGACACCTTAGCACTTGCCACATGTACACCAGGAGCTAGAGGGGCACCGCGACGGCCATCAGTTCCTGCATTAAGCAGTAGTAGTAGTAGTGAACCTAAAACAATACAGGTTGAGTCCTGATGCTATGGAAACGGACTCCAATTTGGAGGAAGATTTCTAATTTAACGTTCTAATG
The DNA here is from genome assembly GCF_018350155.1 of Leopardus geoffroyi. Taxonomy (NCBI): domain Eukaryota; kingdom Metazoa; phylum Chordata; class Mammalia; order Carnivora; family Felidae; genus Leopardus; species Leopardus geoffroyi. The sequence continues at coordinate 149,545,717 of NC_059331.1, read as the reverse complement.
CTAACTCAGTCCTGTTCACTGGGCAGCATACTATCCACTGACAAGACACAACAAAAATTCTAGGAGCAAGCACCTTTCTGGAGACACGGTAGGACTTCAATACGCCACCCAAAATAGAGACTACCAGAAAGTTTTAAAGGCTGAGAAATGAAGAAAAGCTCTTTCTGCAAGGGTAATCTCACAGGTTATCTGGCCTGGAATATTAAAAAAAAAAAAAGCTAGCCTTACTTTAAGGTCTGGAATCCTCAGCCAACAAAATATCAAACGAAGCCAAACCTAGTTTCAGACCTGGATTCAAAATAGAAATTGCGCGTGTCTCCTTGAAAAACTCCTCCGGGTCACAGATCACCACCAATAAGATTTGTCGATTTTCTTACCTGACAGCAAACTTCAAGTTCTCTCTGGGTGAGGTTAATTTTATCACCATTTAAACATTTATGTGGCAGTTAACAAAAGAAAAATGATTTTACATTCTGTGTGTGTTAATCTCCAGAAAAAGAGATCAAGGCCCTAAAAAGGGAATTGACTTGTTCTGGGCGTCACTGTCAGTGGTAAACAGAGTAATTAGAACTGCCTCCACCTATAGAACGCTGCTTAGCACACCGAAGGGTTGCACGTTTCAGCCAGCAATGGCTAAACAGACAGTTTGTTTTACAAGGAGATATGAAAGAGGGAGATTTCTTTTTTAGAATCCTAACACCCGTTCAAAGTGATGCTCTTATTTCCTGTTGGGCAGAATTCCACAAGAAACAGAGTATTTTGTTTCCAGTGTACCTTAGTCTTATGCATTTGAAAATGTGCAGCCAACAGTATGACAGGCATGTCACCAAGTAGGTGACATTTTGGAAGGTGCTGCCGCTGCTCAGAAGGGCAAAAACATGTATTTCTATTATCACAGTTTCAAAGAGAGTGTAAAACTGAAAAAGGAGTGCAGCGGTGTGTGGTCACAGGGCTGACACCAGGAGAAAACTCTGACACCCTGTTACTATGATAGCTACAGCCTTGTCTCCTCGCGAGGCTGTCTCCAGACACAAACACGCCGAGACAAACGAGCCTTTCAACTGCAGGATGGATTCTGCCTGCTGGGGAAAGCCCAGGTTCCAGTGGAGAAAAACTGCTGCAGTCTTTAAAAGATCAAAAATTATTTTCTTTTCCGAGATTTAATAAACATAAGGGCGTTTCCACTTTTTAGCAAGAAACACTTTCCATTCAAAGAAACGCAGAAACTCAAACTCTACTTACGTGACTCCATTCGCCATGTGATGCCATCACCTCCACTCAGGCCTGGCGCATGCTTAACTGCAGGTATCTATTGTTTGCTCCCTTATTTCATTCTCCAGGAATGATCTTTAACCCAAAGAGCATGCCACCACCAAGTATGTGAGAGCTAAACTGGCCGGAGCATAAAACTCTAGAGGAACTTAAGCCAAGAGTCTTTTTGAAAGCCTCCGTGTTGGTTTAGAAAAAAAACATTCCGCCGTGTTACCACTCCCACAAGATCCCTAAGAATGACTTTAGTGGAAAAACATACACTGCTTCAGGTCCCTCCTCACTTTGCCAGTGAGCTGTCTCGTGTTCACCTTTATTCCCTAATGCCTAGCATGTACCTGGCCCCAATAACAATACTAAACCATCGTTAAAGTCTCTGTCACATTGGAAACCAGATTCCTAAGTCGACGACATAGTTTTGTAGAATTCCCAAGACTCCCAAACGGCTTACAAATCCTGCTCTCCTTTGTATTCCTTTTCCACACACCGTGGGAGCCTGTCTTGTTTATTTCACTATTAGACAATACCTCCAGTAATATCCGCAGACTCTCCACTTGCCTACAGAACAGCTTCCCTGCATTAGTCTCTAGCTTCTCCGCTCAGTCCATTTCAACGCCAGCACTGATCCTACTTTATCTTATCACACCCCAATCAAAATCCCCAGTGAGCCAATAGCACTGAAAACAAAGGTCCCCAAACTTCAGCACACACACACATCTCCCAAAAGGCTTCTTAAAACACAGATTATATGGCCACATCCCTGGCGTTTATGATTTGGTAAGTGTAAGTTAAGGATAAAAATCTGCACTTTCGGGAAGCCTGAGTGGCTCAGTAGGTTAAGCGTCCCACTTCGATTCAGGTCATGATCTCGCAGTCAGTGAGTTCGAGGCCCGCGTCACGCTCCGTGCTGACACCTCAGAGCCTGGAGCCTGCTTTGGATTCTGTGTCTCCCCTGATTGTGCTCTGTCGCTCTCAAAAATACAGATTAAAAAAAATTTTCTAAATAAGAAATTAAAAATCTGCATTTTTACTATGTTCCCCCAGGTAACACTGGCCCAAAGCAATGGTTCCCAATTATAGGATCCTAAACATATATAACAAAACCACCTTAGGAACAAAAAAAAAACAAAAATAAGCCTACAGTACCCAGCCTTTATCCATAGTGATTCTCATTCAAAAGGTCTAGGATGGGGCTAGGAATCAAACCCTGGGTATATCAAACGCACGTCCAGCCTCAGAAACCATCAGTCTGAAAATTAATCACAAAGCCTATGGATGACACTAGAGGTCTTCCACAACCTGTACTCAAATCCACCTACAAACTTATCTAGTCCACAAAATAAGCCCTCGCTTACAGCTAAGCCATTCTTTTTCTTATCTCTGAATACCATTTTGCATTCTTTCTGAGCCACTTAACATCATTTCATTCGCCATTCCCGCTACCTAGACGGCCATTTCCATCTCTCCTCTGTTCCTGTGGCTCCTCCAAGGATCAGCGTATCATCAACATCGAAAAACAAAACAAAACAAAACTTTTCTGGTCCATTCCACATGTTTTAGGACAATTGTATGACACACGGCGCCACCTACCTTCTTACATTTGGCAACATCAGTTCATCCGTGTGTCTGCCACTGTGTACCCAATTCACTGACGGGTGTGTAGCCTGATATTATTCAGTAACCTGTACCCTGAATTTCTCAAGGAACTAGAGAATACAGCACACTGAAAACAAATTGAAAAGTTGCAGAATGATTTTTATAGTATAGTAACAATGTAAAGTATGAACTTCTTATTCAAAAATGCTTCATTCTCAAATCTGCGGGTTAATAAAAAAGAGCAGAATGGACCATTAAGAGAACAACCACAGATTAATTCAAGTCATGACTAAGATCATTCTTCCAACATATGTCTAAGAAAACAAAAGATGGGGCAGCAAAGTAGATAGGTAAGAGGAAGAGAAAAATGGACTAAAAGGAAAGAAGAACACGGTTATACCTCGATCTCAAACCAATCAAACGCAGTAAGTGAAAGGAAACAGTATTTCTATGTTAGACACCTCACCTTGTGCTATTAGATCAGTTTTAGTTTCATGTTCTTTATCTGCCAAATAGCTTATGCCAGTGACACATGAACACATTAACATCAAATAGTAACAGTCTTTCCAAGCGTATCACTTGGGCACTACCAGTTTCCTGGGAGCTGTAACACACAACGGAGCCCTCTTTCCTGACTTAAACGTGTCTTGGGGGTAAAAGCAGTGGGGAATGGGAAGAAACTGCCAATGGACACCAAGTTTCTTTTTAGGTGTTGAAAATATTCTAAAATTATATCACGGTGATGGTTGTACAACTCCACAGACATACTAAAAACCACTGAAATCTACATTTTAAATGCATGAATATTATGCCATGTAAATTCTATTTCAATAAAGCTATTTAAATAGGCAAAACAAGTAACTCATTTCATAATATGAGGGTAGGATCCCCAAATCAATCTCCTGAAACAACATATGTGAAAGGTATAAGTCATTTAATAAGACACAAACACGTATTTTAAATCATGTTTACATTTTGGCTGTTAATGTCTGAGCGAACTTAAAGTTCCTTAGTATATTATAAACATTTTCAACATAAAATTATGTGTTTTGTTTTCAAAAGTATGAGAATTGTATACATTTAACATATCCAAAGTAAGTAGAGCTAAGACATATGTATCTTTGCTCATAATCATAATTCTTCATGATAGTATTATAAATAGGATCCTAATAGGCTGAAAGTTGTTTTCAACTTAGAACATCTATCTAGTCTAAGTTGGTCAGAGATCATAAGAATTTATAAAGTATTTCATAACCTTGCAAGAGTAGGTTTTAATAGTCGATAAATACTTTCTAGGGCTTCATGTATTCAAGTTTTAAACACCATAAGTACCAGGACACAAAGTAATTCCATCTGATAATATTACATATTCTAATAGAGCCCAACATGTTTGCATAATACAAATTACTAGTATTCCACGATATGTCTCTTTCCATTCATATACCTTAATCTATCTATATCTTTATATTTAAAGAGGATTCTTTTTTTTTTTTTTTTTTTTTTTTTGAGACAGAGAGAGAGAGAGGAGAGCAGAAGGAAAAGGAATCTTTTTTATTTTTTTAATGTTTTACTTTATTTTTGACAGAAAGAGCACAAGCGGAGGAGGGGCAGAGAGAGAGGGCAACAGAGGATCTAAAGACAGCTCTGCACTGACAGCAGTAAGCCTGATGTGGGGCTCAAACTCACGAAGCACGAGATCATGACTGGAGCCAAAGTTGGATGCTCAATCCACTGAGCCACCCAGGCGCCCTGGAAAGAGAATCTTAAGCAGGTGCCATGCCCAGCGTGGAGCCCCAGGTGATCGTGAGATCTTGACCTGAGCAGAAATCAAGAGTCAGATGCTTAACGGATGGGGCCACCCAGGCAACCCTAAAGAGGATCTCTTTTTTTTTTTTTTAATGTTTATTTATTTTGAGAGAGAGTGGGAAAGAATCCACGCGTGCGTGCACACACGAGTGTACCAGAGGGGCAGAGAGAGAGGGAGAGAAACAATCCCAAGCAGGCTCCACACTGTCAATACAGAGCCTGACACAGGCCTCCTTCCCACAAACCATGAGATCATGACCTGAGCTGAGATCAAGCGTCAATCAACCAACTAACTGAGCCAGCCAGGGCCCCCTAAAGAGGATCTATAAAATCCAAAATCAGGAACTCGTATTAAAAGACAGGGCCATGTTCTTCAAAATGCCAGGGAGAAGTTAGTGGACATTTTTATCATGGGTTCCTTCTTAGCGTTGTGTCTTTTTTTCCTCTGGCTATCTTTTTTTTTTTTTTTTTTTTTTAATTTTTTTTTTTTAACGTTTATTTATTTTTGAGACAGAGAGAGACAGAGCATGAACGGGGGAGGGTCAGAGAGAGAGGGAGACACAGAATCGGAAACAGGCTCCGGGCTCTGAGCGGTCAGCACAGAGCCCGACGCGGGGCTCAAACTCACGGAGTGTGAGATCGTGACCTGAGCCGAAGTCGGCCGCCCAACCGACTGAGCCACCCAGGCGCCCCTCCTCTGGCTATCTTTAAGACTCCTTTGTTCTTTGCTTTTCAGCAACCTGGTGATGATCTGTCTAGGCATTGGTTTTCTCTAGGTTAAAGCTGCTTGGGATTTGTTGGGCTTGTTGAATCTGTGGGTTTATGCTTTTCAATAAATTTAAAAACTTTTGGTCATGATTTCTTCCAATAATTTTCTGCCTCAATATCTCTCTTCCCTCTCCTCTGTACCTGCAACTACTATGCTGCATGATATTGTGCCATTATGGACAATATGGCCTTGTTCATTTCTCCTTGCAGTTGCCTTTCTTCCTGTGCTTCCTTTTGGATCACTCTGATTTATTCATCTTTGAGTTCCCTGGTCTTTTTCCCTATAGCAGGCATCTGCGGCTAAACCCATCTTGTGATTTGTCTATTTCAGATATTAATTTTCATTCATTTTCTTATTTCCCAGTTAGAGTCACATTTTTCTGCTTTCCCACAAATATAATCGTACGCTGGACACTGCAGATGCTCCGCTAGTGAAAATGTGGATTATATTGCCTTACTTCAGAGTGAGTTTTGTTCTGGCCAGCAGCTGGTGTGCAGGTGGATGGGGCTGATGCTGGAGAGACTTGCTTATGCAAGATCCAGAGTAACCCCTCCCCTACAGCTGGAATAGTCCCTATCCCTGAATCGCAACCTTGCTGAGGCCACATCTGAAAGCATGGGGTGTCCAGCAGGATCCCCCCACGCCGACTGAACTCCAACATCCAATTTCCAATCATCTGGCAACGTCCGGCATTTCCATTCAACTCACGGTCCCACAGTGACAGTTTCCTGCCAAGCTTCGTGGTGTCTGCATCACTCGGTTTTTGACCAAAGGCTCAAAGGCACTCTTTTCAGGCCGACAGGGTGCCTCCTCTGTGTGATCCTCTCTTCCCCACTACCCTACGCCACAAATTCTGGCTGCCTCTACACCTCCAAACTCTCATCTCTGTTCCCTTTGCTTAGAGGCTCCGCTGCTGTCTGCCTACGTTTCACTTCCCTGGGCCATAGCACGGCAGGTGTCCCCCAGGAGGAAGCCAGGATGAACCTGGAATCCACCTCACGTGTTCTCTGCTCTGAACTGAATGTGCGGACTGAGTCCACCCAGCTGTAGAACTGCTCACATTAGGAGGCAATTTCATCATGGCTAGAACCAGAAGTCCCTCATTCTAACTATTTCTGAAATGGCTTTAAAATCCTTAAAATAAACAGGTGACCTGAAAAGCACCTATTTCCATGACATTAGCAAATCAAGATATAAAACACTGTAAAACCAGTGTCTAGGCAATAAAGACATTTTATTCAATACACAAATGTTCCTCAAGCACCTACTATGGACACGTGGTAATTGACAAAGGAGCAAAAGGGACTCGGGGGATGTAGTTGCAACCTATAATCTTTCCACTGAGCCACCAATAAAGCACCCAGACTGCACCAAAAAAAAAAAAAGTCTAATGAACGAGTAAGCAAGAATCCATCATTCAATCCATCAGGAGCATACCTATACTCTTAAAAATGACTACAATTTAGATTCGTGATTTATTTTTTCCAGCAAATATTCCTATTTGCCATGCAAGAAATTTCATTCCCACACAGTTATATTTTTCAATTTCCTACATATACTTTTTTTTCACATTAGTAGGGACTATCTAACCAAGTCACTTCTATTTAGCTATGTCAAATTTGCTTCGGCTACCTCTTAATCGTATTTCCAATTCTCCTGTGGCCAAATCAAATATATTTGCCTGGCACTTGGAGACAGCATATAATAAAATTTCTAAATACCATCTCTGCAGCATCATACCAAACAGTAATATCATTGCTCCAATCTTCAGCAAATCAAAGTGATGCATTTATTCCTTACAGTAATTTTCATCTCTCAAAACAAGCTCTTGACCGGTCATTTACCTCAATATATGCAAGAGATGACTGTACGAAAACGGCCATAAAACTAAGCTACGTATGTTTATAAAATACTGTCTGAGAACATTTTAACACTGATTACCTTAATATAGGACTAATTCCAGTGCAGTAAAGCACTTTACAACAGAAGGCCAAATACTGTACCTCCTTGATGGCTACATATTGAGAATCTCCTCATTTTCAAGCCTGGCAAAAAAAGTTAAGAGGTCTTCCGAAGATGATAGAAGTTGATGACATCAGCAGCATCCCCTTTCAATAGTAACATTATTCTCTCACTGTTTATGAGCAAGGGAATATCTTAGGTGGTAGATATTTCGTTCCAACCTGTTATTCTGAATCGAGATGGCACCACGTGTAAAAGGACTTTTACCTGCAGAACATCTTGGATCTTCACCCACACGTCCGCCATATCGTACAATTTGACATCTTCCTGCTGGGCCAGCGGGGTCACAACGGTGTCCTGCAGGTACCCCAGGACCACAGAGTGCGCAGTGGCTACAGCGTTGAACTTGTCAAATAGCAACTCCAGCAGTTCTAGAAGTAGCCTGGTGGAAAAAAGAGATAACGTTGACATACACACACCCACACACACGAGGATGGCTCACGAGGGCCCACACCAAAACCATCAATCTGCGGGGAAGCAACGAGCCACCATGGATAGAGCACATGAGATTTCCATGGACGGATTTCCAACAGTTGTAGGATCTAAGCAGCTTTGGAAATCTAAGCCTCAGTTTCCTCTGCTGCAAACTGGAAGCGACATAAGAATCTAAAAACCAGTTGTAACGTCCCTAAACCAGCTGGAGCAGCTCAATAAACACATTCCCTTTTTATCACATTTCAGTGATCACCACACTGCTACTCTGTATTCATACAGGCAGTTTCTCTAAGAAATTCAGGCAATTTTTCAGACAACAGCTCAGATGTTACACAGAATATGCTATTTCCCCAGCAATAAATTGGGCACTTTTGTAAGGATACTAATCCTTTTAGTCATGGAAAGCTGTGCCTACCACTCAAACGTATGGCCGAAGTCGCCTGAAAAAAGATACACACCTGCCGAGCAATCTGACTTTCACCACAGGGAGCAGCTTAGGCATCTGCATTATCTCATTTTTCATAGTGAGAGATGCTGGACACATATTATTACATCAATTTTATATACTCAAGGACACAAAATGAGGTTGCGAGGCAGCTGAGCCTAGAACAAAAGTTGATTTCCATGTCAGTGCATTTAGCCACGTACCTCTCACTATAGTTCTAGAATGTAGATATGTATTCACAGATAGTTCGAAGCTTTATGTCAGGAATGCCAAGTAATTCCTCTATCACGGAGGCTTACAGCTGCGCTGATCACCCAGGCTTCGAAGCATCCTTTCCTCCTCTGAACTTGTATTTCATCCCACTTGTAAGGTGCTTATACGTGACTCATAGATGTGACTCGATAAATGCGGGTCACAGGTATTTATATAGAGACATTCTAACTCCCTTCTTCATTATTAGTCTTTCAATGTAGGAACTGCTTTATGCATCTCCGTATACTCAAGGGCATTTAAAACAGTGATCAGCAAATATTTGCTGAATTTAATGTGTATACCATGAAAGAGTCTAGAAAATTCTGAAATGTGACCTTTACTGTATATTGTGGGCTCTCGGTTTGAGATTTCCTAAGTGGACTTAGAAACCAACCTGAAAAGTAGAAAAGGAAAGCAAAAGAGCTTGTCAGCAGTGTCCATTAACAAGATTTTAGTGCCATAAATAAGAGGTGATAACTACAATTTCATCAAAATGTATAGCATATTATCCATTCCTATGGCTACTTTACTGCCCAATTACGATAATTAATGTGCCAGTATGACAGCCAATAACTACCTTATGATAAAACCCTAATATCTGTTTGACGTTTTAATTTAGACGAGACAGGATCAATAAAAATTTATGTAGTACTCCCAGTTTAGAACACAAATAATCCAGAAATTAAACATTGTATTTATAAATAGGAGCCACCTACCTTTGGAATTACTTTTTTTTTTTTTAATCTTTGAAAGGTCAAGTCCTATTTATGCTCACATATACCTAAAACAATTCTTTCCCATCTGTGTTACTGAAGAAATTTTCAAATATCAGCAGAGGGGTACAAAGTACAGGAAGACGTGCCTAACGTAAGAGCCGAAATAGCTAATTCATCGTAGGGAAATGATCTGCATAAAACAGATACCTGGCATCGTACAGAGTAAATTCCTGACGAAGTGAAGACTCTACTTTTCAAATATTTAAGCTAAGTATGTAAGTCTGTGGTTCCCAAATATCAATCCACGGACCACAGTGTACTTTTCAGTGATAGCAAAATAAGAAAAACAGAAACATATATTAACTTTTCACAAAAGTAAATTAATTTGGTATTTTGAGCACTCTCCTGATAGGAAAAATCTCCAGTTGCTTTCTGTCATGATGGCAATTACATTGCCAAAATGTCCTTGACAAAATTAAAACTGAATAACCTCGTATTATACCCTAACAGTTTTGAAGTCATATTGATCCAGGACATCCAGAAGCCTGAAGCACACTGGTGTCCAATTTCCCAACGGCACAAAGCTCCAGGTAAAAGCCTGCACACCAGCAACGAAGCAGAAAATGGAAACGCAGTGGCTCCTCTGCATGGAGGGGCGCTGCTGTCTGATCATCTCCAGGGCCACCAAGCTCCATGACTGCACATCTTTCTTGACTGCCGCTCAAGGACACGAGCAGTTCGGCAACCTGGGACAGTGCTCTATTTAGAAAAGAGACCCAGCAGGGAACTGAAGTGTAAGATGAGATCCATGGTATCTGTGAACATCGTGGAAACAGCAGTCCTTTGATAAAATGCAGACTCATTGCCAGCTTCTCTCATTCCTGGACAATCAAGGCCAAGACAGACCTGCTGTAGTATGACCATCATAGCCTTAACACAGGCCACACAGGGAAGAAGGAAGGGAGAAGAGAAGGGCTGGAAGTGGAAACATTCTACCAGCTCTACCTACATTTGAAACAGTGACCCATTTCAAGGAGAGGGATGCTCTCGTCTGCCTTACCACAGCATGACTATGGCAATATTAATAAAACCCGCGGTTCTTACAGCAAAACTAAAGACGTTTGTGCTGCAAATGATACCATCAGTAAAGTGAAAAGACAACCCACAGAATGAGTGAAAATATCTGAAAACCATTTATCTGACCAAAGACTTGTATCTAGAATACCTAAAGACTTCATACAACTCATAATAAAAAGATAGATAACCAATTTTAACATAGACAAAGAGTCTGAATATATTTCTCCGAAGAAAATCTACAAATGACCAATAGGCAAACAAAAGACATTCAACATCATTGGCTATCAGAGAAATGCAAGTCAAAACCATAAGATCCCATTTCAGCCCATCAGGATGGCTATTTTCAAAAAGACAAACAATAAAAAGTGTTGGTGAAGATGCAGAGAGAAACTGGAACTTTCCATACAGCGCAGGTAGGAGTGTAAAACAGTTCAGCTGCTCTGGAAACCTGTCTGTCACTTCCTCAAAACATTAAACATACAATTACCATACGAACCCAGGAATTCCATTTCTAGGGATAGCCCCGAGAGAAATTAAAAAATACACGTGCACAAAAACTTGTACACAAATGTTCATGGCAGCATGATTCCTAGTAGTAAAATATTATATTAGTAAAATTGTAAAAATGGAAATCATCCAAATATCCATCCACTCCTGAACAGACAAACAAAATGTGGTATATTCATACAATGGATTATTTGGCTATCGACGGGAAAGAAGTGTGGGTGCATGCTACAATATGGAAGAATCTTGAAAACATACGTAGGTAAGTCACGGAAGATACGAATATTTATAAAAAAATATCCAGAACAGGCAAATGACAGAAAAAGAAAATATATTCATGGTTACTTCGGTGGGTGGGAACTGACTACTAAAGCATATGGGGTTTTTTTATTACATTTTTTTTTTAACATTTATTTATTTTTAAGAGAGAGAGAGAGAGAGAGAGAGACAAAGCACGAGTGGGCGAGAGTCAGAAAGAGGGAGACACAGAATCCGAAGCAGGCTCTGTCCGGGCTCTGAGCTGTCAGCACAGAGCCGATGCAGGGCTCGAACCCATGAACCATGAGATCATGACCTGAGCTGGAGTCGGACACTTAACTGACTGAGCCATCCAGGTGCCCCTATGAGGGTTTTTTGGTTGTTGTCTGGCAGGGGACAAAAATGTTCTGGAACTAGACAGTGATGCTGGTTGCACGACCCTGTGAATACGCTAAAAACCACTGTGTAGTATATGAATTATATCTCAATACGTCTATTTTAAAAAGAAACCCAGCAGCTATGGCATTTGAGTGAGGACAGTAGGGCCCAAAACCTCCCTTGTAATGAAAAAACATATAAAACAGTGAAAAAGGAAACTGATGTCTTAAAAAGTAAAATATTAAGAAAATGGATTCCTTTGGAGTCTTGTTACAGGAGGACATTAACTTTTCTCTTTTGGTTCACTTGTTTTTTGTTTGTTCTTCCTGCTAATGTAAATAACCTGTAAGAAATCAAAAGATTCAAATTCCTTCCCAGCATTGATAATTCTTACATTTCTTTATGGAAAAAAAAAGTCAACGTCTCCAAGTGTTCCCATCTGTAAAAACAAAGTATTAATTGATACCTTCTCTAGAGCTCTCACCGAACTACTGGAAACAGCACAGTAGAAAATGGACAGAACTCGGTAGAGGAAAGGGCGTTCAGACCCTCTCTGTCTGGGTTTCTGGCCTGAGCAACTCTGAAGATGACGCTTACCTTTCCTGAGAGTGAGAGATGATTCAAGCGAAGGCAGAAATTTGGAAGGAGAGATGGTGGGTTTAGATCTGGTTCAGTTTAAGGTGTTATGTATTTAAGCACTTGGATATGCAAGTCTGGAGCTCAGGGGAGAGAATGACATTGGAAATTTTTAAAATGATAAACATTTGAGAGGATGAGATCACTCGGGGATAATATGCAAAGTAAGTAAGGCAGGCGAGGTCCACAGCCAACACTTCCCAAAATAGCAGCATTGAAAAGATGGTGAGGAAGGAGCTAGGGAGGAAGAACGAAGCCAGGAGAGAAAACTGTAGAAGACAAAGGAGAAGAGAAGCAGCCAAGCTACACGGAGGTCAGAGAAGGTAAGGACGGAGAACGGTACGACTCACAGGTCCCAGCGACCTTGGCAAGAAGGATTTCTGAACTCAGCAGTGGGATGAGGAGTGAATGGCTAATAAGGAAAAAGTAACCAAAGTTAAAACGCACGCTTTGCGAAAGGCGCACCATTCCTCACCAACATATGCACTCCTTAAAAAAGAAAGACCACTCCCTCCCGATGCGCCGAAGAACAAGAGAGATTGGGAATCACTCACATAAATAGGACATAAATCCACACTGATCTGGCTCAATTTAAAGCCGGCAGAAATCAACTGAAACGAGTTAATATTCACAGACACTCTCCAACTGCCCACACAACACGAGATGGAGAAAACACGTCTTTTGCCTTCCGCTGCAGATATACTCAGGGTCACCCAAACACACAGAGCCCCGCTGAAATCATTCCCTACTCCCACCACAAAATTTAAATAAATAAGAGAAATAAGACATTACACTGCAGATAGTTCAGCTGCTTACATCGTATCAGGCTCAAGGCTTCACCACTGATCTAAAAGACAAAAGAACAGACAGAATCGATAAACTACCAGAGACTCCTTAGACCGAACTCAACGAGAAAAGGTCTCTTATACGAAGACGCCCAAGAATGTCGGAGGTTAAAATTTCAATTAATTGCAGTTTCTACCCTTCAGAAGAAAAGAACACACATTCTCTCTCTCACACACACACACCACAGAGGTTATGTCTGGAGCCACAGAATAGGATGCTGTGACAGCAACATGACATCACAGCGGGTGAAGAAAAATGTTAATCCCGGGATGGCAAGACAGTATAAATGCCGCTGAGAACTGTGGACTTGAAGCCTGCTCTCTGCTGCACGTCCGTGGGACCTTCAACACGTCATGCAGGCCTTCCCAATCGCAGGCTCCTCAAACGCAAACTTCTTCAATTACCATTTCCTAATCACAGATGGTGAGAATTACATGCAAAAACTATGCAAAAGTATACTCAAAAAGCAACCCCGGAGGCTCCTGGGTGGCTCAGTCAGTTACGTGTCCAGCTCTTGGTTGCGGCTCAGGTCACGATCTCACAATGTGTGTGACTGAGCCCTGCATCAGGCTCTGCGCTGACAAGAGCGAAGCCTGCTTGGGATTCTCTCTACCTCTCTCTCTGTCTCTGCCCTTCCCCTGTCTCTCTCTCCATCTCTCTCTATCCCTCCCCTGCTCATTCTGTCTCTCACTGCCCCTCCCCTGCACTCACTCTCTCTCTCAAAATAAATAAACTTAAAAAGAAAAACAAACCTAAAACAACATAAACTATTTTCTGTACCTTTAACAGTCACCATCTGGAGGGGGTGGGACGTGCAGAAGACACAAGAGATGCTCCAGATGTTTCCATGGCCCAGCTGCGTCTCTGTCCCTCCAACAGCTCAGTTAGTAAAACCCGGCTTGTATTCCATGACATGTTCCAGCATGATCCCAATAAAACTCCCTCTTTAATTTAGTTGGAGTTGGGGTCTGTCACTGGTAACTAATGGAGGCCTAACTCACAGAATAAGAGCCAATTCCTTCATTCCTCTGGGATTCTATAATCCCTCCAAAAAGAGATGCTCCCAATGGATGGAGAGAAGTGACAAAATAGTGATATGCATGGCCTCCCGGACTAGAAAGTAAGGACAGAGTCCTTGGTTAATGCTTCCTTATAACCACCCGCCTCCCCCAACACATGGCCCAATGCCCAGAATGGAAACAGTCGAATGTTGTGGGTGCCCCGGCTCAGGGGTAAAGGAATGAGCAGTAGAAGGTGGCAATATTAGGAGAAGTCTAGGATCAGAGACACTGACCAGGGGTCCTCTGCATGGGGCTGGTGGCTAAAGGTGTCACAATGGAAGCGAGCTCTGACACAGCAGGGCTGGAGTAGGAGGGGAAAGAGAATGATGACCACAGGGGACGAGGGCCATGACAAAGACCACTACGCCCACCACAGACAGACACACTGGTCCCATGCTGGGCACTGTGCAAAGTGCTGTGCTTGGATTAGCTCATTTAAACCTTTGGATGACCCCGTGAGGAAGGTGCCGCTTTTATCCGCTTATTACGGACCAGGAGACTACAACACAGATAAGGTGCAAGCAAAGCCCTCGGTTGTAGAGGATGTTCCTTTTCAGGGGTATTAGGAAAAAAAAAAAAAAAAAAGGAAGTCATTTTTCAAAAGAGGCCAAAGAGGTATCAGTACTGTACAAGGCCAAGGAAACCGGGCTGGAAAGAGTGTCAGTAGAACAGTCTATACCTGCCTCTACCTTCTCACTGCAAACTGGTTTCTGTCCCCGGCACGCTACTAAAACAACTCTTGCAGAAGTCTCCCACGTTCATGTTGCTCCATCTCATAGACACCCTTTCTTTAAATAAGTACAGCACTGGTTTCTACGGACTACTCTCAATCCTCCTGGAAACACTGCCTCCCACTGGTCCACAACGCGATACTCCTCGGCTCTCCTCCTCCTCCCTCTGGTTGCTCCTCCTCGGGAACCTCTTCCTCTCCTGAATGGCTGTGCACTCCTCTCAATCCTCACACTCTCTCTGGGTGAGCTCGCTCAGCACGGCCTTCAATTTCCCACCTACTAACGATGCCTGAACCCATCTTCTGGCCAGTTCACTCTCCTGAGCTCTGGACCTCAAACCTCACAGGTCTCAAACAGAACTCATCCCATCGCTCCCCAAACCTACTCCTCCGCGGCCCCTACACCACTGAATGGTACCACTTGCCCCAGCAAATCACCCTCACCTCCTTTCCTCCCCCAGATCCAATCAGTGACCACGTTCCTCTACTTCTACTCCTGTGCTATCTCTCAGGTGGAGCACGGTGCTCCAATGCCACTGCTACCCTGCTAATGCAGGCCATACCATCCACAAAAACAGCCTTCAAACTGGTCTGCTTTCCTCCAGTCCTTCCATCCCCCTCTCTAGACTGTATACTAATAGAGGGTAAGAACTGTGTCCAATTTATCACTGTATTCCAATATTTGCCATAATGTTCAGCATATGATAGGCAGCATGTATTTGTTGAAAGAATGAAAAAAATGAGCTCCAGCAGGTCGGGGAGAGAGGGAGAGAGGCCTGGTTATAGATAAGAAGGTGAGGAAATACATGTTACGAACTATAATCTCCTGGTTTTATTTTTTATGTTTTATAGCCTCCTAGTTTTAGAAGCCCACGATAAAAAAAAAATACTCCACATGTAACTATCCTCTCAAAAAGATAACCTTACCAACCTTAACATGAGAATCAAAAGAAGTATAGTTCAAGCTGAAAGATACACGCGCTCAGAGCTAACATTAATAATACTGTAATAAAATCCATTTTGTGTTAAAAAAGTAAAAAGAAAAAACACCTAAGTGTCAAGTTGAAGAAAGCACTTGTTCTTTAAACATACATGCGATGTCCCTGGCAGGTTTTTAAAACAGCCCTCTTGTAAGTAACATGTTACTTATTTCCCGATCTTGCACTAACCTCCCACCTGCAGCCACCCCAATCTGTGTCATCGCCAAGAAACAGAAGGAGAAAACGTGGAGGAACAGGTACAGTTGCATGGGGCAAGAAGTGTCTATGGTCTAGAGCTGGATCATCAAGCTGTGAAAAATGCTCAACATTTAAGGTGAGATACGACTATCTGCATCTAAACTTAACATCCAGGGAACCTTGAATTAGTCATTTGGCTGGAAAACCCATGCCCGCAGCCAAGAAGCTGCCTTACTCGGTCACGAAGCAGCCACACACACGAGGTAGAAAATCGGTTCCGTTCTACTACTTATCTGCAGAGACTTTAATATCAGGGTTCTGCATTTTCCCACTGACAGACCAAGGCAAACACCACAGAGTATTTCTTTTCCTACCACTATGCTCTAAAAGGTAAGAAGAGACTGAACTCGGAGCTTAGGTCTTACATGAAAAAGGAAAAGAAATTGATCATCGATTATTTCCTATCAAAACGGTCTCAGTTTTACATGTCTCTACCTCACATACACAGCTTCATAATAGGCTTGGCTGAACTAGCAGTTTTCTTTTCAAACAGGACAGAGACCCCCATTTAATCTTCAGGGTTATCTAACGCCTACTTTTAAAGGCAGAGATAAGTTTTGCCACTTATTAATAACAATCTTCATGTAAAAAGAAGTTACTATTTGAGGAGTGCTGACTAATTCTCCATCTGTGCAATGAAAAGAACGGGAAAAACCATTAGCAACATAGAAAGACACGGAGCAAAAGTAAGAACACTGAGCTGGGCCCCAGCTCTGGTGACTCTCCTCCTGGGTCACTTCCCTGTCAAGTTGGCCTCTTGGGCTCGGTTTCTGAACTCTCAGTACACAAGCGCAAATGAATTTTTAATTCTAACAGAGGGCAAACTAACGACTAAAATTAGAAAACAGACCCAGGCCTTCTTCCTTTTAATTAAAGTATCGGGGTCATTTTTTCCACAGCCTTTCCCAGGATAACCTCCTCGGTTGCAGGTGCTGGGAATGCTGGAAGCCACTTGCCCAAGAGTGAAACTAGATCACGATCTCACACCGTACGCAAACATCAACTCTAAATGGGTTAAAGACCTGAACGTAGACCTGAAACCATAAAACTCTTAGGAAAAAACAGAGGTAAGTGCTTTGACATCAATCAGCCTTGGCAACGATTTTTTGGAGCTGACACCACAAGCAAAGGCAGCAAAAGTGAAAACATACAAGTGGGACTACATCAAATTAAAAAGTTTCAGCACGGCAAAGGAAACCCCCAGCAAAATGAGAAGCTGCCTACAGGATGGAACAAAATATGTGTAAATGACACATCTGATAAAGAGTTAATATCTAAGATTTGGGGGCACCTGGGTGGCTTAGTCGGTTGAGCATTTGACCCTTGATATCAGCTCAGGTTGTGATCTCGCCTCGCGGTCATGAGATCAAGCCCTATGTTGGGCTCTGCACTGATAGCAGGAAGCCTGACTGGGATTCTCTCTCCCTCTCTCTCTCTGCCCTTCCCCCACTCATTCTCTCTCTCCCTCCCTCCCTCCCTCCCTCTGCCTCTGCCTCCTCTCCCCTGCTTACTCTCCCTCTGTAAGATAAAAAAAATTCAAATAAGTAAATAAAAATAAGCAGAGAGCTAAATATTAAGACATTTTTCCAAAGAAGACATATAAATGACCAAAAGGTACATAAAATGGTGCTCAACATTACTCATCACCAAGGAAACTCAAATCAAAACCACAATGAGATACCACACTTCACACCTCTCAGAATGGCCTTTAACAAATGACAACAACAAAAAAAATATATATATATATATATGAAAAATAGTATGAAAAATAGTATGAGGGCTTCTCAACAATTTAAAAATACAACTACCACATGATCGAGCAATTCCACATCCGACTATCTATCCCAAAGGAAATGAAAACAGGATCTCAAAAAGATGTCTGAGCTCTCATACTCACTGCAATGCTGCTCACAACAGCTAAGACAGGACAACTTCAGTGTCCATCAATGGATGAACGGATAAAGAAGATGCAGAGTGTGTGTGTGTGTGTGTGTGTGTGTGTGTGTGTACACGTTCAACAGAATATGTTTTTGTGATGAGAAAGAGGGACATCCTGTCATTTGTGACAACCCTCATAATACTTGAGGGTACTATGATAAGTGAAATAAGTCCAACAAACACAAATACTGTACATTCTCACATACGTGGAATCTAAAAAAGGCCAAACTCAAAGAAACAGACTGGAATGGTATCTGCCAGGGGCTAGGGGTAGAGAAAATGGGGTGACGGTCAAATAGTATAAACTTCCAGCTCCAAGATGAGTTAAGTTCTGGGTAGCTAATGTATAGAAGGTGACTGTAGTTAATGCCATATTATACACACGAAAATCGCCAAGGGTGGATCTTAAGCTCTGACCACAAAAAGGAAAATGGTATTTAATTGATGTGATACAGCTGTTAGCTAATGCGACAATGGTAGTCATTTTGCAACATATGAGGGTGTCCTTATATATTGTTCTACGTCTTAAATTTACGCCATGTTGTAGGTCAACTACACCTCACTAAACTAGGGGGGAAAACACCTCTCCCCCATTCTGAAATAATATTCATCAGAGTGGAACAATAGAAAAATTATCCATAAATCCACTTCTCAGCGATACCTGAAGATGTTAGGTGTGTATTTTTAGTACAAGAATGTGCAAGGTCTCTAGGGGAGTTACTCAGGTATCTAAGTCATCTGTTTAATTCTCACTCGAGCTAATTAAGACCCATTTACTCTGTGGCTGCTGATCATACTTCCTAACATGTCCAGCTATCTCTGAGAGGCCTGTCATTGATCACCACGGGGGGTCGGGGGGGGGGGGGGGAGAATGGATACGTCAGTGCAAATACCGCCTTTCTCCCGTGGAAAAACAAAATCAGCCCAGGAAGGGGTCAGGAGCATCATCTTTATGTAAGACATAAGGCAAACTTGCACGATGAAAAGACAGTGTTTGCACTCCTCTTTCTACCACCACCAACTGCTGAGTTATTTGAGAGTTCCCATTTCCTTGGGCAAATCTGGGATTAAGAATTTGGGGCGCCTGGGTGGCACAGTCGGTTAAGCGTCCGACTTCAGCCAGGTCACGATCTCGCGGTCCGTGAGTTCGAGCCCCGCGTCAGGCTCTGGGCTGATGGCTCAGAGCCTGGAGCCTGTTTCCGATTCTGTGTCTCCCTCTCTCTCTGCCCCTCCCCCGTTCATGCTCTGTCTCTCTCTGTCCCAAAAATAAATAAAAACGTTGAAAAAAAATTAAAAAAAAAAAAATTAAAAAAAAAAAAAAAAAAAAAAGAATAATGTCCCTACCTGTGATGACGCCAATATCTCAGGTGAGATACCGGATGACGAACTGCTTTGCAAAGCATAAATGCCACCAAACTACCAACCGGCATAGTTGGTTGCATATAACATTACATATCTGTAATGTTATAAAGAGTGTTCTCAAACTTTGGCATGCCTGAGAATTACCTAAGGCAAGACTCCTGTGGGCCCTGCACCCAGAGATTCCAATTTAATCACCCCTCCCTTTCTAACTTTCAAATGGCATTGGTGACGCTGACCTTTCGGTATGCAGTGTGGGGATTTTTTTTTTTTTAAATTCACAGCCTCTTATTTAAAAATCACCTTTTTGGCAACTTTTTCTTATTCATTCATTAAACTTCTTGGGCATTTAATATGTGCTCAGCCCTATATCAGGCTGCAAACACAAAGTTAAGCCCCCTTTTACAAAAATCACAATCCGATGTGATTAGAGACCATGATAATGGAATGGGCCAGGAGTTAGAAGAGCCCATAAGGTGTGACATCCCAAGGGATACCACCGTCAACATCAGCGAGGAAAGACTGTCATTTGACACAAGTTTTTTGTCCGTGTGTTTCTTCAACGAAAGACCTAATGTCAGTTTGAATGTGGAATACCTTCCATCGAACACCAAGGGCACAGAAAATAAGACCTAAGGCAGCTCCCACTATCTGCCACATAGAGGAGTGGTACTGACGCAGCGTGATGGCTACCACCTAAATGTTATCAATATCCCATGAAACAGATTTTACCCGTCATCCCTACAACTGGCATGATCCCTAATTTGACCCTGCAAACCCTGCAAAACAAGAGAAGTCAAAAGCAGCGTTTGTTTTTATTACCCTGACAAATATAAAGATTTAAACGATGTGACATTAAGCCCTGTCCCATTTAGCCAAACATGTTTACAAGAGAGTAATGAACATTACTAACTCACCTGATATGTTATGAAGCTATTACCAATTTATTTATTAAGTCTTACTAGAACCTACAGAGGTTTGGAACCAGTACCATGTTCCGTGGTAATAAAGTTTATATTTTCGTTAACAATTGGTATATTAAGTCCCACATGTAAAGAATGAACTCCTTTCATCTGTTCTAAAAATATTGCAATAAAGCTGCAGGGGATATATTCTAGTCGAAGAATAGTGGGATTTCTTCTGTATGTCGCTAGTTCATCCTATCTATCCATCCTTCAGTGTTTAACAGTTGAGTGTATTTAAAGCATGTTCTCACTGATATGTGTAATCAAAAGGAGAGATTTAATCAAATGATACCATAATCACTGAAGTTAAATTTACTTGCTTCCCACTTGCTTTGATTCGAATTAACTACTCATCTAAATTACATCAAGGCCCTCCCTGATTCCAAGCATGTCCAGGTGCTACGTGTGGTGCCCGGGAATGGCCTCACGCAGCCACAAGGACAAATGCCTGACCTTGCTGCAACGCTGCTCCAAATGACTTTTCGGTCGAATACAATGACCAATCCCACATAATCCTACATTTCAGATACTTAGGAGAAGAACTACTAATAGAGAAATGAAAAATGAAAGGCAATGCTACTTCTTTAAAAAAAGAAACATGTGCCTGACTCTAGCCACAGATCTGAATGAACCATGAGAAGTGTTTCATTTGTCTTTTCATAAACACTGCATTTGAACGACAAAACTAATCTTGGGGACTGAGCCTTTAGACTTCCTTATAGACAGAATTACCGTGTAAGGATGCCCTATTGTATCAGTATGCCCTCATTCCAAGTTCTGACCTCTGAGTTTTAAAAATATTCTTAAAGCTTATTTTTTTTTAGCTTTTAGAGCAGTAATTCAATGATTTATGCAAACCTCCCAGGCTTCACTGACTGACAAACCAGGGGGGAAAAAAATAGTTTTAGGAAATGAGGCAAATACCAACCTTGAAAAAAAAACATGACTATAAAGTAAATGATTCAGTGTTAGAATTATTCTGCAAGCATTCAGCTAACACTCACAGTCAATTACATGGCAGATACATAGAAGACACAAATGAAAGGGGGCATACAGCCCGTTATAATACAGTTCATTAGTGTTATATCCGCTTAAAAGTGGTGTGGCCACTCCTTCAGATTCCAGATGTATCAAAGACATAAATATTAAAAATGAGACTACATATATACCAGAAAAAAGTTAAGAAATTTTACTTATACTCTAAGAGTGGGGAATATCTAAGTTTAACACAAAACTCAGAAGGTTTGAAAGAAAACACTGATAAATACAGCCTCATTGAAACAAAAACTGTAATATATAATGCCTACATGGCCAGATATCATAAACAAAGTCAAAGGAGAAAAAGTGAGGGGAAATTGTAAAATAAATCTCAAGGAACTAGTTTTCTTAATAAATAAAGAATTCCCACAAGTCAGTAATAATAATAATAATAAATACCAGAAAAGTAGATAGTTCGCTGAAAAGGAATAAACATTATTTGAACTCTGTATTATTGAAAATTACAAAGTTTAAAAAGGAAAAAGAACAGGAAAATAAACCACCCTGTATCTAGAACACTACTTCAGGAAATATCATTTACAGTTAATAATGTATTATCTGTATCTCCACCCACTCTCCATTCAGATTATTTTGAAGTAATATATTCAGATACAACCCAGGTATCATAACAAAAAATTTTTTTACACAAATGTCAAGTTCAACCTCACTCATATTAACAACAACAAAAAAAATGCAAATCAAAACCACCTTGGAAATACCATTTCACCTATCAGCATGGCAAAGATAAAAAAAAATGTTTGAGGGGCACCTGGGTGGCTCGGTCGGTTAAGCGTCCGACTTCGGCTCAGGTCATGATCTCACGGTCCGTGAGTTCGAGCCCCGCGTCGGGCTCTGTGCTGACAGCTCAGAGCCTGGAGCCTGTTTCAGATTCTGTGTGTGTCTCTCTCTCTCTGCCCCTCCCCTATTCATGCTCTGTCTCTCTCTGTCTCAAAAATAAATAAACGTTAAAAAAAAAATTTTTTTTTTAAATGTTTGATAATACAATCTGTTGGCAAGGGACTATAGAAACTCTCAAACATTGCACGACATGAAAACTTGGTATTAAGAGAAGCACACTGGCAATAATTATCAAAATCGTATCAACCACAGAGGTCAGCACAAACTTTGAAAATGCTCTATGGAGAATCTAGCTGCTTTCCTTCTCCCATCTTCTATATGGATGCCAAGCTAACTGCACCACTGGAAGCACAACTGATAGGTGCTATCAGTGAAAAGAGCTTGAAAACAACTATTATAAAACACAGGAGCTGCCTCACTTTATCTAAAACCACACAAGAAACACCTCAGTGCCCACTTAGCCAGACCAGGTCAGGTGTCCGTGGTTATACACTCTCACGGCACACTCTGTTCTTCCCCTACAGCACCTCACACAGTTTGTAATAATATACTTACTGAACAGTTCTTTGATTAGTGCCTTTACTTCCCTCTAGACTTTAAATTCTATAAGGACAGGGACTATGTCTTATTTGCTTGGCATTTTATCCCAGTGTCTGGTCCATGGTACATATTCAGTACACGTGGAATTCACGCTTTCGTTCAACAAATATTCACTATGGGTCAAGTGGGTACTGTGATACTTTCTGGAAATAAGGTGATAGGGCTCTGAGCAAGGCAAATCCGTTCTCCCTCAAGGCTTCCATTCTAGAAGCAGTCAGAAAATAACCAAACACACACAGCCACACACATACATCATAAAAGGTAATCTAACGGTCACGATCCAGTCGGCCTGCCGACAGGTATTACATTTTTCCATACTGATACCCCCAATAGGCATTTTCATTTTTAATGATTTTTTTTCTGATGAAAATAACTTTAGTACTTTAATTCTTAACTAATGAATTTATTTCTTACTAGACTTCCTAACAGTTACAAAATAGAGGGGGGGGGGGGAGATCTACAACCTTATTATCCAAACACAACTACTTTTAGCGTTAAAGCAGATCTCTTTCCCGTGTCTTCCACAAACCTTTCTTTCCTATCACAGTGAGCACAGAATATGCAATGTTCTCTTTAGCTCTCTTTAGATCAGACACTGAAGCTCCCTTCATTCGTAACCAAGATGGAGGAACACAGCCAAAGGACCTTCCAAAAGGAAAACAGGTCTCCATAACCCGCCACGGCTTCCACGGACTCAATCCCTCCTGCCCTCTCCTAGACCAGCAGGTTTACCAAAGTGGAGCAGCTGCCTCCACAAAGTGGAGCGGCTGCCTCCACACTGAAAAGGACCATTTTCAAATAGATGGAAGAGCTGCCTCACGCACGCCAATCACTGTCTTTTCCCACATCTTTCTTTCCTCTGTCATCTTTTTTTATTTATTTTTTTTTAACTTTTTAACATTTATTTTTGAGAGACAGAGAGAGACAGAGCATGAGCGGGGGAGGGGCAGAGAGAGAGAAGGAGACACAGAATCTGAAGCAGGCTGCAGGCTCTGAGCAAGCTGTCAGCACAGAGCCCAACGGCGGGGCTCGAACCCGCAAACTGTGAGCTCATGACCTGAGCCGAAGTCAGATGCTCAAGCGACTGAGCCACCCAGGCGCCCCTCCTTCCTCCATCGTCTTAACGTTGCACCTCTGAGAGGATTTTATTTCTTTTAGCTCTTCCTCATGCTTTTCCTATTTGTTAATTATTAAAGAACTTCTTCCAGCTTCTTAGGCTCAAAAATGATATGAGATGCTCATGAGCTAGATTTGAGGAAAGAATCAACAATTAGGCAGCAGGAGATGGAAGAAATCAGTAAGGTGCTGCGCAGACTGGAGACCACATTAAGCATCTGAAACTGAAGACCCCGGCTGCCTTTCTGAGGAAATTATGGGTAGCAGGAGCTTCCGGGAGATTAGCAAAAAGCACATATTGCCCTGATGTTTATATCGAGTTGGCAACAAGACCATCTGAATATTTTTCTTCAAAAGTAAGTAGAGGTTTATGGACACCACCCAGATTACGAATGAATGAAAGGAGTATCTCTCCTACACGCACACAACAGATCGTCGGGAGCGGGGGGGTCGGGAAACAAGTGGGTCACCGAAGTGATTTTTACAAACTGGCTGAGGAAGTATCCTGGCTTTGCAGGAAGTGAAACATGACCATTCAGTAGCCTGGTTCCTTCTACTTTTCCAGAAGAATAGCACACCATATAAACTCTCTTTCCATAAAGACAAATGAAAACAGGCCTGCAATGCATCACAACCAGAATATATTTAGTAAGATGATGCTGAACAATGAGACTTTTAAGAAAAGTTACAGTAATGGTGTCTTGCCTCACGGCAGCATTTATATGCTTATGATCTGAAAGAGGTTATTTCACTGGGGGGGGGGGGGGGCGTGAGGGAAAGAACGTGCATAGTGGGGAAAAAGGATTTGTGGCTCTTTTTGCCTACACCCCAATTTTAAGAAAAACAGATTCTGGTAATTTAGCGTAAGATGCCCTGGATGGTAAATAATATGAAGCTTTGCAACTTGACTTCTTTCTAAGATAAATGCCACTAACACATCCCAGTACAGTTTAATGAACACAAAGTACCATGCAGGCTGCAAGGGATAATCTGACAACATCCCTTCTAAAATTTTCAGCCTCTGGAAGTAACAGTGCCAATCACTTTTGAATGACGTTCCCAAGGTCACTAATTGGTGAGTTTTAAAGCATTTGAAAGCACAGAGCCCTCACAGACTAGCATGAAACTATCAGTCGTTTGGAATCCCAGCCCAAGACTTTCATCTTTCATCTCCAAGAGGAGTGCTTCACCCCAGATGTTTGCTTTCTCTGTATTATTCTCTCTCACCATAGTTTCGGCCCAGTTTTTCAGATCTGGTCATTTATAAAATGGGATCATGTGACACACCAGAAACCAGGGCAAGCAGCTGGTTTACTTTCCAGTGTCGAATATACCCTGCCCACAACAGCCTCTAAATATGGACGACAAAACTTAAAGGGGGGGGAGGGGAGACCCTGCTGCTGACTCATTCCTCACAGGGAAACAGTTATTATTTCCTGGGGCAGTATGCTGAATTTCCACTTCCACAGCTGTAATTTCTACTTGTGAATTCCGGAACAGGCTTACGAATGGAAGAGGAAGAGGTCAAAATCCTATGAAAGACACATTGCTTTTAAGGGTACTGTAATGAGATTTGCAGAAAAGTTATTGATCCGTGCCCTTTCGTTTCATTTTCAATATACCCGATAGTCATGTTATTTCCCTATGAAAGTTCAGGGTATTCATCTAGGGACTTGCAGCAACAGGGCAAATAGCCAGCCAGACCAGAATTCTGGAGTGTTCATTAGTAAGGAGGCAAAAGGTCTTCACGGAAATCCAGGCACAGGGCAAAGAAAGAACAAAAGCAAAGTTCAATTGAGAACCATTGCCCAGCCTCTCTGGATCACAGGGTGAATCAAAGAACATGGAAGTCGAGGAAGGAGGCAAGAATAAACAAACGCGTGTGTTCACATATATGCATGTGACAGTTCTTGCTGGCGCTACTTGACTAAACTCTAATCATAAGATCTCACCTAGACCAAGCAACCCTCTAAGACAGGGATTCTTTTCTTCAGATTACAGAGCTGGCATTCAAAGTCAGGTCTGCCTGACTCCAAAGCGCAGGCTTATCAAAACAGGTGCTGGAAGGGGCGCCTGGGTGGCTCAGTCGGTTAAGCCTCCGACTTCAGCTCAGGTCACGATCTCGCGGTCCGTGAGTTTGAGCCCCGCGTCAGGCTCTGGGCTGATGGCTCAGAGCCTGGAGCCTGTTTCTGATTCTGTGTCTCCCTCTCTCTCTGCCCCTCCCCGTTCACGCTCTGTCTCTCTCTGTCCCAAAAATAAAATAAACGTTAAAAAAAAAAATTAAAAAAAAAAAACAAAAAAACAGGTGCTGGGAAAGGGTCTACGGCAGGAGATGGGTTAAGGATGGTTTCTTCACCAATTGCACTTCCAAATGAAGTTTAAAAGGCAATTAATTTTTGAAGACATTTAAGGCATAATCAAAATCAATGTGATTTAGGTATAAAAGAATACAGAAAATGTAAACAGGTAACATTAATTTTTCCCCAAAATTTAAAGTCTGGAGAATTCCATACTAAGTAAGCTATTATTTCTCCTTACATTTGTTGTCTGCTTTTTAAAAAAAAAATATATTAAAGCCCTAAGTACACACAGTAGAATTTCCTTAACAACAGGTCCACGATATTATAAGCCCTTCTACGCACGGTCTGGCCCCTCCCAGGGACTGACGTTATCGGAGAAACTGAGAAAACATGCTTCACTCTGCCCTCTGCTCTCACCAGAAATCATAGTTTCTGTTTTTTGAAACTGATGTGCCTATTGGCAAAGAGCACCACACATTAAAGAAGAAAGCACAGGACAGAGGAAAGACCATAGACCTGCCTTCAATTCCAAAGCCGGCCACTTGTTCTGTGACCTTGAGCTAATAACTAGTTCCTGAGCCCCAGTTTCCCTGGCTATACGAAGCTGTCATGAGAATTAAATGAGATGATATAAATTGGCTTGAATACTGCTTAGTACTTAATATTCAATAACTGGTACATTTTTTTTCATTTGAGGATTAACAATATGCTTTTTTTTTAATGTTTATTTCTGAGAGAGAGAGAGAGAGAGAGAAGGGGAGGGGCAGAGAGAGAAGGAGACACAGATTTCGAAGCAGGCTCCAGGATCCGAGCTGTCAGCACAGAGTCAGACGCGGGGCTTGGACTCACAAATAAGATCATGACCTGAGCTGAATTCAGATGCTTAACTGACTGAGCCACTCAGGCACCCCAATATACGTTTTTTTAAGCTTATTTATTTAAGCAGGGGAAGGGCAGAGAGAGAGACAGACAGAGAGACTCCCAAGCTGGTCCCAAGATGTCAGCGTGGAGTCCGACGTGGGGCTCAAACTCACGAACCGTGAGATCATGACCTGAGACAAAACCAAGAGTCGGCTCTTGGTACCCCTGTGGTTAAGAAGTCTTAAAGCATATTGTTCAGGAGCACCTAGGTGGTCGTCGGGTAAGCATCCAACTCTTGCTTTCAGCTCAAGTCATGATCTCATGGTTGTGAGATCGAGCCCTGTGTCAGGCTCCAAGCTGGGTGTGGAACCTGCTTAAGATTCTCTGTCTCTCTCTCTCTCTCTCTGTCTCCCTCTCTGTCCCTCCCCAGCCGCCACGTATGCATTCTTGCTCTTAAAAACTAGACAAAAAAACCCTTCTTAATTCCATCAAAACCAGCTGAATCATGCCTACTCAAGCTCTCTCACCAATCTGAGTTTGCATGGGCTCTAGCAGCCCAAGTTCAGGAAATAACACTAACAGGAGTTAGCCACCAATCCCCCGTCCTAGTAAACGTACAATACACAGAGTTCTCAGAAACACTATTTACCTTGGCTGGTTCTCCACAGTGAGGTTCTCTCCTCTCTGATAGCTACTGTCTGCGACCTGGGTCGTAGACCGCTTCACAATTTGCTGTAGCTCCTGCTCCAAGCGTTCTTTGATTGCCTTAACGGTCTCTGGGATCTTCTTCAGTTTGGCCAGCCCCTTGATGAGGATGCCCATAAAAAGGGTGCTGTTCTCCTCTGGATCCAACTCCAAATCCTCCCTGATGTCCTGCAGGTTTATCTCCTTGACTGTAAAAAAAAAAAAAAAAAAAAAAAAAAAAAATCCATTACAAGATTCAAAAACAGAATGGGCTGACTAAATGGGATCGCCGCTTTGATTACTCCCTTAACGGAATCAGAGAAGATTTCTTCAACTAAATTAATAATTAAATCATTTCTACATAGTAACTAAGAATCACAAAATAACAGTTATATTCCTCAAATCATACCCATCAGTTAAAATAAGAGGTAGAAACCATTAAAAACAAGCAAATCTCCACAGAAAGTTTTCCACAGACTGCCCCATCCACAGTCGGTCAGTTCGTGACACTGATGAAGCATTCAGTGTTTATAAAACGCCATACTCTGGGGCACATGGGTGGCTCAGTTGGTTAAGCATCCGACTTTGACTCAGGTCACGATCTTGCACTTTGTGAGTTCGAGCCCTGCACAGGGCTTGGTGCTGACAGCTCAGAACCTGGAGCCTGCTTCGAATTCTGTGTCTCCCTCTCTCTGCTCCTCCCGTGATCACACTCCCTCCCTCCCTCTCTCTCTCAAAAATAAATAAATGTTAAAAAAAAGAAAAATTTAATAAATTAATTAAATAATAAAACACCATGCTCGGTGCTGCAAGAGAATTCTAAAGAAGCAGACCATAGTTTCAAAGCTCTCACTTAATAGTTAGAAAAGATAATCAACTTGATAAGAAGAGATTACAAGTTAATGTAGAAAGGTAAAGAAGTTAAATAAGATGAAGAAAAATAAAGGAAGAACAATACGTATCAGTGACACAAGACTCTGAGGAAAAGAGTACTAAGTAAGGAGTTTTCATAAATACAAAAGAACCACCTTCTATTTTTCTTTAAACATGGGTCTACCATAACACTCTCTGCTGTAAACAGTTCTTGCTAACCCGTGCTAGTTTTCAGAAGTCTACATCCAAAGTCTCTGTAGATCGGCAGAGGACAGCTTTCATGGAAACCACGTGGTTTGGGACTGGAAGAGGACAGCCCAGCGCAGTGCGTCTTACCCCCAGGGAGGAACTGGCAGGAACAAGGGATGAGGCTCTGAGACCTCTGTTAGCCACTGATAACCACAGGCCTTCCCTTCAAACTAACACAGATACACACGAAACTTCTCACAGGATGCCAGGGGGTTCACAACTACCAAAGGACCACAGGTTAAAAAAACCTCTCGCCCAAAAATAATTCTCTCCTATTAAAAATGGTTGGGTTGGGGCGCCTGGGTGGCGCAGTCGGTTAAGCGTCCGACTTCAGCCAGGTCACGATCTCTCGGTCCGTGAGTTCGAGCCCCGCGTCGGGCTCTGGGCTGATGGCTCAGAGCCTGGAGCCTGTTTCCGATTCTGTGTCTCCCTCTCTCTCTGCCCCTCCCCCGTTCATGCTCTGTCTCTCTCTGTCCCAAAAATAAATAAACGTTGAAAAAAAAAAATTAAAAAAAAAAAATGGTTGGGTTAAGAGAGAATAAAGCAAAAGTGAGTGCAAGCCTGAAGCTGGACCCCAATAGTGAAAGTTTTCCCCATCCTTCCTTCTCCTTTGTTCTTCAAAACGAGTGGCAGGTTTTTAAAACATGGGATATCCTGAAAGAACGCGTGCATTCTTCTCCAGTAGATTCAAGCTCAACTACACTATGGGTCCCACTCCAAGTTGTTCAGCACCGCTGGAATATACTGGAATCTATTTATTGGGGAAGAATAAAAATATCCCAGCCTATGGAGTAAATCCTTCTACCCGCTGCCCAAAGTCCCCAAAAATCCCTGCTTCAGATGAATGCAGTCTCTTCTCCTCAATCCTTTTTCTTTTTGTTCCCAACTCATAAAATGCACTTAAACATGAACCAGAAGCATTTAATGATGTGCATGATATAATTACTTGAACAAGCTTGCTCTCCACTGAAGACATCCTCTCAATATTTATCCATGATGCTGAAACCATGTGGAGAAAGAGAACCACATAAGGAAAGACCAAATTCCTATGATTTTCTCTGCAACATAGAGGACATCTGATGATATGGTATTTAATTTAAATAATTTTAATACTAGTTAAAGCAGGAGTAGAACCAAAGTGGCTTAAACCTCTGAAGATGACAATTCTAATGGCAAATCAAAAACAACAACAACAACAACAAAGGGGGGGGGGCATTGATATTTCCAAATGTGACATCCCAAGAATAGACATTTTAGTTACTGGTTTTGCTTTATACATTAAGAACTAGACACCTCAGGCCACAGAATCACTGCATCCTGCAAAACCAATCCCAGCAGCAAGAAGAGAGAAATACTTAGCAGCCAAGCAGCCATCTAAATTCAGCATGTTAGAGAGGGAAAATGAAACACAACTATAAGCGGGGCTTCAGGCGAGGGGACAAAAGTAATAGAAATTTAGCTGGGAGAAAATGATCTTCACAAAAGGGCACCTATGAGTCACAAAAGACACAAGCAAAGGGCCATCTGAATGTGGCAACCACCTGCGGCAAAAGCGATTGGCAAGGAGATAAATGTAGTTTAAATCAATAAGCCCCTAGATTATGTGGCAGATAGCTACTTATACGTGCGCTAATATGATAGATGTGCTATTAAAAAATAACAAATAAGCAAGGTCTGAATAATAAAATGCCACAGCCCCAAATGACACATTTGTGTAGAACCTTACCTTTCTGTTTGCCTCCTGAAATCTCCTAGAGCATAAACACTGAATGGATCCAATATTAATTAATTTATATGATCTATTTCACTTACATCAGCTGAAAATTAAAAGGCAATTTAAAAGGATAATATAATCAACCGTGAAGACTAGTCCAATAATCACAAAAGCCCTGTGAGGTCAGAGAGAATTATTGGTGCTTTGTGGAAAAAGGCTTGTACAAAAATAAAGTAGCTGAAATTCAGCAAGGGCCTCACACCACAATTAGAACAAAATGTACATATTTCTAAACTACCAAACGCTACCAAACCATTCCCTTGTATCTACAGTGATAGAATACATACTCACCATGTAGGTTTGAGAACACTTTATAATTAGAAACACTTGACTCTCTTACCTAATTCTGTTTGATTTTTTGCTCTGAGGATACTTACCAAGTGAGGATTTCTTGAACCTGGTTTTAAAGACCCTTACTGGCAGGACAGTGTTAAATATTAAGACTTTCACATAATTGAACCCATTATTTCTACCAAAATCCTACCGGTCCCAATTGGTCTCTATTACACGCATAGATGGGGAAGGAAGGAAAGAGATATGGATGTGTAGATATACATGCCTAAGTGCATAGAAACCGTGTCTGTGGTTTGAGGCTAAGCAGGGATTCATGGAAGGTTTAAGTAAGACACGCTGGGACTCATGGAACGATTAACTGATATCTCAAGTCCTTTCGAGCTCCACAATTCCAGGATTCTATCAACTTAGTCTAAATCTCTACATCTCCAGTTACAAGGCCCATAGCTAATTATGTGCACCTAGATTATAGATAGCCCATTTAAAAAAATAACAGATAAAGTGAATAATCCATTTAAGCTCGTAAGTGTTCTATAAAAGAAAACCACCTTTTGTTTCCCAGTGAGTACAGGAAGCAATGTAAACCAGTATATAACTGCTTTCTTTTCTCAGTATGTTTGGTAGGAAAATATCAGTAACACATGCCACGGCTATATACAAATGTTATCAAATTTGCACAAGAAACCTGGCAATACACTTTAACTTTGTATTGAATAAGCTTTATTATTTGACTTAACATTTATACATGTTGACTGAGTTGTAAAATAGTGGTAGTGTTTACCACAGAAACTCCTGGTAGATGTCATTCCTCATACTATGCACGGTACCTAAAGTATGTAAATTTGATGTATATGATTTTGGCCTACATACATAACTTCATTTACCTGTTGCATACAAGAACATTATATAACAGGAGAACTGTGTCACTGTTGAACGGAATTCAATATAAAAAGGGGACTTCAAAAAAATTACCAAGCCTAATACACATCCAAAATGCTGCCCCCAGAGATGGGAATCTGGCCTCAGAAGAGTAACAATACTCTCAGGTAGAAATAAGAAAGTTACCACCTAAAAATAATTCTGTGCTTCTGGTCAAAATGGCACTGTAAAGTCGTACTTGAGATATCCAATCTCAAAAAACAGGTATACATAAAGTATACATTAAGAAATTAAAAAAATAGTCTGGTTCAAAACTGAAAGTAACACCTCTGTGGACAAGAAATGGAAGCGAGGAGTGGAGCCAAAGTATGTATCCAGTGACCTGTGTGTGGACAAGCAGGCAGAGGCAGGCAGGTTTTAGCCCAGGGGGGTGACAGAGACTTAACACGCACCACTGGCCATATGAGCTGACAAAATCCTCCATTAAGACTGCAGGAACAGGACCAAATCCAGCTCTGGACCTGGGTACGCTTTTGGCCTCTTCAAATCCTTATCTTCCATTCATGTCCCAGTGGAGATACTTGGTCAACCCTATACCTTAAATACCATTTGTTTCACCAATAAAAAATTACTTCTAATATCTTTTATTTAACGCACCCACTGGCACAGATCGAGAGCGCAGTATACGATGCACTGGTCGCCTCTGGAGTATAGAATCTTGATTAGGGTCTTTCAAATGTTAACTATCTCTGAAGTGTGGATTCCTGATTAAGGTACTTCAAAAATGTTAACTAAGCACCCCTAAGGTGCAGATTAAATTATTCCGAAGGAAACTACAGACAGCATAACACCCCACTCCAGAAAGGAGACTGACAAAAAATATTGCCAACTGCTACGTGGGCTGTCATTGACAGGGAGCTTGGGGTTTTTACGGCCGCAGTGTAGGAATAGTTTCAATTCAGAGGTGGAGATGAACCCCACCCTGCAGTGAGGTTGGAAAGCACAATGAATGAACATTGGTCCCTCCACAACTGAAAGTGGGCTAAGGGGGAAATGATGGTACGTTTGAAGGGGAAGGTAGAGTGGAGGGAGGATTATTAGGATAAAAACCAACAAAACCGACACCTGTTCAGTTTCCCTTGGGACAGCACTGAATGTACATTATCTCTTTTTAGAGCAAGGAGGATGCATCTTTGAAAGTCAAGGAGTAGCCACCAGTGGAAAAGTGGCTACTAAAAATATAACAGGGATACAGGAGAAGAGAAGAGACAAGGAGGAGACGAACAAATTCATACTTTATATTAATATTCAATAATATCTAAGGCTTTATAAGTTCAATTGCCCAAAGAGATAGCATGATGTAGTAAAAAGAGCAAGAGCTGGGCATCATAGAATTTTAGATTTGATTATCAACTTTACTATGTTCTAACTGTGTAAATCTCTCTCAAGTCATTAAATCTTGCGGGACCCCAATTTTTCCATCTGTAAAATGGAGATAACATCGACACCGCTGTGTCTATTAAATGAGATAATGTGATATCAAAACACAAAAACAATCCCCTAAGGAAGTAAAAAAAAAAAAAAAAAAAAAATGTACTTTTAAAATTTCCAGCTTAAGGAACTCCTGGATTGCTGGAGGCAATGGTAGTTGCTTAGGTCCCCATTTCTCCTTATTTCCTCCAAAACAACAAAGAACAACTAGAAGAACAAATAAAATTTGTGCAAATAATACTCTCAGGATAACCTGGAAGATAGAAATTGCCCAAAATTCACAACTGTAATAAGAAACACCTAATCCCAGCAAGCAATCTCTCAAACTTTTGCCCCACCCCTGCTCTGCCACAAGGCTTTGTCGCAAGCAAGCAAAATCAGGCAGGTGAAGAACCATGATGAAGAGACAAGGAACTTACTGATGATCCTAAGATTGATCTAAAACTATCACTAAAAGAGACAATGTCCACCCTAAGTTTGAAAATACCCAAAAAGTATCCAAGTAGATGAGAACATAGACTACAGGAGAGAGAGAGTTTAAAAACAGACAATTTGCAAGAGTATTTGAGACCTATAGCTTCTATGGGAGAAATAAGACAAAAGGAAGAGAGAAATGCCCTGTGACTACTGGATAGTGAAGGCAGAAAGAAGCATAAAGAGAACATTCAGGACCCCACAAGAGAGTCGAAATTCTGAGAACAATCTTCTCCTGCCATCAAAACAAATAATACACTCAAGTATTTGGATTTTGCTATGCTGACAGAAGAGGGAGCCAATGAGCTAGGAATTCTATAAAACACCCCATACCCATTTAAAAAAAAAAAAAACATAAAAAATGAACAGATTCATATAAAGGTATATGGGGGGAGGGCGATCAGAAAATCCAACACACATTAACAGGGAAATTCAATAAATTTTCCTACAATAAAACTATCATGAAGCACAAGAAAACTAGATGACAACACTCCAGATGGAAGTAATATACTCAAACAAGAATCTGGGGATAAGAAAAGTCACTTTGAGTCAAAAATTCCAAAACTAGGAACAGACATGGACAAATAAAAGAAAGGTATGGAAAGAAAACAGACTAAACTCAGAAGAAATACGGAAGAAAAAGACGATTATTTCAGATAGGAAGAATAAATTATAAAATACCCAAGGGGAAACAGACTCAAATGAATATTTTATAAAGGGCATTGTGGAAATTCAGGGAACCAAAATAGGGAATAAAAGGGATATAAAGACAGCAATAAAGAGACCAAAGAGAAAGCAGTAGAAATGGAAGACAGGCGAAGAAAAAAGTACACATTAGAAAAAAACAAACAATAGAATACTTGAAATTATAAAGCAAAAAAAAAAAAAAAAAAAAAATCTTGAATCTGCAAAATAAAAGAGCCTACTGGGTATCTGGAAAAATTAACCACCCCACCCCCCAAAAAAAGAAAAAAAAAAAAAAAAACCTCCAGGGCATATCCTACTAAAACTATTAAGTTCCTAAGTCAAAAATCCTCAAGGTCTACAGGATCACAGCTTACAAGGGCAAAAAATCAGTAAGTAAAATTGTAAACTAAGGCATTTATGCCCATCTAAGCTGTCCTTTAAGTACCAACGAAAAGAAAACAAAATAGGGGGAAAAAGCAGTTAGCCTTAAGGAATCTTTTGATAAGCTTTATGCAACCAAGAGATAAGTGGGAAAACTTCAGCAAAAAAGATTGATGGTAAGCATTTAAAATATTTAAGTACAGATTTATGACAAAAGCAAAACGGGCCGGTGTGGATGGAAGGCAACTAAGACGGGTATGTTGTGAAAAAGTAAAAATAACACAACTAACAACTGGCAGAAAAGAAAGGAAAATAAAGTCATGTTGCTACTTAAACAAAAGACGGGGATTAAAGGATACCAACAAAAACAGAAATGAGAGAGAAAGATTAAAGCATTAAAAAGGGACTAAGAGCATTTTATCCAAGTTTTTAAATACATTAAATAGACCATCACTGGGGGGAAAAAAATCACCTCCTAAGCCAAAAAAAAAATTTGTTTAAAGACCAAAGAATTAATATCCCACAGATAAAGAAATATAGCAAATATACATATTTATAAAATACTACGATAGAGTTGAGACAAAACATATTAGTCTTATCAACATATATTAATAGATTCAGCTCCCCTATTATAAGAAAAGGGTTTTTCCATCTGAATCAGAAAGCAAAGCTCAACAATATTGTTGATCCCAAAACTAGAAATTTAGAACAGCTAGAAATATAAAATGAACAAAGGTATGCCAGTCAAAAGGCATTAACCATAATGACAAAAGGCACAAAATGACAAAAGTCAAAATGTGAATGCCACAATTCACAATAAGGCTATAACATTTATGAATATTTATATACCAAATTAAACAGCAGCCACCATTTTAAAACAAAAGCTTCAAGTGATGCTGAGACAGAGGAAAAATCCAAGAGAAAACTTGAATACACCACAAAAAAAAAAAAAAGAGATAGAAGACCTAAACAACATAATTAAATAAGGTGGATCCTATGGATATATATCAAACCATCCACCTGGTAATAAAGAATGCATCTTTTACTCAAGTATCCATGGGACACTCATAAACACTGATCATATAATAAGTCACAAAGAAAATGTAAGTTCCCTGAAGTAAAAATATTACCAACAATACTCTCTGAATTCAATGCAATAAAGGTAGAAAGTATTACTAGAAACAAAACACACGAAAAAGACCCTTTTATTTATGAATGTAAAATCCTTCTACTAAAAACATTATGTTTCCAGCCAAATACAAATTGAAATGAGATCATTTTTTTTAAATATATGAAATTTATTGTCAAATTGGTTTCCATACAACAGCCAGTGCTCATCCCAAAAGATGCCCTCGTCAATGCCCATGATAATGGAAACATTAAATATCAATGTCTATGGGACAAATTTAAAGTGCTGAGAAAAATTCCTGTCATTGAACACATTTATCAGTAAAAATTAAAATACAAGATTTCAATGTCTAGATCAGAAGAAAATATAAGCCAAAAGAAAGCACAAAAAAGGAAATAAAGATAAAAGCAGAAAATAATGAGGTAGAGAAAAGAAAAATAGACCTACCCGATAATCAAAACACTGATTTCTTGAAAATTAAAAAAAAAAAAAAAACCACCCTAACACAATAGACAAACCACCAGCTACTTTGATCAAGAAAAGGGGGCTAGCGCAAATAAAATAAACAAAAGGAA
Organism: Leopardus geoffroyi; assembly: GCF_018350155.1. Lineage (NCBI taxonomy): Eukaryota > Metazoa > Chordata > Mammalia > Carnivora > Felidae > Leopardus > Leopardus geoffroyi. The sequence goes on along the minus strand of NC_059331.1, from coordinate 149,509,154 downwards.
AAAAGAAAATTTCAAAACCATAAGAAAATACTTTAGAGACCTCTGCATAAATAAAATTGAAAAACTAAATGAAATCAATAATTTCCTAGAAAAATACAGATTAAAATTGATCCCAATAGAGACAGAGTAGTTAAGGAGAGCAATTTACACACGAAAAAAACAGAAAATAAAAAGCACAAACATGAAAAATGTATCAGATCCAAATGTTTTCACAGGAAAATTCCCTAAACCTTCAAACAGCAGAGAACTCCAATGCTCCAGAAATTGTTCTAGAGCATGGAGAATAAAGAAAAGCTTCCTAACTCCTTCTAGGAAGCAAATTATTCCACTGAAACCAAACTCCAATATGGTGGTGGTATCATTTATAAACATTGATGCAAAAATTCTAACTAACATATTCACAAATAGAATTCACTACCACATTGAGAAAATAACACACCATGATCAAGAGGCATTTTTTTCTAGGTAATGAAAAATTGGTTCAATAATAGGAAGTCTTGCACAGTAAGAGATTTAAAGATAAAATAGAACAAAGTGGATAAAAGACATAATAACAATTCACAAAAGTTAAAATGGACTTTAAACATTAAGGAAAATTGTCTGAACTGACTCCTAATTGTAGAAATGCAAACTTTTTAAATATTTTTAAGCTTTATTATTTTGAGAGGGAGAGAACACGTGCACAAGCAGGGAAAGGGAAGAGAGGGAAAATCCCAAGCAGGCTCCACACTGCCAGCGCAGAGCCCAATGCGGAGCTCAAACTCATGAACCATGAGATCATGTCCTGAGCCAAAATCAAGAGTCAAATGCTTAACTGACTGAGCCACCCAGGCACCCCAGAGAAATGCAAATTAAACACCACTGTGACACCATTTTCACCTATCAAATGAGCAAAACTGAAAAACTCTAACAACACAGGGTTGCCTGGGTGGCTCAGATGGTTAAGCATCCAACTTTGGCTCAGGTCATGATCTCACGGTTCATGGGTTCAAGCCCCACATTGGGCTCTATGCTGACAGCTCAGGGCCTGGAGCCTGCTTTGGATTCTGTGTCTTCCTCTCTCTCTGCCCCTCCCCTGTTCACGCTCTCTCTCTCGCTCGCTCTCTCTCTCTCCGAAAAGTAAATAAACATTAAAAAAAAATTTTTTTTCTTTTTTTTAAAGTCTAATAACTCATTATTTGATGAGGCTGTGAGGGAAACGAGCACTCTCACACACTCGTGGTACAATGTGAACTACTACAACTCTTCTGGAGAATACCAGAAATACCAAAATAAAAGCACAGAACTTTGGTATTTGGAAATACCAAAATAAAAGCATAGAACTGTATATGTGTATACATCATTAATTAAAAAATATTAATTGCAAAATGTAAAATCAAGGCACAGATTGGCAGAAGCAAGAAACCCACTGAGAGAAAAATGGTTAGTGTCCATTTAGCTTTCCTGTATGTTAGTGAAGAAAAGAAATGACATCTTAAAGTCCTCTGCACATGATGGGCATTTTACCAAAGAGTCCTTATACATGGAAAGATTGGCATTTGTCCAACGGAGGTTAAGTATCCAGAATATATAAAGAACCCCTATGAACCAATAAAACAAGCTAATTAGCAAAAATATGCAAATGTAAAATTATAAAAAAAATAGGCAAACCACATGAACAGTTTGTAGTAAATATATGAAAAATTCCTTATACACTCTAGTTAATGAGTTATTATTTTATTTTATTTTTTAATGTTTATTCATTTTTGAGAGAAGAGACTGTAGAAAAGCTTCAAAATTGTATCTTTTTTGTTTGTTTGTTTATTTATTTTAGAGAGAGAGAGACTGAGACAGAGTGTGAGCGGGGGAGGGCCAGAGAGAGGGAGACACCGAATCCGAAGCAGGCTCCAGGCTCCGAACTGTCTGCACAGAGCCCGATGTGGGGCTCAAACCCACAAGCCGTGAGATCATGACCCGAGCCGAAGTCAGACACCCAGCTGACTGAGCCACCCAGGTGCCCCCATCAGGTATTATTTTCCAAAACTCATTTTATAAACCTATTCCATCCACAGAGGTTGAGTGATTGGTCCAGGTTCACCAGATGGTAATTATTGGAAGCTAGCCCCTTGCTGTTCCCACTCTAAAGAAGTAAGAGATGTATTTTGCAAGCCTTTCTCCTATTTCTCATCAGTCACAGTATTTTGTAATGTACAGGAAACTAATGTCTAATTTAGATGTAGTAATTCAACTATAACTTAGGTAAAAGGATGGGAGAAATGTGGAGAAAAGCCAATAATTGTAGTAAAATGTTGGTTTAAGCTTTTGGATTCTCAGTATGTCCTTTCATTTGGCAAACTGCCTTTGGAACGTTTTGACTGAGCAATTACTCCCGGGGTACACAGGCATTTCATTTGTGGCTTCTTTATTCATTTTATGCATGCTCCTGCTGGGATTGCTGTGAATATAACCGTAATGAAACTGGACTTCTTACTTTCTTTCTTTTTGGTACCAGCATAGGTTAAGCAATAAAACCCAAAGAGAGCACAAATTAAATGATTTTTTTTCTTTCGCTGCTGTTTTCTTACGTGCATTCTATTCCGTAAAGTCTTGTTCTGGGACTTGGTATTTTTCTTAAAAATTTAGGATTTGATATTTAAATTCTCTCTACATGGAGTGGGAGCTATGAATCCTAACATAAAAGGAGATGAAATTTTTCTTCCTGCAACTCACATATCTAGAATAATGAAGGTTCTACAAAACAATAGGACACTTTGTGAGTTACTTCTGTAACTCAGGTTACAGGCCCCTAGGTTGGGGCCTCCCTAGGCATTTTAAATCAGTTGTTCCTAAAGAATCCTTCATTTGCTATTAAATATCTTGGTTGATTTCTATGATTAATCATAAATAGAACTGAGGACTATATTTTTATTTTATTTTATTTTATTTTTATTTTATTTTAGGGAGAGAGAGAGAAAATGGGAGAGGAGGCGGAGGGAGAGAGAGAATCTTAAGCAGGCTCCACACTGAGCATGGAGCCTGATGCAGGGCTTCATCCCATGACCCTGGGATCATGACTTGAGCAGAAATCTGGAGTAGGATGGTCAACTGACTGAGGCGCCCAGAGCTCTAGCCAGCCCCTAGAGCTGAGGACTATATACAAAGGGGCCAAAATAGAATTATTAGTTCAGATATTTATAAATGTAAAAATAAAGCAAGGACAGGGTTTGTTAATTAAAATACATTTATTACACATGAGTATTATATCATATATTAGAGATTAATGTAACCATCTTCAGGTACTTCCCATTAGATTAATAAGTCTTAATATTTTTCTGTATTTGATTCAGATTCTTTAAAGAAAAATTACAGGTATAATTGAAGGCCCCTGTGAATACATGAATTCTTTCTCAATTCTTTTCTTCTCTCTTCTACCCTAGAGGTAACTACTGTTTTGAAATTGTTCTGTATCTTTGTCCTGTATGTTTGCACACTTTTACTGTTTGTATATAAATGTGTATGTTGTATATTTGTAAATATAGAAACAATACATGTGGTTTATATATATACACATATATTTGTATATAAATGTTATATATTGTGCATGTTTATATATACGAAGTATATTATTTTGAGTAGGGCTTAAATAAATTGTATAACTTGATTTACATGTTTGCTTGATTCGAATTTGTATAATTTAATTAATTTGCTTATAATTGTATAATATATGTATCATTTTACTGCTTGGGTTTTAAAATTTTTTTTTTTCAACGTTTATTTATTTTTGGGACAGAGAGAGACAGAGCATGAACGGGGGAGGGTCAGAGAGAGAGGGAGACAAAGAATCGGAAACAGGCTCCAGGCTCTGAGCCATCAGCCCAGAGCCCGACGCGGGGCTCAAACTCACGGACCGCGAGATCGTGACCTGGCTGAAGTCGGGCGCTTAACCGACTGCGCCACCCAGGCGCCCCACTGCTTGGGTTTTAAACTTAACTTTGTATCTTTTGGGTTTTCTTATGTTACAGTATAGCTCTAGTTTATTAGTTTTAACTACTGTATAGTATTTCATTATATAATCACAACTTATCCATTCTTCTATAGATAGGCAAGTTATAAGTTTGCAATGTGTCATTATTAGAAACCTTACAGGAATGAGATTGTTTGTACATATTTCTGTAGGACAGAATTTCTCCAACCACTGATCTCTTGGGAATGGGTTGTAGATATATCTGGGATAATGGGCCCTTCAGCCTTCGGGCAGGTAACTAGGTGGGTCTTGGGGCAATCAGAATCTCTAGACAAGTTCTCTTTAGCTACGTGCAGCCACCTCCCTTTACCCTAGTTGTACTATATAAGTCATTGTGCTGTATAAGTTATTTTGCATATGCGCCATAATGCCTAAAAACTGAGGAAGCCCAACTCTTGGGGGGCCGTGTGTGTTATATATGTAGAGGAATGTTGGTGCATTTTAAACTTCATTTTCCAAATAGCTTTTTATTTTATTTTAATTTTTTTAAATGTTTATTTATCTTTGAGAGAGAGAGAGAGAGCATGAGCAGGGAAGGGGCAGAGAGAAAGGGAGACACAGAATCTGAAGCAGGCTCCAGGCTCTGATCTGTCAGCACAGAGCCCGACATGGGGATCGAATTCACAAACTGTGAGATCACGACCTGAGCAGAAGTTGGACGCCCAACCAACTGAGCCACCCAGGCGCCTGCCAAATAACTTTTTAAAGTGATTGTGCCAATGTCGATTTCTCTGACCTGTGCATGAGCTTTTGTTTCTCTCTTTCTTGCCCTTAAAATTGGCTTTGTTAGACTTTTAATTCTTACAAGTGGATTTTGATTTTTACAAATCTGACAGGCTCTGTGTTTTTATTTTTTTCAGTTTGTTATTTTAGTTTGCATTTCTGAGGTTTCTAGTGGTGTTGAGAATATTTCCAGGTATATGAACCATTTGGGTCTCTTGTAAATCGTCTGTTGTTTCCCTGGTTTTTATTAGGCCATTTCTTTTCCCTATTACTATGTATGAGAGTTAAATGGATGCTAATCATTTTTCTGTTTTTCTATCCATCCCATGTAGTTAGTTAATCGATTTCGTTAGTTTCTGGTTTATCCCTCCTGTGTTTCTTATACCTCTCTTCCAGGAAGAGAAATTTTACTTCAGATACTCTCTTATACTTGGCTATTTTCACTTTATAATATATCCTGGAAATCACTCCATATTAGTTTATATTGATAACTTAAGTATTTACTTATAACTTAAGTATTTACTAGACTGAAAAAGGATAGATATGAAAAGAATCATCATGATAATGACAACAGTACCTGCCCTAACTACCTCAGGGGACTGCTGCATCAGTTGCACGATGCAACATGTTTTGCAAACCATAACATGTAAACCATTAGAAAATCTCACATAAGTCACTCACATCTCTGCCTCTAAATAAGACACTTGAAAAATGACTCATTTGCAAACAATCAAAATTCTTGTTTAATTAATAATAATCTGAAAGTCCTTAGGAATCACCTCCAACCCTGATTTATAGCACCTCAACGAGAGATCTGTTCTATCCAGGGATTCCCTACTGGAACTTCCTCTATAAAGATGTCAGTTCTAGTGGATCACACCCTCAATCCCACTATTTCACAAGCTGAGAAGGCAATTTTAAAAGCCCATGTTAAATTCCCTGCTGAAAATGACTATTCCTTCCAGGACTGACTTGCAGGGCACTTTGCAAATAGACTCACAGGACTTACTGTTCACTAAGAATAAGAAAATACCTGTCCTTTATTTATAGTGTGTTTCATCAGCCTCACACTTTTATATGTACTTAGCAACATTCTGTGCAGTTCTCTACATAATTTACATCTTCTTCATTTATACAACCCCCTTGAATAATGTGACCCAGATTAATATAGTCCTAAAGACTAGGACTGCAGTGATTTAAAAAAAGACTTCACACATAATTTCAAGAAAGTCAAAATTTTACATATTGGTTCCTCAAGGCAACTCAAGTGAAAACAAGCAGTACAGAGTATGGTAAGCAGAGTAGTTGTTCCCAAAGGCTATCCATGCCCTAATTCCCAGAATCTGTGAATGTATTCCATGGCAAAGGTGACTTCGTAGATGTGACTAAGGCTAAGGACCTTGAGCTAGGGAGAGCAGCCAGAATTATCCAGGTGGAATCAATCTATCACACAAGTCCTTAAAAGAGGGAGGAAGAGGCAGAAGGGTAGGTCAAAGAGATGTGACCCAAGAAGTAGGTGAACACACTGTCTCTGGTTTGGAAGAGAGAGGAAGAGGTCAACAAGTCTGGGAAAGCAGCAGCCTCTAGGAGCTGGGAAAGGTGAGGAAGAGGGCCTCCCAGAGGGCCTCCAGAAGGAACACAGCCCAGGGAGACCCATACTGGGCTTCTAAGCTACAAAACCGTAAGATGGTCGTGGTCATCTGTTGGGGTAACAAGGGAAAATTAATGCCCAGAGCATACCTACCTCTCTGGCAGGAAAACGCACCGGTTAGAAGAGCGTATTCCGGAATCCAGCTCCTCACTTGAAATCACAGCTCTACTGCTTGTCAGCTATGTCAACTTAAGCCACTTATTAACCCCCCAATGCCTCAGTTCTTCTCAGCTGTAAAATGGAGCCATTATAACAGTACCTACCTAGAAAGACTGTTAAAGGACTGAGCTAATTCACATGAAGCACTCAACATACCATTTTGCATACAAGTAGGCCCTAAACATGTCTTAACTGCTACTAGTATACATCTCCACCAGTAATATTTCGACCACCTTCTCTTTCGGTCACCCACAGAAAAATCATGAGATCAAAAGTCCTAACCGGTCAAAAAACGAGCCCTTGCAAAAAGAAAGGTTTGTAGCTTATGTACAAGCAGTCTCCATGACGGTCCCAGCTCCACTCAGACAACATCCGGCTCTTCAAGCGTGGTCCCCAATAATGAAGAACAGACTGCCGAAGTCAAAGTGTCACCACGAACTCCACTAAGTGAGAAACACTAACTACAGGACCTGACAGAAAAAGTGCCCGTCAAAGAGCTGTCTCGTTAAAAATAAAAGATGGAGCAAAATTAGTTTCTACTTAAATTTGCCATAATTGGCATGTTTTCAACTTACTTGATATTTACACAGTGCTTTTCATTTGCAAAATGCCTGCCCTATCATTTCTTCATAAACAATTAAAATTTTTGTTACATGACCGTTGACTCGGCAACATTTACTTAAATGGATATAACCAGGCTAAGCAATGATAACTCACATTATAAACATAAGAAAATATAACAACTGATAATGTCTCCTCCAGGTAGAGGGAAAAATCCAAATCAAAAGTATAAATATATAGTGTTTCATAATTCCACATTCTACAACAGCTCAAAGCAGTGTCAAAACTCAAAGAACAGCAACACTACAACAGACAGAGGAAGAAAACAAAACTTCTTAGCTCCAGGAAGAGGCTTGAACACAAACCGTGTAAAGTGTCATAATAAAAATAAGTGTTGGGGTTTAAAAAAAAAATCATTAAGTAGACTAACAGTAAAATCTATTATAAAATAATTTCTACACTTTTCCTACAGTAAAAGCAATAAACCTCAAGATTCCAAGCCTAAATAACCCTAAAACTTAATTAAATGATATTTTAAAAGGTAATTAAATATGCTCCAGCAACAACAATATATAGTCAGGCTCTCAAAAGAAACACTTTCAATTAGTTACACAAAATGTATTGACTGAATCCAAATGATTTTTCTACCTTTCTACCTTTTCATTATTTCAAGCTCTACAGGACTATAGAAATAGTAAGAACTGATTTATACCTGCAAAGCCTACGATAACCAACATTACTCATTCCTTAAAACGTATGGAGGACTTTAGCTGTGACAAGAAGGTACCTGTGGGACATCTCTCAAAAACACCCCATCATGCAATAGTTGAACAGCTCTTTGCAGAGACCCAGAGGCAATCTGAGCCAAGCTAAGCTGAACCCTCCAACGGAGCAGGTCTGAGCCATCCCAGAAGGATTCCCCTAAATCTGCATTAAATTCAAAGAACTTTAAATATAGGCTAAAATGGCCCTCCTTTGTCTTACTCAACAGAATAGTAGGTAGCCCAAGAAGAAACATGGTTAGTTTGCAGCTATGACCTCGAAGTGCATTATATGTATGAGTGTGTGTGCACACCCACATGCAAGCACATATGGAAGTGGAGAGGCCACGGGAAGGTACAAGGAATCAGTATAGAGGACACACAGGATATAGATCACACACTCAGAAGCTCTCAAGAACCAGACAGGCAATGTAACAGGTGCAGCAGCTGGGTAAAAGCTAACAGAAACAATAGAGGTTATAAAAAAGAAGAAAAAAAAAAGACAATGCATCAAAAAGCATTCAAATTCAACTTCAGAAAAACAAACCGTGCTCGTCAAATAAAGCATAACTACATCTGGATTCAGGAGTCAGGCCAGATTCAGCTGCCAGTTTTCAAAGCTGATAATGCAACAGGCCCAACCAATCATTTCCTTATTCCCTCTGAGGGTGGCCCAAGAGGTCATCAGAGGCTCCAAGGCACTCACCCCAGGACCTCCCACCCTTAACTCCCCAGACTTCCCCAGGTCTTTGCCTTATTGTAGTATTATGAAAAGAGGCTAAGTGGCTAAAGAATTAAAAGCTTACCACTTGAACTTCCAGGAGTAGAAAACTGAGAGGCATCGAGGAATTTTCGAGGAGTAGGAAGGTTGGTAACATCAATCAGAGGAACGGGAGAAGCATCTTTTATAAGGGAGCTAAAAGGGAAAGGTAGAGTAGTTAGTTTCCACTTTCTCCAAAACCAACTACATGCCCATCTCTTAGCCCTTTCTTTTTGTCATGAGCCCTCTATCTCCACTGTGACTTCAAAGGTCTCCCAAGAGTATTTCCAGTGGTGATTGCTATAGAAAGGGGGTTAAAGATATATTCTAAGGGTTCTAAGTATTCAATTTTTTATTGTCTTACTTCACTGCTAGGTTTAAAAACATTAGTGTAAATACATTCTGGATCATCTGGATGAATACCTTACAACCAAATTATGCCATGCGTTATCAGCACCCTTTGTTGTTTCTGTGTTAAAATTAATTTATCAGCAAAGGAAGATCAAATGTCACCATTTCATGATAACTGAACAAAGGTTTAAGTAGTTAAGCTTTGTTGAACCTGTGTTTTCCAGCTGGAGTTTTTGATAGATTCTGGGAGTTCACTACATTCAGCTTTCTTTAAAAGAGGTTCATAAATTTCATCAAATTGAGAATCACGACAATAAAAGATGATTTAAGGAACTCAAACAGCTTAATTCAGTATCTGATTACCCATTTCACCTTTTCCAAAAAGGCCTAGCACCTCATCTTAATGATTAACTTTAAGCATCTCCAAAATAAACACATTAATTTTAAATGACACAGAGACTATAAAAAACAATTAAATTTCCAAGTTAATTCCCACTTATAGCCATCTGTTAAGTGAAAGAAGTAGGCAATTTCAAGGCAAGTAACACCTGTGTTCTACTCTCAAGAAACTGAACCATCTATGGTGCACCTGGATGGCTCATTCAGAAGAGCACGCAACTCTTGATCTCAGAGTCGTAAGTTCAAATCCCACAATGGGTGTGCAGGTCACTAAAGAAATAATAATAAACTTAAGGAAGGAAGGAAGGAAGGGAGGAAGGGAGGAAGGGAGGAAGGGAGGGAGGGAGGGAGGGAGGGAGGGAGGGAGGGAGGAAGGAAGGAAGGAAGGAAGGAAGGAAGGAACTGAATCATCTAACATTCTGCATCTACAACAGGAAAGCTTCTCCAAGTTCCAAGGGTAGACAGGTCAAAGCCACAATTCTCACCTCTCTCCAGTCCCATAAACAACATCAGTAGTAGCAGTGGCAACCTGGCTAACCATGGAAGTGACCCTCACAGTGGTTGTAAACAGAGGGCAGGCAGAGCCAGGGCGTGGGGACAAGACCACACCTTAAGGAAAGCTTTCTCCAAATGGGACAGAAAGTCGCATGCTTTTTTAACATCTGCACCCCCGCCCCCCCCAACCCACAGTGACATATCCCTATCTCCCTCTCATCACTCCTTTTGGGTCCTAAGTACTAGGTATTTTTGTATGTGTGTATTTTTAATCTAATCAATGTATGCACGTTCTTTCAGAAAACGCTGAAAAACAAACTTTACATTAAAGGGCAAAATCATCATTTCAGGTATTATTTTTATCAAGTGCTAATAACATGTGAGCTGTTGTCCCAGGCCTGTGGATAAGTGACAGTTACTAAGTTCTCCCTTCTCACTGACTACAGGGGAAGAAGGAAGCATTGACTCAAACAAGTCTTCCGCATCTAAGTGCTGGGCACAGGGTTCAGTGCCAAGGATGCAAGTACGAACACCATACGAGCGAAACCAAACTTAGCCCATTTCCAGCTGCTGGAACTGCTTGCACACTAACGTCAAACCTCAAATGTAAGATATAAAAGTAACAAAGATAACATTTACCTGGAATTAAATGGACATGGTTCCTATAAACCTTTTCCTCCAATATAAAGCTATTAATTTCCTGTTTACCTCAACTATTCTAAGAAACAGAGCCTTCAAACCTAGTGACTGGTCACAGTAATTTGTCTGTTTATAAAATCAATTAGAGCATAGATTTATCCAGTCATCTTTTACATACCAACTACTGCTCTCGTCTCAGTTTCTCCCTCAATTACCTCACCTCATCCTCTTGCCCGGATTTACTCACAATTGCAAACCTAGCTCCATACGCCTCCCTCCCCTGGATACAGGAGGATAATCACCGATGTTTACAGTGCGGCTACCCGGTGTTAAGAAAAAGTCCATTCAGGGGCGCCTGGGTGGCGCAGTCGGTTAAGCGTCCGACTTCAGCCAGGTCACGATCTCACAGTCCGTGAGTTCGAGCCCCGCATCAGGCTCTGGGCTGATGGCTCAGAGCCTGGAGCCTGTTTCCGATTCTGTGTCTCCCTCTCTCTCTGCCCCTCCCCCGTTCATGCTCTGTCTCTCTCTGTCCCAAAAGTGAATAAACGTTGAAAAAAAAAAAATTTTAAAAAAAATAAAAAAAAAAAGAAAAAGTCCATTCCAATTCTAAATGATAGGAAAAGTATATAATACATTTCATAAATATTTCCATAACAAAAATGGACAAGTTATTTTTAGAGCATTGATAAATGAAGGTATCAATTAACAGGAAAGTTCAGGTGTATAGCTGGGATACATGAGGCGGTAAAGTTAGTACCTACTTGTGTGCAATGATATGTGTCTATATGTGAGTATAATACACCCTTCTACAGACACAGATGGGCACGAGCTTCACTCCAGACTAAAACCTACAATTATTTTCTCAATTTTAACCCAAAAATATGTTTTCAGTTAAACACAGGGTAATAAGTGGCATGCCATTTTAACTCTGGAAAACATAACCTACTGACTTTATTATGAGAGCCAAAAGGACTCTCAAACTCCATCAATACATTTTTAGAAAGTCAATGGACTGCAAAACTATTTTCATAGACTCGTCTCTCTAAAATTTTCCCCTGGGCTTCAATTTTCTCCTTTGTGAACACTAACCCAAAGGCAAGTAAGTCTGGAAATGACTTTTGGTTTTTCTCTTGTTCCTTTATGAAAGGACTTAGTCTCAAGAGTTCAAGAGAAATGAGTACACCCACTCATTCAAGTAACCAGAGACATGAAGCACCACAGAAAGGAGGTGCTATTATAGAACACGGCCTCTGTTTCCATTTCAGAAGAAATAAAGTTGAGCAAGTATTAGTACCTCCAAAGAGTTCGGAATATCTCTAAGGAAGTATTTTTGAAAACAAAAAATAAAATCAAAATTAGATTGTTCTTATCAATTTTGCAATTCATACGAATGCTCTGAACTGCTTTATTTTGAAAGAAACATCAGAAGCTGTTTTTCTTTTTAAACATATATGATTACAAATTTTTTTATGTTTACCTTTCAGACAGAGACACAGAGACACAGAGAGAGACAGACAGACAGACAGACAGAGAGCGGGTGTGGGGCACTGAGAGGGAGACACAGAATCCGAAGCAGGCTCTGTCAGCACAGAGGCCGACGTGGAGCTCGAACTCACCAACTGTGAGATCATGACCTGAACCGAAGTCGGACGCTCAACAGACTGAGTCACCCAGGAGTCCCCTACAAATTTTTATTTTAAATATATTTAGAATCACTCATGGCTGAGCTGTCAAAGACAGCTGACATACACAAAATCCTTTCCGGCATAAGACAATACCCCCACAATTATTAACTGCATGTTGTGATTGAATGGGGTTTGCCATTGACTAACCACCTGGGGCTAAACAGGAAAACTATAAAGCAAACTCTACCAAAAACATTCCCTACCACCGTAACCCTAAGGACTTTCTGGCCGTTAACCATCCATCCATCTAGTAAGGACCTATTTATATGTGCTTACACCATGTGCAACACGTATTACACACGTTAATACACCATGAAAAGTTTGGGTTTTGTGGCGTTTTTTTTTTTTTTTAAGAAGGATTAGAAGACCCAAAAACGTATTAAACATTTGCTTTTTAATTAGAACTTCCTTCCACTCCTTCACTTAACAGTATGTCCAACTACGGCCAAACTTCACAGGGGCAGCTCCTATGGCTGATTTTAGTGTCAAACTACAACTTGACAGAGGTGAGCCGAACTTTAAGTTGTAAATCTAGTAACGACTAGGTTTGCCTCTATAACCCCAATGCCTGGCACAGTATCCGGCAAAGAGCAAGGGTTCGTAAAAGTTTGTTAAGTCAAACTGAGCTGAGAAATAGCTGTCCACGATAATATGCCCTTAGTCAGAAAATGTAACTGAATAATGAAACAGGGGAATGGCTGGCAAAGTAATTCTCTGTCATTCTAAGATCGGCCTGAACATACAGAAAGAATAATGAATGATTCAGAGGGTATAAAAGTCAAAAACAGTAATGGTCTCAAATGATAGATCAAGAGTGAAGCCATGTAATACAAAAAAAGTGAAACTAAAATGTAGGCAGAGGGAAAAAGGAGAGAAAAAGAACTGAAAGATAAAAAAGAAAACAGACCAAAAAAGAAAAAAAATTAGCACACAAAATAGGAAATAAATAACACAACAGGGTCCAGCACTTTCCTTATGCCCCACAGACAAATATGGACACCAAAATCCATGGGGCTGAAATCCATGGCGCTCTCTATGAGCGAGAGAGCATCCAAGGAAACAAGGTCAAATCAAGTATTAAGCCAGGATGCAGAAAGTAAATGGATTAACTTAAAAAATAACTCTTTATTGCCTATCAGTTTATGAAGGTATTATAGGTTTTTTAAATATATATTAAAAAATAATCTAATTACACTGTAGCACTTTCCAAAACAGCTAACAGCAAAGAGTCTATCTGTCCATCCATCCCTACCCCCCTACATATACACACACTCATTCATACTAAAACGTATACATGCTCTTTTTCAACATTATTTGGATCATCCTACATAGAATTTTAGATCCTGGTTCTTCGTTTCAGCAGCAAACATTTTGCTATTTCATTAAAAGTAATCTTCAGAAGCATCATCAATAATTATATTACTACTGAAGTAATAATACATGCTCATGATGGATACACTCACAGTCCTGAGGATATGAACTAAGTCCTTATTTCCTATTTCCTATCTACCATTTCCACTTCTCATAGCTAATTCCTTTTATCAGTGTCAGTATTATCCTTCCAGGAATTTTCTTTATAGAAACATACATTTATGTCTACATATAAAGGATACATATTTAAATATATATTCTCTCCATTCTTACACAAATAGGTTCATCCTGTACACACTGTTTTTCAACTGGCTTTTTTTAGACCTAATAATGTATCTTAGAAATCTTTCCCTATCCGCACAAAGAGATCTTTCTCGTTTATTTAAGAATTACATGGCATGGAGGGGCGCCTGGGTGGTGCAGTCGGTTAAGCGTCCGACTTCAGCCAGGTCACGATCTCACGCTCTGTGAGTTCGAGCCCCGCGTCAGGCTCTGGGCTGATGGCTCAGAGCCTGGAGCCTGTTTCCGATTCTGTGTCTCCCTCTCTCTCTGCCCCTCCCCCGTTCATGCTCTGTCTCTCTCTGTCCCCAAAAAAATAAATAAACGTTGGAAAAAAAAAATTAAAAAAAAAAAAAAAAAAGAATTACATGGCATGGATACACCATAATTCATTTCACTATATGCCTCTTGATGAACATCTAAACTGTATTTTTTTGTTGTTGTTCTTACCAACAACATTCCAATGAATATCCTTTTACATATATTTTCATGATATGGTACTATTTTGTAGGATATGGGCCAAGAAAGCCTCCTCCACATACGTTCTCTTAATTTTTTCTAATGCTAGTAAAGTTTTATCATGTGATTTTTAAACTGAGTTAGAATTTTTCATATATAATAAGTAGGCATCTAACTTTATTTTTCTGTAGCCAAATGTCTCAACACTAATTTCTAAGCAGCCATCATTCCCTCTACTTACTTGAATTATTGTTAAAAAATATTAAAGTTCCATATATCCTGCATCTGTTTCTAAATTCTATTTTGTTATACCAATCTGATTTCCTTTCTTTTTTTTTTTTTTTAACATTTACTCATTTTTGAGAGAGAGAGAGTGACTGTAGGAGGGGCAGAGAGAGAGGGAGACACAGAATCTGAAGCAGCTCCAGGCTCCAAGCTGTCAGCACACAACCCAAGGCAAGGCTTGAACCCACAGACCATGAGACCATGACCTGAGCTGAAGTCGGACGCTTACCTGACTGAGCCATGCAGGTGCCTCCCCAATCTGATTTTCTATTTACATACCTGCACTGTTTTGATTAGTTTGATAATACATTTTAATGTTAGATAAGAAATGCCTCCCTTAATACTGCCCTTCAATTTTTTTTAAATAGTTCTTATTCACTTATCCTTCTATGTGAACTACAGATCTGACAATTTCAAAAAACCCCAACTGGGATTTAACTGGAACTGACATCTTTGAGTTAAGAATGTGGAAGTTCTCTCCGTTTATTTAGGTCTTGTTTCATATCCTCCAAATACCATTTTTATTATTTTTTCCATGGAGCCATGTAACTTCCTTTTATTACACCTACTAGTTGTCTATTTCTACTTCAAAAATACGTATGTGCCCAGGTGCCTGGGTGGCTCAGTTGGTTAAGCATCTGACTTTGGCTCAGATCACGATCTCACAGTTCGTGAGTTCAAGCCCCTCATCGGGCTCTGTGCTGACAGCTCAGAGCCTGGAGCCTGCTTCAGATTCTGTCTCCTTCTTTCTCTCTCTGCCCCTCCTCCTCTTGTGCTCTGTGTCTGTCTCTCAAAAATAAATAAACGTTAAACAAAAAATTTTTTTAAAATATGTATGTGCCTTCGGGTGATTTTTTTTGTTGTTTTCTGTGAGAGTAGAAATTTGTTGTTGGGTGTTTATGTGTTTGTTTCTGGATACCAGCAGTTAGAACAGTCTTTGTATTTGGAAAGACTCTCGACTGTCTAGGTCAATGGAAAAAAGAAAGAGGGCCCAACTTCCTACTGTACCAGCTGAAGGAGGCCAGACATGTCTCAGGCTCAAGAAACTGGATGCTTCTACCCAGGACTTCAAATCCTGAGGAGATAAAGACAGATGCAGGGACACTTACAGAACACTGGCACAAGAATACAAACTCCAGCAGCTACAGGCATGGTGACAACGACAACAACCCAACCAGCCCCTTCCCTGGGTTTGTCGAAGGGGTGCGCTCAGCTGCTTCATCTCTCCTGGTCCCTCCTGGGTGTTAGAGCCTGATTGCACAGCCTTCCTTCCCTTCGGCTCTATGACCTACCGCCTTACCACTTTCCACTAATTCCCTTCCTTGTTTGAGTTATCAGGATTGATTTCTGCTACTTGCAATCTAGAACATTAGCTAATAAATCATCCTTGTACTAGAGAATATTTTATTTGCTTCCCCTCTAGTGATTTTCCATATAGAAATCTGTACGGGCGCCTGGGTGGTTCAGTCGGTTGGATGTCCGACTCTTGATTTCAGCTCAGGTCATGATCTCGCGGTTCATGGGATTGAGGCCTCTGTCGGGCTCTGTGCCGACAGCACAGAGATTGCTTCGGATTCTTTCTCTCCTCTCTCACGCGCTCTCTCTCTCCAAAAATAAATATATATACATTAAAAAAAAAAAAATCTTGGGACGCCTAGGTGGCTCAGTCAGTTAAGCATCCTACTTCACCTCATGATCTCATGGTTTGTGAGTTCAAGCTTTGCATCGGGCTCTGTGCTGACAGTTCAGAGCCTGGAGCCTGCTTGGGATTCTGTCTCCCTCTCTTTCTGGCCCTCCCTTGCTAACACGGCCTCTTTTCTCTCACTCTCAAAAATAAACATTTAATGGGGCGCCTGGGTGGCTCAGTCGACTAAGCGTCCGACTTCGGCTCAGGTCATGATCTCACAGTTTGTGAGTTCGAGCCCCGCATTGGGCTCTGTGGTGACAGCTCAGAGCCTGGAGCCTGCTTCAAATTCTATGTCTCCCTCTCTCTCTCCTCCTCCCCTGCTCACGCTCGGTCTCTCTCTCCTTCAAAAATAAATAAAAACATTAAAAAAATAATAATAATAGTAAACATTTAAAAAATTTTTAAAAATTAAAAAGACATCTTTAAATATACATATCTAGGTTAATAAACACAAAATTAAATTAAACATTTTCTCCAATTATTCAAATCCAAAACAACTTCTGACTTATCTTACACAAGAATTCACCACTCCTTTTTATCTCCTGACTGTCCAAATTTCCCAGTCTCTAACATAAGATAGGGATATAATTCCTGTTTATTATATTCTTTTACCACATAGACCTTTTTCAAATATAGCTTCAGCTTATATTTTTGATCTTATAAAAATTTATTTGTCAGTTTTTTATATGCACATTTACATATTTAATGGTGTGTGGTCCTTACAGTAGTTTCAAACCACTACAACTTCAATGTTGTCAAGTTGCTGATTGTGGTTTGTACCTTAGAGTTCATCTTTGCATACTAGTTCTTTTTGTTGTTACTTTATATCTGAGAACATCTTGCTGCTGCCCATGCTTAACAGTGTCCACTTGGCTGGGTATAGAAACCTTTGGTCCCCATTCTTCCCTATTCAACACTTTGTAAGACTCTGTTCTGCTATCTTCTGGTATTCTGTGTTCAGCAAATCCTGGTGATCCTGATTTTTGCTCC
Organism: Leopardus geoffroyi; assembly: GCF_018350155.1. Lineage (NCBI taxonomy): Eukaryota > Metazoa > Chordata > Mammalia > Carnivora > Felidae > Leopardus > Leopardus geoffroyi. The sequence goes on along the minus strand of NC_059331.1, from coordinate 149,491,896 downwards.
TCTTTACCAGGCCTGGGTTCAACCGTATAAAACAGAAAACTCATTGGGGCACCTGGGTGGCTCAGTCAGTTAAGCATCCGACTTCAGCTCAGGGCATGATCTCACGGTTCATGGGTTCGAGCCCCGCGTCGGACTCTTTGCTGAAAGCTCAGTGCCTGGAGCCTGCTTCAGATTCCGTGTCTGCCTCTCTCTCTGCCCCTCGCCCACTCGCACTCTGTCACTCTCTCAAAAATAAACAAACATTAAAAAAGTAAAAAACAGAAGACTCAAAACAGCAGTGGCCTGAGCACAATAAAAAAATTTTCCTCCCTCTCATATGAAAGATGTAACCCATTCAGACTCTAAAGGAGGATCCATGCTATTACAGAGTTCAGGATGTGCTTCCATCCTCAAGGTCACCTAGTATCCAAGATAGCTCGATGGCACCAATCCATGTCCTTGACAAGAAGTAAAGGAAGGCAAGGGAAGGGTAAAGTAGTGAGTGTACCAGTTTGGCTGGCACCTTTAGAGAACCTTCCTAGGAGCCCTGATTCAAAAGCTTGCAAGCAGAAGTCTCCCGAACCACCTTTAGCTATATGGGAGGATGGGAAATACAGCCTGTGAGCTGCCAGGAACAAAATGAGGGTTGTCATGAAAAATGAAGAAGGGCCAAATGGATATCAGGTGGGCAAATAACTCTCTGTCACAGGAGACAATTTTTCTTCCTAGTCCTCACAGAATTTTTTTACAATTCGTAAATATCTCCTGATCATATCTAAGAACAAGATTTTTCATTAATCTTATCTTAAATCCTTTTGATTTTCAGACCAAGGTCTTTTTGGGTTGTTTTCTCCTGTTTAAGTAGGCTTCTTTATTTACATTGTAATTGTTATCTGTTTCTCCCTGTATCCGTTTGCTAGGGCTGCCACGATAAGGTACCCCAGACTGGGTGGCTTAACCAACGGAAATGCATTTTCTTACAGTTCTGGAGGCAGGAAGTCGAGATCAAGAAGTTGGGACTTGGTTTCTTCTGACGACTCTCTCCTTGCCTCGTAGATGGTATCTCAGCACGAGATCTTCACAGGATCTTCCCTCTGGGTGAGTCTGTATCCAAATTTCTTCTTAAATAGACAACAGTCATACCGGAGCAGGGCCCACCCTAATGGCCTCATTTTAACTTATGTACCTCTTAAAAGACCCTATCTCCAAACTAGTCACAGTCTGAGGTACTTGCAGTTAGGTCTTGAAGACCTAAATTTTAGGGGGGGGGGGGGGACACAATTCAGCCCAAAACACTATCATGTTAGTGTTGTTCTACAGAGTAACTAAAATCACTATTCTCCAACTTTCGTATCCACTATCTTTCTTCTATCATCCTGTCTTTATCCTCTGTATGATGAGGAAACTTTTCCCTCCTTATCACTGCTTCAAGTCTTCTCCCCAGTGCTTGAAACAAAGATTGAATTTCCCTACTTCGTCTCATTTTTTTCTTATATTTTGTTCGTGTTTAGTTCATTCTTTCTGCATCTCTGCCAATTCCATTCTTACAGCTCTCCATCACCCTCTCACAGAAGCTATATGCTTGCTGCATACAGCCACAGAATAAGCACATTCAACAATAAGCACATATTTTGGTGGTTGACTCATCCAGGCTAGGCAGCCCAGGTGATCTTAGCTCAGTTCCACAGAGCTCTCATCCTCCTCTGGGCCTGATGCCATCCCGGCAACAGCAAAGACACAAGAGGGCATGCTCCCTGCCACAAGCCCATTTCGAGCCCCTCTTTTTGGCACATGCTTAACGATAAGCAAAAGCAAGACCCCACCCCACCCCACCCCACCCAAAAAAAAAATCACAAAAAATCAAAGAACAGGAAATATACCTCTCTCACTACACTGGAGGAAGGAGTAGTAATTTTGAATAATCTCATCTATCACATCATCCTGTATCCTTTGGAAAACTCCAGCTTAAGCATCTTAAGTTTTCCTGTTTTGATTTATAAACTTATTTCAAATAAATGCTCTTCTCTGAGACTTCAAGGTAATGCTTATTCTCCCTTATGTTATAGAATACTTTCACAGAACCCAGAGTACTTTTGGATTTATTTTTAATCCTTACATGGGAAGGAATCTATTCATACCTGCTATTTACCACCACACACTGTGGAAGGAATTGCCTTAACACCGCCCCCACCCATCACTACTTTCCACTAAGGAACTAACATTCTATTCAGATACAGTGTTGAAGTTACTTCTCGGGTACATAACCCTCAGCTCAATTTGTGTGCCTGGCAGAAGATTTTCTAGTGCCCATCTGCGGAAACGAGATAGAAACTTCTCTTTCTGTCAGGGTCTTGGACTAAATTGAAGCATCACACACAAAGTTGGCAATTTTTGTCTGAAGAGGATAGGACTTCAAAGGCTTCCTTCCCAGCATGCACTGCTTCCAGTGCTCCTCTTGTCTGTAGCTGGATGAAAAAGTACGAACACATGTATTTCGACAGGTACAGCTCAACTGCCCTCTGAGATCTGAGAGCTATTTTCAAGGAACGTTGGAAGGACTACGACATGCACAGCCATCTGATACATGTTAATAACGTCAGTAGTCTACTGTCTTAACTGTCTTAAGACCTGGTCTTACTTCCTACCAGGTCTAAACTAACCCAGTGAATTTCTTGAGTCCACACCCAGGCCCTTAAGTACAGGACTATGCTACGATCAAGCCCAGGGATAAAAGAAAAGTGTTCTCTCTGAAGCTCCCCTGAACTATTCCAGAAAGAAGACTGTCTACAGCTGAACATGACCCCTAAGTAACAAAGAATCTTATAACTTCAGTCCATACACATATTTCTTAATTAGGCCAGCTGTACTGTATAACTTAAGGATCTTTTTCTCTCCCTTGTGAGATATATCAGAATATCTCTGATCCAGTACACACACAGGCCCACAGTACATGTTTCTTACCCATCTTTACATAAAAAGGTCATAATAAGTGTGTAATGAAGGAATAAAGAAACTTGGGAGGACAGCCTTTCAGAACATGGAGTATTTGCTATTACAAAACCATCTTATAGTTTCAGGGACAGTATGTTGAAAAGTAAGAAGCAAAACCAAGAAGCAAATCAAGTACAACAGTCTTCTGGGAAACAAATAATGGTCCTTGAACTTCTCCACTGCCACAAGACACTGTAGCGAAGAGGCTCTTTAACCAACCTCACTCTCCCTTTCTCCTTGTTACGCTGCACAACTCGGCTGGTGGATTTGATGTACAGGTGCCGGTGCAGTTCATCTATGAGAACCAAGTGGAGGTTCATCTTCTTGCTGTGAAGCTCCAGCCTGAGGTCGCTCAGTCCTTCCACCTGGAGCAGGGGGCCCTCCAAAGACTCCACTGCTGACACCTGAAGAGAGAATAAAAAATGATTAAGTGGGACAACTACAAAACCTACCAATATTAGAAACACAAGAGACTATTTCTAAAAGAAAAAGAGAATTTATATGAACCCTACCAGCATACATCAGACTTTGAAGAGTATAACGTAGTTAGGCCTAGTTGTGCCTTTGAAGGCGCACCATCTAAGAGAAATAGTGAAGGAAACAATCTTGTTAAAGATAAACATTTGCAGCACCGTGGACGGAACTGGGAGGTATCATGCTGAGTGAAATAAGTCGGTCGGAGAAGGACAGATATCATGTTTTCACTCATATGTGGATCCTGAGAAAGTTAACAGAAGGCCATGGGGGAGGGGAAGGGGAAAATAAACAGTTACAAACAGAGAGGGAGGGAGGCAAACCACGAGAGACTCTTAAATACAGAGAACCAACTGATGGGGAGGTGGGGGAGAGGGGAAAGTGGGTGATGGGCAGTAAGGAGGGCACTTGCTGGCATGAGCACTGGGTGTTGTATGTAAGCCAATTTGACGATAAATTAAAATAAAAAAAAGAATAGAGGAAAATTTTTCACTAAAAAAAAAAAAAAAAGATAAACATAAAGGCATCTAAAGCGCCACAGAGCTGTATGTATCATTTACTCCCGCACACACTGCCTGTTAACAGACACAAGTATGATGGCCTCCCCGACCACATGATGTCATTCATTTCCTCACAAGAAGTCCACATACTAATGACTGAAATCAACTTTTAATCACATTTAGCTTTTTAAGACTAAGACTAAATAAAAGCACACTACATGAGGGGCGCCTGGGTGGCTCAGTCGGTTGAGCGTCCGACTTCAGCTCCGGTCATGATCTCGCGGTCCGTGAGTTCGAGCCCCGCGCCGGGCTCTGTGCTGACGGCTCAGAGCCTGGAGCCTGTTTCAGATTCTGTGTCTCCCTCTCTCTCTGACCCTTCCCTGTTCATGCTCCGTCTCTGTCTCAAAAATAAATAAATGTTTAAAATATAAAAATAAAAAATAAGAAAAGCACACTACGTGAATGTTTAAATAATTCTCACTGTGATCATGAGGCAGAGCTTGGTTAGCCTAAGTCTACATGTGTGCCGACATACAAACAGGCTCTTGCTCGCTCTTCCTCGTACACACATACACAGAGGTAAATGCATTTTTGACATGAAAGCTACGAGCAGAAAATAACAGTCATCACCTCTCCTTGACCTGATCCAGTTCGACAGAAGAAATGGGATATGAACGGTGAAGAGAAGATAAACTACAGAGAAGGAAACGCTCCTGGTGTGAAGTGCAATTTGGGAGATTTTAAGACAGAAAAGATTGGATGAATAAAAATGGAATAGGAATACCTCCAACAAATGAAGATAAGGGCCTCGGGGAGTGTGGAACAACTCACTTTGAAACCAAAGTAGTAACTGTAAAGGGGGGGGAAATAAAGTATGTTTCACATGATCCCATTTATCCATGGATGTAAGATTATATTTGTCTTTCCATAAAGATCTAGATTTTTAAAAATCTTTTTAATGTTTATTTGAGAAAGAGAAAAAGAGAGAGAGAGAGAGATCGCAAGCGGAGGAGCAGAAAGAGAGGGAGACACAGAATCCGAAGCAGGCTCCAGGCTCCAACCTGTCAGCACAGAGCCCGACATGGGGCTTGAACTCAAGAACCACAAGATCATGACCTGAGCCAAATTCGCACGCTTAACCTACCGAGCGACCCAGGCACCCCAAGATCTAGATTTTTTAAAGAAAATAACAAGGTGAAGAATATACTCTTACTATTCCTTAGGAGAAAAATAAAAGCAAGAGAGAAACACAAAGAAGAAAATAATAATAAGGAAAGGGGAAAAAATAGTTTCAAACAGAGGGAGGGAAAATAAAGGACTCTTAAATACAGAGAACAAACTGAGGGTTGACGGGGGTGGGCCGCTGGGGGGTAAGGAAAATGGGTGATGGGCACTGAGGAGGGCACTTGTTGGGCTGAGCACTGGGTGTTGTATGTAAGCAATGAATCACGGGAATCTACTCCCGAAACCAAGAGCACACGGTATACACTGTATGTTAGCTAACTTGACAATACACTATATTGAGTAAAAATAAAACAAAACAAAACAAAACAAAATAATAGTAATAGAAGTAGTAGTGTAGTAGTAGTAATAGAAAAGAGAGGACTACAAGCTGAACTCAGAGGGAGAAGAGCCCTACCCAGCTCCCCAAAGGGATTCCTGTGCTATGACTACTCCCTGCTTAGGTTATACTTGTAAATATCCCTAAAAGGTACAGAGAAAGGCAATAACTAGTAATACTTCAAGGTACAAAGAGTGGATGTAATTAGGGAGATAAACATGCTCCTAAAAAGTAAGGTGTTTAAGTAAAAGCAATAGATAACGAAAGCCATGAAACGTATCAATGATCAAAAGTGCTGATCACGGGGGCGCCCGGGTGGCGCAGTCGGTTAAGTGTCCGACTTCAGCCATGTCACGATCTCGCGGTCCGTGAGTTCGAGCCCCGCGTCAGGCTCTGGGCTGATGGCTCAGAGCCTGGAGCCTGTTTCCGGTTCTGGTCTCCCTCCCTCTCTGCCCCTCCCCCGTTCATGCTCTGTCTCTCTCTGTCCCAAAAATAAATAAACGTTGAAAAAAAAAAAAATTAAAAAAAAAAAAAAAAAAAGAGTGCTGATCACGGACCTACACCAGTGCACAAGGTCACTGAGGAGCACGTGGGCAGCGAATACAGAAAGTCTGGGAGCCGCCAAATACAAACTGGCCTGAGGTGGGGGAGGAAAATGCAACGGCTTACCCACAAACACAGCACTTGTTTTGTGATGTGCTATATAATCAAATGTCAGTAGCAAGTAAGTCTCCTTAAGTTAACCAAGCAAGAAGGAAGGAATGAAAAAGTGGCAAGCCCTGAGCCAGCTCTGCCCCCGGAAGCCTGCCAGTTCATTTTCATGCTGACCCATAACTGCCCCTGTGACAAGAGCCCCTGGGCCTCATGCGAGCTGCCAACGATTCCAAATGGAAAAGCAGCCTCGCAAAATGACCACTGTGTCCCCAAGGAGGAAAAACAACAACAAATTCATTTACACTTATGCTCTAAAATGGATTTTAACTCGGGTCTGTAACAGAGAAAAGAGGATGCATTAACCTTTAGTGACATCGAGATCCAGAAAATGAAAAATAATTTGGTAAGCCACTGGCCCATCATGTAGCCTTATCCCTTAAGGTAATTAAATCCAGCTGAGATATTTAAGCTTAAAAACCACCCACTGCACATCCACACTCAATTTGTTTGTAGGAATTTGCATGAAGGTTTTTAACCCAAACAGTTCATGTTCCCAAAACAAAATTATAGGATAATGTCAACTTTCAAAGCTACTTAATTGAAGTTTGTTTTTGTTTTCGTTTTTTTTAATAGAAGTAAAGCACTTAACACGGTGCCTGGCACATACTGAGTGCTCACTGGAATTAGACATGAGATTTTTAACAGAATCTATTTATTCTGCAGTTAAAGAAATCTCACAGGGTGTTACTAACATGTGCTAATGCTACTGTTTTCAGTAAAGTGTTGTTTCCATTACAAGCATTTGGATGACAAATTTTCTGAATATGTCTTCTTGACCCAAAATACAAGTACAATTTATATATATATATATAATCAAGAGTAATTTTACAATTTCAAAGATTTGAAAACCATACCACAGGGAAGACAGCACGCTTATTTTTCTATGAAAATACAGTGCTCCAATTTCCTGGCCTTCACTTATTAAAAGCTATAATTATGAAAGCTAGGCAAGGGCACTGTCTTCCCCCACTCTAACCTTACTGAGTGGTACTAAAACGAATTTTAAGAAAATAGTTATCAGTGCAACATGTGATCTCTAGAACATCAGTTTATAGAAACCTGACATTTATCTCACCTGGTTTCAAGAAGCCTGTAGCATAACATTTATACATAAGCAAAACTTGGTGAGGCAGAAAACAGCCAATCCATCCAAACATCACTGATGGTCAATTCTGCTGTATGGGGGAAACCTGGTTTCCAGGCATTTACTAACCTTCAGGCTTTATTACAAATCATTAAATATCTTTGGGGTGCCTGGCTGGTTCAATTGGTACAGCATGCAACTCTTGATCTCAGGGTTGTAAGTTCAAGCCCCACATTGGGTCCAGAGATTAAAGATAAAATCTTAAAAAATATATATATTAAATATACATCCACGTTTAGATATGCATAACTACTGGTAAAAACACAACTAAAGAGTTTGGTTTTTTTTTAATGTGGTCACTTTATGAATCATTTCACTGTTTCCCAAATTTAATGTCTACAGAGTACTTTTTTGTTATTTATTTAATGTTTATTTATTTTTGAGACAGAGAGAGACAGAGCATGAACGAGGAAGGGTCAGAGAGAGAGGGAGACACAGAATCTGAAGTAGGCTCCAGGCTCTGAGCTGTCAGCACAGAGTCCGATGCGGGGCTCGAACTCACGGACCGTGAGATCATGACCTGAGCCAAAGTCGGCCGCTTAATCGACTGAGCCACCCAGGCGTCCCTACAGAGCACTTTTTAAATAACACTAATGAACCATTAACAAGAATTCAAGAGATGAGGTTGGATTAAAGTAGCAACAAAACGGTCTCACAGGTGAGTTACTATGAGAAATTATTGAAATTGGGTTCTTAAATGTGACATACAACATCAAATAAATATATATTCTTACCAAACAAGACATACCAGATGAAAAATCAAATAGACAGCATTCAGGACAACAGTTCACTAGTAAATGCTGTCTATACCTCTATTCACAGATGGAATAACATGCATTCATACCCTAAATGATGTCTAGTATGACCCTCTAGAAATCTCAGACAGGCCACACCATTTCTTAAGGGTAGATGACCATATAATGAGCCAATTAAATGTATTTGGAAGTTTTCTTACACATATTTTCAGAAATAAAATTGGAGGGTTGAGGGAATTTTTTCATATAACATTATTACCCAAAATAACATTAGTGTTCTACTCACCACAGTTGGAAATGGCTTTGATAACAGAACTCTGCTTTGGAGTTGAAAAATATTTCCTTTAGGATAAACTTAAAAAAGGCGGGGGCGGGGGGGCACCTGTGTGGCTCAGTTGGCTAAGTGTCTGACTCTTAATTTCGGTTCAGGTCATGATCTCACCGTTCATGAGATCCAAGCCTGGTGTCAGGCTCTATACAGACAGTGTGGAACCTGCTTGGGATTCTGTCTCCCTCTCTCTCTGCTCTGCCCCCACTTGCATGCACGTGCTCTCTCTCAAAATAAGCTTAAAAAAAAAAAAAGGAAGAAAAATATTTCCTTTAGGATTATGAAAATAAGCATTCACCAAATGTTTTCATACATGATACTGAACAGGACGGCATGTTTTGCTATTAGAAACCTATGCACTGAAGAACAAAGAAATCCCAAAAACTGTTTCCATAACTCAGTAAGTATGCAACAGTTACATTTAAAATGTACACAATCAAGAATTGTCTGGTATTTCAAAAAAGTTTACTGTGAGTTGAGAGATAAGTTTACAACAAAAGCCATCTTTGTAATTACGAACTACAGAGCCCTTAAATTTTCTTTCCCAAATGTCTATTTCTCAATTTCCTTCTAGCTTATTTTTTTAATGTTTATTTATTTTTGAGAGAGAGAGAGAGAGAGAGACAGCACAAGTCGGGGGAGGAGTAGAGAGAGAGGAAGACACAGAATCCGAAGCAGGCTCCAGGCTCTGAGCTGTCAGCACAGAACCCAACGCAGAGCTCAAACTCATGAACCACAAGATCATGACCTGAGCCGAAGTTGGATGCTTAATCGACAGAGCCACCCAGGTACCCTTCAATTTCCTTCTAGTTTAAAGTAGGAAGTTATTATTTCATAGTTAAGTGTTCATCTTCTGCTAGCCTCACTCAAGTTGATTAGGTAAAAAGATCTAGTTTTGTGCTTTAATACGAACCACTTGAAATGTTTTGGAGGAAAGTTGGCCATTCTCAACATTCAGTTAGCTTCACTGAAGAAAGACTGGTTTATTATCATTTTTATATTATTATTTCAGTTGGGAGAGAGGAGAGACACAATGGCAACTGACATTAGTAGCCATCTAACTAAACCACCTGTCAGCTAAGGAAAATGCTTATTTTGGCAATAATGTTCCCTAAAGAAAGCAAATGTGTTGCCACTGTTGAGTCTAGAACAAGTATTTCCTTCAGGACTCTCATAATTAAATGGTTCCAAAATGTTTTATCACTTTTCAATAGGTCTATATGCCTCCCTTAAGGAAGTACTTTTCGAGTAAGACATAACCATTCTGCAAATGTTGCCTTGGCTCAACTTACAGAAGCATATCTTTTTAGATATGAAATTAGGCTATTCCAGAGAATGGATACCCTCTCCCTTCCTATACCACCACGAGTTAAACCTGTTGAACAGACTCAACTAAGAACGCCAAAAAACCTTGGCTATGAACAACAAAAGAAGCAGGCCTTGGAATCTGACATTTACTTAGTGCCCAGGCCACTGGCCAGCTGCTACCTGGGCCCCTGAGCTGCCAGAAGGCAACCTCTGGTGGCTTCAGCCCTGCTCCTCAAGACAGCCCTATACCCAGAAGTATCCACATAGAGGGCTCAAGGAGTCCTAGATGGGCATAAGAAGTATTCCTCTGGACGCAGAATGAGCCAAACCCACCTTTTACACAAGCAGGAAAGATGTTTATCACCAAGAACTCCAGATCAATCACTTACCAAACATTGTCATTTTGCTATACCACAGTGCCCAAAGCAGTAGTTTGGTTATCAGACAGAAATTTTTAAAAACCCAAAAACCAAAACAACAAAAACAACAACAACACACAGCTTTAAGCCCCTCCCCCAAACAAAATCACAGTCTTTTTCATGTATTAGTTTGAAATCGGAACCTTAGGAAACTGTTTCTTACAAGTCAAAAATGATCCAGTATTGGCTGTTTCATACGGTTTAATCCAATAGTTTTAGGAGATCTGAAAGCTTTGGTGCATCTAGGACATCACAGTGCTGTTTGTAGAACACTGTGGCCTTGATAGAACCCTGTGTTCTATAGGGTTAACTGCAGCAGAGAATCTAGGAAAATTTCAACTAGCAGAATATTATATATGTGTGCGACATAAAACCACAAACATGTGACCCCCAAAGGATTTTGCTGATCAAAATCCTGTTAAATATAAACTTAGTAACAACCTCCACTCGGCTTGTGTTTAAAACATGACAGCAGCCACCACAGGGGACATATGCAGAAGATGGCTTAGACTGCTCTTCATTCAAAAATGGTTAGGGGAGCGGGGGAGGGAAGTCGGGAGGCAGGGTAAGGGGCATAGAAAGCAGAATAAGGGAATGCCTGCAAGGCTTAGAGGAGTCTTCGGGGATCTATAGGAAAAACAGAATCCCTGATCCCAGCTTTACTGGAGAAGATTTGGCTCCCTAGGGTTCTGCTTTGCCACAGCCTGCAGGCCTCCGAGCTATTGACAGTTGGAACTTAAGACAGACTTCCCAAGAAAGCTGCATCACAGGAGCAAGGCCAAACGCCTGGAGCATGAATACTTTTTTCCACCCTAAGTCCTCAGCCTGCAGCCAACCCAGTGATCCAATCAGGCAATCAGAAATGCCCATTCTTAAAGTCATCTGTGAACAGAATATTGATCAGCCCCATTCAGGTGCCCCTTCTCCCTCCAGAAACCCGATACCTATAATGCAGACTCAGCATGCTCTCACCATTAAAAACAGGATGCTGTCTACTTCCATTCTGCTTTCATTACTGCTAGGGTTATTACATGTTTTTATTTAATAAACCTTCATCAGTTCAAATGAAGGGCTGTTATTAGTTGTGCTAACAGCCAAATGATAATGCTCCAGAGAGATATCAGTGCTTGTTGGTGCATTAGCAAAGAGAGGAGAAGGGCTGAGGTCAAGCATGTGTCAATGTAAATGAGGTGATATTAGGTAGTAAAGGCTTAATGCAATAGACTGCCGGGGAGCTAATGGAATTTACAGGATACAGCAAATGAGATGAAGTTATTGATAAGTGAATGAGCGGAGGGGGGCCTGTAAGATAAAGTGCTGTCAAAGAAAAGCCCATTTACTTGTGAATTTCTTCTTTAAACTATCTTCACAACTATCTTAGAAAACAAAACTCACAAGACATCAAATGTGACTTCTGATTTTAACAAAGAGCTCATCCTACCACTGCTGTGACACATAGACTTGGTTTAAAAGCATACCATTTGACTAAGCTCTTTCTTAAGTCTTCTTTGGGGATCCCCCCAACTTCTCGGTTTTTGTTTTTTCTTAAACATCAGGGCCTTCTACCACAAATAATTCCCATAATTTAAGCAGAAATCTTTGGGGGTTTTTTCCTCTTGTCAAGTAGGGGTGGTCAGATCTAAGATATTCCATAAGCCCAAGTCTAAAAGAATGACAGCATCTGAGAAATGAAATGTTGAGTTTTCTATTACAAGAGACATTTAAAGGCTGTCAGGACTGAAGTCCTACCCCAATTTCACAGATTAAGGGAAAAAAAGGGGGGGGGGGGCGGGGGGGCTAAGGCCCAGGAATGTATTTTTCTTAACCTTTATTTTTAATTCCCAATTATAAAAATACATGATCAAGAAAACTCAAAAAACACAAAATCCCAAAGGAAAAAGATGGTCCACATTCTCACTACTCAGGTAAAATATGTTTTAATCTGATTCCTTCCAAATGATTTCCATACAAAGTTTTGAAAAAGTATTATTATTTTTAAATAGGCTTTTTCCATTTGGCAATACATTGGGAACATCTGCCCATTACCAAATATATTTTTAGCATTCATACTACTCCATAAAATGAATATTCCCCAAATGATTTAAACCACTTCCCCAAAGTAGTTGCTATATTCTTTTACTTTCACAAATCTTTCTGTGATAATTATCCTTGTATAGATTTTTTATCACATAATTAAAATGCTTAACTCTTAACATTCTAGAAGTAGAATTCCAAGTCCAAAGTAATGCACATATTTAGGGCTTCTAATACATAATGCCAAATTTGGAGCCTTATTTGTTCTAAGTCAACTTACAACAGATCAGTTCATAATTACTTTCCTGATGAAATTAAACATACCTAACACCTTAAGTGAAAGTTAAAATGTCAATTGCTTATGGGCAAGATTGTGTGCGCGCGCACACACACACACACACACACACACACACACACACACCCAATGGGGAGCCTGGGTGGCTCAGATGGTTAAGCGTCTGACTCTTGGTGTCAGCTCAGGTTATGATCTCAAAGTTTTTGAGTTCGAGCCCCACATCAGGCTCTGCGCTGACAGCACAAAGCCTGCTTGGGATTCTCTGTCTCCCTCTCTGCCCCTCCCCTGCTCAGTCTGTCTGTCTGTCTGTCTGTCTGTCTCTCTCCCTCAAAATAAATAAACTTAAAAAAAAAAATCCTTCTTTGTGCCTAATCTAATGGTCTCTCCAATTCTCAGTTCCCATCAGTGCTCCATAAAGACAGCACTAAATCCTAGGTTTCTACTCCAAAATACAAGGGAAGAGACCACTAGGAAAGACATCCTCATTTGACAAGGGTCCCAAAGCCACTTACTTCTGTCATCTTATTTGTTATTCTGGGACAAGGACAAGTTACAGAACAATTATCTTAGGAGTTGGCAAAGGAGGTCTCTGAGAGTCACGTCAGGCTCACACTTCAATCAAGACAAATTCCCAATCCATTAGAAATGCCCAGCACTGGGGCTCCTGGGTGGTGCAGTCGGTTAAGCGTCCGACTTCAGCCAGGTCACGATCTCTCGGTCCGTGAGTTCGAGCCCCGCGTCAGGCTCTGGGCTGATGGCTCAGAGCCTGGAGCCTGTTTCCGATTCTGTGTCTCCCTCTCTCTCTGCCCCTCCCCCGTTCATGCTCTGTCTCTCTCTGTCCCAAAAATAAATAAACGTTGAAAAAAAAAAAAATTAAAAAAAAAAAAAAGAAATGCCCAGCACTTACACAATTCTTTACTAACATCAACTGTTAAAATCCCACAAAGGAATGTGAGAGGAAGAGCTAGGAACAACAAGTAATTAGTACTGGGACAAATCACAGAGAAAACATACTTCAACAAGCTCCTATCTGGTCAAGCCAAGCAAAAGCTACTGATCCACCTTCCCCAGTCATCGTCAAGTTGAGACAGAGGGCTCCCATCAACATGCGTGGTCACCTGCAGCTACTTATACATATATAGGGTCCCCATCTGGCCACACAATGACCAAACAGAAACCTGTTTGAGGAAGTCCATATGTGAGGCTGAAACCTGGAATATGACAGAGGAGGTCAGCAAAGGCCTCGTGTATTATTCCTGCCTTAGTTTATTCCTCATACGGGGCGAAAGTATATAAAAGGGCATGTGCCCACAGGTGATCTGATTAATGTATTAGTGATGGTAGCACCAGGAGAGAGAGAAAGGCTTCTCGGTATAAACAAGTCCCAGATGATAGATGACCGCTTTTCTCTTACCTGGCACTTTGTCATAGTGATGATGACACTACTTACACCTTCTTAAATTTGTCTATTGCCTTATATTTTACAAAGCAGTGTAACCTTACCAAATTTCACTTTTATTCTCACAGCCTGTCTACAATCTAGATAGGGTATTTGTAGATCCACTCTAGAGAAGAGAATACCACATAACAGAGAGAGACAGTGATTTGTCTAAGCTCGCAGAACTAGGGAGTTGTTGAGTCAGGACTAGAATTAAGAACGTCTGGCTTCCAAACCCATTCTGTTTGCACTACACCACGATGTACCTAGCCACCACTCGTCAGTAAGTAAATCTGTGCCCCAATTTCAACCCATGAAATCCCAGTGCAATTCCAATAAGAAACCATAGGAAGAAAACAGGAGGCAGAGCACCAAGAAGGCAGCCCTGAAGAGTTCAAGTCCACCCAAACCTGGAGAGCATCTAATTTAACCACTCAACACCATTCCTACTGACCAAATAATCAGGCTATAAAATCAGAGTAAGGGCCAAATACTTGTCAGCCCTACCCAAAACTTGCAACAGAGGATGGCAACAAAGCAACTTCACACTACAGTATTTCTACAAAAATGTACCAATCACTGTGCAAAGTCTGTCTTGTGCAAATACAGTAAAACCTTGGTTTGTGAGCACAATTCCTTCTGGAAACATGCTTATAATCCAAAGCACTTTTATATCAAAGCAGATTTCAAGAACCACTGGCTCAGTTGTGATCATGTGACATTCAGCATCACGTACGACTCATACTGCAAGACATCACTCATTGATCAAGTTAAAATTTATTAGAAATGTTTGCTCATCTTGCAGTACACTCACAGAACAAGTAACTCACAGTCCAAGGTTTTACTCGTACTTGGTTTCTAACCCCTCAAAACTGGTATCAAAAGACATCAGAGACAGCTAGTTTTACTCTGTTAAGTGGCACACGGTATACCCTAGATCTACAGTTCCACATTTATCTGTACAATGGAATCACCTGAAGAATGTCAAATTACTGAAGGTAGTGTACCACTATCAGAGACTTCAATGTCATCAGTGTAGGGTGTGACCTGGGCTTTAGATTTCTTCAAGAAGGTCCCTAATGTGCAGAGTTTGGGAATCACTGCCCTACAGCCAAGCGAGCCAACTGAAAACTGCTGAACCTTATGAGGTTTAGTGTAATATAACAAAATTTCTATTTGCTTTAAAATAAAAGAGGCAAAGAAAAGCAGATAAAAGAACAAAGTAAAAGGGAAGGAAAGCTAATACAATAACCGGGTGCTTTTCAAACAGTGTGCTACCCTAGCCTTCAAAAACAAATATAAATAAAAAAGGGCATTGGACACGAACACAAATAATTGTTTACAAGCCCTGTGCTTTTACTCTCCAGGAAAAAAATAAAGCTGCCATATTAGGCCTACTCATTTTAGACAACTACCAAGATTTCTTGTTTAATACCTTTATTTTCAGCTCTTCCTAAACCTTTCTGAAAAGATCAGATGTAGGCGTTTGAAGGACTGAAGGGGTCCCAAATGCAGCTAGAAGCAGCTTATAGCTGACCACCTTATTTATAGAGCAAACCATACTACCCTACCTCCATCCCCAATTTCTTGTTATGCTCATCGTGATATGAGACTCTTTATTTGTTCACTGTCTCTCCCTATTAGCATGTAAGCTCCTTCAAGGTTAAGGGCACACATTCAGATATATTTCCCAGCAACCGGAAGTCATCAACAATGGCATCATACCATTCTTTGTAAGTCTACCAAAACATGTGCCCGATTCTTTCCTGTTATTAGTACAGAATATTGGCAATGGTCTTTCAAATCAATATTCTACACTAGAAATAGATGGGCTTAATGGTGGCTATTTCATTATTGATCACGGATATATTTTTTAACATGTAGAGAAATCTATATGGAATATTGAAACATTTTTGCAGTCACTTACCACTTTCAGGTTAAGTCCAATAAGTTCACTAGAATGTTCCAGCTCTCGATATCTATGGAGTTTTCACCTCAATACCATTCCCACAGTCATAATGAGAAAAAACAGTCCTGGGAGATCTTAGAAACTCTCAGATCAGATGAAAGGGATGTACACTTTGCCCCCTTTTTCTTTCTTGTGCATTAATCATTTGATAGTAGAAGCATGATCACCCCTTCCCTGCCCATAATATGAGAAAAGAAGAATTTGTCTATTTGCTAATGACACAGTTCTAATGGCAGCATAAAGAACAAGCTCGCTGGTCCACTGGTCCTGCCATCTAAGCACTGACAGAAAAAAATAGCTTAACATCAACTACTTTATAACACTACAATCAACCTTATTGATAAGTACCCTCCAATAGTGAACTGGCTTATATCTGCTTACAATACTAGCAGAAAAACACACTTAGTTACCTAAAAGTCGATTTTGCAACAAACTGATCCTAGACAGTTTACTGACAAATTGCATTGCTATGAACATATCGTTGAAGTAAGCCAAAAAGGCGATTGACACAGAATCTGAAATTTGCCCATGTCAAATCCCAAATATATGGGAAAGAACTTTGGGGTCCTGATCATCCTTCTGTGCATGTGTTAGATCAGACTAGCCTTGTTTTCAGAGAAAAATCTTTTTTTTTAAGATTTTATTTTTAAGTAATCTTTACACCCAACGTGGGGCTTGAACTCACAACCCTGACATCAACCTCCACCAACTGAGCCAGCCAGACACCCTTTTCAGAGAAAAATCTTATCTAGGCCTGCAGGAACTCCTTGGGCTACATAAAATGTGAGGTAGTCTTTCATTTAGATAGATGTCCATTTAAGGGAAGAAGGAATCCATAATGCCTAACCTAGCCAGCCCTACTCCAACTCTTAACAGTTCAGAACAAGCCCACTTCCGAACACTTTGCGAACTTCTCACGTGGGAGCAATCACCATTATCCTTCTTACAGTATCCATTAAAGTAATCAATTCACTATAAATAACATTTCTAAGCACTTACTGTGTATACTGCGTGTACTTTATATAAATAGCTTAGTATCTCATTTAATCCCTTCAACAATCCTTGGGAGTAGATGTAATTCTCAACTCCCAACTTTCGGCAAAGTCAAATAATCAGCCCCAAGTGACCCAGCTAGTAAAAGTCAAAGCCAGGACCCAAACACAGGTCCATCTGACCCACACTAACATTCACGACCTTGATTGTTATACAACTAATGCAAAGGCTCTTGTAAGCTGAAAACATTAGAAGTATATTTTTATTATAGGAGCTTAGAAAACCATGAGATTAAATTGCTGCCTTACTCCCTTTATGCCCGATGTGGCCACATTTTCAGTGTAAGTGATATAATTCCACCATCCTATTCTCTCCAAGCACGTGGGATTCTCTGGGAGGAAGGCAACTACATAAAATCTAAGTAGTTATTATAATAATCCTTATCTTAGTACACAGCTATGATTTTTTTTAAAAAATATAAATAGAAAAACAAGAGACATTCAAAATCTCTACAATCTCAGGAAGACTTAGAAATGAAAAAAAATGTAGTCCCAGGCCTTATGACGGTCAGCTCAAGTGGTTCAAAACTACTCACACTGGCTTAGTTTCCACTGATTGAATGCAATTATGAGTCGACTTCTATGGGTTGATAAATCAGAACTTGGGTAAGTGGTTTTCAAAGCTCATCTGTGCAGTTTTCGTGTGATGCAGACTTCCACATAAATTTTCCTTTAAAAAAGTTCATAAAAATATTAACTATCATCAAATACCTTCCTGGTTAGCTCATGCCACTGGGAAGAAGCTGCTGTTCTTATATTAATAATTCTTCCCGGAATTAATCAGTCATTGTACATTAGAACCAGCAGCTGGAGTGTTCTGAGTGATAATGAAACCTGTAACAAGGCATCTTCAGCCGTCTTTTCAAGACAATAAGGGAATTAAAATTTCAATTTAAATGCAGAGGTTTGAAACACGCTTCACTGGCAAAATTACTTCAATTAATGTGAGTGGAATACAAAGGACAGACTGCAGAAATGTGATGCAGCAACCAGAAATTATGTCATTAATGTGCTTGCATCAACCCAGCACAATGACTGCAGAGGTCTAATTTAAACCATACATATCGCAAAGCTACAGGCTACAATATTAATCAAGTCTCTGATTTCAATGTGACGGATACAGGCTTCTTGTTGGACCACTTTTAGCCTTTCATGAGCTAACAGCAGCTGTTTACCTTGAAGAAGGAAACAAAAGGCCATGCCTATTTGCAGACAGTCCCTGTCATGACAATTTAATTATTTTATGCAATACTCAGGTTATCATATCAAAAGAAGAAATAAATATCCCATCTAGAGGCCAAGTCTCTAGCTATCAGACCAGTGTGATAGTGAAGTAGGAATCGCAGGAGCTGACAAGGGCCATGGGTCACCACTGATTTATTTACTCTGGATTTATGAACCTGAGTAGGGATTACACTACTGGGTGTCTGCACCTGCCTTACAACAGAAATGCAAAATCTTTTGATAAACAGATCCAAGGAAATCGGAAAGTTTTGAAAGACTTGATTTTTTTGTCTTCACTTTCCTATGACGTCTTTTAGCAAGCATGTTTCATTTTGACCCTCGAGATGCCTTAAGTAGATTTTACTTCTAATAGCACATAGCCACGGGGAAAGGAAATGTGAATATTTTTTTCACATCAAGTCCAATGAAAGAGCAATTATAGCCCTTACTATTCACTCATATACAAAAGGCCAAATTGAAGGAAATTTCCAACCTTTTAAGCACACCTTTAATACTACCTTCATGAAATCTTCATTGTACATTAGGATGCTCCAGCTCCTCAGATCATACAAAGCAACTACCTCGTTGGAAAAATGGAGAGCACATCAGAAACCCATCTCTCATAGGGTCACTATAAGAATTAAATGCGTTAACAAATGTGCGTCTTAAATTTAATGACACAGTGAATACTCAATACGTATTGGTTGCTAGTGTAATTATTGTTTTTTGTTGTTCACTCAAATATTGCTAAAGGGAAAGGCTGGAAACTGGAGGACTTTGTCATTAAGACAAACACCAAACCCAAAGAAAAAATCAGACCAGAGCCCCTAGAGAGGAAACACCTCTTTCCTCTATTAAAGTCTTTCACATGGTTACCCATCTGGCTAATGATCTGTGAACCCTGACTATATGAGGCCCACGGTGCTCAGCACAAGGCAGACAAAAATAAATAAGATATAGCCCTTGCCCTCAATGACCTACCATACAAACAAAAGCAATTGTATTACAAGGAAGTACATGCAGCTTATGGAAAGAAACAAACAAAAAAAGGCATCTACTCAGGTCAAGTATTCTCAACCACGATAAATACAAATGCCTAATTTTTTGGAAAAAGCACCTAATCACCTGGGACATTCAGAGAGCTAAAGAAATCTGAGCTAAGCCTAAATAAATAAATAAATAAATAAATAAATAAATAAATCATTTTCCAGGCAGACAGGACTGGGATTAGGTTCAGGGACATATGATCAATTAAACATCTATCACATCCCTTCATCACTAACAAATAACTAAAAATTGTTATTAATAAAGTGCCACTGTTTTAAAAAATATGATAGCCAGCAATAA
Source organism: Leopardus geoffroyi (assembly GCF_018350155.1). Lineage (NCBI taxonomy): Eukaryota > Metazoa > Chordata > Mammalia > Carnivora > Felidae > Leopardus > Leopardus geoffroyi. The sequence goes on along the minus strand of NC_059331.1, from coordinate 149,472,364 downwards.
GATATATTTAATACCTCTAAGGAACATATTACTAAGCATTATTATATAGAGCATAAATGAAGATCTCAATAAATGAGGTCTATCCTGTTCACTGAAAGACTCAGTAATATGAAGATGAAATTCTTACAATGAATCAGTCTCATGACGCTTCTTGCAGAATGTGACAAGCTGATACTAAAATTCATACGGAAGAGTAAAGGGCCAAGAATAGAACGTCTGTTCTGAGAAGCAAGGTGAGGGAACGTCTCCACCTGCTATCAAGCTATATCATAAAATAACGGTAATTAAAACAGCATGGTTTCAGTGCAGATATAGACAAGACCAATTAATAAAAACGAAGAGCTCAGAAACAGACCCATGCATACGTGAAAACTTGGTATGTGACCAAGATGGCATTAGAAGTCAGTAGGAAATTGGGGCGCCTGGGTGGCGCAGTCGGTTAAGCGTCCGACTTCAGCCAGGTCACGATCTCGCGGTCCGTGGGTTCGAGCCCCGCATCAGGCTCTGGGCTGATGGCTCAGAGCCTGGAGCCTGTTTCCGATTCTGTGTCTCCCTCTCTCTCTGCCCCTCCCCCGTTCATGCTCTCTCTCTGTCCCCCAAAAAATAAATAAAAACGTTGGAAAAAAAAATTAAAAAAAAAAAAAAAGAAGTCAGTAGGAAATAAATTTAGCAAATGGTCTGAGCTAAGTGGCTTCTTACATAGAAGATAAAATTAGATCCCGAGTTTATACCATATACGGAAATAGAGTCCAAATGAATTAAAGAAGACATAGTAGATTCTCTAGAGGACACTGGGATAGAAAAAATTTTTTCTTAAAAATCAGATAAAGGAGGGGCGCCTGGGTGGCGCAGTCGGTTAAGCGTCCGACTTCAGCCAGGTCACGATCTCGCGGTCTGTGAGTTCGAGCCCCGCATCAGGCTCTGGGCTGATGGCTCAGAGCCTGGAGCCTGTTTCCGATTCTGTGTCTCCCTCTCTCTCTGCCCCTCCCCCGTTCATGCTCTGTCTCTCTCTGTCCCAAAAATAAATAAACGTTGAAAAAAAAAAATTAAAAAAAAAAAATCAGATAAAGGAAAAAAGAAAGAAATCTTACCACATTAAATTTCAAAACTTCTTTGTAACAAAGGGCTTCATAAAGCAAAAATATATACCACTAACTAGGAGAAGATATTTCAAATACCTCTGACAAAATATTAGTGTCCATTATATATAAACAATGACAAACAGGGAAAAAAAGGAACTTCTGGGCAACACAGCTCATATATTCACCCCTTTCTGGAGGTAAATGCTCCTCCTTCCCACCCCCACTCCTCCCAACCACATGATTTTAGTTAGAACTGACAATCATGGTATTCAAGCTGGCCCAATCTGGACCCTATCCATGTTTTCTTTGGGGGGGGGGGGAGGAGGGGTTAAGTTTATTTATTTATGTTTGAGAGAAAGAGAGTACACAAGAGGGGGAGGAGCAGAGAGAGAGAGGGAGACACAGAATCCGAAGCAGGCTCCAGGCACTGAGCTGTCAGCAAAAAGCCCAACATGGGGCTCGAACCCATGAACCGTGAGATCATGACCTGAGCTAAAGTCGGATGCTTAACTGACTGAGCCACCCAGGCATCCCTATCCCTGCACGTTTTAATTAAAAGAAATTTTCCTCCGCAAAGCTAGAAAGACGTTGGCCACAGCCCATACCCTCTCTCCTCCCCCAAACACCCAAACCCCACCCACTTGTGAAAGCAACAGTCTGCAAGAGGACACTGAAGACAACAGGCAGAGAGAACACACAGGTGGCATTCCACATCTCCTCCTGTCCCTTTAGGTGACTGGTTACAGGAACTGCTTACTGTTTACTCCTATCATACACCAAGTTTCAATATATGACAGAATATCACAGCGTATCTCACATCTTAGTGACCGAATTCCCTTAACAGGTTCTCATGAAGGACTTACAGCATAATTCTTTTTGAAAATCTAAATTGTTACCATTTGGAAGATTTATCCTGCTTCTCCCACCAAGTCGTCTCAGTGTTTTTTTCAGTGTTACAGCCAATCTAACTCAGTGAAACAAAGACAGGGGACTCTCACCAACTGTGGAAAAGAGGAACCAAATGCAGTCACCTGCTATGGAGGGCTTCTGTAGTCCCCAAACAGCTCGAGAAACATGGCAGTGGGGTGGTCATGTAGAAAGCGGCAGGGGGGGGGGGGGGGGGTGGGGGTAGATAGAGCAGCCCTCTAAGAGCCACCAGCCCTGGGAAAGTTAGGATTGTTAGGAATTAAGATGTGTATTATTTTTTATTCATCTTCTTGACACTCAGCACGTGCACCACCAGTAACAACATTCTCTGAATTTTCATTTCTTTTTTTTTTTTTTTTTTTTTTAACGTTTTTTATTTATTTTTGAGACAGGGAGAGACAGAGCATGAACAGGGGAGGGCCAGAGAGAGGGCAACACAGAATCTGAAACAGGCTCCAGGCTCTGAGCTGTCAGCACAGAGCCCGACACGGGGCTCGAATTCACGGACTGTGAGATCATGACCTGAGCTGAAGTCGGCCGCTCAACCGACTGAGCCATCCAGGCGCCCCTGAATTTTCATTTCTAATTCAAAAAGTAACAGAATGGGAGCGTCCAGCTGGCTCAGTCAGTAGAGCATGTGACTCTTGATCTCAGGGTTGGGAGTTTGAGCCCCATGCTGGGTGTAGAGCTTACTTTAAAAAAAACAAAAAAAGTAACAGAATGACTCAGAGGCTAAAGGCTAGTCTGTGGAGTATGCTTGCTTGACAAAGTCGCTTCCAGAATTATTGCTCCAAAATTATTTTCTTGCTCTTCAGTTTAAAGGCAAAAACAAAGCCCTCACATAACAATCCCTTCAAAGAATTTGTGGAACGTGAAGTCCGTAAATATCCTTAAGTTGTCTCTCACACAGATTTCATTCTTTAAAATGGGATTCATTAGGGGTGCCTGTCTGGCTCAGTTGGTAGAGCATGCAACTCGTGATCTTGGGGTTGTGAGTTAAAGTCCCACATTGGACATGGAGCCTACTTTAAAAAAGTAAGTAAATAAAAAATAAAATAAAATAGGATTCATTAGCCACCTTCCTCTGAAATTCAAACACCTTCATTACCATGCCAACGTGATCTAGGTACCAGTTTCTTACCATTACGCACCTTGCCATTGCTCCAAAGGCAGATAACGCATAAATAATCGCCTACCACTTCAAACACTGAAATTAGGAAGAGAACCGGTCAGGCTTCTCCTACAAGGGCTTGTGAATCCCAAGAGGCGGTCTGTAATGTGCCACGTGAAAGACAGCATTCAGACAACAAGAGCAAGGGCTTTCCTATCTTAGCAGAAATGACCGTTCGCACAGGTAGCTCTCTCACCAGCATGTCGGTGGCACTGAGATAGTGCTTGCTGGCCATGCACTGTTCCAGCTTTTGAGGCACTTGCTTGATATTCTCAATTTCATCCAGCAGGTTCAGGACATGCTTGTGTTCAATTCCTTCAATCCACAATTTCCGGAGCTCATCCCGTTTACAGTGCAACAGCATCTTGCAAGAAAGCAGATTCTCTTTCACCTACAATAAACAGATTCAACCTTGGGTCAGTCCAGAGTCTCGCCATCCTAAACCTATAATCTGGTTAGTAGTTTTCACTATCAGTGTCACTAGAAGTAACAGTTCCCAATTCCCCCTCCCACTAGTCCCCCGTGGTTGGCTGGCTTGCAAAATTCTAATCCTGGTTCTGACACTGACTCGCATGGATGGGGGTCTCCACCTCTGTGTGTATCTGCTCTCCTGTGAAATGAGAAAACTACTCCTAACCTACCTTTGAGTGAATCTGGAAGAAGCTACTTAGGATATACAGCACTCTGAAGACATGAAGAACCCACGGATGTTCAACTATCTAAAAGGGAATGACTGATCAAGTCCATGTTCTTATTCCTTCCCGATTCTTCTCTGCATGTTTCTTATTCAGCAGACAGCTCACTTGGACCATCCTAGATCTACTATCCTAGTCTACAACTTCAGCTGAAGCTTACAGCCAATGAACTGTGCATTCATCTCAACTAACACGAAAATAAGCCCACTTTCCAGAAAAGAGGAGACACGTCCAGAGACAATCTCAAAATAAAAGCACTAGGACATACCAAGGATTTTTAGATATTAAATAAGACAATCTCAAACATTCTCATGGATCTAGCTTAGTGACCAGTATGGCACAGCTCGACAGAATGGGAGGAGAAGGAGCAGGAGGGAGTCACGATGTACATGATGAGCACATTTTCATGTTCATAATTAAGGCTTTTCAATTTTTACATGAACATGAAATAAAAAGAATCAGGACCTTTCACAATTCACAGAACTACTCTCATGTACTTTTGACAGTCCTCACATGTATTTTTAAATTCGAATTCAGTATTTGTTTAATTTGGTTTTTGTTTTAGGCAAAATTTATGAATACATGTCAGTTATACCATTTGATGAATTTTAGCAAATGTAAGACACCTGTATAATCCAAACCATCATATATAAGACATTTCCATCAGCCCAGAAAGTCTACCATGTTTCTGACCATTGAAAATTTGTCTTCTACAAGATCTGGTGTGGTGGTGCACACACTCATGAACACTATGCTTCTGGTGATTATAAAACTAAATTTTAACATTTTCCGACAAACAAGGAAAATATAAAGATGGAATGCTAAGATCAGAATGTTTCTTGAGAAACATTTCTCTGCTGAGAAAGCATCTACTCTATCCCAATAACTTAAGGACAATACACCTATCATACTTTTATGAAACTCTCCAATGTAAAAAGAACCCTAACTAAAGAGATTCTGTAATCTCTCCTGATAAGCACGGTGGAATGATTATTCGCTTTGGAAGGAGTCATGGACCCTTTTGAAAAACTACCAAAGACAGTGCTAATTACCTCCACTCCTTCCTTCCCCTTTCTGCATTCCGTAAGTGATTTTTTTTTTTTTTTTTTTGCTAATCATAAAGCATCTAGAAAAGAGAACAGAGAGGGGGGAATGGTATATAAGAGATGGTAACAAAACTTTTCAAGTTGGCAGGAAGATGGAATGTGGGTAATTTAGCAGAGCAGAGTGATCTGAAAGTCTTAGGATGGAGACGGGTTTGCTACCACTGACAAGGAGGTGCCGAGGACACGGAAAGCTGGAGCCCAGGGCCAACACCTTCCATAGGGAGTATTTTGAGCCCTGGACTTTCATCAATCCACACAGATGGGTAATTCCCTCCCCCGCAAACACTGGCCAACTAGAAGGCTTATGATCTGAAGAAACTCAGTCAGAAAGGATCCAGGCCAGACATCACTAAGGGGGAAGGTGTGAGGCACCAGACTGCAAACACAAGAATGATATTAAAGTGGGCCTATGGAACAGTAAAATCCTCAGCCTGCTCTGGACACCCAGCCTCCTGCTAGGGTTGCCTCTAAATACACTCAGCCTGAATTTTAGCTCCAACACAGGAAATTTATGGCCTTCCCTGGGAAAGATGACAAGGCGAAAAGACCCAGAGTTAGTGACACCTGAAGTTTCACCGAGGAAACTACTGGGTCCCTGCACGATCATCACTAGACAAGGCCCACAACATTCTCTGAGCTTTCCAATCAGCTTTGTACTGACTCCCTCTTTCATTCAAATAGTTAGACAAGGATCACCAGACAGCCAAGGAAAGCTTGGAATACGCAAAGGCAGGCACCAAAACAAACAAAAAGAAAAAAGTGCTGGAGGGGACTGGGATAACTATAATATCCCTTAGGAAAAATAGGAAATATTACATCAATGAAACAAGAATAGGATGCTATAAAAAAAAAAACAAAAACTTGAGAATAAAAACAGCTTTGGAAATTAAAATATGGTAGAAAAAAATCCAATATAAAGGTCAGAAGCTATCTTTGAGGAAATCTACAGAGAATAAAACAAAAAACGAAAGGTGGAAGATAAAAGAAATAAGGAGACTGATCCAAGAAGTCCACTATTTGCCAAACAGGAGTTCCAGGGGAGGAAAAATGAGACAAATGGAGTAAAGAAAAATACAATAATAAAAGAAAATGTTCCAGAAGACATGTGTTTTTAGACTGAAAAAGCACACCAAGTGTTCAAGAAAATGGAGTGAAAAAAGAACCATGCCAGGACATGTGATCCTGCCGTGTGAGAACACATGGGATAGAGAGGCGATCTTAAAAGCTTTTGGGGGAAGTGGGGAGGGACAGAATCCATATAAAGCATTATGAATCAGAATGCATCAGACTTTTCTCAACAGCAACACTAAAAGCTACAAGACAAAGGAATGATATAGCTTCAAAATCCTAAGAGAGAATTATTTCCCAGAAAAACTATCAATCAAGTGTGCGGGAAGAATAAAGATATTTTCAGACTTATAAGCTCTCAAAATGATAAACCTGAGACGCACCACAGCTCAGCAAGCTAGTGAAGAACGTGCTCCATCAACACAAGAGAATAACAGGAGACCAGAAACACAGGATCCAGGAAAGGGGAAAACCAATGCAGAAGACAGGCAACAGGAGGATTCAAGCATTAACTGCAAGGAAAACAGCAACAACAAAACCGCGCAGGCACAAATAGTATGCTGGATGGCTCAGAGGGAAACAGTCACGTAGCTGTCATAAAATGAGCACCATCTATTTAATCCAACAACTAGGATACAACTAGAGACAAGATGTGGGAAGAAGATGAAGTAGGGCAGGGGAAAGGGTGGGAGGGGGACCTAAATCCTCATCTTCCATAGCTGGAAGCTTATATCCAATGTCTAAAGTAGAAAAACCAAGAATAGTAGAAGCATATTACTAAGAGTAAAAGTCAGTGTCTCTGAAGTTTTGGAAGTGGGACTGGGGAAGGATGAGGTAGGGAAGTGCTGGTTTTTGTCATCACTTACGGTTTTGACTTTTAAAAATATTAACTGAAGTATGGTTGACATGTACTATTGGTTTCAGGTATATGACACAACGATATGACTATCATATACATTATAAAATGCTCACCATGACAAAGTGTCATTACCATCTATCGCTATACAAAGTTGTTACACTATTACTGACGGTATTCCCCAGGCTCTACTCTTCATCCCTAGGTCTTATTTTGGAACTGTGTATCTCTTAATGCCCTTTATTGGACTTCTTAAACATATTTCTCAAGGCTATTCCCAGATCCTCTTGGCACTCTTGGTCTCTGGGCTAAGAACTCCAACTATTAAATCCATTCTCTTTTAAATCCTTAGTTAAAATCTGTTAGAATTTGATTTCTGATAGTCTACTTTTATCACCTGGGTTCTGTAATTCTCGGATTTTTCTTTGGTGTTTAACAGTTAGTATGGAAATTGTTAAAAATAAATTTTATGTCGTGCAACACCCAACTAGGCTCTTGATCAAGAGGGCTCGGGATAAACTTACTTAGTGTCAGTAAAGCTTGGCAAACTCCTTTCTGATTGGGAAAAGGACTGTTAGGGCATTTCACAGCAGGATATATACAATGTAGTCTGCTCACTTCTCATTTTTGCTCACTACATGGAAGAAAATGGAAAAGAAAAGTAGACTCTGTGTCTGTGTTTAGGGGTGGGGGAGATGGCATCAGGCTGTGTGGAAAATGAACATCACCAAAAGTATTCCCTAAACTGAGTTAATAGCCAAAGCTCCAGACATAAGAAGGTACAAGAACTTTTAATATTAAATTGCCCCGAGGCTTCAGCTTTTTGATTGGAAAGTCATGGTTATGAAGAAATGTTATTTTAAAACTTGGGCGGCAGGGTGGTAATACTACTCAGTAATAAAAGAAAAGAAATATGAAGAACCTCAGAAACATTATGCTGAACAAAAGAAGCCAGATACAAAGAAGTACATGCTGAAGTTCTAGAACATGCAAAAATTAATGTAGTGATGGAATTCAAATCAGCAGTTGTTTGGAGCAGGATGTGGAGGGGAGTGGGAAAGCAGCAGAGGAACACAGTCTTTTCACTCCAAAGGAGCAAGGGGGAACTCTCTGGGGTGGATGGGAACACATCCTAGGACATATACATTTGCCAAAACTCACTGAACTGTCTTCTAAAATACTGCAGTTTATCGTATGTAAATTATAGCTCAATAAATGTTTTTATACAGGGAAGAGAAAACAGGACTGTATCCATCAATGAATATCATCTAAAATGTGAGAAAGTTACCAAAGTACGTCTAAACTTTTATTTCTCGATGTGGTAACAGTATTTTAATTCCATTCTATTTTAATTTATCAGGATAATTAAGATTGAAAAATTATCTTCCTGTTTCTTCTTGAAATAAATCCACGGAGTCAAACTATTCAAATCAAGACATCGAAACCCACGTACAGAAGTCCTTCTTCAAACACAAGTTTCCTTTCCTTCCTGAGACTTCTAGTAACTTCACATTAGCTCCTAATCACCTGTTCAGCCACAGCAAGAATTTCAGTTTCAATATACTAGAACTTCCAGCCATTCTAATTAGAGACTATTAGCAAAAGAGAAAATGAGGGTAACAGGCCCCAAGAGGTTACTGTGAATGGGTATGGGAGAGGATACAGAAAGCAGAGAAATAGAGTCATTCGCACTCTTGACTTGGGGAAGATGAAGACAGGAGGAAAACTACCTGGAGCCTCTGAGTAACAGAGATACATGTACGAGAGGCTGATGGATCCAGGCCTTAAGTCATCAAATTCAATGCCTTTCTGATTCTGATCAAGGATAATGGGAGGAGGGACTGCCTTTGAGTGTGCAAACTATCTATAATAAAGCACAACAAATGTGCAAGCACCCCACCGAAACTAGAGACTAGAAATGTTCTACGCAAGGGATGGTAGGTGAAAACTAACGTAACAGTCAACGTTATTCTTAATTCTGAAAGTACAAAACAGACTTTCTCTTCTGTAGTTAAAAATAAATCTACATATAAGTGTGTTCATGGGTATTCTCCTGACCTGTGTCCAACCCATTTTTTTCCACAGCCTTCTAGAAAGTGCCTAGAAAGAAGTACAGAAACACCACTCACCGTTCTGTTTAAAAGCCTTTTAGAACTGCAGATCACTTTTAAATTACCCTCAAACTTTCATTCCCATGCTTTTGTTTCCTTAGTTTTGGAAGAGGAGGGGCGGGTTTAGCTGCCATTCTAAGATCTTAAATTCTCTGAGAGGCTCCACAGAACCCCTTCTGAGGGCAATACTTTTCCGTTAAGTTGCAGAGTCTCGACATGGTACACAAATACAGACACTGTTAAACTGAACGGAGAGATGAGCGCATAGTTCTTGTGACCGCATTAACACGCAATACTGCCTAGTACATTTTAAATTATGCTAGCGCATTATTGCCCACCGTTTAGCCCACCTTTCTACCCTTTCTCCCTTTCTCATAGAAGCAGCCGGGATTTTTCCATCATACGTTTGGGCCGTAAACAATTTCCTACCACAACCATGTTGCTCTACTGCGACATTTTCTATATGAAGATTATTCTTTGTTCCTATTCTGCCTCTTAAGGTATAGTTTCATACAAAAGCCACAAAATTATTTTAAATGTTAAGTAATGAATGTTGCACTACTCAATGATTAAGCTCTTAACAACTTCATTTGAATAATCACATATAGTTATTTCCAATTACAGGCAAGAAAAATGAGTTAGCAGTCTCATCTAGTACCAACAGAGCAGCTGAAATTGGGGGGAATCGTAAAGTGTTTGTGCACACCTCACAAGAGAGACAAGTATCTGTTTTCCCTGGTCTTCCAGCTCCTGTGATAAACATTAGACAGATACTTAGTATCTTTAAAGGAATCTGATGTCCTCTCCTCTACCTAGTAGAGCATGGAGGAAACACTCAAATTCAAAGACCAACAATTACATTCAAATTCAAACATTACCCAAGTTCCCAGCTTGTATCCATTCATATCCCTCTATTTTGGTGCCGCTGCTGGAACAGTCATTACTATGAGACACTGGCAGTACCTGTGGCTTCTGAAGTTTTCTGGTACACTAACATCTCATTCTGACTGATATCAATATGTGTTCAACAGTAATAATAGGGTAGCCTAAGTATTTTGATTATCCACATCACTCAACCTGATCAATCATATATATCTCTTGTATGGACATGTAAATTTTTTAATCTAGAAAAACATTCCCAATAGACTTGACTACCTGGGAAAAGAGTCAACTCTGTCTGTCACCTCAATATCCCCAAGGACATAGATCCTCCCAATATAAATCCATATACGAAACTATTAACATAGCGGGAAATGTAAACAGTTCTGTGTTCTCAAGCTTTAAAAGCATGAACATGAACACCTTCACCTGCCTTGGTCCCCACCAAAATCTACTCTCAGAATAGCAGCTAGCCCTTTTAAAACGTTAGTTATAGGGGCACCTGGGTGGCGCAGTCGGTTGGGCGTCCGACTTCAGCCAGGTCACGATCTCGCGGTCCGTGAGTTCGAGCCCCGCGTCGGGCTCTGGGCTGATGGCTCAGAGCCTGGAGCCTGTTTCCGATTCTGTGTCTCCCTCTCTCTCTGTCCCTCCCCCGTTCATGCTCTGTCTCTCTCTGTCCCAAAAATAAATAAACGTTGAAAAAAAAAAAAAATTAAAAAAAAAAAAAAAAAAAACGTTAGTTATATCATGCCGGTTTTATGTTCAAAAGCTTATTACAGTGGTCTCCGGTCACAAAGAGTTATGAACAAAGTCCTTACAGGCACCAAAACCCCACGTGACCTGACCCACTACACTGTACCTCACCCACCAGCTCTCTCTCTCTCTCTCTCCCTCGCCCTCTCTCTCCAGCACTCTCACCTCTCCCCACCCCATTTTGCTTCAGCCCCAACGGCCTCCTCACTGCTTCCTCCAAACTCCTATCATGTTCTTGCTTCAAGACCTTGCTGCCCCTGCCATGCCTTCTTCCTGAGGCGCTTCTCCTGACTCTCCCTCAGTTTCTGCAGGTGTTGGCTCAAATGTAACCTCAGTGAACTCTGCCCGGCTAGGCCACTGAAGCAGCAACTCGCTATTCTCCCTTCCTTGCTCTTGGATTCTTAAGACAGCACTTCTTACCATCTGTTAGACAGCCTTTTACTAATTTATAGTGGGGTCTCCCTTGACTAGAATGTAAAGCAGAATGCAAACTCCACAAGGACAGGAATTTGTTTGATTCACTTCTAGACCCCAGAGCTTAGAGCAACGCTCAGCACCAAACAGGCACTTTATACAGAGACCAAATCACTGCTGTTAAATAACACCCACTTTCTTTTTCCTTTCATCTCCTCCTGTAACGTGTAAGTTCCATGAGGACAGGGACAGGTGTTTTCTACTGGTGTCACCCCAGCAGTTAAAACAGAACCAGGCACACAGCCAGCACTCAACAGGTATTTGTTGAATGAATCCTCATTACTTTTGGCAGAGAGCAGAAAGAAAATTTCAACTCACATCTATACATTCTCAGTATCTTGCTGGGTGTGAAATCATGTAGCCCCATGATTATACAATCATCCCCACTTTTAAAAATACACACACCTACATACACCGAGATTTTACATACAATCCAAAGTAACAATTAAAAACCAAAAATGACAGGGAAAGATTCGGAAGAAAACATCAGTGTTTCCTTGGTGATAAGAAATGGACTTTCACATTACAAAACTGTCAAATTATACAACAGAAACAAATTCGCTTTCATTTTTCCCCCCCCCAACATTTTTCTGCTCTTACTTATCAATTACTAGAGGCTTTTTGGAAAAGAGCGTTAGCCTTTCTCTTCTCAATACTGAAGCTAATTCATAACAGAATTGTGTGACATTTACTTTGACAACTGTCTGATGTAACAAACACCAAGTTTTCTTTTTATTTTCTCTCGCTCAAAATTCCAACGTACTTAAAAATGGGGATGGTGGACAGACTATGGCCACTAAAGTAAATGTGAAATAATCAAGATGAGACTCTTTTCAAAACCGGCCAACACTCTCTAGGCAAAGAGGCTATCGTCTCCAAGTGAGAGGGGGTCAAGGCAGAAACCACCACAGCGCTTCCCCTGACATTATGACAAAGTCCTTTCAGCCAAGCAAACTAATCAGAAAACAGAGATACCAAACCTTCACCCTTCCTGGGATTCCCCGGGGCAGAGCCAGAAGGCCAGCACCTCTGAACATTCATTTTCTGACTCCTCTCGAGCTTAGTATATTGGGTCAAAATGGACTACAGTTTACTTTAAACTGATCTACAGCTTTACCTAGTTTCACAGATAAATCCATAGGATGAACTCATCATTTGTAAACGCTAAGAATTATAGTACTCCTTTTGAAAATTCCCAGTTAATTTGACAAGGTAAAGAGGTCAACAAATTGCTTCAAAATAGGTTAAGAGCTTACCGGTTCTCAACCAGTACTCAGAGAGGCTGAAACTATCAACCACATTCTTAGAAGAATAATTTAGGTCTCTGCTTAGAAAATCATAACATAAGGCCTAGAAGACAGAAAAGAAAATGCAGGAAAAAGCTGGGAGCCTAGATATCCCCGGGCGGGCACAAGGCGGGGAAGATACCACCAGGCGGGCACAGTGCAGGGAACTCCCTGACCGATCAACAGCACAGCCAGAGTGCTGCAAATGGTCTGTGCAGCCCTGTGGCCGCAGAGGTGCTGGAAGGGCAGCTGCAGGCTTTTAAGGAGGGGATCAAGCATGAGGCCCTGCATCTCTCACCCAACACCGAACAAGAGGCAGCTAACATATTGGGGTTCCACAAGACAGCTCATTTCAAAAAGGGAGGTTACCACTTAAAAGATGTCTGAAAACCAGCAGCAAGGACCTGAAAGGGAGACCAGTGTTTACATCCTAGTCTGCTGAGTGAGGAACAGCCATGCCTGGCAAACAAGCAGTGCTAAGTGGTAGCAATTACTGCCATCAGAGTGGTATTAAAAGGAGTGACCCTCGGGGCGCCTGGGTGGCGCAGTCGGTTAAGCGTCCGACTTCAGCCAGGTCACGATCTTGCGGTCCGTGAGTTCGAGCCCCGCGTCAGGCTCTGGGCTGATGGCTCAGAGCCTGGAGCCTGTTTCCGATTCTGTGTCTCCCTCTCTCTCTGCCCCTCCCCCGTTCATGCTCTGTCTCTCTCTGTCCCAAAAATAAATAAACGTTGAAAAAAAAAAATTAAAAAAAAAAAAATAAAAAAGGAGTGACCCTCGAAACACATGGCCAAAACCATATGACGACGTGACAGCACCTAAAGGTCAGTTCATCCCTCCAGCCAAATATAAAAATACCCTTTATGAGCCCACTTTATCCTTTAGGCAGTAAAGACCTGGTAGCCAGGAACCAAGAGTTTTTCAGGGATCTACTACAAAAGGAAGGAGGTGGGCGGGGACAGAAAGGGGGCAAGACGTAGAAAGATGGGGAGGAAGAAAAAAAGAATGAAGAAATTGAAAAGAAAAAAAGAAATTGCTGCAAAATATTAAGAAAATGACAAAATGTAAGTAAGTTAATATATGCTCGTCACTACTGAAGAACGATATTCAAGAATGCCAGTATCCATAAATGCATGTTGAAATAATCTGTAAGTTAGGTTTTCTTCTCAAAATCATACGAAGAATGTACAATGACTGCATAGAAATCACAACCAATTTCAAATGAGGGGACAGAGTGAAAGCCGAAATTTCAAAAAATGTTTCAACTGCTACAGCAACATACACACACACACACACACACACAGTGTGGGATAGGACCAGATGCCATACATTTGATACACAGAAATGGGAGCCTCTAATAGCAAGAGGCCCTTCAGTATCCTCATGTTGAGGCCACCTCCTCCACACCATTTCACACGGCAAGGAGAAGGAGCAGCAGAAGCCAAGGATAAGACATCGGGAAGAGGCAAGCCTGGGATGCCCTCTGTGATCCTCCGCAGCCAGGCTTTCAAAGACACTTGCAAAACTCCTGAAAAGCGTCGTTACGCATCACTCACCATGGCCATTCACCACCACTGTGGCACCTCTACAAGCTACTAACGGTAGATGCGGTGCGACATCACAGGAGGGAAGGAGGCTCACCTGCTTTATTTTATTTCGGGAGTTGGTAATGCGCTCTGTGATGCTCTGGTATGTGCGAATGGCTGTCGTCAACTCTGTGTAGTGCTGTACAATCAACTCATCAAGGTCACGGTCACATTTCTCATAGGCTTCTTCAAGGCGGCCCTTCTCATTTTCTCGGTCTTCAACATCATCACTGGTAGACAGAGTCCTGGTGAAGACAGAGATTATATCAAGCCGAATCAAATTTAAAAGTAAAAAAGGGGGCACCTGGCTGGCTTACTCTGTTAAGCGTCTGACTCTCGATTTCGGCTCAGGTCATGATATCGCGGTTCGTGAGTTCAAGCTCCGCCATCGGGCTCCATGCTGTTAGAACAGAGGCTGTTTCGGATCCTCTGTCTCTCTCTCTGCCCCTTCCTGGCTGGCATGCACTCACTCTCACTCTCTCTCTCTCTCTCTCTCTCAAAAATCTACGTTTTTTTTAAAAATTCATTTAAAAGCAAAACAGTAAAAGACAAGTTAATATGCTGGCACATTCATCTAACTAACTAGGGAGGAAATGAAAACAAGTTACTAACAGAAAATATGAAACCACTTTCATAGCAAATTTCAGTAGCCCATCTAAGTGGATTTGCTATTTGCCTATCCAAGGAGGCTTTCACTCTTTCCCTGGCATACCAATTTTAATCCATTAAGAGGCAGCATGAACTGCGGGTCTTGATCACTTGAGTGAATCCCAGTAATTCCATTCGCCTTATCCGTGGCAAATCTGACCAATGAGACCTAAGGGCCTCCAGGAGTTTTCTTGCAAGATTAATTGGAGGCAGGTCCCTTTTCCCGATTATTACACAACGCTAAGATACTCAAATATTTCACACACCTTACAACCATGGAAGGGAAAGCCAAGAGAAATGCCGGCTACTGCTGTGACATCATTGGGCCACCAAAGCAGCCAACTCTACACTGCCTTACCTCAGGGCTTCTTGTTAGGGGAGATAACAAATACCCACTGTTTAAGTCACCCTCAACCTGTCTTTTACAAACAGCTAAAAGTGTACTCACTGATAAAATTACTTATACACTGAAGAACTACATTCCAAATAGCTCATTTAAATGAACTAAATTTGGCACAGAGCCCCCAACAGCCCGGAAATAAAGTCATATCGATTCTAAAGTACGTTACAACAACAATAATATAAGCTACACTAGAAGACAATCCCTACGTTTACTATTCTTCCAACAGCACTAATGAGATTGATATAAATCAACAATAACCAGGGAATGAGATAGATACACTTATTAAAAACCTTTCAATAACTTAGTTTGATATGTGGGCCACAGATCTTTGTTTCTTTCATTATCTTTTTTTGAAAAATTTTTTTTATTTAGTGTTATAATCAGCAACAAAGAAACCCTTTTCTCTTATCTGTTGGCTGTGGTAATTTAGAGTTTCATTAAATTCCCTCAGATTTGTCAGCTTATACATTCAGCATAGCTTATTTCATTTATCTTTAATTTAGGAAGGGGGTAGTTTAGGCTCTCAATGATGGATGCAATCAATTATAAGTCCATCATTAGAACTGCTTTCAGAGATGGTCTGTCAGTGAATCAATCACATATCTACTTCCAGATATTCACAAGCAAAATACTGTACAACAGTTTTTTTCCCCAACTGTCATTTAGAGCAAGAGATCTTAATTCATGAGCCACATAATATATAAAACTTCTTTTCCAATTTACAGAGAGATTCAGCAGGCCAGTCTTTGACATCAATCTCAGCTCTAAAAAGAATTGTGTAAATGTGTTAGGGATGCCAAGAGACCAGTTCTAGCAGCAAATGGCGGGGACGGGGGTGAGGGAGGTGCAGACAGGACAAGACATATAACGAAGGAAAAGGCAAAGCCTCTAAGGGCTGTGGTGTTCGCTCAGGAACGCAACGCAGTAGGAACCCCAAGACTTGAAGGAAGGCCTGTATCCTGCCAGATCCTGTATCCTCCTCTGTCAAGTGGTGATCATATATCAGACCACCATACCTCCAAGGTTACTTTCAGGGAGAAAGTCCCACACAAGTATCTGACTCATAACACGAATCAGAGTGTTGAACCTAGGGGGAATATGGCCTCAACGATGGCGCTATGAATATCACTTGCAACACGTAGGTACAGGGAGCTAAGCATGTCTTCCTATTGTTTCTATGATACATAACTTTGCTCTTTAAATCTGAAACCTTCCAGGCTGGTAATCTAAAGTAAAGCACAATCAGAAAAGGCCTTCAATTTGTCAGCTGTCCCAAAGGGAAGAGTTCCTAGGTATCTACCTCTCATTTCCCCTTATAACAGCACACAGACACGGATTTGTCAAAGTTACCCTGGATCAGTTTGCCGTCTTTACAATGCTTTGATTTCCTCTCCACCACCATTTGTGGAAGGAAACATGCCAAACATCTCACATTGTTTACATTAACTAGGAGCATTACCATTAAAGAAAATGTCAGGCCCAGAGAGGACACCTTCCCAGGCATCAGCTGTCACTGTAACACATTACCGTCGCGTTAGGAGTTATTCATGAGATGGAAAGGGTTACTAAAATGAAGATTAAAAGTAAATTGGGTCTATAGGGGATTTTAGCTCCTATTTTCATTTTTAAAGAAAATATTTGTATAAGGAAATAGCCTGTGCCAGGTTTGCGCCCCTTTAATATTCATCCTCTTAATGTGAACCGGGCTGAATGACATTCTGCCTTTCGTCAGCAAGAGAGACCAAAACTAAAGTTTTTTGTTTTTTTGTTTTTTTTAATTAGAAGGGGAAAAGGCACCAAGGTTAATAATAACAATAATAATAGCCTTTAGGAAGGTTTGTTATAGTGGCCAGAAACCAGCAGTGCTGTGCACCTCATAAAACGTATGTTTAACCCTCCTAACGGCCCTTGAGGCGTGGGGGGGAGCCCTCTTTCATCCTCCCTGTACCTTTTGAATCCTGGCTCCACCATTTACTGCCCATATGACTTTGGTCGCGGCATCTCATTTTGCTCGCCTACAGAACCCAGACAGTACGGTCACCTTCCTTGGAGGGCTGCTGATGGGAAGTAAAGGAGATCAAACAAGGCCTGGCAGTCACCAGCACGCAACAAACTGTAGCTGGCGATCACTGTCACAGGAACAGCAGTGATGGCAGTAAAGGCAAGAGCAGTGTTCCACAAGGTCATGGAAAGAATATCCTTTGGAGACACAGGTTCGAATTCCATCACCCCCAAAACAGTAGGTCATTCGGCACTGGCCATGGGATTTAACCTCTCTGGCTCACCTTACTCCTCTTTGCCGTCAAGCACTGTGGACAGTCTGAGATTTTATCCTACCCACAAGCTAACAAGTGAGCCAGCCAGAGTTGCATGGATGCTGCTAGAAGACACAAAACTCGTGGGTCAGAAGCAAAGGGCTTTGTCATTCACAGCACAGCAAGAAGCAAGGGCACCAGCATATCTGCAGCAGCCCCCCACCACCAGGCCCCTAGTCCCAAGATGGTTAGGCAACTGGACCCAAATGCGTGCCTGTATACGCTGTGAGTGACCAGAGAGGAACCCTCAGCTTAGAAAACTACATCTTCTATACCGGACAGTAAACATGCCTTCCCATTTTTCTAAAGGGACAGATCATCTCTGTCTTCCAAACACCCAAATAAACATCCTTAACAAAGACATTCTCAAACAAAGGGCATTCCGTGCTTTGCTCCTAAGAACTTCAGAAACAGGGGCACCTGGGTGGCTCAGTCAGTTAAGTGTCCCGACTTTGGCTCAGGTCATGATTCTGTGGTTTGTGAGTTTGAGCCCCATGTGGGCTCTGTGCTGACAGCTCAGAGCCTGGAGCTTGCTTCGGATTCTGTGTCTCCCTCTCTCTCTCTCCCCTTGCCCCGCTCATGCTCTCTCTCTGTCTCAAAAATAAACATTAAAAAAACCTTTTTTTTTTTTTTGAAGAGAACTTCAGAAACAACACAAGGAGAATGGCCCCCAACAATAACGAAACGCCATTCACTGGGTACCTTCAAAGACTGCGTAGTGGACGGCGTTTCCAACCTGTTTTCTTTTCTGAGACCAGAAATACAATGTCTCCCACAATAAGTATCTGCACAATGAATGAACGATAGACCGTAAGAGCAGACTAGAATTCTAGGGAGAAAGTTTCCAGGCCTGCTACCAAAACCCGGCAAATTTTAGCGTGGAATTATCTTCCTGGAAGCCAGTCACTGGACCCGGACTGATAGCAGGGTAGGAGAGAACACCTGCCAACGAGGTCACCTTGCCAGCCAGGGCGCGAACCTCTCCCCAGCCTTCTGGCAAGCCTGTGTGGCACGGACACAGACAGCTCCCCAGTTCACAAAGCCGTTCACTGCAATTCTTAACAGCTCTCCTTGTTACAAAGTCTTTCATTACAATAAAAGCAGCCTCTTGATGATTTCTACTATCGATCTGAGTTCCACCTTCTTGCGGTGACGGAAGTCTATTCCCTCCTCCGTACAATTTCTCTTTCGATGGCAATGCACTCTCAGTACTTTTCTCTCAGGTTACATAAACATCTCTAACTGCTTCCACCGTTTCTCCCACAACATGGCTCCCACACAGCCCACCATCCTTGTGGATTTGCTCTGAAGTCCCTACAAAAACAGCGAACATTCACATAGAGCTCACTGTACGCTCAGCATTAACCTAAGTGGTTTCCACATAGGAACTCATTTATTCCTGACAACAACCCTAGGAGGTAGGTGCCATTATTACCCCTCTGTTTACAGACAGGAAACAGAGTTGTGCGTCGGAGGCACAGAACTTTTAAGTAGCAGAGCCAGTCCGCAAGCCTGAGCGGTCTGGCCCTTAAAAGCTTCCCTGTCCTGCCTCTCAAGACGTGGTGCTAGAACCGAACACAACATTCCTAATGTGCTGTGACCAATCCAAACAGGAAGAGGTGTTTGGTTGTTTTTTAAGTTTTATTTATTTGGAGAGAGACAAAAAGCATGAGCGCGGGGGAGGGGCAGAGAGAGGGAGAGAGAGAGAGAATCCCAAGCAGGCTCTGCGCTGTCAGCGGAGAGCCCGAGGCGGGGCTCGAACTCACGAACCATGAGCTCATGACCTGAGCCAGAATCAGCCCTGAGTCGGACACTTAACTGACTGAGCCACCTGGGCACCCCAGTAAAAGGCTTCTATATCCTCTAACATGGGTACTACATTTCTAAATAACCAGGCCTAAAAGTACCTGCATTTTTGTAAATATTGAGTCCAAAAATTATCCAAGATCCCACTGACAATAAATGCTGACAAGCCAGCTCTCACTCATCTACTTGGGAAATTTTCAAACGAACCACAAAAATGTACATGCATCCTTGTGTCATACACTTGGGAAAGGGCAGGTGAAAGTGAACACAGGATATTATTTAGTGTCTGTTACGTGCCAGGATTGCGGTGGTTATTTTGCACACATAATCTAAGACAATACTCAAAAGAGTCTGGTGAGATGGTTATCACCACCCTTTTTACAGATAAGGAATTAGAGGAACAGAGAGGTACAGTAACTTGCTTCCACACCCACAGCTAACATCAGACCCCGACTTCAAGCTTATACGCGACTTCAAAGCCCATGCCTTTTCCACTGTGCACGTTATGAACTCCTACTTCTTGTGCTTTCAGCTCCTAATCAAGCTACAGCTCACATGTGAAGAAACGAGTGAATGAGTACAGATGCGGACAGTACTAAAAAAGCTGCTAAGAGCTCTAACAGTCTTGAGTATGAACAAGAAGTATGAGCTTAAAGACATAAGCAGAGAGGAAACGATTTGAAGTTGCCACCCCAAGATGCATTTACGTTGGCGAATCGCTCTTTAGATTTTTTTTTCCCCACTCTTATCTCGAAACCATTGTGATTTACAAACTTGCCAAGTTCACGGAAGAACACAAAAGCCTACGCTAAATTCTAGTTAGGCCAGACAGAGAGACATTTCTGGATCACCAAGAATTTTTCACTAAGACAGCTCTGGCATTTTGCATGATGAATTGCATCTCTAACCATGACTAATTAATCCCTAGGAAGGAATTTATTTACCTAATGGGCTCAAAAGGCCATAGCACAGGGGCGCCTGGGTGGCGCAGTCGGTTAAGCGTCCGACTTCAGCCAGGTCACGATCTTGCGGTCCGGGAGTTCGAGCCCCGCGTCAGGCTCTGGGCTGATGGCTCAGAGCCTGGAGCCTGTTTCCGATTCTGTGTCTCCCTCTCTCTCTGCCCCTCCCCCGTTCATGCTCTGTCTCTCTCTGTCCCAAAAATAAATAAAAACGTTGAAAAAAAAAAAAAAAAAAAAGGCCATAGCACACATGTTAAGTTACTGTTTACAGCACTTAGTAGGGACACATACTACATGATTCTAGTGAACTCATAACCATCGGCTCTAAGCAAGCCAGACGCATGAGCGTTAAACCCAAGCTAAAAACCTACAGATCTAAAACTGAATTTGTCAGTTTCCTCTTTTTATACCAGCTTCTGTGTTTCCATGTAGTCAGTCAAGTGTTTTGAAAGGAAAATAACTAGTCACCATCATGGACTCCTTCTACGGAGCAATTTTGCCTTCACTTCGGACTTAATAGAGTAATG
Source organism: Leopardus geoffroyi (assembly GCF_018350155.1). NCBI lineage: Eukaryota > Metazoa > Chordata > Mammalia > Carnivora > Felidae > Leopardus > Leopardus geoffroyi. Next base: position 149,451,715 of record NC_059331.1, on the reverse strand, counting down.
GAGTCCAGACATGGGAAAAGCACACAAAAGTTGCTATTACTCTTAAAAAAGACAAAAGTGAGATCAAGTAACAGAAAAAGCACACCTATAAAAATAAGGTTAGTCACCCAAAGGTAACCCATCACTCAAGAGAAACAATAACCTTCAATCAAAGACAAATGAGAGGATGCAACAAAGAACCACAAACCAAAAATACTACCATTTGGAATGTACCAGAAGTTTTTCCTCTTCCCTTCATATATGTCAACCATGAGGCATTTATAACTTTCAAGCTCTTTGAACTTGGGCAAGTCAACTTCTGTGGGTTTCTTCCCTTGTCAGACAGACAAGACAGTAAGTGTACCTGCCTCACCAGGTGGTTGTGATTGGCAAAGTCCATGAATGTGCTGGGTGAAATAAAAAGTGCCATTGACGTGTGGGCTGATACATTATTAGGAACCAAATACATCATCTGTGAATCACAACACTGTTAGCCCAAAGCCTCCCCCCATTCGAAAGTTCCTGAAGATATTTATTCACAAACTGAGGTCAGACCTTTTCTTTATATTCTTCTGGTGTGTGGCACATTAAAAGTGCTTAGGAAAAGCTAAATAATGAGCAGCAGCAAGATACAGGATCTGAAGGGGTCAGGGAGGGCAGTTCCTTGCCGGAAGAGACAATTGCTACTAAATTATCTCGCGCAAAGAAATGCCTGCTCAGAAATCTCTAGCAAAGGACGAATAATAGTTACAGCGACCCTATTTGGTTCATTTAGTCATTCAACTAATAGTGATTAAACACCTACTACTTGGCAGGTGAATAAAGCCAATCCCTCCCTCAGGAACCTTACATTCTCGCGGGAGAAGCAGGTGATACAAGAGAAATACAGAATACACGGCAGCCCGGGAAGAAGCAGCTATGGAAAACACAGAGGGACGGTAGGAGGAGGGGAACTGTATTACACAGGAGGCCAGAGAACCTCTCAGATAAAGATGGCATTTGATCAGAGCTTTCTAGAAATGAGGGAAAGAGAAGGGACACTATCTGGGGAAGCGGATTCCAGAGAAAAGGGAAGATGCGCAGACTCTCACGATGCACAGGGGATTGTTTGGCCTGTTCAAGAAAGAAGGAATGGCAGGCAAGTCCGTGTGGCTTCAGAGAAGCAAGGAAGGGGACAGTGATAGACATGAGATCAGGTAGGAAGCCGAGAGCCAGAAAAGGGACACCTTTGTGGACTTGTACTCTAAAAGTGTTCTTTGATGCCACCTGGGGATTAGCACCCAAACAAAGAATGACAGCTTTTGGGGTGCCTGGCTGGTTCAGTTGACTGAAGAGTGTGTGACTCTTTACCTCAGGGTCATGAATTCGAGCCCCATGTTGGGTGGAGAGATAACTAAAAAAATAAAAACTTCAAAAAACAATGATAGCTTTCAACCAGTATTTTTTTCTTTTTTTTTTTTTTTTTTTGAGAGAGAGAGAGAGAGAGAGAGAGAGAGAGAGAGAGAGAGAGAGCGCTTGTGCATGCACATACATGGAGGGGCAGAGAGAGAGAGAAAATCTTAAGCAGGTTCCATGCCCAGCACAGAGCCTGATGCCGGCTCAATCTCACAAACCGTGAGATCATGACCTGAGCCAGAACCAAAAGTCAGATGCTTAACCGAATGAGGCACCCAGGCACCCCTCAACCAGTATTTATTAGTGAATACTGAATGGCGAATATTCAACAATATTTCAAGTTTCATTTTACTTCTCTTCAACCTCTTCCAAAAAGGACTGGAGATCATTTGTACAAGAATATAGAAAATATCAATGAGAAAACATAACTAGTTAAGGAAATACAGGACAAAACAATGCCACATGAATGTAGAACACAGGTATGCAGGTCATACCCAAACACAGCTGATATGAAATCAGCCCTCAATCTAACTGTGAGGTTCCTAGCCATACAAAAAGTGAAATGTAGCTAAATAATTCTCATTATCAAAAGTATAGATTCCAGTTCCTTTGCTGAGGAAGCACACTAAATTCTAAAAAATCTTTCACTTAAAACAAGGAAGAGGGGCGCCCGGGTGGATCAGTCAGGTAAGCATCTGACTCTTGCTATCAGCTCAGGTCATGATCTCACGGCTCATGAGATCAACCCCCATGTCAGGCTCTGCGCTGACGGTGCAAAGCCTGCTTGGTAATCTCTCTCTCCCTCTCTCTGTTCTTTCTCTCTCTCAAAATAAATAGATAAAAACTTAAAACAACAACAACAACAAGGAATACAATATACAATACAGTGAACAATGTCTTCAACCACCTTGTAAATACAATAAATTTTATATGGTCAGTTCTTCTAAATTCCTTCAAGAACAGAACATTAAAACACAACTCAGACCTAGAGATTGTGACTCTGAACATAATCCTAACATGAAGATTTCCAATGATCCATTTTAATCTAAGGATAGAATTGGGGGAATTTACAGGATGAAATGAATCAAACCATGTTTCATTAATTTCCTCCTCTCAGAAAGCCCTTTGATAGTTCAACCTGACCAGAGAGCAGTTCTTTGAAGAGCATCAACAGTACAAGTATTTGTATTAAAGGGTTAGTAGGGGACTGTTAAATATTATAAGCCAGAAAAGCAAGTAGAAAGGTTGACGACCAGTCAGGAAAAATTAGTGGCCTGCCCAGGACTCTAGACTCAAGACCACCTATAGGTGGTAACAGGCTATCACTCTGGAAGCCTTTTAGGGTATTTTAACAAAGTAATAAGAGTCCCCAGAGTACAAGCTGTTATAGACTGAATTGAGACATACCCCCTACCACTACCAAATTTATGTTGAAGCACTAACCCCCAATGTGACTCTTTGGAGATTAGGGTGTCTAAGGGAGGTCATATGGATGGGGCTTTAATGAGGTAGCCAACCCTGACTGGTACCTTGATCTTGGACTTCTAGCCTCCAAAACTCTGAGAAAATAAATTTCTGTTTAGGCCACTCAGTCCGTGTTTTGTTATGGCAGCTCGAGCAGACTTATACACCACCCTGCAAAACATAGGCAGTATTATTTTGGTTCACTAAAATCTCAAGGCGGATGTTATCAGTCATACCCCTTAGCCACAGCAACACGGATTCTCCACAAATCCTCAAGAATTAACTGCCTAGGGGCGCCTGGGTGGCTCAGTCGGTTAAGCGTCCGACTTCAGCTCAGGTCACGATCTCACGGTCCGCTAGTTCGAGCCCCGCGTCGGGCTCTGGGCTGATGGCTCAGAGCCTGGAGCCTGTTTCCGATTCTGTGTCTCCCTCTCTCTCTGCCCCTCCCCCGTTCATGCTCTGTCTCTCTCTGTCTCAAAAATAAATAAACATTAAAAAAAATTAAAAAAAAAAAAAAGAATTAACTGCCTAATACAGCCTCAGATAACTAACCTGCTAGAAGAAATATTTAACGTAATACACCTGAATTCTGGTGACCCCTGCAGAACAATTAGTATTAAGTCATGCTATCTGAAAACAGTTAATATGCTTAAGTATTTACTAAGGGCATTCCTTGTTGGTATCCAGTGACCTCTCCTCCAGGAATAACAAAAACAACTGATGTAAATCCCTTCAAACAACTCAGAAAAACTAATCACAAGTAAGGTCCCACATATCCAAAAATCACTTACTTACCAGGAAGCTACAGCTGTTCAAAGCACAATCTACAGCAGGAATCAAAACCCAGTGATACCCTTCCTGGGAAATAAGGCCTCTTAGAGAAGCTAGCAGTCTCTGAGCCCTTGTACTTTTTCCTCATCAGGCACCTGAACCCCTCAACCTGTACCACCTTCACTCTTGTCAGGACAATCCTAATGAATTTTTTTTTAATCATATAATGGAAAGAGCACCAGACAAGGGGTCCACTTTATTTACAAAATAGAATAACATATTGTCATAAGGCAAAAAGTAAGTATTTTTAAACCCCAAAACACAAGGATTAACTAGTTTTGGACCCTCACTCCAAACAGGAAAAAAAAAAAAAAAAAAACCATTAGCTTACTGAGCGTTCTAGAATATTCCTTTTGGTTATTGATCCCAAGACAGAAAAAAAAACCCCTAGAACAGACATGATTCTTGAAAACATGAATCCTATTTTCTTTCCCAAACTGCTTTTAAACAAAAACATTTAGGTTACACTATTAGATGATCTACTTAGCCCTTATTTCAAAGTCTGAGAGTCAGATTTTCTTTTCCTTTAAAGCATGAAACAACCAACCTAAGAAATGCCTGACAGTAGGGGAACTAAAGCCAGTTCTACATAAGAGTAGAGTGTAACTCCAAACTAAAGAAGAGGAAAAGAGATCAAGAATATAAAACAACTTGTGAAGTGGTCTTCAAAGCCTATTCTACTATGAAGAGCACTTTGTATATGATGAATCGTCTATAAATGGTCCAATGAATTATAAAAAAAGAGAGACCCTCGTAATTCTGAGTTTGCATGGAAAAAAATCACACATTAAATATCTGAGATGTGTATCACTATATAATCACATAAGATATGGCTTCACTCAAAGCATAACCGAATCTACATTACACTTTTTAATCCGATTTTATTATATTCAATTATACACTGTGACGGCTTGTTTCTTAATTATGTCTTATTAGATCCCACAAAATACAAGATAATCCCATCCCAACTGATAGCAATTCATGATGACAAGTCTTCTGAAAAACTTTTTGGATGCATAAAAACAACATCCCTTAATTCACTACTAAGATTCATTTAATATCGAGTGACAGCAAACAATTTCTGCTTTAAAGTCAATTGAAAATTCACTGGTGTCTTGCTTCAGACAGCACTTAGGGCCAATTACTACACCCAACACATGCGGTTTTTCAATATTTCAATTAACTCGGTTATACAAAATACTTCTGGGGGCCAAAAGCTCTAAATCTTATAACCAACAGAGAAGGGCATGATCTAAAATTAAGTAAAATCAGCCTCACTAAAGCATAAAACTGAATCCAGGATTGACAGAGTCCATTTGAAATCCACCCTCTACCCTCACTTAACCAGCACTATCTCTTTTCCCACTTGAGCTTGAAGCTCCACATGCTCCCTACAGCCTTCTCCACAGGGATCTTATTTTTCATCCCCGATGGAAGGCTCCTGTGACTACCACACATTACGGCATTTGGTCATTTTGAAGGTGTAGGCTACTTCCCTAACGTGGAGATTCTGGCGAGTTCCTCAGAAATCACATTGTAGAAGACAAAAGTAGGTGTTGCAAGGCACTAGGTTATCTTGGAAATTCCGGATTACCCAAACTGAAGCAGCTTTCTTAACTACAGACATCCGAGAGACTTTAACACGTCCATGCGCGAGGGAGGGAGGGCAGAAGCTGGGTGGACGAGACGTGAAGAGTATGTAGTATCTCTTAGATTTGTCCACAGACTCTTGTAATGCCCTTCCCTCCCTCTCCCCAGGACCTACATATAAACACACCCACACATTTTCATGAAATTTTCAAACACGTACAAAAACCAAGAGACTCCTCAAATAACCCAGCTTCAATAACTGTGAACACATCCCAATCTTGTTATACCCTAACTTCGCCCCTCAACCCCCATGATTTTGAAGCAAATACTAGACACCATATTTTTACTGGTATATATTCAGTATGTATCTCTCAAAATTAAAAGGAAAGAGTCTTAATTCCAGTATAATTTATATAGTGTTATATTGGCTTCAGATGTACATACAGCGATTCAACAAGTCTATCCATCACTGCGTGCTCATAACAATAAATGTACTCTTTTTTTTTTTTTTAATTTTTTTTTCAACGTTTTTTTTATTTATTTTTGGGACAGAGAGAGACAGAGCATGAACGGGGGAGGGGCAGAGAGAGAGGGAGACACAGACTCAGAAACAGGCTCCAGGCTCTGAGCCATCAGCCCAGAGCCTGACGCGGGGCTCGAACTCACGGACCGCGAGATCGTGACCTGGCTGAAGTCGGACGCTTAACCGACTGCGCCACCCAGGCGCCCCAATAAATGTACTCTTAATCCCCTTCACCTACTTCACCCATCCTCCCACTCACCTCCTCTCTGGCAGTTAGAAGGCTGTGTTTCTTTTGTCTGTCTTTTTCCATGTTCAATTGTTCTTTTACTTAAATTAAGAATATTTTTGTAAACATAGCCAAGATACCATCGTCTCCGCTTTAAAAAGTTAATGCTAATTGGTTTACCTTATTTCCCCCAACTAAATTACATCCTAAAGGCTACCCAATGTGCATTCAAAACACCTGCTAATCCTAAAATGGAGGTTCTGCCAAGGTGGGTAGGTGGTGACTGAGTCTGCACTTTTTTTTTTTTTTGGGGATTCTGAATTTTTAAAAACACGCAAGTGATATTTTTGAGTATAAAAATGACGCCTCCCATAATATTTAGCACAATGATAGCACCAAATTTTGAATGGAAAAACACGTTTTTGAAGTATGTGCCACTTTATTTTTTGCAAGGGCTATATAAAAACTTTTAAAACAATAAACGTCAGGAAAGGTTCTCCTAAGGAACTTAAAACATTGTTTGCCTACCATGTCAAATAGTCACAAGAACCTCCCTGTTAAATGGTAGTTCCTGTGTTTTTCAAGGCGAATTCCCAACACATAAAGGACTGGCTACTGAAAAGAGCAGAACTCATTTCATGGCTTGAAAAGCAGTTAACAATGTAAGGAGCAGAGTAGAAGATGATAGAGAACAGCCCCCACCAGGGCAAACTGAAAAATGCGAGCACAGATTGCAAACTTCCAAATGCAAGCAAAAGCAAAAAGCAAAACAAAACCACCACCAACAAAAATAATTTAAACGCTGTGCCACCCAAAGAAAACCAATTACCAGCTCTATGAGAGCTCAGGCTGCGACAAACAATACTATCACAGGCATTAAACAAAACAAAAAAAACTATACCCTCAAAAACAAATACATAAACAGATGCAAAATAGTTCTAAAGCATTTCTAGGAGTTCTGAAGGCAAAGTTCCTGGAAAAATATTATATGAAGTGAAACTTTTTAGCTGCTTAATTAAACACTCTGCAAAATACTGCAAAAATCAGGCCATCAAGGCTGAGATACCTACCTCACTCTCCTGCCATACCTTCAGACAGCACATCTGATTACCTTATTCTTCCTCTCTGGGCATATGCAGCTGATGAAATCGGGACCGATGAAAAATCAAACTTTAGAGATATTTTTCAAAATAGTAAGCCCTGATGGAAGTGATGGACTTCCACTTCTGGCCGAGATGAAATGACAGGAACTAAATTTACCCTAGCATCTGAAGGTAACAACAACAACCAAAAAAACCCAATTTTGAAGCCTTAAACATGAAGGCAGTTAAGAGTTTGCAGGGCTGGTGACACAGGAAAGAGAACTGCACAGGGCACTCTGGAGATGTGGAGAAGGGCTCCCTTAAAGCTCCCGCTGACCATCATCAGCACACGCATGAAAGGAAATAACCCAAGGCCAGGAACAGAACCACCAGTAAGGATTAGTGGACACAGTATCTGAAATCACACACAGCCAGAGTGAAAAATCTCATGATTCACAGAGCACTGGGTGGAGTATTCAAAAGGATTCTGCAACAGAAGTGAGACAAAATTGGCGCTAAACCAAATGCTACTCTGCTCCCAATGAGCAAAACTTAAAATAAGACCTGAAAGGACCACAGTTTCCAAGCAACCTAACCACATCCCAGAACAAAATTCAGGAATATTTACAGGAAAACAAAGACATCCACTGCCAGTACCCAAAAAGGTAAAAAATCACAGTATATAGTATCCAAAAGGTATAGAAAAGGTATAAAAGAATGTAAAACGGGGGGGGAGATAATCAACTGAAACTAACCCAAAAATGACACAGATGACAAAATTAGTAAAGAAGAGCATTAAAACCATTATACCTGTTTCCATAGTTCAAGAAGCTATAGGAAAGACTGAACATGTAAGGAAAGCTATTAATGATTTTTTTTTTCTTAAAAAACCCAAATCAAACTTCTAGAGCCCCTAACTACAATCTAATAAAAATTACATCACATAGGATTAACAACAGATTGGAAATTGTAGGAAAGATGAACTTGAAGACACAATAATGGAAACGATACCAAAAAAAAAAAAAAAAAAAAAAGAAAGAAAAGAAAAAAAACAAGAAAAAAAGACTGGGTGTGAAAACACTGAAGTGGCCTGTAAGATAAATCTGACCAACAATACATGTAACACTTACACGCTGAAATCCATTTAAAAACTGCTGAAATTAATTCAATAAAGAGATATACCTCTTCAGGGATAAGACAACTCACAGCTGTCAATTCTCCCACATTAATCTGTACATTCAAGGCAATCCCAGCCAAAATCCCAGCATGTTTTATGGTAGAAATTGACTAGCTAATTCAAAGATTAATATGGAAAAAAATAAAAAATAAAATTGATACAGAAGTGGACCTAGAATAGTGACAAAAACTTTTAAGAAATACAATACAGTTGGAGAACATATACTGTCTACAAGACTTATAAAAGCAACAATCAAGACTTTGTAGGGACACCTGGGTGACTTGGTTTGTTATCAGCTGACTCTTGATTTTAGCTCAGGTCATGTTCCCAGAGTTCACGGGATCAAACCCTGTGTCAGGCTCTGCACTGAATATGAAGCCTGCTTAAGATTCTCTCTCTCTCTCTCTCTCTCTCTCTCTCTCTGCCCCTCTCCACTGCTTGCACTCTCTCTCTCAAAAAAAAAAAAAAAAAAAAAAGACTGTGGGGCTGCTGTGTAATAATGTTATCAAGATAAACAGATGAATGGAACAGACTAGATAATCAAGAAAGAGACCCGCACTGGTCAAATGATTTTTGACAGAGGTGCAAAGAAATTCAGTGAAGAAAGCATAATCTTTTTAACAAATGGTGCTGGAATAACAGGATACTCTCACACAAAATACGAATTGGAAAGAAATGGACAGGGATGCTGGAAATGTTCACCTCTACCTTGATGTGGGTAGTGGTTACACAAGTTAAAATTCATCAAGACATATACTTAATATGTATACACTTTACTACATGTATATATACCTCAAAAAGTGAGACAAATAAAGTGAGCATACAAGTCAGCATATAAAGATCCTATATCTATTTAAAAAATTATTTCTATCTATACACCCAACATTTCATACCCACACAGAGAGAAATGTCTACAATTAGGTACAACTAATATCAATGATGGTTAGTAATTTACAAAGGATAAAGTTTGGAATACTTTTCATCTTCCATCTTGCTGCATTTCCAGTGCTTGAACTCTTTATATGAATGTGTATTATTTTTATAACAATTTTTAAACACTGGAAGCAAATTTCTTAATAATTTTTAATTCTGGGTAAAGAGAATGAGTTTATATTTTTCTTCTCTGTAATTTTCCATATTTTTTGATTTCCCCACTTAGAAAATGTATAATTACAGGGGTGCCTGGGTGGCTCAGTCGGTTGAACATCCCACTTCGGTTCAGGTCATGATCTTGCTGCTCGTGGGTTCGAGCCCTGCGTGGGGCTCTGAGCTGACAGCTCAGAGCCTGGAGCCTGCTTCAGATTCTGTCTCCCTCTCTCTCTGTCTCTGCTCACACTCTGTCTCTTTCAAAAATAAATAGACATTTAAAAAAATTTTTTAATGTATAATTACAAGGACTACACAGCAATACAAAAAAATTTTGTTATGCTAAAAAAAAATTAAGTTTGTTATAATTACAAGTATTAAATCTCTGTATGTACCTAAACAGAATCCACACACAAACCTTAAAAAGAAAATATTTGGGAAGAAGATTGTTGGATTTTTTTTTATGACTTTTCTTTTTTTTTTTACCACCTTTTGTGATGCAATTTTTATAAAGGAAAATGAGGAAAGCTACAATGACAAGTGTGCACAAGAAGAGAACAAAAGGCATGGAATGTTGTTCACGATCCCACATGTGTCCAACAATGGAGAAAAAAGATCATCTTTCCAACAAATGGTGCTGGACATCCACGTGCAAAAAAAAAAAAAAAAAAAAAAAAGATCTAGACACAGATTTAATAGCCTTCACAAAACTTAACTCATACCAGATAACAGTCCCAAATTTAAGACAAAATATAAAACCCCTAGAAGTTAATATTGGAGAAAATTTAGATGATTTGGGGTATGGCATAGACCTCTTATAGTTTATTTGAGAGAGCCCACGTACATGCACACAGGAGAGAGGCAAAGAGAGGGAGAGAGAGAATCCCAAACAGGCTCCACAGTGTCAACACAAAGCCCAAAGCCGGGCTCGATCTCACAAACCGTGAGATCATGACCTGAGCTGAAGCCAAGTCAAACGCATAACCAACTGAGCCATCCAGGCCACCCGGCACAGACTTTTTAGATACAACACCAAAGACATGACCCAAGACAGAAATCACTGATGAGCTGGACTTCGTGAAAATTACAAACTTCTGCTCTGGGAAAGACTATGTCAAGAGAATGACAACACAAGATCAGGAAAAAATATTTGCAAAACACGTATACCCACATGCATCCAACTATGACATGCAACTACGTGACAGTGAGACAAATACTACCCTCTTACTCATAACAGAGTTAATAAAGAAAGACAGTCATCAAAAACATCCAGTTCCTGGCCAGGGCCAGGGAAAACAGGTACGCTACCACACCACTTGTGGGGGTGTAAATTACCATCTTCCCAGAGGACATTTTGACTGTGTCAAAATACAAAATGTGCATATACTCAGATGTAGCAATTCCTCTCCTACTGCCATGATTTTACACCATGGATATGGCTCTCAGAGGTATGTGAATGCTCACTGCAATGCATTTTTAACAGAAGACTAAAAGGGGAAAAAAAAAAACTTAAGTGTTACAAAAGGGGTGGGAAAGAGACCACCAATTAAATAGATTATGGGGTGTCATATGACAGAACGCGACATCGTCACTTAAAAGACTGAATAGATCAGGGGCGCCTGGGTGGCTCAGTCGGTTGGGTGTCCGACTTCGGCTCAGGTCATGATCTCTCAGTCCGTGAGTTCGAGCCCCGCGTCGGGCTCTGTGCTGACAACTCAGAGCCTGGAGCCTGTTTCAGATTCTGTGTCTCCCTCTCTCTCTGACCCTCCCCCATTCATGCTCTGTCTCTCTCTGTCTCAAAAATAAATAGACGTTAAAAAAAAATTTTAAAAAAAAAAAAAAAAAGACAAGACCGAATAGATCAATATGTGCTGCTAGAAGAGATCTCCAAAATAGAGAAAAATAAGCCAACGAACAAAGGTTCAAAAATATACATAGTATGACCCCAATTGTTTAAAGAATATATAATACATAATTTTCATGAATATTCCTTTAAGTGCATATAATTTCATAAATAATATTATATATTAACATATTAAATATTAAAAAATGGGGCACCTGGGTGACTCAGTCGGGTAAGCATCCAACTCTTGGTTTCGGCTCAGGTCATGATCTCACGGTTCATGAGGTTAAGCCTTGCATGGGGCTCTACGCTGTCTCGAAGCCTCCTTAGAATCCTCTCTCTCCCCTTCTGTCTGCCCCTCCCCCACTCATGCTCACTCGCTCGCTCTCTCTCAAAATAAATAAACATTAAAAAAAGAAAAAATATTAAAGAATATACATTCTTGTTTAAAGATCATACATTCACACACACTTAAATACAGTTTCTATTTTCCTCAAAGAACTAAACGACAGTTAACAGAGATATTTCAGGGAAGAGATGAACAGGGAGAAAAGTCTTTGGTTTTTATTTTGTTCCTCTTGAAATATTTGCATTTTCTAAATATGTAACTGAATTTTGAAAATTATACCTGTGATTTCAGAAAATCATATAATTTGTTAATGGCAAAAGGAGTTACCTAGACAAAGTGATCGTAGGCTTTTCAATTTGCTCGTTTATAAACTTTCTGTCCTTAACCTAATAAATATTTTGTGTTTTACGTCTGCTTATATATATTTCATATGTACACGTAAGAGTACATATACTGAAATCTAGCTTCTTTGGCTGACTCCCAAATTGTCAATAATTGCCATCTTAACTCAGCTACAGAAGGTTTTTTGGTTACATTCACACCAAACTGGGAAGGAGATTTCTGACAGAAAACTAACATCCTATCCCGGTTGCGATCTGGCAAACATTACAATCAAGTTTCTCACCAGATCTCGCTCTCCCTCTCCCTCTCCTCTCTCTCTCTCTCTCTCCCTACTAACTACACCTCAACTCCCACCAAAAACTGACCGCACCTATCTACTCTAAGTAGTGGCTTGGAAAAAACCTGACCCAGCACCCAACATTACATACCCCTCTCTGCCTCAAGGCCTTCAGGAAATCCCCGTGTTAAAAACGACACATGAGGTTGGAAACTAAGACATGGGTTCCCAAGATATTAATTCTTCATGTTTCACAGAAAAAAATAAGCGGGGGGGGGGGGGAGGATTATTTTGCCTCATATCCACATATGCTGTCGGATGTGGCAGGACATCGAGAAAAAAGTGTTTAGTCTCGAGAGAGCCTAGCAGTGATGTTTAAACGGTACCACATTGCTAGGGCCAAGACGCCCCAGGATGCAGAGAGAGTGGGGAACCTTAAAAACCACAATGAGCCTGGCTCAGATGAAGAGAGGAGGGGCCACCGCAAACAGCGCTAACCACTTAGCACAACTTCCAGGCCTCCGCTCTGAACACAGTGACCACGTTCCCTTCTGCCACAGACCGTGCCATGGACCTCAAAGCTGTTTGTTCAAAGCTCGGATCAGAGCCCGGACCCCTTCAACAAAGCGGGCTTTGAATTACGTACGGGGCTGACCAAAAACACTCTCTGAGGAGGAAGGGAATTTAACAGGTGTCTACAATAAAGGATTTCCCAAGTTTTTGAAATCCCACCTTCTGTGAAGACATGAAAGTTGGTGACACCGTGGGCCTTCAACTGCCTTCAAACCTCCTTGACATCTGTAGCCAGAGTCTGTCTACAAAAGCTCCGCTCTGAGGTTCCGGTAAGGTCACCTCAAGCCACAGCCAAAGTTTGGCTTCCCAATTAAATGGTCTATTAAAGGCCAACTTGCAAGGAGAAGTGAGTCAACATTTAATTGGAAAGCAAATCACCTAACAGTAAGCGGTAGACACATTTCCCAATTAAAAATCTGACAAGAACTCACAAAAATAAAATAGCATCTCCAAAATGCCATTCTGCTTCTCATTTAGAAAGGCTGCCTGTTTCGACATCACACCAAACAAGAGGTTAGGGGGTAGGAATCAATAAAAAAGTAGGAAAATGCTGTGTGTGCACACACACATGTAAAACTGTCCAAATTTACATCAGCAGGTAATCACGATTCTGTCCACGCAATTAGTTCCATCTCAAAGGGCCAGTGGCAAGACTTTAAGCCAAAAGCTGCAGTTAGAGGAGTGGCCTCCGACAGACTCAGTCCCAAGCACTGTCTGTCTCCTCATCAAAGCCCCACTTCCCAGCCTGAGGACCCAGCAATACCCCAGGAGCCCACCCTTTGAAACCTCTGATTGACCTGAAATCTTTTTCCCCAGTACTTTTTTTTAAAATGCTAAGAATTGCATTTTACGAGTCTCAAGGTTCTTAAATAACCACCTACCAAACATAACATTTTCATTACAACTACACTATACTTCTTGAAGCTATTTTGTTTTTCAAATGCTTTAAAGTGGTGGTGGATCACACTAGCAAAATAGTTATTTAACTAGTTGGTACCACAGCAGGAAACAGTGATGAGATTTGGCCACTCCCTATGTCTATATCTACTGTATCTTTAGGTCAAACACTTACCCACCTGTAGTTTCCTTATGCTGTTCCAACTCATAGAGAGAGCATTAAATATATATGTTATGCTAATGCCCAATAAGAAATACAAATAACTTTTTTACACATCTGAACAAAAGAACTGATGGAGAATTTTTAACACTCACTATTCAAAAAAAAAAAAAAAAACTGCTCAGTGACATAAAAAGAGAAATCAAGAGAAATAAAGCCCAACTAATCAAATTTTTCAAAGGACTATCACTGACAAATCATTTCTTTGGTGATAAAATGATAGGTCCAAGGGAACATGAAAGAGAACTGGCACGTATCAGATAGATCTTCAAGGATGCTGAGACTTTACAAACATGAGCCTAAAATGGGTTCAAGAAAGCTTTGGTATTTATTTGAAAGAGAAACTGAAAAGAAGTTAAGGAGAAGAGGAGGCAATCCTCAAAAGTTTTACATGAGAAATTAAGAATCATGAAGACAGAGGCTTCTGGGTGGCTCAGTCCGTCAAGCATCCAACTTCAGCTCAGGTCATGATTTCACTGCTCCTGGGGTCGAGCCCCACATCGGGCTCTGTGCTGACAGCTCAGAGCCTGGAGTCTGCTTCAGCTTCTGTCTCCCTTTCTCTGCCCCTCCCCCGCTCATGGTGGCTCATGCTCGCTCACGTGCTCCTTCTCTCTCTCTGTCCTTCAAAAATAAACATTAAAAAAATTTTTTTTAATCACGAATACAATGTTGCAAGAAGGGTATCAAAAGAATACAAACTGAACAGACAAAGCAGCAACTTCAGAGTGAGAAAAGAGTTTACTAACAAGAAATATACATTCCCGGTTTTTCCCGTTTTAGCAAGATGTAATTGACATATTACACTGCAGTCCTTTAAGCTGTACAACATGGCTTAATATATTGTGCATACTGCAAAATGATTACAATAAGCTTAGTTAACATCCATCCACCTTGCCCAGTGACAATTTCTTGTAATGGAAACTTTTAAGATCTACTGTCTTACCAACAACGTTCCCCATTCTATTCTCTGCTGAAGTACTCTCCCCCGCTACTCCCCACCTAAGCACCGAAGTTACTACCATCCTCCTCTCATTAACTGCCACTGTTTTTATGAAATTTAAACCACTGTGTTATGTTCAAAAGCACATCAGGGACATAACAACAAGGAGGGAGAGCTAGCAACACTTTCGCTTCAACCCCACAATGTTCCTATGACTCAAAGAAATATTGAAATACAAACATTAACACTCCAGAACCAACAATATCCAGTCATAAATAAGGTCCTATGTAACCATGAGCTCGAATCCTTACTAAACTTGCCCAGAGGGGCACCTGGATGGCCTAGTCAGTGAGTGTCCGACTGTTGATTTCGGCTCAGGCCATGATCCCAGGGTCATGGGATTGAGCCCAGTATTGGGCTCCACGCTGAGCGTGGAGCCTAAGATGATCCCCCCGCCCTCCCTCCCTCCGTCCCTTCCCCCCAGCTTATTCTCTCTCTCTAAAATAAATTAAAAAAAAAAACTTGCCCAGGATAATAGGTCTGGACACTCTGTTATACCCTGCTAGTCAACAGATGTTTGAAAAGGGTCATTCTAGGGGCGCCTGGGTGGCGCAGTCGGTTAAGCGTCCGACTTCAGCCAGGTCATGATCTCGCGGTCCGTGAGTTCGAGCCCCGCGTCGGGCTCTGGGCTGATGGCTCAGAGCCTGGAGCCTGTTTCCGATTCTGTGTCTCCCTCTCTCTCTGCCCCTCCCCCGTTCATGCTCTGTCTCTCTCTGTCCCAAAAATAAATAAACGTTGAAAAAAAAAATTTTTTAAAAAAAAGAAAAGGGTCATTCAAGTGGTCGGAGGTGGTCAAGGATAAGGAAGAAAAATGACAAATATTAACACACAACAGAAGTCAGCACAAAAAATGCATTGCCCTAAATCATGGTGATAATGTGAAGGTAATATAGATGGGTGGAAAAGATGGACGAACAGCCACAAAATCATATTCCACACCATCCAGCGGCAAAGTCCCCCTGAAGAGCAAAGGAACAGTCAACCAAAGGCAGTGTTTCTGAACCAGCATCACTAAAAAAATAAATAAATAAACTTTAGTTTGGTTTTCATGTTTTCAAATGTAGGGCATTTAGAGTGAATGTAATTGGCATTTAAGAAAATTGATACACAGCAGAAGTGGTAAAGCCTACAGAATCATAAGTACACAGTTGAAATGGTACATTTATATACAGCTGTTCCCTTCCCTAATCCACACTCTACTTCACCACTCCTCTTGGATTCTCATATTTCACCTGTCTCTGTCTCTCCCACTCTTATGTCATAGTTTTTAATTCCGTATTTTACCCCTCAAGTGAGCGACACTCTCCAGGATAACGTCATGTCTAATTCATCTTCGCAAAACTCAGGGCATTCCCTCATTTAACATATATTTTTATATTTACTAAGTATGTATTAAGGACCAGGCATCATACTACAAACTAGCATTAAATGCACAGTTTAAATGAATGTTGACTACAAGGCAGAAAAAAGAAGCTCAAAAAAGAACCCAAATAAATTCATGCATTATAATTCTACAGGAGATTAAGATGGGCCACTACCAACACTCTAGTTGGAGTTTTAGTATCATGAAACATCTACACTATCTATACTGTCACAGCAAGAATGTGGGTCCACACTAGACCCGCATTCCCTTTGTATGGCCTGCCAGGTTTATTAAGTATTTCCATACAGAGAATTATCATCTTAATTAAAAAATCTTAATTAAAAAGAAAAAAATCAACCAAAAAACTTAGTAATAATGATTCAATATACCATGATATGAAATTAGAGGCCCCAAAATAACACCCATGAGAAGGGTCTTTATCAGTCCATGAGTGGGAGACTGTTTTAAAATTCAATCTATGGGGCGCCTGGGTGGGTCAGTCGGTTGAGCATCCGACTTCAGCTCAGGTCATGATCTCACAGTCTGTGAGTTCGAGCCCCGCGTCGGGCTCTGGGCTGATGGCTCAGAGCCTGGAGCCTGCTTCCCATTCTGTGTCTCCCTCTCTCTCTGCCCCTCCCCCGTTCATGCTCTGTCTCTGTCTCAAAAATAAATAAACGTTAAAAAAAAATTTTTTTTTTAAATTCAATCTATGCATACCTTCAAGCCCTTAGGAACTACCAGGTACTACTGACCCTGGGTTTTAAAAAGATCAACAGGACATTCCAGGAGCCCTCCTAGAACTCAACCAAAAGTTTAGCATAGGTAGAGGGATAGAGGAGAGGGGGAAGGGGGGGGGGGGGCATTTTATGAAAAATACCTGAGTTTAAATTCAAAGGTCAACAAAGTAAAAACGTGTTAAATACATTTTATTCAGGTTGTTTTAATCACTCCCTGTATCATGCTTAATGGTGTTTGAAAGGATTCCCCTATCCTCAATCTAGATCACATTTTTAAAACAGGAGCCCCACCAATCCCACTCCCACCATACATATTCTGGGAGAATGGCAGATAACTCGAAATTTGTTTGGTTTGGTTTTGAAGGACTAGACCGTGATAGGAAGGCAGAAAAAAATTGAAAACGGATGTGTGCCTTCAAACCCACGGCCCTTCTACCAGCTCATTACAGGCTCTTGTATTTGAAGCTGTGGCCATTCACAGGTGGTTGGAGGTGTCCGAAGTGTGAGAACACAATCTGCAACTCGTGACAGTAGTCCCCGGACTTCAGGGCCTTCCACCCAGAAATCCAGGAAACAAGAAGCCTTCCCTAGTGAGCGCGGCTGAAGGCAATCCATAAATAAACGCTGTATGAATAAATGAATACACCTGGCTTTCTCTACCAAGCCCCCAAACAGCGTGCCTTTAGGGCCCGGGGACCCTAATGGAAAGCTCTGGCCCTAAAGAAAAGACAGCGAGGCGGGGTTCCTCCCTCTAGCCCAACCCCAGAGAAAAAGGGGGGACTTGGGGGTCCTTGGGAGGGGTTGGGGGAGGCAAGGAGGAAAGGGGAGGGGTCGGCAGGGTGGAACCCACCTAACCCTTCTCCCTTCCAAAGCGGAGGTCGAGCCGCTGCCCGCTGCCCCCTGTCCCCTGACCCTGCCTCCTGCCTCCCTCACCTGATCACAGAGATGAGCAGCCCCGAGGGGTCTTTGCTTTTGCTGACAGTGCTTCTGTATTTCCCACCAGCTGCTTCTGCCGCCATCTTGGTACCGGGCGGGGAGGGGGAGAGCCGGTAAGCTAGAAGGTCCAAAACGAACGTAGGCTCTGTAATTGACCTCGCTGGGGAGTCCACCAATGGAAAAAGAGAAGTTCAGAGACGCGCAACGGGACAGTCCAATCACTGGAATAAGGAGGCGGGACTGAGGCAGCAAGTTTCCAGGCCGCGCACGCGTTCTAAGCATTCTGGGAATTGTAGTTTTCTTCCGCGGTTCCTGGGAACACAGGGAAACTAAACCAGTGGTAACTTGATCAAGTCTCCTAAGGACTGTCTGATTTGTATCTGTTCTGATCTGGTGGGATTCTTTTTTTTTTTTTTTTCAGTGTCCTTGTTTTTAGAATTTTATCAGCTTTTTAATCAAATGTATCTAACGATGCCAAAATGTGTACGTAGGGGCGTGTATTTTACTGGGGCGGGGTTGTGGAAAGGGATGTCTATGAGCAAAATTGTAATTTAAACACAAGTGGTTTAAAAAATAAATAAAGTGCGAAAATAAGACACGGAGATACTTTTCTTTAGAGAATAAATATTCTCTAAAACTAAATTTTCTACATTCGTTTTATATGTGAGTTCAATAATCTTCCAACATCCCTGTATTTGCAGATAATGCTTTAAAAACATAGCTGCAAGAGCTCACAAATTGGATACTGACAAAAAGACCAAAAAACAAAACTGACCAAATTGCAGATTTTTTCTTCCCAAGCTAAATAAAATATAGGTAGTAATAATGTACATTTGAACTTTATTATTTTTGCCGGTAAGTTTTTATACTTTTTTTTTTTATTTATTTATTTGGGGGGAGAGCACAAGCTGGGAGAAGGGGACAGAGGATCTGAAGCCAGGTCTGTACTGACAGGCGGATAACAGTGAGCTGATATGAGGCTTGAACTCACGAACCCTGAGATCATGACCTGAGCCGAAATCCAATGCTCAACAAACTGAGCCACCCAGGTGCCCTGGTTGTTATATTTCTTGCATTTGACTCCACTGGCTTAGTCATTAATTCAGCAGATGAAATAAGCAAAAAACAAAGATTAGCATATGTATGAGAAGTATAAATCAAGGAACAAGAAGAAAAATAAACATGAAGCAGGAGGGAAGGAGGTGATCTGCTTAGTAGCAGTAAAGATTTAAAGAACTTCAGAACTGAAAAGAAAGCAAATTCAGAGGTTGTGGAGTTGTAGAGCAGAACACATCAACTATTTTTACTGAAACGATATAGAAGTACTAAGTAAGTTGTAGAACATCCATGTGAGGATATAACGTACAACCTCAGGGGAAATATATATATATGGCCTCGGGAAATCATAATTTTAATGGTTTTTAATGAAAATGAGATTTTCATGGTATGAGTACAAAAAGCAGGCTACAAACTTAGGCAACTTATATACATAGAGAAAAGTAATTGACCCTACTGGCCAAGAATGCAGGCCAGGAGAAAACCATGATCATCCCAGTTGCTGCAGAAAAAGCTTTTGACAAAATCCAACACCCTTTTCACAATGAAACACTCAGCAAACTAGAAATAGAAGGGAACTTCTTCAGCATGATAAAGACTATTTATTTAAAAAACACAGCTAACATCATACACAATGGTGAAAAACTGAAAGCTTTCCAGCTGTGATCAAGCACAAGACCAGGATGCCCACTTTTGCCACTTCTATTCAACAAAATACTGGAAATCCTAGCCAGAGCAATTAGGCAAGAAAAAGAATAAAATTGGAAAGGAAGAAGTGAAACTATCTCTATTTGCAGATACTATGATTTTACACATGGAAATCCTAAAGAATTTTTTTTAAAAAAATGATTAGACCTAGTAAATTAATTCAGCAAGGTTGCAGGATGCAATATTAAGACAAATGAGCAGTGTCTTTATACACTACCAATGAACAATCCAAAAGAAAATTGCCAAAACAATTCCAGTAACAGCACTGAAAAGAATAAAATACTTAAAAATGAATTTAACCAAGGAAGTGAAAGACTTCTACACTGAAAGCTACAAAATATTGCTGAAGTAAATTAAAGAAGAATCAAATAATGGAAAGACATCCTGTGTCCATTAATTAAAACAAAATACAGGTAAGATGCCAATATTCCCTAAAGCTATCTACAAACTCAATGCAATTCTTATGAAAATTCCAATGGCCTTTTTTGCCAAATTGGAAACACTGATCCTAAAATTCATACAGAATTGCAAGGAGCCCCAAATGGCCAAAGCAATCTTTAACAATGACAAATTTTGGGGGCGCCTGGGTGGCTCAGTCAGTTGAGTGTCCAGCTTCAGCTCTGGTCATGATCTCACAGTCTGCGGGTTCGAGCCCCACGTCAGGCTCTGTGCTGACAGCTCAGAACCTGGAGTCCTCTTTGGATTCTGTGTCTCCCTCTCTCTCTCTTTCTCTCTGTCTCTCTCTGTCTCTTTCCAGCTCGCACTCTAGCTCTCAAAATTAAACAAATATAAAAAAAAAAAAATGTTTTTAATAACAAATTTGGAGAACTGAGACTTCCTGATTTCAAAAGTTGCTAACAAGCTATAGTATTCAAAAGTGTGGCATTTGAATAAAGATAGTCATATAGATAACTGGAATTTTATGGAGAGTCCAGAAATGAATCCGTATATCTATGATCAATTGATTTTCTACAAGGGTGCCAATGTTATTTGATGAAAAAAGAAAAGTCTCTTCAAAAATAATGCTGGGAAATCTGGACATACACATGCAAAAGAAT
Source organism: Leopardus geoffroyi (assembly GCF_018350155.1). Lineage (NCBI taxonomy): Eukaryota > Metazoa > Chordata > Mammalia > Carnivora > Felidae > Leopardus > Leopardus geoffroyi. Next base: position 149,431,003 of record NC_059331.1, on the reverse strand, counting down.
GAAGTTGGATCCTGTCTTAGTCTACTCAAGCTGCTATAACAAAATGCCACAGACTAGGTAGCTTATAAACAACTGAAATTTATTTCTTGCACTTCTGGAGGCTTGGAATCCAAGACCAGGGTGCCAGCATAGTCATGTTCCAGTGAAGGCCCTCGTCCTTGTTCATGGCCAGCAACTTTTTACTGTGACCTCAGTGGTAGAAGGGACTAGGGACTTTCATGAAATCTCCTTTATAAAGAATACTGATATCTAATCACTTCCGAAAGGCCCCACCCCCCTAATACTATCATGATTCAAGGTTAGGATTCAACATAGGAATTTGCAGGTCAGGATGAATACATTCAGACCTCACAGCATATTACAAAATTTAACTCATAATGGATTGAAGACCTAAACATAAGAGATAAAATTCTTAGAAGAAAAAATATGGTAAATTGTTATGACCTTAGATTTAGCAGTGGGTTCTTATATATCACACCTAAATCATGAGCAACAAAAGGAAAAATAGATGACTTGGATTTCATCAAAATTAGAAACTTTTGTGCATCAAAGGACACAATCAAGAAAGTAAAAAGACAACCCACAGCGTTTGAGAAAATATATGCAAATCATATATCTGATGGGGTCTTTTTTTTTTTTTTAATTTTTTTCAACGTTTTTAATTTATTTTTGGGACAGAGAGAGACAGAGCATGAACGGGAGAGGGGCAGAGAGAGAGGGAGACACAGAATCGGAAACAGGCTCCAGGCTCCGAGCCATCAGCCCAGAGCCTGACGCGGGGCTCGAACTCACGAACCATGAGATCGTGACCTGGCTGAAGTCAGACGCTTAACCGACTGTGCCACCCAGGCGCCCCACTGATGGGGTCTTATATCCAGCATATGGAAAGAATTCTTACAACTCAACAGCAAAAGACAGAAACTCAAATTAAAAACTGGGCAATAAATTTGAATAGACATTTCTCCCAGGGAAATATACAAATGGCCAAGAAACACACAAAAAGATGCTTTAAAACATTAGTCATCAGGGAAATGCAAATCAAAACCACAGTGAGATACCACTTCACACCCATCAGATGGCTATAATTTTAAATAATGAAAAATAACTGTTGGCAAGAATGTGGAGAAATTGGAACCCTTGTACATGGGCAGTGGGAATGTAAAATGGTGCAGCCAATGTGGAAAACAGTTCAGAGATTCCTCGAAAAGTTAAAATTACTACATGACCCACCAATCTTACCCGTAGGTATATATCTAAGAGAATTGAAAACAAGTACTCAAAAACATTCTTACACAAATGTTCATAGCAACACTGTTCACAATAGCCAAAAGGTGGAAACAACCCAAGTGTGTATCATTGGATGAATGGATGAATGTGGTATATAATATGTGGTATGTGATTGAGGTATAAACGACATGTGACATACCCATACAAAGGAATATCCTTCAGCCGTAAAAGGGATTGAAATACCAATACATGCTACAACATCGAAGAACCTTGAAAACATTACATTAACTGAAAGAAGCTAGATACAAAAGGCTACACAATCTATGATTCCATTTATATGAAATGTATCCAAAATAGGCAAATTCACGCAGACAGCAGATGTCAGGGCCAAGGGCAGGACACCCAAAGATGGGCCACTTTAGCATAAAGATTGTTTTCAGTTTAAAAGGAATCAAAACTCCGCAGATTCAGGAAAGTCTCTTTACCTCCCTCTCAACCGCCTAAAAAGAACTTAGATAGAGGGTCTTCTCTGGGTCCATAGATAACTACATTGCAATATGAACCAGGTACAGCAGACATGGAGGAACCTAGCAATGCCTGTCTGACCCAAGTCCTCTATGTCTCATTGTTTCTGAGTGCCCCAGCAAATGTTTATCAAACATATACTCTTGTGTATCTTCCTATAAATTGTATTCCTTCCCTTTGAAGTCCCAGACCCCTGCACTCTTCTTCTCCATTCAGGCTGACACATATACCTCATTCTGTCTGACTGCCTTTGGAATCTCATGTCTGTGTGGATTCCCTGTATATAGGAAACTAAATTTTATTTTCTCCTGTTGATCTGTTTCATGGCAATTTGATTCTTAGTCCAGCTGGAAGGACCTTGAAGACCAGAAGAAATTCTTCTTCCCCAACATAGATTAGTGATTCTCTGGGGTTGAGGGAGATGGGAATGGAGAATGGCTGCTTTAGAGACACAGGATTTCCTTTGGGGAAGATGGGAATGTTCTGGAACTCGATGGTGGTGATGGCTCCAAAATTCTGTGAATATATTAAAAGCCACTAAATAATATACTTTACAATGGTTAAAATAGTAAATATTATGTGTGTTTGGCCACAATGAAAACATTAAAAATTCAGGCTGTGCAGTAGGGCTACCTAGATTCAATCCTAGCTCTCCACCTACTGGCTGGGTTACCTTAGGCAAGTTACTTAACCTTTCTGTACCTCAGTTTCCTTACCTGTAAAGCAGTTGATAATAGGGAAGTCTCCTAGAGAGAGTAATTGTGAGACTGTGTGAGATATGCATGATCAGCACTTGGCAAATACCAGCTATTATTAGTAAAGTAAGGTACTAGTTTTGTTTAAAATACACCTCTGCAGGTATCAAGAAGTTGTTTTGAGCAAGAATATAGACATTTTTTCATTTTTTTAATACTTTCCTGTGTTTCCTGAATTTTCTATGAATAGATTGCCTTTATAAACAGAAATAAACAAAAGAACTTTTTTTTTCAAAAATTTTTTTCTTTTTAATGTTTATTTATTTTTGAGACAGAGAGAGACAGAGCATGAACAGGGGAGGGGCAGAGAGAGAGGGAGACACAGAATCCGAAACGGGCTCCGGGCTCCGAGCTGTAAGCACAGAGCCCGATGCGGGGCTCGAACCCACGGACCACGAGATCATGACCTGGGCCGAAGTCGGACACTCAACCGACTGAGCCACCCAGGCGCCCCGAGAACTTTTTTTTTTTCAAAAGAACTTTTTTTAAAAAACACAAGAATTGGATAAGAATCAAAATGATGGCTACTTCTATCACAAACTGGAAATATAATTATGTGATAATTAAACCAATGCACCCCAATTAAACCTTAATTCAACAAACTGCTTTTGCTTCTCTATTCCATTTCCTTCATATCTCATTTCAGGAGATCTTACCCATTGTACCTTTCATCTTAAAGGGACAGGTATGCCCTTTCACATGGCTTCTCTTCTCGGTGACCTTCCAAACTAATCTCAAACTTGCACTAAACTATGAACAAATGGGGCGTCTGGGTGGCTCAGTCCGTTAAGCAGCCAACTTCAGCTCAGGTCATGATCTCCTGGTTTGTGAGTGTGAGCCCCTCATCGGGCTCTGTGCTGACAGTTCAGAGCCTGGAGCCTGCTTCAGATTCTGTGTCTCCAGCTCTCTCTGCCCCTCCCCAGTTTGTGCTCTCTCTCTCTCTCTCAAAAATAAACATTAAAAATTAAAACACACACACACACACACACACACAAAAAACTATGAACAATGAAAAATGAAAAATAAAATCAAGAGAAGGCTTAGTAGGTCCACCCATTTGTAAGCCTTCAACCACAGACTCCCAAACTCACCATGCTACTTGGAACCAGATAAAATTTATGAAGATCTAAGGCACGGATTATGGACTTTGCTATGTGGAGGGGCTGACCTACTATATGGGGAAATAAAAGAGAAGGAAATAGCATCTACTCAACACTCAAAGAAAAAGAACATAACTACTGTAGATGTTTCAATGGGAAATAAAGGAAGGCTAGGATGACTATAGCAGTCTTCATGGAAAAGGTGGGTTATAATTGAATCAGATCCAAAAAAAAAAAAAAAAAAGATTGGAGACTTAAATATGAGAAAAGGAAGAGAAGGGCCTTTTAGACAGGTAGATGCACAAAGTGAAAACACATATCTTGTATTAAAAGAATCATTTGAATGGAATAAAGGATTCATGGAGAAGAAATGGTGCCATAGATGAAGAGATACATGGAGACCTGCTCAGAAAGGACCTTGAACCCCATGGCCGGGCATTGGATACATTTGCGCGGTGAGGGTGAAAAGCAGTTTACGTTCAGATCTTGTTTTATGCTGTCTATTATATTGTAAACCAGGGCAGACTGTTTCTTATTATTACATTTGTAAATATACCCAGAGGCTTTTAAAGCCACGGGAACATCCAATTAAATTAAAACGCTTTGACCTCTTTGGATGAGAGGCTCTACATAAATCCAAGGTATTGATATTCTTATTATTGCGGATAAATGAAATGTGTGAGTAAGCCTACCTCAGCAGCAGATTCATAAAAAAATGCCAGGCCTAGGTGTCTGCAGGATGCCCAGCACAGAACCAGCATATTTAAATTTTATTTTTTATTTTTTTTAATTTACATCCAAATTAGTTAGCATATAGTGCAACAATGATTTCAGGAATAGATTCCTTAGCGCCCCTTATCCATGCAGCCCATCCCCCTTCCCACAATCCCTCCAGCAACCCTCAGTTTGTTCTCCATATTTATGAGTCTCTTCTGTTTTGTCCCCCTCCCTGTTGACCCAGCATATTTTAAAAAGAGTGTCTCTCAGGGGCGCCTGGGTGGCGCAGTCGGTTAAGCATCCGACTTCAGCCAGGTCACGATCTCGCGGTCCGTGAGTTCGAGCCCCGCGTCAGGCTCTGGGTTGATGGCTCAGAGCCTGGAGCCTGTTTCCGATTCTGTGTCTCCCTCTCTCTCTGACCCTCCCCTGTTCATGCTCTGTCTCTCTCTGTCCCAAAAATAAATAAACATTGAAAAAAAAAAAATAAAAAAATAAAAAGAGTGTCTCATAACGTCAGCCACGTGAGCCGAACCCTGGAAAGAGCTATTTCATGTCCTTGTCAATGTTGCCTTCATACAAGAGTCAGCTCATCTAAGATATAAAAAAACGTGGGGCGCCTGGGTGGCTCAGTTAGTTAAACATCCGACTCCTGGTTTGGGCTCAGGTTATGATCTCAACAGTTCACATCAAGCCCCCCATGGGGCTCTGGGCTGACAGCACAGAGCCTGCTTGGGATTGTCTCTCTCCTTATCTCTCTCCCTCCTCCCTACCCCACTCATACTTTCTCTCTCCCTCTCTCTCTCTCTCTCTCAAACAAATAAACATAAAAAATGTGTTTTAGGCATGGTTGAGCCTTTAGATTAAAACTGAAGGGAAAAGTTAATGATGCTTTGATCATGGAAAAAACAACGATTTTATTCAGCATTTTAATTTATCGGCTTTTTCAATGACTTCAGTTTACATAAATCTTACAAAAATATAAGCTTAGTTTGATATATACACACAATGTATTCTACTTGGAGGCAAATGTTGGTAGATCACAAAAGGCTCTACAACGTCTCACCTATGGATTTTGTTTTCCATATTCTTGGTACCTGGTTCAGCCTGTGTTGTCTGATTGCAGAATTATGGTTTAATTTTCACGATGCACTGGAGTTTATGAGTGTTTTAGGAAGTTGGTCAAGATTCGTATCTTCAATGATAAAGGGGAACTTTGTTGAAAGGGGAGTGTCCTTTGTTTCTGTGGGACACAAGCCTGACTTCTGGTAGCTAAGGCAGCAACTGTACCCCAGTCTCTAGTCCAGATTCCAACACTCAACAAACACCAAGTGCATAGGTGTTCCAGGCACCAGGCATAGCCAAATACCTTCTGGGGCTCTCCGCTCAGATTTTCAACCAGGCCTCCAACTGAACCCACTCTTTCTACTCCCTTCTATCCCTACTGCCTTCTTCCATTGTGTTTCCTGTTTCAACAAATGGCTCAAAAATCTGTTGAGTAAAAACACAACCTGGGATGCCTGAGTGGCTCAGTCAGTTAAGTGTCCAACTCCTGATTTCAGCTCAGGTCATGATCTCACAGTTTGAGTCTGAGCCCCACATTGGTCTCTGTGCTGACATGGTGGAACCCGATTGGGATTCTCTCTCTCTCCCTCTCTCTCTGCTCCTCCCCAACTCATTCTCTCTCTCTCTTTCAAAAATAAATAAAGTTTTTTTTAAAAAAGGCAACGTACGGGGCAGTCGGTTAAGCGTCCGACTTCAGCCAGGTCACGATCTCGCGGTCTGTGAGTTCGAGCCCCGCGTCGGGCTCTGGGCTGATGGCTCGGAGCCTGGAGCCTGTTTCCGATTCTGTGTCTCCCTCTCTCTCTGCACCTCCCCCATTCATGCTCTGTCTCTCTCTGTCCCAAAAATAAATAAACGTTGAAAAAAAAAAAAAAGGCAACGTAGGGGTGCCTGGGTGGCTCAGTCGGTTAAGCGTCCGACTTCGGCTTGGGTCATGATCTCACGGTTCGTGGGTTCGAGCCCCGCATCGGGCTCTGTGCTGACAGCGCAGAGCCTGGAGCCTGTTTCAGATTCTGTATCTCCCTCTCTCTCTGCCCCTCCCCCACTCGTGCTCTCTCTCCCTCTGTCTCAAAAATAAATAATCCTTAAAAAAATTAAAAAAAAAAAAAAGGCCACCTATGCAGTGGAACACAATATTTGCAAATCATTTATCTGATAAGAGTCAGGTATCTAGAAAATAAAGAACTCTTATAATTCAGCAACAAAAAGACAAATAATCCATTTCTTTTTAACGAGAGAAGGATCCGACTGGACGGTTCACCAAAGGAGATATGCAAATGGACAATAAGCACATGAAAAGATGCTGAACATCATTGGTCATTAAGGAGATGCAAATCAAAACCGCCATGAGATACTAATACTTCACACCCACTACAAGAGTTATAACTTTTTGAAAAGGAAAATAACAACTGCTGGCAAGTATGTGGAACGGAACCTAGTACATTACCTGTGAGACGACAAAATAGTGCAGCTGCTGTGGAAAATAGGTTGGTGGTTCCTCAAAAGTTTCAACCTAAAATCACCGTACAACCCAGTAATTCTACACGTAGGTATATACACAAAAGAATTGAACACAGGTATTCAAATCAAAATTTGTACACAAATGTTCATAGCAGCACTACACGCAATATCCAAAGGTGGAAAGAACCCTAATGTCCATCAGTGGACGGATGGAGAAACAAAATGTGGCATAGCCATACCATGGATTATATTATTCAGTCATAAAAAGGAATGAAGTATCGATCAGTTCTACAACATGGATGAATCTCAAAAACATTATGCTAAGTGAAAGAAGCCAGACACAAAAGGTCCCATGTTGTGCGATTCCCTTTATCCAGCAAAGGTAAATCCAAAAAAGAGAGGAAGTAGATTAGTGGTTGTTGGGGGCTAAGGGGAGGTGAGTATAGGGAGTGACTGCTTTATGAGTACAGGGTTTCCTTTTGAGGTAATGAAAATATTCTGGAACCTAGAGAGTGTTGCATACCATTGTAAATACATTACATGCCACTAAATTGTACACTATTATATATACGTAATATATATTATGATATATAATATATAGTTATAATATGTATAAAGTTTTAATATACTTTATAATAATGTAGTTATAATATATACATATAATGAAAGAACAAAAAAGGAAGAAAGAGACCAAGCTAGTCCTTTAAGTCATCTTTCTTTTTTTTTTTTTTTTTAATTTTTTTTTTTCAACGTTTATTTATTTTTGGGACAGAGAGAGACAGAGCATGAACGGGGGAGGGGCAGAGAGAGAGGGAGACACAGAATCGGAAGCAGGCTCCAGGCTCTGAGCCATCAGCCCAGAGCCTGACGCGGGGCTCGAACTCACGGACCGCGAGATCGTGACCTGGCTGAAGTCGGACGCTTAACCGACTGCGCCACCCAGGCGCCCCTTAAGTCGTCTTTCAACTCGTCACCAAATTCTATCAACTTGACCTGCACAATGCTTTTTATTATTATTATGTTTTAATGTTTATTCATTTTTGAGAGAGAGAGAGAGAGCAGGGGAGGAGCAGAGAAAGAGAGGGACACAGAATCTGAACTGAGCTGTCAGCACAGAGCCTGATGTGAGACTCGAACTCACGAACCGTGAGATCATGACCTGAGCCGAAGTCAGACACAACCAACTGAGCCACCCAGGCACCCTGACCTGCACAATGCTTCTTAATTCCATCCCCTTCTTGGCATTGCCTCCCCATTGCCTTCATCAAGTCCTCATCATCTCTCGTCTCAGCCCTCATTAGCTTCCCACGCGGTATTCCTTCCTGTTATACCTCCCTCATTCTGATCTCTCCACCACTAGTCGAAATCTGCCATTTCAAATGTGTTGCCTGCGGTGTCTGTGGTCTTTGAGGACTTGAAGCTGTTCTGTGAGGTCTGCATATCAACGAATGATTTAGGGATCTGACTGTGCAGTACTTTGTGCATTCTGGATGTTAAAAGTTTTTTCTTATGCATTAAATCTAATCTACCATTGTATGAGTGCAAAGTAAGACTCTACGTACTTAAAAAAAAAAAAACTATTTATTTGGAGAGAGAAAGAACATGTGAGCAAGTGTGTACAGGGGGGAGGGGGGAGGGGGAGGAGAAGAGAGGGAGAGAGAATCGCAAGCAGAGCGCAGAGCCCAATGCAGAGCTCCATCTCACAAACCATGAGATCATGACCTGAGCCAAAATCAAGACTTGGATGTCTAACTGGCTGAGCTACCCAGGCACCCCAAGACTTTATGTACTTTTTATGTGTTGTAATATTTCTTCACATGAATCTCTCACATACCCCACCCCTAACACAAGGAATCTGATCCTTTTACTCCTGCTTTGGAAACCTCCAAGGACTCTCATTGCCCACAGCATTGTTTTAAAACTGTTTGCTAGAGAACCAGCTCCAAGTGATCTTTCCAGCTTCCTTAGTGATTCCTCCCCATTACATCTTACTCTCTAGCCATGTTCCAAATACACCAGATATTCTTACATTTTCCTTTTCTCTACGTGCTTCTGCTCAGCCTACAATGTCTCCGAGCCCCAGATCCCATATCCATTAACATGTGGCTATCTATCTTCAGGTTTGTTGAGAAACTCAGAGATAAGTAGACATGTATGTAGGATGCTCAATATACGGTTATTTTTAAGGGAAAAAAATGTCTTTTCCATTTACCTGGTTAAAATTCTGCTTGCCCATTAAGGCCAAAAGTCAGTATCTCATTTAAGCACTCATGCACTACACACGCATACATCACAATTCCCTTAATTCTTGGTTAGTAGCAGTTATGACGAGATGATATGGTTGCTATAGCGGCTGTGCTGGTTTCCTTGGGTCTTGTTAATTTGGGGACCCGAGTGCACAAACACTGTTGTATTCATTTCCATACACTCAGCACCTTCCACAGAGTAGTGTCTCAGTGTTTGTTGAATTGAAACATCCTTTATACTCTTTTAATATACAATGGGACAGGGGCACCTGGGTGGCTCAGTCAGTTGAGCATCTGACTCTTGAGTTTGGCTCAGGGTCATGGGATCAAGCCCCCAAGCACTGAGTGTGGAGCCTGCTTAAGATTCTCTCTCTCTCCCTTTGCCCATCTCCCCTGCTCACACTCTCTCTGAAATTATATATACATACATATGTGTGTGTGTGTGTGTGTGTGTGTGTGTGCGCGCGTGCGTGTGTCTGTACTGGGCTGAGACTGAATCTTCCAAAAATACTTTAAGGAAAATTACACCAGAGAGGCTGGCAAATGTCACCACAGTCATCAAACTAGTAAGTGATTTAAACACAGTATTTTTTTCAGCAATTTAAAGAAGACTTTACCATTTAGTTACCATTTAATTCAAATTTAAGTTGCCTTTTGGGAGCAATAACAAAAATAGAAATTATTTTTGACAGATTTATAGATTATAATCTCATTTTACTACATAAGATCATGAGGAATATTAAAATAGAATCAGCATCAAAATTTCATATCTGTAATTTTTCATACTGTCTGGACTAAAATCCTATCATGTGCTGTCTACATTTTTCCCATATAAAAGTAAACTGTAGATAATACAAAGACCCATGTGCTTGTCTTGTAAAAATGCTTGTAGATGTTTATTGTGGAATGAAACAAATATTCAAAATATAAAAGCTTTTGATTTTTATTTAAATAATGATTTGATAATACTTTTGTCCTTAATTAGTCCATCAGTGGTTTAAAAAATAAAATGAACTTGTACCAGACAATTAAACAATAGAGTTTCCTATTCCAAGATTTCAAGGATTAATGTCTCAAGAAGTTCAGTCACTCTGAAATCACACTTCCCATTCCAATGGGAACAACAGGTTGACCACCATTGATCTTCAGCTCTTTTTTTTTTTAAATGATTATTTATTTTTGAGAAAGGAGACAGACCGTGAGCAGGAGAGGAGCAGAGAGAGAGGGAGACACAAGATCTGAAACAGTCTCCAGGCTTTGAGCTGTCAGCATAAAGCCTGACACAGGGATCGAACTTATGAACGTTGAGATCATAACTGGAGCCAAAATCAGACACTTCACCCACTGAACCACCCAGGCACCCCAATCTTTAGCTCTTCTAAGAGCATCTTCAACCATCTACTGAGATAGCTTTATTTGTTATGACAATTCCCTCTGATATCTGGAGAGTGGAAGGCATCACAGGGGAACCTGATTCACAAATGGAATCAATTATTTTGCATGGGTTAATCATCTATTGAACAGAGATTATCAAGTTAAATTGGTTCAGCTAATAGATGAAAAACAGCTACTTACCTGGTGTAACTTGATTAGGTCTCCAACATTAATTTTCCTCTATTAATCCTGTTTGATAAAAACCCTTCTGAAAAAAGCCATTGTATGTATGGAGGGAGGGATAACATAGTAAGATTTATTTACATTATATAGATATATTTTTCCCCAGCAGATACATGAGTACATATTACAAAGAGAAATGTGAAAGATATTCATAGCAGCATCATTCATAATATCTCCCAATCGGGCATTACAAGAAAATGCCCAAGAGTGGAACACAGAAACAGTGCCATAGTCATGCAATAGAATACCCTAGAACAGTGGAAAAGTGCCCAACTTCAGCTACACACAACAATATAAATGAATCTCAGAAATAGAATATGGAATACGCAAAGAAAGACACAAAATAATGCATACCGTATAGTTTCACCTACACGAAGTTCAAAAACAGGCAAAATATACTATTGTAAGTCAAAATTGTGGTTACCTTCTAGGTAAGAGGCACAGGTAGCAATTGGAGAGGAGAGGTGCTGGTAGTGTTCTCTTTCTTGATTAGGTGGTAGCTATATGAGTGTCAACATTATTTTATACCTTATTTCTATTTTATTTTTTATATTCTATTTTATTCACTTTTCTGAAAGAGACAACAATGAATTGCCAAATATATTGGTCACTTTTCTGAATGTCACCATACTGAATTTACATAAAATCTAAATATATTACACTTACAGATGCATTATATATTGTTGTAAGAGTACAAGAAGCTGGGCACCCGGATGGGTGACTCAGTCTGACTCTTGATTTTGGCTCAGGTCATGTTGTCGTGGTTCATGAGTTTGAGCCCCACGTTGGGCTCCGTGCTGACAGCATGGAGCCTGCTTGGGATTCTCTTTCTCCCTCTCTCTGGGGGGTTTGTGTTTGCCGAGTTCCTTTTACTTCTTTTAATCTTTCCTTAGTTGCATGCCTGTGTTGGGTTAACAATTGGTTTGATATTTAGTTTATACTTAGGTTATTTTTTCTTCCTCCCCTCCTCATTCTCTGTCTCTCTCTCAAAAGAAATGAATAAACTTAAAAATTTTTTTTAAAAAGAATACAAGAAGCTGATAATATCATCATCTGGGTTCCCTCCTGGGAAGGAACCAGGCAGCTGAAGGTTAGGAATGTATTTTAAAAAACCTTTTAAATATTTTATTTATTTTTGGGAGAGCACAAGGCAGGGAGGGGCAGAGAGAGGGGACAGAGGATCGGAAGCAGACTCAGCACTGACAGGCTGACAGCAGAGAGCCCGATGAGGGGCTCAAACTCACAAACTGTGAGATCATGACCTGAGTCGGTCGATGCTCAACCGACTGAGCCACCCAGGGGCCCCCGTATTTGAAAATGTCTAAGCCACGTGAATGTACTCTCTGTTCAAACAATAATAATTTAGATAAGTTATTCCAAGCTCTATCTGACATACATTGTTTGGGCAGAATTCAATAGTTTCTGGCTTTTACTTCCTGTGGTTTACATTTGTCATCAATATCTTGCATTGCACAGGGTTCACATGGGTGTCTTGCTCGGCTGATGACGGTCCATTGACGATCAGCATCTACTTAAGAAATTTGATGGCGTTTTACTCTTTCCGTTTTAAGCCATCCTCCGGCACTATCACTGATCCCTTTCAGGCTCCAAAACTCTCTCCTAAGATTTCATTGACGATTCTTTTTTTTTTTTTTAATGTTTATTAATTATTGAGAGAGAGAGAGAGAGAGAGAGAGAGAGAGAGAATATGCGTGGGGGAGGGGCAGAGAGAGGGAGACACAGAATCCAAAGCAGGCTCCAGGCTCTGAGCTGTCAGCACAGAGCCCGACGCAGGGCTCGAACTCACAGACCATGAAATCATTCATGACCTGAGCCAAAGTCGGATGTTCAACCAACTGAGCCCCCCAGGTGCCCCTCATTGACAATTCTGATACAGGTTTTCAGAGTTCCGAAACACAGTTCATTCACTTTTTACATTCTTAAAAACTTTTAAAAATTGAACAAAATGATGGGTCAAAACCTCATCACATTGTTTGATTATGTAAGTAACTGCTCAGAAGCACCACTTTCCTAAACACTTGTGTGCACGAAGTAAACGCAAAATAGACATTTGTTTAACTTTACAGGTTTGTGGAATTTTCACACTTAATTTCAAAAATGTTAAGTAAATAAATGTTCAGCTATGCACACAATTCTGAAGAAACAGTCATTACCACCTGTTACCTGCTCAGTGCCAACATTTGTAAATTGATAAATATGGTTTTCACCTGAGCATGGAATGCTGGGTTCTTTGGCTGGAGTGATCATGTAGAGAATGTGCTCTTCTTTGGGGAAACATAAATTAGATTTTTATATATAATACATTAGCGTGAATCTAATGAAAAGCAAAATGCAGAGAACTACGGGACAGACGAATGAGGTGACTTAATACTTTAAATAGTAAAAACTGTTAAATCCTAAACCTACTGAGTGACTTGATAAAATAGCAGAAGTTCTAAAATAATTTTTTACAATAATCTCAGCAGATGGGAAAACTGAAATAGACACAGAGTAATCTGGAATGTGTCTATTCAAGGTTTTCATTCTTTTAATCCAGGAGTGATATTTTATTATTTAAAAAAAATTTTTTTTTTACAGTGTGATACCATTGATGACAATTTTATTTTTTTTTATTTTTTCTTTTAAATATAATTTATTGTCAAGTTAGCTAACATACAGCATATAACGTGTGCTCTTGGCTTCGGGAGTAGATTCCCATGATTCGTCGCTTACATACAACACCCAGTGCTCAGCCCAACAAGTGCCCTCCTCAATGCCCATCACCCATTTTCCCTGCCCCCCAACCACCCACCCCCATCAACCCTCAGTTTATTCTCTGTATTTAAGAGTCTCTTATTTTGCCTCCCTCTCTGTTTGAAACTATTTTTTTCCCTTTCCCTTCCCCCATAGTCTTCTGTTAAGTTTCTCGGATTCCACATATGAGTGAAAACATATGATATTTGTCTTTCTTTCACTTATTTCACTTAGCATAATACCCTCTTCTTTATCCATTCATCAGTTGATGGACATTTGGGCTCTTTCCATAATTTGGCTATTGTTGATAGTGCTGCTATAAACATTGGGGTATATGTGCCCCTTCGAATCAGCACTCCTGTATCCTTTGGATAAATTCCTAATAGTGCTATCACTGGGTTGTAGGGTAATTCCATTTTTCATTTTTTAAGGAAGCTCTACACTGTTTTCCAGAGTGGCTGCACCAGTTTGCATTCCCACCAACAGTGCAGGAGTGATATTTTAAAGGTTAAGAATGATATAACACAGGGACTAACCAAGCAGAGCAGACGTCTCAGCCTTGGTCCTGGAGGCCATCTGCGGTGCCAGGAATTCAGACTTTAGGTGCTTCAGTGTGAGAGGTGTGAGGAAGGGAGTACATTATGGGGGCTTCAGGCAATAGCTATTTATCAACAGTAAATAGCATTTCAGTATTAACATCATTGCATATGCCAGTGCATATCAGCAAAATACAAGGCCTGTTCTAATCCCAGTAACAATCATGATCTCCTGAGAGATACACACACACACACACACACACACACACACACACACGCACATACACACACACATAAATATTTCTAAATATGTTATCCCTAGTTCCTTTATCAACTTTCTAGGTAGAAATAATTATTCCAGATTCTACCAAGAAGAACCACGACACAAATGATTTTCAATTTCCACATTCATTCAAAGTGACTTTTTGGATATAAGAACAAAATGCAATCCATGAACCTTAATGGGATTCTAGATTTTGAAAAAACAGTAACCAGGGCGCCTGGGTGGCTCACTCGATTAGGCAACCGACTTCGGCTCGGGGCATAATCTCACAGTACGTGAATTCGAGCCTCACATCGGGCTCTGTGCTATAGTTTAGCACCTGGAACCTGCTTCAGATTCTGTGTCTCCCCCTGTCTCTGCCCCTCCCTCGCTCTCTCTGTTGGTCTCAAAAAGAAATAAACATTAAACATTTTTTAAAAGTAAATAAAAAAGCAGTAAACCAATCATAGCAGATATTTTTGAGACAATTCTGGAATTGTAAATATAGACTGTATATTATTCTTTTTTCTTAGGTGTTATGATAGTATTTTGTTTATATAGGGAAATGTTCTTGTTTTTAGGAAATGTGTATTATTTGTAGATGAAAAATCATGGTTTCTGCAGTGTATTTCCAAATGGTTTAGAAAAAAAATACATATGTATGTGTAAACAGATAGAGCAAATGTGGCCAGGTGTCAGCAATTGGTAAATCCAAGAATACAGTTTTTCTTTCAATTTCTCTCTAGGTTTGAACATTTTAAAAATACGACGTTGGGGCGCCTGGGTGGCTCAGTCGGTTAAGCGTCCGACTTCAGCTCAGGTCACGATCTCGCGGTCCGTTAGTTCGAGCCCCGCGTCAGGCTCTGGGCTGATGGCTCAGAGCCTGGAGCCTGCTTCCGATTCTGTGTCTCCCTCTCTCTCTGCCCCTCCCCCATTCATGCTCTGTCTCTCTCTGTCCCCAAAATAAATAAACATTAAAAAAAATTTTTTTAAATAATAAAAATAATAAAAATACGACGTTGAGGGACAAAAGAAAAATATAAAACGTGTATGTGGAAAAGGCATCTTTACTGTGTAAATGAACCAGACACGGAGGTACATAAAGAAAATGTGAAAATAGTTCTCATCTTGTGGTATCACATCAGGTAGGGAAATAACACAAACATGCTTACAATCCGAGGTTACTACGCGGTTTTAGAAACAAAGTGCTCCGAGAATAACACCTCCAGTCAATGGCACAGGGACTTAGAGGATGTTTAATGGTGTTGTCTAGAAAGCACCATGGTGTAGCCCAGAGCAGGATCATTGGCTGCCAGACAGGAAGGAACACTTCCTACCAAAGGGGGATGAACCAGCTCTGTGAAAGATCGCCACCAAGGACGGAAGATGGGTTGTGCCAAAGCACAAGCAGAGGCCAAAGAGACGAAGTGTGTAGTCCACGCTGAGTGGAATGAGAGATGCCGTGGCAGCACACAGCCATTTTTGTTAACAAGGCGGGCAGGCAACCGGCAAGTAATTTGCATAATACAGAGCAGAGAGGCAAACCTTCCGTAGAAAATATGTAGTAAAGTCTCAGTCCTTAGAGGTGATTCTTTGACAGGCAAACGCATCTGCATTTGCAGCAAGAACAACGCGGAATACATCAAAGAGGGCACAAACGAGACCAGCATCATCCTCTTCACCACATTGGTTACAGGTTTTTGCCAGGGCGTCAGAAGGTATGCTTTACAGTAGGCGTAACATAGGTGCCTACAGAAAAAGAAGCTATTTTCCTTACAGAGAGTGCACTCAGCCCTTCTCGACAAATCTTTTCTGCCATTTTCATAAAGTTCTGCGATAAGGACTTTCTCTAAGTATTATTATATTTAGATACCTGGACCCAACAAACCCCATACCATTAAGTCTGTATCCCCCTGCCTGAATAGGGAGAAGCTAGCTGGTCCTCTTTGCAAAATCGGATTTCCACAGCCTATTTCTGTCTAGTATGCTGTGTCACACTAACGTGAGGGGCTGCCAAGAGTAGAGGTCTTAGAAGATTGGAAGCTAAGTAGGAGAGTAGGAGAAAGAAAATTCACAGACAGAGAGGGAAAACATTAGCAGAAAAACCCAGAAGGTAATGTGGGGTTATGCAGGAAGGAAGGATTTCCTGACTATAAGGATTATAAGTCACACAGGAATGAGTGACTGTGGGAAGTAAATCTTCCCAACGCACACGCTCACACTCACGCACACACGCACGCACACACACACGCACACAAGCTCACACACACACAAGAGTTTTCAAAAAATCTCAGGCCACGAACATTCTTCTCTCCCCAGAAAATCAGGATTGTTCTTCCTACAATAGAAAGTGCTCCGGGGCTGAACTCTCCTTCACAGCCATCAACCCCACCTTCTCTATCCTTCTATATCACTAAAATGAAAAAACATACGCATCAGCCTGCAGCAAATTCTAAAAGGCCTTTGGCATATCACATTGGTTTTGCATCAAATTTATTGCTGAATTTCACTGGCTTTTCCTGATCTGGTTTATTGCTGATTTTAATCTTGTTTGCTTTAGGCTTCTGAGCCCCACTGCAAAATACCTAATATACTCTTTGTAGCTAGACACTGTATAAATAAAATGTATTATATTCCCATTATAACCACACTAGATCATCCACATTATGTAGCACCCATAGGTGGCCTACATTTTTAATTATTTCCCCCCAAAACTCTAAATTACTACAATGAATTTAGAAACGCCTTTACTTCTCATCAGAGCAAGTAATTGAATACTCCATTATGATAATAAACCATTTTTCGTTGTAAGTGCTCATTCCCAGAGGGCTTTGCTCTGTGCAGGAAGGCTGCAGGCAGTGGTACTAAAAGGGCAATGTGTACTCAGATAATAACATTTGTTATTTTGCCTTAGATCTTAAACCACTTTTACTCTAACAAACCCTCCAAGTATTCTGTTGCAAATGTTATCAGGGGAGCTCCATTTTCTGAGTAGAAAAGCAACTCCTGGTCTCCAGGGCCGAGGAAGTTCTCCTCCTGGTACAGGGAGGGCACCCTCCTCAGGAAAAATGTTATGACCAGTGTTTAGGTGGAAAGAGGGGCGGTCAGAGAGCCCTTCCTACATCTCCTGTTTCTCAAGTTACTTCGGCTCAAAATAATCGATATGCCAAAGTGGCATATTTTGGGGTAGTGTGTCCTCAACTCCTCCAGTAGGCTGGGTGGGCAGCCCATACCATGATGAGGTCGGAAAGCTGAAAAGGAGCCTTGCTGAACAGATACATCTCCCCTAGCAAGCCACAAGGGTGAAAAATCACTCACCAGTCTGAGGCTTCGCATCAGAAAGCTCCTCTTGAAAATAAAAATAAAAATAATGACAAAGAGGAGGAGGATGATTAGCATCTGGTCAGCTCTCCCTTCCAAAGCCTGCAAGGATTCCCGATTTCCCAACAACAGATTCCTCCCCGAGCTGTTAGAGCCCTTTATTAAATGGCCCCAGACGGCTTTTCCCATCTGAACTCTTGACGACTTTCCAAATGTATCTTAGCTCTGGGCCTTCTGCTCATCGAGCTGCTGTGAAAGTTTATTCCAGCTAGAAATAATTCATTTCAAGGTATCTTTTCTAAGGGGGGCTCTTTACTCAATCTGGGTGTGAGAACCCTTGACAGCAAATACTGCTAAAGCCCAGTGACTTCCTGTGTCTATCCCTGGCAATACCTAAAGGGTTTTCATAACAGAAGGGTTAAGTTGTCCACACAACAGTGGGAAATTTATATACAGTTACTAACAGTTGATCTTCAGCAGAAACCCAGCTGTAATTGATATACAATGTCATTCTCTTCACTTGCCATCCTTTCACACTAAAGGGCAACACGCATGACATGGAACGTTCTCCAGAATAGACGACATACTGGGACACAAATCAGTTCTCAACAAGCACAAAAGGATCGAGATCATACTGTGCGTGTTTTCAGACCACAACGCTATGAAACTCAAAATCAACCACAAGAAAAAATTTGGAAAGGTAACAAATACTTGGAGATGAAAGAACATCCTACTAAAGAATGAATGGGCTAACCAAGAAGTTAAAGAGGAAATGAAAAAGTACATGGAAGCCAATGAAAATGATAACATCACAACCCAAAACCTCTGGGATGCAGCAAAGGCGGTCATAAGAGGAATATATATAGCAATCCAGGCCTTCCTAAAGAAGGAAGAAGGTCACAGATACACAACCTAACCTTACACCTTAAAGAGCTGGAAAAAGAACATTGAATAAAACTCAAAGCAGCAGAAGACAGGAAATAATAAAGATTAGAGCAGAAATTAATGCTATCGAAACCAAAAAAAACAGTAGAACAGATCAATGAAACCAGAAGCTGGTTCTTTGAAAGAATTAACAAAATTGATAAACCACTAGCCAGTTTGATCAAAAAGAAAAAAGAAAGGACCCAAATAAATAAAATCAAGAATGAAAGAGGAGAGATCCCAACCAACACAGTAGAAATAAAAACAATAATAAGAGAATATTATGAGCAATTATATGCCAATAAAATGGGCAATCTGGAAAAAATGGACAAATTCCTAGAAACATATACACTACCAAAACTGACACAGGAAGAAATAGAAAATTTGAACACACCCATAACCAGTAAAGAAGTCAAATTAGTAATCAAAAATCTCCCAAAAAACAAGAGTCCAGGGCCAGATGGCTTTCCATGGGAATTCTACCAAACATTTAAGGAAGAGTTAACACCTATTCTCTTGAAGCTGTTCCAAAAAATAGAAATGGAAGGAAAACTTCCGAACTCTTTCTATGAAGCCAGCATTACCTTGATTCCAAAACCAGACAAAGACCCCAGTAAAAAGGAGAACTATAGACGATTTTCCCTAATGAACATGGATGCAAAAGTCCTCAACAAGATATGAGCCAATGGATCCAACAATACATTAAAAAAACTTATTCACCACGACCAAGTGGGATATATACCTGGGATGCAGGGCTGGTTTAATATCCGCAAAACAATCAATGTGATTCATCACATCAATAAAAGAAAGGACAAGAAGCATATGATCCTCTCAATAGATGCAGAGAAAGCATTTGACAAAATACAACATCCTTTATTGATAAAAATCCTCAAGAAAGTAGGGATAGAAGGATCATACCTCGAGATCATAAAAGCCATATATGAAAGACCCAATGCTAATATCATCCTCAATGGGGAAAAACTGAGAGCTTTCCCCCTAAAGTCAGGAACAAGACAAGGATGTCCACTTTCACCACTGTTATTCAACATAGTATTAGAGGTCTTAGCCTCAGCAATCAGACAACACAAAGAAATAAAAGGCATCCAAATTATCCAGGAGGAGGTCAAACTTTCACTCTTCACAGATGACATGATACTCTATATGGACAACCCAAAATATTCCACCAAAAAACTGCTAGAACTGATTCATGAATTCAGCAAAGTTGCAGGATAGAAAATCAATGCACAGAAATTGGTTGCATTCCTATACACCAACAATGAAGCAACATAAAGAGAAATCAAGGAATTGATCCCATTTATAATTGCACCAAAAACCATAAAATACCTAGGAATAAATCTAACCAAAGAGGTGAAAAACCTATACACTGAAAACTATAGAAAGCTTATGAAAGAAATCAAAGAAGACACAAAAAAATGGAAAAAGATTCCATGCTCCTGGATAGGAAGAACAAATATTGTTAAAATGTCAATACTACCCAAAGCAATCTACATATCCAATGCAATCCCTATCAAAATAACACCAGCATTCCTCACAGAGCTAGAACAAACAATTCTAAAGTTTGTATGGAACCAGAAAAGACCCCGAATAGCCAAAGAAAACCAAAACTGGAGGCATCGCAATCCCAGACTTCAAGCTGTATTACAAAACCATAATCATCAAGACAGTATGGTACTGGCACAAGAACAGACACTCAGATCAATGGAACAGAATAGAGAACCCAGAAATGACCCATAAACGTATGGCCAACTAATCTTTGACAAAGCAGGAAAGAATATCCAGTGGAATAAAGACAGTCTCTTCAGCAAGTGGTGCTGGGAAAACAGGACAGCAACATTCAGAAAAATGAACTTGGACCACTTTCTTACACCATACAGAAAAATAAACTCAAAATGGATGAAGGACCTAAATGTGAGACAGGAAGCCATCAAAATCCTTGAGTAGAAAGCAAGCAAAAACCTCTTTGATCTTGGCCACAGCAACTTCTTACTCAACACGTCTCCAGAGGCAAGGGAAACAAAAGCAAAAATGAACCATTGGGACCTCATCAAAATAAAAAGCTTCTGTACACTGAGGGAAACAATCAGAAAAACTATAAGGCAACCGACGGAATGGGAGAAGATATTTGCGAAGGACATATCAGATAAAGGGTTAGTATCCAAAGTCTATAAAGAATTTATCAAAATCAACACCCCAAAAACAAATAATCCAGTGAAGAAATGGGAAAAAGATACAAATAGACACTTCTCCAAAGAAGACATTCAGATGGCCAACTGACACATGAAAAAATGCTCAACATCATTCATCATCAGAGAAATTCAAATCAAAACCACAATGAGATACCACCTCACCCCTGTCAGAATGGCTAACATTAACAACTCAGGCAACAATCGATGTTGGCGAGGATGCAGAGAAAGAGGATCTCCCTGCACTCTTCGTGGGAATGCAAACTGGTGCAGCCACTCTGGAAAACAGTATGGAGGTTCCTCAAAAAGTTAAAAATAGAACTACGCTACAACCCAGCAATTGCACTACTAGCTATTTACCCAAGGGTACAGGTGTGCTGTTTTGAAGGGACACATGCACCCCAATGTTTATAGCAGCACTATCGACAAGAGCCAAAGTATGGAAAGAGCCCAAATGTCCATCGATGGATGAATGGATAAAGAAGATGTGGTTTATATATACAATGGAGTATTACTTGGCAATCAAAAAGAATGAAATCTTGCCATTTGCAACTACATGGATGGAACTAGAGGGTGTTATGCTAAGCAAAATTAATCAATCAGAGAAAGACAAAAATCCTATGACTTCACTCATGTGAGGACTTTAAGACACAGAACAGATGAACACAAGGGAAGGGAAGGTAAAATAATATAAAAACAGGGAGGGGGACAAAACAGAAGAGACTCTTAAATATGGGGAACAAACAGAGCGGTACTGGAGGGGTTGTGGGAGGGGGGATGGGCTAAATGAGTAAGGGGCGTTAAGGAATCTACCCCTGAAATCATTGTTGCACTATATACTAACCTGGATGTAAATTTAAAAATAAAATAAAAATAAATTAAAAAATTAAAAAAATAAAATTAGAAAATAAGTAAACAAAAGTGATTCGAAAAACTTGAAAAAAAAAATAAAGGGCAACGTGGATGTCATATACTCAGGACGACGGGAAAAATGTTCCCTGGTGGGTGGCGGGGGCGGGGGAGATGTTGTGAGGGGTTGCCAGGGATACCGAAAGCCACAAGACAAACACACAGCTTCTTTCAGAATCTTGTCCTTTGCACCATGAAGCCATTGTTGTTAAAGTACACAAGTGACTGGCGAATAATTGGTAGAACATTTGGCAGATGAGTCCAGCAACTGCAGAAAATCATCACGATTCAAGACTTAAAGACGACTCTTTCACAGGAAAATGCAAAGCGGCAGGAGAAACTTTCTGCAATGCCAGTTATGTTCTAATTCTTGATCTGGGTGACAGCTACCTAGCAGTGTTCATTTTGTGGAAATTCATGCAGCTGCATACTTATGAGTTGTGTGTACTTTTCTATATGTGAGTTATACTTCAATTAAAAAGCTCATTAATGTATTAAGGGAAATTGAATATATTAAGTGTATGTGCTAGTTGAAATTTTAAAGGAATTTTAATTGACAATGTAAATGGCTAAATATTAATCAGTTTAAAATTTATTGTTCGAAACTTGCGAATTCTATAAAATAGAATAAGATTTATAAACCGGATTTTAAAACTCAGGGAAAATATTTTTCATCCATAACAAGGAATAAAGTACTGATACATGCTACGATGTGGACAGACCTCCAAAACACACTGAAAGAAGCCAGACACAAGGTTGCAGATTGTAGGATTCCGTTTATACAGAATGTCCTGAATGGATAAAGCCATAGAGACAAGATGCAGATTGGTGGTTGCAAGGCCTGGGACGGGAAGGGAAATGGGGAAAAACTGCTTCACAAGTAATCTGGGTGATCTGGTTTTTATTAGATTAGGGCTGCCAGATTTAACAAATAAAAACACAGGGCATCCAATTAAATTTGAATTGCAGATCAAGAACACATTTTTAAAGTATAAGTATACTCTGGGGTGCCTGAGTGGCTCAGCTGGTTGAGTGTCCGAGCCTTGATTTCGGCTCAGGTCATGATCTCATGGTTGTGGGAAGGAGCCCACTGTCAGTGCAGAGCATGCTTGGGGTTCTCTCTCTCCCTCTCTCTCTGTCACCTGCCCCCCATCTCTCTCTCCCCCCCCCCCGCTCAAAATAAATTTAAAAAATAAACATTAAAGTATATTCCACATCTTGATTGGAATATGCTTAGACTAAGACAGCGATTTCA
Source organism: Leopardus geoffroyi (assembly GCF_018350155.1). Lineage (NCBI taxonomy): Eukaryota > Metazoa > Chordata > Mammalia > Carnivora > Felidae > Leopardus > Leopardus geoffroyi. Next base: position 149,408,131 of record NC_059331.1, on the reverse strand, counting down.
TCTGAAATCAGATTGAACTGAGTAACCTGTATTTTATCTGGCCATCCTAAATGAGGGGTGTACGTGTTTAGGAGAAACAGAAACTGAGTGTCAGAGAAGGCATGGTAGTCCCAGCACAGTCTCCCATGGTGAGTCAGGGTCCCTGTTCATTTTGCCCTAAGATGCTGGGAGAAGGTGAAATCGTGGTTGAAAAACTGGGGCTTTCTTGATTCCTGTCTTTCTTGATCGTGCCGTCCTGCCTCTGTCTTTTCTGCTTTACGGCCAAACAGATTTCTAATTAACCTCTTCTGTCCCTTGTATCTACAATCATCTTCATGGTTTACGTCTCCAATGAACCTCTCTTCCCCCCTGTTTTCTTATCCTGGCCCTGAGGTTTCATTTTGCCCAGGAGTCTTCTCAAAACAAGTTCAAAGTAAATGAGGACTGTCAGCCTACCTCAACCTGGACTGGGGTGAGTAGGGAGGCAGCAACACAGGAAGCAAAAGCGAAGAAAAAATAATCTGTTTTCCTTTCCCCTTTTTGCTATACATCACCGAAGGTGGGACCCGCTGTGTCTGTCTATATTTACCTTAGATACCAGCTTTGTGTAAATAGGGTAAGCCACTTGACCTCAGGTTTTTCAACTGTAAATAAAAAATAATCTCAACCAAAGACCGCAGGTAGGCTCCAATGAGAAAAGGATGTGAGTGTACTTTAGAAAACGCTGGGGCTAGGAAAGTTATTTTATTTGTCTTCAATATTTACTTCTCTTTATTTATATGAGAGTTACAGAAGATATTTTAGTATGTGTTTTTTCCTCCTGGAATATCACCTCTAAAACAGGCTTGGATGTCTTTAAAAGAAATGTTGTCAATATATTCTCTCCACCTTCACCCTAACCCCAACAACTACTCAGAGGTGTTATAAACGGGGATAAAGAAGCTTAACTGAGGTGGACCAAGATTCCACCTCCATTGTAAATCACCAGTGCCTTCCAGTTTCCCTGGGTTAAGGCCCTCTGTTGGAGAGCTGGTGATGGTCACAGAAGCAGTCTCTTTAAAGCCACACTGGAGTCTCTAAGAAATGTCAAGGCTTCAGATGCATGAAAGAAAATGTTCTGGAGCTCAACACCAGGAAACATCTATCAAACTACAAAGGAAGTGACAAATTACTTTATAATGTGCCGAAAAATATGCATTTGAATGATCGTCTCTTAAGAAGTTTGGGAGGGAGAGGAAATAACACATTTATAGACGTTATGCAGGAGGTTGGGTGACTGCTTTATTCTTCTATTAAATCTTCCCAGAAAAGGAAACTTTAAGGACTCAAAAGGTGCTTGCAAATCATACTTCCAGTTCCTCTCTTTATGTCACGGGCTTTCTCTGACTTTTGCTCTCCACAAAGCTTCACGACCCTGATGTCACATCCATCACCCATGTTGGGCCTCGGCTGCGATTTTTTGGTTTTGCTGTTTTTAAAACATTCTTCTTATAGTCTCATCTTTTCAGCTCCACAGAGATAGCTTCGTGTTTTCTAGCTATTTGTATTCCTCTATCCCTTGCTTTCAACGTAGTTTTGTAAATCCAAGTTACAGAGATTCCCCTCCTGTTACAAAAGGGGATGTGTCTCTTAGGAGCCCTTGTTGGAGGTCTTACATGGCTATTTAACACCATTTATCAGCCTTGGTTGCCAGCAAAGGACTAGACCATAGGTCTCTAAAGGGGAAGGTGGGGGCACCTGGGTGGCTCAGTCAGTTAAGCATCTAACTATTTTGGCTCAGGTCAGGATCTCATGGTTCATGGAATTGAGACTTGCATCGAACTCTGTGCTGTCAGCTTGGAGCCTGCTTGGGATTCTCTCTCTCTCTCTCTCTCTCTCTCTCTCTCTGCCCCACCCCTGTGCATGTGCAGTCTCTCTTTCTCAAAATAAATAAACAACAAAATAAAATAATAAAGTAAAAGGGGAAGGTGGGGGAGACCTGTGATACTCCAGGGATTGGGTAAAATGGTCCTTTGGTATATGAGGAAAAATAACAAGACAGTGATTTCTCCTTAAAAAAATGAAAGGAGTTAAACTTCCATACGTATTACATGGATTGATTGACCCTATCATCCTCACCTGGTCCACTCAGTCATTTGCCACCTGTGGTGTGCGAAGTGAACTGGGAAGAGTGGGGGTTCCACCGTGAGTTGAAATTGACTGTGATCCCCATTCTCATTCCCAGTATTTGATGGAATTGTGAAATGTTGTCATTTGCATGCATATAGTTACAGGACTTTACAGACTGCGTTGTGTAGGTTTAATCCACTCAACGGAGAAGTAGTTTTAAAATGTTCCTACAGAGGGGCGCCTGGGTGGCGCAGTCGGTTAAGCGTCTGACTTCAGCCAGGTCACGATCTCGCGCTCCGTGAGTTCGAGCCCCGCGTCGGGCTCTGGGCTGATGGCTCAGAGCCTGGAGCCTGTTTCCGATTCTGTGTCTCCCTCTCTCTCTGCCCCTCCCCTGTTCATGCTCTGTCTCTCTCTGTCCCAAAAATAAATAAACGTTGAAAAAAAAAATTAAAAAAAAAATAAATAAAATGTTCCTACAGAAAGACCATAAATTGAATTTTAATAATGCAGGTACAAGGGAACAACAAGAAATTGGCAAAGTTGACGTATTGCGTTCTCCTGGCATGACCTCTATTTCAGCCACATTGCAGGTGAAAACAGTGATGACTGAATAGGGCTAATACATTTCTCTTGCTTAGGACAAGTTTGTTTCCATTGAAAATAGAAAGTGTTGGGGCGCCTGGGTGGCGCAGTCGGTTAAGCGTCCGACTTCAGCCAGGTCACGATCTCGCGGTCCGTGAGTTCGAGCCCCGCGTCAGGCTCTGGGCTGATGGCTCAGAGCCTGGAGCCTGTTTCCGATTCTGTGTCTCCCTCTCTCTCTGCCCCTCCCCCGTTCATGCTCTGTCTCTCTCTGTCCCAAAAATAAATAAACGTTGAAAAAAAAAAAATTAAAAAAAAAAAAAAAAGAAAATAGAAAGTGTTATATAAATGGAGTAAAATCTATTTTAAAATACTATATATTTTTCCTTAATAATTTCATAACATATTAGTAGAGTAGTACATGCTATTTTGCAATTGTAAACTCAAAGAATTATTCCTGATAGGTATACACAACCACAAAAGTTCAGCAACCCCTGGATGAAAGTCAGTAGTGTGCTGGAATTGGCCCATAGAGGCTCATGAGAGCTGGTTGTTAATTTTTTAGGAATTTTTCAAGCTCTATGTTAAACGCAGATATTATTAAAATTTTAGTTTTATAATCTTACAAATTTTGTTAAAAACAGAGGTAGCGGGGCCCCTGGGTGGCTCAGTAGATTAAGCGTCCAACTCTTGATTTTGGCTCAGGTCATGATCTCAGGGTCATGAGATTGAGCCCTGAGTCAGGCTCCACAGTGGGTGAGGAACTTACTTAAGATTCTCTCTTTCCCACCCTCTCCCTCTACCCTTCTCCCCCACCCAACTCATCCTCTCTCTCTCTCTCTCTCAAAAAAAGTAAATAAATAAATACTTAAAACCAAGGTAGTAATTATTTGAAACTTTTGTTTCCTAATTATTTTGCTATTATTATTTTAGTATCTTTTCTTGAGGTTATTTACATCTATTTTATCTGTATGGTGGTGTTTTAGTTATCTAGTGCTGTATAGCAAATTACCCGAAAATTTAACAGCTCAAAATAACAATACTTTTTAGCTCACCAAGGCTCTGAATCAAAAAGCTGAGAAGAGGGGCGCGGTTAAGCGTCCGACTTCAGCCAGGTCACGATCTCACAGTCCGTGAGTTCGGGCCCTGCGTCGGGCTCTGGGCTGATGGCTCAGAGCCTGGAGCCTGTTTCCGATTCTGTGTCTCCCTCTCTCTCTGCCCCTCCCCCGTTCATGCTCTATCTCTCTCTGTCCCAAAAATAAATAAACATTGAAAAAAAAAAATTAAAAAAAAAAAAAGCTGAGAAGAGCTTAGCTAGATAGTTCTGGCTCAGGGTTTCTCATGAGGCTACAGTCAAGATGTCTCAAGGCTTGACTCAGGCTGGAGGATTTGCTTTCAAGAGTTAACCAACATGGCTGTTGGCCAGAGGCCTAAGTTCCTTGCTGCCTGGGCTTCTCTATTGGGCTGCTCATGGCAGTTAACCCTTAAGTGAATGATGAGAGAGAGAGAAAAAGAGAGAGAGAAGCAGCAGTGTTTTTCATCGCCTAACCTTGGAAGTAACTTACCATTACTTCTGCCATATTTTATCAGTTACACGAATTAACCCTGGAACAATGTGGGAATAAGCACTAGGTGTGAATACCAGGGAGGCTATCTTAGAGGCTGGCCAGCACAGGTGGAAATACTGTATAATGATGTGCTACTGTGTCTATCTTCCCAACTCTGCCTTCAGTGACATCGCACTGATTGACACTGTAGTAGAAGTATTTATACCACAGTAATCAAGAAGTGCTACAAATCAAGTGGTTTTCATTATTGTTTCTTTGTGGGTTATTTTGTGTGTTTGCATGTGTTGTGAGGAGAGCCACTTGTTAAACACTCACCAACACATTCCAGATTAGAGTACACCCCCACACTGTTCTGTCCGTGCTGAATTTGGCAAGCTGATGGGAGAGGGGGCAGGTAACCCACAGGCAGGAGCATGTGGCAGGGAGAATCAGCTGGAAGTTATTCAGGACCGTATAAGGGTTAAAGAAGCTAGGCAGATGCAGCAAACCCAGATAAAGATGACAGGAGGTGGGATCAAGTGAGGGGCTGGTCTCTCAGTGGTGCAGAAGGAGGGCACAGCAGATTGCTCCCTGCACATCATAAACTGTCTAGGACAATTATACATTGTCTAGGACAAGGAAAGACTAGACAAACACCAAGTACGATGGTGTGGATCCAAGTCTTCCATTCTCTAGGGGGCTGAAGGATTGCACCTGGATTTTGAACTTGAGCTCATATCAGCACCCTAATCTGAGACTGAAACAGCAGCGACTTAAGACTGGGAAAGCAAGCATTTGAAGCAATGGCTAAAGAAACAAACAAAGAAGCATGGTAGACAAACAAGAGACAATGGGAATGGTCTTCTGGACAATAAAAGATTCTTGATCAAGAGTGAACAAAGGTAATGGTATTAATGATGAGAATTAAATCTGTTCTATGAGAAGAGATCTCTTTCAGTCTCTGCTCATACAAGATAAATAATGGAGGCTTGCTTTTGTCATGATTTTAACCATTCAAAAGTTAATTCCATAAGTACTTATTGAAGGCCTGCCATGTACCACAGAATGGGCTGAGCTCCTGTGAACAGAGGTTGGGCTTGGAGGTAAGAGAACTATATTCAAGTTCCTACTCTTGATGATATTATAGACTTTTTGGTCTAATTTAAACATTTTAGGAAACTCCAATTTTTTTCTGATAAAAGATAAGGACATTGGAACCTAAAATTTAGTATTCTTTATAGCAGTAAAATACACATAAAATTTACTACTTGAATCATTATTAAGAGTTTACGGTTAACTGATAATTCACAATGTTGTGCAACCATCACCACTATCCATTTTCAGGACTTTTTCATCATCTCAAACAGAAATTTGTAACCATTAAGCAATAGTTCCCCAAGAGATATTGGAGCTTTTAGTGTTTTGATTACTTTTTTCTTTTTCTTAATACCATTCAAGTCTGGACATTATGTATTAAATATGGAAGCACAAAATTGTTAGCCAGTGTTAGTGAGCACCACGTGGACTGAAATGTTTTTAAACCCAAATAAAACAAGGCTTTGACCTACATCATACGACTGCTGATAAATAAAAATTGCAAATTTAAACATCAGTGAAAAAGTGAGTTAATTGATTAATTGCCGAACTGGGGAACAACTAAAAGCAACCAGCCTACCAACAAAGACCAATTACTTATTTATTTTTAAATATATGAAATTTATTATCAAATTGGTTTCCATACAACACCCACTGCTCATCCCAAAACATGCCCTCTTCAATACCAATCACCCACCCTCCCCTCCCTCCCACCCCCCATCAGCCCTCATTTTTTCAGAGTCTCTTATGCTTTGGCTCTCTCCCACTCTAACCTCTTTTTTTTTTTTCCTTCCCCTCCCCCATGGGTTCCTGTTAAGTTTCTCAGGATCCACATAAGAGTGAAAACATATGGTATCTGTCTTTCTATGTATGGCTTATTTCACTTAGCATCACACTCTCCAGTTCTGTCCACGTTGCTACAAAGGGCCATATTTCATTCTTTCCCATTGCCACATAGTACTCCATTGTGTCTATAAACCACAATTTCTTTATCCATTCATCAGTTGATGGACATTTAGGCTCTTTCCATAATTTGGCTATTGTTGAGGGTGCTGCTATAAACATTGGGGTACAAGTGCCCCTATGTATCAGTACTCCTGTATCCCTTGGGTAAATTCCTAGCAGTGCTACTGCTGGGTCATAGGATAGGTCTATTTTTAATTTTCTGAGGAACCTCCACACTGTTTTCCAGAGTGGCTGCACCAGTTTGCGTTCCCACCAACAGTGCAAGAGGGTTCCCGTTTCTCCACATCCTCTCCAGCATCTATGGTCTCCTGATTTGTTCATTTTGGCCACTCTGACTGGCGTGAGGTGATATCTGAGTGTGGTTTTGATTTGTATTTCCCTGATGAAGAGCGATGTTGAGCATCTTTTCATGTGCCCGTTGGCCATCCAGATGTCTTCTTTAGAGAAGTGTCTATTCATGTTTTCTGCCCATTTCTTCACTGGATTATTTGTTCTTCGGATGTGGAGTTTGGTGAGCTCTTTATAGATTTTGGATACTAGCCCTTTGTCCGATATGTCATTTGCAAATATCTTTTCCCATTCCATTGGTTGCCTTTTAGTTTTGTTGGTTGTTTCCTTTGCTGTGCAGAAGCTTTTTATCTTCATGAGGTCCCAATAGTTCATTTTTGCTTTTAATTCCCTTGCCTTTGGGGATGTGTCAAGTAAGAAATTGCTGCGACTGAGGTCAGAGAGGTCTTTTCCTGCTTTCTCCTCTAGGGTTTTGATGGTTTCCTGTCTCACATTCAGGTCCTTTATCCATTTTGAGTTTGTGTTTGTGCATGGTGTGAGAAAGTGGTCTAGTTTCAACCTTCTGCATGTTGCTGTCCAGTTCTCCCAGCACCATTTGTTAAAGAGACTGCCTTTTTTCCATTGGATGTTCTTTCCTGCTTTGTCAAAGATTAGTTGGCCATACGTTTGTGGGTCTAGTTCTGGGGTTTCTATTCTATTCCATTGGTCTATATGAAAGACCAATTACTTAAAATATACACTGAATGAAGAAATTTGGTGGGCTGAAATAAGCATCATAACTATATATTTTACAACTTGGCTTTCAAAACATGAATGGAACCCAGAATTGCTCTACCCTGGCTTGCACATGTGTCACCAGATAATATTTTATGTATATATATAAAAATTATATTTATAAGTATATAAATAAAATATATTAAATATATAGGTACTAATTTTATATTGTTCATTATATATATACTATATATTTTATACATAGTGTGTGTGCATATGTGTGTGTGTATATATATAAATATATATTTATATATGTAATATATTTATATATGTATAGTAGAAATGTTCTAGAGAATCCAGTGATCTGCTTCTCCCCTACGCTCACTGTCTAGACTTGACAGCTAGATCTATTTTATGTTCAATCTTAGGAATCATACCATGGGAGGAGGGTTGGGAGGGCAGGTATGCAGGTTAGGAGAATGGGAAATAATACAGCTCAATTTAGTGTTCTCCACTTTTGAATTTTGCCAGAGGCAGTCTATGAGACAAGTATTCAAGTGCAAGTGCTTTCATCTGGAAGGGCAGGAAAGAAGCTCCATAAGGGAGTGGGCAAGTGAGACAGGAATGGGAAGGCAGCCAAAAAGGCGTGCATTATCAAGCAAACTTCCAATTGAATGTCTGCAGCTTACTCCCATAAGAAACTCTGGTAAATGTTATAGAACACACACCTGTATCATCCAAGCCAAAAGCTGAAGGAGCTAAGTATTGTGGAAGAAAAATAATTTTCCCTGCACCATTCTGAGTTCTAAACTGGGACCCCTGTAATAAAAGACAGATTAATAAGAGAAAAACAAACAGAAGTTCATTAACACGTGTACCTCATACCTGCATGAGAGATGCCCAGGGGGAAATGTGTAACTCTCTGGGGGGGCTTATAATTCAGGTTTAAATACCATGGTAATAGAGTAAAGGGAGGGTCAACGATTTTTAGGGAAGGTGAATGGATCCTTAGTAAAATCTATGGAAGGTAGACAAAATTGTCTGGTGTGGCGTTGACTTCTGGTCTCCTCTCCTGTGATAAGAGTCAGTCTTCCCTGGGGAGGAGGAAACTCTTGGGGAGGAGATTTATAACTGAGTTCCTTTTGGAGGGTGCATCTTTAGGCAGACATGGGGGGTGTTCGCAGAAAGCTCTCCCTGCATCTGCTGTTTCTCAAGTGCCTTCAGCTCAAAAGAATCAATCTATCAAAATGGATTTTTTGGGGGTGGCATGTCCTGAACTCCTACAGTCATATTTTGGAGTGGCATACTCTCCTATTCTCCAGTATTAATATACAACTCCCAATAGTCATTGTTTGAGGGCTATTCTCATGGGCAGATAAAAAAAATAGCCTACAGGGCGCCTGGGTGGTTCAGTCAGTTAAGTGTCTGACTCTTGATTTCGGCTCAGGTTGTGATCTTGAGGTTCATGAGATCAAGCCCTGAGTTGGGCTCTGCTAACAGCACAGAGCCTGCTTGGGATTCTCTCTCTCCTTCTCTCTCTGCCTTTCTCTCTCTCTCTCTCTCTCTCTGAAAATAAATAAAAACAAAGTTAAAAAATAGCATAAAATGTAAGACTGCATTTATTTTTTTTTAACGTTTTTGTTTGTTTGTTTGTTTTTTTATTTTTGAGACAGAGAGAGACAGAGCATGAATGGGGGAGGGTCAGAGAGAGAGGGAGACACAGAATCGGAAGGAGGCTCCAGGCTCTGAGCCATCAGCCCAGAGCCTGACGCGGGGCTCGAACTCACGGACCGCGAGATCGTGACCTGGCTGAAGTCGGACGCTTAACCGACTGCGCCACCCAGGCGCCCCTGTAAGACTGCATTTAAATTCATATAAGAAGTTGGGGAGGCAGACCAAAGACCGTGGAAGCTTGAAACGTGATGAGCAGTTAAAATTTTATTCTTGGTATCAAGAATTTTATTTGGGATGCCTCGGTGGCACAGTAGGTTAAGCATCCGACTCTTGATTTCACCTCAGGCATGGAGCCTGCCTAAATTTCTCTCTCCCTCTCTCCCTCTGCCCTCTCCCCCAATTTTTATTAAAGAATTTACTCTTGAATTATTGGAAAGTATTTTTAGTATGGGAGTATTATCTGGCTAAGTTTTTAGCTAAGATTACTCGGGCTGTTCCAAGAAGAACAAATTTCAGGACCACAAGAGTTGAAACAGAGAAGCCAATTAGAAGCTGATTGCTTGATTGATTGTTGGAAACAATTTTAAATTAGTAACTGAGGCAAGAGATGATGGGGGCTCAGTTAAGGTGATGGCAACGGGATTGAGAGTCATGGCCTGAATCAAGATATTTATATTTACATATACATATACATATACATATACATATACATATACATATACATAGAGAGAGAGAGAGAGAGGAGAGGGGCAGAGGGAGAGGGAGAGAATCTTAAGCAGGCTCTATGCCCAGTGGGGAGCCCTAAGAAGGGGCTTGATCTCACTAGCTGAAATCAAAAGTGGGACGCTTAACCAACCAAGCCACCCAGGCACCCCCAGGTGTATTTTGAGGATAGAGTTTACAGCACTGCATGTAAAGAGTGAGAGGAAGAGGGGAGTATATGGTGAGTCTTGGGTGTTGGTGTTGAACAACTGGGAGTCTGCCAGAGCTTTGCTAATTCTGGAAAGGCCAGGGAGGCACACGTTTGGCGGTGGAAATCAGCAATTCTGTTTTGAATGTGTTATGTCAGTTAGACACACAAGTGAAACTGTTAAGTAGGCAGTTGGAGCTACAAGTCTAGATTTTAAAGAACTGTGGCATGAGATAATAAATTTAGGACTTAATAACATCAATTTAGGTGACAAATATAGAGATAACACTTATTTATTAAAAAAAATTTTTTAAGGTTTATTCATTTTTGAGAGACAGAGCATGAGCAAGGGAGGGGCAGAGAGAGGGAGACACAGAATCTGAAATAGGCTCCAGGTTCCGAGCTGTCAGCACAGAGCCTGATGCAAGGCTCAAACCCCTGAACCTCGAGATCATGACCAGAGCCGAAGTTGGATGCTTAACCAACTGAACAACAAAGGTGCCCCCAAGAGATAACATTTAAAGCCAGGAGACCAATCTTCCAGCTTTTAAATAGTTGCAGAAGGCGTTTCTGTCCCTGTGTCAGTTATCTTCTGTCTGTCCCTCTCCTCCATCCCCCAAGACTCACTCTCCTCCTGTTTCTACACCACTTTCTGCCTTGAGCGAATTGGTAAGTGTGTAAGGAGCCATGCATGGTCTCCCTTGCCCTCTGGCTCCAGGTTGAGGGCGCCGTGATTGGGGGATCCTCCATCTACCCCCAGGGAGAAGAGGAAGAAAAGAGAAGGAGGAAGGATGATAAGGTTCTTTGGTTGCCTCCTTACAGGGTCACCTCAACCAAAGGTCACTGCTACTCTTTCAAGATGGCTTCCTCTACTTAGCTCTCTCTTTTGGATCCCAGTTACCTTTCCCTGTTTTTCCCCCCTCAGGCTGGGGCCTGGTTGAGTAACAGCTCTGCTCTAGCCTCTGGCACCATAGTATCCCCTGTGATTCCCCTCCCTCCAGCTCATTCTTTGCAAAAAGTCCATTTATTAAACATACCTCAAATTATCCCAAGTTCAATATGACATATGTTTCCTCTCAGGACCCTGAATGGTACACCCCTTTCTCCTCTTAAAAATCACCCCAAACACTAATGAAAACAATGAACAGAAGAACAAACACCCCGTTTGTCATGTGTCATCCCAACTCACACTATATGAAGAGAGAAAAGAGGATGAGGGATGATAAACAACTTTGCAAAGCTTGGGAAAGCACCAGACTGTCTGAAAGGAAGGGGTACAAGGTGGTAAAAACAGGACGACTGTTTAAAAGGCTGGCTAGAGGCGCCTGGGTGGCGCAGTCGGTTAAGCGTCCGACTTCAGCCAGGTCACGATCTCGCGGTCCGTGAGTTCGAGCCCCGCGTCGGGCTCTGGGCTGATGGCTCAGAGCCTGGAGCCTGTTTCCCATTCTGTGTCTCCCTCTCTCTCTGCACCTCCCCTGCTCATGCTCTGTCTCTCTCTGTCTCTCAAAAATAACCATTAAAAAAAAAAGTATGTATACAAAAAGTCAGAAACAGACCCATAAATACAGAGAACAAATTGGTGGTTGCCAGAAGGGAAGGGGAGTGGGAGGTATAGGCTTCTAGTTACAGAATGAATACATCTCAGGGATAAAAGATACAGCATAGAAAATATAGTCAATGGTATTATAACAGCGTTGTATGTTGACAAATGGTAGCTACACTTGTGAGCATACCACAGTTGTCAAATCACTACGTTGTATACCTGAAACTGATGTAACATTGTATGTCAACTATGTTTCAATAAAGAAGAAATTTTAAAATTATTATTACTTAATTTTTTTTTTAGTTTGAGAGAGAGAGAGTACAAGTGAGAGAGGAGCAGAGAGAGAGAGAGAGAGAGAGAGAGAGAGAGAGGGAGAGAGAATCCTAAGCAGGCTCCAGCACAGAGCCCGATGCAGAACTCGATCCCATGACCCTGGAATCATGACCTGAGCTGAAATCAAGAGTCAGAGGCTCAACTGACTGAGCCACCCAGGCATCCCTTAAAAATTTATTTTTAAAAATGAACTCATACAACAAATTAATGGTTGCTAGAGGTGGTAGAGGTGGGGCAGAGAGGGGTTGCACAAAAGTACAAATTCCCAGTTATAAGATAAATAAATTCTTGAGATATAACGTACAGCACGGTGACTATAGTTAATAACACATACAACTGGAGGCACCTGGGTAGCTCAGTCAGTTGAGAATCCCACTCTTGACTTCAGCTCTGGTCATGGTTTCGTGGTTTGTGGGATCAAGTCCAGCATCTGGCTCTATATGAGAGAGCGGGACTTGCTTGAGATTCTCTCTCTCCCCCTTTGTGCTGTCCCTCCCTCTCTCTCTCTTTCTCTCAAAATAAATGAACTTAAAAAAATAATAATAACACATTCATCTATTTGAAAGTTGCTAAGAGAGTAAACTTAAGCGTTTGCCTCACAAGAAAAGAATTTGAAATACGTGTGTTGATATCCATTAACTTATCATGCTGATCATTTTGCAATATAGGCATATACAAAATCATTATGTTGTGCACCTAAGACTAATACAATGTTATATGTCAATTATATCTCAATTAAAAAAAGAAGCCAAGGGGCGCCTGGGTGGCGCAGTCGGTTGGGAGTCCGACTTCAGCCAGGTCACGATCTCGCGGTCCGTGAGTTCGAGCCCCGCGTCGGGCTCTGGGCTGATGGCTCAGAGCCTGGAGCCTGTTTCCGATTCTGTGTCTCCCTCTCTCTCTGCCCCTCCCCCGTTCATGCTCTGTCTCTCTCTGTCCCAAAAATAAATAAACGTTGAAAAAAAAAAAATTAAAAAAAAAAAAAGAAGCCAAAAAATTTAAGAATTAAAAAAATTAAAAGTATGTGTAGATACACTTGATCCCAAATGAATACTCAAGGCTCTTTGGCACTTACATGTTTTTTTTTTAATGCTGATTTCAAGTCTGCTCAAATTTCTGAACTTCCTTATTGACTCTAATAGTTTCAGTTAATTATCTTGAACATTTGCGTTACACAGTAATTTGTAAAGATACAAATAAGACAGTTATCTTACTTTCCCTCAGTATTTGGGACTTATTTCTTCGTCTTCTGGCTCCAAGCTCCAGTACAATATAGAAAAACTGAGCTGATGTACACATCCTTCCCGCACCCTGATTTTAGCAAGAATGTTCCCAATGTCCCACCTGAAGTTCTACTGCTTGGTCTGAATTCATGGCGGAGATCATTTATCAGGGTAAGAGTGTTTTCTTCCTTTCCTAGTTTAGCCTGAGGCTTTTAATGGTGATCAGAAATAAGAATTCAATTTGAGCAAAATTCTAAACCATGTATTGATGTCAATTTTCCTATTTGTTAATGTAGAAAATGACATGAAAAAGATTTTCTAACATTTCAGTATTCTTAAATTCATAAGTTTCAATGATACTTGCCTATGGTGTGGGCTTATGAGATTATATATTTATGTATCTTCATTTTATAATATATTACTTAGGATATTTATTTGTATTTATAGTCCTTTTTTTTTTTTTTTTGTTCTATCCGTGACTGTGTAGCAGGTTGGGAAGGCTTCCCTCTTTTTCTATTCCTGGAATGATTTCTATAAGAATATTTGTTTATTGAAAGTTTGATAGTACTGGTCTATAAATTTTCTGAGACCGAGCCTTTAGAGAATTGATCTTTGATTACCGATTCAATTGCTTTTGTAGTTATTGAGAAATTCAACTTTCTACCTCTTATTTCTCCTTAAGTCAATATGGAGATTTATGTTTTTCTGGAATATCATCAATTTCGTCTATACTTTCAAACATAAGGTACAAGATTTACATAATCTTGTGTCATTAAAAAAACTACTGCTAGACCTCTAGTCTGCTTTCTTTTTTCTAACGTTTATTATTTTTAATTTTCTCATTTATCTTTATAAGAATTGCCACTGTTTATTTTGCTATTCTTTTTAAATAATTCATTCTTGTTTATATTGATCATGTCTATTTTTATATTTTCATTAATACTATTTTTTTTATAATACTTCCCTTTTACTCTTGTGTTATTTTCAAAGGTTCTTGTAACAAATGACTAGTTCACTTTTTTAAATGTTATTTTCTTTTTTTTTTTTTTTTTTTTTCAACGTTTATTTAGTTTTGGGACAGAGAGAGACAGAGCATGAACGGGGGAGGGGCAGAGAGAGAGGGAGACACAGAATCGGAAACAGGCTCCAGGCTCTGAGCCATCAGCCCAGAGCCCGACGCGGGGCTCGAACTCACGGACCGCGAGATCGTGACCTGGCTGAAGTCGGACGCCTAACCGACTGCGCCACCCAGGCGCCCCTAAATGTTATTTTCTAATAAATACATTTAAGGCTATAAATTTTCTTTGGCATACCCTACAGGTTTTGATATGTGGGGCTACCGTGGCCATTCATTTCTCAATAATTTATAATTTCAGCATTGATATGGTTTGTAAACCAAGAATTATTAGAAGTGTGCCTTAAATATCTAACATATTTTAGGAGGACTTGAATCTCCTTTTTGACACAAGAAAAGGCACAACAATGTGAATATACTTAACACCACTGAACTGTACGTTTAAAAATTGTTAAGATAGTAGGGGTGCCTGGATGGCTCAGTCAGTTGAGCGTCTGACTCTAGATTTTGGCTCAGGTCATGATCTCACCGTTTGTGAGACAGAGCCCCACCTCTGGCTCTGCGCTGACAGCATGGAGCTTGCTTGAGATTCTCTCTCTCCTCTCTCTCTGTCCCTCTCCCTGCCCATGCAATCTCTCTCTCTCTCTTAAATAAATGTTTTAAAAAATGGTAAGAGACAAACCATAAGAGACTCTTAAATATGGAGAACAAACTGAGGGTTGATGGGGGTGGGCCGCTGGGGGGTAAGGAAAATGGGTGATGGGCACTGAGGAGGGCACTTGTTGGGATGAGCACTGGGTATTATATGTAAGCGATGAATCACTAAATTATATTCCTGAAATCATTATTATGCTATGTGTTAACTTGGATTTAAATTTTTAAAAATGTTGAAAGACAAAAAATAAAAAAAAAAAACTTAAAAGGACAGTAATTAGAAAAAAGATGGTAAATTTAATTATTTTTTAAACTTTATTTTTATTTTTGAGAGAGACAGAGTGCAAGTGGGGGAGGGGCAGAGAGCGAGGGAGACACAGAATCTGAAGCAGGCTCCAGGCTCTGAGCTGTCAGCACAGAGCCCAAAGCGGGGTTCGAACTCATGAACCTCGAGATCATGACCTGAGTTGAAGTCGTTCGCTTAACTGACTGAGCCACCCAGGTGTCCTTAATTTTATGTTATGTGTATTTCATCACAGTTTTTAAAAAGCTTAATGCAAAAAAGTAATAATAGAAGAAAAGACAAGTGGCTTTCTGGGTGGGTTCAGTGGAATCACAAGACAAAGACAGAAGAACCAAGGAGGTAGAGGCTTCAGAAGGACTTGGTCCGTTCTTGCTGACCTTGAAGATGGAGAAAGGGGCCCTGAACTGAGAAATCCAATAGCTTGTAGAAGCTGGAAAAAGCAAGAAAACAGATTCTCCGCTAGAGTCTCCAGAAAGTTCTGCCAACACCTTAACAGTTAATTAAGCCTGATGTTTATATGACATACTGCATTATTAGCCCCTCTCTCTATTTGATATAAACCTAATCTAAGCAGAGCGATCTGTATGGCCTGGCATATAAGCCATAGGGGAAGACTTCCTATAAGATACTCAAAGTCCCTTGCCCTCTTGCCATCCTTTTCCACAGCCATGGTGCAGAGAGCATCATCTAAGGTTTTCAATGAGAAAATGGAAGCGGAAGGAAGTTAGGCTCCTAGACCTCTCAGTGGTGGACGAGGGGGTAGAACTTACTAGATCAGGGATATCTCCACCATCTTAACTGAGCTCTCCCCAGAATCTACTCTACACAGCCAGGATTAGAATACTAAGCCCCTGGCACCCAGTCCCAGCAAGGCCCAAAGAGGAAGAGCTTGGGAAATATTAACCTGAAACACTATTAAAACTTTCATCTGCAGTGATTAGAATGGTGGTGAGAGAAAGGCCACAACCCAGCAGGCTCTTTGCCCTCTCGAGGGCTTAAGGGAATTTCATTCCTAGAAATGTATACAGAGCCTTTGCCACTGTGTCCCAGATGTGTTCCACTTACTTATCCTTTGAACTTTAGATTGCATTAGAAGAGCTAACATTTGCTTGTTTGGAAGGAGGCTGAGCCTCTTCTCTACCCTTCTCCCTGGCCATTTGAGAAAGGTCTGAGACAGAATGATTTCTTTAATAAAAGGATACAGAACTGCATCTTGCCAACACTATTTCCATCCATCGTTTTTCTTATACTATTTTTAAAACAGAATTCAAAGTGTTTTTCAGATTTTGTACAATTCCTCTGACCTATGATTTTCCAAGTTCGTGGATCAGTGCAGGACTTTCTGGCCTAGAAGGTGGGGAAACTGAGGCAGGGAGTTGGGGGAGTGATGGAGTCCAAGTTACTCAAGATTAGGAGGGGGAAGTTACAGAGAGGAGGGAGGCAAACAATAAGAGACTCTTAAATACTGAGAACAAACTGATGGTTGATGGGGGGGTGGCGGAGAGGGGAAAGTGGGTGATGGGCATTGAGGAGGGCACCTATTGGGATGAGCACTGGGTGTTGTATGGAAACCAATCTGACAATAAAATATATTTTTAAAAAAAGATTAGGAGGGGAATTTGAAAGCACACGATGGCATTATGAGTTGATGAGAAACTCAACCAGAGAGTTGATTTTTTTTTACTCTTTTCCTCAATGATTCTTTGGCATCTTAGAATAATTATCTCCCAGGCTTCAACTATAGCTCTCTTTCTACAAGGCAGAAAATGAAGGGGAAGACGAAGTTCACATGTTTAAAGCTGAAGCAATACTTTGTCTCCTACCCTGCCTCCCCAAATCATCCAAATAATTTCTGGAGTCTTTGAGAAAAAAACTTAAAATCTACTTTAAGTGGTTTCTATCATTGGTATTAAAACGCTATTCCAAATGTGAGATCTGCAGGCAAAAATATTTGCACACAATAATTTTTATTAGGACTTTTACAATGTATAATCTTTACAAATGACTTTCTTATGTAATCTTTCTCAGAAAGTAGTTTACTTAAGAAGGTAGTTTATGAAAGTTGTAAGTTGTTAAAAAGTTACTAAGGAAAATCATTTATGTGCAAAATAAAATATTGATCAAATGGTTGTAACTTGAAGCGAGCTCTCACATAAAAGAAAAATAAAACGCAAAGATGTAAAGGCACTCAAGTGAAGAGAGATCTAGAAATAGAATTAATTACTAAAAGGTTTTTTTATCTGAAGGGCTGAAATGCCTTACCTGGTCATAATCTCCTCCTTTTCCTGCTCCTTGCAAAGAATCGATGAAAAGACCTAAAACTTAGAAGGAGCTACTTCAGCAGAAGCTATGGAGAGACTGGAGTCCCTGAAATGATTCTTTAAGCTAAAGCAATAGCCAGGAATTGATGGACTCTATGAAAACAATGTTTTGCCCCCAGGCAGTCAGCCTATGGAGCCATGGACATGAACCATCTGATATATTATGTGACTTGAAAACAAATATTAAAGGGGCGCCTGGGTGGTTCAGTCGGTTAAGCTGCCGACTTCAGCTCAGGTCTTGATCTGGCAGTTCATGAGTTCAAGTCCTGTGTCCAGCCCTGTGCTGATCACTCAGAGCCTGGAGCCTGCTTCGGATCCTGTGTTTCCCTCTCTCCCTGCCCCTCCCTGCTCATGCTCTATTTCTCTCAAAAATAAATGAACATTTTAAAAAATAAATAAATAAAATCAAGTCTTGGGATAAGAAACTATGCTATGAATGATTATGTTCAGAATTTGTAAGAGATGAACTGAGTTTTATGTTATGCTAGGGTTTTTTCCAACGATGGCTCATAGATTAGTGCGTCTGAAGCAAAGGGCTCTAGAGAGGAAACGCAAGTTTCACCAATATCTAAGCCTTTTCTGTTCCACCTGGACATGCCAGGAGACTACATTCCCCTTCCCAATTCACAGTTAGGTGTGATCTCTCAATTGAGTGGAGCCCTGGACTTATTATGGCACTGCAGCAAAAACTCCCAGAACTTCCACATCTTCACGTTCTCAGTCTTCATTCAGTTCTTGGTTGGAGGCCATTTTTCCACACAGGGAACTTAATGTCCTTACAAGGTGACAGAACCATGAAATGTAAGGAGTCCGAGTCCCTGAATCTCTGCATGAAAGCTGCTAATCCGTTTGGGTTGGGATATGAGCAAGAGACAAACCTTTTCTTAAAGTCCTTTTATTTTTTTTTGAGAGAGAGAGCATGAGCAGGGAGGGGCAGAGAGAGAGAGAGAGAGAGACAGACAATCCCAAGCAGCTTCCGTGCTGTCGACGCAGAGCCTGATGTGGGGCTCAAACTCACAAACCGTGAGACTATGACCTGAGCTGAAACCAAGAGTCAGATGCTTACCGGTTGAGCCACCCAAGTGCCCTGAAATGAACCTTTTCTCATGTTAACCATCTGAGGCTTGGAGATTATTTGTTATGGCAGATAAGCTACCTTAATAAATACAGTGCTCATTAAAATTACAGATGGTTTGTTCCATTCCGAGATATATTGAATCAGATGCTCTTGGAACAGGATCCAGGACTCTAGGATTCTTAAGTTCTCCAAGTGATTCTATGCACACTGAAGTTTGAGAAGTGCTACTTTAGACTTGAATGTCTTTAAAAGTTATCCATTTATATATTAAATTGAAGCCTTTCTTAAAAATGTAAAGTTCAACTATTCAAAAGAGTTTTAAATCTGTTAGTAGAGAGCAATGCATTAGAAACAATATCAATCGTGCTTTTAATGCCACACACAGTTTTAAATCAAGTAGATCAGGGTATGCAACCTGTATTCAACAAATATTTATTAAGCACTCACCGTGTGACAGGAACTGTACTAAATGCTGGGGATACATGATCAACAAAATAGTCACATCTCCTGCTCCCACAGAGCCTCCTATGGGTACGGATACCTAAGATAACGGTAATACATTGTGATAAGTAGAAATACCTGATGCTCTGAGAGCATATGAAAAGCATTTAACCCAGGGGTGGTGGATTCAGAAAAGACATCTCAACTTAAGCATGAAGGATGAATAGGAATTAGCCTGATGAAAGGGAAGAGGGAGGGCAAAACATTTTTCCAAGTAGGCAAACAGTGTGCAAGATCAAAAAGCAAGAGAAAGCATGGAACATGACATTGAGGATAGGCACGAAGAGACTTGGGACTAGTGAGCTAAGTATGGGCCAGGTCAGAGGGCAGTGGAAATCAATTTCAAGAACTTGGAAATCATCTTGAGGGGAATGAGGTGCCATTGAAGGGGTTTAAAGGGAAATGCACTTTATCAGATTTGCTTATAAAATTACTCCAGTTGCATCATGCAGAATGGATTGGATGGGCTCACACTGGAGGAAACCAGTTAAAAGACTGGTTTGTGTGGGTTACAGAGTTCCAGGTAATAAGCTAGATAATTCATTTATTCATTCAACTAAGTTTTATTGATTCCCATACAAGGGGCTTGGGATACAGTGGTGACAAGGCAGATATGATTTATCCTCATGACCTTTAAAGCTGAAAGAGAGAGAAAGAGAGAGGAAGAGAGAGAGAGAGAGAGAGAGAGAGAGACTGAGGCTCAATATGTAATAAAACAATAGTGGCCCCAGAGTAGTCATGGTAAGGGTGGAGGAAACACCAGTAATTGAAGGAAGATAGGAGTGGAAGAAGAAGCCTAAGCTAACCCTCTGGTTTCTGGCATGATGAATGGCACCACCATTCATTGAAATAAAGAAGACAGGAATAAGACTAGGTTGAAAGAGAGAATGTATTTAATTCTGGACTTAACACCACCTGATTTCAAGACTTATAAACATACAGTAATCGAGACATGTGGTATTGGCATAAAGACAGATAAATAGATCAATGAAATAGATTAGAGAGTACAGAGATAGATGCACGCATATGGTCAATTGATTTTCAACAAAAGCATAAAAGCAATTCAATGGAGGAAAGCTAGTCTTTCCAACAAATGATTTTGTAACAATTGAACAACTATGTGCAACAATTATCCCTTGATCTTTATCTTATACTATATAAAAAATAAACTCAAGATGTATTTTATATGGAACTATAAATCCTAACACTAAACCTTCTAGAAGAAAATATTTGTGGCCTAATACAAAGGTTTCTTAGATATGGTACCAAGACCACAAACCATAAAAGAAAAAAAAAATCAATACATTGGATTTCATCAAAGTTAAAAATTTTGACAGAACTTGATCAAAATTAAGAACTTTCATTAGAGAATGAAAATCCGTAGACTGGGAGAAAATATTTGAAAATTACGTATCTGGTAAAGAACTTAGATCCAGAGAATATAAAGAATTCTCAAATTTCAATAGTAAGAAAAGAAACAATTATATTAAAAATGTGCAAAAGATTTGGGGCACCTGGGTGGCTCAGTAGGTTAAATGCTCAACTTCAGATCGGGTCATGATCTCGCAGTCTGTGAGTTTGAGCCCTGAGTCCAGCTCTGTGCTGACAGCTCAGAGCCTGGAGCCTGCTTTAGATTCTGTGTCTCCCTCCATCTCTGCTCCTCCCACACTCATCCTCTGTTTCTCTCTCAAAAAATAAAAAACATTAAAAAAAATTTTTTTAAATGGGCAAAAGATTTGAGAAGTCGCTTTGCCAAAGAAGATATATAGATGACAATCTCATGAAAAAATACTGAACATCTTTAGTCATTAGGAAAATGCAAATTAAAACTACAATGAACTGCACACCCATTGGGATGGCTAAAACTGAAAAGAAAAATGAACACATGTGTCTATGCAAAGACTTGTACACAAATCTGTACAGATTTATTTGTAATGCCCCAAAGTGGAAACAACCCGAGTGTTCATCATCAACAGGTGAATGAGTAAGCACATTGTAGTATAGCTACACAATGGAATACTAATCAGCAACAAGAGGAATTAAGTACGGATACACGTAATAATACAGATAAATCTCAAAGTTATTATGAGAATTAAAAACAAGTCATGAAAGGAGCACCTGGGTGGCTCAGTTAAGTGTCTGACTTTTGGCTCAAATCATGATCTCGCAGTTCATAGGTTTCAGCCCTGTGTCAGGCTCTGTGCTGACAGCTCAGAGCCTGGGGCCTGCTTCAGATTCTGTGTCTCCCTCTCTCTCTCTGCCCCTCCCCTGCTTGTGCTCTCTCTCCCTCTCTCTCTCTCAAAAATAAACAAACGTTAAAAAAAAAAAAAACAAGTCATGAAGAAGGGAATATGCCATATGACTGTATTTAAAATTGAAAAAAAATCCTAGAAAATCCAAATGAATCCATAGTGACAAACAGCAGATCAGTAGTTGCCTGGGGACTGTCAGGGAGTGGTGGCGTGAAGGGGCTGGAGAGGGGGGTGACAAGGAATACTAGGAAAACTGTGAGGTGATGCGTGTGTTCATGATCTTGACTGGTTTTAGTTTCAAGGGTGAACATAGACGCAAAGGTTCTCAAATTGTATACTTTAAATATGTGTAGTTTCTTGTATATCAATTATACCTCAATAAAACTGCCAAAGTACTTTAAAAAATAAAGCTATGTGGATGGGGCTCATCCAGGTTGTTGAAGGCCTGAATAGAATAAAAGGCTAAGGTAGAGTTTTCTGTCTTCAAACTTAGACATCAGTCTTCTTTCTGCCTTCAGACTTGGACTCAGATTAGAACTTATACCACCAGCTTCCCTGGGTCTCCAGCTTGGGACTACAGATCTTAGGCTTTTCAGCCTCCATAATTGCATGAGTGAATTCCTTAAGTAAATTATATATAAATTTATATATATAAAGTAAATATATATATATTTATATCTCAGCATTTCCTGCTTGCAGGTTTTGCTACTTTAAGTGATTCACAACCTCTGTAAAAAATGATACTCCTAAACACATAAAATGGTCATGGAAAAATATCATGCCTGAAATATTTTGATCAGAAAAACTGTGTATTTAGTGCTCTAGATGGTCCAGCTCTTTCTTGTCCTTTCAAGTGTTTTCAGCCTTGCAAGCTATAGGACTTAAAAAAAAAAAAAATCTTATTAAAAAAGTTCCTTTCCTGTGATTGATCTTTCCTAATCCCTCACCTGGCACCTCAGCTTTAGCACAGTGACTTGAGTTAGTTATGATTGGATGAGCTCTAGGAAATGAGGGCATTGGATTAGATCAGTGAGAGGTTCTGGACCTCTTTCTTTGTTGTTGACCTCTTTGGAAATTTGATGAAAATACAACTTCTTTTTCCAGGAAAATGAACGTTGCACATACCCACACAATTCTGCATTCAGTTGAAAGGTGGTCCATAGACTGTTGCTTAATATAACCTGACTTTGATTACCATGGGTATCTTTTCAATTCAATGACTACAGTTATACTACAAAATCAGCTGGCTTGTTAGCAAAAAAAAAAAAAAAAAAAAAAAAAAAAAAAAAAAAAAAAAAAAAAAAAGGACAATTAAAAAAATTTTTATTGTAATCCTTTCCCCTAAATTTGTCTCTGAGATCCCGTTCTGTAATTGGTGAGGTCCAGAGCTACCATATACATTTCTCTCTGATTGTGGCCTGATATTTCCCTCCTAGTGAGACCCTTCCCTGTCAGAGCACCTGAGAGTCATGTTATTCACCCCAACAGATTTTATTTAAAAAGGATCAATCCCTTCGGCTGAAACAGCTGAGCCTGGCATCCTGTTTGTTGACTGGCAACAGCCCAACCCCACAGCTGAAGCTGTGGAAGGGACATCAGAGACCCTCACTCTCTTGCCAATTCACTCTGACCTGGGAAGACAAGTCAGAGAGACAGGTTTGGCACAGAAGGCAGCTGAGGGAACTGATGGGCCAATGACAGGCTCTCTGCTATACACATTTGTGCTCATGGTCCCAAGAGTGCTTAGAAATGGCAAGCCTAGAATAGACCATGGAGCAAAATGAGGAAAAGAGAAAAAAAGTCCTTCCCGAGCAAGCAAGCAACAAACATACACCACTAAAAAAAGAAATCATATCTGGAGATAGACTTAATTTCTTATTCTCCTTCAGTTAAAATCAGTCACCAACACGGTATCTTTCGCTTTCTGTTAAAAGGTCATTAGCAGCTTGGCCAAGGCAGCAGATCTAGCTGCTTAGTAGCCAGAGTGAATGCAAATTCTAATCCGTCTGAGAAAATGGGCTCCATAGATGGGGTCTTCCTCTCTTGCTCTTAGGCAGAAAGTTACCTTTGTTCTGTTTCTATCTATGCCTTCTCTTTTTCTAGAGCAGTTCATTTTTGTTCTTGCTCTCCCTCTATCAAATTCCAAGAATGGTGATATAAAAAACATATACAGTTTATTTACCTATTACTTTGATTTTATTTATTGCCCAAAGCATTTGAAATTATTCACAATAAAGAGCAAACTTCTAGAAACCATCCAGAGAGCAAAAACATAAGGGCCAAGCAATAGGTCAGTTATAGCCATGTCATAATTTACAAACTTAGGCTAAGCAAAACTACAGTTAATCCCCAAACATAGCTCTGAGCTCCCTGGAAGCCAAGGTAAAAAATATGGTGGAAGCAGTCTTCATTAGCTATTAAATTAAATATATCAGCTTTAAAAATATTTCCCTATCATTAAATTCTCAAGTAAATTTATCTGTCGTGCAGATATTCAACTAATATGGTGGATTCAAATACCTCCAATTTTATTTGAGATACAGGGACATTCTTATAAGGAAAGTTCTCAAATACATTTTTGGTAAGTGTCAAGGGGAGTATCTTAAGTCATACATTTGTTAAAGTTTTCTCAGAGGCAGCTTAAAGAAGTCTATCTTCAAAGTGTTATTTGCTAGTTTTTGATTTGGCATGAAGATAAAACTTAGACCAGAAGAGAAGTTAGGCTGGAGGAATACATCTTTAGCTATGTTTCTTAGAAAATTCATTTCAATCATCAGTCATCTTAGGTGGATAATTAACAGACAGTGAATGGCAGGTAATGTGAGACCTAAAGCATAGATCTTCCACGCTGCTGATAGGAGACTCACACACATATCTGGTGTGCAGAGCTGAGGTTTTATTATGAAAACTAAGGCTTGATTTAAATTCTTGCCTAGGTGGAAAGATGAAGTTAAGCTTTCACTTTTTGCAGGTGACATGATATTATACATGGAAAATCCAATAGACTCTACCAAAAGTCTGCTAGAACTGATACATGAACTTAGCAAATTCGCAGGATACAAATCAATGTACAGAAATCAGTTGCATTCTTATACACTAATAATGAAGCAACAGAAATACAAATAAAGAAACTGATCCCATTCGCAATTGCACCAAGAAGCATAAAACACCTAGGGATAAATCTAACCAAAGATGTAAAAGATCTGTATGCTGAAAACTATAGAAAGCTTATACAGGAAATTGAAGAAGACTTAAAGAAATGGAAAAACATTCCGTGCTCATGGATTGGAAGAATAAATATTGTCAAAATGTCAATACTACTCAAAGCTATCTACACATTCAATGCAATCCCAATCAAAATTGCACCAGCATTCTTCTCGAAGCTAGAACAAGCAATCCTAAAATTCATATGGAACCACAAAAGGCCCCGAATAGCCAAAGGAATTTTGAAGAAGAAGACCAAAGCGGGAGGCATCACAATCCCAGACTTTAGCCTCTACTACAAAGCTGCAATCATCAAGACAGCATGGTATTGGCACAAAAACCGACACATAGACCAATGGAATAGAATAGAAACCCCAGAACTAGACCCACAAATGTATGGCCAACTAATCTTTGACAAAGCAGGAAAGAACATCCAATGGAAAAAAGACAGTCTCTTTAACAAATGGTGCTGGGAGAACTGGACAGCAACATGCAGAAGGTTGAAACTAGACCACTTTCTCACACCATGCACAAAAACAAACTCAAAATGGATAAAGGACCTGAATGTGAGACAGGAAACCATCAAAACCCTAGAGGAGAAAGCAGGAAAAGACTTCTCTGACCTCAGTCGCAGCAATTTCTTACTTGACACATCCCCAAAGGCAAGGGAATTAAAAGCAAAAATGAACTATTGGGACCTCATGAAGATAAAAAGCTTCTGCACAGCAAAGGAAACAACCAACAAAACTAAAAGGCAACCAACGGAATGGGAAAAGATATTTGCAAATGACATATCGGACAAAGGGCTAGTATCCAAAATCTATAAAGAGCTCACCAAACTCCACACCCGAAGAACAAATAACCCAGTGAAGAAATGGGCAGAAAACATGAATAGACACTTCTCTAAAGAAGACATCTGGACGGCCAACGGGCACATGAAAAGATGCTCAACATCGCTCCTCATCAGGGAAATACAAATCAAAACCACACTCAGATATCACCTCATGCCAGTCAGAGTGGCCAAAATGAACAAATCAGGAGACCATAGATGCTGGAGAGGATGTGGAGAAACGGGAACCCTCTTGCACTGTTGGTGGGAATGCAAACTGGTGCAGCCACTCTGGAAAACAGTGTGGAGGTTCCTCAAAAAATTAAAAATAGACCTATCCTATGACCCAGCAGTACACTTCTAGGAATTTACCCAAGGGATACAGGAGTACTGATGCATAGGGGCACTCGTACCCCAGTGTTTATAGCAGCACTCTCAACAATAGCCAAATTATGGAAAGAGCCTAAATGTCCATCAACTGATGAATGGATAAAGAAATTGTGGTTTATATACACGATGGAATACTACTTGGCAATGAGAAAGAATGAAATATGGCCCTTTGTAGCAACGTGGATGGAACTGGAGAGTGTGATGCTAAATGAAATAAGTCCTACAGAGAAAGACAGATACCATATGTTTTCACTCTTATGTGGATCCTGAGAAACTTAACAGAAACCCATGGGGGAGGGGAAGGGAAAAAAAAAAGAGGTTAGAGTGGAAGAGAGCCAAAGCATAAGAGACTCTTAAAAACTGAGAACAAACTGAGGGTTGATGGGGGGTGGGAGGGAGGGAGAGGAGGGTGGGTGACGGGTATTGAGGAGGGCACCTTTTGAGATGAGCACTGGGTGTTGTATGGAAACCAATTTGACAATAAATTTCATATATTGAAAAAAAAATAAAAAATAATAAATTCTTGCCTAGGTGGAAGGTTTTTCCATTTGTACCCTTAGTAGTTTTCCGATGCATATGTAGACAGTGCCAAGATTTTTGTCAGGATACAGCTTTGGATATCTAAAATATCTCCTGATGACTAAATTAAATAACAAAGTTGTTTAGTCTGAAAACTGGAGCACATTTGTGCATGGTGACTATTTAGAATTTGGTACAATTTTAGGCTTTTTTTTTTTTTTGATAGTCAATGGGATCACTTGCTTTAGGATGATTGCTAAAGACAGTAAGACTATGCCAACATCAGAGAACAGGATGAGCACATTCCTGTTTGCAATGGGAAGAGAGAATGCCTCCAGTTCATCTAAAAAGTTGTACTAATATTTTGATATGAGCTCCAAGGAGTGGAAAAGGAGTTATATAATTGCAACTAAGAGTATATAGGACTGCTCATTTCTGCTTCTCAGGACTCACTTCAAAGGTGCTGTTGAAGTTAGACTGAGAAGAATCAGACTGACATTACTTGTTTCAGTAAGGACAAAGGGGAACATGGTGCAAACTATAAAAAGCAAAAGACTCAGAGTGTCAGTGTGATTGTTAAAGCAAGAGGAAATTTGCATTACAATTTCCCATATTATATGAAAAAAAAAATTCCTTTAGATTCAAAGTCTACTCAGGTATCTTGTCCTATGACTTAGATTTCGAGAACCAGAACAAAGAATTCCTTGCTCTGTATTCAGTTTTTCCCCTCTGGGAATATGATTATTTTGTAAATTAGTAAATAGCCAAGCAGAATGGAGATGCAGAGAAGAAGAGTTTAGTAATGAAAGACACTTCTTTAAGTGCATTTGGAAAACTAGCCCAACCAGTGTTGGCAGTGTGCAATGAACAGAGGAGTATAATCAATAGAACCAGAGGTGCAAATAAACAACAAACAACAAAATGTCTAGATTTTAAAATAGATTCTAAGTCAAATTCAGTTACAAGAGACAAAGTAGGTCACTATATAATAAAGGAGCCAGTTCATCAAAAGCATGTCACAATTATAAATATATGCACCCAACACCAGAGAGCCTACACGTAGTAAATACCAACAGATCTGAAGGGAGAAATAGACAACAATGAAATAATAGTAGAGGACTCAGTACCCCACTTTAAACAATGGAGAGGTCATCCAAGCAGAAATGAGGGAATATTGTAATTTAACTACCTCTTAGACCAAATGGACCTATCAGATATATCCAATACATTCCACCCAGGAGCAACAGAATACACATTCTTCTCAAGTGTGCATGAAATGCTCTCCAGGACAGGTCATATGCTGAGTCACAAAATAAGCCTTAGCAAACGTAAGAAGGGTGAAATCATAACAAGTGTCTTTTCCAATCACCATGGTTTGCAAATGGAAATCAGTAATGGGAGGAAGACTGGACAATTTGCAAAGGTGAAACTAAACAATACATTCCTGAATAACCAATGGGTCCTGAACAACCAAAAGGGAAATTATAAAAATATCTTGAAACAAATAAAAATGGAAACACAACATATCAAAATTTATGAGATGCAGCAAAAACAGTTCTAAGAAGGAAGTATATTGTGTTAAATGTCTACATTAAGAAAAAAGAAAAGATTTCAAAAACATGACATAACTTTACACCTCAAGGAACTGGAAAAAGAAGGAGAAACTACGCCCAAAGAAAAGATCAATGAAATGAATTGCTTGGTTTTTGAAAAAACAAAATTGACAAACTGTTCCCTAGACTTACCAAGAAAGAAAGGATAGTTCAACATCCACAAATCAATAAGTGTGATATACCACATTAATAGAATGAAAGATAAAAATCATATGATCATCTCAACAGATATAGAAAAGGCATTTGACAAAATGCAATATTCTTTTGTGATTAAAAATTCTCAAGAAATTGGATACAGAAGAAATGTACCTCAACATAGTGAAGGCCATGGGTGACAACCCTACAACTAACACTGTACTCAATGGTGAAAGGTTAGAAACCTTCCTTAAAGGAACAGAAACAAGATAAGGGAGCCCACTCTCACCATTCCCACTCAGCGTTGTACTGGGAATCTTGGGGGCATGTAGGTAAGAAAAAGAAGTAGAAGACACACAGATTGGAAAGGAAGAAGTGAATTTGTCTCTGCAGATGATATGATCTTACAAATGAAAATCCTAAAGACTCCACCAAAAAAAGATTAGAATTAACGGATTCCATAAAATTGCAGGATACAAAATCAACACACAGAAATCAGTTGCATTTCAATATATTAACAATGAACTCCCTGAAAAAGAGGTTTAAAAATCCCATTTACAGTAGCATCAAAAATAATAAAATGCTAAGGAATAAATTTAACCAAGGAGGTGAAAGATCTGTAAGCTGAAAACTATGAGAAATTGAAGATGATATAAATAAAGATATCCCAAGTTCATGGATGAAAAGGGTATTATTAAAATGTCCCTAATGCCCATATCCATTTATGGACTCCAACCAATTCCTATCAAAATTCCAATGGCATTTCTCACAGAAAGAGAAAGAAAGGACAACCCTAACATTCATATGGAACCGCAGAAGTCCCTTAATAGCCAAAGAGATGCTGACAAAGAACAAAGCTGGCGGCATCATGATTCTTGATATCAAACTTTATTACAAAAAAATAATAATACAAAAGTAATATATTCATATAAAAACAGACACATAAACCAATGGAATAGAATCAAGAACCCAGAAATTAACCCATGCATATACGATCAACTATATTTGGCAAGGAGTTGAGAAAACTCAATGGGGGAAATCATAGTCTTTTGCGCCAAAAAAGAATGAAGAAAAGTGAAATTGGACCGCTATCTTACACCACTCACAAAACTAACTCAAAATGGAGTAAAGACATAAATGTAAAACCTGAAACTGTGAAACTTCTAGAAGAAAACACAGGGAGAAATCTCCTTCACGTTGATCTTGGCAACAATTTTTTGGATGTGAAACCAAACGCACAAGTGAAAATGAACAAGTGGGACTACATCAAACTAAAAAGCTCTGCACAGCCAAAGAAACAATTAGCAAAGTCAAAAGGCAACCTGTGGGATGGGAGAAAATATTTACAAACCACCTATACGATAAGGGATTGATGTTCCAAATACATAAGCAACTCCTACAACTCAACAGGAAAAAATTACTTTTTCTTTCTTCTTTTTTTTTTTTTTTTTTAGATATGTGGAATCTAAAAATGCCTAACTCAAGGGCATTGAGAGCAGACTGCTGGTTGTCAGTAGATGGGAAGTGAGGGAAATAAGGAAACGTTGGTCAAAGGGTATAATCTTTCAGCTACAAGAGGATTAAGTTCTGAGGATCTAAGGTACAGCACGGTGACTGTAGTTAACAATACTTTAGGGGCACCTGAGGGGCTCAGTTGATTGAGCTTCAGATGCTTGATTTCAGCTCAGGGTGGTGGGATCAAGCCCCACATCAGGCTCCACACTGATCGTGGAGCCTGCTTAAGATTCTTGCGCGCGCTCTCTCTCTCTCTCTCTTCCTCTGCCCCTCCCCCATGCTCACTCACACTCTCGTTCTCTCTCTCTCTCAAATTAAGAAAAAAAAAAAAACCCACACAATACTTTATTACATACTTGAAAGTTGTTAAGAAAGTAGATCTTAACAGTTATCACCAGGAGCATCTGGCTGATTCATTTGGTGGAGCATGCAACTCTTGATCTCAAGGTTGTGTGTTCAAGCCCCACCTTGGGTGTAGAGTTTACCTAAAAATAAGATCTTTAAAAAAATTATCACCACCCCCCCCTCCCAACACGCACACACAACTAGTAATTCTGGGAGGGGATAAAGGTGTTAACTGACCTTAGTGTGGTCATGATTTTTGTAACATATACGATTTTGGACTACTGCCTGAATTCCAGAACTGTAATAAATCGATGTTGTTCTAAGTCACCAAGGCTGTGGTCATTTGTTAACAGCAGCAATAGAATGCTAATCCCATGGGCAATGTGGATGAAATGTATCATTGTCATCATGAGTTGATGTAAGAGCCCGTTGTAGGCTTGGCAAGAATTGAAACTGAACTGTTTGGAGGGGTAGATTGGGTGTGGGTCTTGACTCTTGTCAGTCAGAGAGGTAATTCCCTACTCCCTTCCCATAGCGGTTTGTATTCAGAAGTAGGAGACAGTAGAGCCACGTGGGGAAAATATATGAGACTCTCTCCCCTTTCCTCGGATATGAAAGACAAAGACTATTCCTGCAGCCTAAGGCCAGGCTGCAGAACAGAGAGAAGTTATGCCACAAGAGAGGAGGAAATCCAGGCCAGAGGCTTTGACTTAGCACAAGCAGTTTGCTATCAGAGGAAACTGTTGCTTTGAGGCAGAGCCCATGGACTAAAACTTCTCCCCACCCAGCCTTCTCAGCACTCTGAGACCTCCATGGTGAAAATGGCTGTAAACTCAAAGAGCTGTGCCCGCTGCGACCCAGACAGCAGTGCGGCTGGCTGCCTCTCCCGGCTTTCCATTTGGCCCGATGGCAGGGGGCAGAGATGGAAACTCCAGGCCAGTGGGAGGCCAACAGTTCCCATTGCTGTTGACTGGCTGGCCGGCCTCAAGAATAAATGAATTCTCTCTCTCCTGGCTGCCAACAGCTGGCCAGCCCAGAGGGGGGCCTCCCTGGAGAAATCATGGGGTTCTTAAGGAGGTCTGGCAAGAGCGGCTCAGGAGTCTGGTGGCCTGGGGTCTTAAAGAAAATTCAAGCATCTTACATTTTGTCCTAAGCTTGTGGGTTTTGGATATTCGGGTTAGCGTAGGCAGATTTTTGGTCCTACATTTGCATTTGGAACTAAGAAATGACCACGTGTAAGTGACACGCTGGGACCCAAAAGAGAGATTACACAGTGTCCGTACAGAGAGATGCTTAAAATGACGGCCTTTCCTAGATGGACTCTTCCTGTCTTATCAAGGAAGATTCACTGGAGCAGACCATCTGTACATGTGGGAGAGGGATTTCCTGCGGTGTGAGGAAGGGTGGCAAGGCTGTTTGCAGAGAATACTTCTTAGTATAGGAGCTCCTCTCTGAGGAAGGACAGACAAGCAAATCAGGCCTAAAAGGGAAAGGCTGGGAGAGGGGCTTAGGGGAGGGCCCCAGGAACTATACTGTGTGCTGATAAGCCGGCTCTCTAGGGGGGCTGTCACCACCATGCCCAACACCCTCTCCCCGGGGATTAAGCCTTTAGTGTCCACTGATAATTGGAAGTATCAGCTTGGCCTCAAGGGTGAAATCCTGGGTTTTCTGCCAATAGGCACCTGGAGAGTTTTGCTGTCAGGCAAATAATGGGGAAAGCAAAAACACTGTGAACATATTTGCACCCCGACTTTGTGGAGCAAACAGTTTTACAATTGATATAAATGATGCTCTGTTTCCCAGAGCATTCAGCATTCAGGGAGAGACAATTTCACCGGTTCCCTCCTGCTCAGGCATCGCATGGCCTTGTTGTCTAAAAACCGCCAACAGGGGAGCCTTAGGAGATGAGGCTGGGAAATACTCACTCACATAACCCTTTCACTGCCGACTTCTGCAAACAGTTCTGCAGACAAGCATCGCGGGCTTTGTCTGACATTTGCCAGATTCCTACATAAATCACCAGTACCTGAATCTCCAGCAGCTGGGATAAATAAGATTGAATAGGTTCAGACTGATAAGGTGGTCCAATCTGGCTGACTTTGTTTCGAAACAAGATTAGATACCCTTACAGGAGCTTGAACGTGTAAATATGTGCTAAACATGACCCTGAAAGCCTGGTAGACACAGCTCTGGGCCTCACAGAGGTGTGAGGGGGAAGAAATGTCCTCTGTGCCCAGCTGTAGAACATTTTAACACCCTCTGTCTCTGTGGAGGAAATTCTGTCATCCTGTTAGCTCTAAAGCCTGTGTTCTTCGTTAATATTCTGTTTTCTTCAGAGAAAATGGTACGCAGTAATTTTAAGAGGGAGCCTATCACTGGAAGAGGTCAGGTTGGAAAAATTAACTGCTCCAAGCTGCTGACACTTCTGTTAAGGAGACAAAGCAAATGCAGATGAAGAGAAAGACACTCTTCGCAATGGAGGGAACACTTACAGCAGGTTGGTGAAGAGACGCACGGTGCCGACCTGACCTGCAGGCGTGGTGGGGTGCGAAATATCTTCGGGCAGGGCTTGCTGTGCGTTTAAGGAAGCTCTGAACACGCTCATCTGCATGAAATGAAGAGAAAGACGTAGAAGAACAGGAGGAAGGAGAGGGAGGGTAAGGGAATTGGTGTTAGAAAAAGCCCGTGAAGGATACCTGGGTAGCTCAGTTGGTTAAGTGCCGGACCTTGGCTCAGGTTGATCTCCCAGGTGGTGAGTTCGAGCCCCACATCGAGCTGGCTGGCAGCACAGAGCCTGCTTCAGATACTCAGTCCCCCTCTCTCTCTGTGCTCCTTCCCTGCTCACCGCTCGCTAGTGTTCTCTCAAAGAAAACGCCTACCAGAAGGGAGGTTTTCCATCAGTTTCCTCCAAAATGTCTTCCAGCTGTTCACTGATCCAAGTAACAGTTCAAATTGGCCCTGGATCTCAATTGTCAATCCTGGGTTGGGTGCTTTACCTGATCCCAGTCACCTGGCTAGGTGGGTGCTTTCCACCCACAGGAGAGTGAGTGGCTTGCAGCAGGGACGGAGGAATCCAAAGTTTCGGGAAGCTTCCCAGCACCCTGAAGTTCTCTGGTGGCCCTAGGTTTACAGGGACACAACTGGGCTCACCCTGTAACCTGGGGGTGGAGCAGAGGCTCGAACATTGGAGCATACCTAATCAGGGCCACTTATAACAGGTGGTCAAGCCACAAGTTTCAAGAGCAAGGTCAAAGGGATCTCGTAGCCATGAAACCTTCAGAAAAGCATAAGGCACTAACAGTAGGTCATGTAGAGAATATGAGCGCTTGTCCTGGTGACAAACACAGGAATAATTCTTTGTTCAAGTGTGATGTGATGCAACCAACCCCAGATCCTCAGGATTTCAGTTTCCTTGAAAGTCAAGATCCCATCTCAGTAAGAGCTAGATGCTATATTTGGTTGGTTGATGGGCTAAGACCCATCAATTTCAATATCCCTAGATTACGGCAAAATCATTTAAAGGCCCCTCTGACTGATGGGCTATTCTTTTTCCCTTCCATCATCACAGCATGTTGACTGTGTGTTTGCCATAATTAACTAACTTAATGTTAATAGCAAACTGCAGTGATGTATATCGGCCCTCAAACTCGCTAAGATCTTAGGAGGAAAAAAAAAGACATTTTTTTTTCTTACTTAACACAATCCCCCGGGGAAATCAGAAGCTAAGGAAATTTCCAGCGATGAAATTAAAAACTATTCCCTCAGTGGATTAAGTCAAATAATAGGGAACAATAGTGGCTGTAACTTAACCGTAAGGGACTTTTTAGGGTCATTTCAGAGTTGGCAACACTGGAACACAATAGGCCTTCAATAAATGTTGATAGATAAAAGGGAGGGGGAGGGGGGAGGGACTGAGGAACGAGGGATGGATCCGGAGGAGGTGGGAGGAAAGGGACATGGGAAAGAAGGCTTGCTGACTCGAATTTAGTTCCGATTTTTGAGGAAACCAATGAAAAGACTGAAAGTATATATAAATAGGTGTGGTGGAAAAGTATTTAATTACTTCCAAAAACTTGTGACATGTCAATAGTTGTGCTGACACATAAGTTACAAAATCAAGGGGATCCTGTAAAAATTTTATGCCGTGGGAGGAGTCTCCAATATTCCTTGCCGTTGTGATACTGTCACCTGGAATAAAAATGAATAAACTGTATCTGAGTCAGGTAAAGATAACACCAACAAGGAAAGGTGTTCTTTAGAAACTTTTGGGTTCAAATGAGAAAGCATTTCACAACCTCTGAAAAATAGTGTATATATATGTATATATATTATATATGATACATATGATATATATATTTTATATATATGTAGTATATATTTTGTATGTATATATAATTTTTAATTAAAAGATTCAGTTGTAGCAATGAGTGCTCCCTTGAGACCCTTTCTGGTGATTAAATTAAAGCTGTCTATAACATTGGAGAAACCTGTCTTTACAGTTTGGAAGCTGAACATTTGCATAATGTTGACAGGTGATTTGTCCTAGTCTATAGTATTTTAGTCTGGGGCTCAGGGTTAGGATTATATACACCTTCATCACTCTGCCAGAAATTCTAAGTGAAGGATGTGACCTTAATCCATAGATATTAATCAAAACCCAATTAAATGCCAAATGATTAATGGTGACAATCTCAAATTCCTCTTTTGAACTCTTTTGAAGAAGACTGAAAACAATCTAAAAATGGAAATTGGAGGAAAGGAAGAGAAAGGTGTGAAGAAGGAAATTATGAGAAAGGCTTTGAGAAGCAAAAGTAAAAGAAATCCCTAGAATAGTCTTGAAGTCTTATGTCCAGAGCCATTTACCCCTACTCTCTCCACTGTCTTTCTCAGCCACATCTTCCACATAAAACAGATTCCATCATCCAGAGTGTCAGGACCTGAAAATTCCAATGGGGCAGGGAGTGAACACCAGGGCTCATGGCCCTCAACCTGCTTCCACATACGAGTAAGATACCAGAAGGGGCTTCCAGTTTTCTTTCTCAGCTCCATCTGTCTCTTAATAGTTCTAGGGTATATATGCTTCGACATATTATCCTTCCTTTTATTCTGTACCAGCCAAAGCTCTTTCTCTCTCTTTCCCTCTATCTTAATTTTTAAAGGTTTATAGTCTATCATGCCTTAGCCTACTAGTTGTGCATTGTAATTTGAGTATAAAGAAATAAATCAAGATTGTATTGTTGTTGTTGTAAGTGACAGATAACTAACTCCGACTGACTTTCGCACAAAAATGATTAAGTTCTCATGATGGAAAAAGCCTAGAACTTCAGGTATGGCTGGGTGTAGGGGCCTGAACCAGGCCGAATCATTAGCACTCAGTTTTCTTCTCTCTCATATCTATTAACATCATTTTCAAGAAGATGGTCCCCACGTGCGAGCTCCCAGCAACTTCAAACATCTATCATGTTTATATCAATAGCGAGGAATATCTTCAAGAGCGGATCTTCCCCCATTATTTCAGTGAAACTCATGGGGCTCATTGCATTGCCCGACTTGGAGTGCGTGCCCATCATTGAACCAATCAATGTATCAGCAAAATGCAATATGCTTACTGGCCATGCTCGGGCCACATGACGACTCCCGGACCTGTGGGCACCATCAATTCTACAGAACAACGCAGACTGGGAGTGGCCTGACCAGAAGGGCAAAAGCAATCAATATCCACCACATACCCTTTTTTCTCTTTTTCTTTTTCTTGACTTTCCTAAAACCTTAAGAAGGTCCTTTTCTTTGTTTTTTCAGGAACATCTTCTCCTACCTTCAGTTCCAATTAGACAATGAATTTCTCAGTTAGTTATCAACCTCAACCGTGTGAGTTTCTCCTCTTCCTTCCTTTTCCTTCCCTCAGAGCTTTCAAACTAAGTGAAAATATTCCCTTCAACATTTGCTGCCTGTTTCCAAGCCTCTTCTAGCTGATTTGCCTCTTGCTTAGGTAATTTTTCTGATCACTTCTGCTTTCCCCCAGATCATGTTCCCTCATTATATATCATTCTTCTGCCTGCTTCCCTTGGCCCCATTCTATTGGTATTTTTGAGCGTCCAGGCCTGATGGCTTTTAGCCTGGCAAACGGTGCCTACTTTAAGCAATAGTAACACATGGGGTGGCTGGATGGCTAGGTCAGTTAAGCATCTGACTCTTGGTATTGGCTTAGGTCATGAGCTCACAGTTTTTGAGATCAAGTTCTGCCTCGAGCCCCTCATGGGGCTCCATGCTGACAGCACAGAGCCTGCTTAGGATTCTCTCTCTGCCCCTCACCTGTCATGCACACACTCTCTCAACATAAATAAATAAACAAAAAACCAAATAGTAACACAATTATTGGTTAAACTATTGACCGAAGAGAGAGAGTTTTTAAAAACTCCACAGCAGGGGTGACTGGGTGGCTCAGTCGGTTGGGCGACTGACTTCAGCCCAGGTCATGATCTCACGGTTCATGGGTTCGAGCCCCGCGTCGAGCTCTGTGCTGACAGCTCGGAGCCTGGAGCCTGCTTTGGATTCTGTGTCTCCCTCTCTCTCTGCCGCTTCTCTACTCACACTCTGTCTCTGTCTCTCAAAAATAAATAAACATTGAAAAAAAATTAAAAAGAAAAAACAACTCCACAGCAGACGCCTGGGTGGCTCAGTCAGTTAAGCGTCTGACTCTTGATTTTGGGATGTTCTCTATCTTGTGAGATCTTCTAATATCTTAAGACAACTAAAAAGGCAGTTTATTATGGTAAGTCCCTGACTATCTATTGAAAAATATTGAAAAAATTGTTCAAGACACCAAGAAGGTTAGGAATACATTCTATTGCAAGTTATTGAAAACACAGCTTACAATGGCTTCAATCAAATGCGGCCGTATTTTTTCCACATAAAAAGATATCTGACACAATCACTTTGGAAAACTGCTCAGCAGTGCATATCCAAGGACCCAGCAATTCCAGTCTTGGGTGTATACCTACCAGAAATGGGGACATGTGTTTATGCTCAGACTGTTTATGAACATTCATTGATAATAACCAAAAACTGGCTAGTATACAAATGTTCATCAACAGTAGAATGGATAAATTATGGTGTATACACACATGGGATACTACACAGTAACGAAAACAAATGACCCACAACACACACCAACATGGAAGACTGTCACAAACATAATATTGTGTGAATGGAGCCAGACCCCAAATAATACCCCCAATGATACACTGTAAAATTCTATCTATATAAAGTATAAAGTCGGGCCAAATTAATCAGTGGTATTAGAAGCAGGAAGAGGGTTATCCTTGTGGAGGTAAACAGCGAAAGAAGACATGGGATAGCGGGGGACACTGGGGTGCTGGTCGTGATCTGAGTTCTGCTTCTGTGGATGTGTGCAGTTTGTGAGGTTTCACTGAGCTGTACATTTATGGTTGCTGTCCTTTTTACATGTATATTACACTTCAATAAAAATTTTCACTTTTTTAAATGTTTATTTATTTTTGAGAGAGAGAGAGAGAGAGAGTGCAAGCCCGGGAGGGGCAGAGAGAGAGGGAGACACAGAATCTGAAACAGGCTGTCAGCACAGAGCCTGACATGGGGCTGGAACTCATGAACCCGCAAGATCATGACCTGAGCTGAAGTCAGACGCTTAACCAACTGAGCCACCCGGGTGCCCCAATAATAAAAATATTTTAAAAGAAGAAAAAGTGTAGAGGTGAGTGGTTGCTGGTATTAATTCTGGGACCCAGGCCTTTCTGTATTTGTGCTCTACATCCTAAGCCTGTTGGACTTTATCCTCAAGGCTGTCCCCTTATGTGATGACTACCCCAACACCCTGTGTCTCACATTCACCTTCCTGGCCTGCAGAAGAGGCCATCTCCTTTTTTTTTTTTTTTAATCAGGAAATCAAAAATTATTTTCCTGAAGCCCCCCCTCACCCTAACCCGAGAGCCATTCATTTTCATCACAAAGGCCAAAACTGGGTCATGTGATCATTCCGAGTTGCAAGAGAGCCCCCCTCCCCCATAGTGAAAAGTGCCAAGGGAGAAAACATTTGGGAAATGGTTTCATAATCGATCAACAGTATCTGCTATACAGGCCAAAGAAGATACATTTGTAAGTCGGATGTAAGGGTTGCTACTTTTCTGGATCCCCATGCAAGAGTGTTTTCCTGTGAGTGTGTTCCTGGGTATAATTCATCATATTGAATTCAAGAGATATTTTTGAGATTTACACAGCTGATCACTGAACTGTCTGACCTGGTAAGTCAGGCTTACCCAAAATGGTAAGTCGGGGAAGAGATTGGACATGAAGATGATCCAGAGTGACGGGATCCTTTTGACATGAACTGTGAGACTTTTTTTGGACTAAATAAACAATGAAATGTAGCCTTGCTCTTCTATGCATACCTGTACTAGTTAGATTTCAGACTATAAAGGCCAATTCTGTGTGTAAAAGCAGGTTTGTTCTTACTTTGAACACTGAACACCCCTTCCAAAAATCCTGAGCACTCAACAATCTCTAATAAACTTTTTGTTCATTTAATTTGCCTCTTCTAGATATTTCATATAAGTGGAATCAAATAATATTTGTCCTCTGGTGTCTGGTTAATGTCAACGAGTGTAATGTTTTCAAGGTTGTCCGTGTGGTAGCATGTGTCAGGACTTCATTTCTTTTTATGGGTGAATAATATTCCATCATACGGATAGACTATATTTTGTTTATCCATCCACCCATCTCTGGACATTTGGGTTGCTTCCACCTTTTGACTGTTATAAACAATGCTGCAGTGAACATTGGTGTATAAGTATCTGAGTCCCTGCTTGCAACTCTTTGGGGTATATACCTAGCAGAATTGCTGAACCATATGGTAATTCTATGTTTAGCTTTTTGAAGAACCGCTAAGCTATTTTCCACAGCTGCTGCACCACTTGACATTCCCATCAGCAACTTAGGAGGGTTCCAACTTCTCCAAGGATATGTTCTTTAACTGAATTTCTGCCGCTAATGGGCACATTCCACATCTGTCCGCCCTCACTTCCCATCTCACGTTTCCGGGAGAGAGAATGCCATGGGCGCAGCTTGGGTTGGATCAGGGGCTTGCCCCCCAAATCGGCTGGCAAGGGTGGGGGAGGGGGAGGGATCATGTGACATAAATGCAGTCAAATGTTGGGGGTGGGGTGGGGATTGTGTGAGCTGAGCAGTCAACCCGGGATGTTTCTAGGGTACTCAGTTTCCTCCTTTCTGAAATGGGGATAATACTCAGCACAATGCACCTGTGAAGATTAAAAAAAGATAATGCATATAAAGTTTTTAGTAATGGCCTCGCCTTCAGTAAACATAGGATGGTAGTGATAATGGCAGCTGCAGTCAGAGTGGGAAAAAGGATGCTTTGCGGGCAGGCGCGGCTATTCTCGGTCAAGTGTCAATATACCTAGCTTTCCCATTACAAAGGAAACCCTCTGTTGTAGATTTATAAGCCTTGAATTTATCCAAAGCAATTTTTGAGCCTCTTTCTATTTTCAGTCTATATCGCCTTCAGCGGCAACATGTTTCATTTCTTTACTACCTGCTTTGTCCAGTAGTAATTTGTTGTGTTTGTCCTAAACCGGCCCCCGCGCCTTCAAACTCCTGAAGACAGCTTCTCGGTTCTACCTCAGTAGCCCCGGGGATCTTCACCACAAGGACCTGCTCGCATTTCCGACTTCAAGCGAACGGGAGCATCTGTACGGGTGCTGCGTCGCTTTGCTTCTGAGTTGCTCTCCAAATCATGTATTTTCTTTGCATATCTTCACAGACAAGCTTACAGCCCTTTTTAAGCTTTATTGAAGTGTCAGAGTAAAATCACTTCCTTACAGCATCCACGCGAGTTGCTGCCTATGTGAAGGACGGAGCTGAGATGCTGAGTGGCTGCTTTGCGACTGTCTCGGTGCCACCATCACCTATAGGCTTTGTTCCTGGTACTCGTCACCAAGCACAAGCCACCCAAACTCAGGCCTCAATAAAGTGACAAATTCTCTTACCTGCCTTTGGAGCTACCCTGATCATGAACGAAAATTCATGAATGCAAGAGTCTACTGATTCAGAATTTAGTGAACGCATGCATTTTTTGAGCTTCTTTTTTCTTTTATGATTAGAGGTGCAATTAGGGACATCTGAAAAAGAGATTTTTTCCCCCTAGAAAACTACAGAGTCTTTACAAAGCTCTTCTTTGGCTCCCCCACCCGAGTTAAGCACATTAACCCAAACTCTGAGAAATGCTACTGTGATGTGATCCATATGAGACAACTGTGAATCTTCCCCCATATACAGTCACTCCCAATTATCGGCACAAATGCAGGGATGCGGTGGTGCAGATAATTCAAAACAGCAAACAATCCAAATGCCATTTCTGCTTGGCTTGAGAATACATTATGCAAATTTTGACAGCAAATTTACCTTCTTTATTACATTTTGCTTGGATTTATATTAAAAAATTATTTGCATTCTCTGGGTGTGTGGGGGGGGGGGGAAGGGGAGAGGAATGGCATTCCCGGAGTTCAAGAGAATCATAAAACCTGGGCATGGAAAGAAGCCTTCGAAATCGTCATGCAACTACTCCTTCACTTCTTTAGAGGAAGCAGCCGAGGCCTGGAGCAGTTACTCGACTTACGTGAGATGCCGAGTTAAACTGGCCGCGGAGTAGGCATCCGAGGCAGCATCGTTCCAAGGGAGAAACACGCGTTATAAAACCAG
The DNA here is from genome assembly GCF_018350155.1 of Leopardus geoffroyi. Lineage (NCBI taxonomy): Eukaryota > Metazoa > Chordata > Mammalia > Carnivora > Felidae > Leopardus > Leopardus geoffroyi. The sequence goes on along the minus strand of NC_059331.1, from coordinate 149,367,687 downwards.
AAGCCCGATTGAGTGCTCCAGCTTTTCCCGGACAAACCCGAACACGGAAACCATCTTGTTAGTGCCTCCAAAGGGTGAAGCCGTCGGCATCCTGGCTTCTGGAGGGACAGGACTTCCAGAACAAGGAAGGCTCCGCCTCCACGTGGACTAGCTAACACCTGTTTCCCCAAGGCAGCTAATAGCCCTGGAGTGCTCTGGCTGTCAGGTTTGCAGTGCTTGGCATCAGCCAAGAGCTCCCAAGGAGGATCACCTGAGCTCTGTGTGAGTTGGGAGTAGGGAACTGCGGGGAGGCCACAAAGACTGGGATTAGCGGATCTGTGCCTCGGGGAGTGTTGCGAGGGAGAGAGTGCGTGAGCGCCTTGCTTTGAATCAGGACTCCGGCAGCGTGTGCCAACCTGATGGGAAAGCTGGGACCTGGACGCCACTGAGTTAAGTTGACCCTGAAATAACAGCTAAAAAGCAAAACATGAAGCAGGTAGGCGGGCCTTCCCCTCTGGCTAACTTCCCTGAGAAGTACCAGCGGTGAGGTTCCAGAAAAGACATCGACAAGATCAGCCTGCCAGCAAACCTCAGCTCAGGTGCCTCTGGAGTGGCTAGAGGGAACAGTAATGAGCTACGCTGGGTTGCCCCACTCCGCACCAACTTCCAACCGACTAGCAATTGTGCCAAAGGTCAATGGCAGTTAATGGCTTTTTGTAGCTTGAAGCCGGCCGGCAGTAGTTCCCCGAGCTTTCCTGTGTAGGCAGGTGTTCTCAGGGCCTTAGCTCCTCCTGGAGTGGTTCAACAGGAGGTGCTAGAGCACCTGGAGGTACTCGAGGTTGGCGTGGCGTTGGTGGCTGGCTTCCAATAGGAGTGGAACCTAGAGATTGAGGACGCGTTCTTTGCAGGGAAACAGGTAGGATTTCCTTTGAGTTTTCAGTCTGGCAAGTCTGATCTTTATCAACACCACTTGTGCGTCCCGCACACATTTGTTTTCCGCCAAGAATGAAGACAAACATTGATGTTTGAATGCAATGTCTGAAGCTACTTAATGGGTTGAAGTCCTCCCTTTTAATTGGAGATGGATTTTATTAATGTCTTTAATAATTTATTAATGTCTTTCATTCTTTTCAGGCAAAACCTTTTTCTCTACTCAGAGCAACGTCTGCTCAAAACTGCTAGGGTTATCAATAATAGCCATGTTACGGGGCGCCTGGGTGGCTCAGTCGGTTAGGCGGCTGACTTAGGCTCAGGTCATGATCTCGCAGTCCGTGAGTTCGAGCCCCGCGTCGGGCTCTGTGCTGACAGCTCAGAACCCGGAGCCTGTTTCAGACTCTGTGTCTCCCTCTCTCTCTCTGACCCTCCCCCGTTCATGCTCTGTCTCTCTCTGTCTCAAAAATAAATAAACGTTAAAAAAAATTGAAAAAAAAAATAATAGCAATGTTACAATACAGTAGGTTACTGACAATACATCATAACAATATAACTTCAGTTTCTGAAAAATTAACGTTGAATAGGTTGTATAGAATCTCCCATTTAATATTCACAATAGCCGTGTAAAGTAGGTAAGAGCATTTTAGTATCTCCAGGGCTTCAGAGAGCTTACTCAAGGGTACAGTAGGACAAAACCTTGAACCCAGGCCTTGTATTTCTTTTCCAGGTTCTATGGCTCTCCCTCCAAATACTTGGCAGGAAAGATTAAATGGCTTATGATAAGACAAAGTGAGAGCTGTGAGCTGGACCCTAGTGCTGGGCAGAATGCTCCATGCAGAGTGGGCAGAGCAATGTTGCATTGAACACACTGCTGTAGATTACACCTGCCATTTGGATTGAGAATCTTCTATCTTCCAGCTCATAGAGAACATGGAATGGGTAGTTGCCTACATAGGGTAATCTGAAGATCATTAGAAAGAACTGGAATTACAAATTCTTAGGCCCTCTTCAGATCTACTGAATCAGAAACCCTGAAGGTAGACACAGCAATCCATGTTTTAATAGGTTCTTCATGTAGCTCTGAGGCCCGGTAACATTTGAGAACAGCTGGCTGAGACCAAGGGTCAGCAAATTTTTTCTGTAAATGATCAGATAATAAATATTCTAGGCTTTGACAGCGACACAATCTCTGTCAAGATTATTCAGCTCTGCCATTGTTGTGAAAGCAGCCATGAAGAATATGTAAACAAATGGATGAGGCTGTGTTGTAACAGAACTTTATTTAGCCTAATCAGGGCTCACTTGGTTAATGATATTAATGCATACCGAGGTGAGTACACCTACAGAATAAATTCCTGTAAGTAAAATTACTTTTTCAAAGTATAATACTCTATTTTATGAAACTTTAAGAAGACTTATTTATTTTTATTTTCTGATTTATTTTATTTTCTAGGTATCCTCATATTACAGAGACTCTAAGTGGGTTGTTTTCTGTTTTTTTTTTACCTAATCATATTCTCTTTTATATTTTATCAGTTAGCTTTGCTGCCTAACAAACTACCCCAAAGCTTAGTGACTTAAGACAGTAACCATTTGTTATTGTTTCTAATTCTATAGTTCAGCTGGATGATCCAGCTCATTGGGCCAGGCTTGGCTGGTCTTGACTGGGCTTGCTTATGTGTCTGTGGTCAGCCAATGGGTTAGCTGGAGGCTTACTTGTCTAGGATGGCCTCACTCACATATCTGAAGGTTAGCAAACAATGATGATGGTGACTCAGACCCATGCCTCTCATAGGAACAAACCCAGGCTTGTTTACGTGGTGCCCGGACAGCGCTCCAAGAGATCAGCGAAAGGCTGCAAGTTATCTTGAGACCTATGCTCAGAACTGACACAAACTCACCCCCACCATATTCTGTTCATAATGCAATTCACAAGGTCAGCCCAGATTCAAGGAGTGGGGACCTAGATGAGTCCTCTCGATGGAAGGAGCTACAAAGGCACATGGCAAAGTAGTGTAGATTCAAGGAAGAGAATAATTGTGGCTATTTTGGCAATCTTCCATAGAGATGCTTTTAATTTTCATATTTGGCTTTTAGAAAGTTGAAAAAAAAAACTGCACTGATCATAAAACTAGCATAGAGTCCTGCATGATATTTTGGGTTTCTCTATCCCTGCTGGTATATCTGGGAAAGAATTATGTGGAACCTCAGGTTTTATGGGACCTTAATTACCTACCTGGTGCAGTGAGGAAAGGCCAAATGAGGTGGGATTACTTCAGTCTCATCTAACAATCTGTGAAGCTAAAACTACTTTGGAACCATTGTCCACGTCCTCTCTCTCTTCTCCCTCTCTGCCTCTCTTGCTGAGTTATAATGTACATGCAATACAATTCACCCTTTTTAATGCAGTTCTATGAGTTTTGACAAATGCTTATCGTAGTTCATCCCCCAGCACAATCAAGTGATTTATTCCATCACTTCAAAAAATCCGCCCTCTTCCCCCTCCCCCCAGCACCCTTACAGTCAACCCCACACTCTACTCCCAGGTCTTGGTAACTTCTGATCTATTTCCTGTCTCTATAGTCTTACCTTTTCCAGAATGTCTTAATCCTGTGGTTCTGGTTTCTTTGCCTTAGCATAATTCCTTTAAGGTGTATCCATTTTGTAGCATGCAGTTTGTTCTCCTGTGTTGCTGAATAGTATTCTGTCTGTGTTCTTTGAAATTACTCTTCAGGGGGCACCTGGGTGGCTCAGTTGGTTAAGCAGCCGACTTCGGCTCAGGTCATGATCTCGCGGTCCGTGAGTTCGAGCCCCGCGTCGGGCTCTGTGCTGACAGCTCGGAGCCTGGAGCCTGTTTCAGATTCTGTGTCTCCCTCTCTCTGACCCTCCCCCGTTCATGCTCTGTCTCTCTCTGTCTCAAAAATAAATAAAAGTTAAAAAAAAAATTTTTTTAAATAAAAATTAAAAAAAAAAAAAGAAATTACTCTTCAGGAAATGAACTTAGGCCAAGTTTAGAGGTTGATTCTATTCATGCAAACACATACTTTTTTTACTTCAAAGCTTATGGAATTAGCTTAAGAGCAGGAAAAAAGAAGCCCATGAAGGGGGGAAAAAGTCTTTAGTCCTTCAACATGCTAGTTAATTTTTCATACTTTTCTCCTTCCAAGTGGTTTCTTTCCTTGGAACCTTTTAATAGGCGCCTTTTTTCTTTTTAAGTTTATTTATTTATTTTGAGAGAGAGCATGTGCTTGCAAGTGGGGGGGGGGGGGGGACAGAGAGCCTGATGCGAGGCTCAATCCCACAAACCCTGAGATCATGACCTGAGCTGAAATCCAGAGTCAGATGCTCAACTGGCTGAGCCACCCAAGTGCCCCAATAAGTGCCTTTTAGAGCCAGGAGTAATTGTAAAGATCACCTAATATGACCACCTTATTATTTAAAAGTAAATGTTACTTTTGGGGACGCATGGCTGGCTCAGTTAAGTGTTTGACTCTTGATTTCAGCTGAGGTCTTGATCTCAGGGTGTGTGAGTTCTAGCCCCACATGGGGTGCGGGGTGGGGGTGGGGGAGACTCCCTACTGGCAGTGCAGTGCCTACTTGGGATTCTCTCTCTCCTTCTCTCTCTGCCCCTCCCCCATTTGTGCTGTCTTTCTCCCTCTCAAAATAAATAAATTAAAACTTTGAACAACTTTTTAAAAAAGTAAACATTACTTTTTAATGAATTATCGCAGGCAGATAATTTTTAAAAACCAAGGAGCACTGAAAGAAGTAAAAGTCACAGTGCCAGACCCCGCCATTTCCTGATTCCCTGCAGGCCCACTGTTCTCAATCCTTCTGTTTGTTCCTTCTGGTTTTTACCTCTGCCTCTCTAGGTCATGAGCTCATGTTGATGTGTGAGTTACCCTCTCTGGTGTTGTCTACTGACTTCGTGTTATGTCAGATGAAGGTTTAGGTTTCTTACACACTCACTCCCCTCTCTCCAGATGTGCTTACATCACAGTTGAAGGTTAAAGTGACATTTGTATTTACATTACATTACTTTGTGCAAACTTTGTCCACTGGTGCACCAGGGAGTATACCATGATTGTTTCCTTTCTTGGACTTTTTCCTCTAGCGTTAATGATTACCTCGTACTTTCCATTTCCTGTTTTCTTTGTAAATACTTAATTTTTCATCCAACTACCTCTCAATACAGCTTTCCACGGTGACACACTCATCAGATGATCAATCAGTTCCTTCTTATCCCTGGAACCTTACATTTCCTTGCTCCAGTGTTGACTGGTTGCTTTCTGGGCTTGCTGCTCTCATTCTAAGAATCCTCCTTATCTTCCTGTCTTGTGTTGGATCCCCAAAGACCTGTTTCTCCATCCTTTGGCTGGATATGGATAGAACATAATTTTCCTTCAAAATTTTAAAGACATTATCTTCTAATTTCCAATAATGCTGTTGAGAAATGCTATGCCATTCTGATTCTTGATCTTTTGTGTATGATTTTTAAAAAAACCTCTGAAAGGCTCTTTATTCCAGATGCACTGAAGTTTTACAATGATATCCTCTGGTGTGGGCCTTTTTCGTTCTTTGTAGTGACCTTCTGGGGGCTCTTTCAATCTGGAGACCCATGTCCTACAATTTTCTTGTATTATTTCTTTGATAATTCTCTCTCCATGCCTTTCTTTGTTCTCTCTTTCTGGTATGTCCATGAATCAGATGTTGGATTTCTTGGTTTGAATGTCTAATGTTCTCATTGTTTCTCTTATGATTTATCTCCTTGTTGGTTTGTTGTTGTTGTTGTTGTTGTTGTTGTTGTTGTTGTTGTTGTTTTGGTATACTCTCTGAGAGATTTCTTAAACTCTTTTTTCTACACATTCATTGAAAAAAATTTTTTTAATGTTTGCTGTGATATTTTTAAGAGCTCCTTTTTTCTGATTATTCTTTTTATAGTTCCTTTCCCCCCACCCCCATGGATTTATTCTTTTTATTATCTTTTGTTTTCCTTTTATTATTTCTAAGAAAATAAATTATTTGTTTTTTGAAAATAATTTTTTTGCTGCCTACATTGTCTCTATTTCTTCCTAGTTCCTTTTCACTGGTGTGTGTGTGTGTGTGTGTGTGTGTGTGTGTGTGTGTGTTACTGTCTTTCATATTGGAGGATTTTCTCAAATGTCAAGAGATCCTTGGGTGTCAGTTCATATTTTAGAAGGAGCTATTAGAGAGCTGATTGGAAATTCCATCTGTAGAGCTGAGTTTGCTGGCTCCGTTGTAAATTAGTAGAGTAGCAAGCTGATTGATTTTTATTGGTGGAATTCATATCTATATCTCTAGGTATTTTCTCTGGGACATTCAGTTATTCCAGAGAAGAATTCTACAATCTATTTTACTTTCTTTGGGTAGAGGGTGGTGGGGCAAGGGGAAGGCCATGGCAATAAATCTGGTTCCCAGTGTTTTGGCAGCTACGCATCGCAGAGGAGGTGGGGGTCTTGCTGCTCATTTTACACATAATTTACTTTTTTTAATCTAGTGCTTATTCCCTGCCTTCCACTGGGCTGGTGACCCTGAGTTTGAAGTTACTGCTTTAATTCCTTCCTGGTCCTGGGAATGAGAGATATACACCTGGCCGCTCAGGATGAGGTTCTGAGGGGTTCTCTCTGCTCCTTATATAGATTTTTAATCAATCTCCCCATTTCTAGCCACTTTCTATACTCTTACCTTCTATGGTATCAAGTGTCCTAAAAATCCTATTGTTAACCAACTATACAGGCTTTCTTCATGCTGCTACATCATTTAAACTCCTTCATCTATTTTCATCTATTATAGTTTGAGTTTATAAATATTTCCTAATTTCATGGATTATGGAGTTTGTGTTTTGTTTCTCATATTCCTTGTTGGTTGTGGGTGATTTCTTAGAAGAAACAGGGTCAGAAAAAAAAAAACTACACACTACACTGCTATCTTAAAATTGGAAATCTCTAATAGCACATTTTAACTTTGATGCATGTTCTCAAATTATCCTCCATAGAGTTTGCACCAATTTATAAATAGCAATATAAAGGTGTCCCTTCTCTATATCATCACCATCTTAACACAGTCCGTTTTTAGTCTTGGTCAATCTTCATGAAGGATGGAGATGGCCCAGTTTTAACTACATCTTTTGCAAAGGGCAGTAAAGCCCCATTCATTCTAAATTTAGTCGCTCAGTAAATACATGTCTTTGCCTACAGATGTTTGTAGGTAAATTACTATAAATTCCTCTTTAGTAAATATATCAGAGCGCTCACTTTTCTCACAGGAGATTTTCTGGAGAGTTGTATTTATGTATGAGAAATTGCACATGAGTGGGCTTGTTTGCATATAATAAAGGGTGTGGGGAAGTGTAATCTTAAGAACTCTGGATCCTGTAACATTATTCCCTAGTTTGCCCTCTTAGAGTTTCCTCTAGGGAGGCAAGTACAGGTGAGAGAAAGGGGTGGGGAGACTTATCCTATAGTAGGCTTTCTTCGCAGGCTCCTGACTTCTCAGCTCTTAGTTTTACACAGTATGTGTCCTCTTAGCTGTGCAAGGTAGTCTATAATCTCTTTGACAATGAACATTTCACAAATGGCACAAGAGCCCAGCTGTTAGATGCCAGGCTAAAGGGAAACATTCGCACAGAAGTGAATCCAAATCTCTGGCCTGCCATCACTGAGGGTTGTGGAAGTTGTTTAGACAAGAAAGATCTGATTAGGGAGTTATCCACCCTCAAGTTTAAGAAATGCAAAGGGACTGGATTTTCCCACTTAATGGTCAGTTCTCTCACACTGGGCTCCTTGTCTGTCTAGAAAGATAAAAGACACTCTTGGAAGGTATAGAAGGGAGAGTTGCTGCATTTTAACAAACTTAGTGCACCAAATTGTGAAAATCCTTTGTGAATATGTGGAAGAACTGAGTCTTTCCCCTTTATTAACCTTTTATGGCAATTTTTATACCAAATTTCCAATTCCTAGCATGTATCTGTGGCTAGGTTGGGGAAGTAATCTCAGTTTGGGGAGAGGCTAAGGGAGTCAACAAAGAGGGGTTCCTGTTTAGTGTGGCATATCAGCTACACAAACATCCTGGCAGTTTGAGCCTTAATGACTGTATCTTGTCTTCTAAGGATTACTCTTCTCAAAGATTTAAATGAGTCTTTAAAGTTCTGAAAAATTTTTAAAACAAACAAAATGGCTGGTTTCATTTAACGGTGATTTATGGTTCTGAATCTACTTCGCTGTGTTTCATCACCCTCATAAAAAGGCAAAATGGAAATAAACCTCTTAATTCCTTGACATTGGAGGAGATAGCACAACTACATGCTTTGCTACACTTTTCTAGGTGGGGTATAGATGGGGATCTATGCCTTACATTTCAGTGAAGTTTCTAAACATACTTTTTAGCTTCCCTAGTGAATGCCTAACACCTGTGTGTCTCCAATGCAATTCCGTATTTCTACCTTATTTAAGCAATTCCATCAATAAGGTTTTTTTGTTGTCATTTGACAAGGGAACAATACGCTGACAGACTAAGCCCACAATAGCTTCTATCAATCAAGCACTTTGGGAAATCAGAAATGACAATGAAACCCACTGCATTAAATAACCCATGGTGCTGGGAATTAATCAGAAATCTGGTGTTGTTGAAAATAAATGAGTTTTTAATAAATTAGATTTGAGAATTACTTACAAGCTGTGGATTATGGGTCTGTGCAGAGGCGGCCTCTGATTCATTGGGAAGTCTGCAGGGGGTAACTGCTGCTAAAGTAGACGGGAAAATATGCTCATCCCCCTGGAGAAAAGGAAAAGGAGGTTGATTGCCCAAAGATGTGCCAACGTCTCTTCTCCTGCCCATTCCCACACCGGCCAGGCCAGATCTTTGCTTGAAGCCCCTACATTGTCCGTGTTGACGTTGATATCCAACAAAGAAACATTTTTCCTACTTAGCGGTCTTACATGAAACATCTGCTTTTCATCGTAAATTTAAATTACCTGAAATTTTAGAGTAAATTATTTAAAATACGACAACACACAATTTCATAATTAAATTAATCAATTTAGTTTGGGAGACATTCAATTAATGATCAACAATAGGCAGCAAGACCTGGCCCACTGTACCCTAACAATCAATTAGATTTAACTCAAGACAGATGCACCAATTAGTTATGGAGTGCCTACTATGTGTGAGATTCTATGCTGTGTATTAGGAATACAAAATTGCCAAAGCCCTCCCAAGGATTTTAGAATCTTATGAGGAAATTAGATCTGAATACAAAGCAAGGTGTCTTAAGTGCTCAGCTGAACTTACACATCCCTATAGAATGGCAGAGGAGGGGCAGGAAATTGTAGGCTGAGTTGTTTGGGAAGACTTCACAGATATGGGGGTATGTAGACCAGATGCTGGATGACTAATCTAATTATAACAGGTGGAGGAAAGGTTAAGGTATTCCAACCAGGTGGAACAGTATGAGCTAACACTTAGATGGATTCTTGGAAATGCAGGATAAATATAGTCAACAACACGATATTGTAAACTTGAAATTTCCTATGAGGGTGAATCTTAAGTGTTTTCACCGTGTGCAAAAAAACAAAAAACAAAAAAAAAAAAAAGGAAAGGAAAGGAAAGGGTAAACATGTGATGGATATGTTAATTAGCTTGGCAGTATTCATTATTTCACAATCTATATATCTATCAAAACATCAAGGCATATACCTTAAATATATATATTTTTTTACTTGTCAATTATACCTCAGATGGGGGGAAAAGAGAAAGTGCAGGTTATATTTGAAAATTGTAATTCATTTATTCATCCAACAAGAATGCTTACTATAACTTAGCTTCTGTATAATGAGGCTGAAATGTAAGGTCGAGGAAGGAACATAGCAGGAGAGGAGGCAAGGAAAATTTGGGAATAGAGATTGAAGGACCAAAAGTTCATATAAAATATTTATTTTTATTTTGTTTAATGTTGTTTTCATAAATGGGGTTATACTGAGTCTATTTTTTTGCCACTTAATTTTTTTCACTTATTATGTCTTGGAGATACTTCCATGTACTGGTAAGACCATCTCATTTTTTAAATTTATGTATTATATATAACAATGAACTATAATTTATTTAACCATTTTCCCATTGATGAATATTTATTGAGGAAATTATCTTAAACATCTTTTTTTTTCATTAAAAGAAACCAGCCTGAGAGCCATTACTATGTTGTAGAACTTTTTAAAGGGAAGATATATTAGAGCCAAGACTGGATCATATCAAGTCAACCAATCAGTCAATTAGTCAATATTTGCAGAGAACGCTATCAGAGTCATGCCAGAAAAAAAAGAAAATGCATTCACCCTCAGTATTTGAGAAGAGTTTAATAAAGTTTAAAGTTTGATAAAGTAATAATCCTTAATAAAGGCAGGATTTACAAAAGTATAGGCAGGGGGTAGGGAAACTAATGAGGGATGATGTTATACCCCACATACTAAATTCAAGAAACTATCACCACTTCTAGGCCAGTTTGGCAGGGAGGAGAAGAGGTTTCTGGATAATCTACAGAGAAAGGCAAGCCAACTCCTTATGACCAGGCATAGAGGGATCCAGGGAAAGATATACTTTGACCTCATTCTCTTTCTGACTATTACTTTTCATCTGGGTTTCCCAGCGGCCATTAGCAGCCAGAGGGCAAGATGATACAGTCCACAAGGGTCAGCCTCTTGGGTCATAAAGCAGGATGGAGAAGGATGGGGAGAATCTGGAGGTGCACTCAAAAAATCTCTAATAAACTGATTAAGAGTTATCAACATTTTTTATATTACAAAATTATACCAAGGGGCACCTGGATGGCTCAGTCGGCCGGGCGTCCGACTTCAGCTTGGGTCATGATCTAAAGATTTGTGAGTTCAAGCCCCACGCTGGGCTCTGTGCTGACAGCTCAGAGCCTGGAGCCTGCTTCAGGTTCTCTCTCTCTCTCTCTCTCTCTCTCTGTCTGTCTCCTTCAAAAAGAAATAAACATTAAAAAAAATTTTTTTAATTATACCAAAAGATAGGGAGTTTTCATTAAGAGCTTCAGGATTAGTACTTGTCAGGAAGAAATTAAATATTTTTGAGAGTCAAAACTAGGACTTCTAGGGCATTCTACAATATTCCTGCCTAGTATTCCACAAAACAGGACTTCTGAATCTTTATCTTTATTCTTGACTTTTCTCCTGAGTTCCATACTCAGATTTGAATTGATTGCTGGGCTTCACTTCTATGTCAAACTTAATATGCCTCATTAGTGCCCCCCACCCACCCCCGGGCCGAAACTTTCCCTGGCCCTGTCCCACCTCGACTACTCTCTCCTTCCCCTGCCCCTGAATTTCTCTGTTTCTCTTACCTTATTATAGAAGCTAATCACTCTAAGTTTCTTCCTCTGCTACATCATTAGATTGTTGAACTCAAGACAGAGATGTGGCTCCTTTTTCACCTTCCACATGACCTCTGTAGGGCTTGCCTACCTTTATCTTGCCTACCTAATCTATTCCATAGGACTCCTCCTAATTTGTATCACCTTAGTTGTTCCCAAACCATTCCATTTTTTTTTAGCCATTTCCTCACCATATTGTAAGTTATTTGAGGGCGGGGACCATGTTTATTTGTGTTGATACATGCCTTCTGGTTTTGAGGAAAGAACTTAACACTCAGTAGGAGACCAGTGGGTACTGTTGATGTTTTTGTTCTCACTGTTAATTGTGTCTGGAGTAAACCATGTCTCAGCTTGGGCACCATCTAAGTTTACTAGACAAACTTCAACATGAGAACTAAGTTTGGAACTGTAATATTCAAGATGGATTCCTGTTGTGTCAGGGCTCCCCACCGGGGAAATTGCTTTCAGTCCAGCCAGTATTTAACTACTCTGTCAGTTGACATGAATATGCAAAGGGGAAGAAAAGGCCACTGACAGATCACGGGGTGACTTGGTGATTAGGAATTAACAGACAATCAGAGTTTGAACAGACCGAGTCTTCAAGTGCTGCGGGTATCAAGAAAATGTACTAAATCGTTCTGATTCCATTGAAATGGCTGTTAGACGAGACTGAAAAATACTTGATTATAACTACCCTTTGGTGGGTCTTTTCCACATTCATGTGAAAGAGGTATGGAAGCCCATAAAGAGCAGCAAGTTCCTTGCAAGCCAGAGGGCTTAATGAAGAATTAAAGATATTGCAACCTTGTAGCTGAAATAATAGAAAGAAAATTGAATTATTCTTCCCATATTAAATGCATATATTTGTGAGTGTTTCTGCCAAAATGCCTTTGCTAACCCGTGGAGTGAAATACACTTTGTTTTCACATGGGTGCATTAAACTAAGCCGGGGCCCTACTGCAACTGCTTAGAAGGGAACAAAAAACATCAGGATGAAAAAGCGTGCTCGACGTATGGTTATATCAGCCCTAAATTGTGTCACAGCTGCTTCTGGTACCATTAGACGGAACACTGGGCAATTTATAGAAGTCATTTTTAACAATTTGATTGTCGGTATATATCTGCCGAATTGATTGGTTGCGGAGACAGATCTTTATTTTTGTAATAGCAATAACATCCTTTGCAGATTACTGCTCAATTTATTCCTGATGCTAACATTACCAACCAGCATCTATCAATTTATATTGGAAAAATATGTTCTTATTTCTTAATTATCTGTTTAATTGTAGGGAGACTAGAGTCCCGTGATGCCCTGATTTGCCAGCACTGGGGAGCCTGCCAGAGTCAATGAGAGTCTCTTGGTTTGGCTTCTGGAGAGCTCCGTGCAACCTCATGATATTAACAACATTTACCCCTGTGTATAATAAGGCACTCATGCCCTGAATCACAGCCGGCAGCACAGCCCGCTCTTCTGTACCCCAACCGAAGTCTCTGCAAGCTGGCAAATGGCTTCTCCACTGACCTACTTTTCTGCCCCTCTAATCTTGCCAACTCTGGTAGTCAGGAATCCTGGTGATGACACCCTGCATGGGGTGTCCCTTAGGCCTCTCTGGAGAGTGATTGATGGGAGGGCAGGATTGCCTAAACTCTGTGGCAGCTCCCCCGGAGAAATTAGGGGCCTTATTTTTGACCAGTGGGTTCAGATTGGTAAAAATGGAACCTAAAACACATGTAGTCAGTTTCCTCTTTACCCCAGCCACCACTACCACTAAATGTAAACATAAATCTATATAATAAATGTACATTAGAAAGCAACTACAGTGATGAAGTCCTATTTGCCTGCTCCTTTGAGATTTCCTTTATTATTTTTTTATTACTTTTTTTTTTTTTTTTTTTTTTGAGAGAGAGTGAGAGTGCCAGGGGGAGGGGCAGAGAGACAGAAGGAGAGAGAGAATCCCAAGCAGGCTCCATACCATCAGACTGGAGCCCGACGCAGGGCTTGATCTCATGAACCATGAAACCACATGACCTGAGCCAAAATCAAGAGTTGGGTGCTTAACCAACTGAGTCACCCAGGCACCCATATTTATTATTCTTATTATGGTAAAATAGATATAACATAAAATTTGCCATTTTATCCATTTTAAGTGGATCTTTCAGTGGTATTAAGGACTTCCACATTGTTCTGCAGTCACCACCACCATCCACTTCCAGAACAAAATAAGAACTTTCTTTATTTTTCCCAAGCTGAAACTCTGTACCTATTAATCAATAATTCTTCATCCCCCGCTCCCCTCCTCCAGCCCCTGACAAACTCCAACCTACTTTCTGTCTACAAATTTGACTACTCTAGGTGCCCTGTGTAATTCCTACAATATCTACCCTTCAGTATCAGGCTTCTTTCATTTAGCATAATATCTTCAAGTTTCGTGTTGTGGCACATATCAGAATTTCATTCATTTTTAGGGCCAAGTAATATTCCATTGTATGGATTGACCATATGTTATATATATATATATATATATATATATATATATATATATATATATATATATTTTTTTTTTTTTTTTTTTTTTTATGTCCATCAATGGCCATTTGGGTTGCTTCCACCTTTTGGCTATTGTGATTTTTTTTTTATAGTGGCGTGATTTGATTTCTTTCTCTTTATCTTTTGTGTATCTACTAAAGGTTTTTTCTCTGTGGTCACCATGTGGTTTACACAGACCATCTTATAGCATTCCATTTTAAGTTGGCTGTCATGAATGACGCTACCATGAACACGGGTATAAATATATCTGTTTGAGCACCTGCTTTTAATTCTTTTGGTCTTTGCTTACTCTTTAGAAACACTGCTCATCTTTACCTTGTGACCACATCCCAACCCCATCTCCTTGTGATCTGCGGTTCCCGCCACAGCCTTTCATTGTTGCTACCTGAATTTCACCTCTTTTTATTCTCTGCCCTCCCTGCATCCTCTTCTTCAGCTCACAGACTGTGATTTTTCTCCCAAACCTCCTTTTTACCATGAGTCTGCCATAGAAGAGGCAGGGGCGCAGGGCTGGACTCCCAGAGAAATACTTGCACCTTTCCCCTTTGATGGCCAAGAGCCAGGGTGGGCCCAGTCCCAAGCCTTCGACGGTCAGAAATGGTAATTCCTGATTCCTACCCAGCAGCCTACATGAATGCATGAAAATCATCCTTGATTTTGAGACCCGGTCAGAAGATGAAGGCTGAGGATAAGTCCCACAATCAAAGACTAAAAGCCAGAACTGTGATAATGGCCTCAGCAACTTTGAACTCCATCAGCGCTGTGGCAGGAGGAGGCATTCTTTGTCCCAAGTGGGATCTAAGAATCAAGTAAAGACAGCCCTCTCTCCAGTAAGGAGGAGAGTTTGTGTAGGGCCAGCAGCCCTCTCAGGGGTTATAATCCCTCTTTTCTAAATTACTTTGGTTTTTTTTTTTTCATTGTTCTTTTTCTCACAATCATTATTTTAGATCACTACCATTTCTTGCATGCTTACTAAATACAAATGCATATGATAAGAAATGTAGCTGAATTTTTTTATTTTCATATATTTTTTAAAAAATTTTTAATGTTTTTATTTTTGAGATTGAGAGAGACAGAGACAGAGTGAGCGGGGGAGGGACAGAGAGAGAGGGGAATACACGGAAACTGAAGCAGGCTCCAGGCTCTGAGCTGTCAGCAGAGAGCCCGACGTGGGTCTCAAACTTATGAGCCATGAGATCATGACCTGAGCTGAAGTTGGACACTCAACTGACTGGGCCACCCAGGTGCCCCACTTTATGTATATTTTTAATCTCATTGTTAATTGGAGGCAGAATACTTTTTGGAACCAGACTTCCAGATTCCCATCCTGCTAACTAATGGCTTGAACCTCTCTATCCCTCACTTTTCTCCTGCAAAAGGGGATAATAGTCTACATCTTGAAGAGTTGTCAGAATTGAATGAGATCATTGGTGGACATCATTAGAATCATACCTAGCACATAGTCAGTACTTGCCTAAGGTTAGTTCTTCTTCTTTTTCCATCTTAAAATAAAGAAACTAAGGCAGAGCAGGTTAAGAAACTTGCCTGAAGGCACACATTTTGGGTGTATTGACTCATGATATTTCTTAGCTTTGTAGATGCTTACTCTGTTGTCCATGGACGAGGAACTAGAAAAAGCTGTATTTCAGCCTTTTATGTACATTACAAATATGTGCCCACGCCGAGATATATTTTGTGTTAACCAGCCTACCTCTACTTCAAGTTGCAAAGAGCAGATAACACAGAGTTAAATAAAATTCTTGCCTCTAATTTTTACTGCCCTAAGGCAAGTAGATATCTAAAAGGCTGATATATTGATATCCTCCATGTACAAACACACAGAGAACGTGGAGATTCCTTATCTCACCCTCTGCTAAATATCTATTCTCAACATTCCCAGTCACTGGAAAGCAGACTATTAATCCTTTCTCCTATCTCACCACCCCTCATCACTCTCCGTAAATTGGTACATGAGAGATAGTGAGTGGAGAAGGCAATTCACAGAGCCGGAAATGATCTCCACAGGTATTCCTCCTGCAGAAAGCTGCCCATTCCCCAAGAGGAAGGACCAGATGAGTCCTGCTCAAGTGCATTTCAAAGTCATCATAGGGAAACTCTTTTAAAATCTGGATCGTTTCAAAGTTACCTTTAAGAGACTTCACGTTTAATTTTCTTGGACTTGACTCCCATCAAGTGATTTGACTACATTCTCCCTGTCATCAAACGTCATACTGTGATTGATACCAATTGGTTATTTACAAGTGGGCCAGGCCCATGTGACAGCATGAAGGCAACAGGGCATGTGTCTGAACGCAGACGGTTTTAAATTCTGCATCATTTGTGATGGGTCTCTGGACATAGATGTGAGCTCATCTTTGAAAGGTAATACCAGGTAAGATGGACATGATGGAAGGCAGGTGAACTCTTCTTTAGAGTTGGTTAACAAAAGATGGGTGCGCACATGTCTAGGTTTTATGGAAACTTTTCTTGCAGAAAACAAGGTGTTAGACTAGAGACTGAGGTATAAAGTTTCTTTTAATGTCCACGTATTCTGATTCTATGGGTGAGAACAGGTGTGTAATGGGGAGAAGATTGTGTCTAGGTCAAGGTTGATAAACATTTTCTGTAAAGGGCCAGGTAGTAAATATTTTAGGTTTGCAGACTATGTCGTCTCTGTCACAACTACTCGGCTCTGCCATTGTTGCAGGAAAGCAGCCACAGCTAAGATATAAATGAATAGACGTGGCTGTGTTCCAGTAAAACTCTGTTTACCAAAACAGGTTGTAAGCTGATTTGGTCTATGGGTCACAGTTGGTCAGTCCCTGTACTAGGTTCTGTGCTGGGCACTTTTATGTATTATCTCAATTGCTCAGAATGTAAGGCACAGTCCAGTTAAGCTCATGTAGTTAAGTTACATGAACAAAGGCAAAGAGAGATTTTTCTCATGCATCAAGTAAGGAACAGTAAATAAGACTGGCCCCAAGCTTTTCTACAAGAGCATCCGATGCTAGAAGAAAGTAAAGGAGGACTATCATCATCAGAGTTCTAAGAGAAAGAAAGTATGATCTGTGACCATTACATGACCCAAGAAGCCTTCATGTAAAAAGCTACAGGCAGACTCTCTCACATATGAAATAACTCAAAGACTACAGACCCCTGAGCATTTCTGAAAAAACTGCAGATAACAAAATACCACATAGAGATAACTCAAAATCAAGAGCTCAAGAATGGACATTCCAAGATCCAAGGGCTGGGAGGAAGCATTAAATACCTTTGAATAGAGAGCCAAATCTAGAGCCAAAACCAGATTCCAAGAAACGATGAGAATTACATGTACAGGAATTAAAATGAAAGCTACAAATGTGGACAATATTAAAAAAAAAAAGCATACAGCAAGCAGATTGGGACATGGGTAAAGGGAGCTGAGAGGAATTGAGACAGTACTGATGTCTAAAGGAGAAATATGTAAATGACTCTATCTGTCAAATATTTTTCATATTCTCATCTTAGCTTTGAAGGGATCTTTTCGAAAATTGCTTCTACTGCAGGTGAAGGAAATAGTCATCTGCAGGTCAACAATTCTTTTGTTTCATGTCTATTAAAAGAAAGTGAAATTAAGTTTAATTCTTTTAATTTAAAATAGCATCTATAGGGGCACCTGGGTGGCTCAGTCGGTTAAGCATCTGACTGTGGCTTAGGGCATGATCTCACGGTTGGTGAGTTTGAGCCCTGCGTTGGGCTCTGTGCTGACAGCCGAGAGCCTGAAGCCTGCTCTGGATTCTGTGTCTCCCTCTCTGTCTGCTCCTCCCCAACTGCCTCTCTCTCTCTCTCTCTCTCTCTCTCTCTCTCTCTCTCTCAAAACTAAAATAAGCATTAAAATCTTTTTAAATAAAAAAATAAATCAAATAGCATCTATAGTATGAGGTCATTTAAAAAAATGTATTTGCATCTATTTCTAGGTCCACATTTGCATTTTACTTTATTTATTTATTTTGAGAGAGAGGGAGAGCACACAGGAGGGGCAGAGAGAGAGAGAGAGAGAAAAAATTCCAAGCAGACTTCACACTGTCATAGTGTGAAGCCCGATGCAGGGTTTGAACTCACAAACAGTGAGAACATGACCTGAGCCAACATCAAGATTAGGTTGCTTAACTGACTGAACCACCCAGGCACCCCTCCACGTTTGCATTTAAAAAATTTTTTTTTCAACGTTTATTTATTTTTGGGACAGAGAGAGACAGAGCATGAACGGGGGAGGGGCAGAGAGAGAGGGAGACACAGAATCGGAAACAGGCTCCAGGCTCTGAGCCATCATCCCAGAGCCCGACGCGGGGCTCGAACTCACGGACCGCGAGATCGTGACCTGGCTGAAGTCGGACGCTTAACCGACTGCGCCACCCAGGCGCCCCCGCATTTGCATTTTAAAGAGATATTTTGTGTGGGGCACCTGGGTGGCTCAGTTGGTTAAGCATCTGACTTTCGCTCAGGTCATGATCTCACTACTCGTGAGTTCGAGCCCCACATTGCGTTCTGTGCTAACAGCTTGGAGCCTGGAGCCTGCTTCAGAGTCTGTGTTTCCTTCTCTCTCTGCCCCTTCCCTGCTCACACTCTGTCTCTCTCTGTCTCTCAAAAATGAATAAATGTAAAAAGATATCGTGTATAACAAAAAGGCTTTGGTTGTGTCATCCTAAATAAAGAATAGAATTTGGGGATGGAGGGATTTGAGCTGTTTCTAAATTTCTAATTTTTTTTTTTTTTTTTTTTTTTTTTTTACATTTCCTTGAATTGAAACTTACATCCTGGACAAGTAAAAAAAAAAATTTCTTTTACAAAATGATGGAGTAGTTTTCATAAAGACAGGAATGAAAAAGAAAAGAGAATCAAACATGTTAGCAGCAGTTAACTTTTGGTGATGACACAAAAAAGACGAAATATTTCATTTTGTTCATTTATATATGAAGGCAATCTTAAAGCGACCAACATAGGTTTGTAAAAACACAAGATATATTGTCATAGAAGCCATAGAAAGAGCATTTTCAAGGAGAGAATGGTCAGCTGTGCCAATTGTAAAAAGAAGCTAAATAAGATTAAGACAAATATTACCAGTAGGAAAGCCACAGTTGACCTTAATGAGAAGTAAGTGAATGCAGAGGGAGTGGGGAGTGAAGAATTGGAGATTCTGAGTTTAGGTAACTCTTTCCAAAATAAGTCATTATTCCTCAAAACACCTGCTAGGAGAGACGGTATTTCCTCTATTCTTATGGAGAAATTGAGGTTTATGCTCCTTAACCAAGGTCACATGGCTGGTAATTTCTGAGCCAGGGCCCCAACCCAAGTCTGTCTGGTTCTGAGCCTATGCTCTTCCACCGTGTCATGTTGTGTGTGAAGTTGGCGTTCAAAGTTTTGGTTGGAGGATATGACTCTTGTGGCCATCCCAAACGGACTAGGGTACAGTACCAATCGAACTGGAGTAGACAAAACATGAGCCTAAATATTCTGGGGGATTTTATTAGAGCTACAAGATACAGTACTTTTTCAAAAATTTTTTTAGCCACTTGACCTGAGGAGAATGAAAATGGGTCGAGGTAGCCACATTTGTCCTTAGACACGTAACGAGGTGGAAAAAGCTGATTGAGAGAGACAGCTAGATGGGAAAAGGCAAAGGTGAGGATGGAGATGGAGAGAGAAGGGTGGGAGGGTCATGCAAGGAAAGGTGAAGTGAGAGGCTATGTGGTTCTAGAGAGGGAAAGGGACCAAATGAGGTAGAGAGAAGCTGCTTTGACTCATTGGGTTTTCCAGTGCTGGGTCTGGCAAAATCCAGCTGCACTCTTTTGATTGAGCTTGTTCTTTCTGTTACGGCCAACCAGTGAGTCTTGACTAGGACAGGAAGGCAAGAATTTAGCCACATCAAAGGAAGCCTGAGAGCTTGAAGGGTCACCTGACATCGCCATGGCTCTGGGCCTGCTACTCATCACTGGGTCATTGGACAGACTGCTCATCCATCAGAGTGTTCCAATTCTACTGAATAAAAAGAAGTGTCCCGAGAGACATGTGGCCCTGACCCCTCTTCCCAGATGCCTCCCTCCCTCTCTGACTGGGTCAAGAGAACCTCAGAGCATGGAAAGCATTGGCACTATTCTGATTCACGGTGATAGCTGTTAACTCCAGTCCTAGGCTCTGTAAGTTGCTTGCTATTGATCCACCAGCATGAATACTTGAAGATGATCTCCTTACAAGGCATGACTCTTTCCACAGTAGATTGGAGGCACCTCCTCTTGCCAAAAGTTTGGAAAGTTTTCATTTGTCAGATCCTCTCTCATAAGGAGCCAACGATTGTGGGGTTTTCCAGGGGGGAGCTGATAATTCAACATCGTGGATGAACTTTGGCTCTCAGACGGGGTGTGACTCAGATGCCCCTCCTTGATGGATTTTGTACCCTCAGCCATCACTTCCTGCACATTAGACTGCATCCTCTGAATAAAGAGCATGTAGTCTCCAAGCCAAAGTGTGCAACCTGGCTGATGCTGGCTTAAATGCTGCGACGCATTACAAAGTGCTTCATGCAACCCCAGGTTGTATTCGCCTCCATCACGGCTGAGGTTGATGGGATGCAACATAACAGGATGTGGCAAGCTGGGTGATGTATAATGCAATGTTACGTGTCCCGCCTGCAAAGCAGCGTGTTCTCAGTGGGAGCAGCGCATCACAACAGAAAGCCCTGTTCTCAACCGATCCTGCGTCTGTCAGTGGACTGGGGGAAGCTGGCTCACTTAGGCTCTCAACACCTTAGAAACTACTGTTCAATTCTAAGTGCATTTTCCCCAATTCTATCAGCAATTGCTTTAAAAAAAATCAGCCGCCTCAGGGAAGACAGGAGCCTGGAATGGCATATCTTTGGTTAGAAATTAGGCATGCTTGAAATCTCGGCATTTGCTCTGTCTTTTGAAGGCTGTTATGAGGACAACTTCCCATTTAGCTCCTGCATGTGTTTGCCGGATTTGCATTCGCTCTGAATATGATCAAGTCAGTGATACCAAAGAGTCTACGCCAGACCACTGTCAGCCTAGAAGTTGCCTTTTTGTAAATGGGAAAAAGGCACCGCTTCTTCCGCTGGGTGTCCACAAGACTGCTCATTCCGATGATAGCTGCTTACTAGTTACAGCCACCCCAGCTCTTAGTCGCTTGAAACGTTCTCTAAACAGTCTCTTCCCTTGGTCAAGTTACTCTTGTTCTTTGCCCATTGGCATTGCCTTTTGAACATGCCTATCTTCATGCAGAGTCTCCTTCAGAGAAAACTTACACAGCAAGTTAAGGGGATATTTAAAATTCCAAGCGGTTCCTGGGGCACCTGGGTGGTTCAGTCGGTTAAGCCTCTGACTCCTGGTTTTGGCTCAGGTCATGATCTCACAGTTCGTGAGTTTGAGCCCCACGTCGGACTCTGTACTGACAGCTGCAGAGCCTGCTTGGGGTTCTCTGTCTCCCTCTCTCTCTGCCCCTCCCCTACTCTCTCTCTCTCTCTCAAAATAAGTAAACATTAAAATAAAATAAAGTAAAATTCCAAGCTGTTTGAGAACATCCACTCCTTGAGTGCAGGACCAAAGCATACCAATGTATGTCCACAGCAGGGAAGATAATGTTGTAGGGTCTCACTGAATATGAGATACTAAATCAATTCATAAGTGAGGTGTTAGCATATATATAATTGGCTTTCCTAATCATAAAAGTGATGTTTACTAAAGAAAAATTAAAATGTGCAAAAAGTATAAAGTGAAAAACTAAAACTACTCATAATCCTACCACTCAGAGATAATCACTAGTAATGTTTTGGTATATTTTCTTTCAATTTTTGTTATAGACATACTCATGCATTGAAGAAAACCTCTTGAGGTTATATATATGATACATACTAGCATGTATAATATATTATATATAATGATTACATGATAAATAATTTCATTGTTATAAAATATATAATATATATGGCATATTATTATATATAAATATAGTATATATAATTTTGTGCCCTTCCTTTTTCCCATTTATTATATTATTAACATTTCTCCATGGTTTACTTTGGATACATTACTGGTACAGGAATTACTAAGTCAGAGGGGCATTTGTAAATCACGTGACATATGTGTATATATATATATATATATATATATATATAGTCACATTGCAAGGATGTTGTCCGGCTTTGAAATCTTAGCAACCTCACAGCATCTTTCCCTGAGAAGGATCCAGGCTCATTACAGGAACTAATCCACGGCAGCTGGAGGCTGAGGGTGCTTCTTCCAGTTCATTCACTGAGTCACTGGAACAATAAATAGTTCTACCTGCCAAACCTCACTTTCTACCTCTCTAGGAGGAACTTGCAAATTACCTCCAGGATTCAGGATTCGGGGGCACCTGGGTGGCTCAGTCTGTGAAGCGTCCTCTTGATCTCAGCTCAGGTCATGATCTCACCGCTCGTGAGCTAGAGCCTTCCTTCGGGCTCTGTACTGGCAGTATGGAGCCTGCCTGGGATTCTCTCTCTCTCTCTCTCTCTCTCTCTCTCTCTCTCTCTCTTAAAAATAAAGAAACATTAAAAAAATTACCTCCAGGACTCCTGAGGTCTTGTTGAGAGGATCGCAAGACACCCAGGATGGGTTCCCAGACTTCCTCACACGCACTGTTCACCACTTCCGGCTTTTCCCAGAAACAGGTTTTTTCATCTGCTCAGTTCTTCCAAAGACTGGAAAGGTTCTCAGGTGAGCAGAGGCTTAGGAGCAGAAGTGAGGCATGACGGGGAAAATGTTACAGAAGCCTCATGCTCTGCTCCGTTTCCTAGATTCTTCCTTACTTCCCAAAGACTTGCCTCAGGAGATGTTGGGAATAAAATGTAAACTTGTCCTTTAAACCTGTCCTATGCAGTAGCCACCAGCTACATGTGGCTATTTAAATGTAAATGAACTAAATGAATTAAAATGAGATACAACTAAAAATGTAGCTCCACAGTCTCACTATGTCAATAGCACATGTGTCTATATAGAGCATTTTCATGATCTTAGAAAGTTCTATGGATAGCGCTGCCCTAAACTCTTATTAGTTAGAGGAGAATAAATGCATACTCCTGGATTCTGGAGCATTTCCCAGAACTTCATCAGGGAAGAAATTTCTTTGAAGACTCTCATTTTCCTTGAAAAGCTCATGCGCATTTCTCATTCTATAATACAACACTTACACATTTGCTTTAATGTAAAAATATGATTTTATTTTTTGGGACAGAGAGAGACAGAGCATGAACGGGGGAGGGGCAGAGAGAGGGAGACACAGAATCGGAAACAGGCTCCAGGCTCTGAGCCATCAGCCCAGAGCCCGACGCGGGGCTCGAACTCACAGACCGCGAGATCGTGACCTGGCTGAAGTCGGACGCTTAACCGACTGCGCCACCCAGGCGCCCCAAAAATATGATTTTAAATATCAAACCTTGAATAACAAGGACAAGCCAGAATGGCATTAGATTTATCCTATGGTTTTTCATATCGCAGTTGGAGGAACAGCCTTTGGGGGTGTGGAGGACTGTTCTCCCCTGCCTGTCACCAGTGCAAACCTCTCACAGAACTTCCCCACACCTCCAGTGAGATGCTGTAAAGCACAGGGAACATTTAGAGGTCATTTCAGAAGGTCTTTCCCATTCCTTAACTATGCTGTGACAACCTGGCTGGCTGTGTGGATGCAGACTGAACTTGTTGGCCAGTCAGCAGATTCCTGTCTGATCACTGAGGTCCTAGCATTCTGTCTGAGGATGCTGATCTCAAGATCACTTCAAGCCCAGTGCTGAGGTTTGGTAGCCTTAGGCCAGAGGTTTTCAAAATCACTTGAAGAGGCTATTAAACATGTAAATTCCCAGGGCACCTAGGTGGCTCAGTTGGTTAAGTGTCTGACTCTTGATTTCAGCTCAGGTCATGATCTCACAGTATGTAGGATTGAGGCCCATGTGGGTCTCTGCACTGATAGCTCGGAGCCTGCTTAAGATTCCCTCTTTCTCTGTCTCTCTCTCAATAAATAAATAAATAAACATTAAAAAAAGTAAATTCCCTGGTAAGCCAGAGCCTTGAGTAATTACATTACATGTGATCCCTGAGCAATGATACTGAGCACCTACTGTGTTGGGTATAGTAGCAGACAATGGAAATATAAGGTAAATACTCATTAGTTTCTAGAATCCCAAGATTAGAGGCAACCTCCAAAGCATATATAATTCATGCCTATGCCTCGAGTGGCTTCAGCTATTGTCTACAGTCTGACCCTCCTTCCAGTACCTGAGATGGCGTCCTTTGTTAATGATTCGGCCTGTATTTTTTCCAAAGTAGTGCTTTCGTGACTGAAGTGAAGGCTGCTTAATGATTTCCAGCAAAAATGATGTCCAGGATGATATGAAGAAAAATAGAAATGTGTGCTGAGCATGGAGGGGTCTCTGTGTTGGGATTTATGGCCTCTTTGCTATCCTAAAGGCTTCGAGGGGAATTAGATCAGATGTCTGTGTCATCTCTTGCTCTAGAACCTAAAATGTCGAAATGTGTGCTAATTTCAGTTCCTCATTCTGCAGTGGGGGCTCATTTCTTCTTTGGGCTCTGGAGAGATGGACACAGTGAATTTCTATCCTTGGGGAATAAAACTTTTCATAATTGTGCAAGTCTCTATTAATGTAGTGAGCAGATTTATAGCCAGACTAAATCTCTGTTTTCTCACCTTCCCCATAGGTGCTATTTTCCAACTCAATCACTCTTGTTTGTGGATGGAACTTCTCCCACCTATCCATGCCCATGCTAGGGTAAATGTAACGACAAAATATGGTCTTAACCAGTGCTCTGGGATTGGATTCAACCAAACCTGCACCAAGGCCAATTTCAGTTCCAATTTCAACTGGCCCATTGGTTTTTCTCTGACCTGGGGCAAAACACCTGTTTTGTTGGTTTGTTTGTTTGTGGTTTTTTTTCTTTTTCTGTGTGTGTGTGTGTGTGTGTGTGTGTGTGTGTATGTGTGTGTTTTACCCCTGATCAGACCCCACTGTTAGGATTCTCTCAGCGTTCAACTGTTGCAAATATATCATATATTGGAGTTGTTATTGCAAATATTTGTTTCAATTAATTAGCAATGGCCTTATGATGAAGCCTGACTGCATTTTTCTATTGTAACCATGTGGTAGCTCTCGCCCCAGGGTGACACACAGCCCAGCAACAATCCTTAACGATCCTCTTAATTACACAGTCGGGGTAACCATTCTGTCTAAAAAATCTGCTTCGTAATTACAAAATCACCAGCCCAGTCAGCCGTGTTGACCCATCAATCGCTTGCATTCCACTGTGTCCTTAAAATGTGTGCTGTCTTCCCTCCAAATGACAGGGAAGCTTTGGAAACTGGTGAGTGTGGGGTACAGCTGCTCCTATAATAAATGTCTCTGCCTCTCTGCCCAGGGCCGCTCCACTGCTGGGCTTCTTCCTCTAACCTCCTGCCATCTTTTCCTCCACAACAGCTTCAAAAACACAAGGGAATTCATTTCTTCTTTCGAATCCATCTACAAAAAGCTAGTTGCGGTAATTTAGCATAAGCCTGAAAAAGTTAATTATGGCCCTTCAGGTTGACTGGCTTGGTTCCTTGGATGCAGAAGCTGTTGTTGAAATTGCTACTTAACTTGCTCCCATTCACTAACCGGACTTGTATCATCAGTGCCAAAATCAATGTGTGTCCATTTGTCATGGTGTGTACCACATTGAATTGTGATGGCTTGTGGACATGTTGGTCTCCTCCATGGACAAGCAGTTCTGGGATGCTAGCATCTAACATAGTGACTGGTCCGTAGCATGGGCTCAATGCATCTTTGGGGTTAAGTGTTGGCATTGAAAACCCTAGCAAGTTCTTAAGTTCTCTGCTATGTTACAGCTTTTCATTTTGAAGGCTCCTGCTGATAAATTTGTCCTGATCGCAGTATAGATGAGGAAAT
This sequence comes from Leopardus geoffroyi, assembly GCF_018350155.1. NCBI lineage: Eukaryota > Metazoa > Chordata > Mammalia > Carnivora > Felidae > Leopardus > Leopardus geoffroyi. Next base: position 149,341,836 of record NC_059331.1, on the reverse strand, counting down.
CTTGGGACCCAGGTGATATATATGCAACTTGAGTGGCTGGTTAGCGGAGCTCCTTTTTGATATCAGGGAAGCACTGTTTGGGTGTGTGATGAGAATTTCTAGTGTCCTGGGTGTTCTCCACATGCTCTTCCCTTATTTCATCCAGGGAATCACAGCCTCTCCTTATCCTGGGAAAATATTGGAGCTCCAGGTATCCTTTGGGAACTGGAGGCACATAGAGTCATGGGCGTGGTAGATTCTGAGGTTCTGTGCCTCAGTCACCACCGCTTTTTAGGGAAACCCTGCCTTCTGGAGCAGGAGAGACTAGTGAGGTGCTTGTCTTCATGTTTTAAGTGACATGGCTTGAATTAAAAGGGAAGGTTTGGAACAACACGGCTGCTCATTCGTTCCTGTGGGAATACAAAATGGTACAGTCACTCTGGAAGACAGTTTGGCAGTTTCTTGCAAAGTTGAACAGTGTCTCTCCATACAATCCAGGAATCATGCTCCTAGGCATTTACCCAGCTGATTTGAAAAGTTATGTTCACACAGAAACCTGCACGTAAGTGTTTATAGCACCTTTACTCATAATCGCCAAAACTTGGAAGCAGCTGAGATGTCCCTCAATAGGCGGATGGATAAACAAACTGTGGTACATCCCGACTATGGAATATTATCCAGTGATAAGAAATGAGGGGCACCTGGGTGGCTCAGTTGGTTAAGCATCAGACTCTTTTTTTTTTTTTTAACATTTTACTTTATTTCTTAAAAGACAGAGAGAGACAAAGTGGGCAGGGCAGAGAGAGAGGAGGACACAGAATCCAAAGCAGGCTCCAGGCTCTGAGCTGTCAGCACAGAGCCCAATGTGGGGCTCCAACCCATGAATGCGAGATCATAACCTGAGCTGAAGTCGGCGTTCAACCAACTGAGCCACCAAGGTGCCCCAGCATTGGACTCTTGATTTCAGTTCAGGTCATGATCCCAGGAGCATACGATTGAGCCACACATCTGGCTCTGTGCTGGCAATGTGGGGCTAGCTTGGGAGTATCTCTCTTCCTCTCTCTCTGCCCTCTCTCCTGCTTGCATGTGTGATCTCTCTCTCTCTCTCTCTCTCTCTCAAAAAGGTTAAAATTTTTAAAAAAGGAAATGAGCTATTAAGACACAAAAATACATGAAGTAACTTTAAAGCTCCTAAGCAAAATAAGCCAATCTAAAAGACCACATACTGTATGATTTCAATTATATGACATTCTGGAAAAGGGAAAAATATACAGCCAGTAAAATGCTCAGCAGTTTCTAGGAATTCAGTTGGAGGAGGAGAGGGATGAATGGGTGAGGGACGGGCGATTTTAAGACAGTAAAATTATTCTGTATGATACTGTAATTGATACCTGACATTAGGCACTTCTCAAAACCCAGAGAACTTTACACACAAAGAGTGAATCTTGTTTTTTTCTTTTCAGAGAGACAGGGTGGGGGAAGGGATAAAGGGAGAGAGAAAGAATCCTAGGCAGGCTGCACGCTCAGTGCAGAGCCCAATGTGGGGTTTGATCCCACAACCCTGGGATCGTGACCTGAGCTGAAATCAGGAGTCAAACGCTCAATGGACTGAGCCACCCAGGTGCCCCCAGAGTGAATCTTAATGTATGTAAACTTAAAAAAAAATTATTTAAGGTGTTGAAGGGTCCCAGGAAGGAATGCAGACTATGTCAAGAGAGTCTAAATGTATGAAACCTCACTGAAGAGGGCAGGGGAAAAGATGCTGACCTAAGTAATTTTGGAAATTAGTTGAGTCTGTAAGAATAAAAATGAAAGACACAGCACATAAGCCCTGTATTTATGAAGTTGTTAGCCACAGTTGTTAGCCACAGCCACAAGTTCTGATGTTGCATTTTGTGCATGTTGGAAGTGAACATTCATGTATACTGGAATTAGGTAAATGAATGGCCAATGATCCAAACCAATTTTCTCACTGATGGAGTGGAAATTTACAGACGAGCTAGGGGAAGAAACCTAGAATGATCCATGCGGTAATGGGTTAGAGTTGGAGACATCAGTATGAATTCATGTTTAGCTTAGTATAGATACAGATGATTACATGTAGAAATGTATTTTTGTATATGTGTATGTGTGTACACATGTCCATATGTGTATGTATGTGTGTATACACGTACACATGCATCTATTTTTGATTTGTTAGCTAAGAGGGTCTAAGAGAAACAACACCCCAGGAGCAACAAACACACTCAACACCCAGATCTTGGTTTCTAATATCATCCTTCAATGAAAGGGACCAGAACCCGTTGAAGAAACGGCAGTTTCTAGAACAAAGGCTAATGTGACAAAGTAAGAAATATATATTTGGTCTCTCTTCCCAATTCCAGGTATAGAACTCCTAAAACTCCTGGAATTTCCTGAGTCATAGGGTGAGAGGGACCACTTTTGTTCTTCATAATAAGCCCCTTTCAACTGTACCTGAGTTTATGCTAACAAAGTGACTCTTGGAGGATGGCTGGTTGCCAGGGGAACAAATCATGTGATTAGAGAGCTGGAACTTTCAACCCTACCTCTATCTCCAAAGAAGGGAGAAGGGCAAGAGATTGAATTAATCGCCAGAGCCTGGTGGCATGATCCATTATGCTATGTAATGGAATCTTCATAAAAACCCTAAACAAGGGAATTCAGAGAGAGTCTGGGTTGTTGAACATATCCAAGATGCTAGGATGATGTCATGCCCATGTGGCCATGGAGGCGCCACATGCCTTCTTCCTTGCCCTACGTATCTCTTCCATTTGGATGCTCCTGAGTTTGAATCCATTCTAATAAACTGGTAATAGTAAATAAAGTGTTTCTATGAATTCTGTGAGCCATTATAGCAAATTATTGAACTTGAGGAAGAAGTCGTGGGAACCTCCAATTGTAGCCAAGTCAGACAGAAGTGTGGATAACCTGGGGGCTCACTGCCTGTGATTAGCAACTCAAGTCAAGGGTGGTCTTGTGGGATTGAACCCTTAACCTGTGGGGTCTGTGCCAACTCCAGGTAGTTAGTGTCAAAATTGCTTAATATAAGAGTGAACTCCACACGTTTGGCATTAGACGTGTTATGCGAGTAGAGGAAATAGTTTTCCTCTTAGCAAGAAATGCGTAGAATAAGCCTTGAGCCATCTCGTAGGGCCAGAAATTAAGAAAGTGCATACAGGGGCACCTGAGTAGCTCAGTTGGTTAAGCGTCCAACTCTTGGTTTCGGCTCAGGTCAGGATGTCTTAGTTTCATGGGTTTAAGCCCTGCATTGGGCTCTGTGCTGGCAGCTCAGAGCCTGCTTGAGATTCTCTCTCTCTACCCCTTCTCCACTTGTGCCCTCTCTTTCCCTCTCAAAATAAATAAACTTTTTAAAAAAAAATTTTAAAAAAGAAAGTGCACACAAAAAAATAAAAATAAAACAAATTGATAGAGATGTGTCAGTGGACTACAGGAACCAACTGAAAAGCTCCTAATGGCCAAAGCTGGGACAGTTTGGACAACATGACAGGTAAAGTGTGTTGGATTATAATCCAAAGTAGAAAATAAGTATACATGAGTCCATACTGATATAATGAATGATTGGAAAAAAGAATAAATGGTGGAGAAAAGAAAAATCTGCCATGCAGAAAAATTCCAAATAATTTATGTAGATATTGCTCCTTCAAAGAGGGGAAGCATAATTTCCCAATCCTTAGGCGTCATGTAGTGACTTCCTTCCAGAATACAGTGTGGAAAGGAGGAAAAAATAACTGTGTAGTCCAGAGAGCTAACAAACCCTTCCTCAGCCAGGTGATCAAGGTCAACATCAATAGTCATAAATCATGTTGAAAGTATGTACCCTTGATATGACACAATAAAAATGGTACTTTACCCCTGTGGTTTTCCTTCCAGTAATCCATAACCCAGTCTTATCATGAGAAAAACATCAGACAAGTTCCAGTAGAGTAGCATCCTGCAAAATACCTGACCAGTACTCCTCAAAACTGTCAAGGACCTCAAAAACAAAGAAGGTCTGAGAAACTGTCACATCTAAAATGAGCCAAAAGAAACATGATGGCTGGATGTAATATGGTATTGGATGGGATTCGGGGTGGGAGCGAGGAGGACTTTAAACATAACCTAAGGAGATCTGAAAAAACGATGAACTGTAGTTAATAGTAATGTATTAAAATTGGTCCATTAACCATAAGAAATGTGCTATACTAATTTAAGATGTTAATAATAGAGGAAGTTGGGTGCAAGGTCTATGGAAACTCTTTGTATTATCTTCTTAATTTATCTGTAACTCCAAAACCATTCTCAAACAAAGACTAAAAGGTGGGAGGGGACAAGCTCTGTGGTCATCAAGGCTACCTTCCCAGTCCCTTTCTCTCCTACCTCCACATTCTGGGAGCCTCGCAGCTCTTCTGCTTTGCCCTCCTTTACCTTTGGCTAGCATGGCAGGGCAAGGCCAGATGTACTGTTTGTCTCTCTGCCCCTCACTCCTCACCCTTACTCTGTGCCTCTAGAAGTTGCCCACTATGAATTGCACCAACTGGGCTCCCTTGCTCTCTGACTCCTGCTGGGTTCTGCAAATGAAGGTGCTGGCAGGAGATCAGAAAGTGGAAGGAGGGAGAAGCTGGGGTATTTACTCCCCTGGTGTCCCTACTGCTTGGCTGTGGGCTGGCGGTGACTGTGTTGTGCTACCTGAGGCTAGAGCTCTGGGAGGCCCTCTCAACAGCTCTCTCTCTCTGTTTCCCTAACCACTCCGTCCTCTTTCTCCTTCAGATCTAGCCTGGTTACAGATGCTACTGCTACCCAGATATTTTACCATTCCTCCTTGGTTTCCTTTAACCCTGCCCACACCTTTATAAGTAGCCCCTTCACTAAACTCTTCCCTATTTCCCCACTTGAATGTGCCACCTGGATCCCGCCCTGATCCTACTGACATTCAGGGTTTCAAGACCCTGCTTATCATCAATGCTCCTTCGTGTGATTGCCCCATCCCCCGGAACCCCTCACCCCACTAGCCTGTAACCGACATGCTTCTGTTAGAGAACAAGAGAAACTTGCCTCCCACTGACGCTCTGAAGCCCATCCTGACTGCCTTGGAGTCTGCAAACCAGGTTGAAGCAGGACGATGAGGGATTTAGTCAACATAATCTCTCAACGTAAACTGACGGTGACCATAGCACTCGCACTGCCTACCAGGTTCTTCATTTGAAAAATGGGGGTGTTGCCACAGTCATGCCTCACTTCTTGCCCTAAGGACTGTTAGTGATAACAAAAGCGAGGTCATTAATGCAACCAAAGAAACATGGAATAACATCATTTTTATTATCTTTTCTCCTCATTACAAAAGGAATATAACTTCTGCAGTGTTAAATTTTTTATAAGCATGTATTCCGATATTAATATTGTAATTAAAAGGCTATAAAGAGATAAAAATAAAATACCTGCTTATTAAAAATTTGAAAAATATTCTATAACTTTGAAGGAGCAAATAAAAACGATCCGCCGTGTTGGGACAACAAAATGGCATGTGGAGAGAATGTGGGACTTCTCAGTTAAGATGCTGGTGCCATCATTTTTAGCTGTAACCTCGCACAAGACACTTAGCTCCTCTGAGTCTCCTTTGTCAAAGGTCTGGAAAAGGGACATTGGTACCTCCCTGAGAGTATTGTGGCAAGAATGAGTGATAGTAGAAGCATGGCCTTACGGATAGCACTTCGCGCAGCGTTTGTATGAGTAGAGACAGAGCTGGGTTTGAATCTCTGCTGGTGACTAGCTGTTTGACCCTGGGCAAGTTAGCTAACCTCTCTGAGTCTGTAAAATGGGGAGATAAAAATGACAACGTTCTCCTAGGGTTAAAGAGGATAATTAACGAGAAAAGAGCTTCTCAGTACAGCAAAGAGCCCCCGGTGAGCATCTTACACGGCAGCCCCTGTTTTCATCTTCCTCCTCCTCATCTTTATACCTTCAACATCACCCACAACCGCCACCATTACCTTAGGGAAAGAAATCAATCCCAGAGTGACCCACCAGGTCTGATCTTACAAAGAAGGGATTTACATATTCAGTGAGGGGGGTGTGATTGGGCCTGTTCACTGTCCCCAGAAGTACACCTTCCGAGACATATTTGAGTTCAAGCCTATCGAAATGCAATTAGCATTCTCTAGGAGCTCCTCGGTCCTCAGGCCGCTTTAAGGGATGGGGGCTGGGGCCCTTCCCACCCCGATGTTCCCAGACGGATCAAACTTGGTAAGAATGGACAGTGGTAATACCCTTAAATCGGAGAAGAAAGAAAATAAGTAATGTGGTGAGAGGGGGTGGGGTGGGAGAATGGAGGTGGAAGGTGAAAAGGTGAGGTGATGAGGGAGATGTTAGGAGAAGCTGTCTTTTCTAATTTGTCTCAGCAATGCGGGAACGTTGGCCGGCTTTTTGTTCATTTTGTGTTCGTCTGCTTGCTTTCTGAAGAATCCCGTATACTGTTTTCTGTGAGCCGGGCACTACTCTAAGCGCCTTGCAAATATTAAATGTGTTACAAATGTACAAATTTACAAGTCTAAGCATTTGATCGTATGTAGGCCCAGGAGTCTCGGGCTTTGTTTAAAGTAGCAGGTACACTTCTTCTCTCTCACCTTCCTCTCTCTGTTCTGGGGGGCAGCACGATGGCATGGTGCACCTAAGTGTAGACCACTCATTCATTAATTCTTTCAGGAAAGATTTACTGCGCACCTGTCAAGTCAAGGAAAGAGCTCACTCTGACCTTCCGGAACTTCTATCCCAGTGGAAAAAGACAAACAAATTAGTTATAAATAACTATTCTAGGGAACATTGGGGGATGAATAAGTCCATCAGAGAGTCTTTCCAAAAGCAGGGTTGTTTGGGTTTTTTTTTTTTTTTTAATTTTTAAAATGTTTATTCTTTTTTTGAGAGAGAGAGAGAGAGAGTGGGGGAGGGGCAGAGAGTGAGGGAGACAGGTTCCAGGCTCTGAGCTGTCAGCACAGAGCCTGATGCGGGGCTCGACTCATGAACTGAGAGATGGTGACCTGAGCCAAAGTCCAACGCTTAACCGACTGAGCCACCCAGGCACCCCTGAAGGTAGATTTTGATAGATGAGAAGATGGCCCAAACTTGAGGACCTGGTTTGGGGAAACAGGGTTATTTGGGGACATGTGAATGAGAGGAAGACCCAGATGGGATGACCAGAGGTCTGGGCTGGTCCCACATCACATCTTTGGCTGGGGTCGGTCCAGGGTCCCGGCCTGAATCCTGTAGGAGCTCTGGCATCCCTGGCTAACCAGGCTCTTCCCGACCTCACCACGTTTCTCTAGCAGCTCTTGGAAGTGGCACGTGTCCACACAATCTCCAAGAATGAGGGTAGTGCTGAGCCCAATGGCTGGGCGGCTTCAGAACTTCCTTATCTCTTTATCTCCTGCGGGGACTGTATCAATAAGGCAGAGGGGAACTAGGGATGATAAATTTTCTTAGGAAAATCATATTAAAGTTCAATTTGTTAAATCAGTCTCCTGATCTTATCAACAGTGGGCACTTGGTCTAGCAGCAGAACCAGGAGGTGATAAATCCTTTAGGCTGAGCCCGCAGATGGTTATCCTAACTGAGGACGAAATCAATGGGGAAGTCATCTAAGGAATGTACTCTGGGCTTATAAAATACCAGGCCGGTAATATTGCTTGATCAGATTGCAATCATTATTTTCCCCTGGCGTGTGTATCATTTCAATAACAAAGCTTTTGATATCATTGGAATTTCCCTTTTCTGATGAGAGCAGCCGAGACACCTGTTACCTATGTTCCTGTTTACAACAACAAAATTCAGACTCTCTACCGTGCCAGAATGTTTCCTGGAAATTTTTGGAAACAAGGCTGGAAGAGGAGGTTTTATGTTGCTGGGAATGAACACAAACCCATACGATGTGTTTCTCAGAGAGCCTTTGGTGCTGAGGAAAGAATCCTAACAGCCTGATGGGCAATTTGGGAAAGCAATTGCCTTTGGGGAGACTTCATGGGCTGATGGAATAAGGGGTTAAGCCAGTGAAAGCCTTAGGAAACAGTCTAGGGACTGGCCTTTACCCCATTTATCCAGTCACCCAGTAAGTGCCGAGCACATTCTATGTGCCAAGACTTGTGTGACACACAGGGCAGAGGCTGCCTGAGCAACTCATTCCCTTACTCCAGGAGTAACCTGAGGGCTAAGAATGGTCTTTACTTTTTTTTTTTTAGTGGTTGGGGGGAAATATTTCATGACCAGTGAAAATGATAAGAAATGCACATTTCAAGGACGCCTGGGTGGCTCAGTCGGTTGAGTGTCCGATTTTGGCTCAGGTCATGATCTCACGGTTCGTGAGTTCGGACCCCACGTGGGGCTGTGCTGACAGCTCGGAGCCTGGAGCCTGCTTCGGATTCTGTATCTCCCTTTCTCTCTTCCCCTCCCCTGCTCATGCTCTGTCTCTCTCTGCCTCTCAAAAATAAAGAAAACTAATTTAAAAAAATGTTTTTAAATGCACATTTCAGGGGCACCTGCATGGCGCATTCGGTTGAGCATTGACTCTTGATTTCGGCTCAGGTCATAATCTTACGGTTCGTGGGATGGAGCCCCTCATCAGCATCTGTGCTGGCTGTGCAGAGACTACTTAGGATTCTCCTTCTCCCTCCCTTTCTCTGTCCTTCTACTCATGCTCCCTCTTTCTCTCTCTCTCAAAATCAATAAACAAACTTAAAAAAAATGTAAATTTCAGTGTCCGTAAATAAAGTTTTATTGGAACACAGATGCTCATACATCTGTATTGTTGTCTGTAGTTGCCTGCTCACTACAGTAGCAGAGTCGAGTACTTGCAACAGAGACCTTAAGGCCTGAAAAGCCTAAACTATTTATTATCTGGCCCTTTAACAATATATTTTTTAAGTAAAGCTACATCCAACGTGGGGCTCAAATTCATGACCCCAAGATCAAGAGTCACATGCTCTCCCGACTACAGCCAACCAGCACCCCTATCTGGCCCTTTAAAGAAAAAGCTTGCTAACTATGATCGAGAGGGCACAGGCAAGTAAGAAAGAAGCCGTCTCACAGTGTGATAAGGTACACAAAGTGGTAAGTGCAGTAGTTGTCCCTTGCCCTTAGGACCAGCACTCAGCAGGTGTCCCAGACATCTGCACGGCAGGGGTCCACACGGCTAAGTAGAATGACGTTTGGGTCCCTGGCTGTGATCCATGCTGTTGGAGTGATATCTCTCGCTGCTGGCTGTCGGATCCCCTCCGGCTGGCCTTGCAGACCTTGTGGAAGCAGGTGCCTCGTGTGCTGGAAAGAGCACAGTTCTGGACGCTGGAAGGCCTGGATTCCCTGTCTCAGTCGGGATTCTCCAGAGAAACACACCCAGAAATGACAGTCAGGCAAGTATCTGGGCACCTGTAATCCAGTCAAGTTGATACATAAAATGAACCTTTGCGGTCCTGACCGACCCTAGTAAACTATTTATCTTTTCAGTCTGGAAAAAACTGCCCTTTCTAATTCATACGTTGCTGGTGAGGATTAAACTCATTTCAAGCTTCCCAAAAGAGCAGAGTACCATATAAATATGACAGGGGTACTGTTATTTCTGCCAGAGCCCCCTTCCCATTTCTTCTACAACACAGAAGACTTTTCAGAGAGTGTTGTCTACCAGCAGCTTGCCAACAGCCCCATCTGAGTACAGTTAGCACTTAGCAGTGGAAGTTTGCCTCTGTGGATTAGATAGGTCTGCCTGGCCCAGGATGTGTCTTGTTACCCACTGGCATTTTCCTACCTCTTTGTTGATCAGTCCGCTTCTGAGCCCTAAGGATCTGTAAGCATCCATGAAAAACTATAGGGGGTTCCTGTTTCTGACAAAAACAGATAATCCTTTGACCAGGACTACTTTTTATTTTTTGAAAGTGAAAAAAAAGAAAAGGGGAAAAAAAAAAAAAAGGAAGCTGTGGGACCTTCCTGAGCGCCCAGCCCACTGTTTCTTGAAAAATAGGACTATGTTTGGGTGGTATACCTCTTCACGTTATAGGCATCTTGCTTTCCTGGGACCATTGAAAGGACACTTTTCATATTTGATGGTATTTGCTGCTTGTGCAATACCTGGGGAGAACCAAAGATCCTGCTGCTTTCAAATATATGCAAAGTATATCTCACCCTGATAGAAGACAGTTTTCATCAAAGGGAGAAATAAGCCGGGGAAGAAAGAGGAAGAAAAGGAGGAGGGGGAGAGAGAGAGAGAGAGAGAGAGAGAGAGACAGAGAGAGATGTGAGCCATCCCAGGATGCCATCCATACTCTGGGCTGTCAAAGAAGAGGCAGACGCGGAGAGAAATGACGGAGACAGGGGATGGTCAACATCTGCAAATCACTGCTCATCGCTGCTTGGTTCAGTCGAGGTGAAAATGTGGTGAAAGAATCTATTCTCTGAAATCTGTTTTCACAACAGCTGAGAGAGGCACCACGTATAACCAATTCGATTTTATGGAAACGGGAAGTAAGTACCTAGTGTCCTGTCACAGTGGGGCCAGAGAGAGAATCCAGAAACATCCATTACCTGGGGACCCCTTTGGAGCAAAACAGTCTGACTCCCTGGGGTCCCATTCTGCCCTCCCTTTGCCAGTTCATCCCTCATCCCTCCACCTCCGATGGCATTTCCTTCTCCAAGGTAATTACGAGCAATAATTCTGAGATCCTGCCATTTGAAGAAAGAATTTTTTTTTTTTAAGAAATTGAAACTCTCAAATGCTGGAGTCCGTCCCTTAAGGCTCCTTCTTGTTTTAAACACTGAAAGAAAGAAATGCTCACTATTCTTAAAGAGAAGCAGAGATCAAAGACAGGAGTTAAACCCACAGTTACAGATCTATCATTTCAAAGATTTTTCCCACCGTGGCTGTATTTGGAATCTGCAGTAAGCAACATGTCTCAAGTCAATTGCTTCACATTTCTTTCATGATTCCTATTCCTGAGAATTTGACAATCTAACAGTATGTTTCCCCCATCACAAAAGTCAGCTTGATACCCTTGTTTCTCCTTTAATAGATAAAGGCCCTAAGATAGAGAAAGGGCAAATGGCTCTTCTTGTGGTCTTATCAAAGTCAACAAAAAAGTCAGCACTTGGACATGGAACTCTGGCACTCCTCCTTCTATTTAGGCTTACTTCCTAAAGCCTATATATACACAGTCACGTCTTGGGCTGACTGGACTGTAAGAAGGCAAAGAGGAACAATAAACTGGGACAACACATCCATCAGGGTATCTGGGTGGCATGTCACAGCATTCATCAGCAATCTTAAGACAGACACTGATAATTCCTGCAAGGAAGGAAGGAAGAAAGAAAATAAGAAAGGAAAGGAAGAAAGAAAGAAAGAAAGAAAGAAAGAAAGAAAGAAAGAAAAAGAAAGGAAAGAAGGAAGAAAAAAGGAAGGAAGGAAGGAAGGAAGGAAGGAAGAGAAAAAGGAAGAAAGAAAGGGAAAGGAAGAAAGGAAGGAAGAAAAAAAAAAGGAAAGGAAGAAAGGAAGGAAGGGTGAGAAAGAGAGAGAAAGAAAGAAAGAAAGAAAGAAAGAAAGAAAGAAAGAAAGAAAAAAAGAAAAGAAAGAAAAGGAAAGGAAAGAAGGAAGAAAAAAGGAAGGAAGGAAGGAAGGAAGGAAGGAAGAGAAAAAGGAAGAAAGAAAGGGAAAGGAAGAAAGGAAGGAAGAAAGAAAAAAAAGGAAAGGAAGAAAGGAAGGAAGGGAGAGAAAGAGAGAAAGAGAGAAAGAAAGAAAGAAAGAAAGAAAGAAAGAAAGAAAAGGAAAGGAAAGAAGGAAGAAAAAAGGAAGGAAGGAAGGAAGGAAGGAAGGAAGGAAGAGAAAAAGGAAGAAAGAAAAGGAAAGGAAGAAAGGAAGGAAGAAAGAAAAAAAGGAAAGGAAGAAAGGAAGGAAGGGAGAGAAAGAGAAAGAAAGAAAGAAAGAAAGAAAGAAAGAAAGAAAGAAAGAAAGAAAGAAAGAAGAGAAATTGGATGAGGAAGGGATCCCTATTGCCTCTACCCTTCTCACTTGTCCTTTGGCAGGAAGCTTGTTACACTCATCTAACAGGCTCTGGAAGATGCAAGACAGAAGCTGAGCGATGGAAGCTCACATCTTCTTGCTGCTGGTGGCTGCACAACCCCTAACTGATGCAGAGGGCATGTCCACGAGCAACAGGGAGCCCAGACACAATGTCAAGTGTTGATTTTACAAGGGAGGACCAGATTCAGAGTAAGACGTTGTCCTCACTGTCCCTAAGGAACCTGTGCTTGCAGAGCTCAGATTGGTTTAACTCAAAGCTACCCTGGAGTATGGTAAGCAGCAAAGAGCAAATTCAACACAACTTCATTTATGTTATGAGACCTGAGCCATGCCGGGGCACCACTCTCCTACGGACTCTACCATAGATTCTTGAGCTAGCTGCTCTGAGGAACTTCTCCTCTCAGTCCCGGGGGCCTGGATCCCTGTAGCAATGTAATAGATGCTCATGAAATCGAATGAGCCTAAAAATGAGACTCAGAGCCACAGAGAAAGTCTTACCACTCCTGGCTTGTGGGCGTCCTTTTCCAGTCTGGCACTCCAGCATTTGAAGCTTGGTCTATGTGAGGAGACCTGGGGACAGAATGAGGCTCTGGTCTCTCAGAGCCCCAACTAGGATGGTTATACTTGAAGAAGGTCCAACCTGAATCAAATCTGGAGGGCTGACCTACTTTTTTCAGTGATTACCTTTTGAGTTGTGGACACCTGGAGAGGTGTGTACACAGTTGGAGCTGAGTCTATCAATAGGCCTGATCTGTCAGGATTATCTTGACTTCAAAAGGTTCCTGTGTCTATCCAGGCATGAAACCTTCCCGTTCATTCTTTTAACAGACATTTCCTTGGACCCACTCTGCGCTAGGCATTGCATTCGAAACTGCAGATACGGATACAAAAAGGCTGATATGTGGACCTTTTCCTTGAGGAAATCATGGTGGGCTTTGCAGTGGTATTTCCTAGAATCATTAAGGACCAGTCTCAAATCTAAATGACCTTGACTACTTGACATGAACTCTAGGGTTTCTGCTGAGGCAAGAGCCCTTCTCTGAACCTCATACTCTTTGACTAGGGCCTTGATACCCTATCTGACGTTTGTAAAAATCTCCTACCTAATGTTGGCCTCTGACAAGGATGAACTTCTTGAACCTTAATACTGCCATTGTCTACCCTCAAGCATCTCAGCATCACAGAAACTTCTGCTGACATGCCTCACCCAGTGGGCTGGACCTCTACATATTTATGTCATCCCAGACAGAGCCTGAATTTGCTATAGCCCTTTGAAGTTGGAGTTGCCTTCTTTCCTTCTTTTCTTGTTTCTATCCTTCTTTTCATACTGGGACAAAGACCACAGGCTACCATCCCATGAGGACCACCCAGAAAGCAAAAGTAATACCTCAGTGCCAGCTCTACTTATTTGTGGCTCCTTCCTTTTCATCTTGGCTTACAGCCGAGAACCCAGCATGCCTTCAGGACAGACACCAGGTATTGTGGCACTGCCCAGATTAAATCTTTCCCAGGGAAGACCTCATCCTCCACATCATCTGTCCCATGCCCCCAACTCTGTGCTCCCATTGTGGATTCCTGTGGGTGTACTGGGGGCAGAAAGGGGGATGACAGCCTGAAATTATGTTGCTGCTTTTGGACATTGAATAGGAGGATGATTTCAAACCCAAGAGTGAAGGGGAGTTGACCCCTGATGGTCAGCCTGAAGGGCCTCCCATAACCCTCTGCCCCCTACAGGTTAGTTTATACCCACTTCGACACAAGATTTAAACTGGTGTTTTGGGACAACAGACCTGGGTTCTAATGCAAGTTCTGCCTTCCTCTGTGACTTTGGACACATTATTTAACTCTCTAAGTCTCAGTTTCTCTATCTGTAAAACAGTGCTAATACCTTCCCACAGAGGATGATCTGAGTATTTAATTGAGATGATGTATTAAAGCATTGGTTCAGTGTTGAGTAAGTGTTCAAAACATGGCAACTATTATTACTTCCTATGGTGATGATTATTTCTTTGACTCTCCTGAAATGAAATCTTAAGGGAGCCTCAATCCTACACTTGCAATGACAGTGCTAACACATGATTCAGGAGGGCCTGGAGGAAAAGCACAGGAAACTGAGGTGAAACCAGAGCAACCTGAGAAAGAGAGAGGAAGCAAGGTTCAAGGTCATGTCCTGTCACTGGGACAAAAATGTGCTTTTTGCTTTTTTGTTTGTTTCTAGAATCTCTCTTTCTCCTTTTCATTATGGATATTTTTTTAAGCATACACCAAAGCAGAGAGCGTACTCTAATCAACCTTGCACGTACTCCTCCAGTCTCAATGAGTGTTTGCCAACCATATGCAACTTGGTTTTGGTGTCTTAATTTCTCCCATGTATAGGAAAGAATGACCAATGTCTATTCCCCTCCTTGCTAACAGGAATGGATAGCAGCGATCAGAGGATCTTGCCATCCTCCTGTTCCTAAAGTACCTTCCAGAAAGCCGTGAAACATATCATCATTTCAAGTGCAAGAGACTTCCGAAAATGTTGAAATTTTCCAAGCTGGCACCCTCATCCCCAAACGTGCCCACAAATCCAAGACATAACCTTACAACATGCAGAGGAACATAACTTCCCTTTTCCCCCTAACTCCTGTCATATTATGTAGTATGAAACAATTCGAGATTAAAGTGACAAATTAACTGTTAACTGCTAAATATTTAATGTCAAGAAAAGCTGTTTAAAACCCATAAAAATTCAGGCAATAAATCTAAATAGTATAGAGGGGAAATGTTACATTAACTTAGGTTTTGCAGCACCTTAATATTGTCTTATATTAGACGCTTGCCAATTGGAGAACACACAGCACATTTACTGCATAAATTTATGAATGTGTTCCAGGAACCCCATCCATTTTCTCTGTATTGTTTTCTCTTGGCATTTGTAGCAACTTCAGTTTGTCACTGTGCAAGGATAAGTGATTTTTAAATTTTTTTGTCCAGATTTGGCTCTTCCTCAGTGGAGTACACTCATGGCTAGCTTACTTTGTTTCCATCACCCTGAAAAAATCAGGTTGATTTTTTCAAATGAAGGTGATAGAATCCAAGGTGGGACTACAGACGAGGTAGAACCCAAGGACAGGAAGCTCTCGTTTTCGACCTCTCAAAAACTCATCATCAGAATCCATATCACTACCCTTAATGTATTCTACTGAGGTTACTAATACTTGCCACAAAATAATTCTCCAGAGATATAGAGGGAGTTAATGAAGTAATAATGAGGTGATAATGCCTGTGGATTATAGAATCTTCCTTGGTTGAAAGTGGTAATAAGTGAATGTGAATCAAATGAGAGCTTCTGGGGGCGCCTGGGTGACTCAGTCGGTTAAGCGTCCAACTTCAGCTCAGGTGATGATCTCACCGTTTCTGAGTTCAAATCCCATGTTGGGCTCTGTGCTGACAGCTCAGAGCCTGGAGCCTGCTTTAGATTCTGTGTCTCCCTCTCTCTCTGCCCCTCCCCCTCTCCCACTCTGTCTTTGCCTCTCTCAAAAATAAATTAAAACATTAAAAATTAAAGAAAAAAAAGAGAGAGCTTCTAGGTCTTTGCTCACATTGGCTTCCCTACCTGGAATGCTCAACCCTCTTCTTCTTTACTTATCTACAGGGATGCCATGTGCAGCTACATATGTTGTGCACTGCATATCTCCAGGGGCTCCAGTCACACAGACCCCATGTGATCAGTGTTCTTGACGATCATGCTCCATCTTGGGATGGACCCCCTCAGTCTCCAGGGTTCTCTCCCTTCAGTGGACACTCAAAGACGCTACCAGTGGTACCTCAGACAGGTGCCTCTGGCTCTGATCTAATGAGAAGACCACGTCCTCCTAAAATGAGAATTCTCGGGGAACCCTGAAGACCTAAGGTGAGTGGTCAAAATGAACCAAGAAGGGAGCTTTAACTCCACAAGTAAAACCAGTCACCTCAGTGATGTTAAACTACCTACAGAAACCACAGCAAGGGTTCTTGGGCCAAGGAGGACTCAGCCATTACCACAGGGAAATCAAAATGGGTGTTCAGATGCAATCAGCCCTTTCATCTGAATGGAGATCAGCTCATGGTCCAGCCTGAGTTATCTCAGCTGACTATCTCAGAATACTGCTGGGAGCCAGGACAAAGCTAGTCATGTGCATTTCTTCTAGCCTCCAGTTCCACCGTCTGAGCCATCAGGAACTGGGCTTACTTAAGTTGCAACGAAATCTCACCTGGCTGCAAACGAGAGCCTGGAACCTTTGTAGTAACATCATTCAGACTCCCAGCCCAATTCCTGCTACAGACCATGACTTGGCCAGTTAGCTGTGTCCTCTAAGCTGGGCTGTTAGACCTCTCCATCACTGCTTCTGTCACTCTATGCAGGGCCATGAGGCATCCCGGGAAAAGGCAGCTGTCCTAATAGCCTGACACTCGTCACATGTTACCTGTGATATGTGTTGAACATAGTATTCCAGCACTTCAGCCTGGGTGAGGACACAGGCCAGGTTGCATTGATCTTTCTATCCCCAGGAGCCAGCACAGTGATGAACGCACAGTGGATATTCAAAAAGTATTTGTTAATAGTGCCATGCATGTAAATTGAGCAGTTTTAAATTTCCTAAGGTAATAAAAGGAGCATAGCTCTCGTATCATCTATTTTTTATTGCTTTGTGTTTACATGCCTCAGGTTAGTAACCCAAACCTGTTTCCATGGTGAATGCGGTAGGAATATGTGATTATGGGCCTGTAACTCTCTCTTCCTTTTGAAAGAGCTATGTGATCACCAGGCCTGGAGCTTTATCTCCTTTTACAAATTATTTCTAAATATTATCTTGTAACTAACTTGTCACTGCCAGTGGCATTCTAGAGTTGGCTTCTCTTGCCATGTACTTGACTGTTTTGTGGAAAGTTCTTATAAATGTTTCAGGAGAGGGGCACCTGGGTGGCTCAGCCAGCTAAGCGACCGACTTCAGCTCAGGTCATGATCTTGCCGTTTCCGAGTTCGAGCCCGCGTTGGGCTCTCCGCTGACAGCTCAGAGCCTGGAGCCGTTTCAGATTCTGTGCCTCCCTCTCTCTCTCTGTCCCTTCCCCACTCATGCTCTGTCTTTCTCTCTCAAAAATAAATAAACATTAAAAAAAATTTTTTTAAATGTTCCAGGAGAACGAGGACAGGGAATCCCTAAAGGTCAGAGTGGGGAAAAGAGAGGTAACATTTCTGTGGGGCTCTCCAATGCCAGGATATACATCTATTACTTCATTTAATCCTCTCACCACCATTTTACAGATGAGGAAAACTAAGTCTCAGAGACGTAAGTAACTACATACGACAGGGCAGGTCTTAAAAGTAGAACTTGACTCTAACCCAGGTCTGTGTGATTCCAGGGCTCCTTTCACTAGATATACTTCTGAACAGGTTGGGTTGGTAAGATAGCAATGAAACTATCAAAGGTCAAGGGAGTAGATAAGAAAAATGACATCCTGCACAGATGAATTGTGTTGTGATGAAAGAAGACAAAGGGAGATAATATCTCCTGCCTGTAATATCTGGCATTGATTTGATCTAAACGCAGGGGAAGGATCACATCTGTCCTGGTTGCCGGTGTCCACCCTCTGCTCAGAACGTGCTTAGCTCCTAATCTTTGCTTTGATTTGTCAAATAAGTTTCTAGTCTCTGACATGAGGCTCTTTTGTTTGTTTTGCAGTTAAATCTCAGCAAGAATAATCAAACACACCTTTATTGGTTTTGGCCACTCTGCTTCCAGATTGTTTTATGAATATTCAATCAGTGGTGCCTCATAGCTTACTCTAGGTCTTTCCTAGAAGGCAATTGCACAAAGTGGTTTTGAGCTGTTTGGCCTGGATAATCGGCGACTACCTAATATGATAGTCACTGGCTGCATGTGGCTATTTGATTTCAACCTAATTAAAATTAAATTAAATTAAAAATGTAGTTGCACTAACCACATTTCAAGTCTCAGTAGCCACATGTGGCTACTGGCTACCATATTGGGCAGTGCAGGGAGAAAACATTCCCATTATCACAGAAAGTTCTGTTGGACGGCACCAGTTGAGAACACAGCCTCAGTGTCAGACAAAGCCTGAATCCTAGTTGCATGATCCTACAGCTATATAACCATGGACAAATAATTAATTGGCATCTATAAAATGGAAATAATAATAGTACCTGTCCTCACCGAAGTGTCCCAGAAAACGGAATCTAAAACAGAGATCTGTGTGCAAATCCTTTCTTGGGGAGTATCACTGCAGAGAACGGGATGGGGCAAGTGAAGGATGAAAGGAGGAGAGCCTGTACATGGTATGTGTTTGAGTGGACATCATCTACAAGCAATTAACGACTCGATTCTTCAAGACTATCTGAAAAACTATATAAGGCGCAATGCAGATTCCATTTTCTGGGGAATGGAAAGGGATGGGAAACACTTATCTATTGGTTCTTACCAATTTGCTTCCTTTGCTTCCTTTGCTGGTGAGGGGAAGTGATTCAGATAGTCATCTCCGAACAACCTAAGTTTTGGTTGCCCTGCACTTGCCAGAGAGTGATCTCTGCAATTCTCATTCACCAGTCACTAAGAGATGCCCACATTGAATCCCCTGGAGTCTAGAAAAACCCCTCCCTACTTGAGTTGTATAGCACTAGCTCCTTGTAGTTATCAAGGTCAATTACCCTTGCCAGTTCCTTTCTTAGTGCCCTCGCGCTCCAGCATGAGGATCCCCAAACGATCCGGTGGTAGTGACTGCTTCAAGTTCAGTGGCTAAGTCCCCTGGCACAATTTCTCCCCTTCCAGGTATTCTAGATGTTGGGGAGATAACACCACATGTCTTCTTTAGACTCCATGCATATATCTTGAAGCCAAAAAAAAAAAAAAGAAGACAAGACAACCCAGCAGGTTCTACCTCTGAGATGGAGCCTCGCTGGGGTTGGCGCTCAATGAAATATTCTGTTAGGCTGGTTGCTTCTGAATAACAGGGTAAGTGGTCAGACCAGAGGGTCCTGTGGTCATGTATCCATGTTGCCCGCTGTTTGCTATAAAAACGACCCTTTTTCTAAGGTCGTGTTGTTCTGTGCACACTGTTAATGGATCAGGCATTCTGTTGTTCGATAATAGGGGCTCTAGTGGGGGCACTGTGGGTTAGAAAGGCAAACACATATCTGGAATAAATATCAATTCTATGAAAGGCAAATTGCTGCCCTCTCTGGGGTGGAAGAGTTTGATATAATCAACTCCGATTGTCTGGCTGATGTCCTTGAGGAATAGCGTGCTACATGGAGGGCTCATGGTCAGTCTTTGATGTTGGTAGGCTGAACGTTCAGAAATGACATTAGCCTTGGTGAGGGGAACCTAAGCCCTTGGACCCATGCATAGTCTCCATGGCTGCCACCATAGTCATTCCATCTTTAGATCCATTGTGCCACCACTGCAGTGGCTTAGGAGAGAAGCTGGTTGACATTCATTCATAGGATGAGTTAGCCTGTCCATCCACCTGGCTGTTTATAGCTTCTGCAAAGGAGATATCAGGTATCTTCTGTTGGCACCAATGTGAGACACAAAGGTCTGCCTGCTTTTTTCTCATTCCCAGAGGTCCAGCCACATGCCTTTCCCCTGGATTTATCTGTCTTATTATATCTTCTGGTCTCATTCACGTCCCTGATCAACCAGCCAAAGCATTCACCACTGCCCAGACATCTGTGTTTATCCATACCTCAGGCTACTTCTCCTTTCATAGAAAATGGGACAATTAAGTTCACTACTTCTCACTGCTCCATCTACTAGGAAAATTTCCTTTCACCACTGGACTTACAGAATCCATTTTTGGCCAGCACCAACATATATAGCCAACCCGTCTATGAACCAGATGCACATTCTTTCTCCCTGTGTTAGTTGGCTGGAAGGACACCCTCTTCCCACTCCACAAAGCCATTGTTGCAAGTCGAGGACAGATGTTGCTTCAGAAACCTGCTATAACCCTCACGTCAGGGCTTGCCAGAAACTTTAAACAGCTTTCTTGCCCACCAGGGATCTCCCTAGCACTATTAGATCTGCTGGGCCATGTGGTCCAAGCGACGGGGCAGTTTGCCCTAAAGCCTGGACCTGTTGCTGAGTTGTTTTTGTGTTTTGAATCCCACTTGAAAATGGAAGACTTTCTAGTGACCTGATAAACTGGTTAGAATAGTATTTTCAAGTAAGTGCAGGCTTCCAAAATCCAAAAGGCTCATCGAACATTGTGCCTCCTTGATAAGAGGTGCAAGGTACAAACGCTTGTCCTCTACCAGGACAGCCCAGACTTTATGGACTTTTAAAAATTTCATCACGAGCTGCGTATCTACAGGAAACATAGATGAACATGCCAAAAGACACCACAGGGATGCCATTAGCAAAATCCAATCTGTAGGAAAAATGACCCAGTTTCTTTAACTAATAAATTACAAGAAAAAAATCCCAGGGAGATGGAAAGGGAACTGGTAAATTAGAAGCAACATTAAGAACATGTCAACTATTGGGGCGCCTGGGTGGCTCAGTCGGTTGAGCGTCTGACTTCGGCTCAGGTCATGATCTCACGGCTCATGAGTTCAAGCCTCACGTCGGGCTCTGTGCTGACAGCTCAGAGCCTGGAGTCTGCTTTGGATTCTGTGTCCCTCTCTCACTGTGCCCCTCCCTCGCTCATGCTGTATCTCTCTCTCAAAAATAAATAAAACATTAAAAAAAAATTGTTAAAAAGAACATATCAACTACTTGCAATGTGTAGGATTTCTTTGTATCTTTACTCAAACAACCAACTTTAAAAACATTTAAAAACATTAAAACCAACTTTAAAAACATTTATGAAACAACTGGAAATTTTTTTTTTAATTAATTTTTTTCAATGTTTATTTATTTTTGGGACAGAGAGAGACAGAGCGTGAACGGGGGAGGGGCAGAGAGAGAGGGAGACACAGAATCGGAAACAGGCTCCAGGCTCTGAGCCATCAGCCCAGAGCCTGACGCGGGGCTCGAACTCACGGACCGCGAGATTGTGACCTGGCTGAAGTCGGACGCTTAACCGACTGCGCCACCCAGGCGCCCCACAACTGGAAAATTTTTAAAAATGACTAACATTTGATGATATTAAGGAATTCTTAAGTATTTTTGGATGTGAACATAATATTGTAATTATGTTAAAAAGAATTCTTATCTTCCAGAGGTATATATGGGATACTTATGAGTGAAAAGATACAAACTCTGAGATTTATTTCAAAATATATGAGAAGGGGAAGTGAATGAAGTTATAGATGAAAAAAGAATTGGCTATGGGTTCATCAGTGTTGAAATTGGTGAAGGATGCATGGTGATTTATTATCTCATTCTGCCTAGCTTTGTATATGTTTGAAATTTTCCATAATAAAAGCTAAATTTTTAAGTTAAAAAATTTTAAGTTTTTAGCAAATAATCACACTACTAATGTTTGCAACTTGAGTCTGTAGAATTTATCTCCACAAACTGGCTCACTTACAAGGGCATCCAGGACACTTGCCATCCCATTCCCAGCAAATCCCATTAGCAAGATGTCATTAATGCTCTGGTGGCATGTCAAGACAATCAAGTCCCTACAGACTCAACTGGGGCAGAGAATAGGAAAGTTAACACAGCCCTGGGGCAAGACAGTGAACATACTTCAGTCCTTCCCATGTAAAATCCGACTAACTCTGATCCTTCTTGTACTGATCTGGATGGGGAAGAAGTCATCTGCCAGATCAACAGCCACATATGAAAAGCTAGCGGCTGTGTTGATTTGCTTTAGTAGAGATATCACAGCTGAAATGGCAGCTGCTAATTGGGGTTACCACTTGATTAAGGTTTCTGGTTTTCATCCACCATGATCTATCTTGGATTTTTTGTTTTTGTTTTTCAGCATCTGGATAGGTGAATTAAATGGAAATATTATGGCAACCACTACGCCTGCACCTTTTAAACATTTGCTGGTAGCACTAATCTCTACAACTTCGGAGATACACGATTGCTTTATTCTCTTGGCCGGAAAAGTGAGGGAGGGGAGAAATGACAAGAGCTTCCACACTGTCCTTTCTATCACAGTGGCGTTTGTTCTAGAGCTCAGAAAACTAACGAGAGGATTCTTCTAACTTTTGAGTATATCCATCCCAATGACACACGTGGGCTTTCTCAGAACAACCCATGCTGATCATGAGCAGGGAAGCTCTGGGGCGGGAAGAATGGGGCTGAGGGCAGATATCGCCAGGTTGCATCTGCATGGAGCTGTGCAGGACTGGTCACTGTAGCACTGGCTAGACTAACAGATAACGGAGATTCAGAGAATTTAAAGTAGCCTATGTGTTCTATACAGTCAAATCTACGCCAAAGGATTATTGGGAGAATTAAACGAGAAAGCCTTGTTATTACATACTTAAGTACTCAAAAACTCTTAGCTACTCTGTCATTACTGTCATCATCATCATTATTATTTCCCTGAGGAGTAGACCTTTTATTTAGGGAAAGAGCAAGGGGCATAAAGCTTAGATTATTATAACACCACCTCCCATCATTTCTGGGATCGTCTTTTTAAGGAATTCATTTGCTTGCTGGGCCCCATAAGGCATGCAAACATAATTAAAACTACACTGGCAATTGTTATTTTACCTCTTCCACCAGAATCTTTCTGATAATAATGAGTTTTTCTTCCCAGTTATCTTCCCTCCCATTATTAATTAATTTTTTACTCAGTAGCCATGCTGGATATTCTCCTTCCTTGAATTCTCTTTTCAGAGGCCTGTTGTGATTTCATTATGGCACCTGGATTCTGAGCTATCCTTCTTCTGAATCTTGCTGACTATATTATCAGGTTCACAAAACTTGCTTTCGTGAAGTGTAATATCCTACTAAGTTCCAAACTAGTCCAGAGGCAAAAACGAGAAAAATAAAAAATAGTCAATTTTTTAAAAAGCAGTAAATGGAAATAAAAAATATATACACATGTAGAATAGAGACGAACAATAAGAAGATGAGGTGGTAGATATAAGCCTAAATAAATCATTGAGTGCGTAAGTAAAGAATTTAAATTGTATGATAATTAAGCTAAAATTAATAAAATTTAGCTAATACTTTAGCTAAAATGAAGATTTTATGCTAGGTTTAAGAAATCCAAATACACGCGGTGCCTGGGTAGCTCAGTGGGTTAAGCGGCCAACTTTGGCTCAGGTTGTAATCTCGCAGTCTGTGGGTTGGAGCCCCATGTCGGGCTCTTTGCTGGCAGTTCAGAGCCTGGAGCCTGCTTCCGATTCTGTATCTCCCTCTCTCTCTGCCCCTCCCTTGCTTTCTCTCTGTCTCTGTCTGTCTCTCTCTCAAATAATAAACTTTAAAAATTAAAAAAAAAAAAGAGATCCAAATACACGTTATTTACAAAAAACACATCTAAAACTTGAGACTATAGAAAGATTAGGAGTAAAAAGGTAGAACTTCTGATTCCAGCAAAGATGGAATAACAGAGTTTAAATTTACTCTCTCACCTGAAACAAATAAAAGCAGACAAAATATTTGAAACAATAATTTTCAAGATGCTGGAATTTGGTAATGAAGATCAATGATCTGTAGAAGATAGGAAACAAATGAGGTGAACCACACCACCACCCTAGTTTAATTTCTTGAGAGTTTCCCGGTCACGGATAGGGAGGGAGAACCCACGCAGAGGTTGGTGAACTCCCTGAAGTGAGGAAACAGAGCTAAGAATCTAAGGTAATATGGGTGGTTCAAGTTTTCAGGAGAGTGCTGAAAAGAAAGGGCTGAAAAGAGAGATAATTCCAGAGATCTGCAGAAGGTCCTTGAGTATTCAACAGAGTACTGATCAGTACATGCATGTGAGGAAACTCTGAGATGGTGGGGAAGAGGGGAAACAACCTTTGAAGGCTTTCACACAGGGTTGGGAACAGTACTTGTTTCCACCAGTCAGACTAGAAACCTACTTCACTGATAACTGAACAGAGTACTTAAAAAGATCTTGCCTAAGTAGTGAAGAATAATTAGTCCTAGACTAAATACTACTCTGGTCCTAACAAAACTTAAGGAGAGAACAGAAAGGATCAAAGGGTTTCCAAGTAACTAAACCAGAACAGAGGTCAAAATTATTTATAGGAATACAAAACTATTCAGCACCCAGCAAGGTGCAATTCACAATGACTCACATCCAATTAAACAATACCAGACCTGGAAAAAAAGGCAGGAAATTATGACCCAGAAAGTGGAGTAAAATCTGTTAATTGGAACTGATAAGGGATTTACACATATTAAAATTAGCAAAGATATTAAAAACTGTATTTTAATATATTTAAAAAGGTAAATAGAGATATTCAAGACATTAAAAAAAATGGATATGAAAATTATAATATTTAAGATGAAAGAAATGCTGAATGGGTTAACAGCAGATTAGACATTGCAGAAGAAAAGAGTGGTGAACTTGAAGACTAAATTTGAAGACGAAATAAGTGCTTTTCAAAATGAAACAAAAAGAAAAAAAAATTTTAAATGAAAAGAGCTTCAGTGACCATGAGACAACTTCAAGTGAAAATAAGAAATAAGAAAAAATAAGGAATAAGAAGGAAAGATCTATTGATGCCCACAACATAAATAAATTTAAAAATAAATATGTTGAATGAAAGAAGTCATATAAAAAAAGAGTACATAAGGAATGATTTCATTTATATAAAATTCTAGGGAAAGCAAACTAATCTACAGTGACAGAGAAAAAGGTCAGACATTGCCTAGGAACTGTTAGGGGACAATGCAGGGAGAATCAAGGGGAAAGGGAATGAGGCATATGGGAACTTTTGAAGGTGATGGTTATGTTCATTGTGATGCACAAAGATACCAGGCAAATACTAACTGAAAGAAATCTGCTTTTGCTATGCTAATATTGGGTGAAATAGATGGTTAGTACAAAAAAATACTGTTAGCAGTAAAGATGATCACTTCTTAATGATATAATTAAATTACCAAAAAGAGATAGCAAATTTAACATAATATGTACTTAATAATATCATCTCAAAATATATAAAGCAAAAATGGACAAAACTAAAATGAAAAACAGATAAATCCACAAACTTAGCAGGAGATTTTAACCACTTCTCTCAAAAATTCCTTTAAAAAGCTGACAAAATTCAGGGGCGTCTGGCTGGCTCAGTCAGTAGAGCATGTGACTCTCTTGATCTCCTGACCACAAGTTCAGGCCCCACGTTGGGCATAGAGCTTACTATAAAAATCAAACACTCAATCTTAAGATAAAATAAAATAAAATAAAATAAAATAAAATAAAATAAAATATAAAATAAAATAGACAAAACCAGTAAGAATATGGAAGATTAGAACAATTAACAATTTAACAAACAAACTTTGCCTAATAGCCCAAGTAGCACAGCACCCAACAGCTTTAGGATGTTGATGCTTTTCAAGGACCTATGGAAAATTTACAAAAACTGACCATGTGCTAGGACGAAAAAGAAATCTCCAAGCATTTCGGAGTATTGATTCCTATAGAACAGTGTTGCAAGTTGGGTGCTTCAGAGGCATGTCCCCCTCAACAGTCATGGGAACTGGGGTTCTCGTATACCAACTCCAATCAGTGAGTGGTTGAAATCCCCGAGTTTGAAGGTAGGGAGGCATTAATTTCCAGCAATTCCTATCAGGGTTCTGAGAGCCAGAGAAACTCTCAGGCAAAGAAAGGCAGGGCAGGCTGTTTGGGGGATCAGTGCTCAATGAGGAGGGAAGGGCAAGGGGACGAGCACTAACCACATCTGCCACACCATGGAAGGGGGTGGGATGGGGCGTGCGGTGATGAAAAACACACGGATGACTCTTTCCAAAGATATCCCAACTCTTGGCCTCTATTCTCCTTAATAAATTTTCCATCCTTCATATTGCCTAGAAGTGGGTGATGAGCCAATGCTGGCCAGAATGTTTCCACCACCCCTTTTATCAGTGATCTAGGGACGCAGTTTAGAATGTAGGAGTGTTTTGCACCTATAATCCTGAGTTGGGGAGCCTGAGCCCAAATTCTGAGACAAGAAGAGACCTATTTTTATATCCTATTACAAGTCCTTATAATTCTTTGCCCTTCCCTATTTTCTCTTGAGGCCACTTGGGCAAATCTTTACTCTTTGAAACCCAGAATCCAATGAAAACCTATAGATGTTGGCAAAGAGGGTGTTAATTATACGACTGGGAGGGAATAGTAGTTTCAATATTTTTGGAAAGTAATGGAGCATTAGTGATATTTGAAGCATATGGTACAAGTTCTTTTGTTATTTGTCAAGGAGTGAAACAAATTTTAGGGAGAAAGGAAATCTTCTGAACACAGGAGTTGACTGTAGTGTGCATTCTGTAATATGTCCATCTGTGCAGTAGCTCTCTTGCCCCCGGAAGCTCAAGTCCTATGCACAGTCCCTCCCACTTACCCAGTAAATAGTTCAGAGAAACTTTTCATCTCAAGTCCAAAACCAAAAAGTTGGAGAGATCATTTTCACCATCTGTTCAAGCATCAATAGACCAGAACAACTCAGTCCTCCAGATCTGTTGGGCAAAAACCACGCTGTCACCTCCAACTGGGAGCTCACACAGCTTATATCCAAAGAAAGCCCCCCCCCAGTCCTAGCTCTTGGAGTTGGGTAGTTGATTCTCTCTCTGCAATTTGTCTCAGATACGTCACTCTGTTCCCCATTCCTGCTTTCTTAGATAAGGGTTCCATATGGCTTATCTGAACTATAGTCTTCTGGAAGATTTTCTTGCCTCCCACCACTACCTCGTCACCACTATGTATGTACCCTGTGTTATCTGTAGCCAGGATAAGCCATTTAAAACACCACTTTCATCACTTCACTGTCTTATTTACTATCTCATTCTGGTTCAAATTTTTTATCCAAGGCCCCATCCTGGCTTTTGAAAGTCAGCCCTTCTTCAGCTGTCTAGAATACCCTGTCCCTAATTTTTTTTTTTTTAATGATTATTTATTTTGAGAGAGGGAGAGAGAGAGAGAACACGTGAGCAGGGGAGGGGGAGGGGCAGAGAGAAAGGGAGACACAGAATCCGAAGCAGGCTCCAGGCTCTGAGCTGTCAGCACAGAGCCCGATGCAGGGCTCAAACCCACGAACCATGAGATTATGACCTGAGCCCAAGTCGGTTGCTTAACTGACTGAGCTACCCAGGCTCACCTAGAAGTGGGTGATGAGCCAATGCTGGCCAGAATGTTTCCACCACCCCTTTTATCAGTGATCTAGGGACGCAGTTTGGAATGTAGGAGTGTTTTGCACCTATACTCATGAGTTGGGGACCCTGAGCCCAAATTCTGAGACAAGAAGAGTCCTATTTTTATATCCTACTACAAGTCCTTATAATTCTTTGCCCTTCCCTATTTTCTCTTAGGCCCCGTCCCTAATTTGTTTCCTGTGCCCTCCCTTATCTGGTCTGTTGCCCAAACTCAGGATGCTTTTCTTGATCTCACATCGCACGTGCTCTTATTATTGCCTTCCTGCCCATCATTAACATCCAAATGTTATTAAATGAGATAATACGCGCAGCAGAATCTACCACTCTACCTGACACAGTCAATCTTCACATTGGTCCTCTCTTCACAAATGTCACTGATTATTAGGGTGCCCCAGTCACGTGAAGCCCTCCACCTCAGAGCAATGAGGCATAAAGGGGAACTGATTCCAAACTTTAATGAACAGGACTTCAAAAACAATCAGTCTAAAAGCCCCTACTTCTGTTACTTTCATTCCGTTTCCTTTTCTTCATAGAGTTTTTCATCATTTGAAATTACCTATTCATGTCCTTGTTGACAATCTATCCCTCCCCCTTAGGTTGTGATCTCCGCAAGAATAGTGCCCTGTACATCTTGTTCCCCACTTTACCCTCAGCACCTGTGCCTGGCACATAGCAGGTGCTCAAGAAATAGTAGTTGAATGAATGAATGAGTCTGTTTCATGAAGCCTTCTCTTATTAGGTTGGCTAACATTGATTCCTCACTTTCCTGACTGATAGCACATTACCCCACTTTTGACCCTAGGTTAGATCGGGTGTGGCAGTTTACTGAAGTCTGAACACTATCTCTTTTTTCTGCACCTCAATATACTTTTTGTTACTTCTTGTTGGCAGGAATTTAAGCTTTGTGACTGAGATCATCCACTTCCGAAGGAGATAGAACTAGATTTTAATTCCATTCTTTAGCCTAACGATTTTGAATAAATTACTCAACCTTTCTGAATTGGAACAAGGCAAAAACAGTACTTTCCTCAGAGGATTGGTAGAAGGATCCAATGAGAAATTGCATGTAAAAACTTGGTAGAGAGTTTTTGACATAGTGAAAACTTGCTAAATGCCAGATACTTTTAATTTAAAAGATACATACATTTATAATGTATACATTATAAAAATATAATGTATGCTTAGTTTTGTTATAATATACATATTATTAAAATATAGTGTATATATTTTTTAAACGTTTACTTATTTTGAGAGAGAGAGAGAAAACCCATGCATGAGGAGGGGAGGGACAGAGAGAGAAAGAGGGAGAGAGAGAGAGAGAGAGAGAGAGAGAGAGACCCAAGCGGACTCCATGCTCAGCACAAACCTTGAGATCATATTCTAAGCGGAAATCAAGAGTGGGACGCTTAATGGGGCCCCTGGGTGGCTCAGTCAGTTAAGCATCCAACTTTAGCTCAGATCATGATCTCGCGGTTTGTGAGTTCGAGCCCCGCATCAGGCTCTGTGCTGACAGCTCGGAGGCTGGAGCCTGCTTCAGATTCTGTGTCTCTCCATCTCTCAGCCCCTCCCCTACTCATGTTCTGTGTCTCTCTGTCTCTCAATAATAAATAAACGTTAAAAACAAATTATAAAAAAAAGAGTGGGACGCTTAACTGACAGAGCCACCCAGACACCTCAATATAGTGCATATTTTTAAAAAGAAAATAACATAACAACCATGTGCCCACTACTCAGAATTAACAACTAATATTTCATCTTTTTTTTTTTCGGATTTTTTAAATGAAAGAAAGAACACATTATAGATAAACATAGATAAGCCCTTGGTGCTAAATGTTATTATGACTTTGCCTATGATTATCATTTCCACCCAGAAATGCTCCTTGAGGATAGTAATCATGTCTTAAATCTTTTCCACTCCAGTCCTTCTAGAACAAATGCTGACAGAGGTGCTCTGGGAACACTCATTGAATTAAATTGAGATGAGAGTTTATTCACACTCTAGAAATCTGATTTAAAGAGGATAAGAGGCTTCTTGATTGTCAGATCCAGGAAAAATCTGCAGTGTTTCTAGATCATGTATAAAAGATTTTATTAAGTTTATCAACCCTATGACAAAGCTGGAGATAAATTCTCTCCCTGTAAGATCTCAGAGAAACACTACAATTTGAAAAGGAATCAAATAGGGGGATGGGACTCACATTCCACTCCACCTGGAAAGCCTTTGAAAGCAGCATCTAGCCAGCTAACAGGAGTCAGAAAGGCTTCCAGCAGGGAAGAGACGATTAAGAAGACGCTGGTCTGTTCAAGGGAGTCTCCTTTTGCAAACCAAATGAGAGGTGGCAGGTTTCTGGGTGCTTGGTGGCACCAAACCCGGGCAGCAGCACTGAACAAAACCACCACCAAAGCCAGAGTCTGAAGATGCATCCAGGTCTAAGTCAAGCTGTCACCAATTTACTCCACAACAAGTGCCTTGGTCCCCTTTGAGCTCAGGCTCCTCACTTTCCTACTGAATTGTTGGGAACAGTTGAGCTCTTGCATTCCTGTAAATTCTAAATGTCGTGATATTCCAAGTCCCGTCTGTTTCTGAACCAGTCTGGCTCCTTCATGGTTTACCGTTGTATTCGTTATCTATTTCCATGTAACAAGATACCCCAAACCTTCATAGCTCAAAGCAAACAAACAAACAAACAAATGTCTATTGTCTCAGCTTCTCTGTATCAGGAATCCCCGTGTGACTCCACCTGGTGCCCAGCTTGAGGGTCTTTCTCAAGGCCACAGTCAAGGTGTTGGCATGGGCTACAGTTAGCTCAAGGCTGGATAGAGGGGTAATCTGTGTCCAGGCTCACTTAGATGACACTTGGCAGGTCTCAGGTCCTTGTCGGCTGGTGGCAGAGACATCAATTTTTTGCCATAGGGCTATTCAAGACATGGTCACTGGCTATCCTCAGAGGGAAAGAGAGAGGAAGAGGAAAAGAGAGGGAAGAGAGAGGGGAAGGAGGGAAGGGAGAAGGGAGACTGAGGAGAGGGAGTACCCAAAATGGAAGCCAGTCTGTTTTCTAAAATCTCAGAAGTAATAGCCTTCACATCTACCTTGTTTTCATTGGAAGTGAGTGAATAAATTAAGCCCACACTCAACTGGAGGGGATTAAAAAGGCATGCAAACTAGAAGGAGGGGATCATTGGGGCCATCTCAGAGGATGCCTACTACAATGGCATGGAAATGGAAATAGGGTTAGATGGAGACACAGGACCAAGGGGAATTTAGCTGGTAGGGCCAGTGATGGGGATACAGGTAGGTTGACCAACTCATCCCAGCATTCTTGAGACACTCTTGTTATTAGCAGTGCCAATCCTCTGTCCCAGGAAACCCCTCAGTTCATGGCACATGGGGATATTTTGTCACCCAATGACGGTTCCGGCAATTGCTCATTCTCCCTTCCAGGGTGTGCTCTGTCAGTGCACAGGAGCTGCCCTCTCACAGTCACTCTTCACAGACAGAGCCAATCTCACCCATGGGACAGGGTCTACACCGAAATGGGCCATGTGTCACTTGCCATAATGAGCGATGTTCCTAATTTGGCAGTGTGTGCCTTCCCTGGGAAGACCTTCTTACTGAATGGTATACAGTTTATTGTGTCATGCAGGGCATTGTTGCTAATGCCACTTTGGCTGGCACCGGGACTGGTGGATATTGGCATGTCACCCTGCAGCAAGGGCACCATGCCATCATGACAGATGCATTTGTGTGCTGGCATGTTGTGGAATCAACAGGTCCATCACGTGCGAAACTGACAGACTAGAAGGGGATTTCAGAAACCCGGAACTCAGACCAAACCCTAGGACCCCTCAGGGATATTGTCACGGCAGGGCTGGGAGATGAGTTTTCCAAAAATGAAATGAAGCCGAGGCCAATGTCCTCTGAAAGGCTTTGTGAAAGAATCTGGCATCAAAATAAAATTCCGCCCATCCTTGTTTTTTTCTCTCAGTGGCACCAAATGCCCAGACAGAAGATCAACTCCTCACCAACACAATGAATCAGAGCAAAACAGAGACAGAAAAAAGGAAAGAGACCCTCTGAGTCTCATTGAATTTTCAATCCCTCTCTGCTTTGCCTGCTTCTTTGTGCCTATATAGCCAGATCAGGTGACAAGTTAATAGAAAATCCTATGGTCAACTCTCCTTTAAGAGACACTTTTGCTAAAAATAATAAAAGTTATCTCTTACATTATTGCACTTTTTTTTTTTTTTAACCTGAGAGTCATCCTCATACCACGAGAATGTAATTCAATTTACCTTTGTGGCCATTATTCCCTGCATTTTCCTTAGAAACCTTGGGAAACATACTCTCAGTGAAGAGAAATAATAGCAGGCATAGAAAAGGAATGATTTTTCGTTTCAATGCAATGTTTTTCTTAGCGATCAGAGAGGCAGGGACAAAGGACTAATCAGGCAAGCAGTGTGCTAGACTGACATGGGCACACTAATAGTTCTGGGGGCTTAGATATTGGGATTCTCCAAGTATCTATCTGTATCAGACTTCCCTCGGGCCGCTATGGGGAAAGGAGACAGAGGTTACAGATAGAAACCACTGGAAGTTGAAAGAGTGGGAAGGGAATCACAGAGTCTCAGCCATGGTGGTGCAATGTCTCAGGATCTGTTAATTGTTCCCTCTAAAGCTTTCTCATCTATAATCTCACCTTGCAGAGGAGGTAGGGAAGGTGTTAGGAGCCCCACTTTATCTATGAGGAAAGGGTGGAAGAGATGTCCTTCACAGATCCGAGCTCCGGCCGGTATCTTACCCTCTGATCTTGGTGCCCTCACTAGAACATGGCCCCATGAAAGCTGAATCACATACCATCCAGTGCCTGAGTCCCCATATCTCAGCACGAGACACCCATCAAACAACCGCTTTCACACCATGTGACAAAGGGAAAGACGCTATATCCTTTTTCAAAAAATAGATTTTAATGTTATTTTAGACAAAATGCGCACAATAGAAATAGCGTTTCACGTAAGGCCAGAAAACTTAGGTGTGAGTCTAATGCCATGATTCAATTATTGGTAGGCATTCTTCTCTTGAGGTATAACCGACATATAACATTAGATTAGTTTCAGACGTACAACATAATTATTCCACATTTGTATATAGTACAAAATTATTCCCACGACAAGTCTGGTTCACATCCATCACTACACACAGTTATAATTTTTTCTTATGATGGGAAATTTAAAATACATACATATATATATATATATATATATATATATATATATATATATATATAATTTTACTAAGGTTTTTAAAAAATTCCAGTATGGGGCGCCTGGGTGGCGCAGTCGGTTAAGCGTCCGACTTCAGCCAGGTCACGATCTCGCAGTCCGTGAGTTCGAGCCCCGCGTCGGGCTCTGGGCTGATGGCTCAGAGCCTGGAGCCTGTTTCCGATTCTGTGTCTCCCTCTCTCTCTGCCCCTCCCCGTTCATGCTCTGTCTCTCTCTGTCCCAAAAATAAATAAACGTTGAAAAAAAAATTTTTTTTAAATTCCAGTAACAGTTAACATACAGTGTTCCATTAGTTTCAGGTCTGTGATAAAGTACTTCAACAATCCTATACACCACCCCGTGCTCATCATGACAAGTCCATTCCTTAATCCCCTTAGCCCCTCACCTGCTTGCTAGTAACCATCAGTTTGTTCTCCATAGTTAAGAAACTGTTTCTTGGTTTGTCTTTTTCTCTTTCCTTTTTCCCCGCCTTTGCTCATTTGTTTTGTTTCTTAAATTCCACATATAATTGAAATCATATAGTATTTGTCTTTCTCTGATTGACTTATTTTGCTTAACATTATACGTTCTAGCTCCATCCATGTTGTTGCAAATGGCAAGATTTCAATCTTTTTATGGCTGAATAGTATTCCGTTACATATATCTCACATCTTTATCCGTTTGTCTATTGATGGACACTTGGGCTGCTTCCATAATTTAGCTGTTATGAATAATGCTGCAAAAGGGGTACCTGGGTGGCTTAGTCAGTTGAGCATCCAACTCTTGATTTTGGCTCAAGTCATGATCTCACACTTGTGAGATCGAGCCCTATGTTGCGCTGAACACAGAGCCTGCTTAATATTCCCTTTCTCTCCCTCTGCCCCCTTCCCCTGCTTGCATTCTCTCTCTCTCTCTAAAATAATTTTTTTTAAAAATTTACAAAATAATGGTGCAATGAACATAGTGGTGCATGTACTTTGAATTAATACTTTGAATTAATGTTTTCATTTTTTTTTTTTTTTTTGGTAAATTCCCAGTAGTGCAATTACTATATCGGAGGGTAGTTCTATTTTTAACTTTTTGAGGAACCTCCACACTGTCTTCCACAGTGGTTTTATCAGTTTGCATTCACACCAACAGTGCATAAGGGTTCCTTTCTTATGTTGATAACTTTTAAGATCTATTCTTTTAAGAACTTTCGAATATGCACTGCATACTATTACCTATAGTCGTGATGTTGTACATCACACTCCCAGGACTTATTTATCTTACAGCTGGAATTTATAGCTTTTGACCCCCAAAATGTCATTCTCAATCCCCCTCTCTTGTAAGAAAGTTGGATGCGGAGAAAGTTCTTTGTATGGATGCAAAGTGAGGAAGCTGAGAGAAGCTCTAAATTGTTCCATGGGAAATAGGAAGCTAGGAGAGGGCGATGCTGAGCTCCAAATAGCTGGAGAGTCTGCTCTCCGGGAAAGGGTAGGCCACGGAGTGCTAAGAAGACATTAGAACAATCTTTGGAAAATGTTGCTGACGGGACTGTAGTATAGGTCTCTCCTCTGTCTTATCACAAGATCTGCCATAACGTATGCAACTTGCCGGTGCTTTTGGAGTTAGAATTTACTATAGATGGGTTTGTTTGTTGTGCTACTTGGGGAGATCAGGAGGGTGCATTGCAGTAAGTGGTGACGTGGCCCAGTCGGAGGGCCCTGAATGTGAGCACAGATGCTGTCCACGCAGAGAAGATCAACCTCGGCCATGCTTGGCTACCTAAAGCAGCTCAGGGATTTGTGACGTCAGACATGGTCAGAAGTGATGCCACAGAGTCAACGAAAGTGCTCCGGAAATAAGGGTATATATTTATTTCAGAGAGTCATTAGGGGTGAAGAAGGCCCTTAGACATTCTAGCTCAGGAGTAGGAATAAATAGGACAGCATTCTGACATCCTGTCATTGGAACACCTTCCCCTGATTGACCCTGGAACCACCGAACAACAGAAAAGCAGCATAACATACCAGGAGCAGGGAACAGCATTTCGCGAGCCCTTCCAATCCAGGCTACTTTTCGCTGTTTTTCTCCATTCGATTTGCATAAAGGGAAATAAGGAAACCTACCCCTGCTCATCCAATTATTTGTTTGGCCACCTCAGGCCCAGAATCTACGAACTAATGCTTTCATCACCAAGGCTTCAAAACAGCAGATGGGATCAACCCCTACGTTAAAACCAAGCAAGTCAAACATATTAGCCACATAAGCTCGAAATAAGAGTCTTTACAGCAATCTCTTGCCGAGAAAATAAGCTGTTGCAGTTGCTGGCAATTAATCAATTTGTTATTTTGTGGGGGATTCAGAGGCGCCTATGTTTCCGTAGGCTGGTAGCACACTGCATTGGCTGTGAGCAGACAATCACTGCCTGCCAGCCCTTTACCGCAGCTAAGCTAGGTTTAAGGAGGATGCCCAGAAAAGAAGACGTGTTGTTGGCATTGGTGGGGTCACACTGCTGTCTGTCTCCCCAGAGCCTGGTGCTAGCTCTGAGCCGCGGAGAGAACCGGGCTCCCAAATGTCAGGGAAAAACATCTGTGTCAGCCGCAGCAAAAGCCCGCACTCTTTCCCTCTGCTTTTTGACTCATTGCAGGAATCTCATTATGAACTCATTTCATCTCTCCAGGGAGCGAGTTGATGGAAGACACTGTTAAAATTGTATTTCAGTGTCTTGAACCTGTTTAAAGCAGACTGCTGGGAGGTTATTAGCCTTTCTGTCGTTAAAAGTGGAAACAACGCTACCAATAATAATATTGTTATTGAGCACTCAAACCACAAATATTTATTGAATACGTATTGTGTCTACCGAGCACCGCATCAGGCGCCGCTAGAACTTCAGAGTAGCTCGGCACCTGGCCCCTAGCTCTGGAAATTTACAACATAGCTGAAAGACAAGCTCTCTTTTAAAATATTTTCAGTACAGGGGCGCCTGGGTGGCTCAGTCTGTTGAGTGTCCGACTCTTCATTTCAGCTCAGGTCCTGATCCCAGGGTGGTGGGATGGAGCCCGGCGTCTGGCTCCGTGCCAGGCGCGGAGCCTGCTTAAGATTCTCTCTCGCCCTCTCCAACTTGTGCACGTGCTCTCTTTCAAAATAAAATAAAATTGGGCAGCAGACTCTGGGCTGACAGCTCAGAGCCTGGAGCCTGCTTCCGATTCTGTGTCTCCCTCTCTCTCTGTCCCTCCCCGACTCACACTCTGTCTCTCTCTCAAAAAAAAGAAGTAAAACTTAATAATAATAATAATAA
Source organism: Leopardus geoffroyi (assembly GCF_018350155.1). Lineage (NCBI taxonomy): Eukaryota > Metazoa > Chordata > Mammalia > Carnivora > Felidae > Leopardus > Leopardus geoffroyi. The sequence continues at coordinate 149,305,979 of NC_059331.1, read as the reverse complement.
TAATAACAAAATAAACAAATATTTTCAGTATCGTTGGGCTGTATAGTGGAGAGATTCATCCCACAGACACAGAAGATCTGGATTCTACCTTGGCCCCAGCATCTACTCACCGTGTGCCATGGAGCAAGCTCTGTGGGCCTCAGTGTTCCCATTGATAGAGTGAGAGGTTTATCCTATCTGAGATATACACCGAATATTTATTGAACACGTAGGTGTCAGTCATCATGCTGGGGCTATAGAAATAAAATAATCCACATCTTAGTGCAAGCAGCAGATAAACCAGTAAATAATTACAATAGTTTAGGCAACGTGATACAACAGAGGTTCATTTGTTCCATCTGTCATGTATTCTCTTAGCACTTACTATGTGCTGTGTCCTCTTTAGGGCTTTGGAAAACATCAGTGAACAAAATGGACAAACATTCCTCCTCTTCATGAAGTGTATATTCTAGCAGAGGGGAAGACAGAAACCATCTAATAAGCAAAATTAAAGAATTGCCCACGCAAACGTGCTAAGTATGAGGAAGATAAAATGAAAACAGGCTAAGTTGGGCCCCAAGTGAGGAGACAATGAGGTGTGAGGGTGATTTTTGAGAAAAGACTGGAAGGAAATGAGGGAATTAATTATGTAAATCGCTGGGGAAAGAGTGCTCCAGGCAGAGTCTCCAGAGCAGGCGGAAAGGAGGTGAGGAGAACTGCATTCGTGGTGCAGGGGTAGCAGGGCAGAGGAGTAGGTGAGGGCAGAGAGATGGGGGCAGAACCTGACAAATTCACAACCCCTGAGGAGCTTGAACCATAGCCTAAGGGCAGCAGAGTCTTGCACACAAAGGAATGACATTTCACTACTTGCATTTTAGAGGGTTACCTCTGGCAACTGTGTAGGAGTGGGCTGGAACCTGAAGCCTGGAGGGATAAAAAGAAGCCTCTTTCCCCCACCCCACCCCCAGTTTTACAGACAGTAATTGACATTTAACATTGTGTAAGTTGAAGGTGCACCACTTGTTGACTTGTATATTGCACTTGTATATTGCACAACTATAACCACCACAGCATAGCTAATGCCTTCCTCCTGTCACATAATTACCATTCCTTTTTTTGTGGTGAGAACATTTAAGATTTACTCTCTTAGCAATGTTTCAGTATATGATACAGTATTATTAACTCTAATAACCATGCTGTACATCAAATCCTCAGAACTTATTCGTCTTGTACCTGGAAGTTTGTACTCTTTGACTAACATCTCTCCATTTCCCCCACCTTCCAGCACTGGTAACCACTACTCTATTCTCTTTTTAAAAGAAGCCTCTGGGTGCCTGCATGGCTCAGTCTGTTAAGCATCTGACTCTTGGTTTTGGCCCAGGTCATGATCTCATGGTTCCTGGGTTTGAGCCCCACAATGGGCTCTGCACTGATGGTGCTTGGGATTCTCTCTCTCTCCCTCCCTCTGTCTCTGCCCCTTCCTGGCTCATGCTCTCTCTATAAACAAACAAACAACTTAACAAAAAAAAAATTACTTAAAAAATTTTTAAAAGAAGCCTCTTTTAATGCTCCAGGAGGGAAACAAGGAAGGCGGATACTAAGTACTAGAGATCTCCGGAGATGGAAAACCAAATCAAAATATTTTAAGGTAACAGAATCGAAAAGACCAGTTGTATGTAGAGAGAAAGGGAGACGATGGGTACCAGATTCAAGGCTTGGGAACTGGATAGAGGGTGGTATCAGTCTCTGAGAGAGCACCTACACAGTTCAGTCTTCCGTAGGGCGGGGTGGGATGGGAGAAGACGTGCTCTGTTTCGGACTTGTTGACTAGGAGGTGAGTGTGGCCGCTCTGATGGAGATGGTCGGGAGGTAGTGGTGGCTTGTCGATATCTGCCTCCGCTGTGCTTCTGGGCTGGTGGAAAGCTTCATAGCGCCCTTGCAGCGGGGCAGGGCAGGCGATTTATTCTGTCTGACGAATTGTGAATGAAAGCGATGTGTGACATTTCTGGCACTATTTGCAAATGCACGCAAGAGTTCTTTACTGGGCACCTACTATGTGCCAGCTGGTGTGCCCGCAGCAGTGAACAAAACAGACCGAGTACTTGTATGGATCTGATACGCTAGCGTGTGTTGGGGAGGCGGATTGACAAAACATTTTTTTCACCTCATGTTACTTCTGAAACTGGGATGCACCATATAATTGATGGCATGTCATGCTTAATTGGCAACACTTTTTCTTCTTAGTAGTAGATAAACTAATAGTGTGTCTTACAACTGATGGCATCTTAAATTTGATGAAATATGGGTATAGGTCATCGAAGTCACAAATAATATAAAAAAATGACTATTGATTTAGCCAAAAGTTCTGATATACTATGATAAAGTGTCATGGGGTGTGCGGGAGCAGAGGCAGTGTAAATGACTGAGTTCTCCTCTATCCCCGTGGGAAGTCAGTAGATAATGTTTAAAAAGGAAATAGGGTATGCATGTTACTTAAAACATTAGGATAAATAGTAAGAGAATTAGAAGAATCGAGAAGGACTACCTCCTAGACTGGGGTGGAGAAGGTTTGGGCAGGGGACTGTTTACCAGTAAACGCCTTTTCCTACTTTTGTACTTTTAACTATGTCATCTATTTCTTTGATTAAAATAAAAACTAATTAAAAACAAACCACTGTGCATCTTAGGTTGTGTTCCCAAAAAGCAGAGCTGAGAGGGACTCGGGTGCCTGGGACTTGTCGGGCCCCTTGGGAAAGCTCTGTAAGGAAGCAAGAGCCGGAGGACAGGGAGGAGGAAGGAGCCCAGCAAGGAAGTGGCCTTAGCTCGAGTCTCGCTTTGGTGGATCCACAGATAGCTCTCGGTCACGTGTTCTGCAGAGTTGTCCCACCCGGAGGCAGGCCTGCATCCGTCAGTCAGAGGCTGATGCCTGGCGTAATTTCCTAGGCACCTCAGGGTGAAGATGTTTTGTCAACCCAGAGATCAGGCCTAAGTCATTAGCGTAGCACTTATGGCAGCTGGGGGATGGGCACACTAGCTGGAAAGGAGCCCTGGATGGGGCATCGACAGCTTTCACACTAACGTGCCATAGATCTCAAGGATAAATGCACAATCTCTAGTAGTCGGGGTTCTTTAGGTTGCAAGTGGCAGAAAGCCACTCCCAACTAACATAAGGGAAAACAAGGCACAGAAGGATTTTGTTGACTCTTAAAAATCAGGCTTTGGGGTGCCTGGGTGGCTCAGTCGGTTAAGCATCCAACTTTGGCTCAGGTCATGATCTCACAGTTCATGAGTTCGAGCCCTGTGTCAGACTCTGTGCTGACAGCTTGGAGCCTGGAGCCTGCTTTAGATTCTATCTTCCTCTCTCTCTGCCCCTCCTCCACTTGAGCTCTCTCTCTCTCTCTCTCTCTCAAAAATAAATAAATAAATACATACATACCCGGGGCGCCTGGCTGGCCTGGAGCCTGCTTCAGATTCTGTGTGTCCTCTCTCTGCCCCTTCCCTGCTTGTGCTCTGTTTCTCTCTCTCTCTCTCTCTCTCAAAAATAAATAACATCCAAAAAAAAAAAAATCATACTTGGCTGCGTCCAGAGCTCCACTTATCTCTCTCTTTCTCAGACAGCCTCTTTCACTGTGATCATAACGATGACATCCCACAGCCCAAGACTCCCATCTTGCTGGTTTGGCAATCCCAGTGGAAAGAGAAGGTTTCCTGCAGCTCTGGCAAAAAAAAAAAAAAAAAAAAAGTACCAGGGAAGTTGCTGATTGGCCGCCCCCCCTCCCATTGTATCCCTGAACCAATCGCTGCAGGCCTGAGATGGGGGGGGCGGGGCAAGGGGCAGAGTACTCAGTGGTGAGAGGCAGGGGTAGCCTATCCTAGCCACAAGGAAAAAGTCTCCCCCAGAAAAGAAGAATTCTACAAGCAGAAGGAGAAAAGGGGATGTTCGGTAGGGGGAAACCCAGCAGCTGTCCACGACCACCCATTTGTTTTTCTAGCTTTTCTCCTTCTCCTGGTGGCCAGACCTTTAATTCTGAGAGGTGGGGAGATTTCACCCCTTCGTTCGCTCTCTTCCCTCTAGTTCGGGAGTACTATCAAACTGCCCTCACCGCAGCTGCGGTCCTTAAGAAGCCGAGGGACCGACGTGAAATAATACTTGCGGCTCCACTTAGTTCATCTCAATTCTGCTCTGTGCACAGAGGTCTAGGGGGAACAGAGGGCTTGTGCAAGGTCAGACGAGAAGGGAAAATTTTCTTGACCCCGTGGTAAGACGATAAATTCTGCAGCTATGAGGTCTTGAATCAGGATGTTATGACCTTTTCATTCTTCAAGTTGTGTGGTCTGCCAACCTGGTTATTCGCACAAGTGGCAAGGAGCCCAGAGGCTTTCATGAAATATAGAGGATGCCATTCCAGAAAAGAGCACACGGCTCACTTCTTCCACAGTGGATTATATTTTTCCCATTCACATGAATATTTCTCAGCTCAGAATCCCTAAGCTGCTTTTAGCAAAGGATCGTTATTCCTTGTATTGCAATTAGATTCTGATTTAGACTTTAAACACTGAACCGGCGGGAAATCCTGCACCTCCAAACCTACCTCTACCTCAAGTCTGGACCTTAGGGGACATATAGGAAAACGTAAAAAGTGAGTCCTAATAAAGTCTTGGAAGTTGTACGCTGGGGAAAGAGTTAATATTGAAAATCAAAATGACAGGGAAATCTCAGATGCAGAGAGATGACCGTTTCTAGCCTGGGAAGGCAGGAAGCCCACCAAGGAGATTTGAACCATAGAAACACCAGTGTGAGCCTTTGACTACCTGCATCGGGTATCGCTGGGGATGTTTATTAAAAAGGTAGAGGGGGGGGGGGCGCCTGGGTGGCGCAGTCGGTTAAGCGTCCGACTTCGGTTTGAGTCATGATGTCTCGGTCCCTGAGTTCGAGCCCCACGTGGGACTCTGTGCTGACAGCTGAGAACCTGGAGCCTGCTTGGGATTCTGTGTCTCCCTCTCTCTCTGTGCTCCTCCCCCACTCTCACTCTGTCTCTCTCTCTCTCTCAAAAATAAATAAAGATTAAAAAAAAATTTTTTTTTTAAAAAAGGTAGATGAGGAGGTCCCACCCAAACCTAGCGTGAATCACAGTATCTGGGCATGGGGCCAGATATTTATTCATACATGTTTCAGAAGCCTCCTGGGTAATTCTGGTGCACATCAGTGCTTAGAACTGCCACCCCAAACAGAAAGCCACTAGAGGTAGGACTCTGTCTCTGGCACTGACAGCACCTGGCACTTCAATTTTAAGGCTGCTCTGGAGAAGTAAACCTTTGTAAGGACAGGTAAAGAAATTAACAATGCACTTGCAATGTTATTCTTCATTATACCACCACTTTGTAGAAAGAGGCCAAGAAATGCTTAGCATGAGATAGGTATTTTTAAAGAGAATGTACTATTTGATGGGGAAACCTCTACCTCATTTTTCAAAGGATAAAAGCAATGAAAGGATTGAGGGGACTTAACAACGTATTGCTTTGAAAAGCATGTTTAAAGTATCACTTGAAGATTCCAACCTTCTGCTAGCCAGCATCACAAGATTTTGTGTATAACCCTGTTAAAGCTATTATGGGATAGCTCCATCTCAGAGTTGTGCCAAATCAAAGACACATTCACAAGGAAAATCCTACCCGTGGCCCCAGGGTTACCCTGTCAGGTCCTGCAGAGGTGAGCTCCTAGCCGTGAGGCCAGAGGCCAATGCCAGGAGGACACAGGAGTAGGCAGTACCCCCCTGACCTCCAGCATGAGCTTCTGTGGGCTGTTGTAGAGGAAAGTGTTGTTTTGTTTGCATTTCACGCAGGTCTGTGGTTTCTAACTCCATCTTGCACACTTCTCCAGTCTGAATTCCCTTTGGATAAATTCCAGCTAGCATGAAAAGAGAGCTTCTGGTCAACTTTATATTTCTTTTTTTTTTTTTTAAGTTTATTTATTTATTTATTCATAGAGTGAGGGAGAGAGCACACATGAGTTAGGGAGGGGCAGAGAGAGAGAGAGAGAGAGAGAACGAACCCCAAGCAGGCTCCGTGCTGTCAGCACAGAGCCCAACTTGGGGCTTGATCTCATGAACTGTGAGATCATGACCTGAGCCAAAATCACGAGTCAGACGCTTAACTGACTGAGCCATCCAGGCAGCCCCCACATATGTATTTATTGATATCTGTACTTTTTACGGAGCTTCTTGAGTTGAGGAAACAACCTGTATTTTCTAATTCTTTTTATACTTCTGATGACACACATGAACAAGTATTTGAAAATTTGTCCACAAAAACTGGTGACTCGAAGTGCAAATTACAAAGGACTTTCTAGAGAGGTTGCAGGGTTGTCAGTGACCAAAATGTGGCACATGGGAATATGAACAGCATTATCCAGCAATAAACCTTTTCAAAAAATTGGGTGGATCTTTTTAGAATTCTACATAAACCATGATAGGGTTTCAGCTATTCCAGCTGTTCCTGGTAAAGAGGAACAATTATATAGAAAGATATTATATTATTTTTAATAATTGTCTTATCAGTTGGGAAAAGAGGTGGCAAGAGAACATCTTTATTGTTCCTATTCTTTCAGAGAAAAGTACTTTTTGTCTCAAAGATACCAAAATATGATTTTGCACTTTGTTCTTTCTATTTTTTGAACTATCCAAATATTTTCCAGTGACCATGTATTGCCTTTTCATTGTGTCGTGAGAGAAGGATCAAAGTATAAATTTCAGGCCCTCGGGGGCCTGAGATTCTACGCGAGGCAGAGTTCAGCTGGAGCCTGCACAGCCCCTAGGCCTCAACGAGATTGCTCTGAATTCCCAATTCCATCACCTCAGGGGGTTCCCCAGCCTCCTGCTGCCGTTTCCTCCAGGCTGACATTGACCTCTGTCTCCAGCTCTGGTGTCCTCCCTGTGGGCTTTCTCTGCCCCACCTCAGCCCTGATCCAAACTCCAGCATCATCCCTACTTTCCACAGCCAAGTAGTGTTTAGTCGGTTTGGGGGCACTTCTCGGAAGCTGTGCAGTTCACAGAGCAGGGTCACATGGAAGGCCTTGTGGCTTTCCTCCATCCCTGACAACATGCTTTCTCCACCCAGGTCCCACCCCCGCCCCCTTTCTCTCTCCTTTCACTTCCTTCTCCCCTCTCCATTAGGGAGCGAAAAATGTCCGTCTTTGTCTTCAAAGCCTATGTTTTCAGCCTTCTCTGAAGCCTTGACACTGGCCAATGTTCTTGCCTGTATCGTGTGGTGGAAGTTTTCCAATGACAGAGACTTTTTCCCTCAGAATACATTTGCTGCCAGCAACCGAGAGCATGTATTTTTATTTATTTTGTTAAATACAGATAGACTGCCAAATCCTAGGTAAGAATCAAAAGATTAGATAGCAACTTCCAACTTCTGTCCCTCCAAGAACTTTTGTTTTGATCAGAACTCCTAGAGTAATACCAGCTGATGACCCACAATTACCCCGGATCACTCTCTGGTATTAAACCAGCGGTTATTGGGGTGCCTGGGTGGCTCAGTCAGTTAGGTGGCCGACTTTGGCTTAGGTCATGATCTCGCGGTCCATGAGTTCAAGCCCCGAGTTGGGCTCTGTGCTGACAGCTCAGAGCCTGGAGCCTGTTTCAGATTCTGTGTCTCCCTCTCTCTAACCCTCCCCTGTTCATGCTCTGTCTCTCCCTGTTTCAAAAATAAATAAAACGTTAAAAAAAAAATAAAAAAAAAAACCCCAGCGGTTATTGAAGGATGAGCTACTTGAGACACCTGGTGCTGGAGAGGAGGAGCCCCTGGGGACCTGGTAAGAGAATGTCCCTGTGAACAGGGAAGCTCGCCCATCTGCAAAGCCCATTCCTGAGGTATCACTACCTGGCAAGAAACACCCCTGGGTACGGCATGCCCGATCCTGTCCCAAGCAAGCTGGTCTTGCCAGGGTTAGGGTCGGGGACCAGGGCTGCCATCACACACAAAGGGCTGGGGTAGGTGTATTAGGGTGACAGGGCTGGACTTGTAGAGGTGGGTCTCTATCCCACAGCAAACACGGACCAGAACAGAGCAGAGAAGCTCAGTTCCTGGGCCACCAAGCAGAATACAGGGCCAAACTGCCCTTCTGAGGGAGATGGGGTGACTGGGCAAGGGAAGGGGTTAGAAGGGAGGAGGATGGAAGGGTGCAGGATCCCAACCTTTTAGACTAAGCCCGCATAGGGAGGTATTAACAGTCACAGGGGGGCCACCTTGGGGAACCGAGGCATGGGATGGGCCTGGACGAGACTGACTCAGCGAGCGACGAGTCTGGTGGTCTTTCCAAGCCCTGGATTCCAGATCTAGAAGAGTAATTATTCCAGTTACTGTGGCTATTGCAGTAGAATTACCCTATAACTTTATGGCTTGAAACAATGCAAGGCTCATTCTGCTTGCAGATCTGATTTGAACAGGGCTCAACAGTGACAGTTTGTCTCTGTTCACACAGCATAAGCTGGGATCATCTGAAGCCTTACTCACTCCCATGTCTGGCGGTGATGCTAGCTGGAAGTGGGGACCTTAGCTGGTACCATCCGCCGGAACGCACGGCCTCTCCATGTGACCTGGGCTTCCTCACAGCATGGTGGCTGGTTTGCACGGGTGAGCATCTTGAAAAAAAGAGAGCCAAGCAGAAGCTATAGTGCTTTTGATGACCTAGCCTCAGAAGTCATGCAGTGTCTGTGTGCCTCATTCTATTCATTGAGGCTGTGGCAAATCCCAACCAGGCTCAAGGGGGCGGGGTTGGGGTTGGGGGTGGGGTTGGGGGTGGGGGTGGGGAATAGACCCCACTTCTTCACAGGGAGTGGCAACGCCACTTGGGATTAGAAAGATTGGAAATATCAGTGGCTATTTTTGGAAAATTCAGTTTGTCAGAGTCATAATAGAAAATCAGGGCCGTGACATTGATACAAGTCCTCTCCCAGTCAGATGGGCTCTGGTACTGGGGCCCACTTCAGCCTGGGACGGGGTGCTGCCTAGGGGGTGGCAGAGGGTGAGGCCCATCCCATTTCTGAAAGGCTGGGGAAGTTGGAGCAGAAGTGAACTGAAGGAGGAGAGAGGAGGTTGCTAGGAATTCTTCCTTCTGCTGTTCACAGCTCCATTAACCATTTAATATTCTGGTAGAAGGCTGGCATTTCTTGCAAGGATTTTGTTTATAATTGAATCGCCGTCTTGGAACACACAGGCAGTAGAGTCATGAACGTGGACGTGGTACCGATATGAGATTGATAAGGTTCATCGCAGCTCCAGATTAACTATAAATTCCCAATGTGTTTAGGTAAGACACATCTCTACCTCACAGCAGACAAAAAGGCAAACACAATGATCCATGAAAGAAAGAAACAGAGATGCTGCCCAAGTGAAATGAGCCTTTATATGTCACCTTCCTTACCTTGTGTTTTTGTAGCTGTACCTTCAGACTTCCAGATTGCTGCCTGAGGTTTACTGATGGTTTCTTTCAGGGATCATTAAAAGTGATTTGTGGGCTGGCAAGGCTTGCATTTTCCATGCTCAGGATTCGGTTTACAGCACGTAACTTGGGAAGGGGTATCTAGAGGACTGCTTTCCCATCCAGGAAATCTCCTACTCTGGGAAGTCAAAGAGGGCTTCAACAGTCCATTGGCGATTGATGATGCGGGGCTTGAGCCGGAGGAAATGGTTCCCTGGGACTCAGGGTGAGGGTGGGGTGAGGACACAGGAGGTTGCTGCCTCTCTTCCCTCCTGTCACGCTGCCCTGGTGAATGGGGCCTTGGGAGCACAGGGCTTTGAGCAGCCTCCATTTGGGGCCCTAGAGAACAGAGCTAATGCTCTGTGCAGGAGAGCTCACGTGACTAGGCTGTTCAAGAAGCCTTTTGCAGATTTTCCTTTGCTTGCTTCTCAGTGGCCCTCTGGCCCCCAATTTCTTCTCAGAGGTTGTTTCTATTTACATGTGAATAGCACCTTTGGACTTTGCAGACGCACGCACTGGATGAGTTATGGCGGATGAGGATGTGCATGTCAGACATCAAGGTGTTCTCTTTGAAGACTCTGTCCTTTCTCTGGGCCAGCTCTTCATCCTGGGGTGTACGCATCCAGCTTGCTCGCCCTCAGAGGAAAGGCCCTTCCTCAGGAATTCTGCAAAGGCAGAGCCACAATGCCCACCTGCCCCATTATTTTCTCTTTCTCCCCATACCCCAATTTTAATCAGCAAAAATGCTTTGCACAGCACCCGCTTAGTCTGCAGACTGTCACTGGTCTTTGTGTCTGTGCATGTCTGATACTCTTTAACAGAAATAAATCCCATTGTACTTTATGGATGAGCCTCAGGTCAGGGTCTCACCCAAAGAAACTGTCCAGTGACAAAAATGTAAAGCAGATCTAATCTATACTGGTGTGAGGTCAGTTTTCTGTGTCAACATGGCTAGCCTGTGACTTGGCCAGTTATTCAGTCACACACTCATTGAGGTGTCACTTTATTTATTTATTTATTTATTTATTTATTTATTTATTTATATTTTTGAGAGCACAGCACAGGCTGTGTCTGCTGTGTCTGTCATAAGGAGACAGACCCACAAGGGGTAGGAACCCAGCCTGGGAAGGTAAGGAAGTCCAGGAGAAGAGTAACCTCAGGGCAGATGGGGAAGAGACCCCCCCAGCAGAGACCCTGATGCTGAGCTCGAACTACAAACCATGAGATCATGACCTGAGCCAAAGTCGGACGCTTCACTGACTGAGCCACTCAGGTGCCCCTCGAGGTGTTGCTTTGGATCTGGCTAACATCTAAAATCGGTTGGTTAAATAAAGGAAATTATCCTTGATTATGCGGGTGATAATTTCAACCAATCAGTTGAATGCCCTTAATCGTAAAACTGAGTTTTCCCCGAGGAAGAAGAAATTCTGCTCAAGGCTATCATATCAGCTTCTGCCCCAGGGTTTCCAGCTTGCTGGCCTGCCCTACAGATTGCAGACTTGCCAGCCTCCACATAAACAAATTCCTTGAAATATCTGTACCTATGAACCATCTATCAATCATCCATAATATCTATCTATCTACCTATCTATCTTTCTATCTATCTATCTATCATCTATCATCACTATCTTCAATCTGGTATCAAATCTCCTACTATTTCTGTTTCTCTGGAGAGACAGCTGGCATCTACTGAGAGCCAATATAATGGAGCCAATTCTTTGTCCACTGAATTTCCCTGTCTCCCTCATCACTAGGATTTGCAATCCCTGACACCCTTGTGTTCTGCAGTCACCCCATGCCTCCACCATAGCCTCCACCATAGCCTCATCTGCCCAGGGCTGGAGATGGAGAAAAAGGAAAGGGGAACTGCTGAGTAGACGAGCCACATGTGTATCTTACTGGGCAAGAGCGAGACCATCTTAGTCGTTTTAAATTTAAATAATTAAAAAATTCTCCTGAAATCTTCATAATAACCAAACAGCTATTCTTTATGTTACTCATATTTAAAAAATATATATTTGTTTATTTTGGAGAGAGAGAGAGAACACGAGCAGGGGAGGGGCAGAGAGAGAGGCAGCCAGAGGATCCAAAGTGGCATCTGCACTGTCAGCACAGAGCCCGATGCGGGGCTTGAACTCATGAACTGCGAGATCATGACCTGAGCTGAAGTCAGATGCTTAACCGACTGAGCCACCCAGGTGCCCCTATGTTACTCATATCAGTTAGATGAGGTAGGTGTTATTTGTTTTTAGAGATGAGAAAACAAAAAGTTCGAGAAATTAAAAGTTATATGCAGGTCCCATTCTAGATAGCAATTTACTGACCACAAAGTTTGGGTTACAACCTAAGAATTCTGACTCCACTGCATTACAATGCTGGCACTTTATAAACGAGAGTGTGCTTGGTTCACATTAATTAATCATTTAACAGACATACATCAAAGACTAGGGACTCCAGATGGGCAGAATAGAAAGTTGAGTGGGACACAGTCCCCACAAGGGTACAAGGGAGGAGGGCGGTGTTGTGATACAGATGGGTGCTCCCTGGTTTCTCACCACGCTCAGGAGAAGGACGGTTTGTGTAGGAGCCCTCCTTGGGTGAGATCTCCTGCCTACCTTCTTCACTTTCCTCATGGAATGTGCGTAGCACAGCGTGTCCCAAATCTAGCTGCTGTAGTGTTTCAGGAATCCCATATACGAACTCGTAACCTCTGATGCAAGGTCCAGATGCAGAGTGGCCAGAGGTAATAGGGTTCCTACAGAAGCACACACAGGCTGTGTCTGCTGTGTCTGTCATAAGGAGACAGACCCACAAGGGGTAGGAACCCAGCCTCAGAGGTAAGGAAGTCCAGGAGAAGAGTAACCTCAGGGAAGATGGGGAAAGATGTCTTGAATGTCGAGGACTCTCCCCACCCAGAACCACTGCTGTCTCTGCTTCTCTTCCTATTAGTTTTGTAATTATTAAAAACGTAATTAAAAGCAGAGAAAATGATTTTCTAAAGAAATGAGGAGAGAATAAAAAGAAGATTATATAAGGCAAAAAATGGTTTGAAGAAAGAATTTAGAAAGACTCAGTAAGATGACATCAATTATAAAAAATTGGGAACAAATTTGAGAGATGGACAATTAAAAATAGATACAAAATAATTTAAAGTAAAAATCATAATTAATAATATAAAAACAAAATCATGATTAACATTATAAGGCAAAATTAAGTTAATTATACTTTTAAAAGACTTATAATTAAAAAGCGGAGATAAATATTATTAAGTTAAAAACTCTAATTAGTTAACATAATATTTTAGAAACGATAAGTACACTAACAGGACAATGGACTAAGAACATGAATTCACATATGAAGAAATTCAAATAATAATATATACACGCCAAAATGTTCAATCTCACTAGTAATAAAATAAATGCAAATTAAAACTATGAGCAGTTGATTTTTTATTTATTAAGTTGGGAACGGCTTGAAAAAATGATGCTGCTCAGTGTAGTCAAGGATATAGAAAACAACCATTTCATGCCTGACAGGTGGAATTGTGAATTGTTTCAGATACAGAGGTTGAGAAGACATACAAGGACCTTGAATCTTTTTTTCTTTCAATTTTCTTTATTGTGGCAAAGTATATATAAATTGTACTATCTTAATAATTTTAAATGTCCAGTTCAGTGGATGCAATTAAGTACATTCACATAGTTGTGCAAACATCCCCATTATGCATCTCCAGGAGTACTCTTTTCATCTTGCAAAACTGAAACCCTATACCCATTAAGTAATAACTCGACATTTCCCCCTCCCTCCAGCCCCCAGTAACTGCTGTTCTCCTTCCCGTCTCTGTGGGTTTGACTACTCTGGGAACCTCCTCTAAATGGAATCAGACAGTATTTGTTTTTCAGGATATACATTCTTTTGCCCAATGATTTCGATCCTAGGGTTTTATGGTAGGGAGATAATCACAAATATGCACAATGAGTTACTTTCATCAAAGCATTGATGGTGGCATTTTTGAAATTAAGAGGGAGAAAGTCCCTCTGGCCTGATAGTAGGAAATTTAATAAAGATTTATTACAAAAGAAATACTATTACAATCATTAAAACATTGTTTAAGGGGCGCCTGGGTGGCGCAGTCGGTTAAGCGTCCGACTTCAGCCAGGTCACGATCTCGCGGTCCGTGAGTTCGAGCCCCGCGTCGGGCTCTGGGCTGATGGCTCAGAGCCTGGAGCCTGCTTCCGATTCTGTGTCTCCCTCTCTCTCTCTGACCCTCCCCCGCTCATGCTCTGTCTCTCTCTGTCTCAAAAATAAATAAAAACATTAAAAAAAAAAAAAACAAAAAAACATTGTTTAAAAGAGTATTTAATGACATGGAAAAGAGAATCTCAATACATTAAGCAAAAACTCCAGCAGGCTAAATAACAATGCATACTATATGATTCCATTAGTTTTGGGGGGAAAATAGGTGTATATATGCTTAATAAATTAGCCCAAGTTATTTATGGGTAATGAGTAGTTATGGGTGATTTAAATTTCAACTTATTGTTTATCTACTTTACTACAATAAACACATTACGTTTTCTAGTTTTATTTGTTTTGAGAGAGAAAGAGAGCGAGCACATGCGCATTTGCACAGACAAGCGGGGAAAAGGTAAAGAGAGCAAGAGAGAATCCCAAGTAGGCTCTGCACTGTCAGCTTGGAGCCTGATGCAGGGCTTGACTCATAAACCATGAGATCTTGAACTGAGCTGAAACCCCGAGTCAGTTGCTTAATCAGCCAAGCCACCCAGGTGCCCCAACGTGTTGTTTTTAATAAGTGAAAGTAACTCAAGGAAGATTAAGGAAAATAAGACAGCAGGTTACAAATAAGAATTCTCAATTAAGAATTTAAAAAATAGAGTCAATCTAAGTAATTTAAATATCTAAAACATATACAAACAAAATACAATATTAAGGGCTTGGAAATATAATTAATAAGAAATTTTAAATCAGGCAGAATGAAATTAACCCCACCAGAACATAAAATCACCATTTATTGAGCTCTCAGTGGATGTCAGATGCTGTTTGTGCTAGGTGGTTTAAATACGTTAGCTAAAATGGGGAGAAAGGGTAAAAAGTTCCTTTATTTAAACGAATCAATAGATAATAGAGGGAAAAGGTAGAAACATCTGAGAAGGGCCAGCTTCAGGCCTTAGAGCAGACTCTAGCTGAGACATCCACTCCTCCTTGAGAAACTCCTTCCTCACAACCTAGTCTTGGGAGCAAATGACTCTTCCTTTCTGCCAGTCAGCAGGTGTCAAAAAACAACACGTTCAAATTGTTTCTCAGGCTCCGACCTACTCTAGGTAGTTTCTGCCCCTGGTCAGGGCCCCAAGAGATCTCCCTAGTTCCTGATCCAGTCCCTACCTTCTACCCTAGTGACCAAAAGGACTGCGTGAACTTGTGCAGTGACCACTCTGTGCTACCCTAAAAGTTGGTGGAATGAATGTAACTTGACATACAGAAGATGAAGCAATTTATCAGTTGGTGTGTTTTTTTGTGGCAACTTACAGAAAACAAGACTCAGATTTGTTTGCTCATTTAACTTAAAAGTCCAGGAAGACCTCTGGCTTCAGGTAAGGCTTGATTCAGAGCCAGGAGATGTGACCAGGGCTCACTTTCTCTCTCTCCAGTTCTTCTTGGCTCTGTTCTTTCCGGGTTAGCTCCATTTTCAGGCAGCTTTCTCTCGGGGTGAAAAAAAGGACACACTCTAGGCTATAGCCTCCTTCCCATATGGTGGAAGTCTCTTCCAGAAGCTTCTTCAGAAGAACATTTTTTTCCCTCCTAGAATCACCAGATCTGCTGATAGGCTTAAGCCACTGAGGAACCTCATTCCTACCCCTTGCTGGAGCTGAGGATGGGGGACAGTGTAACTCAAAACTGATGTCTGAGAAAGGCAAAGAGGGAGTTTGTGAATAGAAGACAACGATATTAATGGCAGGAGAGAAGAGAAGCAAGTGTCAGGGAAGAACCAACAAATATCCATCCCGGCAATTCTTTGATTTTAGGCATCTCGGGAAGACTTTAGACTGTGAAGATGACATTTGAACTGGGGTTTTCAGGAAATTCACGATCTGAAGAACAGGAAGAGTGTTTCTAGATTTAGATAACAACTTGCTGAATGGTCCGGAGTTATGAAATGTACTGGACTACTTGGAAGTTTAGTGAGATGGTGACCACAGGTAGATAGTGAGAAAGATTGACTGGGATCAGATCCTCCCTGATTAGTAGCCAACAGAGTGCAGACACATTTTACTTAGACATACTTACTCTCAGGTATCTGGTTCTAACAGTAGATGCCAGTACACCATCCCATGTGGATTGCACCTTAAATCCATTTCAATAACCTGATGTGTAACAAACAGCTGGAGGAAAAAAATAAAAGAGCTCTGATTTGTAGTGTTTGCCTTCCATTGTGGTGGAAACTATTCCCACCCCAGCCAAATGCAAGCCACGGAGGTGATGTTGCTGAAGAGAGAGTTGGGATGTCACCTAATGTGGCACAGCTCTCACGAGTCCGTGGAAGTTTACTTCAGCACATCACTGCTTTAAATTCCTCAATTTGGGACTGCCTTGGACACATTGGTTCCACTGCTTCCTCTTTTTTTCTGTCTTTCGATTTTCTCAATTTCACTGATGAAGGCTACCCTAGATTCAGAATGTTCTTGTTAATTATGAAGTATTCTGGATCCCAGCTTCCCTGTAAAGGATTCACTCATCCCGTAAGACATATTGTATCAAACAAATCTCTCTCTTTAAATTTACTTTCTAAAGTTTATTTATGTCTTACACAGAGTGGAGTGCAAAAATTGTAATCATCCACCTCTGTGAATTTTTATTTTTTAATTTTTAATTACTATTATTTCTCTTTGAGAGAGCGAGTGAGAGAGAGAGAGAGAGAGAGAGTGTGTGTGTGTGTGTGTGAGAGAGAGCATGAGTGCAAGCAGGGGAGGTGCAGAGGGAAAAGGAGGGAAGGAAAATCCCAAGCAGGCTCCACACTCAGCATGGAGGGGCTGAGTCAGGTCTCCATCTCACAACCATGAGGTCATGACCTGAGCCTAAACCGAGAGTTGGATGCTTACCCGACTAACCCATGCCGGCACCCCTCAGTGAATTTTCTAGACACCTATATAATAACTACACCATAAAACATTCCCAGCCTACCAGAAGACACCATCATGCCCCCTCCCAGTCAACCACACTCAAAAAGGTAACACCTACTCTGATATCTACCACCATACATTAGTTTTGCCTGTTCTTGAACACCATGTAAATCATGCAGTATATATTCTTCGACATTAGGCTTCTTTTGCTCAATTTCATGTCTATGATATTCAGCCATGTTGTCGAATGTAGCAATAGTTTATTCTTTTTCATGGAAGTACAGCATTCCATTGTGTAAATATACCACCATTTATTTCTCCATTCTAAAGCTGATGGACATTTGGGGCTCTGGTGAATAAAGCTGCAGTGAATATTCCTGTAGGTGTCTTGGTAGACACCAGCCTTCATTTCTGTTGCATATATTTACAGACGTGGAATTTCTGGGTCATTAGCTAGTGGATGGTTAGTAAATGAATTGATGAAGCCTCTTATATTCCTATGGGGAAGGCATACTGATTCTTGCTCCCTGAGCCACCTCTGTGCTGGATGCTTCTGTTGACACCTCACAGCTGTGCACTGTCCCTCCCCATCTCTGCTTGATAATCTTGTTCGTCATGGTTCCAGTAGCCACTGCAGTATCTCAGATCAGGCTTCAGAGCCCTGACATATAGGGCTCACAAGGGCAGTTTCTTATGGTAGAGCAGCATGGGGGTGCTGATAAAGTCCTAGACTAAATTGCTAGAGATCCGGGATCTCCCCAGGTTCTGATAAAGTAAGACTGTGTGGTCTTGGGCAACTCATAGCCTTTCTGGTTGTCAGCTCCTTCATCTACGAAATAAAGAGAAGATTCAATAGTTGTCAAGGTCACCTCCATTTGGAAGTCTTGTGATTACTAATCAAAGAGTTGTATTGTCCAGATTCTTGTTGCAGGGTGAGGGTTGGGATTCACTGTGGTTTGGAACATCTGAGTAGAACAGAATCTCAGTGGAGTTGAGATTCTCATACAGTGCCCTCCTTGGTGCTTCTCTAAGCTGGGGCAAAAGTGGAACCAAGCAGGGAAACACACTTAGGTGAGGACCAGTTGTGTGGAATGTATACTTAGGGACATTTCTACTCTATTAGCATCGATAAACAGGCATTTCTCTGCCTGTCCAACACTGAAGCAGAAGTGCTCATATAACCTTGATGCATTTCAAGCATTTGTTATCTGGAAGTAAAGAAGCTAACAGCCTGTATTTCAGAAATCTCTCAAGATCCATGACAGGTCGATATTGTTAAAGGGTGAGGAGAATGTCCCTGTGCTCTCAGATAAAAATGGTTTGAAAATTCATCAAGGCCAGAGGAGCCATTCAGGAGAGATGACAGATGGAATGTTTGAGCCTGTTTGAGGTTCAGAGAGGAGAAATGAGCCTCTTCTGACCTGGGCTCTGTTTGTCAGAGATGATCACTCCAGATCAGACACAGAGGAAATCCAAGGCCCTGAGACCTTTTCAGGGCTTGAGGGTGGATGAGACAGGAGCTGGGCTGGGTGGGCCTCTTACTCTCTGGGCAGACTTTCCCCTACTCTCTGGCATCCTTCCTTCCATGTCCTGATGCCAACACTCTGTATTTCAGCTACTGTATTCTGATGAATGTAGGATGAGGAGAAAAGAAATAAGATGTCAAGGAAAAAACATAAAAATGAAAAAATATATATATCAGAAGGATGTCCAGGAAATGGCAGAGAATGGCCTTTTAGAAACTGGCTATAAATTTGTTGAAGCTTTACTCTATGATAATCTTTATGCCAGAGGTACCAGGAAATCTTCTTGGTGCTTTGCCAAGTGATAACCCATGTGTAAAATTTATTTTAGCTATGTGGTGTTAAGTGATGTCTGTTAAGCAGAATGGCCACCAGAGCCCATACTGTGATGACGATGTAGCACAGTTTATACAATTTATTGTGAACAAGAAATCAGTAGCAAAGGCTACGAGGTGAAAGTCAAAGATAGATGGAGAGGTCCTTGAAACATGGAGAACACTGCCTCATGATTTTGCTAGATACATGGGCAGTGCAGGGGTCTGTTTTACTTGACCAGTGATGAGATACTAAAGGGACACCATGTGATTTGTGCCATTACTGTGGATATTTTCCAAGACATAGAGAGATATTGTCCTACTGTACTTATGAATACCTTGTAATTATTGCTGACTTGTTTCATGCTATTTTGGCTTTCTAATCTCTTCAAGTATGCTGCTCAAAATTCTTGTATTTGAAATATGTCACATAAGCACACTTGTGCAGGCACACACACACACACACACACACACACATACACTTCATTGTTTTTATGATTCTGCATACAGTAATTGGTGGGGAAAGCTTTAAGGCTGCTGTCCTGTTCTGGCTTGTTGAATACGTCTCAGTCTATATTTTCAGAATGTTTTTATATTGATTGTCTGCACTACATAAGAAGCTCTTTTCAGTGATCTTAATTGGTTTGCTATAACTATGGCAACTATATGTCCTAGATTTTCTAGGATGATCCTGATTTCAAGGACTGATTTAATTGTCTCTATAAGTACACAAATAATAGTCAGAGCATGTGTTCCAATTTTTAGCTCAGAAAACATGATCGTTAAATCTATCTTCTATTTCAGCACAGGTCATAGAATCTGCGTGATCTCCTGTGCAGCTGAAATGCTACTCAGAAATGCGGGAGAGAGGCTATGATGAACAACACATTCGTTAGTGTTTCTGGTTCAGGACCAGGAACAGGTCTCTCTCCTTCCTGATATCTCATCCTGCCAGAGCATCTTCTTTCCTTCTTTTTACCTCTCCTTCTCACACACTTCTTCCTACCTTCCCAAGTAGTATATCAGGGACAGTCAAGTGATGTGTGAAGAAACGTGGTAGAAGAGGGATCATCAGGATTTTGCTTCTGCAACTTTGTGTTTAAAGTTGGAATTGAAAAATCAAGAGTATGTAGTGCAAACCTTCCTCACGTGAGACTTCTGGAATTTTATGTGAGTGATTTGGAAGTCTAGGTGTGTTTTTATTTTTCCAGGGGATGGAGGGAATTAGGGATGATTGGAATTTTGACACCAAAAGCATTTATTTGTTTTCTTTATTTGGAGCATTAATTCTAAAGGTTTGAGGTGGTGGGAAAGTAAGAAGTCACTCAGGATGAAGGACTTGGAAGGTAATGTTGCTTGCTGGCCAAACTAAGCATTGTGAACAATCAAAGTACTGCCCAGTTCTCTGTTCGGCATCAATGTAAACTGTTGACAGTCAATGATTTTACTTAGAGTGCTGGTCTCCTTGTGAAGACTGAAGAGAATGCTATGTTGTATTATTATTGTTGTAGATATTTAGGTAGGCCTCCTAGGATTACAAAGATTCTTTGGTAAGGGCATGTGTACCCCAGAGCCTAGGAAACACAGAACAGCTGGGCATTAGGAAGAGTAGGAGCCTTCAAAGATCCAGTCCTTGTAAAAAACTGCAGTTTGAAGGCCTTTATGAATCCTAGGGAACTCCGGAAGCTTCTGGAGCTGTGGGTCTCCACCCCCAACACCCCCATGCTATGTGTAGGACTGAGCTAATTCTGAAAGGTCCAATTTATTCTAGTATCTCTTTTGATTGGCTTATTTTTCAGTACCTTGAAGCTTCTCAGAGTTTCTTTTTTTTTTCTTTCCCTTTTTTCTTTAAAAATCCTATTTTAGACTTTAGTGAATGATAAATAAATTTCTGTCATGTTGGTATGGAGCTTTCATACTGTATAGTTCACCCATTTGGGGTATACAATTCTATGAGAGTATATGCAAAGAGTTCTGCAAACATCACCATAATCTAATTTTAGGACATTTTTATCACTGCTCCTCCCCCCCCCCCCAAGAAACTTTGTTCCAACTAGAAGTCACTCTCCATCTTACCCCCTCCTAGCCCCTGGCAAACCTAATCTACTTTTTTTCCCCCTATGAATTTGCCTATTTTGGACATTATATTCAAATGGATCATACAAGAAGTGGTCTTTAATGTCTGAATTCTTTCACTTGGCATGTTCTTGGGGTCCATCCACATTGTTGCAGATGTCAGCACTTTATTACTTTTTATTGCTGAATAATATTCCATTTTCTGGAAATGCTACATTTTGTTTACCAATTCATTAGCTCACAGCATGTGAATTGTTTTTTGCTGCTGTTATAAATGAAATTGTCTTCTTAGTTTCATTCCCAGCTTGTTAATTGCTAGTGTATAGAAATTCAATTGGTTTTTGTATGTTGATTTTATATCCTGCAAACTTGCTGAATTTTTAAAATTATTTCTAATAGTTTTTTTTTAAGTGGATTTCTTAGGAGTTTTGTATTTATAAGATCATGTCATGTCATCTGTGAATAGAGATGGTTTTACTTTTTTTCCAGTCTGGGTACCTTTTATTGTTCTTATAATTTCTGCTCCCCTATCTTTAGCTTACTGTGATGCCTCATAGTTCTGCCTCAGAATTAGAGCTTTTCTCTTTGCTATCTTTTTGCATGCTCTGAAATTTCAAGTTTAAATTGGAGAAAGAAACAGAGAGATAGAGAAAAGGGAAAAAGACGTATAGAGTCTGACTGGCTCAAGCGTTAGCTGTTATTTTTGTTTGGATAAAGCTTTGCATTCTAGCTCATAGGTGTCTGGGTAATTAAATGACACCTTTAGGTTAGATGATCACTAATAAGCTGTGGCCAGAGAGAAAGGGAGATCACAGGTCCTGGGTAGCTCAGGAAATTATCTTTAGAAGGGACTGTAGGCATGGCTTGGCCTTGAAATTGATACAGATAGACCAATGTTGTTATAGTAGGCATTTTTCGAAGAATGAGATGTATTTTTTTTCAAGTCAAGGGTTTTTTTCCTTTGTAATGTTGGTTGGAATGGATTATGAATTCCAAAGTATTTTTAGATTGCCTAATAAGATCAGTTACATGTTTCTCTATCATAAAATATATATTATGGCAATATATTACCTCTCATACTTCGGCCTCCTCATCTTTATTTTGTTGAAAGAACTCATTTAGTAGCTTAAGGGCATAGATTCAAGATAACTAGTGATTCCTTCATATCCCTACTCTTTCCTTAAACTCCTGTAATTAGTTATTTTGATAAGAATTTACTTAACATCTGCTTTATGTAGAACTTCCAATAGGTAGTATATGTTGGGGTAATAAGTGAGGAGAGTGTGTATGTGGAGGGAAGGTGCCAATGAAAGGAAAGACATTATCCCTGGTATTTTTAGCTCCCTGTAAAAGCAAAGTTTAAACATAATATACAATTTGGGGAAAAGTACAAAGTAACATGTAGTCTCAAAACTGCAAAGTTGCATAATAGAATTTGGAAACATATATAGTGAAAATTAAAAAAATGATGACATAGGATAAATTCACTACTCTGCTACAGGGATACAGAGATGAAAAAGACATAGTCTTGGTTCTTAAGATTCCTACAGTAATAAATCAGCACATAATTGAAACTCAAAAATGTTATTGCAGTTTAAGGGGTGCCTGGCTGGTTCAGTAGGAGAAGCATGCAACTCTTGACTTTGGGGCTGTGAATTTGAACCCCATGTTGGGTGTAGAGATGAGACAAACTTAAAAAGAAAGTGTTACTGAAATTTTGTGAAGGCCTATGTAATAAGAGGATGCTGTGTTGTGGCTGGTTGTTTGTAATGTTGAAAAGGATCCCAGGATCGTACTGTCATTAGCCTTATTTCCAAATCGATCTCCGTAAGACTAAGGTCATATGACTAAACTTACACTCACAGAGTAGCAAATAATATTTTTTTTTTTTAACGTTTATTTATTTTTGAGACAGAGACAGAGCATGAACGGGGGAGGGGCAGAGAGAGAGGGAGACACAGAATGGGAAGCAGGCTCCAGGCTCTGAGCCATCAGCCCAGAGCCCGACGCGGGGCGTGAATTCACGGACCTTGAGATCGTGACCTGAGCTGAAGTCGGAGGCACAACCGACTGAGCCACCCAGGCGCCCCAACAAATAATAATTTTTTAAGGGGGGAGGGGCAGAGAGAGAAGGGGAGGGAGAATCTTAAGCAGGTTCCATGCTTAGTGCAAGCCCATCGCGGGCTCAATCCCATGAACCATGAGATCGGAACCGGAGCCAAAATCAAGAGTCCCACCCTCAGCCGACTGAGCCACGTAGGCACCACAAAAATAATACTTTTAAATGTGTGTGTACATTACTTAAAAATTATTTACTTTTCTTGTAGAGGTGAAAGTCTGAACTAGAAACTTTCCAAAATAGATTATCTCAACTTTGTCTGAAGTAGTTTCAATTCTTCCACTAATTCATGCCACTTTTAGAAATCACTTAACTTTTTCTTTGCCTCATTGTATTATGGCCTAACTAGCTTATATAACTGAAGTTGAAGGAGACACAAGAAAGTGAATGATCTGCATGTTTGGTGCAAATAATTGATGATCTTTGTTTTCACATATGCAGATTTGAAAACCATTATATTTAAAGTTTTACTTTACAAAAGTAAACAAAACAGTACATAGTATATAGTCCTCATGAGGTAAGGCCATTGGCCAAGTTTTTAATTTTTATTGTTACTTTTTTATGGTTAAGACTAAACTAAATGTTAAATTTTGCCTCAGATTTTATAGTTAGGAATCTAGGAATGGCTTCATTTGCCGAGTGCATCTCCGTAATTAAACTGTGAGTTCCTTTAGAAGAGACATTGTATCTTTTTTTTTTTTTTTCAACGTTTATTTATTTTTGGGACAGAGAGAGACAGAGCATGAACGGGGGAGGGTCAGAGAGAGAGGGAGACACAGAATCGGAAACAGGCTCCAGGCTCTGAGCCATCAGCCCAGAGCCCGACGCGGGGCTCGAACTCACGGACCGCGAGATCGTGACCTGGCTGAAGTCGGACGCTCAACCGACTGCGCCACCCAGGCGCCCCAAGAGACATTGTATCTTTTAACGCACCTACCTAAGTTTCTTGAATATTTTCAAAGTACGCTTTGTTAGATAAACGAACTTCCTTGAAAGTTGTCAGGCTAGAAGCCTTTCGGGCAGTCAAGACCACATCTCCCAGAATGCCATGCTCCCCTTGCGCCCCAGGTCTGAGGCGGGAACGTCCCAGCGACCATCGCGCCTGATGGAGACTACAATTCCCAGTGCCACCCAGGGGCTCCGGAAACCTTGTCAAACAGAACCTGTTGCCATAGCATCCGGGTCTGGACCAACCAATCAAGGCGCCCCTACAGAGTAGAGGCGGGCCATTCGTATCTCCGACCAACCGGAGGCCTTTTTGTTGTGGAGCGTGACCGGAGGAGGCGGGAGTTCGGGACCGGCGCCTTCTCCTTGCTTCTCGGGGTCGTGGCCTTGCTCCCGCCGTGCAAGGGAAGAGTTCGGGCGTGTCCACGCGCGTGTGTGCGCGTGGGGCCTGAAGTGCTCGTGCGTCCAGCTAGGTCTCTGTGGGGGCAGAGGCAGGAGCCATGGGCGGGACCTCCAGCACCCGCCGGGTCACCTTCGAGGCGGACGAGAATGAGAACATCACCGTGGTGAAGGGCATCCGGGTGAGTGACAGTGGGCGGGCAGAGGGCCAGCACCCGGACTCGGACCCCAAACCTCCGATCTTCCCGGGACTCGCTCAGCCTGGTTTCCCCCGTCCCGGCCCCCAGTGTTGTCCGGCCCGAAGCCGAGTTCTCTGCAAAGAAGCTTGAAGTTTCAAGACTTGGGACATTCATTCAGAGATATTTCCTGGTTGTGTGCTAAGTGCTGAGCACTGTGCTGGAGGGGGTTGCGGGGGTGGGGGGGAATGCCACGTTGAATTAAACCGTCCAGGGGCTCACAGGCTAGATTTGACAATTGCTCACGAGTAGTGGGACTTTATTTGAAACCCCTGTCTTCCCTTCTGTGAAATGGGGCTTGTCTTACACCCCCTGGGTTCAGGACCCCAACTCTCGTTTTGCACTACCCCCGTTACCTTTCTCAAGCTGAATTGGCTTTGAGGAGACCTTTACCTGCTCTCGGTCGTTTGGTGCCCTCCCTGTGATACCACCCGTTGCCGCACGCTCGCACACCCCATAGACTTCTGACCTGCCTGGGGTGACTTCTCCCTTCTTCGCTTTCACTTGGTACCTCCTCTTTCTTTCTGTGGCCAGCCGCCTAAGTTTTGGGCTAGACCCAGTTGCTTCAGCACAAGTGTCTGCCAGCCTGACAGGGCCTGAGACAGGTTTGCAATTTTTCAGACCGCTGGGAGTCATACAATCAGTTCTCAACCAGACGTCGCAGAGGAATTTTTAATGTTCCCGCACGTGCTTGACACATAAACTGACAGCTTGAGTTTTCTCTAGGGTGTCAGCACACCAGCACTAACTTCATTAACACACTCGCTGCTGCACCTGAATTTGGAGCCTCTTTTTTTTTTTTTTTTTTTTGAAAGTATGCCTGAACCTAGTAAATAAAGCGATTTCACTTCTGAACGTTTTATAATATCTTTTATTTTTCTTCCTCTGTAATTACATCGCCAGCACAAGTAAATGAAATGTATCAATTATTTTTAGCATGTTATCAGGAAATAAAATTTCTTAAATATTTACAATGTTTACAAACTTTTTACTGTGAGACTGTTACCTTGAGAAGAATTTATTAAAGTTTTCTTTATAGAAACTCAGACTGTTGAACTCAGTTTTTGGTCTGTGACCACCATTTCTTTATATTAATTAATGATAGTGCCACATTTTGTAATAGAATGTCTGAGGCTGCCTTGCATTGTTGTGGTTTAGTTGGTACTCTTTGGAGTAAAATAAAAACTACTATAAACTCTGAGTTTTATGCAGAGATTTGTTTAATCTTGCTTGAGGCTTTGATTGTTCCATACCAGAGAGTGAAAAAGAAGAGTAAGAGAAAACAAAATAAATTTTGGGTGAGAAAACATTGGCCAGAAGAATGTATAAATCATTATTCTCATGCTCTAGTACAGACACAGTGATGAGAGCAAACTAAATTAAAAGAAAATTTGGCCACAGCACAGAGGTTAGTATCAAATATTAGGTAAGGTTAAATAGGGTAAGTATGATGATAGGGGTATATAATAGACTAAAATGGAGAGATTGTTTAAAAAACTTTTTCTAAACTTTTTAAATAAAAGAAGCTGTGTCTTTTGGCTGCTCAGCTTGACAGCTGTCTTCTATTTTTTTTTTTTCCTTTCTCACAGAGCGCCCTTTATTTATAATAATCCAAGCACACACCATGCTCCTTTTGACCTCTACGCTTTACTTTTCTTCAGGATCTACCCTTCACCTGGAATGCCCTTGCAGTGTTCTCCCAGTTGCTTCAAATCCTTCTTTTTCAAGGACAGTTTGCATCATTCCGAGCTTTGGTTTTCTCATCTGCAAAATGATGGGGCTTGAGTACATCTCTAAGATCTCTGAGCTTTTCAAGTTCTGAAATTCTGTGAGTCTAGTGGCACTATAAATTTCTTGTAGCCATAGTCAACCCATCGCATTTTCCTCTAAAAATGGCACGCTCTTGAATTGTTGAGTATTGGGGGTCATTCTGAGTTCTTTGAGGTCACGGTCAAAAGAGCATCAGTCAGAGTTAAACAGACCTCGGTTTTAAGTCTCAGACTAGGCATTTATTAGTCTGTGGCTTTGGACAAGTCACTTTTTTACATTTGGTAAGAAGTTGAGTTAAGGTATTTAAAATATGGGGCACATTGTAGATTTTCTAAAAACAGCCGTTTTTGTAAGGTTCCATCACATCTAATATTTGAAGATTCTTTGGAGGTGCTGTGTAGTATAGTGGAGAGAGCACTTGCTTTGGAACCAGGCAGACCTGGGTTTAGTCCTAGCTCTGCCTCTCACTAGGCTCTGTGGCCCTGGACAAGTCACTTTTGACTGTGTTTCCTTGTTTAGTATGTCTGCATACTGTAGCCTGCTTGAAATACTTCTCTATCCAGCACTACTGGTGAGAAAGTTGACAATGTATATAGGCATTTAGTATTTTGACAGTGTTTACTACTTACATGAGTAATAGCTATTATTAGAGCTGTTCAAGGGAATGGATATATAAAGTTATATTGAACTTAAAAATTAGAGCATGTTGTGTTCTCACGGCATACCTAAAGATGTGGACGGGGAAATAGGAGTCCTGAGTTCTGCAGCTGATCGTCTATGTGATTTTTTTCTTTAGGCATTTTGTATATTTTTTCAGCTGATTTCTGTATTTTTCTTAGCTCGAAAGAGTCATCTTGTTTCCCTGTGAGGCACCGGGAAGGATAAGCAACAATCTCAGTATCATAAGTGAGTTACTGGTTTTAGCTCAGCCGATTCAAACATGGTGCCGATGAGGTCCACGCTTCAGTGTTGAACTGCAGATAGGTAGTTCAACTTGGCTGAAGAAAACATTCCAAATTTGCCCAATGTCTAATATTTATGTCCTCACTCGTAAGAAATGAGAGCATAGGAGCGATTCATGGACTCAGTCACTGCTGGAAAACCAATTCTGCATTCCACTGATAAGGATAGTAATTTCATCTTCATTTATCTTAATATAGGAAGTGTTGCACTTAGCAAACAATATCAGGCTTGCAGTAACTAGGCTGTGTTTATTGATAATGTTTGTCTAGATTTTTCTTGCTGAGGTCCTCAGTGGCTAGCAATTAAAGGACCTACTTACAATTTTAAGTTTAAAGTTTATTCTCACCTACGACATGTTATTTTCATGGTATTTATAGGGTCTTGTTTATTTCCTTTATCCTTAGCAATTGATAGCTTTCCCCCCCACTTGCATAAAATCACCCATAATCTTACACCTTATTTCAACTTCTAATCTGAAACAACTCATGGTTGGATGAAAGGCCACCTTCTTTCCTTGCCTTCCTCTCCAAGTCTAAAATAATTTCTAGGGATAGAAAGACCAAGCATTTTCATTACTCATATTACATGTGCTTAATAGGATTTTTCTGAGCACCTGCTGTGCCTGCTCGGAAGGCATGCTTACCACTCAGTCTTCCACTGGTTTATCTGAAACATCAAAGCTTTGAGTGAACTCTTCCAGAGCAAATGTCAACTTCAATGAGTATCATTTTCAAAGTAATATTTATCGTGCTTTCCAGGCATAAATGAGTCTCTGCAACTGGCCTTGAAGTTGCAAGCTGAAATTCATGGGAGCCATACGTGTGGTAGTGTAGATACTCACATGGAACACAACTAATGCTTTGGGGAAGTATTGGCAGTTGGGAGCCTCTAACTGAAAAGATTATTTAACGTGAGATGTTGTTGAGGATTCCGGAGAGTGTATATTAGCAGAGGCAACAAGTCCAGTCAGTCATGGGGAGTGTGGAGGGATGTTGTCTAGGTAATTCAGCTAACTGGTGGATGATTGGTACCTTTGCAGTTTAGCATCTGTGACTCTCTTGGGCAGAGTACCCTGTTAAACTTTCTAGGACTTTTCTTTTTAAAGCTTTCTAAGATTTTATGCAGGTAGTAGAAGTTCATTGCCACTAATGACAAATGCAAAGAAATGTTTGTGGCAAATTACAAACATAAGCTAAAAATTACTGTATTTATCTGTGTATCTCTCCCTCCCTTGCCATGCCCTTAAGTGTTTAGGAGTAACAGCTTCTAAATAATAATGGCAGTTTTTGGAGCCTGTGTCTTAAAATGGTAATTTAACAAAAAGCAAACCAGCGCTCTCACAGAAAATGACCTACGTGGAAGGAAGACCGAGCGACAAAAATGGGTCTGACTCCTTTAATCTTTTGGATAAGATGCATCTGGAAGAGATGAGAAAAACTATTATGGAGGTGAGGGTGTGATTTATTTGTCTCATGTGGTTGCAAACTTTACTTCTTGGAGAAGGGTAACTTAGGGAGCTCCCCTCCTTTTACTCTGTTCCTTGGAAGTGGAAATACTTTGTCCATCTCACGCAGCCTCCTGTTTCTGAAAATACTGGATTCTAGATTGGTGAGTGGTGTATTTGTGCTCATTTTATTTTATTATTATTACTTTTTAATGTTTATTTATTTTTGAGAGAGAGAGACAGAGAGAGAGAGGCAGAGCGTGAGCAGGGGAGGGGCAGAGAGAGAGGGAGACACAGAATCTGAAGCAGGCTCCAGGCTCCAAGCTGTGAGCACAGAGCCCGATGCGGGGCTTGAACTCAGGAACCGTGAGATCATGACCCGAACCGAAGTTGGACGCTTAGCTGTCTGAGCCACTGGGGAGCCCCTATCTGTGCTCATTTTAGATAAGACCAGTCAAGGTGGGTGGGAAGATTTGAGTTCCACAGCGAACCCTGTAGGATATGATACACCTCTTTTCCTCCTCTCTGGAGCACATGTTGGTGTGGTGAGTGGTTCAGAGCTTCGGAAGCCCCATTTACATAAATTTGTCTTTAGCATCAGTAGAGAATAGGGCAGATAAATCAAAGTCAGTGGATGGAATTCTGTGATGTTGGCAGGCCCTTCTCTAAGTCATCTGTCATGTTAGAACAGTGGTTCTTTTAGTTCACAGATTATTGTAAATC
The DNA here is from genome assembly GCF_018350155.1 of Leopardus geoffroyi. NCBI lineage: Eukaryota > Metazoa > Chordata > Mammalia > Carnivora > Felidae > Leopardus > Leopardus geoffroyi. The sequence goes on along the minus strand of NC_059331.1, from coordinate 149,276,865 downwards.
TGTGAGCTATAGATTCTGCCTAGAACACTGCAACAAGCAGAGAGTTGCATACAGCTGAGGAATTAATCCATGGGCCCCTGAGTCCAGGGACCTCCGGGCATGATTCCAGTGTGTGTGTGTGTGTGTGTGTGTGTGTGTGTGTGTGTGTCAGAGAGTTTGCCATTGTTTGCTGCAAATACTTTTTGTAGATGGCACATGGTATTTGCCTTGCTGGGGAGTAAGTACAGAGAGGTCTAGAAAGCAGGTATAGTAGCTATAGATCTTTAAATAGGACAGAAGCTTTTCTAAAAGAAGTACCCTGTTTAAGGGAAGATGTTTCCTGAAGTAGCTGCTTCTCTTACAGAGGGCTGCTTATCCAGCTCTTGCAGTAGCTTATGTTCTACCTCTGACCCCTTTTGGGTCTGTTCACATCACAAAGAAGAGTTGTTCTAAAGCTACAGATTGCGGGTGTAACCCTGACATGTCAACTGCTTCACGAGTACCCCGGTTCCCAGAGGAGATGAGGGGAGGGTGCAGGTATGAACCCATTTCTGCACCTGGAAGGTCAGCTCAGCTTGTGTTCACTGGAAATACAGAGGATAACACAGCATGGCAATTGCCTTGTATCAGCGTAGCTGAGAACGGCCTGGGGTAGGGTGAATCATACTTGGGGTACGCAGAGTTGCAACCATAGGCTGCCGTGGATGTGCCTTTGGAAGGGCCTAAGGATCCACTGACAAAGATTTTAAGAACAAAACAGGGAGGTTGATGCCCAACACAACTTGACGATGTGTTTATCAACTCAAAAGATGAATTGTGCTGCTTTGGACATGACATGCTTATACACTTACTGAAATACAATCAAAGACCACATTGGGGGAATGTTTGGAATTGATGTAAGAATTTGACATTAAGTAGCAAGTTTTGAGGCATCAGATAAGCCACAAAAATAAATAAAAAGACTTAGTGATCAGGCTGAAAGAGACAGTACACTTTACCCAAAGAGCATGCATGGGTAGGGACAAATGAGAACTTTATGTAATCATTTTAGGACTTAGGCCTTGCCACTGGCAATAGCTGTAGCCCTGGTCTTCATGCACCGGGTAGCCGAGGAGCTCAGCCCAAGCTCTGATGAGCTGGTGGACGACCATGATGACAGGATCAGTCCAAGTCCCCATGGCTGGAGCCGTATTGCTGGTAAAGTTTTACCAAGCATGTGTGTAGGTAATCCTCCCTAAAACTCTGGGCGTAGGCCTTCTTCAGTTTCAGATGAGGAAAATGAGGCCCCTGGAGAGGACTTCCTTAGGATTGTATAGCCAGGAGGTGGCCCGTGCTTTTTCCTCTATTTGGGTCAGCCTTTAGTTTTACTCTAAAGGGATAATACTTTTGAAGCTGCTTTAGTCACTGGAAGAACTTTCTGTCGTATTCATTTTGAAAGTAGCAATAGGTAATGGTAATGTATGAATTTGGATGAGAAATGGACGAAGTGATATTTAGAAGAAAGGGTAGCCTGTGCCCAATACAGGTGCAGGTTTATAGCTAACACTTGGTTTTTAGCAAACACATTCACTTTCTGATTGTGTAGGATATATATTTAGTGTAGTTGTAGTTCTTTGACTTTGGCCTGAGCAATAGAAATATAAATTAACATATAAAATTATGTGTGTATATAATTTATGTCAAAATAACCTTAGGTGATTGGCTTTAAACACAAATTATGTTAAATATGTAACATACCATACATGATGTATAATAGTGTATGATATGTGATATATATGTAATATATTATGGCATACTAATTTAAATAGTCTATAAATATACATAATGTGTAGTATATTACATTATATATTGAATGAGCTTTATATACATTATGTATCAGTTAAAATAGTTTTAAGATTCTAAAGCTTAGGCTCACTTTACCTCCTTAAGAGGAAGTGAATTTATTTTGTCACATAGGATTGTAGGGGTGTATTGTTTAACAGAGAAAGCACTGGCCTAGAGATTGGGGGGGTTACCGCTTATCCTGATGCTACCAGAAACTGGATGTTACTCAGGATTATAGTCAGTCAGTCTTAAAGGGTTTTTTCCTAAGATGTATCTCAGCTTTGCAGATGAGTTTCAACAGCAACGTCAGTGGCTGTCAGTTGTTATAAAAGATGCAAGTGGCCCTGACATCTTCAAATAGAAAGTCCCTTGACATTGTCCTTTCTAACTTCGATTTCTCTTCCAAGAGCCTTGGGATTTTCCTCCAAAGATGCCAGCTTTTGAGCTGTAGTCTTTCCCTTACCTGTCTCCCCCTGCATTCCGGTTTGGGTCCTGAGATACTAGTAACTGCTCAGGTACAAACTGTTTTGTTCACTAATGTCTTGCAGGGAACATTTGGTGAATGATTCAATAGTATACAGGAGCACACGGTTTTGTTGAAAGGAAAATACTTGTTTTGTCTTTGGAGATTTGTGCAAGGTATCGTGGGGGCACAAATAAGGGTAGCCCTTGGGTAAGCAGAGTTGGAATGGAGTGGGGAACTAATTTGGTCAGAGAAGGCTGTGGGATGTTTGAACTGGATTTTGAAAGGTGATTCCCTCCCCCAGGGCCAGGGGAGAAGGCAATAGAGCCATGTGTAAAGGCAAAGCAATGGCATCAAATAAGTAGCCAGTATGGAGGTGGGGAAACAAGGTATGAAGTATTAAGGGAAAGGCTGTGGAAATTGAGGTTGTTGAGTTAGGCCATGACCAAATGATGAGGAAGTCTTGGGTGCTGTGCAGAAGAATTTGGACTTTTCTGTCAACAGAAGGTATGAAGGAGTTGAAGCAGGGAGTTACCATAATCAGATTTGTGTTTTAAAAAGGTTATTGATGGTGCCATGAATTAGGGCAGGGGAATTGGGACGGGAGAAGGAATGTTGCAATAAGTAGATATTTAGCGGTTGAAGAATTCATGGCTCAGAGGACGAGGGAGAACGAAGAGTCAGGACAAGTCCTTTGTTCTGATTCAGAAAGTTGGATGGAGGTGGCGTCATTAATGAGATTAGGAAAGCAAGAAGATGGAGAGATTTTGGCAAATATGAATTCAATTTAGGAGATGTTGGGTTTGAGGGGCTTGTGGTCTGTCCAAGAGGAGGTGTCCATTAGGCAGTTCAATGTATAGGTTTAGTTTTTGGGACATGAAGGATTTAGAATTCATTCATTCATCAACACAGTTATCAAGGGAGTGGATGAGATTGCCAACAAGAGCTTTCAGAGTGAGAAGTGAATAAAGGCAAGGGAGGGTATGTGGACCTCTGGCATCTAAGGGTAGGCGAGAAGGGGAAGCCTGCCAAACAGATAAGATGTGGCCAGAGCCCTAGGGCTGTCAGGATGGTGGGTGGTCAGAAAGGCCACTGGAGACATTTCCAGAAGAGGAGAGTGACCGCAGGTGTTAGAAGCTAAAGGGAAGCCGTGTAAGTTAGTTGTATAAATATAAACACAAAAGATTATTTGGCCATTGGTGACTTTTACAAGAGCACCACTGTACTGGGTTATAAGCTAGATGGTGGTGAGTCAAGGACGTGGAAGTTGGAAGGAGGTCTTTGCGGATAGAGGAGGGGGATCACCCAGTTACACAACTCACAAACCTGGCTGTTCTGATGACTTCTGCTTCACTTCCATGGCTAGTCAGACACCAGGTTTGGCAATAAAGCGGGGTACCTGAGTGGGACCTTGAGACTCAGACTTCCTGGGTTTGATTCTGGCTCCATTACTGATAAAATATAAAATCCAGGCAAGTTATTTAGTCTGGCTGGGCTTCACATTCTCACCTATACAGTGGAGAAGTGTCTGTCTCATATGATAGGTGAGGATTAAATGAGGAAAGTGTTTTTAGTGTAACGCCTGGCACATAATAAGCACTCAGTGAATGTTAGCTATTTTAATCCTAAATATCTTTGAATGTGTTCCTTTTGGATGGCTAATAATTTTTTTTAAACAACTTTATTGTGTATTTCACATATTAAAAAATTTACCTGTTTTCTGTATACAGCACTTTCTATAAATTTACCAAGTTGTGCAACTATCAGTGCAAACCAGTTTTTTTTTAAAATTTTTAATTTTTAAAAAATTTTATTTATTTTGAAAGAGAGAGAGAGAGGGAGAGAGAGAATCCCCAGCAGGCTCTGCAGTGCAGAGCCTGATGCGGGTCTTGATCTCCCAAACCGTGAGATCATGACCTGAGTTAAAGTTGGATGTTTAACCGACTGAGCCACCCAAGTGCCCCAGCACGATCCAGTTTAAAAGAATTTTTGTTTTGTTTTTATTTATTTTTGAGACAGAAAGAAACAGAGCATGAGCAGGGGAGGGGCAGAGAGAGAGGGAGACACAGAATCCGAAGCAGGCTGCAGGCTCCAGGCTCCGAGCTGTCAGCACAGAGCCCGATGTGGGGCTCGAACTCACAGACTGTGAGACCATGACTTGAGCTGAAGTCAGACGTTTAACCAACTGAGCCACCCGGGCGCCCCAGCACAATCCAGTTTTAAAACATTTTCATCACCACAGTAAGATCTGTCGTGTTCATTTATAGTTAATCCCCATTCCTACTCTAGCCGTAAGCATCTATTTCTCTACTTTCTATCTACACAGAGTTGCCTTTTTCTGGGCATTTCATATAAATGAAATTATATAATATGTGGCCTTTTGTATCTGGCTTTCTTCCCTTAATTGTTGTTTTGATCTATCCATATTGTAGCATGTGGCAGAACTTCACTTCTTTTTACTGCTGAATTGAATTCCATCGTATGGATACATAATGTTTTGTTTATCCGTTTGCCTGCAGACGGACATTTGCGTGGTTCCGCTCTTGCTATATTATGACTGATGCTGCTGTGAACATCCCTGCACAAATCTTTGTGTGGACATATGCTTAATAGCTTCTTAATTGGTCCTTTAGCTTGCTTCAGGGGACTTCCTGCTTCTGTTCTTGTCCCCCTCCAATCTGTTCTCTACGCAGTGGCTAGAGTGATCTTTCTAAAATGTAAGTCTGATTTTGTCATTACCCTGCTTAAAACCCTTCGATTGTGCCCAGTTACCCTCAGGATCAAGTTCAAACTGTTTCACTTCATGGGTTTGCTAGGACTCTTTAGAATCCAAAATCTTATTTCCCTGTCCACCTTCTCTCACTGTGCCCTCTCCCCAGTTTCGTGCTTCAACCATTCTTCATTCATTCACATATTGTTTCAGTCATTTCTTTAGCCATTCACTCAATTAACCAGGCTTATTGAGGCTCTGGGGATATAATAGGACATCCAAATGCTAGCTTTCATGGAACTTCCTTTCTAGTGTAAAAGGCAGGCAAACAATGCATCAGATAGTGGTAAGTGCAATAAAGAAAATAAAAAGAATGGTACAATAGTAATTCAGGGACTGATGACTCTCAGACCTTCCAGGCCCGAGTGTTCCTCAGAGCCTCTGCCTTACTGTCAACTGTCTACTTGTTACCTGCACTTAACGTCTGATGGTGGCAAGCCCTGTTTCTCATCTATACCGCCGTGTGTTTTCCTCTTCTTGGAGTACTGTTATCCCCTTCTCTTCCTAACACCTGCTTATCTTTCCCAGTCCCGGCCCCATGCCCAAAGCCTGGCTAGATGTCCTGTCCATTATGCCTTCTGTATACTTCCATTCTAGGCCAGCTGACATAGGCAATGCTCTTCCTGTTATATTTAAATGCCTGATGATTGTTTCCTCTAACCCACTTTATGCAACTTGATGACTACTGAATACCCCAAGTCTAGCCTGGTTCCTGGCACAGGATAGCTGCATAATAGAATCTGTTGAAAGAGCAGTTGTTTGTGATTAGCCTGAACAGGAGGGATGGAGGGACACCATTTCCTTTGAGACTGGAAGGAAAGAAGGAACTAAGACCTGTTGCTTGCATAAATTAATTTATAGGATTAGGGGAGGAAAGTCAAAGGCGTTTTCTCGGCTTACGTTTTCTCAGAGATGAATTTAGTAGTGCACTGTATAAAATGAGGACAGGAGGTATTTATAATGCACAGTTAACAGTGCATTAGAAGAAATAAAGTAGCGCTGTAGGGTGCATCTTGATATCTTAAAACTTTTCTTCCTTGCTTTCAGTTTTATAGCTATTAGCTTTCTTTAGGCCATTCGCTACACATATTGATATGGATGACTAAATTACTTGGGTGCTATTGTACTGTTTTCTTTCTTTCCTTTTTTTTTTTTTATAATTGATTTTATTTTGATGTTGCCTTTTCAGCTTTCAGAAAATGTGATTGATCGTATGAAGGAAACCTCCCCATCTGGTTCGAAGTCTCAGCGGTATTCTGGCGCTTATGGTGCCTCAGGTATTTCAGAATTTTAATTTTAGAATTTTTAGTAGAGAAATTATAAGCGATAAAAGTTTACTTGGTAGTCAACTTCTTCTACACTCCTCTGTGTCTATTGTTATTTGGGTGTTCGGCTTTTTATATGCAATGTTAGAAATCAGTACCAGGGTTTCTTTTAAGACATTTTGCACTAAAAGGAGAATGAATCTACTTGCAAAACAGTCTTGGGAACAATTTTTTTTTTTTTCTCAGCCAGCTTCTGAACCCTTTATTAAGTTTTGGCAGGTTACTTCATAATATCTGTATAAAATGGATTACTTGTAGGAATATTAGAGATTTAGGAATAAACATTTATAATAAAATATTGAACTTAGAACATATCGACTTACTGTTTCCAAATTGTGAATATCCCTAATGCTTTCATTTTCCAGTAGACTTCTTCTAAGTTTATAAACAGTTTCTTTCTTCTCAGTCTTAATTATTGATGAAAACAAGATGTTAAATGAAATCTACAGACGATTATTAAGCCTCATTTTATTTGTGGATCCTGTGGAATAGAAGACTCTTTACCTTTTCTTTGCTCTCCCCTATCCCATCCATTTCTTCATCCAGCAGATAGTTTATTGAGCACCTGCTATGTGTGTGGTACTGTTCTTGTGCTACTCAGTGTGATGGATGGACACTGTTTATTCGGAAAATGGCAATGAGAAAATAATCGAGATGGTTAATCTTGGACTAAGTAGTTTCTGTATTTATTAGAAAGGGTATCGTGTGGCAAATCTGCCTCCAGACTGAGATACACTGAGAAAGATGAAATGCTGCCCAGATGCCATTCACTTGGGCATAGTCTTGACCTTCTTACCAATCATTAATACCATGAATTGAGCTTCTGATATGTTTTTTAAAGAAGAGGGTAAGAGATGAGTAAGAAATAGTTGAGTAAGAAATAATGAATAAGTAATAGTTCTTGCTGTTAATGAATCTTCTTGTTTAGTGGGAGCATTAAGAGGGGTTCACAGTTCATTAACATTAGAAAGTGACCACTCCCTCCTTGCCAGAAACCCTTTCTTTGGCTTCTGGACCACACACTCTCCTGGTTTTCTTCCCACCTCTTCAGCCTAGTTGTCTTTGCTGATTTCCACTAAGTAATTTCCCCCAATTCAGTGGCTTTTGAATCATGATACAGATGCCCGTGACTCCCATAATTGTATCACTAGCTCTGACTTCTCTCCTTGAAACAAAACTTAGACAATGCCTACTTGAAGTCTCTGCTTACAGATCTTCAACGTAACATATCCAAAGTAAGCCTCTTTGATCTTCCCCAGCCTTGCTTTTCTCCATCTTTCCCAGTAAATGGCACAGGTGGTCAAGCCCTAAACCTGGGCCCCATGCTATCCTTACTCCTTACTTTGGGCCATTAGCCAGTCTCGTCCCATCCATGTCTACAACACATGGGAATGTGACCCTTTCACATCTGTCTCTTCTGCTGTAGCACCGACCTAGACAACCAGTGCCTCTCACCTTGCCGTCTGAGAGCCTCTTAACTGGTTCCCTATTTCCTCTCTTTGTCCCTTTACACTTTGCCATGCACACAGAAGCCTTAGCAATCTCAAAAAAAAATTGATCAGTCCAGGTCACATCCCAGTGGTGGCTCTCCATGGTACACGGAATATAAATTGAACTGCTTTCCTTGGCCTCTGAGGCACACCATGACTGGACCCTTTCTGTTTTTCATCTCATCATTTATCATTTCCTACCATCCTTTTACTTGTGTCCAGTGACTGCCATCTCCTCCAGAAGGTAAGCTCCAGGGACATGGTCCCTTGTCTTTTCACAACTGAATTCCCAGCTTCTAGGATAGTTCCTAGTGCTTAAGTGTTGAATTAATTTAGGGTGATCCCATTATCCATTTTGAAAGTAGCTACTCGTGATTGTTTTGGAATATAATTCTATAAATTTAATTCAGGTGGCATTTACTTTATTGACTGTCCACTATTGTGCAAATAATTAAGCTAGTTGTTTTGAGAGCACACACACACACAAAACTCCTCTGCTTTCAAAAATTTTGGGTTTTTGGGCAGAAACAACTAAGTATATAAGAAGATGATAAGAAAGATAGAAGCATAGTATAAGAGAAACCTAGAAAGATACTAAAATTAAGTATATCAAGTATTTTGGCTTAAGAATAACTTTTGATATGTGGATTTTTTTTTAAAGTTTATTTATTTTGAGAGAGCGAGAGAATCAGCAGGGGAAGGGCAGAGATGGATGGGGACAGAGGATCCGGAGTGGGCTCCAAGCTGACAGCAGAGAGTCCTATGTGGGACTCACAAACCACGAGATCATGACCTGAGCTAAAGCTGATGCTTAACCGACTGAGCCACCCAGGTGCCCCGATGTGTGGATATTTTTTAAATTGGAATTTGTTCTACAACATGATTTTTTTCTGGGTAGATTTCTTTCCTTCCTACAGTGTTAGGGAGAGAGGATGATAATGGTGATGATGAAGACAATGAAGTAATGATGGAATAGTGATAAATAATCCTTAAATGTCATTTGCATGCTTGATACTCTGCTAAATCCTTTCTGTCTTATCTCGTTTAGTCCTTATAACCCTGTGAGGGAGGGACTGTTTTTAACCTGTTTTATATAGAAGGAAATGGAGACTTGACATGATTAGTTATCTTGCCCAGAGTCCCAAAGCTGGTAAGCAATGGAGGTGACAGTTGAATTCAAGTCTGTTTGACTCCAGAGCAGATGCTGTTAACCACCCTGTTTATTATAATTTGAATGGCACCTGGCTTCATTTGTGGAAAGGATGTGACAGAAACTAGTTGGAGGGAGAGCTCCCTTTTAGTGATGTGCTGCTTGAGTTTAGGAAAGAACCTTCTATCTGTAAGTGATTGTTGCATCTTCTAGCTTTTCCCCACATTAGTTCTCATTCAGTAGTGCATTGGAGGAGAGAAAGCGTTTTCCTGCTTGGGTTGGTTTCTTGAACTGGTACTTTCGAGAGAGTGGATGTGGGTAGGGAGGCTTTCTGTGAATGCTCATGGTCTGACCTGCAGAGCATGACCTGACATCGTGATGCACCCTGGCTGTGCTGAGGCGTCTGTCTCTTCCCATTTCTGGGTTTGATATGACTGATGAACTCGGGTCCATGGCCAGCCTGGGCACTGAAAACTCTTTGAATGCCACCTTGTGTTTTGGTGGTCAGGCTAGAACTACACTCTGAATGGTAGCCCCCAGTCACATGTGGCTGTGAAGATTTAAATTAAAATTAATGAAAAGGAGATAAAACTGATGTTTCAGCCCCTCAGTTGCGTGAGTCACATTTCAGTGCTCAGTAACCACATGCAGCTAGTGGCTATCTTATTGGACAGTGCAGATACAGGGCATTTTCATCACTGCAGAAAGTTCTGTTGCGTAGTCTAGAATATATCAGTGCTTGGCATTGTGAGCTCCATCAGATGATTTCAATGATGTGACTGAAGTTACTGAGCTCAATTGTGCTGTGTGTTTGAATCTTGTTGCCTGCCTTTCCCACATCCCAGCTCCCCCAGGATTGTGGGTAAGTGGACACTTCCGGGAATATTTCCCTGGGGTATACTTATCTTCACCTCAGTCTTTTTTTTTTTTTTTAATTATTATTATTATTTTTTAATGTTTATTTATTTTTGAGACAGAGAGAGGCAGAGCATGAACGGGGGAGGGACAGAGAGAGAGGGAGACACAGAATCGGAAGCAGGCTCCAGGCTCTGAGCCATCAGCCCAGAGCCCGACGCGGGGCTCGAACTCATGGACTGCGAGATCGTGACCTGAGCTGAAATCGGACGCTCAACCGACTGAGCCACCCAGGCTCCCCACCTCAGTCTTTATAATAGCTTCCTGAACTGTGTGTTACAAGTGTCCTGGAGGTATTGATTCCTTAGATTCCGAGTAGCTGGGGAACATCTGTATCTTCACATTCTGCATAAATACTTGCGTTTTCTGTCTGTACCATGATGTGGTACAGGATGTGGCCCTCTGAGTAGAATATTTCCCTAATCTATTCCAACCCAACTCAAGAAAAGAACTAAGATCTGACATGCTGTTTTGAAATGGTCTTGCCCTTAGGTTAAGAATGCAGTTAGACCATGACTGTGGTAATTAACAAAAATTTATTTTTCTTAAAAATAAGAAATGTTTATAAAAGTAGAAAGCCTCAAAGTTTATGTTCTTCTCTGTGTTTGTCTCATTTGGGGGTTTTAGTTAATACTCAGTAATAGAGTTTTTAAAGGTTTATCATTTAGATGCGTTACGAAATAATTTTTCAAGTCTACATATTGATAAAAATGTCACCAGCCTTTTCTACATTTTTCGGTGTCACGTAAGTTATGTATTAAATGTGAGTTGAATTTAAAAAAAAAAATTTTTTTTAACGTTTATTTATTTTTGAGACAGAGAGAGACAGAGCATGAAGGGGGGAGGGTCAGAGAAAGAGGGAGACACAGAATCCAAAACAGGCTCCAGGCTCTGAACTGTCAGCACAGAGCCCGACGCGGGGCTCGAACTCATGGACTGCGAGATCATGACCTGAGCCTAAGTCAGCCGCTTAACCGACTGAGCCACCCAGGCGTCCGAGTTGAAGTTTTTAATATTCATTAAAATGCCTTCTTCCTCTGAGGAGTCTCATTCATACCAGCCCTAGACTATTCATATGTGTGAATATAGGACAGCGTATTTGGTGGACTGAGAGCCCTAGGGTTTCTGTATATAGGAGCTAAGTTTTGTCATATATATTGTTTGAGAATATAATTTATGCTGTAAGAAAGTGAGTTCCTCTAAAGACTTTACTGAAACTTTTTTTTTGCCAAACCTTGAACCAGATCAATGACTCGTTGCAATAAGTATTTGCATGTAAAGCTGTTCAGGCAAAATAATATAATATGTGACACACAGCAGATTGTAATGCCACTTTAATAAATGAATGTGCTCTAAAGAACTTAACTGTGTCCTTGCTGCCTCAAATTCTTTGCTGTGTTATGTGTTATCCCAATTATGTTGGTTTGCTTTTACACCAGTTGATTTTTTTTTTTTTTTGGCTGTTGTAAGGCAATATTAACATTGTGCATCTGTTTTGATTTTAAAAACCACTGTTGGATATCGATTTTCTTCATTTCCACCCTGATCCTTTAGTTTTTCTGGCTTATAGTGAGGTCAGACCGCTCATGTTTGACCCTACCTAATGTTGAGGGAACTCTGTCCCCAAATCAATAGGAAAAAAACAGGCAGGAAAAATGACATTAGGAGGCTATTTGTTGGTTTCCTAAGCCACTAGGAACCAGATGAAAATGATGAATCTGGGAAAAAAGACAAATAACTCACTTTAATTGTTATCCTCACTGGGCAAGTTTCTCTGTACATTTCTTGCCATTGTGAAAAATAAGAAAGATTTGCTGATTTGTGTTAAGTGTATCACTGAGATCACTAAGTATTTGGCAGCCTTAACAAATTGCGGGAAACCAATTTAAGCCGGAAATAGCACAGCCCAAACTCAACAGCCAATTTAGGGAAATAGATTCATCTATATGTTCTGTGTGTTTTTCTCCCCAAATCTAGCCCTCTTAAACAGCTCTTTAAGGCCTATTTAGACATAACACAGTAGCGAGAGTTCACAGTAAACACGTTACACTTGTTCCTTTGACTTGAGTTACAAGAATGGAAGGGAAGTTACGGAATCTAGGTTTCCAACTTTTAATACACGAAACTTTGTTGATGTCAGTGTCTCAAGTGTGCACTTTTTGTGCTGTAATAGATAATTTGTCTGACGGTTCCTAAAAGGAAGTTATGTGTATGCTATTTATTTATTTATTTATTTACGAGGGAGGGCACAAGTGAGTGAGGGGCAAAGAGAGAGGGAGAGAGAGAATTCCACGAGGAGTAGAGAGAAAGAGAAGTGGGGCTTACCTGAAGTGTTCACCTGAAGTGGGGCTTGAATTCACAAAACGTGAGATCATGACCTGAGCTGAAGTCAGATGTTTACCTGACTTAGCCACCCAGGCACCCTGTACACTATTGATTTAAAGGCTTTATTTATTTATTTATTTACTTATTAATTTTAACTTTTTAAAAAAGTTTATCTATTTTGGGGGCACCTGGGTGGCTCAGTAGGTTAAGCTTCTGACTTCAGCTCAGATTACAGTCTCGCAGTTCATGAGTTCGAGCCCTGCAAGGGGCTGTGTGCTGACAGCCCAGACCCTAGAGCCTGCCTCACATTCTGTGTCTCATTCTCTCTCTGCCTCTCCCCCCGGCACGTGCGAGTGCGTGCACATGCTCTCTCTCTCTCTCTCTCTCTCTCAAGAATAAACATGAAAAAAAAAAAGTTTATTTTGAGAGAGAGCACACAAGAGTGAGAGCAGGGCGGGGCAGAGAGAGAGAGAGAGAGAGGTGGAGGGAGAGAGAATCCCAAGAAGGGTCCATGCTGTTAGCATGGAGTCCCACATGATCCGGGCAGAAACCAAGAGTCGGAGGCTTAGCTGACTGAGCCACACAGGCACCTCTCAAGGTTTTAAATCAAATTCTCTACTCAGTACATGCTGTTCTCAAAAATAGATCCACAGTCTATGTTTAATGGATGGTTGAACTCATATTGTTAATTCAATCAACAAGTATTAGCATGGCAGTGGTCTTTGGCTTCAAGGAATTATTAGTTTGGTCAAAACCTATTTAACATTATAATGTAGTGGAGAAATACTAGTTTATTCCCCTTTACCTGCTCAGTTAATATTTTTGAGTTGGTGAATGAATATGTAAGGAAGATAGAATATGCTAGAGGGATAGAAAGTGTTTTAGGAATTCAGAGAAGACAGTCAAGGGCTCGGGCAGGCAGGTAACCAGGGGAGGTGGAGGTGTTGGTGTGAAAGGTGTTCCATAGACTCAGTACACAGATGTGAATACTTTAGATGAAGGGTACACGTGGGGGTCTCATGGGACAGAAGGTTGAGGAAGTTAAGGAATTGGCTTTTGTCCTATAGGGCCTAGTGGCTACTGAGCACTCCCATTTAATTTTAGGGTGCAAGTTTAGAGAGTTGCATTTGGTGCTACTGTTCAAATGTACTCAGATATTAATAACACTGTTATGGCTAAAAATGCAGTGCTGATTTTTCTCATTGATATTTTTACATTTAACAAATGTAAACGGTAAGAATATATGTTTTCCACTGGAGTACTAAATAAAACCATTTTCATTTTCATGAAAAGATAAGCAGCCCCATGAGCATTTTTATTTGTCCTTAACTGTCCCTATAGCAAAAAAGAAAAAGAATAAACAAAGTTGCCCTCAGCTTTTTGAGACAGTATAGGGCACAGCAGATGATTTCTGAGCAGGGAGAGTGAAATGATACAAAAGGGTGCCTGGAAAGATAATAGACAGGATGCGCTGGAAATCAGAGAGACGGCCGCTCTGCATGGTGCGGATCCAAGAGGCCGTGGCAAAGAAGGACTTGGTGGACTTGGTGCCTCAGGCCACAGGGCTGGTTAGTGGCAGTCCCCCCCTCATCTAGGGCACCTTCCTCTGTATCTGTTGATCCGTCACTGTTGTGTTTTATTTATTTTTGAGGAACCAGCACAAATTTAAACTCACTTTGTTTTAAAATCGAGAGCAATAGTTCCCTCCTAAAAATGGAACAAAAAAAATCATCGACAATGTAGCTTATATCCCATGGTATTTTGGGATGATGAGAGGGGAGGCATGCAGAAAAGAACAACCTCCAGCAGTAGAGGCAAGGAGTTACAGAGAGATGCTTAGTAGGTTCTGACCTGTCACTGAGTCACACCTTCCAGTCGTTTTCTGTGACTTAGAACTTCTGCCCTTTGATTTCTGAGTTAACTGACCACTGTCTGAGCTGCTTTTTATTCCGTCTTCGGAGGCCCCTGCCCTGTGATTGGTGCAGCATAGCTGCCTTAGCGCTTCGAGGGGTTTGACATCAAGTGGGCCAGAGATTCCTGACTTGTTCCTCAGTTCCTGGAAAGAAGAGGTGCTTTGTTAGGTGCATCGCGTCCTGTAGATTCGCGGTGTAGTGGTGCCGTGGAGTCAGCGCTCAGGAGCTGAGCTGAAAGGCAGGAACGGCAGTGACCACGGGGGAAGAAAGAGAAGGGGTGTATTAGCGAAGCGCTCCACTTTTCGCCGTGGTAGATTTTGACACTGAAGTGAATTGCGGGATAGTGGATTGTATTTTCTCATAGAACAGGTGTTGTTCTTGGGCATTAACAAGTAAATCATGGTCAGCGCCAATGATGGCTCATAAACCACAAGAGGAAACGACTATAAAGTCAAAATGTTATAATCGTGCTTCAGGATTTATAAAATAAAATGTCCGACGTTGGTTATGGAGGCAGCTCTCCTGGCTTATAAAGTGTAGGACATACAATACACAAAAATACCATCTTTGATTTAAATTTAATATACCAGTTATAAAAATAAACACTTGATTAGCAATATTTTTGTCTTTCTTAGAATTTGATAGACTTTGAGGGCGTCATCTGGTGGCCCAGATCTCTGAAAATAAGTTGCCCAAGAGAGTGTTAAAGGTACATTTTTCCTTTAACTGAGGAATTCAAGCTGAGGTATTCAAAATCAATCTATTGACCCTTCCGGCTGTTGACCAAATTGTGGGTTATTGTTGTCGATGGTGATATGTTTCCTTGTAAAAAAACATTTTAAAAAGTAGTCTGACCCAGCATTTCATTTCTTCTCTCTACCCTTTCCTGTCTCCCTGGTTTATTCAGAATATAGGTACAGTGCTCTGTATTAGGCCAAATCAGTGCTACCTGGGAACACTAAGTGCTTTTAAGTCCCTTTTTAAACCTGTTCTGCCCCCAGGGCTACTTGACACTTTGTTGACAGCTGTCACTGGACTTGAGTGTCCCTTGAAAAGCGTTGGGCGCCCATGTGGGTCATTACGGTGAGGCTCTTCAAACTTTTTCACAGAATTGCCGTGGCATGCTTAAGACAGTGTTCTGGGTCTGCACGCCCTGGTCCCTCTGACTGAGCGGTTAATCGGAATATGGGTTTTAATTAACCAGACCGAATGATTGGAGCTTGGAATTGCTTTCCAGGGTAGTAATGGTAACTGCTTCCTCACTTCAAGGCTATGATGTCTTGCAGATTGTGCGGTGGGGAGGTAGAGGCCGCAGAAGGCCCTTGTGTATTGACTTTGTTGGCAGGACTCATTTACTTTGGCTGGTAAGCGAGTGCTGCTGCTCCGTTCCTCACTTCATCCCCCTTACTCTTTTTTTAATTCATTTTGCTGGTCCGCCCCCCTTGTGCCTGTAGTCCTACAGGGGACACCCCAAGCCTCCCTGTGTGTTTGAGGAGTAGGGGCAGAGCCATGGTTTCACGTTTTACGGTTTCTCCCGTCCGCAGGGTCGTTGGCCCACCAGCTTCCATCATCTCTCCCCTGCCGTGTTCCAACAGTGTCTTGCTCGGCTCCTGGCCTTCAGTCTTGCAGTTCCCTGTCTGTTTTCACTGCCAGAGTGTGAAACCAATCGTGTCTTTCCTCTGTTTAAGGAAACCTGAGAGGCTTCTCTTCCCCTTAGGATGATCTAGATTTCTCCTACGTTGCCAGCAGGTCCTGCACAGTCCCTTTGCTGCTTTATCTCCTACCTCATCTCCCAGACCCACCTGTCTCATGGTGAACTCTAGTCATATTGACGTTCTAGAGTGTTCCTTTTGGGTTTTTGACCATGTGTGAACACTGTTCCCCCAGCTGTCTTCCCCAGCCCCACCCCCACCTCAGCTCCTGCTTGTCTTTTATCTAGCTTGCCCTTCCGGATTGTTCAGATGGCTGGAAATCATGTACCCCAGCAAGTTTTTCCTGACTCCAGGTCTGAGCTAGGTGCCCCTCCCAGCACCCTGTGTGTGCCTCCCCTTATCCCATAGTGCTGCAGGTGCCCATGTACTCAGCCCTGTCTCTCAGGTGCCACAACTTTTCTTCACTTGTGTGTCCTCTCAGGACACCTTATGTGGTGCGTCTTGCTGTGGTGCTGACCTGTCTTGGCTGAGGTGAAAAGCGGTTACAGGTCTGTCTTTGCTGTAGGTAAGCATCGACCTGTTGAGGTGAGATGAATAGGCAAACTCACATAAAAAAAAAAAAGTCTCAGAGGGCTGAGGAGATTTCTCTTTCTTCAGGAGCCATTTTCCCATAATCTGGGTACAGACTTTCCAAACTGATACCTTTTTGAAGACTCTCCTGTGCTTTCATCACTATGTCTATAGTACTGATCCTTGTTAGAGGATGGGCTTCATTGCATTGTAGTTGCTGGCTTAGTTGTCTGTCTCTCTTCCTAGATTATGAGCCTTTGAGGTCAGGGAATGTTTGTTTACTCCTCTTGTATACCCACAGCCACGGCGACTATGTTATCATGTTAGGTGCCCAGTACATATTTGTGGAATGAACGAGCTAAAGCCATTTGGGTCATGGAGCCTGATGTGTATACGTGTGTGTCAGCTAGACACAAGGTGGAAGAGGGATCTTTCTCTTACACTTGTTCCACTGGGCATGGGTATGAGGGTCTTCACCAGGCCCAGGATGGTGTCCATGTAATGCTTTGCCAGTTTTAGTTCTTAACCATAGTGAATCCCGGAAACCCTGTTGCAAGAGATCCTTTCTTGAACACTATCTTGTGAAAAGCACAGTCTGTGGAGCTAGTGGCTAGGGAGTAGGGCCCTGATTGATTCAGAAATGCTGATGTGGCGATCCATGTCCCATTCCTAGTTATTAATTTAGTTTGGAGAGAAATAACGTGCCTAGATTTTGCCACGTTTTGGGGAGGGCTGAAGACAGTTGGGATTTTCCCTCTAGGACCTCCACTCTTTTTTTTTTTAATTTATTTTTGAGACAGAGACAGAGCATGAGCAGGGGAGGGGCAGAGAGAGAAGGAGACACAGGATCCGAAGCAGGCCCCAGGCTCTGAGCTGTCAGCCCAGAGCCCGACGCGGGGCTCGAACTCACAGACTGTGAGATCATGACCTGAGCTGAGGTCGGATGCCGAACCGACTGAGCCACCCAGGCGCCCCAAGGACCCTCCACTCTTAATTCCTGGTACCGTCCTCACTTTCCTTCTCTGTTGCATCAGAGTTAATCTGACATTAGTCCCTTTGTGCCCTGGAATTTGAGGAGTTTTAGGACGGTTAGATTCGGCCTCTGACCTTGAAAAGCAGCGCCTCAGCCCTGGCAGCCTCCTCCAGGAGGACCTTCTACTGTGTTCCTGATGTCAGTGCTCTGGAACCCTTGAGAGTGGAAGCCCTCTTCATCTCTTCTTCCTGGGCAGCTGTTCCCTTGCTGGATCTCCATTTCTGACGCAACTGTTATCACTCTTGTCTTCCAGAAAGGCTGGTCTCTGCTCTCATTGACTTCCTCAAGTGCCTGGGGCCAGCTCTGCGGTTTTGGTGTCTGGAAGCTCAGGAACTTAGAGGTGTTAGGGATTGGAAGGAAGATCTGCTGCTTGTGTCCTCTTATGCCAGTGTGGAGAAGACTGGGAGACCAGGGAGCTGGCTCCTCAGCGTGTTCAAACACACATAGATAGCTAAGCATTAACTAACAGTGATCAAAGAAAAACCTCTGGGGCACCTGGGTGGTCCAGTCCATTAAGTGTCCAGCTCTTGATTTCGGCTCAGGTCATGATGTTGGGATTCGTGAGTCGGAGCCCCGCATCAGGCTCTGCTCTGGCAGTGTGGAGCCTGCGTGGGATTCTCGCTCTCCCTCTCTTCTCTGGCCTCCTTCACTTGCGTGTATGTGCTTTCTCTCTCTCTCACTCAAAAATAAATACACTTAAAAAAAACTTTTTAAGAATTTGGTTTAGCTCATATGGGAATTTAGCCAAGGCATCCCATTTTCACCTTATTGCTGTATACTGCAGTAGTGATAATGCATATAATTATATCAGATTGGCTTTGCCCTACCATTTTGTTTGGTAGTTAGGCCAAATTCTTTGGATGTAATTAGTCTTGCTATCGATGTAACGGGCATCTCATTGCTTTAAAAAATAAGATAAATATTGATTGCTGTATGTCATTTTTGAGGATTGACCTGAGGAATGATAAGAAAATCAATTACCATAATGAGGATAGATTTGATCTAAATAAAAAATATAAAGCAGCATTAAAGATTGACAACTCCCCCAACACATTTTTATTGTTTCATGAATTCAGCCAGCTAGGTTATGGATTCTGAATGTTGTCCTTGTAATTATGTAAACAAATTATTGTAACAAAACACTTCCAACAGCTCTCATTCATTTCCCTTCTTAAAACTTGTGCTTTTAGCGAGAAGAGACGGCTTCGATCCACAGGGTGCGTGCACACTTGCAGACGTCATAGGGCCCATCATCTCTGTCTTGTTCTCTACTGGCAGGAGGAACGAGGCTAGCTAAGCAGCTGTTGTTTAATGCTGTGGGGCATCCTGGACGCCCGTTGGGCACAATGTGTTTCTTCAACTTTTTAAAGTGACGTGTTGACTTCTGGGAATCTCATGAGATTGAACCCATGAACTGCCTTTGTGACACCTTTATAAAACTCTTCTGAAAAGGTTGCTTTACTATTTTTTCTCAGAAGCTGTTTAGAGTGATTATTACAAGAATATGGGAAATTCTAATCCTCTTTTCATGATTATTTGGCCTTTGGCAAATTTTATTAGTTTTTTAATAAAAAACTTTTGAGAAAACATGGATTGTATAATTAAAAAATAATTTTTTATCAAGCCTGATAAACATACAAATGATAAATTGCTCCCTCTAATTTTTTTTCTGTCCTGTTAAACATTATAGCTCTACGGGCATAGGCATTGTTTCATAAACCCATGCTCACTTTTTTGCAAAATGATGATTGCAGAAATGACAATCAAATTTAAAACCAGTGATTTAAAAAAAAAATTGCTCATTTTTATTGCTCATTATTGCTTATAGGACTTGGAACTGAAACTTTTTAAGGCTATGTTATGTTTTGATTGAGAGTACCCTCTTCTCCATCCAAGTAAACTTCTTTTAGCTGAACTGTCATAGAGGCCTCTGTAGTACTCAGGTCTGCAGCATTATTTCTGATGTACTGCAGGAGGTAAGATTTGTACCAGGCTAACCAGACCCAGGATGGAGGCTGCAAAAGCTGACTGCAGTCACCACCTCTGTTTCCCTGGCAGTGATACAGTGCGATGGTGTGGTTTTGGGAACAGGATTCCAGAGGAAACGAGTCCGTTTCTTCAAATAGGTAATGGGAAGGTTGTAGTTGAATTACCTTGGATAGAAGAGAGAGAGAGCGTGTGTGTGTGTGTGTTTGCGCGTGCACATACGTGCATGCACAGTGTACGTTTAGTGTTCAAAGAGCTTTTGCCATTTTATTTATTTATTTATTTATTTATTTATTTATTTATTTTTAGAGCTTTTGCCATTTGATAGTTGTGTGATCTTGTGTTATCTCCGTTTTCTCCAGGATAAAATGGAGAGACTGATTTCACATGGTTGCCATGGAGACTAAATGAGATAATGTACAGGTGCTGACATATAGCAGGTGATCAATAAATGTCCCTTCGTTAACATAGCATCCAGGGCTCTGACTTCAATGCCACCTTTCACACACCAGGTTGGCTCTGCCAATCTTTCTGTCCCCCTCTCTGCCTTTGTCTTGTGTTCTGTTCCCTAGTCTCAACAATCATTTATTTAGTCCTGGCTGTGTGCCAGACACTATTAAGTGCTGGGCTTTCATAGATGCATAAAGCAGAGCAATCCAGTGTATGCTGTAATGGAGATACACCTGTAGCATGAAGAATTAAGGACTAACTCTGCCTGGGGAGGTCAGGGCAGACATCATGAAAGAGGTGGTGATATTTGAGCTGAATATTGGAGGATGAATAGAGTTTACCTATCACACATAATGGATTTGATGGTGGGGGATGATGAAGGAGGTGGGGCGCAATTCTTTCTTGGAAGAAGCAATGGTGGTTGCGGCATCAGAATCATAAAGGACTTAGTGCTGTCTGGGAATTACAACTAGTTATATTTATTTAGAATGCAGAAACTGAGTGGGAGATTAGAGTACGAGTAAATATGGATGGAATAACAGAGCTAAGGAGTGCTGTAGCAAATGCCTCCATCCCCATGTTTCTGTACTTGATTTTAACTATTTGTGTGTGTATATATGATCAACTCAAAGGCCACCTTATCAGAACTTCTCTTGATTCTGTTTACTTTGCCTTTCTCTGAACATACATGATACTTTGTCTGTATTTTTCCCTTGGTGGTCACTATTTCTACCAATAAAATAAGTGGGTTATTGATAGCTGTGTTAGCATCTTTACTCTTCAGTAAGCTCCTGGAAGGCAGAATTCACACCTGAAAGCCCCCCCTGGGCCCCACTGTGACCCATCTGGCATCTGCCTCACCTGTAGAGGGTGCTTAAGAATAGAAGGGCCCATGAGCATCCCCAGCTTCTTCAAAATACTGTTGACCTCAAGAACATTGTGTTCAATGAGAGAAGCCAGTCACAGAAGACCATATCTTATATGATCCCGTTTTTATGAAAAATGTCCTGCACAAGCACAGAGAAACAAAGTAAATTAGTGGTTGCCTACGGTCGGGGCGGTGGGGTGCAAGTGGGTAGAGAGTGGCTGCTGATGGTTCCACGACTGTGTAAGTCACTAAAAACCACCGAACCTGTACACTTTAGATGGGCAAATTTTATGGTATAGGAATTTTATCTCAATAAAGCTGTTAAAATACTTTTGAATCTTGTCAGATTTTTGAAAAGTATCATCAAATGCATATTTTTGCCTGTTCTCATGTTGACAGTACCCACTTAGGGACTTGCATTATAATATTTATTATTCTGTTTTAAAATTGTGACTTGGAACTCAGTAGAATGTAGGTGAAGTAGAGCTTTGGGAATTCAGTACCCCCTCAGAGATGCCAGGGAGTGTGAGAGGGACCTTCTGACGAGCCCACGCAGTGACATCATTCTCTGTGTTAATTTTAGTATCAATGAAGTGGCATCGTTGGATATAGTTGAACAGTGTATTTTTACCTTTCAGGTTTTTGAAGAAGTTTGTCTTAGAGAGTAAGGCATTGCTTTGTCTTAATAAAAAGCTATACGAGGTTCACAGAAGTAGAAGGAATGGTGTTATTTCTCTGTCACCTTCAGGATAAGAGAGGTAGATGTAGTTTTTTGATGTTGTGTTTCTCGTTAACAGGCACTTTATTTCTACAGTCTGTTTTCTACTAGAGCTTTTATGAAGCCACACATATTAATAAAACATGTGCCCTTAGATAAGTTGTTTAATGTGGTTTTCTTTTTCCTCCCTTACTGTAGGAACCAGTAGTTTCTGTGTTGATGAAACAGTGGGGAGCCTCTATTCTGGTGTGCTCATTCATGCAAAATCTAGCCCTCTTGAAAAGTGAACAAGATCATTGCCAAAAGGTATTCATCATGCAATCTACCCACAAGAAATTTTGAATGGAATCGTTATCAACTGACTTAAATAAAACAGTTATTTTCTGACACTATATCACCCAATGTAATCACTTAGGACATTTACCATTATTATGCGTACAGTTTCGTTTTTCGTATGATTGCCAACTATCTAAAAAAATGGGATGTTTCAGATTAATGTTTTGGGGAGGCTGATATGATCTACTTAACCCTGATTTAACATGAACAGTGGCAGTGGGTGGTTCCTCACCATGGATCTGATTGTTATGAGGGCTTCTTCAGAGACTCTGTAATAGCAAAAGCATTGCATTTCATTTCTCTTCACTTACCCTGCATCTAGCTGAGTGTTATCCTGTTATTCAACCCAGGGCTGCATCAGTAGGTCTTTCCAAGGATGAGTAGGAGGACTTATTAAACCAGTAAGAGCCACAGTCCTCAGGTTTTGGTGGGAGATTTTCCCACTTGTTCCAGATAGGCCCCTCCGGCCCTCCTGTGCGTGACCCCAAGAAGTTGCTCAGACACCTATTGAATAAATGCCCAGCGCCTGGGGTTTGGTGGAAGGAACACTGGATAATTGATAGATGTTAAAGTCCTGACGTGAGTGAACCTGGACTTCTGCTCTGCCCCCTCTTGTGTGTGTGACCTGGGGGCAGTGTGCTCAGCCTCTCTGAACCTCAGCTTTCTCTGATTTGTGAGGCCCACGAGTGGCAGGAGCTGCATCCTGAAGTCACTGTTTCTTGGGCAGTCCCCCATTATTGGGAAAGGAATGCATTTTCTTAAATAATGGATGACGTTGAAAATAATGCTCTTAGAGTAATTCTTCAGGCTTGTAATGGGTTTTGGGGTTAACTTGGAAACCCAGATGCCATTTCACTTTTTAGCGAAGAAATTACATTGAGCTTTGGCACCACTAAGGTGTGGGTACCTTACTGTAGCTTGCAGTCAGGGTTGGCTCCTTTGTACAAAGTTTCTTCTGTCTTGTGAGAGGGCTTATAATGCTTCACTTTGGGGTTGGGTATTGTCTCTATGCAGTTCTGTTCAAATAAACACATATGTATACACACAAACGTGTGTGTGTGTGTGTGTGTGTGTGTGTGTGTTCATCACCTATGGAAATGACGTGTCAACCACAGATGTGTTTGTGCGGACATTGAAACATTTTAATTAGTAGTTACTGAAGGAAGCTCTTGTCAAAGGCAAATGGTCTCCTGTTTGCTGTTGTGCCCAGGTCCAGTGTGACCAGACAGGGAAGCGAAGCGGTTGCAATAATTTATAATAGTTTAAATAATTTTGGTTGACTTTTGTTTATTCATTTTCCCAAGTGTGATAGTGGTGGCTTTTTGTTCTTGTTTTCCTCTATTTCAAGAGTATTAACTATTGCCATTTCTCCCCAATACACTTTAGAAGGGAGAATTTAGCACATGTACATGGAAATAATTTCATGACACATCAAGCCATTTTTCAGGGAGGGTCAGAGCCTGTCCAGATCTGTTGCTGTAACAACACTAGGGCTTTGGGATCAGTTCTGAATCTCTGTGGGCCAGTCACAGTGGTTTCCTCACCTAGAAAATTGGTACTGATTGGGGAGTCTGGGTGGCTCAGTTGGTTAAGCGTCCGACTTTGACTTAGGTCATGATCTCGCGGTTTGTGAGTTGGAGCCCGTGTCTGGCTCTGTGCTGACAGCTCAGAACCTGGAGCCTGCTTCAGATTCTGTGTGTGTGTGTGTGTGTGTGTGTGTGTCTTTCTCTCTGTCCCTTCCACGCGCAAGCTCTGTCTCTCTCTCTCAAAAATAAACAAACATTTGGGGCGCTTGGGTGGCGCAGTCGGTTAAGCGTCCGACTTCAGCCAGGTCACGATCTCGCGGTCCGTGAGTTCGAGCCCCGCGTCGGGCTCTGGGCTGATGGCTCAGAGCCTGGAGCCTGTTTCCGATTCTGTGTCTCCCTCTCTGCCCCTCCCCCGTTCATGCTCTGTCTCTCTCTGTCCCAAAAATAAATAAACGTTGAAAAAAAAAATTAAAAAAAAAAAATAAACAAACATTAAAAAAAAAAGAAAACCTAATACCTACAATATTGTTTAATAAATAGACTATTGAAATTAATGGGGCTATTGAAAGTGAGAAGATCTGACTTTTATCTTGACCTTATTACCAACTAGTCTTTTTTACCTTGGATAGGTTTATTTCTCTGGGCGTTCTAATCTGTCAAATGTGGAATGGACTCTTCTCTCTGAGATTTCCTGGGATAAATAAGAACCATTTTCATTCATGTTTGTGTGTGTGTGTGTGTGTGTGTGTTGACAGTGTTACCCGAGCAAAACAGGTTTTCAGCAAATGATGGAGTCATCGTTATGTGATTAGATACTGTGTAGTATAGTTATGAGCTTATTTGTTTATATCCATGAACATTTATAAATGGAAATTGTCTTTCTTCAAAGTTTGTTTCCAAGTGGTCTGAAATATATCTTTACCTACAAATTCATTCATATTAAGGAAGACACTTGTTGGGATGAGCACTGGGTGTTATATGTAAGCGATGAATCACTAAATTCAACTCCTGAAACAAATATTACACTGGATGTTGACTAACTGGAATTTAAATAAAAACTTGAAACAAACAAACCCAAAACCCCAAAACAAAACACAATTCCTTCATACATATATGTGTGGGTATGCCTAGATCTAATATATAAAATTTAAAAGTTAGATAAAATACATCAAAATGATCAAGGCACAAGAGCACGTATTTTGAAAGATCTCTTATTTTAAAATTATTTATTAATATACTTCATTATTTGGATATGATGCTCAGAATAACGTAGCCAATAACAGCAAAAATGCTGTTGGCAGCTTTTAGGTTTAAAGAAAGTCACTCTAGAGAATTGGGAAAAAATAGTAATTAGAAGGGTACTATCAAGGTTGGCATGTCTAAATTTAACACAGCAGCTGTACTTTGGTTTGTGAGGGGTGTGTGTGCCCTGTTACAAGCTGGGAGCATGTTATAATGGAGGTAGAGATACTGCCTTCTGAAATGCAGTCTCAAGAAGTAGCTGCTGCATGTTGCAGTGCCCTCCCTGCTGGCCCGCAAGAACCTCATCAGTTCCTGGAGAAGTTTATAACCGGTAGGTGGACTGTGGTTTGACTTTCCAGCTTGGCTTTGGTCTGTTTCTGAAGGAGGTCTCCAAGAACGTAGCAGACATAGCCTTTTTTCTCCTCTGTGTTTGAGATACTGATTTCTTTTCTTCTTTTTTAATTTTTTCTAATGTCTGTTTATTTTTGAGAGAAAGAGAGAGAACGAGAGCGAGAGAGCGAGTGGGGGAAGGGCAGAGAGAGAGGGGGAAGAGAATCCTTAGCAGGCTCAGGCTCAGGGCCGTCAGCACAGAGCCCAATGCGGGGCTTGAACTCCCTAGCCTTGAGATCATGACCTGAGCTGAAGTCAGCTTAACCGACTGAGCCACCCAGGCATCCCAAAATACTGTGATTTCTTGAATCTAAAGATGCCATTTTAATGATAAGAAACACCATTATTTTATGTTCCACAAAGAAATAACCTTGACACTTAAGCTTAATAAAATTCTTTTTTATCCATTAGGATGTTGATTTTCTATTTGTTGGAAGAACACAGATTAAAAAGGAAAACTGAAATGCATTGGGCATGATATTTTTGAAACTTATTCACTATCTAAGTCTGACTCACTTTCTGACTCTGAGTTCTCCATGTCTGTGTATTTCCCCACACTCTTCTTACCTTCTGTGCCATTAAAATGTTGCATTTCTTACAACAGTGCTTTTCTTTCGATGCTGGAGTTTTCTCCCAAGCTGCCGATACTCGTTCTGCGTGTTTCGATGGTATTGCTTTCTCTATCGTACATAGACAGTTTCATGAACTGTGTTCTGTGAGCCACTCTGCTCACAGCTATAGTCAGATGCTGTTGTTGTCAGAGCAGTTAAAATGTGGACAAGTATGTGTCCTCAGAATCCACGGAATATGGCAGCAATGTACTAGCTTGTGAAAGAGACTTGCACCAAGGAGTCACTGTCCAGAGGCTAATAGAGGAGGAGTGGAAGGTGGAATAGTTTTCTTTGTTCTAAGTGGTTAACGCTGCAGTTAAGGATATTGTTTCATGTTCAGACACTGTTAATCTCTAATCATTTTAATGTACAATTTCCTTTTCTCTTTCATGGAGATTCTTAATGGAGAGTTTTCCTTGAAAAGATAGCCCTGTTCTCTCTGTACTGTTGAAACACCTTCCAAACGTCAAAGTTATGTATCTAAGAGATACAAAGATGAGTGAGGCTTTTGTTCTCAAGGTACCGATGGTTAAATGAGAAATGGTAATAAACACAGCTAACAAGAGTACAGCATAGTCTGTGGACCTCATTATGGGTGAGAAAGCAGTTACTGTACTTCATATGCTTAAATAGTATAGGTAAGCCTGTCTTTTTTTTTTTTTTTTTGTAAATGTGGAAGACCACCATAATAGTGTATGTAAGTAGAACTGAAAAATTAAGTAGGATAAGATTGCTGGGCACTCTTTCTCCTGTATTTATTAAGTTTAATTTAGTCTTCAATAAATTAACAAAATCATGTATCTAAGGAAATATGGTAACTGAAATGTGTATGATCCAGGATTGGATCTGAATCAGGTTTTTTTTGGACATTTGTGGACAATTGGTGAAATAGAATAAGATTATAGTATTGAATGACTGTTAATTTCTTAATTTTGATCATTGTCCTGTGGTTATGTAACAGATTGTCCTTGCATTTCAGAAATCACTGGAATATTGAGGTGTGAGGGGCATCACGTCTGCAACTTACTGTCACATGTTTCAGAAGGGTGTGTGTGTGTGTTTATGTAGAGAGAAAAAATGATCAAATATATCTAGTAAATGTTTTTTTAAAGGTTTATTTATTTTGAGAGAGAGTGAGAACATGAACAGGGGAAGGGCAGAGAGAGAGGAAGAGAGAGAATCCCAAACAGGCTCCGTGCTGGTGACAAAGAGCCCGATGTGGGGCTTGAACTCACGAACTGTGAGATCGTGGCCTGAGTGAAACCAAGAGTCGGACGCTTAACTGACTGAGCCACCCAGGCTCCCCTATCTGGTAAATGTTAATTGGGAAATCTGGTTGAAGGGAACATGGGGATTTTTTGTAGAGTTGCCATTTTTCTGCAAGTTGAAATGATTTCAAAATAAAAAGTTACAAAATTGAAAAAATTTGCTAAAATACAGGGGTCTAGTACTTTAAATTAGCACATTCTATGTGGCTGTAGAACAGATACATTACCCTGGTTCTTTGTCTTCAGAAATCTGAAACCTCTCGCTTTGTGAATTTATATGTATTTTGAGGCTTGCTTGGGGAGTATTTGCACATAGGTTTTTATATTGTTGCCATTCTCTAAATATTATATCATTGTGTCTGAGAGGTTTTAAATTATTTTTTGGGGGACAATTCTTAACGTTTACCTTTTGATAGTGAATGGAAAATGAGTAACTGTTTTGTTGATTTAATTCAGAAAGGAGGTCTCCTCTTGTTACTTTCTAAACTGGCCCTATGATCTCTGTTCCCACCCTGCCTCTTTGGCTTTGCCTTCGTTGTCATCCTCTCCCCATTAGGCCAGATTCGTCTTTAAAATCAGTAAAATCCTGCCTCTTTCAAAACGCCTTCCCTGATCATCCCTATGCGACTCTGATCTCTTAACTCTTACCACACTCAGTTTCGCCTAGTTATTTTATTGTTTTAGGTTATTTTCAGTGATGGATTAGAATTGTTGCTTTGTGGTCCTTTAAAGTTATGTGTGCATATTATTTTCCCAGCCTAGTGTTAGAATACTGGCAGGTACAAATTGTTTTCTTTTCTTCCCTCCTGAATTTATACCCACAACTCATGACTGCTGTCTCTGTAAGGTAGTTGTTCACTAATTGATTCTGACTGTATAACTCTTACTGGATCCAAAACTAAAGCAACTGTGTTTGACTTTTTGGATTATCTATATCTGTCTTCTTTTCCTTCTGTCCCCCAGTCTTTAAAGATTAAAGATTTCTTTTTTGGGCCTGCATTAGTTGAGATAATGTTTTCAAAACTTAGCTATTTTATAAAATTTTTTTTTTTTTTTTCAACGTTTATTTATTTTTGGGACAGAGAGAGACAGAGCATGAACTGGGGAGGGGCAGAGAGAGAGGGAGACACAGAATCGGAAACAGGCTCCAGGCTCCGAGCCATCAGCCCAGAGCCCGACGCGGGGCTCAAACTCACGGACCGCGAGATCGTGACCTGGCTGAAGTCGGACGCTTAACCGACTGCGCCACCCAGGCGCCCCAAAACTTAGCTATTTTAAATTCAGGCATCATAGGTGGGTTTTTTTTCCACCTGTCATTAGATCTATGATTGTTAAAATGTATAAATCATATTTGAACAAAAAAGCATTGCACAGTAATTTATAAATATGTTGTACTCTGTGGTAAGGGTAAAGTGATGAGACTGATTTTTGCTTGAGACAAACCACATTTGCATCTTAAATATAACTTAATACTTCTCTTGTCGATTCAGCTCAGGTAAGGTATCTTCTTGAGTGACGAAAATTTAGATGATTGTATAAAATAATGAGCTGTGGCTCTGAGTTTAGTTCATATCTTGTTTTGAATTTTCTGGATTATCCATTTATTTATTTTAATATATTTTTTAATACTTATTTTTGAGAGAGGGAGCGAGTGAGAGAGAGAGAGAGCCAGAGCGCGAGTAGAGGAAGGGCAGAGAGAGAGGGAGATACAGAATCCGAAGCAGACTCCAGGCTCTGAGCTGTCAGCACAGAGCCCCATGTGGGGCTCAATCAAACTCACAAACCGTGAGATCACGACCTGAGCCAAAATCAGACACTTAACTGACTGAGCCACACAGGTGCCCCCTGGATTACCTTTTTAAAATGACCTGAGGATAAGACATTTTATAGAGTTAGGATTATAAGACTGTAAAATGCCCTCTTTTACCTCTGTCTTTAGTCTGAAACTTTCGGTGAAATCTTTTCGAGAAGTCATATTGATGTGTATATGCTATTAGCTCTGGTATCTCTACCATAATTTGGCATCATCTAAAATTTGATTCCTGTTCTTTCATACATTATCACAATCCAGCAACTTTGAGAGATATTTGCAAATGAGGGAACTGAGGCTTTGAGAGGTTAAATGACTTGCTTAGGTCACAGGCAACAACATCCGGATTTGAGCTTGGGTCTTTACTGCAAACCTGTGCATTCTACTGGATTAGACAGTGTTAACTGTTTTGTGCCATCGTCTCCTTTGGCATTCCGGTGAAGCATATGGATCTATTCTCAGAATAATGTTTTTATTAATACATAAAATCTATAGCATTAGAAAGGAAACCAATTATAACATTTTCGAGATACTAAAGGACCCAAATTTGTAATATTGAAGTATACTTACTAGTTATAAGCACACTAAATACAAAGATCTGGTGTTTTACTGTTACTTCAAAGTAGTGATGAGCATGAATTATTGATATTTTGAGATATCTGAAACTATTATTATGTTATGAGAATATGATTCCTTTTGGTGACAAAATCACAGGTGCTGTGTCTAATACTAATTTATTTTAGGCTATCATTCAAAATTGAAGGAAATGTTCACTTTAATTTAGAAGTTAGCAAAAATAAAGATACATTCGTTTTTTCTACCCAAGTTTATGAACCTCAAAATCTCCAGGTTACGAACTGCATTAGGGCCATATTGTCCATCATGCCGGTACACATTATGTTACCTGCTGGTCTTGGCACATACTAGGTACTTAATAAAGGTTGAATAAACAAATTGCAAAATCAAAATATATGCTAATGATATAAGGATTCATTAAAAAAGGAAAAATAATTAAGGTGCCCATATGTTGTTAGTTTCTTGAGGGTAAACATTAAAGTTCACTTTAATTTAAAATGGTTGGAACCTATACTTGTAAATTATGTGTTTCTTCAGATTCTAGTCAGTTCTCTACTCTCCTGTGCTCTAAAGGTATTATATTGGGGTTTAGTATTTTCATGCTTAAAAAGCATTAGTCTTATGTGTTTTAGCTCCTTTTGGGCAGTTTGCTTTAATGAGGATGATTGACTGTCAGCATTTCAGGTCTCCATCAGTAATGACTGGTACGTGGGGCACAGACAGGACCTGAAGTGGAACGTTAGAGTGTTGAAATGGCTTTGTTAGCATTAGGTGAGCCTGAAAAGGTTTGTTGTAATGCTTTCTACCTGGTGAGTCTGAACCTCTTCATCACTTGTCAGACCAGACAGCTTGAGTGTATTGTACTTGCTCCTGCGGGTACCTAAAGCCTAATTCTACCAGTTCTTTTGTGAGTTAAATAGGAGATAACCACTCAAAAACCTTTTATTTCTTCCCTCAGGCGGGGAATAGGTAGGCTGTTTTCTTCTACGGCTCCTGTCTGACTTAGTTGTAGCTTCAGAGATACTAAATAACTTGGATGGTGTTCCAGGAAGAGCTTTAGGTAGAGGGAACAAACTCCCTTGGCTCATTTGCCACTCAACAGGATTACAGCCCCCCCAGTACACAAGAAGTTTGTGTCTCCGCTTGACCCAGGCCAACTTCCTAGGTCCCAGCTGAGGAATGTGTGGGGCACGTGTGGGGCACCTGACATAGCCCTCCTCTTCAGCCTCGTCTTCCCTCCCATGAAGGGGGCTTGCAGACCTGCACACGCTTCCTTCCCCACGTCGGCCCTGCAGAAACATCTGGCAAACTTCTCTTCTGCCACACACGTTCTTTCCCTCTACTCTTTCTAACCTCTTTAATTTGTTATTTTTCTAGAGCAGCTTGCAACAGCTTTTGGCCCAAGTTTTTATAACAAGACTTTTGCTTAGGATAGGGCTGGAGGATGCTGTTAACTCCTTATCATCTGAGGACAAATCTTTAAATTTGGCATTGACAGTATACACTTTTTTTCTTTTAGTGCCTCTTTTTTTATAATGACGTGTGTGTGTGTAACTGTCCTGTGCCCCCATTAACTTTTATTTTGCTATTTGATTCCCATTAGGAAACTTCTGGAGCCCTAAAGCATAAGTATTTATACAATTCATAGGAAAGAACTTTGAAAGAATCCATGTCTGCTTAGGTTGGTATTTTGTACCATTTGAAAGCACTGTTTCCCATCTGGGGACCTGAATGGCAGTGTTCTGGAGAGCACATTGCTGTTAAAAGCTCTAATGGAGGATATTTTAATTTCTGTGAACAAATCAACCAGTAAAACAGTTATTTAAATATTTTCTTTGCCTGTCTAATGAGTTTTGTGATTGTTAGTGGAGATCAGGCAAATAGGCTTTAGTCCCTTGTTTGCTTTCTCACATAGTTGGTTTATTACACATACTCCCACCTGCCTTGGCGAGTAGACATTTAAGTAGTTTAAAATTTTTATTCATAGTCATGTAGTATTTGATTTATGTCCATAATGGATTATTGGTTAAAGTCTGGAAACATATGGGACACTAAAGATGAAAAGCAGGTTAATGAACATCATAAAAATGATGATAGTTTTGAAAATTAACTTTAGGATGCTTTTCACTAGATTAGTAAGCTGTATTCATTTGATAAAAATTCTCATATAGCCCATTGAGGTGTGTCTAATATTTTAATAACTAAATGTTAAAAAGAAAAATACAGTGATTATTATATTCAGTTTTGCTTTTAATTTATTGGGAATAAAAGCTATCCTCCATCAAATTTGTTTGCATTTACAAATAGCACCCTGAAATCTCTTGTATCTTGTCATTAAACATTTTTTTAAAAATGTTTACTTATTTTTGAGAGAGAGAGAGAGAGAGAGAGCAAGCATGAGCAGGGGAGGGGCAGAGAGAGAGGGAGACACAGAATCTGAAGCAGGCTCCAGGCTCTGAGCCATCAGCACAGAGCCCCACACAGGGCTCAAACTCATGAACCACAAGATCATGACCTGAGCCAAAGTCAGATGCTTAACTTACTGAGCCACCCAGGTGCCTCTCTCTTATCTTGCCATTTAGAAATAAAACACAGAAGGGGCTAAAATGAAACCACTTAATTTACTTTAACCACTTTAGACAGTTGAAGTGCAAAATGTAAGAATTCTGAATATTAGGTCATGGAAGAACTTTTCGTCTGTTTTTGATACCATATTTAAAAATACTCTTGGCCCCCAACATATATATATATGGTTTACTTTTTTTTTTTAAATGTTTATTTATTATTTTTGAGAGAGAGCACACGCAGGGAAGGGACAGAAAGAGGGGGAGACAGTATCCGAAGCGGGCTCCGGATACAGCTGATACAGTATCAGCACAGAGCCTGACGTGGGGCTTGAACTCACCAGTTGCATGACCTGAGCCGAGGTTGGTGCCCCTGGTTTTACTTTTGAAAAAATTTTTTTTGCATAAGTAAAGACTAGAACAAGTTTTATCACGGTATATTGTAAACGCTATATAGAAAGGTTATACAATACACTTTGTCATGATCTCAATAATATTAGTAATTTAAAATCAAATGTTTTAAACTTATAATTACTTTATCATGTAACATATAAATTACAGATTCGTTTAAAAATTACAGAACAGTTTCTTAAGATTGTATTATTGAGAGGATTTGTACTTTTAGAAGCATTGAGCAAAGCATTCGGCTATTGGAATGTATATCAGGGAGAAGAGCTTTGGGAAGGGAAATGAAACATCTCCCCAGTTTCTGCACCAGGGAGCGACTTTGTGGAAACGTGTACACATTGGCACAGACCGGAGCCAGTTTGGAATGACTTCAGCAGTGTATTGGCCCTGCTTGGTCCCTGTGTTATTGCAGAGTTGACTGTGGTGATGAGTGTCACCTGGCAAGGATGCCAAGCTCTCTACTTCTTTCTGGGGTAAGGATGGTTGGCAGGAGGTAGGAAGTCATTTATGACTCCTTCAGAGGCTGTTCTCTTGGTGTGCTATCTCCTGTGTGGCCACGAGGTTAAAAAACAGTCATTTAGGTGCTCAAAGGAAAGACCTAAGATAGTTCGAAAGAATCTTAGGGAAATGCAGAAATATTACTGTAGCTTGAGTAAGAGAAGCATTCTTAAGATGGCAAAAGTACGAGTATTGCTCATTAAAAAGGGAAAAAAACGATGTGTTTCAACAAAGCTTCCTGTTAAGCGAATATGTTTAAGTGGATTATGGTTCTCCATTTACATCTTTTTTTTTTTTTTTTTTTTTAAATTTTTTTTTTTCAACGTTTATTTATTTTTGGGACAGAGAGAGACAGAGCATGAATGGGGGAGGGGCAGAGAGAGAGGGAGACACAGAATCGGAAACAGGCTCCAGGCTCTGAGCCATCAGCCCAGAGCCCGACGCGGGGCTCGAACTCACAGACCGCGAGATCGTGACCTGGCTGAAGTCGGACGCTTAACCGACTGCGCCACCCAGGCGCCCCACTCCATTTACATCTTTTATGAAACTGGACATGCTGTACTAGGAAAAAAAGGGCCTCTGGATATGATTTGCATTTCTTAAGAATGCAGCAAATCAGTCACCGCATGCTTAAAATAATTATTTTCTTACAGAATTTTAACATGAATGCTAAGAACATTACCAGCAGCTTTAATGTATTAATATTTTACCTAACTTATGCCCACGCAGGCTGTTTTAGACCTAAACTAATGTTTATTTTGTAGCTGATGGTTGAAGTTCTCTTAGGAACTGTTAGCATATCAAAGAGAGCATTGAAGTTGTGCTGTTGTTTGTTTTGGGCTTTAGGAATTCCTGAAAGTTAGTAGCGGAACAGAGAATAGTGGAAGTGGGGTTCCTAGATGGTACATCCAGAATAGAATGTGAGTTTTTTGTGGATGATGGCAGGGCAAGGGAGATGGGGAAAATGAACTTGTGACATCATCATTCTATTTGAAATTCTGCTCGGTGAATTTGCAATTAAAAAAAAAAAAAAATCTGTAGAAAGGGAGGACTTAGGATTTGTTTAAACCCTTGGCTGCTATATAGAATGCTGCATAAGAAGAGAGAAGGAAAAAAATTGAGAGCATTCCTTCCGGTAGTCAGATTCTGAACAAACTTTGGGATAGCCGGAACATTTTCTCACAAAGGTTTCACTTTCCAGAAAGGGGGTGGAAAGTTAGTGAATTACTGGTTTGCAGGCAGTATGATGATGTTAGGCTCTATTAAACAGGAAGTAGATGGCGAGATGAAGCCTTGAAGAATTGCCAGGGTAGAAAAGGTAATTTGTGATTAAAAAAATTTTTTTTAATGTTTATTTTTGAAGGAGAGCGAGACAGAGTGTGAGTGGGGGAGGGGCAGAGAGCGAGGGAGGCACAGAATCCCAAGCAGGCTCCAGATTCTGAGCTATCTGCACAGAGCCCGATGCGGGGCTTGAACTCATGAGCTATGAGATCATGACCTGAGCCTAGGTCAGAATCTTAATTGACAGTCACTTGCTATTTATTTGAAATTTGAGGACCGCATGTATAGGTCTTTAGGTAAAGTAGGTTTATGAGTGCTAAAGTGTAATCTGATGAAGTATGGACATCCATTAGGAGGAGATATAATTTCCACAAATTCTTGTGACATGGTTACTCTTTTTTTTTTTAATTTAAATTTAAAATTTTTAAAATTTTATTTTTTATGTTTTAAAATTTACATCCAAATTAGTTAGCGTATAGTGAAACAGTGATTTCAGGAGTAGATTCCTTAATGCCTCTTCCCCATTTAGCCCATACCCCCTCCCACAACCCCTCCAGTAACCCTCAGTTTGTTCTCCATATTTATGAGTCTCTTCTGTTTTGTCCCCCTCCCTGGTTTTATATTATTTTTGTTTCCCTTCCCTTATGCTCATCTGTTTTGTCTCTTAAAGTCCTCATGTGAGTGAAGTCATATGATATTTGTCTTTCTCTGACTGACTCATTTCACTTAGCATAATACCCTCCAGTTCTATCTATGCAGTTGCAAATGGTCAGATTTCATTCTTTTTGATTGCCAAGTAATACTCCATTGTGTATATATATATATATACACACACACCACATCTTCTTTATCCATTCATCCGTCGATGGACATTTGGGCTCTTTCTGTACTTTGGCTATTGTTGATAGTGCTGCTATAAACACAGGGGTGCGTGTGTCCCTTCAAAACAGCACACTGGTTCCCGTGGATAAATGCCTAGTAGTGCAACTGCTGGGTCGTAGGGTAGTTCTATTTTTAGTTTTTAGAGGAATCTCCGTACTGTTTTCCCAGGTGGCTGCACCAGCTTGCATTCCCAATGGTTACTCTTATTATATTTATTTTACAGGTGAGGAAACTGAGTCACAGGGAAGCTAATGACCAAAGATTTACATATAACAATGGTAGAGCTGGGTTTTGGCACTAGGCAATCTGATTCCAGAGCTGACTTCTTTGCTGCTCTGCTCTGATGTCATGGGTAGAGAAGCACAGGTTCAGAATTAGGTTAACTGAAAGGAACATTGAGGTGATCTGATCCATGCCCCTCATTTTAGAAATAATGAAACTGAGGCTCTTCTAAAGAAATTAAATAGCTTGCTTAAATTACTTACCCTGGAATGGACCAAACACCTGGGTTATTTTCCAGTTTCCTTTTCTCATGCACATCTG
The DNA here is from genome assembly GCF_018350155.1 of Leopardus geoffroyi. Lineage (NCBI taxonomy): Eukaryota > Metazoa > Chordata > Mammalia > Carnivora > Felidae > Leopardus > Leopardus geoffroyi. The sequence continues at coordinate 149,241,499 of NC_059331.1, read as the reverse complement.
GAGGGAGGGGCTTTTCCCTAGGACAAACATAGGACTCTGCCCTCAGAACTCTTCCGCTTCTTTTCAGGGATGCTCAACAGAGCTAGTTTTGAAGTGTCTTTTCCCTTCCCCACCCTTCCCCACCCTCCCCTCTCCTTCCCTCCCTGTCCTTTCTCAAGTGTGCATGTTTTTGAGATTGTCTTTGAGGTCTGAGAAAGGGTAGATTGGAACTTTGAATTTTTGCCATATTTTAGGAAGGTGTATAGGATAGAAGAGAGGTTCCGCTGTCGAACGGCGACCCCAAGTAACAGTGGCTTAAAAAGTTAGAATTTTATTTTTCTCTCCTATACATTTTGGGTAATTTGATGATTCCTTTTTATTGCGACCCAGACTCCTTCTGTCTTATTGCTCTTCATCTCTAGGGTGTTTCCTTTCTGTATATATGGTCCAAAGTGGCTCCCAGCTGTCCTCCAGCCTCTGCTGTGGGGAATGACTCAGAAGCTTCACCCACCTTGTCTGCTTACACATAATTAGCCAGAAGATGGCCATGAGGGTATGAAACTGCGAGTGAGGCTGGAAAAGGTAGTCTTTATTCTTTAAAAAATTTTTTTTAATGTTTATTTATTTTTGAAGGAGAGACAGAGTGAGTGGGGGAGGGGCAGAGAGAGAGGGAGAGAATCCGAAGCAGGCTTCAGGCTCTGAGCTGTCAGCACAGAGCCCGACGCAGGGCTCGAACTCACAAACTGTGAGATCACGACCTGAGTCAGAGTCAGACGCTTAACCAACTGAGCCACCCAGACACCCAAGGTAGTCTTTATTCTGATCGGCCATGTGCCCAACCAAAAATTACCCCTTGTGGTATCCTGTGCTGTGTTAGTTGAAGTTTGTAGTTCTCTTTGGATTCCCAGGTAAGGCTGGATGAGGATATAGCCAAGATTGTAAGTGCTGAAAATTTGGGCATCCCTGAGACACAGGTTCTTTTCAGAATAGAGCTGAGTAGCGCTGGAGTATTTTGGTTATCAATACTTCACTTTGTCACATGTCTGAATTCCTGTTTGGATTTTAGTTATTCCTGATTTAGTAGCATGGGTGAAAAATTGAAAAGATTTGATATTTTCAGTTTATATTCAAACTGCGTAAACAGTATCTGAAGATTTCTCTGCTACTGTAAGGAATGAATAATTTAGTTTGATTTTCCTTTAAACTCAAATAAATAAGATGAAGATTAAACTCACGATAAAGCTATAGTATCTGTTACAGTATCCTGTCATTTGTCATTGCTACTCTGTCTTGAAAGCTTTGTGAAAAGCGATGATTTTGATATTTGTTATTGAGATACAGTTCTTATAAATAGATATTTAAAACCTTTTTGTCTTAGCCAGCGATTGTAGTGTATACATGTACTAAGCAACTTTAAAAAAATGAGAGTTTGGTACATTGAATAATAGCTTTCACTAGAGATGCTTCAGGCCATGAAACCCCAGTGAGAAGTTGTCAGATTCCATTTTAAGGAAGCAAGGCTAAATTTTGATATGTATTTCCTACTAAGTATAAATCTAATCAGAAAGCAAAGAACATTAAATGTTTTATTTTGCTAGTGGCAGCAAAGAATATAATGATAGATATAATATAGTTTAAATTTATAGTTGAAGTTATATTTTCTTTTAGCCTGTGCCTCTGTGGAATAAAATAAATAGGACTCTATGTCTGTTTTGCAGCCAAAATGGACAATTTATAGATTTTCTAGAACATTCCCAAATGTAGTGACTCTGTAGCATTGACTGCTGCATGTAGGAAATGGATCTCCATAGAGCCTTACTATCATTATGTTGCGGGTTATTTGTTGCGTGATGTAGAAAATCCTATCAGTGGTTATCTTTCATTCCTTTTATCTGACTTGCTTAACCTCAGTTGATTGCTTAAGTCAGTGACTAAGAATTTTTCATCAGCTGTCCTTGATAACATATTATCATTCATCATACTAGGACCATTGGTATTATCAATTGAAAAATCTAAATGGAAGACAAAAAATTAAACGCTTCTTGAAACAATGAAGTGCAAAGAGAATATTTTGACTCTAAGGCTCCCCCTACCCCATTTTCTACCTGTATTTAATATGGCCATCAAGTATAATTTTTCTGACACTTTGAATCTCATCATTTTCACTACAAAAGAATTCTTTATCAAATAGCCATCATGTGGCATGCTTCTAGGTAGCACATAAGAAACCATGGTATAAATTCTGCTCCCGCAAACATTATTACAATAATGGTCTCTGATTATACTTTCTTTGAGTAATTTGCCTTTTAAGAATAGTCTATTATAATGGTGTGTAGGCAGGATGGTGTGTGGGGTAAAGGGAAAAAAACAAACAAGTTTTGTTTTCTTGAATCTTGTGGTGGTACTCACTTTTAGACTCTTTAGTCCCATCTGGGTCCTTTTTGGTGTCAGTGGGTTTTTTTTTTTTTTTTTTTTTTTTTTTGGTGGTGTAAGTGAGGTTTGAATGTCTTGTCAGCTAATCTGATATATTTTGTGTATTTGATGTTCATGATTGACTTGATAAAGGTGTTTTTTAAAAACTGGAATTCAAGCATTTTTAAAAAATAACCTTTTAAATGATTAGGGATGTAAAAGTATGTTTTTTGTAAAAAGTACCATTAAGTATAAAGAAAAAGAAAAATGATCCATTCCCCACCAAATTTAAAGATATCATTAATATCAATTTGTGTATATATATATATATATATATATATATATATATATATATATATCATTCTAGACCCTATGTATAGATATATGTATGTATTTCTTTGTGATGGTTTCCTGTGCTCTTTTCAGTTCTAGACGTTTAACTTACAAAACAAAATGATCAAACAGTATGACCAAAAAATATGGTAAGTTTAGGTTCCTGGCTTTCTTGTGAGAATCCTTTCATGGATTAATATTCTTTAAAGCCCATTTCTTAATATTAGCACCATATTTCATAATCTGGCTCTCCTGTTTTACTATTTTGACGATTTTCCTGTTTCTGGATATTGAGTTTGCTTCCTATTTGTCATTGCTTTATATATACAATGTATGCTTTCTCCTTTGTTGTCTAAATCTTTCTCTTTGCTATCAGCCTTCATGTTTCTAATAGTCATTTAAATGGGCCATGAAAATGAATATTTAGACAATACTGGGTCAGCATTAGTTTTACTTTACCCTTCAGTCTCCTCATCATTCATCATAATCTATGACTTTAGCAGTGTTCAAAGAAAAGGAAAGAGATTAAAATTAATTCTTGTTACTGTCAGATTAAATTCACTTATAATAAATACGTGAACCTTGGAGATCAGAAGCTAAAATACTTATGTAGTTGGACCCCGACATCAGGCAAAATCCTAAGTTCTCATGAGAGGCACATCACAATTTTTTTTTCTTTTTCTTGTTTTTCTTTTTTCTTTCTGTTTCAGGCTTCTGTTGAAACTCCAGTTAGTTAACATACAGTGTGATGTTAGTTTCAGGAGTAGAATTCAGGATTCACCACCTACATAGAACTCCCAGTGCTCATCACAACAAGTGAATTCCTTGCTCCTTCCTTATCACCCGTCTGGCCTATCCCCCCACCCACCTTCCCTCCAGCAACCCTCAGTTCCAGGTTTTTTAAATTAAAAAAATTTTTCTTATTATATCTTTTCCGTCCATTGAAAAAAATTGTAAATCATAGCATGTTGACATTCTGAAGAATATATGGCTTAAAATAGTCTCTTGTGAAATACAGTATTGGCTCAAAGAAATGTGATACAATAGTCAAGATTTTAAAAATCAAATGCTGGTGGTTCTTCAGTTGAGTAGAGCTTCATTCTGTTTTTGTAATGATGTTCATCATTGGCCTTAAAATACCTCCATAATTTACTTCATCTTCAAGAAAAACCTCCTTGGTAATTTATTGATAAGAATTTAAGTCACGGAGGGTAAAGTCAGAAAGAGAACACAGGTGTCTTTAAACATGATTCTTTAATTAAAATAGCTTTGCCTTGCTTCTCATTGAGCTCTGTTTTACTGTCCATTTCAGAGAAATTCAATATGATACGCTTCTCTATTTCACAGTTGTATGTGATACACACACACACACACACACACACACACACACACACACACACAATGGTGACTGTAAAATGAAAGTCTTTTTGTGTGTGGCATGTTATACTATTCCTGTTATCTTGCCATGTTTCAGGTGCATATAGATTTAAATCTGAATGTTTCATACAATTCTCTTAAAGATATTTTTATATTATGTGTGTATAATGTCTTATTTTTTACTGTGAAATCCTCTAGGAACTCTATTACAGATAAAATATGTTAAAGTCACTTAAAATGTTAAAACACAGTAAAATTAATTTGGATTCATTTAATTTACAATTTGTCATGAAATTAGAGAAGATTTATATTTACTTCACTAACAGGGTGGTGGGTGGGGTGAAAGAGAGGGAGAATTTGGTAAGAAAATTCCCTGCGAGGACATCTCCAATTACTCAGCAAATTATGTGATGAAACTGTCATGTACATTAGAAATTGCTATTTACAGAGAATAAGTTGATATTCTAATTATTGGTCTTATTAGAATATTTCTAGGGACCTTTACCTGATAACATTTTTTAAAAGACTGGATCCAGTTGCTGAAGGTACTTAAAAATGACATAAATACATTTTTTAAAAGTATCGTGTGTGTTTAGATTATACTCATTCTTGCTGCCTTCCTATAATTTGTGCTAGTTTTTCTATTATATGCTATAGTGAAAGCTAATTTATTTTGGTGTTTATAGAGAAATTATTCCTTACTAAACCTTTCATTTCCTTAATTTCAAGAAAGACTCTCTGTGAATTGTTGTAAGTTAATTTAGACTGAGTAACTTGAAATACCTTCTCATTTTCCTGGAATATAAAAATGATATGGCCTGTTGAACTGTTTGTTCAGTGTTAATTCTGATATTGTCACTTATGAAACACATAGTTTTAATTGGCCAAGAACCATCAGATGTAGATAGTTTTGATGGGAAGTGTGTTATGTTTGGGAAATTGTTTTCTTAAAGGCATTAACCTGAAAACGTCTGTGGGTTCTTAATGAAAACATTAGAATAGTTTGTGGGTAGATGGATATCACCCTGTATCTCCATGTATTCTTGAGGTATCATGACAGTGAGCTGGAGTCTTCAGGCTGTAATTTGAACCCACCTTTCCATTTTTACTAAATTCCTGATGGAACCCTCAACCTTGTAGAACTCATCTTGAGGCATCAGAGGAGAAAAAAATAGACAAGTTGATGATTAGCAGAAAGTGGTTTTGGAAACCTTAAGGAAAATGAAGATGATCTGTATGACTGGGATCTGGCAAATGTGATTTTGGAGAGTATGGGGAGAGAGGAAGCTAGTAACACTTGGGCACCTGGGAGCAGAGATCACATTGGTGGAAGGCATTTTGCAGTTCTTACCAGATTTGTATCTGTGTTTGAAAAATCCATATTGTAGCACACCTGCATAGCTCAGTCAGGAAGTGTCTGACTCTTGATTTCAGCTCAGGTAATGATCTCATGGTTTGTGGGTTCGAGCCTCACATCTGGCTCCATGCTGACAGTGCTTGTGACTCTCACTCTCTCTCTGCCCCTCCCCTGCTCTCTCTCTAAATAAATAAATAAATAAATAAATAAATAAATAAATAAACAAACTAAAAAACCAACCAAACAAACAAAACAAAAAAAGAAAAATCCATATTACTATCAGTGCATTATTTGCGACTATCATTGGTCATATGGACCATAAAGTAGCTAGGTTTCCCGTGTTTTTCTTGTTTCAGAGTGAATATTTAATTTAGTCTAAAGCAGTGGTGGTCAGGGATGAGGCAGTACTGTTTCCAGGTGGGCATTTTAGACATTTGTAAGGGAATCCTGGTGTTCAGTGGTGTGGGCAAGGATCTAGATGTCTTGCAAGGCCTGGGATAGTTCTGTACCTTGAAGAATTGTCCTTTGCCCTCAATTTTCTGGATGACTCATCAGAAATTTATACAGTTGAAAACCTGCCTACTCAGCCCAGAACTTGTTTAACATACAAGCAGAAAGTCTGTTTTGCATGGCTTTAAGATATACTGAATTTTCTAAGAATGCAGCTGCTGTGTAACAATAGTTATATCTATTGCATTTGTGGTGATTTAATATATAAGCTCAAGATTCAGACTATTTTGCTAAGTCTTTTATTTATTTATTTTGAGAGAGAGAGAGTGAGAGCAGGGGAGGAGCAAGAGCAGGAGAGAGAGAATCCCAAGCGGGCTCTGTGCTGACAGCTTGATCTCGTGAACTGTGAGATCGTGACCTGGTTGAAATCAAGAATCGGATGCTTAACCGACTGAGCCACCCAGATGCCCCTCGTTACATCTTCTAGTGTGGTTAGGTTTGAGCATTGACTTAGCGAAAGGTCATTATTTTATTATAAAGTAGTGTCTTTTTATTCTTTTATAAATATAACACGTAGGGTATTATATTGATTACAACTTTTTTTGTGCCAGATTATCATTTATTTTCAGGATAGTAAAGGGACCATTACAAAATGTTTGCTAAAAGAAAGTAGCATTGTTTCTGATAGGGAGAAAAACACTGGTTTGAAGGAAGCACCTGTTTTCATTACTATCTTGGATAGCCCCAGGTATTCCAAAGGGTTTACATCCTGAAACCTGGTGTTAAGCTAACAAAAATGACACGCTACTGAACGAGAAGAAAGGGTTCTACTGCCTTTCTCCGTATAGCACTGGTATTGAGGAAGTTTGTGGATCATTAGGAATATAATCATAATAAATGTTTTTACTATTCTGTTCGGCCTAACTTTACTGTGGGTAATTTATTTTACTTCTCGAAAAAAGGTTAAGTGCATTCTTGGATTTAAATTAAAGACAGGACAAGGGCTTTGGTCTTGAATTCCCTGTGCACGGTCTTGTGTTTTAAAGGTGGTGCAATCAGCCTTGATCTGCTGATGTGCAGCTTCCGCAATGCCTCAGAGTATTATTTTTGCTTTACTAGAGATTATGACTACATTGAAAATCTTTTTTTCTGAATGATAAGTGGAAATTTTTTACTTTAGATGAAGGAAAAAAATAAACAGGGCTATTGATATAATTTTACTTCAAAAAAAAGAGGCCGATCTAATTATCACAATGTGAATTAAATAAAAAAAAAGCTCAGGATATTGCACTATAGCTTAATGAAAAATATAATACCAATGTGTATTATGCTGTCTCACAGTTTTAATATATTTGAAGTACCATAAATAAAATATGAATTAAGCATGGGTGTTAAACCTGACTTGCTTTTTCAAAAACTTCCCAGAAGAGGCCATTGTTCTGTAGTGGTTAGCTAGTGTTAAATACGTCCTTTTTGGCATCTCACACTTAATGGGCTATAAATGAAGTCACTGAAGCCCAAAGGTCTATCTGTGATCTTCTTCTGTTTCTACTGTCTAATAGTGGGCCAGTGTCTAGAAATAGGACTCTGTAGTTTTCTTCCTTCTCAAAAGGGCCATAATTGGGTCAAAATTTTTATTTTCATTCAAAAGAAGAAAAGTCTTCAGATTGGGGTCAGTTGACATTTCCCAGAGCTATAGAAAGTTAGGTGAATTAGAAGGTAGAATTTATTTTCAGACTTTTGAGACTTCTGCTTTTCTTGGGGTTTGATTTCATGCAAAGATAAATTAGAAAGTAATGTTGGTCACAGTTTAAAGAACTAAATATCCTATTTAGTAATTAATTTATTTGTGTATTATTTAAACTTCTTTTATTAGTGATTCATGAATTTTTGGATAAAATACAGTCTTTATTGCCAGAAAGCACACACTTGCTCATAACAGTAGGAACAGGGAAGATTGATTTATGACTCTAAGTGTCAGAGTGGTATTTGACTTTGTATTTACCAAAGGAAATTATTTAGGGAAGGACATTAGTCTTGGTTAAAGCTTTTTAGCACATGAAGTGGGCTTGTCCACTCTGTTTCACTGTTATAAATATACTTTAAAAATTGTGCTGTGAACGTTGCAACAGGGTGGTAATGAGAAGAGTGGACTGGAAGATCATATATAAATTTTAGTTGGTCTTCATTATGATACATTAAACAATCAGATCCTTGTGAGTGATGTGTACATTGTATTCTCCAAATTACTTCTGAGAAACAACAAGCAGCATTCATCAGTCTTTTAACAATTTACAGATTATTCATTATGGTTGCCCTTCAGACATGCACAGATTGCCACTTTTTGTGAAAATCGTCTTTTATTTATAAAATTTCTACCTCGTTCTTGTTTTATTCCTAAACTTTTGAAGAGAGGCCTGCACCTGCTGCCCACCATTGCTCTCTTGCCACTGATTCCCGGTGCCGACACGATCCGAATTCCGTGCACTCCACGGAATGAGAGGTAATTGTTAGCCATGCTTCCAGATCTTCCTCCAGTGCTCACGGTGGACTATAATTCACTGAACCTGGACTGGCCGTGGAGTCTTTCTACACACAGCACTCCAAGCGGCTGCTGCCAGTCGATTGAAATTGGCGCATGAGATGAAGTCTCTTCCTCATTTGTGCACATGGTATCTTGGTTCATTTCTTCCTTCCCATTCCATTTCTTCTTTGTCTCTAACAGTGTTCCTCTTTTATTCCCCTCCTTCCTCTGATGTATTTTTAAGGCCTGTTCCTTAGTCTTCTACTTTTTTCTCTCTACACAGTTTTTTCCAGAATTCACTGAGCTCAGATCTGTAATTGTCATTCCCAAATCAGCATTTCTAGCCAAGTTGCAAATCAAATCTGAATTCCATGTGGTGATTCTACCATTACTTTCAAATGAATTTGTCTGAAATGGAACTCATTATCTTTCTTGCCCAAACAGCTTCTCCTTAATTGACCATCATGGGTATTAGTTTTCTGGCATCTGGTTGCACCTTTGACTTCTTTCTTTCTTCTCTCAGTTACAGAGGATCAGTTTTTTCCACAAAAGTTCTTGTATCTTCCAGCACATCGTTTCTGTCAGTATCCTGAGTTCGGGTCTTCATCACCTCCTGCCCCCCTCCCACCCCCCCACCCCCAAATTTGAGGGACCATCAGGATCACCTGGAGGGCTTGTTCACACACGGATTGCTGGGCCCCACCCCCAGGGTTTTGTGATTTATAGGTCTAGGGTGGGGCTGAAATATTTGCATCTCTATCTGGTGCTGCTGCTGCTTGGGAGGGGAAAGAATTGGGGATGAGGGGATGAAGCTATACTCTGAGAACTACTTATTGCCTTATGATTTTCCCATCCTGTTTATCTGCAAACTTTTGCCAGAATAAACTTCCTGTTACACTCTGTTTCGTTGTGTTATTCCCCTATTTTAACAACTGTTCATGGTGCCCTGTTTCTTAACATTTCGTAACATTTCTTATCCAAACTTCTGCTTGGTTTCCAAGCCACCTCACAATTAAACATAATTTACCTTCTATTTTTTCTTCTTACAAATAAGCTTTATCGCGTTTCCTTTCCGTCTCTAGTGTAGGTACTTGCTCCTGTCCCACCTGCTTCATGAACGTGGGACTCCACGAAGCACTCCATGACTACAGCCAACCTTGGTATGGTTCCTTAATATTAAACCTCAGTAGCACAATTTTACTAACTTAGACTATAATCTATAATAGTAGGGATCGTATGCCTTCATCTCTTCTAAGGCCTAGCATAGGATTAAGTCAATGAGAATTTTTTTTTTTAAAGATTTTTTTTCATGTTTATTTACTTTTGAGAGAGAGAGAGAGAGAGAGAGAGAGAGAGAGAGACAGAGAGAGAGCACAAGCAGGGGAGGGGCAGAGAGAGAGGGAGACGGAATCCGAAGCAGGCTCCAGGCTCTGAGCTGTCAGCACAGAGCCTGATGTGGGGCTTAAACCCATGGACCGTGAGATCATGACCTGAGCTGAAGTCAGACCCCTAACCGACTGAGCCACCCAGGCGTGCCTAGTCAATGAGAATTTACTGCTTAATGAATTGATTGATTCCCTTAGTTTGTGTTATTCCTACAGGTTGCTTGATTTGGAAGAAAATAATTAAACAAAAATAAGTTCATATGGTTAGCCATAGAATGGAATACTAAGGTTAAATATTGAAACTGAAATCCCTAGCCAGCACAGGAAGCTTCCTCTCCTTTATGAGTAATAGAGTGTCAGTAGTGGTGACTCCAGATTTCTGTAAAGGAGCGTCCGGGAGCAGAAACCTGGTGCTGGTGGCAGTGCTGTGGGGAAGTGAGGGGGAAGGGTGGGGAGCTTGTCTTGAATTTCTTTTTTTGAGTAGCAGGTACACTATTTACTTACATTGTATGTGATTTTACAGTGTGTCTGTTTCTTCTTCTTCTTTTTTTTTAATGTTTGTTTACTTTTGAGAGGGAGAGAGAGATCATGAGCAGAGGAGGGGCAGAGAGAGAGGGAGAGAGAGAGAATCCCAAGCAGGCTCTGTACTGTCAGCACAGAGCCCGATGTGGGGCTCGATCTTATGAACTGATTTTGAGCAAAATCTGCAAAAACTAATTGTGGCAAAGCCTGGACTAAACGGGAGCCCCCTTCATTTCCAGTTTGGCCCTCTTTGCATTTCACAGGACTCCCTGGAGAAATGTTTGAGTATGTCCATGCTCAGGACTACCGAAGTGAAATGGAAGCAGGTTTGGGAAGTTTGGGTACTTTATTTGGGGCTGGAGATTTAACGCTGTTTCATTTATAGTTTTATCCCCATGATAAAACACATCCATTTCCGAAACAGAAAAAAATTAAGCTATGCATCAAAAAGCAATACCCAGAGGTAATTATTATTTTTTAATTTAAATTATAGATCTTATTTTCCTTGAGGCTTTGTGAGGTCTTGCAACTATCATTCAGGATATTAAGACATGAAATACTAGATCTATCTGATTCTCAATACTGGTTTTATGAATTATCTACTTAAAAATGTGGAAACTGTAGAATATGACTGATGAGCTTGTCTGTTGCTATACAGCTTCTGTGGCCTGGTATTGATGTGTGTTTTCCCATAGAAAGGAATACAGAGCTGGTTTCCGTGAGTGCTGATTGTGAAGTGAACAATAAAGTGGACATTATTTGCGTATTATCCATTCAAATTAGAAATTCACAAAGGTATATATAAATCCTGATGGAGCAGTAATACTACGAAAGAAGCCCTTAACTTGGTGCTCCTGACGTTTAGGCTGCCAAACTCTTTGTAGCACTGTGCTTTCTGATTCAGTATTTGTGGTTGTAAATGTGCATTAGAGATTTTTCATTCTAACATTGTCATTAACTTTAACATATAGGTAGCCTCAGTTACTCTGCCAGGTACTTCGACAGCATGTTTTTGAAGGCAGCCTTAAAGTACATTATCCTTGGGTGATAGTTAACATAACTGTCAGCTGAACATCATACTTAGTATACCTGTGTGTGCGCGCGTGTGTTTAAATCCGGTTTGTCTGCCAAGTAAATGGTGCTACAGAAGGATAATGGCAAACTGTTACATGTTTCTTTCTAACCTCAGATTTATCCTTGTCATCTTTTGACTCTTCTCCCAATCAAACCCTGCACTTTTTATAAGGAGTGGGACAGGATTTATTCTGCAACCCATGCTGTGAGCCATTTAGTTCTAATGTACTGTGTGCTGTATTTCATTCATTGCATGGATGCTTTCATTATTATATTTAAAACAATCGGTGCTCTTTTTTGTTTATTAATGAATTTGTTGAAATTATAAGATTAATGGATATTTCTTCAGAGCTGAAAATTTAATTTGGTTATGTCTTCTGGTGTAAGCTGTGGCTCAACTATCTCAATCCTGGCAGAGTTTCATTGTTTCTGTAAAATCTGCTTGTGTTATGTGAATATATACATTTATTTCCTTCTGTCAGTAGATCTTCATAGTTTCTTTTCAGTGTTTTTAAACCAGCATATGAAAATAATAGGCTTTGTAAAATCGGACATGACATGTGTGTGCAGATGGTAAAACTGGAAAGAGAAATAGAGGAAAGAAAGAGTCCCGAAGGACCTGACATTTTGCCAGGAGGCAAGCCATCATTTTCATTAAGTAACTTCTAGAGATTGTTTGAGAAATATGGTAACTGGGGAGGGAATTACAGTGTAAGGATGTTGCAAAGAAGATGAAGGGAAAAGGAAAGTCATAGGCGGAAAACGTTACAGGGGACATTGATACGTCCCTTGAGGTTCAGGGAATCCATGTAAATCTTGAATCATAGTTGTAGTTTCAAGTTTTGTGTTTTCATAGATGTGAGGCATTCATAAAATTCTTCCATCTTTTGGAGTCATTTCTGTTTTCCACTCAAGGAACTGTCTTGAGTATAGTGAGTCTCTCTCTTCACCCCTTCCTTCCCGGTCTCCTAGTTTAACCAGTTTCTGAAAACAGGATTTAGACACAAGTCATATCACATAGAAGCAAGTGAGGCATAATGAATTTATGCTACACTTCCTCTGAGTATTAAGACCATGGTATTCTATTCCTAAGAACACTAGGATCTAGAACAAGGTAGGAATCTTGGAGTTTCTTATTTGATCGTGAACCCAAATGAGAAACCTAGATTCTCAGAATTTCTTTAGACTTTAAATTCTCACGGGTGCCTGGGTGGCTCATCTGGTTAAGCGTCTGACTCTTGATTTTGACTCAGGTCATGATCTCACGGTTTGTGAGAATCAAGCCCCACATTGGGCTCTGCGCTGAGTGTGGAGCCTGCTTGGGATTCTCTGTCTTCTCTCTCTCTGCCCCTCCCTGCAACCCCTCGAAATAAATAAATAAGATTTAAGACAAAAAGAATTTAAATTCTTAGAAATTTAGAATGTGGCCAAGAGGAGTAAAAGATTGCTAGGCAGTCAGTAAAGAATTAGTGGACTAATGAAGACATGTGTTTAGAATGTTGTTTACTCAAAACAAGTACAGATTTGTTAGGAATTGTGAGCAGCTTTCAACCATACAAGTATTTATTATTTTCTTTTTCTTTTTTTTAATTTAAAGTCTTAAAAAATTTTTTTTAACATTTTTATTTATTTTTGAGAGAGAGAGAGAGAGAGAGAGACAGAGCATGAGTGGGGGAGGGGCAGAGAGAGAGAGAGAGGGAGACACAGAATCCGAAGCAGGCTCCAGGCTCCGAGCTCTGAGCTGTCAGCACAGAGCCTGACATGGGGCTCGAACCCACAGACTGTGAGATCATGACCTGAGCTGAAGTCAGATGCCCAACTAACTGAGCCACCCAGGCGCTCCTATTGTTTTCAATAATAGTTTTAAATAAAGGATTTAGGGCCAGATTTGCTATATCCAAGCCATTGCAATACTTGACTTTTTCTCACATGTTCTTTGGTCAGTGTTGTATCATCTATAACTAATTGAGAAAATGCCACTATTTGTGTTCATTAAGACACAATTTGCCACTGAGGAAGACATTAACATGTTTTTTGAGAAGATTTTTAAAAGCAAAGCATTCAAGGATGTGAAGAAAATACCCTTTTGTCTTAACACATTTTAAAAGGAAAGTGTCGTATGTATGTAAAGGCTGTGGAACCATACTTACTGAGCTTGAAATAGGTTTGCAGATTTCCATGGCAAATCTGATTTATATGGCTTGAGCATTTCTCTTTTTCACTTTTTCTCATTTCCCAAACTTTTCCCGTCCCTAAAGATCTGCTTGGAAACTCACTGTGCTAATAGGCAAGGTTGGCCTTTCTTGTGCTTCTCTTAAAGTAGTCCATCCTGAAACTCTGACCTTTTAATTTAATAACAGTTTTATTTGAGAAAATGTTCAGATCCTGAGAGCTGAAAAGAGTGTTTTCAGAAAGGCCGTTTTAAATAGTGGTCTCCAAATGGTATATCTTTTTCCCTTCTGTGCTTTGGACCAGACCCATCAGAAGAAATATATTGTTGTTTTCTGTATTCTATTGATTTAAAAACAAATAACATAAAACTTAGATTTGCTCAAAACCCATTACTACACTGGTTTATTTTCCTGCCTGGCTTAGATTTGCTATTTTAGATTTTAAACTCTTTATGCTAGGTCATGTTTTATCTTTTGTTATTTTAAATTCTCACTTGTAGCTAAGGTAATTACTTTTTCAGCTGTGACCTTGGATGTGAGACCCAACATTGCATTTTTTTTTTTTTTTTAAAGAACTGGCTGGGGCATTAGAAAGACAGCTGTGCGTTGGTGTCTTTACTGACCATAAGTGATGTCAGCTAGTTGGTCCCTTGGGCATGTCTTCTTCAATGACCTCTAGGAGATCCTGGCCCTTTGCATTGCTGGTAATTTCTCACTCCCACCTCTTTCCCTTGTGGCCTGCCTGGATGACATCACCAGTTACCTCCATCTCTTTCTCACCTCACCCCTGGCCGGTGGTGGGGTTGACCTGATAGGCAGGATAGTATAGAGAAAGAGGACAAGCCTTGAGGCTACATTTCTTTCTCTGCAATCTCTTCTGCATGGCTGCCTTCCCAGCCACCCAGCTCGTTGCCATTTGGTAATGGAGTCCTTACTGTTCCAGTTTAGGTTTATCACACGATTGTAAGAAGCTCTCTGCAGACTTTGGCTTTTCCCGTGGTAGGAAGCCCCTATATGTAAGAGGCATAAAGCACACTGTGGAAGATATGGAGACTTAGGAAATAGATCCCATTGCTGTATCCTCAGATCTGGGATGCTGAGGTCTCACTGAAGCTTAGTTTTAATTGGTTGAATGAAATTCAGTTGAATTGTGGTTGAGAATTTGATTGCATTTTGCCTGAGACAAATGTTGGCTGTGGTACTTTGAAAAAATCCAGGGGAAGTGGTGTGACTACACATCAGCCTGTGTGTGGATTCTAACTGGTATGTGAAACTTAAGGGTATAGTTTGGGCAGCACTAATCGGATTAAATACTTGTTTCAATTTTTGCTACTAATTAGAGCTACCAGCTGTGAGCAACTTGAAACAATGTAGTGTGATGTTGTTTTGCTTGTTTATGAGAAGTAGCTGACAATGTGAAAATCATCGCCTTGTGGAGTGCATAGCCTAGAACTTCATAGACAGTTGACACCCGTGTAACCCAGCGGGTCCTGTTTTTGGTTGAGGAAGTCAAACCTCGGGTAGGTTATTTGACTGATACAAAGTCTAGCTAATGGAAAAACAGGGACTATTCTGTTTAGACTCTTCGTTGACCTATTATTGTCTAATTTCTCTTGTTGGTGTTTGTATTGTTTTAAACCTTTAATACTAAAAGAATTTAAAGATTTGCCTGAATATAGACAGAATTCTCTGTTCTAGTTCTTTTCTTGATTTTATGTGACCTTTTCAAAGCCTAGACTTGTATCTTTCTCATCTTATGGATGGTGAAGGAGGAGAGAAGCCAAAGGGCAGCATAGTATATAGTTGAAAGGGACCCTGGAGAACATCCATTTGAGAACAACCTTTTGAGGGAAACTGTCCAGAGAGGCTGGTAACTTCCCCTAGGTCCTCCAGATTGTTGATGGCCAAGCTGGGATTAGACTCAACTAGTGTTTACCCTTTCCCTAATTCGTTGTCCATTCTTCTTTTTTTGTATTATATTCTTTTTTCTTTGTAAAGCTTTATTGAGATGGATATACATTTTATTTATACATTCATCAATGGATAGGCATTTAGGTTGTTTTCACTTTTGGGATATTGTCAATAATACTCTGTAAATTTCTTCATGTTCTCAGCAACACTTGTTAATGTTTGTCTTTTTGATTATACTGTGTTTGAATTGGTGTATCATTGTTTTGATGCCTTTCCCTGATGATGAATGCCCTTCAGTCACGTTTCATATGCTTATTGGCCATTGGTATCATCTGTTTTAGAGAAATGCCTATTTCTATCCCTTGCCCATTTTTAATTTTGTTGTCTTTTTGTTTGTGTATTCTGGATACAAGTCTCTTATCAGCTATATGATTTGTCAGTATTATTTCTCATTCTGTCAGTTGTCTTTTCACCTTCTTGATGATGTCCTCTGATGCTCTTGTTGTTTCCTGATAATCTACAACTTAGAGAACACAGGGGCGCCTGGGTGGCTCAGTCAGTTAAGCGTCTGACTTCGGCTCAGGTCATGATCTCATGGCTCCTTGGTTCAAGCCCCACATCGGGCTCTGTGCTGACCGCTCACATTCTTTGTCTCCCTTTCTCTCTGACTCTCCCCTGCTCACACTCTTATCTCCCTTTCAAAAAATAAATAAACATTAAAAAATAAAAAAAAAAAAAAGAGAACACATCCTTATGACCTTTCCCATATCTTCTTTGTTATTGTCCAGTGTCAGCTAAATTTTAAAAAGGCTTTCTATGTCCTGTTGTAATTCACTTTTTTGCATACGCGCTGAGGCAAGGTGCTGATAAGCGTGGAAGATCATCAAAGTGTTGTTGCACAGGAGAGACGGTCCCACCTCATTTCCCACCTAATAGCCTCTACCATTTGAAATACTTCTTAGCTCCTGTAGGTATCCCTAGATTCCCCCCAATTTTTGTGGTGCTTTCTTGGTCATGATTTTGGGTAGTGGATTTCTAGTAAAGAGGAAATGCTCTCTACATATTTCTTATGAAGGCTCTTAAGAAGTATGTCAGATTTGTCTGTTTGATTTGCTATCATAGCTGTAAGAATCTTTACAAAACATATCGTACAACATCTTCCAATTGGAAACACCAGATGTTTCAAATCAAGTCACCAGGTATTTAGAAAGCTCCAGCTGTGTTCTCAGCATTTTTTTTTTTTTACATCTCTCTCCAATTGTTGGCACTTGACGTGGATGACATAGTTTCCAAAAATACGGCTTTAACATTTTTGCTCTCTCCCCCCTTCCCTCAGAGGATGTCCTCCTTCCAGCTCAACCTCAACCTGCTCAAGGAGCTACTCAGCTTCATTAAGGTCCTCGAGTGGATTGCTTCTATCTTTGCTTTTGCCACCTGTGGAGGTTTTAAGGGCAAAACAGAAATTCAAGTGACTTGTCCTAAAGTTAATGAAAATAAAACGATTACAGCTGCTTTTTTGCCTATCCATTCAGGTTGAATGAAGCATTCATTATTTGAGGCAATTCCAGATGCAAACGTGTGTGATGTAAATTGGAAAAATTATGTCCTTACTGGAGATTACCCTTCTTCTGCACAATTCTACGTTACATTTGCAGTCTTTGTCTTCCTGTACTGCTCAGCTGCCCTTCTGCTCCATGTTGGTTATATGAACCTGGGTGGGGATAGTCAAAACCTTCCCATGATTGGCTTCATTGTTACTCTTGTTGCCACTTTTCTGTGGTTGGTGAGCACTTCAGCCTGGGCTAAAGCTCTTACAGATATTAAAGTAGCTACTGGTCACAGTATTGTCAAGGAACTTCAGCCTTGTGACCATCAAGAAGTGACATGTTATTTTGGCTCTGTGGCTAGTATTGGATCCCTAAATGTGTCTGTGATCGTTGGCTTTCTGAATATGATACTTTGGGGAGGAAATGCATGGTTTGTGTACAAGGAGACCAGTTCACACAATCCATCACATACTTCTGCTTCCCACCCCAAGGAGGTATTCCACCTCCTTCTGGAATATAATTAAAGGGAGAAATACACTGTATGAAACATGTCTATACTTTGACCTGTTGCCACCATTTTGAGAAGCATTATTTGTTTCTAATAAAAGTAATGGCTTTTTCAATAAATCGGTGGGTTTAAAATTTTGCTGCTTTTTTATATAAAGCCTGTGCCTTTCCTAGAAATTTAAGATGTAAGTGTATTCTCACATGTAAATTTGAAAATTCAGGGGCCTATTATGAGATGATACACATTTTTAGATGACTGGTTATTTCTTTACTAAGTTGTTTGCCTTCCAGAGTTGTTTACACCTTAAGCCTTAACATATGTCTTCACTCAGAAAAGAGTTACGTTGTCATATCATAATAGGAGGAAAATCTCTATTTGGAATATACACTACTGTAAGTTTGTACAGATCATACATCTAAGACCTGTCTTTAAGAAAGCCTTGATTACATAAATCATATTTAGAAAAAACATTTAGTTCAGAATTTGTATCTGAACATTGTTTATATGTTATGAAAAACTTTTAATTGCAAAGACTGGTTGTATGTTTTATTTCTGGTTTTCTAAGTGACCTACAGTACTTAATAGGTGTACTAAAATTGTTTTGGAAACGGGGTTTGGAAATTTCTGATAGATGTATAGTTAAGTTAGTGATTCTGTCGCATGAGGCAGAAGCTTCTATTACGCTGGTTGTTTAATAGACTTGCTATAGAAGTAGAAAGAACGTGGTTCAGGTTGAGATTTTGATATGTCTGGGCTTTACTCTCAATGGTATTTGTTGTCCTTTGTTGCTCATGCCACTTAGTGCAGGCTGAGACCTAGTCTCCTTGCAAGCAGAAAAATAAGCCACCTGTTCTCGCAGACCCTTTCATAGGGTTAAATTTAAGATTGCCTTTCACTTTTGAAACATTTAACCTTTAGATTCAATGAAGTTACTATTTTGAGTATAGCATTGATATTGTGAAAATAAATGCAATTTGGGTTTCATGTTTCTTCATGTTCATTCTTCTTGCACAAGTGGATGATTAAGGAATTATGCATCATAAACAGGAATTTAAGTGAGCTGTATTATGGGTGCACTGTGTTTGTGCACACATTTGGGTATATTCTGAATGCAGGGGTTATTCACATTTTGCTTCCTAATCTTTTTGTTGTACAGGGCCAGATTTCTCATTCTTACCGCATGATTGTTTGTATGTGAAGCACATCTTGCTGTTGCCTTATTTGTGTTGCTTTTGTTCGTGGCAAGACTTGTCAGTATGAGAACGTGTATCTTTTATGCAACAAACTTAATAAAGAAGTTAAAAGAAAAATAAAATTTTCATAAATTGTAAATGTCCTTTTTCACAAATTATGGAAAAATGGTTGTAAATACAAATGATTTTCTTCCTGTCGTTAGTGGTTCTTTAAAGTGTTTAATTACCAAAGTGAGAATGTTTTGATGTCCGCTTCCTCTTCCTCTCTGAAGTCCCTTCCTTCCAGCCTCTCCTCCTCTTCTACGTGATGGTCACACTTTAATGATAGGACATCATCCTAAAGAATTTGTACTTAATGGTTCGGTCCCCACTGGGCAGTAAGCAGCTACTTGAGTTTATTATACGTTTTGGCAGGTGTGGAAGTTTCTAGGTCACCAGGGAACTTTTGATTAAATTACTCCTGAAGTGCACTAATTGGTCTTTTCTACAGTGCTTAGGTAGTTCCAAGGAGATGCTGACCAGCTGGCAGAACTTTGCCCATTAAGATCTAGTCTTCACTTTGTTTTTCTGGAGTATTGTCTTGCTTTTGTTTTTAAGAAATCATTGATTTTCTCTCCTTCCACTCTATTGATCCTAGTTTCTGATGAAGAATTGAAAAGAAGAGTGGCTGAGGAGCTGGCGTTGGAGCAAGCCAAGAAAGAGTCTGAAAATCAGAAACGGTGAGTTTTGCGATATCTGAGAGAGATTTTGGTGGACTCTTGTCATAATTATGAAATATTTTTGGAGAGGAGTGATTGTAATAAGACTCATATTTGTGTTTGAGCTGCAGAATGTGTTGAACATATGAACGTGGCCATTTTCAGTTTTGGATGGTGCTTGTTCAAACCCTCCCTTACTCTCTTCCCACACTCGATTGTGACAGCTGTATCTCTCGTGTGGTTCTTAGCTGCGTGATTATCGTACAGTTTCTCGGTATGTGAGAAGTATTTCTTGAGGATTCTCCAGGCATTTCTGAGGCTAGTTTCTCTCAACAAATGGTTTGTGATTGTAAATTGTGTAGTCTACTGTGGGTGTTAAGGTTTACGGTGTTGTAGCTACTAGTGAATGTTACATGTTTTACATAGTGCTCCTATTAACAACAGATAGCACTAATCAGTAATGTGCTCACTTAAAAGAGCTGAGACATTGCAGAAATATATAAGGTTGAAGAATCAAAATCCTCCGTAACTCTGTTCTATGCAGATAACCACTCTTGAACATTTTATTCTTTTGTACATCTGTACAATTATTGTCATTGTTACTACTGCTAACAGCTGAAAGAATGTTCACTGAAGTGTTTTTGTAATAGTAGAGAACAGGAAGCAGTCCACATGCCCATTATGGGGACAGGATGAATGACTTAGGATACATGCCTACAATGGAGTACTAGACAGTCAAGTACGTCCTCCTGTGCTGATTCAGATAGATGTGGAAAAGCCATAAATTGATAAAAAGCAACGCTCAAAACAGCATAATTTTTTGTGGTAAAAAATACTACTTTTAAAGATTTAAAGTATGTACTTATTCATAAAAATATATGACTACATTTTAATCCAAAATAGAGTCAAGTGTTCCATCTGTGCTCCTTCTGAAATTTGCATGTAGCACAGTGTATTATATAATCATGTGAATATCTTTCTACTGTGAATACTAGGCACATGCCTACCATGTGTAGATGCCTCGTATGTATTTGTTCTTATTTTGGACTGCTTAACTATTTTGTTTGAGAGAGCTCAATGTAAAGAATCTTTGAATTATTCTAGTCCTCACTGACCACAGGACCTTCGACATATAATTTAACCTCGCTGGGCCTTAAAGATTTTTATCTCTAAACTGAGGAGTTTGAAAAATGTTCCCTAATATTTCTTTCCCTTTGGCAATGTGCTGAGCTACCTCTAATTTACTTGAAATGTATGGAATAGGACATAAGTTTTATGATTAAGACCACCATTTTCTCAGGAAATAGGGAAGGCTCAGGGCTTAGGGTTTAAAAAAAAATCAAGATGTAATTAGTACTGCTAAAAGGGTTTTCTGTGTATTTCAATAGTTTCCTACGCAACACTTTATAATTACTTAATTGGGTTAGGTTGGTGGAGTATATAATTAGAGAGTGGAGTTTAAATATTCAAAAAATTTCAGACCATTTTCATTAAGAAGCAAAGAAAATCGATATGTTATGGTAGAATTTCTTGTCTTTGAAATTTTATTATTTTTAATTGAATTTTATTTTAATAAGGCTTTTTTTTTTTTTTTTGGTTAGACTCTCATATTTACTTTGCTTATTATATTTCACATAGGACTTTCGTCTTTCCTCCACATATGGTACAGGCTTTCAGTTACAATAACTCTCACTGTGGTGTCTTGTTTTTGTTTTCATGTGTTTTTTTCCCCCCCTTTATTATTCAACTCCCATTTGCTCTGCCTTGGTCTGTGAAAGGGTAAAGGGCAAATGGGATGAGTAAAAGGTACCAGTGAGAGCCAATTTCTTATCTCTTGTGGACTGGGGTTGGCAGCTTTGCTGTAACTGGACAAATGACTATTGATAAAGAATTTATTTTCTGTCACCTTTAAGGAGAGCGGAGGGTAGTACAACCTTTTTATTATTTTTTCTTTACAAAAATATTTTGTCTGAAGCCTTCTTCAGAATGAAAATTTCCAGCTGTCAGATCTCGGCAAAAAGTGTGTGTTCATCTGTATGGTAGTTCTTGGAAGAATCAATAGCTATTTTTTTTTTTTTTCTTTCTTTTTTCTACTGGAGAAGAAACTTCAGAAGAAGCATTAAGAAAGTTTTATGCATAGTCTTTTAAAAGCAACGTTTTGGAGTCACGAGGCATTTATACATTATTGTATCTGTTGCCTTAATTGAGTAAACCCTGGTAAGCAGTTTCAGAGAATGGTTCCTTGTGCCATTGTCCCGTCACTTGTAATGTTGCTTCATTGTTTTCCCTTGCTGTCCAGATACACACATAACTGCAGGTAGTTTCCCAAGCACTTAAGGTTGGCACGTAGGTACACGTATGTGTAAGGAATGAAATTTGTGCAAAAAGGACTTTGGAAATCATTTAGATTTTGTTATTTTTCTCCACAGAGTATTTGTTATCCTTGTTTTACCTTCTTATTATGGACATTTTAAAGCACACTGAAAATCAGAGATAAGTACAATGAATCCCTAAAGCCCATCACACTGTTTCAACAATTCTGGCTTCATCTATAATCCATTCATGCTGCCTGTGTGGCGAATGGTAAGGGAAGCAGTAATATTTTTTTTCTTTTTAAAATTTTTTTCTTAATGTTTCTTTTTGAGAGAGAGAGAGTGAGAGACAGAGTGCGAGCGGGGGGAGGGGCAGAGAGAGAGGGAGACACAGGATCTGAAACAGGCTCCAGGCTCTGAGCTGTCAGCACAGAGCCTGACACGGATCTTGAACTCAGGAACCGCGAGCGAGATCATGACCTGAGCTGAAGTTGGACATTCAACCCATTGAGCCACCCAGGTGCCCCACCAGTAACATTTTTAATAAGCTGATGAACTTTGTGGCAGCAAGCTAATCCAAAATGTCTTCCATCAGGCTAGCTTAAAGAAGGACTTTTGTTTCAGTTAGGTTTTTTGGTTGAAAGACTGGAACTGAACTCTGGGTAACTTAGGAAGCGAGGAAATTTTTAGAAGCATATTGGATAGCTCAAGAGAATCAAAAGGAAGATGAGAGAACTACTAGGTAGGGAAGAACTGAGTACTACTGAAACTGTACACAGCAGGGTAGAAGTAATTCTCCCAAAGGAAATCAGGATGAAGGTTTCACAACAAAGGGGAAAGAATGGTGGGCGGCTAAATTTCATTGAATTGAAGATGTCATCGATTTAAGAAGCATTTGATGTACCACTAAGAAAAAAATTGCTGCAAATTATAGCACAGTAGTTTATCTCTTAGAAACTTTATTGAAAGAGCTCATTAAGATTTACTTTGAATTTTTAAAAAACCTATTACTTTGTGTATTCATGAAAAAGGAAAATGTAAGCAAAATAAATAGGTTAAGGTAGTGTTCTCAACTGAGGGAGGTTTTGGTCCCCAGGGGCCATAAGACAATGTCTGGAGACATTTTTGGCTGTCACAGCTTGTCATTATTGCCATCTAGCAGGTGAGGCCAGAGGTGCTGCTAAAAATCCTGTAATGCATAGGGTAAACACCCCCCACCCCACGCAAGAATGATCTGGCCCAATATGTCCCTGTTCATATTGGGTCTGATTCTTCTGACTCGCTCTTTGACTCAGGGTCTTGATGTTCTTGCTTTTCCATATGGGATGCCATATTCTGTGCTATCAACACCTTGGCAACACAGCATTCCTTCCTTACAAGTTTGCTCCGCTGTCATTCCTGGGTTTTTTCCAGGCTGCTGCTGCCAGTTGTGCAAGTTTTGATGCTACGCGCAGGCCGTGACAACCGTGCAGGACTGCCGCGTGGCAGACAGCAGTTGTGAGATGCTTTCAGGCGGGAGAAAACACGGCACATCACAGTCCTGGAGCTGCATTTTCCGGTACAGTCCACACACGCTCCAGGCCATGACATCTGTCAGGTCCGAAAGGACTTCCTGAGGGTCTGCCTCCTGTCCCACCTGCTCAGAAGGCCTTGGACGGCATCTCTGCCTGGCAGTGCCACATGCCGTTAGATCCGGTTCAGAAATGTTTGGACTGGCCATTGAAAATTCACCTGAACTCTTTTCCTTTAAATCTCCACTCTCTGAAATCTAACCCGCAGACGTAGCCTAATTAAAAGTTGCTTTGTAGGAAAAGGTCTTCATTAAGACCAGTGACAATGCAGCTGATTGTAAGCACCATGACTGTATGTGTTGCATTCTCATCGTATCTCAGAAAACATTTACATGTGGAAGCTCAATTCAGTTAATTTTAGGTCCGATTCTCTTTTATGAAAATCTTTAGTTATTTGCTTAGTTGACAAGATGACACCCCCCAAATCACTGACCTAGTAGTAGTACACTACAATTGATGGGTCTAATTTGGAATCCTAGTTTTGCTTACCACCACATCTCATGGATGGAACGGTTGTTTGGTGCATTGGGAGTCAAGAGTAAATTGAACGCCCGTGTCAGCAGTCTGTTTTTGCTGTTATTCTTTATTGCCTGTTTTGGATTATGGCCGACCGTACTGTGTTGTAACCGTAGCAGGCCAATGTAGCAGGGATACAATATGCCACAATATGTGGTCTTTTGCACCCCACCTCCAAGAGTCAGTCTCTGACAGCAAGAAAAATGGAACTACTTCTGACCTCTGACCTTTGGCATTTGAATTTCACCTCTTTACCTGTAAAGGCAAGCACAGGTGTTTCAGTTTTAATAACCTTTCTTCAAGAAACCAGGAAGGGAATAGCTATGCGATGTTGTAACTAACCGAGCATTAACCAAGATGACTTACCTGCTGTTTTTGATGGACATCAGTTGAAATTTCACCTCTTTTTTTTTTTTTTTTTTTAATTTTTTTTTTTCAACATTTATTTATTTTTGGGACAGAGAGAGACAGAGCGTGAACGGGGGAGGGGCAGAGAGAGAGGGAGACACAGAATCTGAAACAGGCTCCAGGCTCTGAGCCATCAGCCCAGAGCCCGACGCGGGGCTCGAACTCATGGACCGCGAGATCGTGACCTGGCTGAAGTCGGACGCTTAACCGACTGCGCCACCCAGGCACCCCCACCTCATTTTTAATTACTTGGAAAATTACCTTAGATTTGTGAGACTTAAAATAATTAGTTTGGTTAATAAATTAGTCATAAATTTTATCAGTATCTGGGTAAGTTAGAGTAGAGCACAGTCCATTCAGTTTTCAATTTAGAGCATCAAGTAAGGGCTTATGTCAGCAAACAAGGGCTTAAATAAGCTTATTTGTGCGTTTAGTTTCTTATCGTAAAAGTGAAATTCACAGTGATGGTATCTTCTGTTTAAACTCATTATGTATCATAATTCATTTCAGCTTTATTATTAGATGTTTTCTCCCCTTGCAGGAAAAAACTGGGAAAGGAAGGAGGAAAGAGTCCACTGGAGAAAAACAGGGTATTGTGGGTTAGCGTCCCACTGAAAATACCTGTCAGAAGTTACGTAGCGTGATGCCTTTCATGTAGTGAGCTCTCACAGAAATTGTTGAGTTGAATCACTGGGCCTGGAAAATCCTGACAGTCTTCTAGCAGGGACGGCTTGTTCTATAACATATACACATATATTCTATGTTTTGTTAAAAATAAAAACAAATTATGCCTTCAAAAGTCAGACGTTGGGGTGCCTGGGTGGCTCAGTTGGTTAAGTATCCAACTCTTGACCATGAGTCATGACCCCATGGTTCTTGGGTTTGGGCCCTGCATCAGGCTTTGGCGCGGACCCTGCTTGGGATTCTCTGTCTCCCTCCCTCTCTCTGCCTTTACCCCGCTCACTCTCGACCTCTCTCTCTCAAAATAAATAAATAAACATTAAAAAAATTAATAAAAAATAAAAATCAGACTTTAACTAGAGACTATAGATACTTGTCTTATAAATCTTTGTTTTAAGTTAGTGCAGTGTGAGACACCATTTTCCAATTGTAGACACAAATCACACAGTTATGAGATTACATACCTTCAGCCTGTGTGTAATCTCTAGGTGTATAGTACTTAAAAAAAAAAAACAGTTTTCAGGCAAGAAGTACCATGGATAACCGTACTCATCATAAAAGTGCAGTTTTTTATTTTGCTGTTTTTAATGTTTATTTTTGAGAGACAGAGAGTGAGTGAGAGCACATCCGCGAGTAGGGGAGGGACTGAGAGACAGGGAGATCCAGAATCTGAAGCAGGCTTCAGGCTCTGAGCTGTCAGCACAGAGCCCCAGGCGGGGCTCGAACCCACGAACTGTGAGATCATGACCTGAGCTGAAGTCGGACCCTCAACCGGCTGAGCCGTGCAGGCGCCCCTTAAAAGTGTAGTTTTTAAGTGACTTTAAAAGATCACCTAGCAGTCAGTATTTTCTCAAGGCACTCCACTGTCACAGGCAAATGAATTTTAACTTCTGATTTATAAATATTTGCAAATAAGGTGATTGATGAAATTTGAGTTATCATTCTTCAGTGACACTCCTCTGATATCCGGGTGTAATGTGTATCACTCTGCTGTGATGCGAATGTATTTCTGTGTCTGGCTTGCTAATGGTAGTGGACAGTTTGTTGGCATTATCTGCAAACTACTCCTTTATACTCGCTGACATTTAAGAGCTCTTTCTGTGGTATTAAAAGCCCTAATATAATAGATTTGTTTTCTTATTGAAGCCTTTTTTTTTTTTTTTTTTAAATGCATACTGCATTGCTGTTGTTTTATACCCATCCCTTTTCTATTCCATTTGTTTAAAAGTAGATCAAGACCTAACCCGTTCTCAGTGCGGTAGGAAGATCACGTGTAGCCACCCAGTACTTTTCCGGGGAACATGATTGGAAGTGCTTTGTATGTACTGGTTATTGGAATCTCTCACCGTCTGCTGCTTTCATCTTTTTCTCTTCAAGTGACACTTTTCTCTTTTTAATAGAATCCACTCTATTCTATAACCAGTCATTATAGAAGGTTGGATTATTGAGTCTGTGTTTTATTTAAATCTCTTCTTTTTCCAAAGCCATTTTTCTTTCCTTTCAATGCTACGTTGTTGGAGAAGCCCACCCTGAATCCTGTTTAAGAAGCTCTTTCTACATGGTAGGAATATTAAGCCTGGAAAACCAGAATCAGTCAAGCATGCCGTAGAAATCTGTAACTTTTTCACTGATTGTAACAGCAGTGATGTCCAACCACTTCTTGTTCACGTGTATCTTCTGATAGTAATTACAGAGTTTTCTCTCGTGAAGCATAGTGTTTGAAGTCATTTGTGCCAAAATTGGTTTCTGCATTTGGAAGTTTCTACGAATTGGTTTCTGTGTGTTCTGTGGTTGTAGTGGTTCTTGTTGCTGTTTCTGCATTGCCCAGTACAATCTGGGGATGGGAGGGGGTGGTAATGTGCTCTGTGAATCATTTATCATTCCTTCCATAACACTGACAGTAGCATTAATAGTTTATCACTGTTTCATAGAAACATATGACTGAAGTAGACATATGTGAAGCTTCTTAGTCAGCAGCCGAACCAGGACTTGAATTGGACAGCCCCTCAGCCCCACACTGTCGATTGCTGAGGTGATAGAATCATATTGACTCTCATCATCCTGTAAAACATTGATTCAAAGGAAGCTCGACATGGGACTCCAATATAAAGTGCCATCTGGTTAGGGCTAGGACTAGGGATGTAGAGCTCTGTCAGCCTTTTCCCCCCTCTTTTCCCTTCCTAGAGACCTGGGAATCATCTTCATAGGCCCTGATGCTAATTAGGGCTTAGTTTGAGAAACCTGGGGCCAGGATAATTTTCTCTCCAATTTGGACACTTTCTGTGTGAGGAGTGTACTACTTGTCTTGTCCAAACGGCATTTGTTGGAAGGATGTGGTTTTGTTTCTGTTCTAGAAGGTGAGTGGGCAGTGGCCTGATGTCCATTTCCTTGAGTCCAGAAGTTAGTATTTATGGACGGTGGTCCACGTAGGCTGGGCCTTACCCTGGCTGAGCACGCAGTCCTGGCCCTTCTGGAAGACATCTGCTGATCCTGCTGGTAATGAATGCTGTGTTGGGAAGAGTGTAGAAGAATGTGAGATCCTTCTATGGCAGTTCCCTTTGGAAACTGGAAAAATACACAGATAGGGTCCCTTCTTTCTTCTTCTGACTTTAACAGCTTTGCCAGTAGAGTCTCAAGCTGAAAACGAGTGTGGGCAACACGGTTGTAAATCAGATGTAAAGTTTTTTCTCAGCATTATAATATTTCTAAACATTGATACATTTTGATGTTTAAGTAATAACCCCTCCCCCTTCCTTTCCTGGTTGGTGAAAACTGTTAAAAAGCTAGTGGCTCATGTTAAGTTTCTAGTAAGTATTTTGCTGAGAGAACCCATATTCATTCTTTCATATCCCATTCTTATCCAGAAGTGGATATGGTTTGTCTTTGGAAACTTTCTTCACAGTTTATACATGACAGACACACATAGGATATACACTCTGGGGTCACATATTATCTGTTATGAAAACCATTTCCAGTTCAGGACCCATTTGCCCAACTAAAATGAGAAAATTAAAAAAAATTGTAGGTGGTGTTGCCTTGTATTTGTTGTGTGTTCAGTGCTGTTCTGAGCGCTTTATGTATTTAAAAAAAAATTTTTTTTTAAATGTTTATTTATTTTTGAGACAGAGAGAGACAGAGCATGAATGGGGGAGGGGCAGAGAGAGAGGGAAACACAGAATCGGAAGCAGGCTCCAGGCTCTGAGCCATCAGCCCAGAGCCTGACGCGGGGCTCGAACTCACGAACCGTGAGATCGTGACCTGAGCCTAAGTCGGACGCTCAACCGACTGAGCCACCCAGGCGCCCCATGAGCACTTTATGTATTTTAAGTCATTCATCCCCTCAGCACCTCTGTTACCCCCACTTTATAAATAAGGAACATGAGAGGTAAAGGAGCTTGCCCAGGCTTGTATCTAGTAAGCGGTGGGTCTGGGATTCAGACCCAAGTCGATGGAGTCCATGCACTTTACCGTCCCACAGTACTACCTTTCCGTGTGTACAGGGAGTCCTTCCCTTAAAGTTTTTCATTTATCATTGTGGGGAGGAGTAGCAAGCATTTACTTGGATTTTCACCTCTGAATCATAGTAGATAAAAGATCGCTTGAAAAGGACCTCCGTAGTGTGCTCCTGGTTATTAGATCTGGGCAACTTTTTTTTTTTTTTTTTTTTTACAACTTCTTTTATTTTAGGACCAAAATCTTTTGAGAATTTGTGTTTAAAGTTAATATTCTTTATTTATGTAGGCTGTAACTTAATTATTAAATGCTCATTTGTGTACATATTTTAAGTGATGGAGGCAATGTAAATTCCTTATTAGCTTAAGATTGGGACATTTTTCTTAACTGCTCAGTGTGGTGGCTCCGCATGTGGCAGCAGGTGGTCCTCTGCTTCCTGAACTTTAGAGATGAGTGTCAGCTTCTGGTCACTGAGGCACACGTGTGCTCAGCAGTGTTCTGTTGAGTTCAGTGGAGCCACCTGGGCCCTGCCATTGTTCGAGAAGTAATAAAGAGGTGTAGGATTTACTTAAATAAATGACTGTGGAGTGGAAATCATTTTGCATTTCTACTTATATTCATTCTTGGGCTTTTTCTTTGTTTTTTTTTAGGAGACTTACAGTCATTCTAGTATTTTTTATCGGTTGTGTTGCTTCATGTGTTGGATTTTTGGTTTGTAGCGTTTGTTATTATTTGTCTTTTCTGTAATAGTCAAAGTAATTTGATAAGGTATCACATTTAGTTGACAAACTTCTGTGTTTTTAAGTCAGTTAAGAAAATTAGCTGTTAGGGCAATGTGCCTTTGGAACTAGAATATAGAATTCCTGCATTGAATAATGTACAGGTACGATGTGTGTGGAGCAATTTATCATATACTGTTTACAGCTGCTTCCCTACACATATACTGTGTAGGGAACTCAAACTATTTCACAAACTATTTCACTTGAACTGGTTTTCGAAGTTATCCCATTAAAATGATTTTAGTGTGCTTTTTGACATCAAGTATAAAGTATAAAAATAGTTTATTAACCATTAATGTTTCAATTAATGATTTAAATTTAAGTTCCTTCACAGCTTCTTAGAATGGATTGCTTAAATTCCTTATCTCCCGGTGCCATTTGACGAATGGTGATTAGATTAGAACAAGAATTCCTTAAAAACCCATAAATTACAATTTTGCTATAAGTACAATAGGATGATGGATTAAAAGCAAACCAAATCAAAACCAAACCAAAAAAAAAGGCAACTGAGACCACTAATTTAATATGGGAAATGTCAATTAATTTAAAGACCATTGCCCATACTCTGGTTTCTCTTCATATAAATCTTTCGCCTTTTAAAAACCATTACCCAGCAGTGTCTGCAATCTTTATTATTGCTACAGAGCGTGGTAGGTTTGACTTAGGTCATTCCTCAAACTACTGAAAACACGGATGTTTATTTGTAAAAAAAAAATACACACACACACACACACACACACACACACACACACACACAAAAGAAATACCTATTGAAGAAATTCAGATAATATAGAAGAACAAAAAGTTAATCATCTTTCCCCCTCTCTCCCTTACTCTGCTGTTTCCCCATAGAAAACCATTCACACATTCATACCCGGGGGGAAATATATTCTTAACAGTGTTTTACATGGTTTGTGTTTTAAACAAAATGAGATTGAAGTAATAATGTTGTATAACTTGCTTTTTTTCCCTTCCCAATCTTATATTGTGGGCCTCTTCCCATGTGTGCCATTTATACAGATCTTACAGGTAGACTTTAGATCTGATAATACACGCCATTTAAGAAGACTCTACCTAGGAAAAGTAATAGTCACAGTAATAATATGTAATAATAAGAAATAATAGTAACAGCGGATAGTTTTTGAACCTTTCCTTTGTGCCGAGCACTGGTGCAAGCACTTTGCACGGATTGATCATTTAATCCTTCACAGCAGTGCTGTGAAGGAAGTTCTCTTCTGCTGGCACACTCACTTTGCAGATGAAGTATCTGAAACACACAGAGATTCACTTGCTTACAGTCACATGCCCAGAAAATAGAGAAATTGGGATTTGAACACAAACAGTCTGGAATCTGAAATCATACTGATCACCACTCTACTTGACTGTGTCTCAGAGGCTAAATTATTTTCTGGTCCAACAGTGATGTTACCGATTATATATTAGTCTGAATGTTCTCTCTGAAGCTCTTTTGGTGTGGTTTACTGAAGTTTTATGTTTTTCAGATTTCAGTACAATTTTTGCCTTGATTGTGGAGCTCAATAAATAAGGAATTTAGTTTTGAAAAGAATTCATAAGTAAAGGGATTTTTTTTGGTATTTTTTTTTAATTCACATGACTGTATTTTGAAATAAAACTGTCAAAATACTGTCAAATAGTGGATGAAAATTAATATTTCAGTAAATTTTGCTATAAAATGTTGGGAATTATGTATTTCTTTATGAGTATACCTGTCAACCATACAATTCGTTTTTTATAGACTTAAAGAAAAAGAGCCCAAACTATTGTCCAAGTGAGTTTCTGTAACATAAGTTATTTGTACAGCTCCAGGTAGGTTTGACATAGAAAGCACTTTCCTGAAACTACTGAAAACTTACATGTTAGCCTAACAAAAATTGAGGGTAATATTAGAATTTTGATTACTGATTTTTCTTGCTGCCTTCTTCTTGTCTTTATGTCTCTCCTTTCCCCCTTCTAATTAATTAGCCCTGTTGTCCCTGCTTTTGAAATGTATTGCAAATCCATTGTCCCTCACTATTTCTATCCCTACTTAGTCTAAGCAAGCGGTTTTCAGTTGGGGGATAGTTTCCTCTCGCCCCCACCCCTGGGGCATTTGGCCATGGCTGGAGACCTTTACAGTTGTCACAGCGAAGAGGGTGGTCCTGGTGTCTAGGGAGTGGGTGGTGGCCAGGGATGCTGGTAAATATCCTATGATGCATAGAACAGCCTCCAACAACATAGAATTATTCAGTCCAAATGTCATCAGTGCTAAGGTTGAGAAACCCTGGTCTAAGTCTTTATCATTTCTCATTTGTACAATTACAAAGTCTCCTCCAGAGAGCCACCCTGGTCTCCAAGTTCTCTTCACAAAGCAGTATTAGTGTGCTTTAAAAATTTATTTTTTTAAGTAATGTCTGTACCCACCGTGGGGCTTGAACTCATGACCTTGGATCAAGAGTCAGATGCTCTACTCACCCAGCTAGCCGGGTGCCCCTAAAGATGTATTTTGAATCATGGGAGTTTATTTGCTTAAAATTTTCAACTGGATTTTCATTAGATTTAGCATAAAGTCCGGATCTTTCCATGACCTTCTAGTCCTCTGATTCCTTTTGTATATGAATATGGTCATGCCTCATCTCTTCCCACCTTCTCATTGGACATTTCAGTGGCATCAGCTGCAAACCTGTTTGTGCCTACAGCTCTTTGCCTACAATACTTGTATTCCATTTTTGCATGGCTGGCTTCCTCTTTACTATTTGGTGTTCTTTCCAGCCCCACAGAGAGGCTTTCCCTGATTATTTTATCTAAATATTTTTTCTTTCCTGTCCTCTCACTCTGGTTATCTTTTTCTCTACTTTGTTTCTTCATTGCACTTTGGCTGTTGATTGACGCTCTCTTCCACTGGAATAGGAGGGCAGAACTCATATATATATATATAGTAAGTGTCAACAAGAATGCATTACCAAATTAAAATGATATTTTATGGTTATGGCTAAATAGGATTAGAATGGGATAGAATTTGTCCAGAAGGGAAAAGAGGCAGGAGAATTATCATGTGACAACAGCAGCTCTCACTTAATGATTGCTTCCTGTTTACCGGGTGCCGTGCTGCTGTATTTGTGTACCTTAGCTCCGCTCTCCCGCAGGAGCCTTCTGACCACCCTTCCTTAGCCTGTATGGCAGCCTGTAGGATGATACCCCTCACACACAGTTCCTCAGGATTCAAGGCTGGGCGCCCCCCCCCCCCCCCCCCCCCCCCCCCGCCAAACTGGGAGCAAATGGATGGGTAGCTCTGCCCCTCACAGGTTTGATTTACAGTTGGAACGCCACTCGGAGAGGCTGAGTCCCTTGCCCTAGGCTGTGTTACTGACAAAAGGCAGCGTCAGGATTCGAATCCAGCCTCTTTCCCCTTACACCTCTTTCCCAGCTGTTCCTCTTCAGCTTTCTTGGGTCTCAGGAAACAACTGTGGTTCATGTCTTCCCCTCTAGTAGGTGTAACTAGCTCGCAGGTTTAACTGCAGAGGCAGCATTTTTTTTTGGTTTCATGTGACTTAGGCAAAAAATGATGTATTTTTCTATCCTGTCCTGAGACAGTTGCTTAGTCAGCATTGTCTAGAAGTGAAAGACTGACAGTTAGGAGACTATGGTTTGGACTCTGGACTATTTTTGTTGGCAACTAAAAACCTACAAAAAATTTGAACTACATCTAAAATACACACTGTGTCACACACTCATACTTCTATGACTGAGTGTGTTTTATCTCAGTCGGTGAACCTTGAATGTTGGGACAGAAATCAGGAAGTCTGTGGCTCTAGCCGCACGCCTCTCATTAGTCCCCTCGAATCCTGTTGAAGGTGTTCCAGTTTTCCTTTGAACATTTGGTGCTTTAAGTTCAAGAGGAGCCTGGGGTCACATGGATTTGTGTTTTGAAAATTTGTGTCCTTTACCTGGTTTTTTGAGATCGTTTTTTCTTGTTGTTGTTGAATCCCAAGAGACCAGGAAGGTTTCCTCAGCCTTCCTGGCTTCAAGGATTCGGTGTCCATGCGAGGCCCCCGGGGAGATAAAAGCCCAGGAGGGTCCACGATGGCAAATAGTTCTGAGTTTCAGCATTTCTGTACTCTTTGCTATTTGAATGTTGTCTTGTGCTTCATGCTCTCTTGTCTATCCTCCCACTACCTTTAATTTTTTTTTTTCTTTTGGTTGACTTTTTAGTTTTTTGTTTTTCATTTCCAGCAGCTTGTCATAGGAATGACACACACTCAGCAAACCCAGCTTTAGACAGCTTTTTGCAGACAAGAACAACAAATTCACCAGTCAGGGAGCAAAGTGAGAGAAAAATGAAGAACAATATTAGAAAAGAACCCTTTGGGAAGCTGCACAAAAAATGTTATATTAAAATCGATACCAGGGCTTGACCTTTTGTGGTACTGTATATTTTAAAGCCTTCTATTGATTCTCTTTTAATAACATGTTTATTCTAGTTTACTGACATAAGCCTAGGGAGAATACAAAAAAGAAAAGATCAAATTCTTTATTATGGTGGTCATTTAAATTTGTCTTAGGCATTTTTCATGACTGACTAGCGTTATCTTGATGTATTTAACATATATCATTCTAACACAGTATAAAACTGAGAGGTTATAAAAGTGGCAAAGTGATTTTTTAATTTACTTTTATTGACAACATGCCTGGCCTTGCTGTGTTATATAAGTGTGCCCCCCGCCCCGCCCCCATAGAATTTCTTGCTTTTCTGCATGTGTGTATAGATAACAGAGAAGTATCGTTTTGAATTTTCCTCTCCTAAAAATCATTGGTAATATGATCTGCTGATTCCGGTACCATATGGTGACAATTCTGTGCATAGAGACATAACACCTTTGACTGCATAACGAATGGCAAAATGCTGAAGAATAGGAAATTGCCTTAACTGACCTTTTTGATCACTCAATCTTCTCATTTCAGAGAAATATCCTTTGCTTTTCTCTGTGAGCAGCTGGCTATTCAGTCTTCAGTCAGGAAGGCAGCCCTCTTCAGGGTGTTGCCCAGTCTTGACTTGATTGCACTGTGTGCTCATCCTCCAGGTTTTCCCATTAGGAGAAAAACAGGATTAATTTTCTTACCTCATTCTGATGATTTTCCCCAACATACAGATATTAAGAGATATCCAGAACAGCAGGAAGGACTTGAAAGATACACCTGGAAAGGTTATGCTGTAAATGGCAAATTAAATGAGATTCAACCTGTAGAACATCAAGTTAATAGGCTTAGGGAGAAATAGGATGCTCGGATCTAATTCACGGTTTTAATATAATAGTCCTGTTGTTTATGGGACATCTGATATCACATGTTGAGAAGCCAGACAGCAATTCCAGGAAGGCTGTAATGAATTAGAGGACATTTTGAAAGGGCAAATAAATTAATCAAGAAGCTAAGAGAATCAGAAGATTGGGAGACATGTATCGTAGCGTGGTGGGGAGAGGGCTCAGCAGTATGTAGCTTGGGGGTCCCTGAGGAGGTCCAGAGAGTTGCCAGTTCCCCCTACCCGTGAAACTTTAAATGCTGCAGGGATCTGGAGTCAGCAGCAGCCATGACACGGGCCACCTTCTCTGCCCACGATAAGGGGAATTGGTTCCTGAGCACCAGCCTGTCCCTGAGCCTCTCTAGAGTCTGCCTCTGCTTGCTTCTCTTCCTTTGTCTGTAGTCGATTCTTTCTCGTAGCCTGCTCTGCTTTTCTATGTCCTATCATCCCCTCACCCGTACCATCTTCCTACTATTTGAGAATATCTGTGGATAAAAGGATAGTCAGAGGCACACAGTAGTAATAAATGTTTTACTGTAATCTCAAAAGTAATGTGCACTGTATACAAAATTAGAGAAAAGCAGCTAAACAAAATGAAGAAGGTGAAAATTGCCAAAATCCCACTGCTCCCAAAAAACCGTTGTAAATATTTTGGTACATGGGGGAAGGTAACAGAAGTGATGTCATATTGTAACTCCTGTTTTTCTGAGCTGCTTTACGTTTCTTCTTAAACGTATCATGGACGTTTTGTCATTGGATACTTTCATGGTAGTTCACCATTTGAGACTTTGCCTTCCAAATAAATAGCTCAGAATGTTTCACTACTGTGGACAATGCTTTGAATATCCTTGTTACCAAATTAACACATATCCAGTGTTATTTCCTTTCCTATTACAGTATTATCCAGCATTGCTTCCTTGGGGTAAATTTCTCTAAGTAGAATTGCTCAGGCAAAAATTATGCAAAATATTATTGCCAATACACCTTCAAGAAATTGTGTTGGTTAACTCACTACCCATGAGTCGCTGCTTTTGCCTCACTGTTGCAAATTTGGGGAATATAGCAGTAAAACTAGTGTTGTGTTACATTATGCCCATGTGATCATACCTTATCAGATTTGTTTGGCTAGCATTTTCATTAATTTTAGATGGGTGGTTCTTTGTGGGATGGAGGTGTCTTTTTGTTGGTCTTGTTACCGAAGGAGTGCCGTGAGAGTTTAAGCACCTGTTAAATACTTGCCAGATAATTTTGGGTTATTTAACAATAACCCAAATAGATTAAATAATAAATTAAATAATAAATTAAATAATAGACAAAAAAAAAAACCCACTCCATTTAAACTGTTACTCA
This sequence comes from Leopardus geoffroyi, assembly GCF_018350155.1. Lineage (NCBI taxonomy): Eukaryota > Metazoa > Chordata > Mammalia > Carnivora > Felidae > Leopardus > Leopardus geoffroyi. The sequence goes on along the minus strand of NC_059331.1, from coordinate 149,205,692 downwards.
GTTCTGATCTTGTGTTAGCTGTCTCTAGATATAAAAACCTGTCAGTGAGATCTGTACGCAGTTGAAGAGATACGATAGACTTAGAGCAGTGAGAGACAGTATGTGGCTGGCGGGCTCCAGAACTTGATGTTCCTAAAATTGCCACCCTAGATCTGGCCTAAATGTGGTTTGGTTAACTGATCAGCACCATGTCACATCTGTGAATGTATGATTGTGTTCTAAGATCAGTAGAAGAAATAAACCAGCTTTGAGATGTTTCCAGTTTTATAAACCACGCCTTGCACACAGTTTGTACTAAATAAATATTTGTTGAATGTTGAATTTGGCCTTACTTTCATCTTTTAAAGGATAACACAGTGTTTGCTTTTGGCTTGATACAAAAAATGAAATGAAAGGAAAATCAAATTTGAAGATTGAAATGAAAAACCTGTGAAAGGGAAATGGGTGACTGAAGTCTAGGCTTAAAAAAATTGCATGGCAGAGGGGCACCTGGGTGGCTCAGTCAGTTGAACGTCTGACTCTTGATTTTGGCTCAGGTTGTGATCTCAGGGTTGTGGGATCAAGCCCTCGGCTGGGCTCTGCGTTGAATGTAGAGCCTGCTTAAGACTCTCTCTCTCCCTCTCTCTCTGCTCTTCTCCCTCACTTGCATGTGCTGTCTCTCAAATTAAAAAAAAAAAAAAGCTGTGTAGTTTACAGTTTTGTTTATTTTCTTGTTTCTTAATTTTCTATAATTACCTGATTTTAAATTTGTAATTAAACAGTTATTTTCATAAATGTTCGTCTTATTCTAAAAAGTGTAAGTACATGTTTTTGCTGTAATGTCTCTTGATTCTGGACTACTAGCAGATGCAGAAGACAAGTTAGACATTCACTTCACCCTGGTCTGAGGGGTAGCCTGGGGATGTGCACGTGCTTCTCCCTGATGCCACGTGTGCTGACGAGTATAATAAACATAGAAGTGGCATTGTAGAGATGGAAGAGATTTGGGTGCGTACGCATGTGTGTTTTTAGACAAAAAGCACCCAGAATTGGGAGTCAGAAGATGGGGGGATCTAGTCCTTCCATATCCACTTATTAACTGTTTGAGGATGGGTGAATCACAGAATTTCTTTATCTCCGAAAACATGGAAACAGTTACGAGAGAGTGAGGTCCTACTTCTTTCCTAGTGTTTTGAAGATCAAATAATATATTGCGGTCATGTTGGCCCTATAAACTTTTATAGTAATACTATTTTAAATAATAAAAGTAATGACTGTTATTACCACAGCTACTTCTACTACAACTATTAATCTCTTGAATAAACTCCCTTCTGTTTGCAAATATGATGGTGGAGATAGAATGCAGATGTTTAACCAGTAGAACCCAGACTTTCTTCAGTTTGCTGTATCATGGGGATTATATTCCATAGATCACTGAACCAAAATAAAAAGTATCTGCATTTGGAAATTTTCCTGATTGCAAAGTGTTGTGCTCTTTTAAAGAAGTTTCTTTTGCCCTTTTCCCTTTCCTACCCCTTGCCTAGAAACTGTTCCCCCTTCACATCACTTTTTCACTCATATATATATATATATATATATATATATATATATATTTTTTTTTTTTTTTTTTTTTTTTTTTTTGTCTGCTACGTAATTATCCCAGTGTCTTAAATTGCTGCTTTCCTTCGCTTTTTGGACATATATCATAATTCGTGCTGTACTGAAAGGTACCTTAACCTGACCTCTATGCTGACAAGCATTATAAATCTTGGTTCCATTTGAGTTTTATCTTTATTTATAAGCTAGCTTTTCTGAAACTTTCCTTTTGCTTTCACGGCCCACCTTTGCAATGCAATCAGTCTTGTTTTCTAGAACTCTGAAGCTCCTCTGGTATTCTTTCTCGGGAGATGGCGTATTAGTTTGCTATGGCCACCATGACAGAATACCACCAACTGGGTAGCTGAAAACAACAGAAATTTATTCTCCCAGTTCTGGAGGCTGGAAGTCCAAATTAAAGTGTTGTCAGATTTGGTTCCTCCAGGGGCGCCTAGGTGGCTCGGTCAGTTGAGCATTCAGCTCTTGATTTTGGCTCAGGACATGATCTCATGCTCATGGGATTGAGCCCCATGTCAAACTCCATATTGGGCTCTGCTGAGTGTGGAGCCTGCTTAGGATTCTTTCTCTTCTCCTCTCTGCCTCCCCCCTGCTCCTATGTGCGCACTCTCTCTCTAAAATTCAAAAAAGAAAAAAAAAAGCCGGAGATTTGGTTTCTCCTGAGACTTGTCTCCTTGTCTTGCTGATGGCTGACTTCTCTCTGTGTCTTTATCTGGCTCTGCCCTCCCTGCCCCATCCCCCATTTTGAGAGCATCCTTGGTATGTCTTCTTCTTCTTAGAAGGACAGGAGTCCTATTGGATTAGGGCCCATGTTTATTTATTTTTGAGAGAGACAGAGTGTGAGTGGGGGAGGGGCTGGAAGAGAGGGAGACACAGAATCCGAAGCAAGCCCCAGGCTTCTAGCTGTCAGCACAGAGCCAGATGTGGGGCTCAAACCCAGGGACTGTGAGATCATGACCTGAGCTGAAGTTGGATGCTTAACTGACTGAGCCACCCAGATGCTCCACCTTGCATTTAAATAAATATATTAAAAAATCAGAAACAAACAGGAGACTATGTAAATTTGAACTTGACAGCTAACTATAAATGGTAGTGCATTGTCATAGTGAGGAAGGAAATAAAATTGGTCTTTACAGCCATATTTTACTTTTTCACTGTCACATATGATGGACAGCAACAAAATTATCGTTTCTTCAATTATCACATTTTTGAGTCATTGAAGATATTTATAGCCAATTGTACATATCTCACCCAGTTAAAAATAGAAGCTCAGTGGTTGTATTTGTTATTTTTAACTTTGCTTTAAAAAAATAATGGTTTATTCTGCCTTCCCATGGGACCTGACCTGAACCCAGAGAGGTTAATTTACCATTTCAAGCCTATGTTTAAAGCATACAAGTCTCCAGGCATTTTTAAGATCATGTTTGCCAATTCTGTACTTTTTTAGTCCTATAAACAGGTCTTAAGGAAATTTTTAAGAATTGGCCGTAGTGGAAGTTTCACGTTCTAGCAATCTTGCACAAATTTGGTTGCATGTTGTCTTTGAAACATTTATCTTACCTGATAAACTGTTTTCTGAGGTTCATCTTGATTCATTTTAATACATAGATAGATCCTTAATTATTTTATTTTATTTTATTTTATTTTATTTTATTTTTAAAAATTTTTTTTAACGTTTATTTATTTTTGAGACAGAGAGAGACAAAGCATGAATGGGGGAGGGTCAGAGAGAGGGAGACACAGAATCTGAAACAGGCTCCAGGCTCTGAGCTGTCAGCACAGAGCCCGACGCGGGGCTTGAACTCAGGGACCGCGAGATCATGACCTGAGCCGAAGTTGGCCGCTTAACTGACTGAGCCACCCAGGCGCCCCGATCCTTAATAATTTTAGGATTTCTTTTTTAAATATCCTAATAGACCTCATTAGTTACTTGTATCTTTTCACCCTATTTCCATACATATATAGATAGATAGATACACACACACACACACACTAATACACTTATTTATTTATTTATATAAAATATATGTAATATATAAAAATATATATAGATAACAAATATATAAATATATATAGCAACCTCTAGAAATTCAAATACACATTTTATTTTTCAATGTCTTAGCATTTTATTTCACCCTGGAATCTGTAATGAAACTGTACAATAATGCCCCTTAATTTCATTTTTATTCTTGTTTGATTTCTACTTAAATGAATGGTAGGTTAATATCATTGCAACATTTGCTGCCCGTGTGAGTGTATTGTGTATGAAGATTTCAGGAGGCGTCATTATTGTGTGACATTAAATGGGAGAGCAATTTTAATAAGGGTTCTGTAGATATTTGAAAAGAAAAAATTTGAAAATGTGTCCCTATTTAAATAGTACGCCCATTCTGAGTTAATTCTATTAAAGCAAGCTAAAAGTGAATTAGAAATTGAAACAGTGTTAGCCTCTAATAGTTTTGTAATGAGTGGTCTTTTTTGGTAGTGCTTAACTTCATGCAGGGTATCTCTCTGTATAACATGCTCGTTTTGAACTGTTAAGCATTACAAGTAAAATTATTTTAGTCATAGGAAAGCCTAATTACATAGATTTCTTCCATTATACTAATTACGAATCTACCTACATTGAGGGAGGGGCAGAGAATAGGCTGAAGGTTAAGAGATGGAGGTTTGATTTGACTGTTAGCTTTGTGTTTTAGTAATTTGTGATCTCGAGTAGCTGATTTACCTTCTCAGTTCCCTCAGTTGTGAAATTAGGTTAGTAAGAATACCTACCTGATAAGCTTGTTTTTAAGTGAAGGTTAAATAAGATAATATACATAAATTGCCTGGCACACATTAAACTTTCAATGCAAAATGCTCATTTTTTACAGAGAACTTTTGTCTCTTTGAAAAGCAGTAGAATGTGATGGGTAAGAGTGTGACCAGGGGTCAGACTGCTTGGGTTTGAATTCCATCTTTATGAGTTACTAGTTCAGAGACCACAGAGTAAATTACTCAATTTTAGGAGTCAGTTTCCCCCTATGTAAGATGGAACACAGGAATAACACCCACATTGGCATATCCTCAGGGCTACTTTGAGAGCTAAGTGATATATTCCATATAAAGTTCTTAGAGCAGCACAGTGACTCACAGAATCATAGTACATGTTCTGTATATGTGACTGTCTATTTTGTCTGTCGGTCCATCTACCCATGCGTTTCAGAGAATTATTCCCTAGTTGTATAGAGAGAAAAACCTACCTGCCACCTTCTGCATGTGCCCTTTCTCATTTCCTCTTGCTGTCATCATTTCTAAGGAGTGTAGAAAATCTCTTTGTTGGTGAAAATTCATGAAAAACAAGCTAAGTGAAGCTAGGTGTACTTTTTTTCTTTTGCATGAGCCATTGACTGTGTTTCTTAAGGATATGCCATGTCTAGTTTCAAAAGTGCTAAGTGGGAGAGGTGAGATAGGGCATTTTTTTCTTATCGGATTAACAAGTGATTGAAAAAAATCGACTTTTAGTTTGAAAAAATTATCCTTTTAGTTAATATGAGTGTTAAAATTGATAATGATGCTAAATGATTGATTCTTAAGTACTGGCACCTTCACTTTTTTTTTTTTTTTTTTTTTTGCTTGCTCAGAAAATAATTTTCAATCGCTGGGAGACCCTCTGTAAAGTCTGGAACTGTGTTCTTCAATTATGTTTGGCTTTAACAAAATTTTTTTTAATGTTTATTTATTTTTGAGAGAGAGTGTGAGGGGGAGGGGCATAGAGAGAGACACACACACAGAATCTGAAGCAGGCTCCAGGCTCTGAGCTGTCAGCACGGAGCCTGATGCAGAACACGAACCCATGGACCCTGAGATCATGACCTGAGCTGAAGGTGCCTGACTTAACTGACTGGACCACCCAGGCACCCCTGTGTTTGGCTTTTTAAAGACCTTCTGAAAGGAGAGCCAGGTGATCAGCAGTAGCCAACGTTGCTTAGGTAGTTAAAGCCCTGAATGAAGATAGTGGCATTGCACACAAATAACATAATTTTTAAAATTCCAGTTAGTTAACATACAGTGTATTGTTAGTTTCACATGGACAATATAGTGATTCAACACTTCCATGCAATACCCAGTGCTCATCACAAGTGCTCTCCTTAATCCCTATTACCTACCTAACCAATACCCCCCACTCACCTCCCTTCTGGTAACCATCAGTTTGTTCTGTGTAGTTAAGAGTCTGTCTCTTGGGTTGCCTCCCTCTCGCTGTCTTTTTCTGTTTGCTGGTTTGTTTGTTTCTTAAATTCCACCTATGAGTGAAATCATATGGTATTTATCTTTGTCTGACTGACTTGTTTCGCTTAGCGTAATACTGTTTAGCCCCATCCATGACTTTGCAAGTGCGCAGTGTAATTTTAAGAATTCTCATTTACATACCAAGAAGGTAAATGACATACACGGATTGAGGGCATTGACGAGTAGGCTAAATAAAGCCTTGCAGAAAGAAATTAAATCATTCCTTGTTGTGGAAGATGCCATCAGAAGCAAAATCTTGATAAAGATCTTCAAAATCAGTAGTGAAACAGTAGTATTACTGCCATTAGCTGAGAATTGATGAGAGAGAGGTTTGCATAGATACCTCCTTATTGCTTTGAAATCTGGGAAGAAAAATAACTTGTACCTAGATGTGTCTTTGAGACTTAATGTAGGTCTGTGTTGTCCTATGGCTACAAGTAATTATTAAGCACTTGAAGTATGGTTGATCCAAATTGAGATCTACTCTAAGTATAAAATACAGATTTCAAAGACCCAGTGTGAAAAAGAATATAGAACATCTCCTTTACTTATAAAAGTCTGTCTCTAATTGTATTGATTATATGTGGAAATAATTATTCTGGATGTATTTGGCTAAATAAAACACATTGTCAAAATTAATTTGATGTGGCTCTTTTTACCTTTTTAATGTGGTTTTTAGAAAATTAAATTTTTTTTTTTTTAACATTTATTTATTTTTGAGACAGAGACAGAGCATGAACGGGGGAGGGGCAGAGAGAGAGGGAGACACAGAATCTGAAACAGGCTCCAGGCTCTGAGCTGTCAGCACAGAGCCTGACGCGGGGCTCAAACTCACGGACCTCGAGATCATGACCTGAGCCAAAGTCGGCCGCTTAACCTACTGAGCCACCCAGGCGCCCCGAAAATTTTAAATTACATTTGTAACTTGCATTATATTTCTTCTAGTCAGTGTTGCTCTAACATTTTATGTAAATAATACAGTTGCATAAAAATGGTGATACCACAAAATTGAAAAAAACTCAGCCCAGTACCCTATCTCTTTCCCCAGTGGTAACCATTATTAACAAGTTCTTGTGTATTCTTCTGTTTTTCTGAGCATACTTTTCTCTTAAATACGGTAAAAAAATTTTTTTTAAGTTTATTTATTTATTTTGAGAGCGAGAACTCAGGGGAGGGGCAGAGGGAGAGAGAGGGGGAGAGAATCCCAAGCAGGCTCCACACCATCAGCTTGGAGCCTGACGTGTTGCTTGAAGCCACAAACTGTGAGATCAGTATCTGAGCCAAAGCCAAGAGTCGGGCGCTTAACCCACTGAGCCACCTAGGTGCTCCATTTGCTTTTAAGTACATTTTAAAAGAGAATAGTCATAAAAGCTACTGTATCTTAATATAGATTTTTGGGTTAGGGTGGGTAAAGAGTACCAAGTGAATTTCTGTCTGCCTTTTTGTCTCAGTTATTCACACTTGAGGGAAGTCTAATTACCGATTCTCTGTTCCCTTAAAGAGACACCATCATTACCTGCAGGAGCATCAGGACCAGTGCTGAGGAGGAATTAATTAATTTTCATTGAATTTGTAGCATCAATTCTTTTAAATGGTTTAACCGAAAAAAATTGACTTACTGATTGTGCTAGTAATTAACATTTTGTAGTGAAAGAAGACTATTACTACTTGTTGGCAAACTTTTCAGATTTTCTACAGTAGACATTTTAAAGCAGTTTTGTTTCTGTTCATCTCATTTTGAAATTAATGTTGATATAATTGCTGATCTGGTAAAAATGGGATAGAATTAACTTAATAGCATTATAGACAAGTCATGATATAAAGGAAGGAATGATACTGTAGTTGATAGAGTCACTGATTTTTTTAAACATGTTTTGTACACTATTCTAAGCACATAATAAGTGCTCAATTAATAATGATTAAAACATGTATCAAATTGAATAGTAGAGCATTGATGATCACTTGATAATTTGTCTTTTTTCCAAATTGAGAAGATAACTTTGTCAACTATCAAAATATGATGTTGATGGAAATACAGATACTAGAAACTTTTTCAGCCATATATTTGCGTTCCTTCTGTTGTTATTTTTTTTTTAATGGCTCAGTACATCACTATTTAGTATACACTTGAAAAGAATGTGCATTCTCTATTTGTTGTGTGGAGGGTTCTATACATGTCCATTAGGTAAAAATTGTGTTCAAATCTATAGTCTTACTTTTTTTTTTTTTTTTTTACCTGCTGCATCATCTAGTTACTGTAAGAGCTGTGTGCCTGTATTTTTGACAGTTTTTGCTTTATATAGTTTGTGGCTGTGTTATTAAATGCATACAGGTTGAACATTGTATCTATTCTTGTTGACTGAATCTTTTGTTATTATCATGTAGTTATCTTTAATGATACTCTTTAACATAAATTCTGTTTTGTCAACATTCATATAGCTGTACCAGCTTTCTTTTGGTAAGTGTTCGCTTAATTGCATTTTTTCCCATCTTTTTATTTTTGGTCTTTCTGTATTTTAGTGATTTTGCTGTATCTCCTGTAGACAGTATGTAGGTGGGATTTTAAAATTCTGTCTATCAATAATGTGACTTAAACTAGCAAGTTCAGTTCCAAATTACACATATTATGATCACTTCTATATTTAGTTTATTTCTGGCATTTTGCATTTTGTGCTTTTTGTCTCCCCCCACCATTCTCCTGTTATTTTCATTTTCCTCCTTTTTTTTTTAGAACCTAAATGAAGCGGCCTAGACTTTGCCATTGTCTTCTCTTTTTATTCTGACAACTACAGTGGTAATGCAAATGAAGGGTTTTGTGCAGGCCCTTTGTCGCGCATTGTAGTTGCTCAGTAAATGTTACATCAGTTTTTCTGTGTTTACTCACATTGGTATAGTGCCTTGAGTATGACCTAGTGCTTAACAGTGTTATTTAATTTGATTCTATAACAATCATTTGGCATAAGGTGTTACTATTTCCATCTGCCTGTGAGAAAAATCAACAGCTCAGCGAGGTTGTATTGATAAATTCAGTACGCCAGAGTAGAGTTTTACACGCAGATGTTCTGATTCTAGGTAGTGTTGTAGTGGTTATTGACATGGCTGTTGTGAACTATTAAGTGCAGATAAATATTAGAGACTGGGCCTTATTTGCATCCTTTGAATAGTGTTTTATTTTAAGAGCACAAGAATATTAACATTCCAGTTAAGAGTACTTTACAGTGCTTTCTTCACAGTTTTATGGTTTTGGGTATTACTTTACTGATTTTGATAAATCTCATTCTTATTGCTCTTCATGTGCTTAGTTTTAAGACATAGAAATGTTTGCAGGTAAGTCAAATTCAGTAATGTGTGCATTAGACTAACAAACAGGTTGAACCAACATCACTGTGATCCTTTTGATTAGATCCTTCTTGTGTGATCCTTTAGGTTAGGTACTTAACCTTTACAGAAGATATGGAGATAAGTTATTTGATCTGAAGTTAATACTGTATTATAGTTTCACACGTTTTTAAAAAGAGAAATAATCAAATTGACATATTAATGCAATTGGTGGGTTTGATTCTTAAATGTGTTTGAATGTAGACTACCCAGTGTTATTTTTACACTAACCCTCCTTTTCCCACCTCTTGGCATAGACATCTGAGCTCCTAGTAATTTAAAAATTCTGATAAATGACACTTGATAAATGTTGTGATGCTGTGAATACTGATAAGCACTAGAAATTCAGTTGGCGAAGCATCAATTTCACACCTGAGACCTCAGCTCAAAGTTTAGGTTAAAGGTTTGCCTCGAATCCGTAGTCTTTTTCTCAGGTCCCCTGAAAAATGCAGTGATTTCTAACCACATTTTTCTTCTGCATCAAATCCAGGCAGCACTCTGAATCATTAAATATTAAACCTTATATTCAAGAACATTATTCACTCATTAATATTGCATTGCGGCCTAAACTGCATTGTTCAAAACATTTTAGGATGTTATGCAAGTCTGTCAAAATATATTAACAAACTTAGTCATGTTGAACTAAGCAAAAAAATGACAAACTGTTTGCACCACAAACGTGTTGCAGTTAAATTTTTGTACAATGTAAGCATTTTGAGTTGGGATATTTGGAAATCACTGTAAAGATAAAATGAATTGCAGCGGAAGCCAGATGGAATGAATATTCATCTTCCATGTAACATCTGCTATATATCTTAATGAAATTTATAGTTATCCCTGAAATTTTTCTTTCTTGACAGTATTTATTTATCTTTAAAATTATTTTAACTAGGGGTTCACTATGAGTTAGTACAATTCTAGCTGCTTATAAAACTGAAATATCTGATTCAGGGACCATTTTTCAAATCTCCATGATGGCTATCATTGCTGCAAAATCGGAGCTAGATGGGCCTCCTGTGAACTGTGGGGTAACTGGACACTTTTGATATTCGGCAGAGTGTACGAGAGTGATCGAGTTCAAGCCTTGGTCTCTGTGACCAAATTTGTTCTGGATTGCTGTGAACGCATCTGGTTTCTTGCTGCTTTTCACAACCCTGTTAGTTACAGTGAGAAGCCATAAAATTCTTTCCATGAAGGAAAATGATAGAAGCGTTTTTGTGTCAAAAATCGTTCCTTCTTAAAAAAAATAAATAAACCCTTTTTCTGGTGCAATAAAGAAAAGTAAAGTAGTAAAAGGTGTGAAAATTCACAATTGAGGAGATGCGTTGTTTTTTGTGCCAATACCACAGCGTATCAGCTTTATCTGAAGTATGCTTACATTGATTATATGTTGGTGGTTATTGACATTTAATGGATTAGAATTTAATGAGGGAGATCAGTAAGAGCGTGTAGGTTGATTTTAAAACATCCTTGATTACTTAAATATTTTTGAACAGAGGGTGAACTAATTTTCCTGTGATAGGTGGATCCGAAACTATGTAAGTAGCCCATGGGCTCACCGCTAAGATGATGAACATCTATAGCTGTTATTTCAAAAAATGATAGAAATGGGCATTGTGAAGTAAATAATGAAGGTGGCGTAGCGAATTCCTGCTGGCTGAGAGTTAAATTATTCATTTTGTTGGTTTAGCTAACACGGTTCGTGCTGCGTGGGATTGAAGCACGATGTCAGTGACTAATATTGCATAATTAAAAAGTCTTAGTTCCTCAGGCCTATAATAGAGTTGAAATTTAGAAATGGTTGTTAACATCGTGGAAATACAGTTTTATTTGTATAAGTAGATGCGGTTTACCTAATCATTTTGAAGTTTTTACGTTATTAAACATCCGTGTAACACGAAGGCAGTACGCCCAAGACGTTTTTAACTGTGGTTAATGTTGGAGTTCCTTGCCCCTGCTTTGCGTACCGCCCGCTGTGTTGTTCTTCTGGACAGGCTGCCCGGGGGTCAATGGTGCGGTTCCAAAGCCCGAGGAGCACACTCCCTCCTCACTGCAACACTGCAGCTGCTTTTCTCACTTAGAATTATGTTGCAGATCACTGAAGGGGTTCAGGAGGATCCCCACCCCTATAACTACTAAATTTGAGGGACTGCATAGCTATTTGCATTAACTGAGACGTTAATGTTATTACCTCTGCGGCCTTAGTAACTCTAAAGAGAAAAAGACCTAACGCAGACCCCTTTGAATTTCTCTGTTCTTTTATCCATGGTATTTTGTAGTCCTAATCAATGCGCCTGTAATCTTTAGTTTATGCTTCTCTTAATGTAATTTTATATGCAGATTATACCTTTGGAATAGTGCCGTAGCAGTATTTCCCAACCTCAGGAGTCTGTGAGTGGGGGGAGAAAAGAGTGGAAGCACATTCTGGACCATGTGTTAACCACTTGTTGCCACGTGATATCACTACCCGTGTTTGCTTTTGCAGTTCATTATGGCCAAATGACAAAAGATGGAGGGGTCTGATGGGGAGGGAAGAAAGACTAACTGTGTATGTTAACATTGAATCAGACACTGGGCATTTTGCTCAGAGGGGCTTTTTTAGCTAAGCATTTTGCTTCACACAATCAAGGTCACGTAGTATAGTTGACTAGCATGTGGTTTTGAGAGTCAGACATCTAGAATACACATCTTGTATTTTCTTATGTGACTTTGAGCAGTGTATTTAACTTCTCTCAGCTTTGGTTTCTTTAGCTCTGAAAGGTGAATAACTACTACTCTGTGGGATTTTTGTGAGGATTAAATGAAATAATGTACGTAAAACACCTGTTAAAATACCTGGCACAAGGAGGTACTCCCTAAATGGCAGCTATTATAATATTATTAGTTGAAGATTATGCATATTTTTTTCACTTAAAAGGCATAAGTTGTGTGTGAAACTCTTCAGTATTCAAAGTAACAAATGAAATGGAATAGAGAATGGAAGGAGCACATGGGTCTGAATGCCTTTTGTTAGAATGAATTGGAATTGTGTCGTCGTTGACTCCTTAAGTGCAAGGCCTAGATGTCATGCTCTGTCTCCTGTGGGTTGATTCCTTGTTCCTACACTACGGTCTACATATTAAATTTGCAAAAAAGCACTTTTTAATGCATTTTCATTTCAGGCGATTCCATTTGTTTCTTTCATTTTTATCTCTGATGTGACTCCTGAATGGTAATAATTCTTATTCCTGAAGGTGCGTCTGTGATTTTACTTTCGAGTCAGAGATGGAAAATATCAAGTGAGGGAACGAACATGAATCCGAGAATGACAGTAGGTGAAACCATACAGAAATTCACAGTTTTGGATCTTGTGCTACATCTTTCTGCCATCTCATTTTCTGTTTAAGGTGAAAATTAAAATGAAATCCAGTATATATGCTGCTTAGTGTGGCTTTCAGATCAGTGTGTTTTTATTAGAGTTTGTTTTGTTCTTTAGCATGGTTTCTAGCGTGAATGCTAGAAATAGAACAGCTGCCAGAGAACGAGTTTTTAGCTGATGAATAGTATCAGAGAGGCATGTAAAATGAAATGGTTGCTGTTACCTAGGGAGAGTGCATTGTGGAGCAGGCGTGGTGGGTGCTGAGGTTGTCTGTTGTACTTGCGTAGACCAAGGTGATTTGTAACGGAAGACCAGCTTGGTCTAAGGGTCAAGACCCCTTCAACTCTTGGTATTTCTTTTGAGGTTACAGAGCAGTTGAGGTGAAAAAATATAGGGCCATCTTTATTCATCTGTGAGGCTGATGGATATTCTTTCCTTTTTTTTTAATTAAAAAATGTTTTTGAATGTTTATTTATTTTTGAGAGAGATAGAGACAGAACGCAAGTGGGGAGGGACATAGAGGGAAACAGAATCTGAAACAGGCTCCAGGCTCTGAGCTGTCAGTACAGAGCCTGATGTGGGGCATGAACCCACAATCTGTGAGATCATGACCTGAGCCGAAGTCAGTCATCAGACCGACTGAGCCACCTGGGTGCCCCATGGATATTTTTTCCTAAGGCCTGTATTTAACTAGCTCATAGTAAGAATGATGGCTGTGCTCAATGATGTAAAATTTTATTCGTTTTTTACTTTAGCTTGAAGTTTATTTATTTTGAGACTGAGAGAGGGAGAGAGAATGAGTGAGCTTGGGGGAGGGGAGGAGTAGAGAGAGGGGTAGAGAGAGAATTCCAAGCAGACTTTGCACTGTCAGTGAGGAGCCCCCATGCGGAGTTCAGACTGATGAACCATGAGATCATGACCTGAGCCAAAATGAAGAGTCGGACGCTTAACCAACTGAGCCATCCAGGTGCCCTGTAAAATTTGATTCTTTTTCTTTTTTAAAAATATTTTAATGTTAACCTATTTTTGTGAGAGAGAGAGAGAGAGAGAGAGAGAGAGAGAGAGAGAAAGAGTGTAGGCAGGGGAGGGGCAGAAAGAGAGAGGGAGACATAGAATTCAAAGCAGGCTCCAGGCTCTGAGGTGTCAACACGGAGCTCCAGGTGGGGCTCGTACCCACGAATTGTGAGCTCATGACCTGAGCCAAAGTCAGACGCTTAACTGAGCCACCCAGGTGCCCCTAAAATCTGATTCTTAAGAGGCTGTTATAGTGGATTTTGTTGTAGTGAATTTCCATAGTTTTTTGAGAACAAAATTTGTCTTTGCAGCATATACTTCTTTGGTCGAGGGGGAGTGGTTGTCTTTCTGTTTCATGTACAACTTCATTAGACTCTTAAGCTTTCCAAAGAGGATGTCACTCTTCTCTCAGGCTGACCTTTGTGTCAATTGACTGTTTGTTTCACCAGGATTATGGAATAGGTGCTTGCCATGGAATTTAATCTTGAACTTACTGCTGTGCAATATTTAATCAAAGCAGTGCTCTGCAAGATAGGCATTCTGCCTATTCTTTGATTCCCTAAGACCTGTCCTTCAATTGTGCTTGATTATTTTTAGCTGCAAAACTGGGCCACGCTATTCTGTCCTTACGTGAAATTGCTCTTATTTGATTGTTTAGGTGTTAATGGTTTTCACCATGTATGTATTACATATGTATGTATAAAGTATACGTAACGACTTCATGGTATTTATAGTGCGGGGAGCTATGTTCTACCTCAAGTTTTCTTTTTAGGAAAATGCAGCTTATAGTGAAGAGGTGATATAGGGAATTTTTTTCTAGAAGACTTAATTTCCAGTGCCCTAGATTGCTTCATCCAGCACTTTTTAGTGTTTAAAGAGTGTTTAACACTCTTTAGTGTTAAAAAAGAATAAAAATACAAGAGAAATTTTAGAAGTGGAGAAGATTGTAAGGAGTTGGAGGCTTGATAGCATTGAAAGCGTCTCCACTGACCTCTCATTTCAAGTTCGGTCTCATTCCCTGCCGTCCCTGGTGAGAAGAGCATGTGATGGACAGATGTGAGCCAGTGGGCTAGCTTTGGCATAGCACAAGGATCACCAGGATTGTCCCCAGTCTCTCTGAATGCTTCTCAGAGAACCTTTTGGCTTCCATGTCCTGGTCAACTGGTCTGGGAGGGAGATGGGAACAGAGAGATTCTCACCCGGTTCCCTTGACAGGGGGCTGAAAACTTTTCGGCTGGTGATATACCACTAGGCCCCAGGGGTGGGGACTGCCTTGTCTCCTACCATTGAACGGGTACCTCCACTTAACGTAGCCCTGCAGCTGGGCCTGTACCCTGGTGAGCGGGCAGATGAGAAGGGGGCACTTGCCGGACTCTGCAGCCAGGCAGACAAATGAAAGGAGCCCTCAGAAAAGGTGCTTCCATCAAGAACTGTTGCAATATTTCAGTGGTGCTTTTGCCATTTGTAGCATTGGCAGCGATTGCCACTCGATTGTGGGACACGTCGATCTTAAGGTGCATCTTGATTTTATACATATTGAAGGATGGGGAAGACAACCCGTGCAGGTTATATTTGATGAAATAAACGAAATTGTAGATGGGGATAAATGGAAGAGACCGAGGAACAGTTGTAATTAAATGGTGTAACACATTTCACTGAGTTGAAGACAGCCTGGAGTCTGCACTTTGAAAGGCCTCTCTATTTAGGAGGGTTGATGAGAGCAGATGCACCCCTATTCATAGACGCTAACATTTCTCAACTCTAAGGATAAAGAGAAAATCCGATAAGCTTCCTAACAGAAAGAACCACTAATTTATAAAGGCAATGGAATCAGTCTGGCATAGCCTTTTCTTCTGCCAAACTGTAAGCTAGAAGGTAGAATAACTCTCGGGATTCCTGAGAAAAAGAACTGTAAGTCCAGAATTCTGTGTTGAGCTCTCATTTACCTGTCAGGTGAAAAAAAGGACCTATGGGCATGCAAGGGTTTCGAGCATTTATTAACGGTAACAGCTAGCAGCCAGAATCCATTAAGGAGACAGAACTCATCAGTTGCTTTTACAGAGAGAATTTAATAGAAGAATTGTTAATGAAGTATTTAAGAGCTGAAAAGGCAGGGAAAAAACAACTCACAACAAAAAAGAGCCCTAAGACAGTGCTGTAGACACAGATGGTTCACATTATATTTCTGTTAATTAGAATTTATCTAGTAGCCATGTCCAAAAAGTACAAAGCAATAGGTGAAAATAATTCTAAGGTGTTTTATTTCCCCCAGTATATCCCAAATATCATCTTAACATTTAATATTAAGTTATTAACGATATATACCACATTCTTGTTTTCATACTAAGTATTAAAAATCCAATGTGTACTTTATACTGAAAGTGCATCTCAGTTTGTAACAGCCACATTTGTGTGGCTATTATTGACTGTATCAGACAGCACAGCTTGAAGGTGCCCCAGACTTAGCCCTGGTGGGAAGCGGTGGCAGTTGTTAAACATGGAAGTTTGCAGGAGGGGTTCTTACTGCTGCTCAGCCTCCGAGGAGGAGGTGCCCCCTGGGTGGTGGTGATCCTATCTCTGAGCTTAGAGGAGAGGCCAGTGTTGCTGGGACTCAGATTTTGAGGAGTGCCCTGGTAGGCAGGGCTGGTGTCTCCAGACTGGGGTACAGTGAGGTTGATTTTGCAAGTGTGGGCAAACTGGATTAAATAGTGAGGCCCGAGTGATGCTGAAAGGCATAGACAAGCAAACAGGAGAGTGCCTTTTTCTTCCCCTAGCTTTGCAGTCTCCCTCTGGCACCCTCTATTGGCAGAACCCAAGAGGGACCCAACCGCAGAGCAGAAATGTGGTGTAGAGACTTCCAGCTCTCAACATCACAAAAGTAGATAGAAGAGGGATGTGAAGCTAATAGTTGTAGAGAAATATCTGATGCAGTAGACTATTTTAGGAAAATACTTAAACAAAAGAATTCTAACGAAATTTCAAATTACAACAGGGATCTCAATATAGGGAAAGGTGGAGAGGAGAAGTTCCCATGAGGAACATTTTTATAATGTGTACATGAATGATAGAAACGTCTAATAAGGATACTATTAACACAGATGCTTGAAACTGGGGAGAATCCTTGAAGAGAAAACCCACAAATTGTATGAATTTGAAAACACTGAACCCTTAGCTAAGAGTTGAGTTGAGGGGAAAAGTCACTGTATTCAAATGATTTCATCTGACTGAGTTTGCAGAGGGTAGTGGTTGAGAAAATAGTAGGAGTTGTGTTTTTAAACTGTAGTAGGGGGAAAAAGTGTCTGAACAGGAAAAGGAATGGCCACTAATTGCATACAAAAATACTGTAGATCTTTTTGAGAGGGGAAGAGAATATATAGTATATAACTGGGAAAACAAGAAAGGGGGAAAAAAGGAGATAATGACAAGGTAAAAATAATAGTAAACATAAAATGGAAGAAATAAAGGTAAGTGTATCAGTTGTTATACTGTTGATAATTGTGGCTGGCCACATTGCCCATTTAAAGATCAAGGCTGCCAGATTGTGTTAACACACAGACACATTCACCTACCCAGATTGTGTTAACACACAGACACATTCACCTACCCAGAAGCTATGTATTATATGATGTATGCTTAAAACAAAGTAATTTGTTTTAACCTTAATAAGTTAAGGTTAAAAATTAATGGTTGGACAAAGTTGTCTCACACAAACAGAAATATGAGAAAGGTACAATTCAAGGTTGTAACCGCTAACCAGAATAAAGAAGCACGATTATGTGACGATAACAAGCACAGTTTACAAAAACAAGTTATTATTAACCTTTATGCACCAGTCAAATTAGCAGCTCAATATATGAATCAAAAACAATGAGAAATTCAAAGACTACTTGATTAAAAAAAATAAAAGACTTTGTGTAATCATTCTCTCCTTAAAAATGTTTACCCTGGGCTTGATGGAGGAATCCACTAAGCTTTAACATTAAAGCATCTCCCATAAAAGAGATGGATTGAGTCAGGTGGAGTGTGCATCTGTATGTTCCAGAGGCATAATGCCAGTGGAGGGTGAGAGGTTGTAGTTTGGTTCAAGCTTGAAAGTTCTTTGAAATAGAAAAGAAGTATTGATTATTTTCCTCTGCAAGTCTTAGAATGGAGAATGGTAATGTCTTCTCTCTCACTCTTATCTGGCCAAAATTTCCCCAGACTTCCCACCTTAACAAGGGCATTAATTTCAAAATATGTGTCCTGGCACAGTGTGTCTTTTATGAAGAAGAAATCTAAATGCCAATCACCGTAAAAGGCTTGATGTGTGTTCTGTATACTTGAGGATACGAAGATGCTGTCATTTCTTCATAGTTCAGAGACTTCTTTATACAGATACCCCTGTATCTTAGGTCACTGAATCAGGAGTGTTGTGGTTTTCTGTTTTCAGCAGGAAGCCATCTCACACTGCCATCTCTCCCTGGCTCAAGCTGCTCATGTGGGCTGATGAGAGGGATTTGTCCCCGAGATACCTGCGTTTGTATCCAGCGGACTCTGTGGTTGCCCTCCTCCAGCATCTTAGTACGTAAACCTCTGCAGCACCCACAAAAACAGTGCTAGCAAGGGGAGGGGTGTAGATACTTTCTAGACAAGGAACAGGTCACGCAAGGTGATTTCTTCCTCCTACTTCTATGAAACAGTTGGTTTTCAAGCCCTACTGATAAGCCACAATTTAATGGTGTCTCTACCTCCTTACTCTTACCACTGTTCATTTGTATTTTGAATATTGTGACAAGTGATGTAACCTTTAAAATAAATAGTTGATTTTGGTGTAAGATGTCTCTAAATATTCAGCCTAAGCCCATAAAGAAGTGGCCATAGGTCTTTCTGGGAGAGGGAAGACAGGGGTGCCTCAGGGTGTTGTGTAAGTTCCTCCCAGGGAGTTTAATTGTGAATTTCCAAGGGACAGAGACATTTATGAGCCATGGATATGGTGACATTGGGAATAAAATCAGAATTCTTTTCAAGTGTAAGTGTATTTTTCTGTGCAGTAGGAGAATGCATTTGGTAAGAAAATGGTATCAGAAAGCCACACAGGTAGAACTTGTTCCCAAGTAAGAACTGAAATAGGGACTCTAGGTACAAAATAATATATGATGTGTGATGGGAGGCAGTCATTGGGGGGGGGCAGGGATGAAAACCCGTTAGGATTGTGGCTACAGGTAATCCCCAGTAAAAGTTGTGGGTTTCCAGTTATGGGCTGAGTTTCACCTCCAGCATCATTTTGAAGTTATGCAGGAAAATGTCCAGACTACAAGTAAATTTGACTGTATACTAAAATCACTTAAAAAAAATGTTCTTCTGCAAAGGAAGGAGACCTTGATTGTTAAATTCTGAATGGCATTTTAAATGATATTTATGTAGAAACATAGATGACAAAAATGAATGTCCTCTCAGTTATATTCAGAGCCAGGTCATAATGCTGGTTAAATAATACTAATTTACTATATGATTTGTGAGATTGCGGTCATTCAGCTTTCCAAGACGGTGCCATTTATTGCTAAATCACCATTATATAAAGAATACCTATGTTCTGTAATACTAAACTATGCTTATAATCTGTATTCATTCTTTCAAAAATATTTGTTGAATACCTGCCAAGAGCTAGGCACTATTTAACTTACATAAGCTTTGGTGTTACATAACTTCTCTCTGTCTCTGCTTCCTCATTCAAGATACAATAATCGATTCCATAAGGTTTGTTGTGAGTTATGCCTGACAAGTGCCTAGACCTGTGCCTGGCACAGAAGTCAGCATTATTCAATGCTAACTCTTTATCTGTTGCACATCTGTATATTACATATAGGTATATATAAATGTCACATAGGACACATAGCTATTATATAACACTATAACATGGTATATTAATGTGCGTTTACCTTCATGCGTGTATTTTGGAACCTCAGTGCACAGATATCTCTTCCAGTATTTGAAGTAATTTGAGCAGAGAAGTATTAAGCTTGCTCTGTACTTTTATAAAGTCTCACTAATAAAAAGTTGTATACTTGTTCCATCATTATTTTTAATAGTCTAATAATCAGTTCGTTGAATTACCAGCTCAGCTTTTCTGTTTAAAAAATGAATAGTAAACAGTATTTTGAATGCTGGTTCAGCATGTTCTGACAAAGTATGATGCATTAAAATAAAATTCATCATTAGCATTAGAAATGACCTTTGAGGTTGTAGTCGCTCATTTTTCTCTTGCAGTGTTTGAAACAGTCTGAGTCAAGTGCGTTGCAATACTTTGCAGATATTGTCTGTGTATAATGGTCACAGTTCAGTTGTAGATCAATCATTTCATCAAGTTACTGTGTCTCTAACAATCTTCATTTCCCGTTTATTGTTGCCCATTATCTGAGGTTCTTGTTATTGTTCCTCAATAATATAATGGCCTTATACATTAAATTATAAAGTAATTTTCTGAGCTAGAATTGTATAGAATTACTTACGTGTCAACCCAGATGAAGATAAATCTAAGTGTCGTGAATGGCCACATGAGCAGTGTGCAGGTTCAGAGAAACATATAGGGCCACTGAAAGCCACACCACTTTGGGAAAAGGCTGGTAATAATTTTGACTTTGGCAAAATCTGACTTGATGTAGTGAAAACAAATAAAAAATGAGGTTTTAAAAAATAATTATGAATAATATCAGATTTAAAAACTGTCCGTGTATGACCACAAAGTGAGTGATGCAATAGAAATGAATTCTGGCAGAGGGGTTGACTCTTTAGGACATTTAAGAGCATAGCTTTGGAAATCCATTCAGGTTGTTCTCTGTCTCCCTCCCATGTGCTTTTCCACACCTCCGTCTTTCTCATGTAAAGAAGGGGGATGACAGTGCCTCCTTCATGGAGGATAATGAGGTTTACTGTACAAAAAATGGGTAGCCAAAGCTATCTTTAAAATGTCCTTCCCACTTTCTTGAAATCTTTAGGTTCTTTGGAATAAAATAATAAAGGCTGGTTTTTACATAGAAACTGAAATAGGTAGGACTAGATTATAGATAGCTATGAAAGCTGAATATATGAGTAGTTTATTTTTTTTCCACTTAAAAGGAAAAATATAATACTCATTATAGGAGATTTGGCTGGTTTTTAGAAATTCATTTTGCTGGTGTACTTAAGTCTCTCACCTGATGGAGAATATACTGAGAAAAAGAACGAAGTTGCTAGGGCTTGAGGTATAAGGGCAGAGCTGACTGGTATTTGTTTCATTAAGCTTAGGCAAGCTATCCAATTACTTAATGCAAATAAGAAAAGTTTACACTAAACTCCTACTTCTTTGCTTAAAACTCTAGAGAATTTAAATGAGGAGAGGTATGTATTTAAAAGAAGGAGATTTAAATGAAACTTAAATCAGGGGCTTAATGTAGAAAAATATTAGACCAGGAGATCTGAAATAGTAAGTGGGGAATGCCAGTAAATAAAAAGGGAATGTATTCTCCAAAATATTTGGTTTGGCTAGTTTTATCTTTTTTTTTTAAAAAAAAATTTTTTTTTTCAACGTTTATTTATTTTTGGGACAGAGAGAGAGACAGAGCATGAACGGGGGAGGGGCAGAGAGAGAGGGAGACACAAACTCGGAAACAGGCTCCAGGCTCTGAGCCATCAGCCCAGAGCCTGACGCGGGGCTCGAACTCACAGACCGCGAGATCGTGACCTGGCTGAAGTCGGACGCTTAACCGACTGCGCCACCCAGGCGCCCCATTGGCTAGTTTTATCTTGAGATAATTCTTTTTTTTTTTTTTTTTTTTCCAACGTTTATTTATTTATTTTTGGGACAGAGAGAGACAGAGCATGAACGGGGGAGGGGCAGAGAGAGAGGGAGACACAGAATAGGAAACAGGCTCCAGGCTCTGAGCCATCAGCCCAGAGCCTGACGCGGGGCTCGAACTCACGGACCGCGAGATCGTGACCTGGCTGAAGTCGGACGCTTAACCCAGGCGCCCCATTGAGATAACTCTTAAAGCTTTGGAAACCCAAGTTAATAATGCAAGACCTGTTTTATCTCATACCCTCTTTTCACCTAAGAGGGACCTTAAAAGTAAAGTGCTGCCTTCTGTTGTCAATGAGTACTTCACTCTTGTTTCCCTAGTGGAGTGTTTACCGAACGACCTGGCTTCTGGTGTGCAACTCCACCATTGGGCCGGTAGCATTCAGTGAGGTCCAGAAAACAGGTTCATCTCACTTGGCGCAAAATACGAGGAAAATCAGACGATCATACAACCGTCTACCTTTCATAGACGGCCATTGAACAGAGTAGCTTGGTGGAATAATAAAAGCAAGGGCCCCCGAGAGGAAGCTCAGAAAAGAATTGGGAGCTTCTGAGAATACAGGCAGTTTTTCTTTGCAAAGCAGTTGTAAAATGTTTTAAATGAATCAGTGAAAGAGGAAACTTAATTAGAAGAAAGTGTTGCTATAAATGAATTTCGTGGAGGAGAGATTTGGGGAAATTAGGAAGATTACAATATAGAAATTTTTAATCTGTTGCTTTCACTTCCGAAGTAAAAAGGAAACCTCATTTAGTGACACCATCTATCTGAAATCTGCCCTCCAAAATAATATGTCAGTAAGGAAAACTTGTAAAATTTTCTAAAATCCTTTTCTAAAATTGCAAAGGCCATTCATTTGAAATCCCCTTTCAAGCCTTGCACTAATTTTTATTGACAATTGTGTGTGTGTTTGTGTGTGTCTGTATGTTTTAAAAGCATTCCCTCAGTGACCCTAAATATGCCAGCCATTGGTGTCTGAGACAGCAGTCACAGAGCTCTAAAGAAAATCCTTTCTCACATGTTTCCTCTAAAACTCATTCTCCTTCCCGAGGTTCCTCAGTTAATATCCTTTAGATTTCAATTCACGTTTTGGCTCCTATCCATATAGTTTCATAGCAACCTCACTTAAAAAAAAAAAACAAAAACCATCAGAGTTTAAGCTTCATGAGGGTAAGGACTGTGTGTCTCTTGTGCTCACCATTTTGTTCTCAGTAATCACAGTAGTGTCTGATACTCAGTAATTATGTATCGAATGAATTTGTGAATCCCATTTTTTCTTTTCTTTTTCTTTCTTTCTTTCTTTCTTTCTTTCTTTCTTTCTTTCTTTCTTTCTTTCTTTCTTTCTTTCTTTCTTTCTTTCTTTCTTTCTTTCTTTTTTAATTTTGAGAGAGAGGAAGAGAGAACCCATGCAAACAGGGGAGGAGGATGGGGAGGGGGGGGGGTAGAGACAGAGACAAAGAAAATCCCAAGCAGGCTCCGAGCTGTTAGCTCTGAGCCTGACGTAGGGCCTGAACCCATGAACCATGAGACCATGACCTGAACTGCAATCGAATTGGACTGAACCACCCAGGCGCCGCTAGTACATGGTTTTTATTAAGTAGTGGGAAAGTCTAAGGATGACACAAGAAGTAGAAGTGCCCACTGAGTGAAAATTTGGAAATGATACTTAGTTTCATTTGTCCCCTACCACCACCTTTCTTAAGAGTTTGTACAGGATGAGGAATAATGTATTTAATGTATGATGTTTGTAAAACTTGTACCTGCAAGTGGCCTTAAGATGGTACAGTTCAACCTTCACATTTTAAAGCTGAGCAAACAGGTTTATTAGATTGTACAGATAGATTAGTTGCTGACAGGTAATGAGAATTTGTTCTGGCCCTACCGCCAGACTTTCTGAAGATGCAGGTCTATTTGTAATGGTGAATAAAAGTGGCTAAGAATTTATTAAGAAGGGGAAATAATTTTCTTTTTAGTCACTTTGTGCCCATCTAGTCTCTCTGCAGCCAAGGGTCCAGCACAATTAGGTGCTGATATTCCAGAGGCTCTGAAGTATTGTGGAGTATAGAATTTCCATCTACAATAAAAGTATTGTAACGTCCTTCTGTTTTAGGGTATTTCATGTAGTCTGGGATTATATCACACTTGTGACACTTGCAACCCGGTGGCTTGGCCCTTGTGGGGTTCAGCTGGTCTCACCAGTTGTTTTGTAAATCCCTCAGTCTTCTATGTTCTGCAGCTGGTTTCCCTCCATCCCTCCCTCCCCCCATTTCTTTTTCTTTCTTTTTCTTTCTTTCTTTCTTTCTTTCTTTCTTTCTTTCTTTCTTTCTTTCTTTCTTTCTTTCTTTCTTTCTTTCTTTTTCCTTCCTTCCTTCCTTCCTTCCTTCCTTCCTTCCTTCTTTCTTTCTTTCTTTCTTTCTTTCTTTCTTTCTTTCTTTCTTTCTTTCTTTCTTTCTTTGTCTGTGGTTGGAAACATGCTACTCATTCATTCTTGCATGCATACATTCAACAAGTATTTGTTGAGCACTTACTCTGTGGCAGGCACTGGTAAAAGCACCGGGAATGTAGCAGTGAACAAAAACAGACCACCTTCTTGCCCTTACAGAACTTATAGGCAAGTGGGGAAGAAACAAAGGAGAAGGTGAAGGGATAGGGCTGCAACGGCATTGTCGTTTTCAATTTTGGAAGTTCTTGAAGGTCGTAACAATAAAGCAGAACTTCTTATTGGTGAAAACTTGGAAACAAAGATGGAGAAGACCAAGCTATGTATAGTCATGGTATATTTAGCGAACTTGGAGATTTTCTTCTTCTTTTCAGAATACTGTTGCTTTCTCTGTGTTCCTGACCCCATAGTGAGTACTGTTACTAATACTGCTACTTACCCTAATAGTGGTGAGTGCTTATTGTATTACAGGCATCATGCTAAGTGCTTTGTGTATGTAGAACCCTTTAAGGTAAGTATTACACCAGTTCATTTTACTCATGAGAATAACAAGACCCAGGGAGGTTGGCTCAAGCATTGACTCAGCTAGTAAGTGCTAGAGCCTTTTTCTGGACCCAGGACTCCCAACTCCAGAGTCTGTGCTTCTGTACCAAATATTACAAACTGATAACCTTTATTTTTATTATAACATTGAAGCTGTGTATATGTTTTTGCTTTTTTGTTTTTTAAAGTTTATTTTGAGAGAGAGAGTGAGTGGGGGGAGAGACAGGAGAAGGAGAATCCCAAGTAGGTTCTGTGCTGTCAGCTCAGAGCCCAATGTGGGACTCGATCCCATGAACCATGAGATTCATGAGCCAAAATCAAGAGTTGGACACTTAACTGACTGAGCCACCTGGGCACCCCAAACATAGTAGTTTGCTTCTTTTTCATTACTTTGTCAAAACTTTTAAGCTTGAGCCCCTTTTAACTACATTTGTAGTTAAAATTGGTATATGTGAGTAAACTAAATTTTAAAAAGTAGGCAGTTATTATTAAATAAATACTACTTTAAAATATGATATATACCACATGTGGTAGAAGATAGAAAATCTAGTTGTACAGGATTCATTTTATGTTAATGAACTAATAATGTAATTTTTATAATAGTTGTATATATGTACGTAAAGTCCCTAGCACAGTGCTCGGCATATAGTAGGTGATCTATACATGATGGTGATTTTTATTATTTTTAGTTTCCACCTGACTTGTAACATAGGTAATATCTTTTACATGCAGGTGCCATGCCAGTAAAATGCTCTATTTAACTGCACCATCTTGTTACCTTACACGGTAACCTCAGCAGTGACCGGCACACTAGCTTGATGAGGACCACTTCATTTTTGATGTTCTTCTCCTTTTATAGGGCCTCCAGGATTTATATGAGTAGAAGTGTATTTTGCTAGTTGAGGGCTGTGGCTCTTGGTTTAGTAAGCATTAGAATCACCTGGAGGGCTTATTAAAAGGCAGTTTGGAGACACTACCCCCAGACTTTCTAATTCAGTAGATGTGAGTGGTGTCCAAGTATTTGCATTTCTCACAGTTTCCCATGGATGCTGCCACAGCTGCTCATTTATGGATACTTTTGGAACTGCTGCTTGGAAGTGACAAGACTTCGCATTATTGGTGTTCTTTTTCGATTATGCAGGTCCACTGAGTTACTGTATTGGTATCATTGATGTTGCTGAACTCACTGTGAAATAGTATGGAGAAATTTGATTTGTGTCAGTGTAATTGTACTTACTGTTTCAGGAGAAGTTCCTAATTTTTTTTTTTTTTAATGTTTATTTATTTATTTTTTAAGTGAGAGAGAGAGAGCACAAGTGGGGGAAGGGGCAGAGAGAGAGGGAGACACAGAATCCGAAGCAGGCTCCAGGCTCCAAGCTTTCAGCTCAGAGCCCGAGGTGAGGCTTGAACGCACAAATTGTGAGATCATGACCTGAGCCAAACTTGGATGCTTAACCGACTGAGCCACCCAGGCATCCCTTAAGGAAAAGTTTCTAGAGGTTACTTTTGCATTAGAGATTTTCAAAGTGTAGGTTTTAATGTGTTTCTGTTATTCGTCTTTATTCAAGACCTAAAAACGCACAGGTTTAATTTTTTGGAATATATTTTACAAGGTAATTTCTAATTATATTTTTAATTATAATTGATTATAATCAAGTTTGGTTATAATTGATTTCTGAGAATTTCAGAGTATCTGGATGATGTGGGAGTTTAAAAATAGTAGCCAAGATTTTTATTTTCTTTAGTTCTTTTCAAAAATCATTTTAAGACTAAATTTGATAGAGTAGTATTGAATTCAATTTGGTGCTCATCATTCCCACTTACAAAGTAGATTTCATTCAGAATTTCACTTATACCAACATAACAATTTTACCTTTTCTTTTTAAAGCAGTGCTTGTACCTTTAGGGATATGATGGTATACAGGGGTTATTCTCTCAAAGAAGAAAAGGCAATCAGAAAGTCTTTGTTCATGAGATTGGACTGAAATATCTTCTCATTCACTGATTACTGAATACCTTTATGTGCCAGGCATTATGGTGGAAATAGGTACCAAAGTAATTTATCTTTTTCATGCACAATGAGGGGTTTTAGTGGATGGTAACTGACTATGATGTAATTGTGTGATGAGGTTACTGATAAACCCAGTGTTGTCGGATGCTTCATTAACACAATCAGTATTCTGTACAGATCTTAGAGGGTGAAGTTCTGCTTTCTTATTTTGCTAGACTTATTTCTTATTTTGTGTCCATAGTGTTACATTTAGTTTGGAGCTAAGGGACAAATTGGAGTCCTTCCAGAAGTGAGGACCTCTGCTGTTGAAAGGTCTTGCCATTTTTGCATATGAGGATCCTTGGAAAATGGGAGTAATTCATCTGGAGGGAAGACATCTTAATTATGTTTTTAGTTCCCTGCTGTAATGTAAGATCCATGAGGACAGGGACCCATCCTTCTTGTTCAGCACTGTGTCATCGTGCTTCTTTCCATGGCTGGTGTGTATTCAACAAACAGTTGAATGAGTCAGTTTTGAGGGGAAGATGATGGTTACTTTCAAATATTTGTCTTGTAGATGGCCTGTTAATTAGACTTACTGCTTATATTCCAGAGGACCAAGGAGGCAGGCACCAGGGATGGAATTTTTAGGTGGGCATATTTCAGTTTTACATAGGAAGAACTTTGTAAAACTAGTTTAATAGTCCTATCAATTAACTTTTTCCGGGATTTGAATTCTGCTATTTTAAATGTTTGGGTAGGGGCTGCATGGGGGCTTAATAGAAAATATATGCACTTTTTTTTTTTTTAATATTTATTTTTGAGAGACAGAGAGAGAGAGAGAGAGTGAGTGAGTGAGTGAGGGAGGGGCAGAGAGAGATGGAGACCTAGAATCCGAAGCAGGCTCCGGGCTCTGAGTTGTCAGCACAGAACCCGATGTGGGGCTCGAACCCACAAACCATGAGATCATGATCTGAGACGAAGTCAGATGCTTATTAACTGAGCCACTCAGGCGCCCCAGAAAATATACGTGCTTTTAATAAATTATAGGCCAGAGTGATTTTTGGCTGCTTCGCTATTAAAGTATTTTGTTAACTAATAACCAGTAAAATAGTTTTTCCTAAGTTAGTTCTTTCTTGTCTTTTCAGACTTAAGCAAAGCAAAGAACTGGATCGAGAGAGGGCTTTTGCCAATGAGCAGTTAACCAGAGCTATTCTTCGAGAAAGGATATCAAGTGAAGAAGAACGAGCCAAGGCAAAGCACCTGGTGAGTATTAAAGATTTAGTAGAAATGTCTTGTCTACAAGGAAATCTCTGATGTTCCGGGAAAAGCTAAGTACTTCTGGCCAGCTTTCAGTGTTGACAAAATGCATGTTCTCTTTCCTTAGATTTTTGTTTCTGTTTTTTTGTTTGTTTGTTTTGTTTTTTTTTCCTCTTACAAGTTGTTGACAATTTGCTAAGATTAACCTTGAAGGACTTTTTAAGGCAGGTAACTTGAGAATTATTGCAGTGATGATCAACACTGAGACACTGGCACATGCATCTTCCCTGAAGGGATATTGCTTGTTTGCTCTGCTTGCCTCCCTCCCCGCCCCCACCCCCTTCCCCTTGATTTTGATTTCATTGTCTTTGAAACCTCTGGGGCAAGCAGCCTATCTTGTTTCTATCCCTGCTTGCAACCACCAGATGTTAGTCTGGGAAGTCTCCAGCAAAGGTGAGTAAGTTTTGATCAATCACTTTCTGGGCTTTAGAAAGGGAAAGATGCATAGCAAAGGCTTTGGGGAACTATATTTTTAAAGAAAAGGGATACTTTTTTAAAAAGAAACATTTTGAAACAGTTTAAGAGGAAAGATTATATAAACGTTTAAAATCGATTATTAATCGGGGAAAATTTAAAAGGCACCCATAAATCTGTCTGTCATTCTTACATAACTGTGATTTACACTGGGGTGTGATTCCTCTAGACAATTTTTTTTTAAGAGAGGGGTTGGAGAGAGGAGCAGAGAAAGAGAGAGGAAGAGAATCCTAAGCAGGCTCCGTGCTCAGCACAGGGCCTGACCCGGGGCTCCATCTCACAACCCTGAGATCACGACCTGAGCTGAAATCAAGTCAGACACTTAAGCAATGGAGCCACTCAGGCACCTCTAGACAATGTTGATTCTTAGATCAATTACATACTTTAAGAATTTGTGTATACATAAGAATATATAAGAATTTGTATAATGCTGTATATAGCATTTACCATCATGAACGTTTTCTTATATCAATGAATGTTCTTGTGAAATGTACTTTTTGATGGCTAAATAACATCCTGTCTTCTCTGTGCGACATAACTTATCAAAGGATTTTCCATTGTTAGGGAAAAGTGGGGCTGCTCTGGTTGAAGTTTGGTGTCCCGACAGCTTACTGCCCACTTCAGTCTTCCTAGAAACCCACATGTAACTTCTTAGGACCACTAGTGTTCATTGGAGTACAGTTGGGAAATCAGTGGAGAAGTAAAATGAGACTATATATTGGAGAACTTTGATTGCAGAACTGAGGGGGATGTCCCTTGTTCAGCAGGCCATTGAGAATTGGTGAAAAATTGATAAGAAAAGGGTCACTTTGTGTTCTCTCGTATTTTTTCCCTTGGTCCTTTCTTTGAGAGGCCAACTGCTATGACCACATGCCATTAGAGAAAATAAAAGGAAGCCGATGTGTAATGAATCCATTTCTCCAAAGACTAACCCAGGGTCCAGGCTAAATGGGTAGACAGTGAAGTCAGAACAGAAGTGATGGCCCAAGAAAGAAATGTCCAGGGTCACACTGTTTTGTAGGTCTCTTCTTTCTTGATTCTGGGGTTATAGGGTATAGATAACAACTTATAGTATCTTCTAGATTTTGGCACCTATCATAATATTAGCCAAAACAGAGCCCTCACAGCACTTAGGGACTAAAAGTGGAATTTATACAATAGGATTATAGTTGATCTGTCCTGGCTTGAGTGTTCTTAGAGATTTGAGTGGTAATTCATGGCCACAGCAACATGGCTGCCCATAGCAATTTAGCTACCTGATACGAGGTTAACCCCCCTGTATTGTTGTTATTCATTTTAGAAGGCATGCATATTCATTGGGTAAAAGTCAGAAAGGAAATAGAAAAATATTGAGATCACTTGGATTAACACTATCCAGAGACAATTACTGTTAATATTCTGGTTTATTATTTTTGTATTCCTTTCCACATTCCACTAAGTCTGTATAAAACATTTATATTATATTTATATGTAGTTCCCCAAACATAGGTGATGGCATACATAGTCTCATATAACTCTTACAGTAACCTGCACATTAAAACAATTTAGACTATATGTAAAGATCATTCTGTATTCATAAATATGTATTTGTGTGATCACTTTTAATGATTGATGACTGCATTTCACAGCATTTTCTTCTAATAAGATAATACAGGGACATTATAGAAAATTTGGAAAATGTACAAATTACTAAGGAACTGTCTGTCTCATACTCGTTAGGATGGCTGCTATCAAAAAAATCTACAATAACAAGTATTGGCAAGGATGTTGTGGGAATGTAAAATGATATAGCCACTATGGAAAACATTATGGCAGTTACTCAAAAAATTAAAAATAGAATTACCATATGATTCAGCCATCCCACATCTGGGTATTTATCTAAAAGATTTGAAAGCAGGGTCTCAAAGAGATATTTGTACATAGCAACATTATTCATAACAGGCAAAAAGTGGAAACAACCCAAGTGTATATGAGTAGATGAATGCATAAACAAAAGGTGGTATGGACTTACAGTGGCATGTTATTCAGCTTTAAAAAGGAAGGAAATTCTGACACAGTGCAACATAGATGAACCTTGAGGATATTATGGTGAGTGAAATAATCCAGTCACAAAAAGACAAATACTGTGCGACTCCACTTACATGAAGTGTCTAGAGGAGTCAGATCTGTAGAGAGAAATTCTGGAAGGGTGGTTGTCCTGGGTTGTGGGGAGGGAGAAATGGAGCACTTTTTCATGGGTATGGAGTTTCAGTTTTGCAAGATGAAAACAGTTCTGGAGATTGGTTGAATAACAATGTTAATGTCCTTTTCCTGAACTCTTCACTTCTAAATGGTTAAGATGGCAGATTTTATGTTAAATAAAGATTTAAAAAGATTCTAAAGAAAATAAACATTACTGCACGTGTAATATTTAGAGGGTATAAAGTTTATTCTTCCTTTTCCCCCATACGTCTACAGTCCAGGTTTCTAGATTCTACAATCTAGCAACTTATAAAACAGGATTTAAGTGATTTAAGTCTAATGTTGTCCTTTAGTACTTTGATTCTCAGCTGGAGAAGTAGGCATCCCCAACACCCGTTATTCCTGTGTGAGTGCTGGGCCCCAGTTGTGGCCATTCTTAACCCTAACATGTGAGACTCGTGGAATGGTGATCAAACATTGATTTTGTTCCTCTTTATTTAGAGCCCAGATGTTGCAGCCAGTAAGAAAGTAAAGGTTGGGTTTCACATGTTTGAAGGAATTGGAAAGCTGTCTTTCAGGAGAGCTAGGAAAAAAGAAACAAAACTGATGTGATACTGGTACTGTGAAATAAAACGAACTCCTTCCCCAGTCCCCGTTTTCCTCCACCCGCTGACAGTTGACATTTAGATTGCTGTCTCTGTCCAGGCTTCTCTTCCCACAGTTGTAGCAGCTGGCTTTACTGAAGCTCTTTGAAGGGCAAAGATGGTAGTCCTGTTGTTGAAGTTTTAAAATCGGATCAGATCAGACTTTGCCTTTAGGAAGAATTGCTTTAACTGGAGAAGCTGTTCAGTGCTGCTCTAGATCCGAGAAGCCCATACTAGCCCCTCACTCTCCTTCTCACTGACTGGTACTGATCTCTTAGCTGATTTTTACCCAGAAGTTTTAGAGAGGCAGTTCACTGATAGGAATGAGTGTTACTTAAGTGCAGGGAAGCCCCTCCATAAAGAATGAAGATTAAATAAAAGGACAGCACCAGGCAACCTGTAAAGTTCAACTTGACATTCTGTGTATCTTTAAGACCTTGTACATATATAAATCTAATATTTTCTGTGTCATTAGATTTTTTTTTAAAAAATTAAAGAGTAGGGAGTTGTGTCTTTTTTAACTTTGGAATTACATTTAATTTCTTTTTAAAATGTGAATTAAAATTTTGGTTTACTCTTTTTTCTGTCTTATTAAATTTTGTTGACTTAACATTAGTCATTTTTTGTTACCACGCAGAACTATGTAGTATTTTCTTTTTTCTTTTCTTAACCTAAACTTTAAAAGAGTCCACAGTTTACTTAAGGAAATAGTCAAATAAATATACCTCTAATTATGCAGTAGTGTTCTTCACCCATTGGATGGATGTTTTAGTGAGTGCTTACTGTGTGAAAAACACTGGGCTAGATACATACCAAGTGTATATAAATGAAAAAGACAAAATCTTATTCTTAAGAAATTCACAGTATAGTGTGGGAGACTGATACATTAAAAATAATGGTAAGAAGCACTAACTCTGTTAGTCATGCTACGTACATTCTTGAGAGAATTCTGACTTTTGTGAAAGCAGGGACTTTTAACTCATTGCCACATGTGCATTCGTTTGTTCAACACACATTGAGTGCCTAATATATAAGTGCCTAGCAAAGGGGAATTAGTCAATTAATACTTGTTGGTTGATTAAAGGAAGAATTGAATCTACTCAAGCCCTGAAAATGAGAGAGGGCGTGGGAAAGAATAGAAAAGACTTCTTAGGGAAGTGGTGCCTGAGCTGTGTGTTGAGGAATGAGCAGGGATCACACATATGGTTGAGGAGTAGGGATGCTTTCATGTTGCAGGTGAAAGCATGGAGGTGTGGGGCCAGTGACATACCGCAGGGAGTTGCCGAGCGGGAAGTCCAGGGCAGGGAGTGTTGAGTGATGAGACAAGAGGTTGGCAGGGCTAAGATCATGAGTTCTGTGTATGCGATCCAGGGAACCCTGCACCATATACACATAAGGGGAGAAATGAAATGGTTAGGTAGGCATTTTGATATCTTAACCTAGTGAAGTGGGCAGGACAGAGTAGAGGAGGAAGTAAGTGGAAAGAGACAAGTTCAAAGTCTTCATTAATCCTATTTGAGGGCGGGTGGTGCTGGAATTTGGACAGTGCTAGTGGGGATGGAGAGAAAAGAGGACAAGTAAGAGATATTTAGATGATAGTACTTAGAAGATTTTAGATTTGAACAGTTGAAAGAAGTGGCAGGGGTGACTCCAAGGTTTCTGTTATTAGAAATCCTCTTATTTTAAATAGAAAAAGTAGCTATCAATGAAAAACATTCTTGGTTAAGTGCATATTGTGCAGTGTGACTTCTGTGTGGAATTGGGGAGGATTCTGGACTCAGATACCGCACTAATTATTTTGTTTGACTCTAGATGAGATCATTAGTCAGATTTGGTCCCTTTCTGCACTTCCCTCTTTCGCAAATTTATTGAACACCTACAGTGTGTTACACACTGTTAGTTGCTGGGGATGCAAAGATGAATTATATATATCTGCTTAGTTTTCTTTGAAGACTCTTCTGCAAGGTGTAGGGTTTGTGGGAAGGTCATTCTTCAACTCTTCTTCTACTTATGTCATATTTCTTTGAATCCGTAAAACCTTGTAGTGTTTAGAAGAAATAACACTAAAAAAATAGGGTAGGTGAATGCATAAATTTAGTTTTTCTAAATTTAAGCGAGTGTTTCACCAAAATGTCACTTTTTATCCCCAGTTTCCTTTTTGTCTGAAATGCACCAGTGAAGCAATCAAGAAGAAGAATTGATTAATTTTGTGCTGTGTGCTTTTCAGTTCTATGTTTTGTTTGTGCTTCAAACTGTGACAGTTGAAATTTCATGGTCAAAGAGAAAAAGGTTTTGAAATTTGGGGTATGGAGGAAAATGACTAAATTAAAAGAAGTAGATAAGAATACCAACGCTGCCCAAGTATAAGTGAGGTTCTGCCCAAGGCCAAAGGATGCAGTTGGGATTGTCATTTTGAAATGATCAAAATGATCAGCATGGCTCTTGCTCAAATTCTCTGTAGAAGAACAGTAAGGCTGATCACTCAGGGCTTTAAGTGTCGTTAAGATTAACCAGGTGAGCCACATTGCCGTGTTGCAGCAGCTTTCCTGGGTTCTTGGGCTCTTAAATATACTTTAAAAAAAACTGTTGCAGTTTTTTGGGTGCAATTTAGCGCTTTGATTATAATCTCTATTGATGTGTTCCCTCTGGTTATATATACTGTGTGCTGGTTTTCTTGCAAAAGACGCCAAGCCCAAAATGTTTTGACATGCGTGGCGTATTAATTTGCTTTCAATGCCAAAAATGAAGTTAATGATTTTGAGCTTTTGCTTTTGAAGACGATTTAAATATAGAATTTCTACTTGATGTTTGAGGGATCTAAGCCATGTCGGTAGAAGATATTTTCCTCAGCCTTATTGGTAAGAATGGGACCAGGGATCCATCTACAAGTCTCAGTTACTCTCTTAACAGGAAGTTTAAAGGGCATTATCCCTCAAGACTGGTGGAGCCAAGGTGCACTGCACACATTTGCCTCCTGTGTGTTTGGAATCAGCAGGCCATTATCGTTGCCAGGACAAAGCATGCGGATGCCATCTCCCTTTGTTCTTTGTTACCATATGGTCCTTACTTTCTGTGTGTAAAGCAGCATTATTATTGTCAGTGGGAGTGCACAGAGCCCTGTGAAGAGATTGTTCGTGAAATATCCCATGGAAAGGTAGGGCAGCTTCAGGTGTGTTTATTTGCTCCTGCGGTGGAAAAGGAGAAAGACGTTTTGTCTCAGTTTGCCAGCCTAGCCTTATGTTAAGAGCCCAGAGAGAGAATAGGACTGTTATTACAGATTTCAGTGTTAACTTATGTACTGAAAGCTTAACCAGATGAATATACTTCTCAATGTACATAGTCAAACCCTGTCCTCATCCAGCTTTACGGGAATACCTGGGATCTCAGCATTACCAAGTAGCCTTAGAGAGGCATGCATGCTCAGCAGATACCGTGGGGCCTGGAGCAGAGAATGGCTGTTTTTCGCGCAGTGGAGATTAAATCTCACTGTCAGGGATGGCGAGGCTGTCCAGTGGACACATTGTACAGGTGACCACAGTTTGCTCGTGTTGCTTTTGTCCGAGGAACTACCTGTGTGACCTTGTTGACAAAGTGATTAGAGAAGAAATAGCACAGTTGAGAATAATGCTGTTGATGTTCTTGCTTACAACTAGTTGTATTAAAAGACCACCGTGAGGAGAACTCTGCTTAGAATGTGCTGTCATATTTCCATTCGAAACGTCCTGAAAAAAGTGCGTCAAGTTGCTTGCAAGCTGGCTGGCTGAGGGCAGCTCGTGTCGAGCGGTATCCTATGTGGTAGCCCTGCTGTAAATAGCTTATTGACGTCCCATCAGGTGGGTCATTATGGGTGTCAAGGTGAGGTATGGAGAGCACTGAGTAAAAATCCATAGGTAACTAAGGTGCAAAGGGCTGGTTATGATTCCATCTCTTTATAATGATCTGGCATTTATGGTTAACTTATTTGCTTCACTGCCTGGTCTGAAATGAACTGTCATTAGGGCCTTGGAATTTTATCGAACTGACATCATAATCTCATTTCCTGCTGAAGAGGCTAAGAAATATGGCCCTCGGTGTGAGGTTTAACCTTTAACAAATTAAAAGTTTAACATAAGTATAACGAAGTCTGCCAGTCCTTACAAATCCCAAGTAAGATTTTTGCACATTATGTTGTGAATGAGACTGTAAGACAAATGTGTTCCTTTTTGTTTACCAACAGTCTTTTCAGTTTGTCTTCATGGCAAGTCCCAAAGCTGCCAGTTCTGATGTCGGCTTTGGAGAATTGCTTTCAACCCATTGTGAGCAGACCTGTGACTTCGTGAATTCAGCAGTGAATCGAATAGCAGTGATGCTTACTCTGTGACATACAGCGTGCAATGAGATCTGCTTCATTTTTGGGTTTCGGACATGGAAATTTTCACAATGTTACGCATTCTTGAACCACTCTATATTTATTTCTTTTATGTATCCCTGATTTTATTGCTTAGATGTGATTCCTAAATGGGACTGAATTATGTTCTTTCTGAGTTTCTTGAAGTTTTAAACTATGCCCTGCTTTTGGGTGTGGGAAGGTTTATTTCCATGTAGCCTGGGGTTATTCCGTTAACCAGAAAGACATTCAACATTTTGTTCCAATGTGACTCTCTCCACTCTTTTCTTTACTAACTATATTTTAAGGATGACTTCTCCTGAAAATACCGAGGGGCAGAATTACCAAATGAAGTAAGGCCTCCATTCTCCAGAGAGCGGGAATCTGTTTACAAACCTGCAGTATTTATTACATACCTCATTTAGCCCATTCATCATTTTAATAGAAAAATGAGTCATTTTAGATGATTCTGAAATAATTCGAGGTAAGCTACATAGCCCTGGGCAGAATATGATTTACTCAGACGGCACCAGGCTATTTTCAAGAAAATGTAATGGAATGATCAGCACCAATAATTCATGATTACTTGTGGCAAACTCATCAGATGTTTTCATTGTCATAGAAATTTGTTGATGAGATTAAAAGTTTAGAGGAGTTTTCTAGCTAACTTCTCATTTGCCCATCTTTTATGATAAATGACTACAAAGTTACATACTTAACTCTGTGTTTAAATATCCTCTGCCTGTTTAAAACACTGACTATAAATTTAATTCTAGATTGTGTTTAGTATTCTCTTGAGATACCGGTCAGTGTCTCAGGGCTAGTTTTATTGGCGATTACAGACCTATTTGTATACATTTTCTGCTTACGCACTAAATATAATCCTTTAATGTTTCTTTAGGCTGATTCTCAGAAACATAGCTAACTGAATGCCTGGAACTATAGCTCCAAACGCAAAACACTTGGAAACCCACAGAACGTTTCTAGGTAGTGCTTTATCCCTCATGAGTTTTGTTGATAACCAGCATCACAATGAAAATAGTTGATAACTTGTTTTTAACGCTTTTCATTTAACCAAGAGTTTCCAAGTCCAGTGTCTTATTTGGTGTTGATAATTGGTTGAAATGGGCAGGACTTCTATCATTCCTGTTACAAATGATAAGAGAACTGTTCAAAGAGACTGTCAACTTAAAGGTTGCACAGGGAGTGAGCTGCAAATTAGGTCCCCACTGCCTGGGTGATCTTAGTTGGGGCACAATTTAGCAAATTTTGTTATTATCAAGTTTTTAACCTATAGTGCTTTTACCAACAATATTTGAAATAGTAAGGGGACTTTTAGGGTTAGGTGAATGGACAAAGGAGAAATTACTGGAGGCATAAAAAAGACATGAAAACGTCATACATATGGTGAGTACATGCAGGAAGTAAAAATACCACAGCATGATGGGCATACTATACTCATGGAGAAGGAACGTGAAGGCAGGCAGCCCTGGCCACTCTAGCAGGCCTTGTGTGGTATTGCTTAATGAAATAATGTATTCATTATTGCAACACTACCAGAGATTAAGAATAATCTATTTAAGGACAAGGAATGGACGAATTCATATTAGAACTAAAGTTTCCTTCTAAATTATTTTGACTTGAAAAGTTTCGGCCTGTCAGGTTGTAAATTTCAGTATTCCAAAAAAATTTCTCACCTGTGAATGTCAACAATGCAAAGGATACTGGTTAAATGAAATATTATTGTATATTTTCATAAAGTTATTTTCAAGTGTACTTATTAAAAAATGTTTGCTCTATTATGTTGTATTTTGAGAGAGGTGATTGATATGGATAGAAAAGGACCAGGTTTGTAGCAATTATCCATTTCCTTGCCCTCAGAAGATCACCAATATATAAAGGAAGAAACTTTCTTTTTTTATGTGCAAGGTAAACTATTTGCAGGGGAGGTAAGAGATGAATTGATTATTTTTCTACTTTGGACAATAAAGATGTGTTAATGTAGCAGGATTCTTGTTGAGAATAGAGATAGGCTTGCTGCAGATTTTTTTTTAAATGTTTATTTATTTATTTTGAGAGAGAGAGAGAGAGGGAGAGAGAGGGAGGGAGGGAGAGAGGGAGGGAGGGAGGGAAGGAGGAAAGGAGAAAGAATGAATCCCAAGCAGGGTCTGTGCTATCAGCACAGAGCCTGACGTGGGGCTTGTGCCCATGAACTGTGAGTTCATGACCTGAGCTGAAATCATGGGTTGGATGCCCAACTGACTGAGCCACCCAGGTACCCCTAGATTATATTTAAGATTAAGTGTAATATATTCACAATAATATATGTATGTATTCACAGTAATATATGTCCACTTTACTCCTGCAGTGGATTTAGTGAATTGTCTGTTTTATGTTTTACTGAACTTTATGAGAAATTTAAAGTGAAGGTATTCCACAGGTTTTCCCTGTAAAAGTCAGACTCTGAATAGAGTTGAAAAAAACTATGTCATTGACCATTTTGGAGATTTGTAAAGTTAAAAAAAAAAAAAAAAGGGAAACAAATTGGGGATGTAGTTATATAACCATTAATGCAGTTTTCAACTTAATTAATGATCCCAAGAATATTTCTTGTTCATAGCAGGTTAATTAATGCAATAGGAAAATTAGTCTTTTTCCTAAAAGTAGGCTTTTCCCTCACAGCTATGGTAGAAGGACAGGAAAGAGCCAGTAACTGATTTTTACTGCGTGTTGTAAAATTAAAACCTGAACATAAGCAGGGCTAGATGATGTTCTTGCATGTAGGTGTGTATACTTTGTGTTGCGCACGGTAAAGGTATTTTGTAGACACTACAGGAAATTTTAATTTCAAAATTATTTTCTTAAATTTTTTATTTTAAATTTTTAAGTTTCAGAAATTTCCTAAGAACAAAGAACTTTACTCAGATCCACCTAGCACACATGGATTACCATTCTGTCTCTTTCTATGCATGCCCGCACACATAACACATTCCTTCTCCGAACCATTTAGCATGGGTTGCATACGTCATGCCATTTTGCCCCTTAACACTTCCGCCCTTTAAAAATTAGCGTGTTTCTTTGGGTGCCTGGGTGACTCAGCTGGTTAAGGGTCTGACTTTTGCTCCAGTCATTATCTCGCTGTTCATGGGTTCGAGCCCTGCGTCGGGCTCTGTGCTGACAGCTCGGAGCCTGGAGCCTGCTTTGGATTCTGTGTTTCTCTCTCTGTCCCTCCCCTACTTGCACTGTCTCGCCTTCAAAAATAAATTATTTTTATGTATTGTTTCTTACATAACCAAGAACAGTTGTCAAAATCAGGACATCTAGCATTAATGCAATAGTTTAATCTTAAAAAAATTTTTTTTAAACGTTTATTCATTTTTGAGAGACAAAGACAGAGCACA
The DNA here is from genome assembly GCF_018350155.1 of Leopardus geoffroyi. Lineage (NCBI taxonomy): Eukaryota > Metazoa > Chordata > Mammalia > Carnivora > Felidae > Leopardus > Leopardus geoffroyi. Next base: position 149,166,910 of record NC_059331.1, on the reverse strand, counting down.
AATGGGGGTGGGGAGGAGAGAGAGAGGGAGACATAATCCGCAGCAAGTTCCAGGCTCTGAGCTGTCAGCATGGAGCCTGAGGCAGTGCTCGAACTTAAACTGTTGAGATCATGACCTGAGCCAAAGTCGAACACTTAACTAACTGAACCACCTAGAGGCCCCTTCAGTAGTTTACTCTTTAATCCAGATGCCAATAATGTTCATAGTAATGTTTCCTCCTGGAACAGGATACATCCCAGGATCATATATTGCATTTTGTTGTCATATCTTAAGACATTTTAAGCATGATTTACGAACAACGGGATCTACATGAATACTGTGTTAATTTCAATTTATGAATTCTTGCTGTTATTGTTAGAGTTTTACAAAGATGGTGGTAGAATGGGCAGAAAATGATAGGTGAGGGGTTTTATTCAAACATACAGATTAATTAATATTCTACGTTGTGGGTAAAGATTCAATTGTTTTGGGTATTTTCTTTTCATGAACCAACATGAAAACAACTTAAATGCTTTCACCAGCATCTGTATTGATTCTGTGTCTTTGAAATGTAGCAGGCATCCATGTTGTATCATTAAAAACTGTTAGAGAGTAAACTCTTATTTTTCTACAGAGTTTTTTGAACAATATTTTTATCTGGAATAGACTTCTCTCTGTCCCCCCTTCTACTCCCTCAAGTACTGCTCCAGGTAATTTTAGGCAAATTGCTTTGTTTCTTTGTGCCCTTTGTTTCTATCTGTTTAAAATGAGGACAAGGTCGTTAATGCACTTATCTTTCAAGTCTTTTACCTTGATGAATAAATATATAAATACACGAGTTCTAAGAGAATGCAAAGTTCTATATGCTTATAAATTGACTTTTCATAAAGTAATTTTGCTTATGAATAGGTTACCAATTCCAAGAGTCACATCTATTTTAATTTTCTTTAGTTATTAAAAAAAAAACATTTAAAAAAAAGAAAAATAGTTAAAGTTGAAAGCCTCTATTTTCTTGGTTAAATTGGATTTTTGTTATTGAAAACTTAACTCTGATTAGTAGAAGTGGTTTAGTCATAGGCAGTGGTGTAAATGCTGTTAGCAGTCACTGTATTGAAAGGGTCAATGGGTGGCCAAGTGGCTCAGTCGGTAAGTGTCAGACTCTTGATTTTGGCTCAGGTCATGATCTCAGGGTTGTGAGATTGAGCCCTGCATCTGGTCTGCGCTGACAGCGGAGAGCCTGATGTAGGGTTTGAACTCACCACCTGCGAGACCATGACTGGAGCCTAAGCAGATGCTCATGCTCAACCCACTGAGCCACCCATGCACCCCTAAAGATTCACCTTTTTAAATGCTTACTGTATTTTCCATTTATTTCCCACTTATTTCATCAGCTCACTAAAAATCATTTGTTAATTTTCTAGTATGAGCATTGTATCTCTTCCTTGCCCATTTGAGGCATAATTTTTCTTTTCCAACTCCTCCCCACCTTTCCATGTTATCTCTAGAATGTTCCCGTCATTCTCTGTTATACATAGGTGACAGGAGAATGTATGGATGCTTCAAATTGTTTTTTTTAACTCCTTGAGGAACTCAGTATATTGTAAAGAAATTTGCTGAGTTCCAACTCTGAAGGCATCCATCAAAAAGAACAAGATCTAAATACCATCCTCCTTTTGGGGCGCCTGGGTGGCTCAGGCGGTTAAGTGTCTGACTTCGGCTCAGGTCACGATCTCGCGGTCTGTGAGTTCGAGCCCCGCGTCGGGCTCTGTGCTGACAGCTCGGAGCCTGGAGCCTGCTTCAGATTCTGTGTCTCCCTCTTTCTCAGCCCCACCCCTGCTCATGCTCTGTCTCTGTCTCAAAAATAAATAAATGTTAAAAAAAAAATTAAATTCCATCCTCCTTTAGAATGCAGCATATTTTAACCATGTATCTCCATCTTGTAGATCACCATTTCCAAGATGTATGTATAGCTGTACATATGCTCTGCATGTATATTACACTGTTGCTTCCCCCACCCTCTCTTCCCCTCTCCTCTCTTTATATATACTTCGCGCACACACACACACACACACACACACACACACAATATTTTTTTTCTTCTGTGAGCCTTGGGAACATGTACACCGGGCTTGTGGAGTGACACAACAAAGGCAGGCTCATGAAGTAGTCAGGTTTTGTCTTTGTAAATGACATGGCACAAATGCATGTGGTGGATTAAAATATGTTCACCCTGACAAAAGTCTTTTACTTGAAGTGAAAAAGCCTGCCGTCACTTCCAGTCGCAGCAAAGGTTGCGGCAGTAAGGGTAACTTGCCAAGCCGGCGAGTTTCTCTAGCTCTATTCTGGAGGTATGTTTGTTACTGGATTCTCAGCTTTGAGTTGGTTATAATTTTGTCTTGGCATGCGCTCTTTCCAGAATACATCAGTTTTCATGTTTCTTTGTTTTTTTCCTCAAGATTTATAAAGGGGTGGGGTTAGCTTTTTGTCTGGCAAGTAGCAAGGCCTCTTTGAGTTCCCCAGTCAATAATTGTAAAATAACTAGAAATTGATCCATGCCAGCTGTAAATCCATCCATGCATTTCTATTAATGTCTGTCATCCTAGAGAAGCTGCACAAAAGACATTTCTGTCCCCATGTCCCTGAAAATGGGACACAAGCAAGTAACAGCCAACTGTGCACAAGGGAATGTTCTTATGGTGGCCACAGTTTGTTACAAGTCTTCTGGAGCTTTTCTTCTGCTTTGTATTGTGTAATTGCAGGAGGTTGAAAAGGTTTTGTCGTGTGAGCCTAACTTAATTGGGGGCTTAGAGCTTCGTCCTGCATGTAGGTGGAGTAATGATGTGATTTGATGCTATTGCCAGGTTATATGTCTACAAAATATACTTTTCATTGATTTGGCATGGCCTTACCCTCTTCTCTGTTTCTCCCTCTTATTTCTCTCTCTCTCCAGATAGAAGCAAGGGAGGAAAGTGCGGGGGTGTTTACTTTGGCAAGACTACCGTTGATATGCACGTGTGATGCCTGGGAAAAAGGATGCTAGTTGATATCTGGGATAGGGGCACTCCTCCTCCTCTCCCAGCTGTCGTGATGAGGTGTTTGTCATATCGCCACCTTGTCAGTCTGGAGATCTTATAAAGCTTAAAGTTTCTAAGGATGGGGTGCTTTCATGTTGGGAGGTCTTTTCTGTAGTTAGAGACTGCAGTATAGTAGCTTAGAAATAAAGGAGGAATAGTTAGTTGTCTTATAATAAAGTTCAGAACATATTTTGAGTGACTGTAGAGTAAAACTTGCTTGTCACTGATGGAATACATTAACATGTCTAAAGAAAGAATATGTCAATTTTTATTTTTCAGTCTTCAAAATAAAGTTTCAAAAGATCTTTAATATCATGGGACATGTTTACAATATGATATTTAATACCATACAAGTCCTCATGCTCTTTCTAATCTGTATCTGCACAGACAGCTTGCTATAGGATATTTTCTTTTTGATTTTTTCTATTTTTAAAACACTTTTTGTGTTTATCTGATTCTCTGAATTGAATATGTGTTTATTATATACAGTTTTTAAAAAAAGATCTCTTCAGTCATTAATGAACTGCTTTTTTTTTAAATGTTCATTTATTTTTGAGACAGAGAGAGACAGAGCATGAGTGGGGGAGGGGCAGAGAAAGCGGGAGACACAGAATTAGAAGCAGGTTCCAGGCTCCGAGCCGTCAGCATAGAGCCCGACTCGGGGCTCGAACTCATGGACCGTGAGATTGTGACCTGAGCCGAAGTCGGACGCTTAACCGACTGAGCCACCCAGCAATTCCCCTAACGAATTGCTTTTGAAAGAGTTCTATAAATGGAAGGAAAGAGAAGACTCAAAAAGACAAGAAAAGCTGTGTCCTTCCCACCCCAGCCCTGGTCTGCATTTGTCTGGTGCTGGTGGATGCCTGCCTTTTGTGGAGATACTTCGAGCAAGCTGTCGTAGCGTCATGCCAGCACACTTCCAGGTCATAAAGCTTTTCGGGTAACTTTCCAGTGTCCACATAGATGGCCTGCAGAAAGAGCATGCCTTGGCCAGAGGTCCCACATGTGTGTTCTTTTTGGCAGACGTAATTCTTACTTGAAAGCAATAATTTGGCCTTTCGGTTCATTTGTAAGTCTCTGTAAACTTCCGAGGCGGTCAGCAAACTGGATTTTGAAACGTGCAATAGTAAGTTCACCCAGGTAAGTAATTCCTCACCTGGGGCCTTTGACAGGTATCCTGATGCCGGTCCTGTTAATAGCCTTTGCGCCATGTCCCTGAAGAAAGGAAATTGAGAGATGTGCTCTGCGAGGCGTGCCCTGTGATGGGAGAGCCTCATCAATTCAGAGCTGCAGCCCACTGCACACTTTTGCTCAGAACCTGCTGTATGGCGCTCTGTCTCCTTCCTTCCCCCGGTCTTAGTGGCCAGTCAGCCTTGGTGCA